>NC_060053.1:3326815-4634315 GCF_905333055.1 Maniola jurtina
TACAATATATTCGTGAAAACCGTATCTAAATCGAATAAGCCGTTTCTGATATTAGCGTGCACAAACACACAGACAAACAGACAAAAAAAATTAATTACAATTTCGTGTTCGGCATCGATATAATACTACTACTAATAATACTATTAATAACCCCTGCTACTTTTTTTTTATATATTTCCATTGTACAGACACCACTTTTCTACAATTTTATTATATGTACAGTGCTAAGAAAAAATATAGACTCAAGCAGATATAGAACTTTAATTAAAAAGATAGTAATGATACATTAAATAAAATATGTTAGTAAAGTACTACAAGTAGTATTAAAACCTAACATTATATTTATTCTTGTTTGTTTTTAATAATAACGATTTTTTTTTAAAACATAGTCTACGACATGCCACAAACCCTGAGAAAAATTATAAACTCAAATGTCTTTTTTAATTCAATTTTAATTAATATTTGGTCCATTTTCCCTTATTTTTAAGTACATCTATCAGTCTATCAGGCATACTGTCTACCAACTTCATCAAAACAGAACTTGAAATTTCAGCCCATGATAACTCCAGTCTTTCTTTTAGTTGGTGAACATTCGCGATTGGTGCCTTATTTTGGTCATAAATCTTCCTTGCTAATATGCCCCACACATTCTCCATTGGACTGAGATCGGGGCTTGCAGGCGGCCACTCCAATATCTGAATCCCAAACTCTTTAAACCATTGAATAGTAGTAGAAGCTGCATGACATGGTGCATTGTCTTGTTGGAAAATTACATTGGAATCTTCAATTATGGTGATAAAAGGCAATAAGTAATCATGAAGCAAATTCTGATAACCAGCAGCGTTCATTCTACCTTTTATATAGGCTAATTCGGTTTTCTGAAGTCGGGAGATACCAGCCCAAACAATGACAGATCCTCCTCCCTGAACTCGTCGTGACATAATTTTTTTTTCGAATCTTAAATCGTGCCAATAATAACTGAAACCGTCGGGTCCATCAAGATTAAATTTTTTTCGTCACTAAAAATCACATGCTGCCAAGTATCCGAATTTCTAATGTACTTTTCTGCAAATGCAAGTCGAGCTGCAATATGATGTGACTTCAATACCGGTTTTCTTAAATACTTCTGATACTTGAAGTGTTCAGACTGTACAGCCCATTTCCACACGAGGCTAGGATGGCAGTTCAAGTTAAATTGGCGTACCAGGCTTGAAGATGACATCCCCGTTTTAGAAAGTTCTCTCAACACAGCTCGTTTTACAGTAGGGGCGTATTTAGAAGGTCGCCCTGATCGTTTTTTCTTGCCATAATTTTCAATCCCCTGTTTCAAAAAGTTTTTAACTACACTTTGAGATCTACAAATCGCACTTGCTATCTCTCTTTGCGTTTTCCCACAACTTCTTAAGTCAATGATTCTTTGTTTTTCAATATCGCTCAATTGTTTACCACGGGGCATAGCGAAGTGGAACAAAACTGATTATAATAATAACAAAATGAAACTAATCAAGATTAACTGAACCTAAAACGATGCCGAAAAAAACACAACGTTACTCCAGGACTTCCCGATAGAGACTGAGTTTATTATTCGTCACAGCTTACATACGGCTTACGAGCAACTGTTACGCAATATTGCGCAATAAAAATACTTACAACAAAAATTATTATTAATTTATAACAAGTGTGTTGTATTTTATGGTTTTCATATTGTTTGGTAATATTTAGTTTATTAACAATGTAGTTAAGTTCAAATATTAAGTTGAGTCTATATTTTTTCTTAGCACTGTATAGACAAGTTGTGTCCCTTATGTGCAGTTATAATAATGGCAAATCAAAAAATACATCTATTTGAAAACCCTATGCAGTTCTAGAATATTTTCTTTGTTTGCGGGCAGTATAATAAATTTTTAGCTTTAAACAAGTAGTCGTTAGGTTGAGTTTTACTCGCACGCATTAGGACTCACGACCGTTCAAAATATAAAGCACTATTGTTAAAAAGTTTTATTGCTAGCCCTTAGGGGCCCTTAGCTGGCCTGTTTGACTATACCTATTACTATTAAATTGAATACTAAACATTATTTATTTATAAGACGCTATGAGTTAGAAAACAATAAAATCCGTGTAATCAAAAACATTACAGTATTTCTAACTTTCCTTCGGGCCTTTAGAAAACTTTCCTTCGGGCCTTTAGAAAATTTACCTTCGGGCCTTTAGAAAACTTACCTTCGGGCCTTTAGAAAAATTTACCTTCGGGCCTTTAGAAAGTTACCTTCGGGCTTTTAGAAAACTTACCTTATAGAAGAGCAGCACGAAGTTGATACAGAAGGCGAGTACGAGAGCCACGTACTTCAGGTTGTAGAAATTTCTCGCGAGGAAAGACACGGCGCGCTTTGTGTATTGCGACAGATCCACTTGAGATAACGCTGACGGAGCGGGGCCTTGTACTGCCTGTAACACCAAAACGAAATAAAGTGTAACTAAAGCCCGACTGGACATCCGTATCAGTCCTATAGGTCCTACAGTTCTTGCAATTCACGAAGGCGAGTGGCTCATGCTTGTGTTGAAGTCGTATCGATACTATACTACTATAGAATACGCGGTCTTGGGGGTGTACGAACACCAAATCCATCCATCCATCCATCTCTACCCAGGGAAAGAAGTTAATATAGCTCTCTCTCTGCGTTGCCATACAAATGAAAAGGACGACAATCTTAGTGGGCGTTAACCAGTTTGAATCACCAACCAATCATAAACGAAACTGTGTTTTCGAATTGAATTTCGAAAATATTTTCGAATTTAATTTCTTCCACTCTTCGAATCAACTTCCAAAGGCCCTAATTACAATGCAGCTCTTTAAACGAGAATCTTTTTAAAACTTATTTAGAAATTTTCCTTGAAAAGTAGTAAAAATATTATCATAAAAATTATAAGCAAAGTTGTAGGTACCTATTCTACTCGCTTTACAACCTCTCGCACTGCCAAGGGTCACTGGTAGAGATTTCATAGAGATAAGTGCTTCCCTGTCCACTTTTTCTTTTTTTCTCTTTATTGTTACAACTTTCTTTTCTTTATTGTTACAAAATAGCTTCCAATAAGTAGGAAGTTTTCATTTCAGGCCATCTTGTTACAAACCTTTTTGTTTTCGGCTTCGATAGCGGACATGGCAGCTTGTTGTACCGCCTGGGCTTCCATTCGTTCCTGAGCCTGCTTCTTAGCTTGCTCGCCACTGTAACCGAAAAACATAAGCAGGTAATATATTTATATGTATATATGTGTGTATGTGTATGTTTGTCACTCCTTCACGCAAAAACTACTAAACAAATTGGGCTGAAATTTGGAATGAAGATAGATTATACCCTGGATTATCACATGGGCTACTTTTTATCTTGGAAAATTAAAAAGTTCCTACGGGATTTTTAAATTTTTTAAAACCTACATCCTCTAGTCCTAAATGAATATACTTACCCAAGTAGATCAATAAGAGAAGGTGGTTGCTGTTCCTCTGTATGCTCAGTGCTCTCATCTGGTGACACTTCCGCTTCCTCGCCTGATGACGGAGTGGACGCGGTCGGAGACTCGTGCGGCTTCACTTGTATCCTAAACAACGAATAGTACTGAAATTATATACATTCCCTATTATCCATAAATGCGAAAGTGTGTCTGTCTGTCTGCTACCTTTTCACGACCCAACAGTTTAACCGATTCTGACGTTTGGTACAGGGTTAGTTAAATATCCCGGGGACGGACATAGGCTACTTTATATCCCGGAATATCAAAGAGTTCCCGCGGGATTCCTAAAGACCCATCCGCTTAACCGATTTGTATGAAATTTGGTACCTAAGTAGCTTGCGACCCTGCAATCGAAACAGGCAACTTTTTATACCGGAAAATCAAATCTAAATTCACGCGGACGAAGTTGCGGCCATCCTCTAGTTTATTATAAATGCGAAAGTGTGTCTGTCTGTTTGTCTGTCTATCTGTCTGTCTTTTTAGTTGGAGGTCCCAGGAGTTTGGAATTTTATAAATTCTAAATCTCTGGTCTGGTCTGGTGGGAAGCTTCGGCCGTGGCTAGTTACCACCTTACCGACAAAGCCGTGCCGCCAAGCGATTTAGCATTCCGGTTGGATGCCGTATAGAAACCAAAGGAGTATGGGTTTAATAACCCTTCCAGGTTAGTCCGCTTCCATCTAAACCATCACTTACCACCAGGTGAGATTGCAGTCAAGGGCTAACTTATATTAGATTAAAAAAAACAAGATAAGAACTTACTGGCCATTGTCTTCTTTAGTAATATCCAGTCCGAAAGCCGAAACTTGCATTTGCCCGGTGTCGTCCGCCGCTGGCAATGCCGGCAGGTGTCTCATAGGACCTGAATAGTTGAACTAATTTTAACAAGATATAGTTAAATAGCACTAAGCCCGACTACTACCCGCGAACTGCGGATAGATAGATTTTTTTTTTACGATACCTATCTATCTATCCGCAAATTAGATATTCAGAATTTTTCCCCCTTTAATTTGATATCGATACAACAGCAAAAAAAAATTGGAGACTTCCATTTTTTTTTTGGATGTCCGTCCGTTGATCCGTCAGGTCAATTTTTTTCGTATTAAATGTAGCCTATATCACCCGGACTATAATAACGAATCAATTGACACCTCATTCATCAAAATCAGCCCAGTATTTTAGGCGCTACGGTGGAACACATAAAATCTGGATACATGTATACATACATACATCCATACACACACATAGATATACTGCTAAAATCATAACCCTTCCTTTTGATTTTGCCGTAGTCGGGTATAACATACCAAATATGAAAATGTGAGCAAGGAGAGATTGACTCTTTTTAACCCCCGACCCAAAAAGAGGGGTGTTATAAGTTTGACGTGTGTATCTGTGTATCTGTCTGTGGCATCGTAGCTCCTAAACGAGTGATCCGATTTTAATTTAGTTTTTTTTTGTTTGAAAAGTGGCTTGATCGAGAGTGTTCTTAGCTATAATCGAATAAAATCGGTTCAGCCGTTTAAAAATCACCTCTTTTCTAGTTTTATAGAGGTTTTTGTGTCGGGGGTTTTAAATTTTGAGTTATATTATTTAAGTTCTGCATAAAGCAACATTAGTATCGCTTTCGTATATACATTGCTCAAGTTATTTATATACAATGTCATAATAATTTTATGTTGGTGTGCGAGAGTAGTGTAAATAAAAAAAAAAATAAGTTACCTGTTAATCCAAAAGCAGATTTTTGTTAAATATTAATTGTATTAAGAATTTTGTTACTCATAAATCAAGTTCTTAATCTGCATGAAATCAAATAATCGTTTTTTTATAATTAAATTTTGCTTGTTAAACCTGCTTTGGCGGTTTAGTTTGGCAGTCCTTATGTACATGCGTTCAGTCAATGTGATCTAAAAGAATTTATTGTAATTTTTAAGGTTCCGTCCTGAAAGGTGCCACGGCACCCTATTATTAAACCTCCGCTGTCCGTCCGTCCATCCGTCCGTCTGTTTATCAGTGGGCTGTATCTCATAAACCAGGGACAACCCATCGGTGCTCCCACGGAAACCTTCCACTAACCTCTCGGTCACATAGGACGAATCGTGGGAGAGCGCCCGTTCGGTACCTACTTGCTCTAGGCGTTTTTCATGGCATATCTCATGAACCGCAAGAGGCAGAGACTTGAAATTTTCTCAGAATGTATATAAACAAACTAGAAGATGCCCGCGACCGATTCATACAAATCGGTTAAGCGAATGGGTTTTTGGGAATCCCGTGGGAACTCCTTGATTTTCCGGGATAAAAAGTAGCCTATGTCCGTCCCCGGGATATAAGCTAACCCTGTAACAAATTTCGTCAAAATCGGTTAAACTGTTGGGCCGTGAAAAGGTAGCAGACAGACAGACAGACAGACAGACAGACAGACAGACACACTTTCGCATTTATAATATTATAGTATGGATTTCAAAATGGCCGCCATATAAATCAAAAAGTACATAATCTTGTATGATGGCAGGGACCCTTCGTGTGCGAGTCCGACTCGCAATTAGCCAATTTTTTTATTATATTTATGGACCTTTCTTCCTGTCTGGATAAAATTAACTAGGTAACTATACCTCAAACCTTAAAACGCCGTTTTCTCGAAACTGCCATATTTCGATTACCACAGCAATGTTCCTTAGGTTAAAATTAATTGCCATGGCAGTGTATTAGCTAACAGGTTAAAAATAATAGGCCTTTGTATAGATCCAATGACTGAACGCATAGCCGAAGCGGTGCTGCATCCCACACGTACGTTATCATCTGTTCTGTTCTTACTTTGCGGGAATGTTCTGTGTAGGAGCGAGAGCTTCAACTGACCGATTTTCTCCTCTTCCGTCGGCTCCGGCGGAGGCTCGTCCGTCACCGGCCCTCGCATCAACCCGAGGAGGACTCCGAAGATGTACCTGCGTTACATTCTACTTAGACTGAGATCTATAGAGCACACTTTGACTTTGCTCAGTCAGTAAGTCATTGTTTTGCGTTGTGCGTTGAACTCATTCAACTTAAAGAATCGCGATATCTCAGGAATGGTGATTCTTAGAATAAAATATATAAAACAATTTTTGTAAATAATTTTATGATCTGCAACTTTTGTTTGACCTATTTTTTAATAAAACCTTAAACCGAAAACCGAGACTTTTGACTTTTGACCTTTGACATTGAATAATTTCTTTAGCAGAGGGATCAAGGAGAACTTTTGATATTTTATTTGTAATGATGTATCAAAGGTCTCCACCAATATTTAGTACTGTGGGAGTTGCAAACCTTCCATTATTTCTATGGCTAATTTGACCGGACTAAACTTATCCACAGATTACATAATATGATTGATTTGTTAATTTCAGCCGATAGACAGTATATACATATAGATAGCTATTAGGGCATAGACTAAAACATGTATGTAGGTACAATACGCAACAGCTCGGAATGCCAATCGGGGATGGAACGCCTCGCACGCACTGCGCTAACAGGATGCAGGCGAGTGCGGGTGTGAGGGGCCTCATACCCTCATACCCCGATTGCCATCTCAGCCTGTCGCGTACTATGCTACCTAAGTTTAAAGATAGGTAACAAAGCAAAGGTAGCTACACATTGCAGATCTAAACACAATGTTGAGATTAAGACATTAAGACATAAAAAATAAATAAAAAACACGTTATCATCTACTTACTAGGTGAAAATGGTGAATCGGAAATAGAAACTGATAAGGTAGGTGATAAATTAACGTTAATAGATTTTAATTTACGGTGCAAGAGACTCTCTTCCGAAAATAGAGAAAAATCCAACAAGCAAAGTTTAGAAGAAGGGATTAAATTCTGGTCAAACTGTTATAATTAGGAGTGCCTAGTCTTAGGGTGAAATATATAGAACGTACTTTGACTTTGCTTATAATGAACACAAGAACAAAGTGTCATAAAATAATAACTAACGATAAACTAAGAAATATGTCAATGGACGGACTCTTAGATATAAGAACTTTTATAAGTTTAGGTTAACATTTACTTATTAGCTTTACTCGTAGGCTAGATTGTAATTCTAATAAAGTACTGCTGTCAGTACTTTATGGTTATATAAAAAAAAAACTTTGACTTTGCATAGACTTAAGCTTCAGTTAAAACGAGATGGTTTTATGTCAGCAGTATATCGCTCTCTCATATTAACAGTGTCTTAAGTCTTAGGAGTTTCCCTGAAGGATAAGATCCGAAATGAGATTCGTAGGAGAACCAAGGTCACTGACATAGGCCAAACTATTAGCAAGCTGAAGTGGCAGTGGGCAGGCCATGCCTGTCGTAGAGGCGATGGCCGTTGGTGCCGGAAAATCCTTGAGTGGAGACCGCGTTTAAGCAAGCGTAGTGTGGGACGCTCTCCAGCACAATGGACCGACGATATAAAGCGGCTGGCGGGAAGTGGCTGGATGAGGAAGGCTGAGGACCGGGTGTGGTGACGCTCTATAGGGAAGGCCTATGTCCAACAGTGGACGTCCACAGGCTGATGATGATGATGAAGTCTTACAAAGTCAACGTGCGCTCAATAGATCTCAACCTTAAAGTCAGTGGAACAAGTAGGTAGAGGTACTTAAGAGAAGTGAAAAGAGGAGTGTAAAGAAAAATTTAAGAAGCGTGTATGAAACAAAAACACATTCAGACAATATACAATTGATGCAATTTACCAATGACTATGCGCCACGTTGCGTGAAATGAGACATTAATATGATTATATTCAATGTGGAAACATACTTATAACTGGCGATCTGACTTGATACAACGTGACTAGAATCACACTAGGTACGGTCGGCTTCAGAATTCGAGTAGCGAATCTGTGCAACTGTTGCATCAAAAATCTGTTGCACTTATGGCCTTTTTTCTATAAACACGCCACACACACCTAACGCATGTGCATAACCGTGCCACGCGAATATGACCAGTAAGGTGCTAAACGACTTACGGCATTTGACTGTATATGCGATATCAAGGGAGTTTATAGTTTTGATTTACATTTACAAAATTGTTCACGAATTTAACATATTTTAATAATTTTTGGTTACCACTCCGGTATAGGTACGGTAGGCCTCAGAATTCGAGTAGCAATTCCGCCTAACTATTGCATCAAAAACCTGTGGCATTACCTTTTTCTACAAACACGCCATACACATTGTGTGCGTTGAAACAGCGATCACACAGAGATATAACCGTGCTACGCGAATATGATAACAAAGGTGCTAAACGACTTACGGCATTTGACTGTTAGTCGCACTTATTACCTTTTTCTACAACCACGCCATACACATTGTGTGTGTTGAAACAGCGCTCACACAGAGATTGTATAGCCGTGCCACGCGAATATGATAGCTTAGGTGCTAAACGACTTACGGCATTTGACTGTACATACAGATCGAACACCATTTAACCCTTCTTTTGAGTTGCAGTCGGGTAAAAAGTAGGATAACGTATGAAACTCACCTGATAACAACGACAGCGCCATAGCCTAAATAGTAGAAGAGATAGAAGAACATTTTGAAGAAGCCAATAAATAATTCAGCAGGCGGCATCTGCTGTAGATCTGCGATTCTCTGCTTTATGTTGGAGGGGGATAGAGACGAAAATGCCGTGGAGATGCCGTCCTTGACCGACTGGAAACCACGGCGGAATGGATCTTTTCCCGCTCTGAAATGAAAAAAAGTGATGGTTTTAACTTCAATCCAATTTTGATAAATATTATTTATACATGAGATAGAAAAACAGGTAGAACTGGTCTCAGAGGGCGCCACAAGAGGTCAGCCAATGTCAAATTAAAATTAAAAGACCAGACGCGTGAGTCATTTCAAATATGTCCTCACAAAATTATATCCTCCCAGAAGTAAGGTCATTTTACCTTATCTCTAAATTACTGGGAAGTATTAAAAATATGAAAGACCGTTTTCTCCTCATGCCAGAAGATGTATTCAAAGAATTATTCGGCATTCCTACCCTTAAATTAGAGAAAAAAAATAGGCAACTATACTGACCTTTCTTCCTCATCGTCACCCATATATACATGATAAGCCTCCCTGTTCTTCAGACCACCAGCCGCTTCCTCTGACACGGCCATCAGACCAGAAGCATGCGTCATTTCAAAGATGGCGTCTTCACAGAAGTTGACAAAGGCTTCCAACTTCTCCTTATCACCACCTTCTGTTACAATGCTATAGAAGAACGCGCGTTTCGATTCCTACGGAAGAATTTTTCGTTATTAAAAAAATTCAATGTGTGCCAACGATAGTAGAGTTATTCATCATCATGATCAACCCATCACCGGCCCACTACTGAACACGTTTCATCTCTCACCGTGAGAAGGGTTCAGGCCAAAGTCAGCCACGCTGGCCTAGTGCGGATTGGCAAGCTTTTCACAACTTTGAGAACATTATGTAGAACTCTCAGGCATGCAGGTTTTCCTTTACCGTTAAAGCAAATGATATTTATTGAAATCTAGATTGTCATAAAGTCTTAATTTTCAATTTTGATGAATCCAAAGAGCTGTAAAGTCTATGTAAATGAAGCATATTGTTTTGATTTCTATTTTTTCGAGACATCAACAGATGTTCTTCAAATAATAAATTATAGTCTTACCTTGATCTGAGGTTTCTCCCACTGTTCAATATTGGACTCCTTGATCTCGAAGTAAACACGCTCGATCCTCTTGGATCCACCCATTATCTCGATACGACCCAAGAATGGCTCGAAATAGTTCAGCACAGATCCAGCCGTCTCCAGAAACCGAGCGAGCCTAATGACAAAAATATATGAGAATATATCAAAATGGTTATAACAAAAGAGCGTATGTGAAAATATGCCATTTCTAGTTTTTAATGCAATTGATAGAAAAAACAAGCTCCATAATGTCGCTTAGGTCTAATATTTACCTAGACCGAGACATGTTTCAAATGTCAGCCTTAATTGCCTATGCCAATTACAGGGACGCAAGCTACCTCGGTACCAAATTTCATACAAATCGGTTAAGTGGATGGGTTTTTGGGATTCCCGTGGGAACTCCTTGATTTTCCGGGATGAAAAATTGCCTATGTCCGTCCCCGGGATATAAGCTAACCATGTACCAAATTTTGTCAGAATTGGTTAAGCTGTTGGGCTGTGAAAAGGTAGCAGACAGACAGACAGACACACTTTCGCATTTATAATATTAATAGTATGGATAAAGATATACCTGGGTTCATTAGGCATGTGTTCGGACAAGTTGGTGAGCAAAACGGCGAGGTTGAAGCCGATTTCCTTGGCTGGCTCGTGGAAGCGGTCGCAGAAGCCCAGGTAGTCCAGTTTGCCATCATGGTTCGTTTCGCAGCACGCGAGCAGGAACTCTATTTCTTCTCTGAAATGATAATAATATATTGAACCTCATTATCTATCATCGGTCTTATACTAAAGAGTAGATTGAAGACGGGAAACCATACGATATAGCCAAAAAAAACCGGCCAAGTGCGAGTCAGACTCGCGCACCGAGGGTTCCCTACTCGGGTATTTTTTCCGACATTTTGCACGATGAATCAAAAACTATTATGCACAAAAATAAATAAAAATCTGGTTCAGAATTTACAGGTAAAAACCCTTTTATATGATACCCCACTTGGTATAGTTAGTTATCTTACTTCGAAAACTAAAACAATTTTTTTTTAATGATGTAACCACAAATTCTCGATTTTCGGATTTATTCCTTTACTTGACCTACCTACCTGCCAAATTTCATGATTCTAGGTCAACGAGAAGTACCCTATAGGTTTCTTGACAGACGCGACGGACAGACAATAAAGTGATCCTATAAGGATTCCGTCTTTCCTTTTGAGGTACGGAACCCTAAAAATACTTACGGTGTATAACTCTTCTGCTGTTCCATCTTCTCCTTAAAGTCCTTCGGAAGAACCCATCCATCATTATTGGCATCAATTTCCTTGAAGCTTGCGCTGGAAGTCAGGTCCTTTAGCTTCAGAAACATGTCGAAGTATTTGAGGATCAGTTCCACGTTAGATGCGGATTCTACTAGAGTATCTACCATCTGTTTGCCGATTGTACCTAGAAAATAAGGATTTTATTAAAGGACTAGCTGACGCCTGCGACTTCGTCCGCGTGGATTTAGGTTTTTTGAAATCCCGTGGGAACTCTTTGATTTTCCGGGATAAAAAGTAGCTTATGTGCTAATCCAGGATATTATCTATCTCCATTCTGAATTTCAGCCAAATCCATCTAGTGGTTTTTGCGTGAAGGAGTAACAAACATACACACACACACATACAAACTTTCGCCTTTATAATATTAGTGTGATAGTGTGATATTGAATTGATAAACCAACCACCGAACCGCAAGGCGTTGGGCGAGTTTCCATCCTTATGTCGTCGACATTCCATCTACACGCACGAAACGTTTTGCGTCTTCATTCCTCATACGCATGGCTAAGGTTTGGAATACTCTCCCGCGATCTGTGTTGCCTACCAATTACAATCCGGGTATCTTTAAAACAAGAGTGAATAGGTATCTTCTAGGTAAACGCGTCCCATCTTAGGCCACTTGCCGCTTGCTTAAAATGAATAAAAAACTGGTCAAGTGCGAGTAACTCGCATACGAAGTACAAAATATTTTCATATTTTTTTATCAGCGCCAGAGATAAATTTTTTTGGGAACTTTTAATTTCTTTCTTGCGATGTACTCAACTACAAATTCTCTGTTTTCGGATTTATTCATTTACTTGTGCTATAAGACCCACCTACCTACCAAATTTCGTAATTCTAGGTCAACGGGAAGTACCCTATAGGTTTTCTTGACAGACACGACGGACGGACGGACGGACGGATGGACAATCAAACACACAGACATACAGGCAGACATACCTCAAAAGGAAAAACGGAACCCTTACAGGAATAAGGGGTTTCCTTTTGAGGTACGGAACCCTAAAAACCCCAATTTGAATAAATGATTAATTGACTTTGATTTAGAAACTGAACTAACCATTGACAACATTTCCCTCAAGCATAGACAGCATCATAGTGATCATGTCCTTCTGCAAATTGAGGAGTTCCTTCAGCAGATCCACTTGTGAGGAATGTTTGGACAACTTGTCCTGCATGTGAGAGAAGAGGAACAGGAAACCGCCCACCGCGTCCCACAATCTGTCAAACAGTGAAGAAATCACTTTAAAAAACTTATAAGATCTGATAAGATATTAAAAAAAACGTGCAGGAATCAATAAAAAATCCTGTTCTTTCTAAAAATTCGCAATGTATTTCAAATAAAACATCTGACTGACACTAAAGGTCAACGAACGTTGTGTAGATGTGTGCCGTAGGGTCAATACCGCATCGATCGTAGGAGTTTTGCACGCTATAACTTGCAAGAGGGTAAAATAAAAGTTTGTTTGTATGTGAACTGAAAACCTATAATTTGTTCCTATGTTTATGGTAATTTTTTTGCAAGCCTAAAGCTTACAAAAAATTTACCTAATCAACTGAGACTGAAAAAAAATAAGCTACCTACCTGGAATGAGCTAAGGCCTGTTGATTCTGCGTACAAGGACCCTGGATAACTTCAGTGAGGGTGTTGAACACTTGAGACGCTACTCCGATGGCTTTGAAGAAGTTCGCCTTGCCCGCTGGATCGATGAGTTCCTGCCATTAACGAAAATATAATTATTTTCATATCTAAAAAAATGTTTTCTTAAGTATCCGCTATACGCTAGATCATACCCCTCATTATCATCATCAATAACAGGCTCATCGCTGGCTCACTACAGAGCACGGATCTCCTCTCAGAATGAGAAGGGTTTAGCCATAGTGCACCACGCTGACCAATTGCGGATTGGTAGACTTCACTCACCTTGTAGAATATTACGGAAATTAAAATTATGTATTATGATTTGAGAGAACTAGGTATATATTACGCAAAAAGTTACGTTTTTAGATCCAGAAGACATTTGAGCTGTACGAGGACATATCATACAACCATTTTCTTCTTTTATATTCATAGCATTATAGTTACAAGTGTAAATTGAAAATTTATAACACCCCCGACGATCCAAAGTATTTGAGTTTTCAAAACATCATTTTCAAGTAAATAATTATGTATTTAGGCAACGTCCATCTTGACAGCTTGACATTTGTCTATTGACATAATATTATGAACCTAACGGTTATCTAACCTTCTTTTCTACAAGAAAACTAGAAAAGAGCTGATAACTCTTAAACGGCTGAACCAATTTTTTTGGATTATAGCTAAGAACACTCTCGATCAAGCCACCTTTCAAACAAAAAAAACTAAATTAAAATCGGTTCATTCGTTTAGGCGCTACGATGCCACAGACAGATACACAGACACACAGATACACACGTCAAACTTATAACACCCCTCTTTTTGGGTCGGGGGTTAAAAAGTGGGATTACCTTGCTAGAATAGTGCCAGTAGAAGTCCATAATAGACTCCTGCAGCCTCAGCAAGTAATCCACTGTGCAGATGACAACGTTCACAGTTGTCGTGTTTCCGGCTTGCGTACGGAGGTAGTTTTGCCATTCTGGAAGAGGATACTTAAATCAACTAATTTAAAAAAAAAACTATTAAATTTTTACAAGTACCTACTTTTGAATCGTCAAATGCATCTACTACTGGTTACTGTTTCACTGCGTTTAATAGTCTCATCTGGTGACTAAAGGCGTATGGTTTAATAAAAACTGCTACACCCGCTTCCAGGTGAGCCTGCTTCCATCTTAGACTGCATCATCACTTACCACCAAGTGAGAGTGCAGTCAAGGGCTAACTTGTATCTGAATAAAAAAAAAGAAGGGCTGGCTTATTTTTCGCGCAAATGATCAGCCTGGCTGTCCAGCGTGATAATGCAGCCAGTATTCTTGGCACCATTCCACGCAGACATGATTTGTACAGTAATTAGATAAGGTTAGCTTTAAGTTAGATTGTAACATTTTCAAATTTTAAAAATGAAATTAACTACTATAATTTTAATTCCGTTACAAGTTAACTCTTGACCACGATTTAACTTGGTGGTAAGAGATGACGTTTGTGATTGGTTGGTGACTCAAAACGGTTAGCGGCCAGAGATTTTTGTCTCTATCATTCGTATGGGATTACGTAACAGAGAGAGCGCTATACTACATCTTTCCGCGGATAGAGTATAGCAGGAACACATTGAAACTTCCCAGGTTCGATTTTAGAAGTCCGTAGGTGGTGACGAGCCGGGCTAAATCGTCACCGATTCGTAAGCTTGTCGCTCATGACGACATGTATGGGTTTCAACTAGATATAATGATAAAAAAGTACAATTTCAAAGAGATTTTATCATAACTTACCCAAGTTATGGCCTTCACAAGTCAGTTGTATGAACCGGAACAGCGCACAAGTGAACTCAGCATCGTGCATGTTCTTCTCACCGGCCGCTCCTTCCAACCCCACTCCAAGTCCTACAGAAAAAACAGTATATTCAGCATATTACGCAATTTTTCATGGTGCTCCCCTGCATCAAAACTGTTTCAACTCTATTAAATGGTTTTTTAGAAAGTAAGAAAAACTGATTTATTATAATCTGCAGACAATCTGCAGAAGATAATATTAAAATTATAAAAAACTTGCCAAGTGCGAGTCAGATTCGTACTCTATTCGAGGGTTCCGTACTTGGGTATTTTTTTCAACATTTTGCACGATAAATCAAAAACAATTATACATTAAAAAAAATCTGTTTTAGAATGTACAGGTAAAGCCCTTTCATATTATGATACCCCACTTGGCATAGTTATCTTACTTTGAAAATTGAAAAACATTTAAATTTTTTTAAATGATGTAACCACAAATTCGCGGTTTTCAGATTTATTCTTGTACTTGTGCTATAGACCTACCTACTTGCCAAATTTTATGATTCTATGTCAACGGGAAGTACCCTATAGGTTTCTTGACAGACACGGCGGACGGACGGACGGACGGACAGACAGACAGAGATATATAGATTTCTCAGAAGTAACTTCACTTGGTTGACTTAAGTATCTTTGTAGGTATATTATTTCAGTCACAGTGTATGATATTATGTAGAACATAGTAAAAATGTTAAAGTTCATTATAGAAATAGACAAAGTGTAAGTGTAAAGACAATAGGTAAGGCAAGGCGAGTCATAATCCCAGAAATTGTTAAGTTCTTTATTATTTCAGATTATTATTAAACAAAGATCAACATAGAGTAACATAATATCTAAAAATGTACAAGTATTACTGCACAAAAGCCTGATATAAATTTTAAACAAAGAATAGTATAAAATAAAATAGATATAATGTAACATATCAATGTGCAGGAAATATAGTTTTCCAATATCTTTTTTAAATTATCTGAAGAAGATAAGTATGACAACATCGAGTATTACACCGATATTTTGCAAATTGGCTATCCTGCCTTGCCTTACTTACGGTTTTCAAACGTAGTCTTTGTGGTATCGAGACCTGAACAAATTGAAGGATTGTCAAAGCGAAATTAAAAGTTTTATATTAATTATTATATTATGAATAAGAGTAATAAAGCGAAATATTGCGAGAGTATAGAAATTAATACTACAATACAGAGTACTAGTAATGAAACCGTAATATTTAAAAACATTATTGATATAAATTCTAAAATGTATTGGTCAAAGGAGTCTACCCTGTGTCACTCCTACTTAACCTATCTTACTAACTTTACTAATGTGAATACTATTTTAGTAATGTGATTGAAGTAATTTTATTACACTAATGACAGATGCCTACACGCATACACTTTTATCTTATGTATGGAAATGAAAAAAATTAAATTAATATAAAAGATACGTAGTTACTAAGTATAAATGAATACGAACCTTCAGCTTTGGTATTTCTTTCGAAGGCATCCAAGTCAAGTACGGAGCATGAGTTCATCAAACCGGCGATGGATGTGAAGAAACCGACATCTTTTTTGTCTTTCAGGTGGTTGAGCATACCCTGTCGAAAAATTGTTGTAACAAAAAATTTACAGTTTGGAATTGTATGATATTAATACAAGATTAGCTTACGTTTGAAGACAATCATTCTTAATAGAAAGCAATGATGAGCTTTATCTAGGAATTTTATCTGAGACCTAAATATCTTAAAGCTAAAAGCAAGATTTTAGCTCTCTAGCTATTGGGGATCCATAGCAAAGAAATAAAGGATGAATTCATGAAAACCCATAATTAAAAGTTATAATAAAATGTCTTAATATTTTGAGTTGTAATGATTTTTTAGTCATACTTTCCAATTTTTTATAAGAGGATTATATGTTAATTTTTATATAGCTTAAGTTGTGGCTTCATCAAAACTTTGATGATCATTCTGGGTGTCTGTAACATTTACTAATACCGATCTTTATGATAAAGTTTAAGTCGGGCTTGCATAAGAATGAAGAAGAATTCACAATAATAATAAACCACCGACGCAGTTTGAAATGTGGGTTCAAATCAAATGTTGAATCTTACCATCTGTATATCAATATTTCCGCCCCGTAGTATGGAGATGCCCAGTTGCAGCGTTTTCATAACCATGTCACTCGGTTGCCCTTTGGAGGCAGATATGTGGAGCAACACCATTTCTGCTACACCACGGTTCGCTAATCGTTTTTGATGGAACAACAGCTTTTGTTTCTCCATTTCTTGTTCCTAGGGTCACAAAAACATGACGTTTTTCAAATCAACACAAAATTAAGTCAAGGCTTTATCTATAAAAGATTTTTTTTATCTTATTGTAGAGTTTGTCATTTCATTAGGTAAGCCTATAAGCCTTCCTCAAAAACTATTTTTTTAGCGTATTTTTTTTTAAGACATGAAGGCTACCTTTTCATTAGAATTATGCGTAGATGGATAGCGAAATATGTTGCTGCATGTTTTGGAGCTAATCAATAGGATCGCTTTTATTAGTTTTGGCGCAAAAGAGCTTAACTGTAACTAACAAGTTATTTTGGAGTCCTTTATATTTTTATTCAGCTGCAGCGATTTCTTGCTAATTAATAAATTAAAGTTTAATTGTAACAGTTATTTTAAATTGATTTGATTATAATTTAATTTATACAATATTATTCCATTTTTTTTACTCCTACTTCATTGAAATTGTTTAAATTACCTATGTCAAAAAATTGACGATATGTAAATTTTCGTACCATACATACCATGAATGTATCCATAGTTTTCTGCGTGTAACAATAGAGTTAGACTATAATTATATAAAAAAAATCAATTTATGAATTTGTTTTGTGTCACACATTAGGTAATTCATGTTCGGTTTGGGAAACACCGAGAATTTTATTTTACATGTAAATTGCTGCTTTTGCTACGTACGAGTAAGAGGAGTAGGTACTCTTAACAATTTGCTGTAACAGTTAAATTTCAGCTTTAAAAGCAAAAGTTACTGCATAAAACCTTTGTGACAATCAGACAGACAGACAGAGGAAAGTATAAAACAACACATTTACGGAATGTAGGTGTACCGTTTTATGCTTTTAAGGGCAAAACACTAAGTTTCAAATCTATACAACGCTTTTGACTTTGCTGTACTTAAGTTTCAGTTAAAACGAGACAGATATATGTCAGCGGTATAACGCTGTCTCGTTTTAACAGTGTCTTCTGCAAAGTCAAAGTGCGATCTATAGATCTCAGTTTAAGTATGTAAAATATTCTTACATGTATACTGGCGCGGCCCTCTTCGTCACCTCCCTCTGGTTCCCCCCCACCTTCTTCTTCCTCCCCGCCTTCCTCTTCTTCCTCACCACACGACTTTGCTATTATATGTGCGTACGACATGTACAGTGGATCTTCCTGCATCAATATAATTCTGCTTAGTTTTTAAGTTTTCAAAAAAAATTAGGAAAAAACAAACCAATATTTTTTTGGCAAATACTACGGTTTATACAAAACTTGAAAAAAAATTATATATAGGTACCTATTGTAAATCGTATCGTAAACTGATTGAAAAATCCTATTATAATGTAAAGGACTATTCAAATGATACGAAAGCTTGGGAATGAGTTGCCAATCAACTTTGATAGTTCTAATAAGTATAAGTGATTTTTTAAAGTGGTGATATAGTTTGTTGTGGGCTCTTCTCAAACTTGGGCGCATTTGGAACCCTCGTAGCTTTAGTTTTAGGTTACGTAATTAATTATCACCACTATGTCGTACAAATTTATCAATTCCGACCATCAAAAGGAGTACAATTGTACCTACTTAGAATAAATGATTTTGACTTTGAAAATGTTGGAATATTAATTTTGCACAGCAGTATGACTCAAGTAGGTAGGCCACTTTGTTCGACTTAGAAATTTAGTTACCTGTAATGCCCCAGATCTTTCAGTCATAGCGCCACGACAGAATGTAGTGACGAGTTGTGTGAGAGGATCAGGCTTTCCGTCTTCTTCCACTAAATCACTCTTTTTCAACTCCGCATCCTCGAACGATTGCTACAAAGAATATTAATAAATAACAACAATTACTGAAAATTTCTAAATGACCGAAGTACGAAACCCTTCGTATGTGACTCGCACTTGACTGATTTTTACGGTTCCGTACCTCAAAAGGAAAAACGGAACCCTTATAGGATCACTTTGTTGTCTGTCCGTCCGTCCGTCCGTCCGTCGTGTCTGTCAAGAAAACCTATAGGGTACTTCCCGTTGACCTAGAATCATGAAAGGCAGGTAGCTAGCTCTTATAGCACAAGTAAAGGAATAAATCCGAAAATTGTGAATTTTTAGTTACCGTAGAGTCTCCTAACTTCAACTTATATACCTAACATCGGCTAAAATTTAAAAAATTCAATATTTTTTTTCCTTTTAAGGAAACACTAATTGTAGTGATTTGGGAAGTATACATATTTAATCATGGCAACATTGCAATGTCATTTGTCAAAATATTGGCGGCCATTTTGTCACAATCGTGAGTAACTTCGGATCACGCACACGCTTCTTTTTTACCGACCCCGAAAATTTGTGTCATTACTCAATACTGCTTGGAGGTAAGTTTTTTAAATCTTTACTACAGTTTACTCATATAATCCATTACCAAAATTAAAAAAATCATTCAGATATGTTCGTTAACTACAGAAATATTAGGGCAGACAATGTTAGGATACAATCTGTAATGTGATGTTGTTCAAACTTCGTCTGCCCTTAGGGTCGTCAAAATTAGAATAAGAACTTATGTTTTTTTTTTTGTACTATACTTATATGAAAAAGTACCTGGTCTGTATTTTTTCTTACTCTATACCCTCTATACCTATTTAAAACTGTTATGTATCTGAATAATTACCAAAACGTAGATATATTTTGTATAAATAACTATGTATTTCCTACATAACAAAATGTAAAGTAAGTTGATAAAAGAGTTGATTTCTGGCGCATTTAAGGTGTTTTAAATTGAATGATTGACGTTTTCTGTGCGCTCCATTGATTTAATGATTAAATCAATGGAGCGCACAGAAAACGTCATTGCAAACTGCTTATTTTACGCCACAGAAATCGTGCACTGTTAACGATGATGATGAAGATATGCCAAAGATGAAGCCAAAAAAAGTTATAACACCGGTAAAGAATCGTCTGTTCGTTGAAGGAAGTTCTGATGAAGAAGAAGATAACTACACAGTTCATGACAGTAGCAGTTCATGTGGATCAAACTTTAATGAAGATGACAAAGAGAACAGCGATGGTGAACAGAAAACAGAATACATCGAAATAGATAATAATATTATAGATGAAAACATAAGAATAAGTTTTTTTTATTAGGTACTACGATTAAAGTGTTTAATTCATTCATCATATTTAATTTTTATTTACGATACCTTTGTGCCACCCCTGAATTTAAGAACGATTTTGGACAAAGTACGACCTAACTTCGTCTACCTAAATAAAAGTATAAAATAAATAAAATTAAAAGGCAAATTAAGATAGTGTATTTGGACTTTTGAATAATTTTATCTTATTTATATTTTTTTGATAAAATTGGCATTATGTTTAAAATAAATTTCCTATGCATAGATGAAGTTTGGAATTTCGCCTTAACTTCGTCTATTTTTTTAACGGTCATTAGCTTGCCTAAACTATAAACAGTAGGTACACTTTCATACACACATAAAAAGAACTATTACCATTGGACGATGTTTGTCAGACATAACAGATTTTTTTACATCCGATTGGCGGAAAATTTGAAAAAACGGTCAAAAGCAGACGAAGTTAGGGAACTCTACGGTACATCGTTAAAAAAAAATCATTAAAATGTGTAATAAATTTTCAAAGTAAGACTATACCAAGTGAGGTATCATGTGAAAGGGCTTTACCTGTAAATACTAAAACAGATTTTTGTTTATTTTTGTGTACCTATTATAGTTTTTGATCTATCGAGAAAAATGTCGAAAAAAATACCCGAGTACGGAACCCTCGGTGCGCGAATCCGACTCGCGCTTGGCCGGTTTTTTTAAAACAATTTCTATACAAAGCTACGAGCTACGAGTAGCCTAGATCAAATAAAATTATTGACTTTCGAATTTACTTTACCTGTCCTAAGGAAAGTAAGTATTTAATTTCAATTTTACAGTGGATCCCAATGGACTTGGGCTTTATACTTAACTTACCGTAAGATCTTCAATCATGACTTCTTGGCCAATGTTTTCTTCTTCCAACCATAGCTCGTAGTATGTTCGCGCGAATATATTGCAGACTCGATGTCTGAAAATTTTATTTCAGTTCAAGGAACCAAAAGCTTAATTTATTATAATCCGCTAACTTATAAAGAGGAAACCTTTGTATTTTTGTATTTTTGTACTATGTTTGTATTGAATGGGCTCAAAAACTACTGGACCGATTTCAAAATTTCTTATACCATTACTTAGAGGGATTCTTCCGAATCCGTATAGGCTATATTTTATCCCGGAAAATAGATAGGATTTTTCGTGGTAGTGAAAATTGTGGAGTAAGGCGTCGAAAAAACTGCCGTACGTTAACGATTCTCGCGAACGCTGCCTAAATGGTTAGAGATGTATGGTTGACTTCTATAGAAAAGTTGTAGAACTCAATAATGCCTACAAAAAAGTCCGCGATAGTATAAACCAAACATTTATATTTTAGCCATTATAACCACTTTTCCATAGAATAAAAGTAATTCACCCGTGCGAAGCCGGGGCGGGTCGCTAGTTTATTATAATCCGCTAAACCAGACAGATCTACATATGATTAGGTATGGTAGACCAGCACCACACAGATCCCAACACCACTCGACGTGCATTTCGCCCCGACACCGGAGCATCCTCAGGAGATGGATCCTCCTCTCTTACCTACCCACTAGATTAAGTACTATGCACCTACAATCTACATTACCAATATGTCACTATGCTGGTTTCTATAATTTTATTTTTATTGTATAGCTATAATTAATAAACTCAGTGCCCGGTAAAACCAACTGTGGTTTTTGTGGCGCTGAATGCAACAAAAACTCTGTATATATTTTTAATGTCAATAATAATAAATAAAAAAAATAAAATAAAATGTAGACCTTACAATGCCTAATTGTTTCAATTTGCAACAATTAATTCTTGACTTGAAGGTTCTTTATATTGGAGGGGAACAAATCTTACCTTTAGATTTACGATCTCCCTGGCGTAGTGGTAAGCGCTGTGGTCTTATTAGTGGGGAGGTCCCGGGTTCGATTCTCGGCAGGGATTCGGAACTTTATTATTTCCAAATTCCTGGTCTGGTGTGGTGGGAGGTGAACCTAGTGGCTAGTTACCACCCTACCAGCAAAACCGATCGATTTATCGTTCCAGTACGATGCTGTGTAGAAACCAAAGGGGTATGGGTTTAGTAAAAACTGCCATACCCCT
Source organism: Maniola jurtina (assembly GCF_905333055.1). NCBI lineage: Eukaryota > Metazoa > Arthropoda > Insecta > Lepidoptera > Nymphalidae > Maniola > Maniola jurtina. The sequence continues at coordinate 3,349,228 of NC_060053.1, forward strand.
TCCAGGTTAGCCCACTTCCATCATAGACTGCATCATCACTTATCACCAGGTAAGATTGTAGTCAAGGGCTAACTTGTATCTAAATAAAAAAAAACTTATATTTCCTCTTCCTTTGCCCTGTATTTAAGTTATTAATTTTTCTACATATTGTACAGATCTTACCGACTGATCTTGTAAAGATGCCTAGATCTCAAGCAAGCCATCGCTGCCCTTTTCCGCGCAGCGCAAAGTACTCTCTTCCAGTTATCTGAACGTTGTTTTGGTTTCGTTGCCTTGTTAATCCAAAGCGGCATGCACACAACTTACACTATTAGAACAAACAATATCTACAACATTATGTGTAACGCCTGGTTAAATAAGCGTTAATCTTAAAAGTTAACCTTGGTTTAATTTTTTTTAAACGGTTGGTAAATTCAAAACTTGTTATTCGTCTTTCTTTCCGAATAAATGCCCGAAGGCTGTTCCATCCTTTTATATATATATATATATATCCTAGAGTAGGTATATTTTTCGAATTTCATTGAAATTTGAAAATCAGAGATCTAGTAACTAGGTAACTTTAAAAAAAAAAAGTATTTTAGTAAAAATCTAGATTTGAAACACTGATCACACAGCATAGCATTTTTTATCAACTTATGCAATAGAATCCGTTATGTGCAGTTAGCAGCTAGTTTACACGCATACGTCTAGTCGTACGCACACAAACACCGTGCCGAAGTCTGCCGAACTGAAACGATGTTAGACGATGCATGGCTTTCAACACCGCACCGCTGTGCCGGTCGGAATGGGGGTTGTTAGGTTTTTCGTTACGGAATTTCTTGATTTGGTCGCCGTATTTAAAGCCCGCGATAAAAGCTATGCAATAGCTTAAAATTATGTTAGTAAAAATCTACATTTAATACAATGATCACACAAAAGTCAAACAAGTCAAACACGCAGAAGTCAAAGAACCTGGGCAAGGAATGTAGCGAAGTCTGCCTGAAGCAGGCAATCACAGCACGTTTTCGTTGAATAGATACCACGGAACGGTACACGTTCTTACTCATTTGTTGAGGATGGTCGATCTAAATGTCAAAAAATGAAAAAAAAAAAAAATTCTTCGACAAAAAAAAAAATGATGTTGAATATGATACCGTAAAACGTAACTTTTTTTACAATCACTGCGCAAATTATGCCCGCATGGAATGGTGCCAAAATAACTAGGAATCGCGAAAGAAATTCTATTGGCATATTTTATTTCTTTTGATGGCCCAATCGGATATTTTCTAAATGAATTTCGGTAACAGTTTCTGAAATTTTATCTTAATCAGTTCAGCGTTTATAAAAAATTTTGTTCAGTCTATTTTTTTTTAAACGGAGGAATTTTACAATTCGTCTTCTTTTTAAATCACATATTACGGTATTACAAAATAATTACCACTGAATTGCCTAAACATAAATTATCATTACAGTTACCAACATCTCTTATCGTATACAATCTCTAAACTTTTAAATTGTTTTCCACAAATGAGATTATGAAAGAGGTAGCAATACATTTAAATTTTTTGAACTTAGTTTTTTAGAGATTGTGTTCAACAGAATTAACTACATTATCTTCTAGTACTATACAAATACATTAATGTATTAAACTCACCATATGCAATCCAAACAACACTTTGCTCATCGCAACTATCCGTTCCACCGTGTCGTCTATAAGCTTGGCCTTGTTCTCTGACGTCTCCACAGTTGTGACTGTGGTTTTGCTCTTGGACCCCAGCTTGCTGTACAGATAATGCTGCCAGGACATTTCATCCGCTGGATCGATCTTGTCCGGTAACGTTAGCTGAGTTTTGGCGAATTCCGCCACGTCTTGTTCGGACATTTTCTGTAAACAATAGATAGATAGATAGAAATACTTTATTGCACACAAAAAAACACATGTAAAGGATAACAACACAGTAAGAAGAAAACAGAAAAAAACAATTGTGTGCAAAGGCGGCCTTATTGCTTGGAGCAATCTCTACCAGGCAACCTTTTGCATAATAACTTCTGCTGTTTGTATTTTCTAGCTCGTAGTTTTAAGTTTCATTTAAATAGTTTTGTATAGAAGCAGGCGTTACTTTGCGCAGGTCCATGATATACAAGGAACCAAAAGCTTAATTTGCTGTAATACTCTAATCCATGACTCCTTCTACAGCATTCTCAAGAGCTACATCTCCTGAGGATGCTCCGGTATGGGGGCCGAACGTGCGTCGAGTGGTTTTGGGATTTAGTGTGGTGTGGCGTGGTGGTGGAGCGTATTGCTTGCTTGGTAGCTGGCATTTCTTGCATGTTTATCAGTGGGAGGGCGGGCGGTGCATATCGCATGCTGCATGTTGCACCAAACAGATTTGTCTAGTTTAGCGGATTTATAGCAAATTAAGCATTTGGTTGCATGTATATCTTCAGAATTTTTTTCTTTGTATTGTTTTGTGAGCTACCTAAATAAACTTAAGTATATATTTTATCTATGATTTAAACACGGTTCATGAATGGGAAATATAAATTTTGATGTTCTCACCTTCAAGAAGCGATCTTTACAATGCTGCACTAACTCTTGCTCTCTTCCCGCGAAGAGATTGAGTCCAACAGGTAACAACCTCTTGAGACAAGCTACCATTAGTGATGCTTGTACCTCCTTGTCTTTGTCACGTTTCTTGTCACGGTGCTTCTTCTTTTTCTGTAATATTTGAATGAGTAACATCAGTACATGTACATTTTGAAAATCACGCCCAAAGGTCTAGACATATTATATTTAAAAATTGATAGGTACTTTTACTTTACTTTTACTTTTGTGAGGTTTAGAAAAATAATTTGTATTCTATTAGCAATTTTTATACACTTAAGTATTTAATTTTAGTATCCCCCTAAGAGTAAAAATCTTGTCCTTTTAGTCGAGTTTTATGTGGAAGAATCTGCGAACCCAGTGCATTATTTTCCCATAAAAAACTCAGACCATAATGTGATAGGTACCAACTTGAGCAAATAAAAGTTATCGATTGATTGATTGATTAATGGAAAAGGGTCTTGATCCTGAGCAATGAGCAATACGAAGTACAGAGAGTGAGAGAGATTTGATTTTAGTAGCTTTTTTTCTATTTTGCCAAATTTCAGGTATTAGGTAAATGAGATGAAATTTTCAAATTTTTAAACAATATTTCAAAATTTTTAACAAAACAAAAAAAAAAAAAAATAAGTAGGTAGTATGAATAACAAGTTTTAGCTAGCTGGAACTTCTCAAGATAACATTGTTAAAAATCTTGATGAAATGAAATGAAACTAGTACGCTCTAGATTGTAGGTTACCTACTGATTTTAATTTCTATAGTTGAAATTCTAATACAAGTATGAAGTATAATGTAGTATGTTAAGCGTTTAATGTTTTGTAGCTAAATAAAATATCAACTATGGTTGGAATACGATAACAACTGATTTGAAATATTATTCATCAGGTTTCAACTTACGTGAAGTTACAGGATCGCAGGTTTCCGTTAGACATAGCGGAAGGGTTTCAAAAAATTTGAACGAAGCATTTGACTTGTGTTAGCTTTTTGATATCATGTTGAATAGGTATTTTACTAGATAAGTTAAGTTATTTTGATTTGCAAATCATTTTTGCAAAAGTTGTATTGAAAAAATAGATAGGTACCTATTAAGTTAAAAGTAACAACTGTTAGTACACATATACAAACGAAGAGAAAAACATATAAAATGATGGATAAAGTTCGCGCTGAACTTTTAGCAGATATCTATACTATTTTCGAAGGTTGAACGAAGCTCAAATATCAAGTTATTATTTTGTTAATTCAACTCCTCTTTAGTACCTTGAGCATAAGTTTCATATTGAAAATGTGACACAAAGTACTTATCTAAAGTTATTCTGCTTAATTACGTACATAATATAGTTGTCCGCCAATTATTGAATGAAACGAAAAATTGTAAAACCTCAGTAAATCAATAAATAAATAAACAAAACACCTTTATTTCAGTAAATCAAGAAATAAATAAATGAAACATGTTTATTTATTTCTTGATTTCTACAAAGGGTAAAGAGGGTGCTAGAAGTTTACCGCGAGAGAAGTGATAGAGTGAAAAGGAAACATTACCTTTCCTCCACCCTGTGGTGTCCCATCAACTACGGTGGTAACTCTTCGAGTTGCAGTAGGCATGATCAACACCTAGGCATGACAAATAAAAGCGGAATTAAGGCGAATCATCACAGATGAAGGTAGTCTATTATCATACATTTACTAGCCCCGATTTAGGAAGTACACGTACAATTTGGGAGCTACGGGTATTAATGATTAATTATAAGTATAAATGCGAAAGTATGTTTGTTTGCTGGTTTATTAGTTTATCGTTCAATCACGTCGCAATGGTAAATCTTTAAAAACATAACATATAAATACATAACTTAATAATAATGGTAACAGTAATTTTTAAGTAAGAAGGTGAATATTATTTGCATTTCTCTCCAAAAAATTATACGTGAATTTACATCACCAGGGAAGACAATATGTATGAAATAGATACGAGACCATTTGCCTTAACACAATAACAAAATAGAAACAAAATAGACGACACAGTTCGGGCTTGATATAATTCTAGCAGTTCTGTGCTATTTCAGTCTGAAAACGAACACTCTTGGCACATTATGTGTGATAATCATCAATGAAAATAAGAAATAAGTTCCAATTTATATTATACGTTCTATGACTTATACTGGATGAAAAAAATATCAGACTTGATCTTAGGTTGAGATCTATAAAGCACACTTTGACTTTGCTCAGACTTAAGACACTGTTAAAACGAGACAGCGCTATGCCGCTGGCATAAATCTGTCTCGTTTTAACTGAAACTTCAGTCTATGCAAAGTCAAAGTGCAATCTATAGATTTTAACCTTAGATAATGTAATAAATAGTAGGGGCATGAGTAGAATTTAAAAGAATTGCTCTGAAGACAAGACAGCAGTAAAATAAATAATCAAAATAATTTTTACACAGGTGTTAATCCATATCAATTCTAAGTGCGAAAGTGTGTCTGTTTGTCTGTCTGCTTCCTTTTCACGGCTCAACCGTTAAATAGATTTTGACGACTTTTTTCGAAAATTTATACTGGGAACCACTGAATTTTTTGAAATCTATAACAACGGCATCTTCTAGTTTATAATAACAGCTTAGTTGAAAAAAAGTTTTCAAGTAAGAAAAATTAAATACTATCTTTCTTATTTTCATTTCATTTCATGTTTAAACAACATAAGTGATGATTAAAGAAAGAAAATCTATAAGTGTAGACTTACCATGTTATCGATTTCGTTAGCCGATATGAAGTTTTGTTCCTCTTTAAGGAAGTACTGACTCTTTGACCAGATGTTGAATATTTCTGCCACGTGGTTGTATAGTTCTTCGGCCTCTAAAGTTTTAAACAAAGAACAAATAATAAAGATCGTTCTTCAAAGTTATTAATTGGGAAAGTAAAAATTCAGGCTGGCTGTAGATATATGGACGAACTTGAGCTTTAAAACTAGTGGGTCAAGGTCCATTTTGGTTTAACGCTAAAGTGTTTCGACACTCGAATTCTATTAAAGTCGGTGTGATGTAAAATCTCATACTAAGTATAGAAGAAAGTTAAAACCGAGAAAATCATGGTAAGAAAGAGTACCTACCTGGTACGTTGTTCCGAAGCCAATGGTTCCTCTGAAGATCGACGTATTTGATGAGAAGAGGGTAGAATGAGTAAATATCTCGCACTAGAAGTTGCCAGTCCTCTTGTATCTGCGATTCCACTTGCGACGTGTCGTCCGTTGATGACTAGAATATTGAAAGATAGATAAGAAATTATATGTTCTAAATAAATAACAGGAACAAGTTTAGATAAACCTACATATATACAACGATAAGGTGACGACTAACTGAAAAATCTATCAACACACCGCTCAAACAGCTCAATGGACGGAGCAGGCTGTTTGACATTTTCAAAAATCCTTTCTTAACGGATGTCTACGTCTATGTCTATGTCTATAGCTATCTGCATGCCCAGTTTCAGCCCGATCCGTCCAGTTGTGAGCTGTGCGTCGATAGATCAGTCAGTCAGTCACTTTTTCCTTTTATATATTTAGATTTATCTAAAGCTTTCGATATGGTATAACACAGTTTAACTAAAGACTTACTTTAATAAAACCTCTCAAACTCTCTTCCTTATGGAACATGGTATCGGTCCTCTTTCTCACTCTCTCAGCGAGAGGTAAGAAGGACTCCCTCAGCAATTCCTCAGAACTGTTGATGATGATCTGTTGCGTGTATGTCGCGATGCGGGTCATCCAAGGAGCACTTTCGTTGCCAATGTTCTTCTTGATGAGCTTGAGGACGTTCTTCAGGAGTTGGTTCATGTGTTCTGCTGTTACCATTGTTACGTGGTTTCTGGAATTATGGTTTTACGAATAAATTTATATCTAAACAGATTTCTTCGAGGAGAAAGAGCAGGCATCACAGAACCATAAGAATATTAGGTAGGTACGGTTGGCCTCAGAATCCGAGTAGCAATTCCGCGTAACTATTGTATCAAAACCAGTCGCACTAATGACTTTTACCTATAAACACGCCACACACACCTAACGCATGTATTTTATTGTAACTTTTCATGCAAAGGTGCATGAGACGGGTCTGCCCGCGAAATTCAATTTGGTTTTCAGCAATTTGTAAATTAATACGGCAAAGTAGGCTTATGTCATTCTAATTCCGACAATGGCAGTATCATCTTCACAGGATTACATAAAAATATTTACTTAAAAGTGTTCAGTTTAAGTAATTAGTCAAAATAATGAGTTTGAGATGAGTTACTCACAAATTAGTCGATACTATAGCTAATTTCTTAAACTGGAACCTTTCAAGTAAAGATTTTTATATAAACAAGTGGCGCAATTAGAATGCCATAAGCCTACTTTTGTCGTATTAGTTTACAAATTGCGAAAAACCAAATTAAATTTGAATTTCGCGGGCAGACCCGTCGCACGCACCTTAAAATGAACTTACCCAGCAGTGGGAGTGACATTGTCAGGCCCCTGGGCCCACCAGAACGGCAGATAAGAACACAGCAACGGCATAACCACATCAATGATGTGAGGAGCTTCGTTGTAAGTCTTGTCCGATTCTACGAACTGATCTACTTCGTTTAATATCGACTCGAGAGTAGGCATCGATTGCTCCATTTTGGCCATTATGTCTGCAAGTAATTATAAAATTGATATGTCATTAATTTATTTGGATGCAAAAACAATGAATAACATTGTAATAAAAAACAGTAGGTAAATCAAAATGGATGGGAGCAACAGATCCTCGTAATTTTTTGCATGAATATAGTTAAGGACCTGAAGAATAACATAGGCTACTTTTTATCCCGGTATTTAAATCTACGCGGACTAGTAGCAGTAGGATAAAATGATATAATTTTTTTTTTTGGAACAATAACTTACCTTTAGCTTCAAGTGAGTGGTCCGCTATGCGGTTCAGTAGAGAGAACTGGTTGTGCTTGTTGAGATGAGGTTCGAAGAACGCCACTGGGAACGTGGAACTGAAGGCGCCTAAACATGACCCCTGTGCAAAAATAACAAATACAGGCATAACGCATAAGACAAAATTCTCGAACAAATTTTCTTCTTTTTCAGGGCACATTAGACCCTGTATCACGATGACCGTTGCCGATCTACTTGTGCCACCGTTTTACAGTTCTCGTGCAAAATTAATAGCCGCCAGGAACAGCAGCAGCTTCTTGGCCGAGATGTTTTTCGCATTAGGGAAAAACATACTACACCCGAGGGTGCACAAGGTTTGAGGCTAGGGTACGCTGGGACTAGGGAGCCTAAATAGGCAGAACCCATTTATTTGCAGGTCGAAATCCCGACCGCTCGCGATCGTATTGTAAGGGGCCAGGCGGCGAATTTTTTGCAATTTTTTTTTAAGGCTTTCATATAATTTTGTAGATCCCAAATGGTAGGGTAAGCAGTGCCTTCGAGCTTCTATCGGAAAAACGCCTCTGCCGGGGGTGTAGTATGTTTTTCCCTAAGTGAAGACTATGTTTATGCATTAGTGCCTGACAATTAGGGCCTGCCTGTTTAGGGCGTTTCCGCATCCTCTTTACAGAGCCTACACATAGCCAAGTATTGGAGCTTGAAATTGACTTACCAGTGCAGGTTTATTCCTTTCAATTTCAGTCTTGAGATATTTTCTGTCGTGTGTGAGCGTCGCATCGGTACCCAGCGTGTATAAGGACCCAAGCATCTTGTATGAGGCCACTTGAATTTCGTCCACTGAAACAATTCAAAGAGAACTCTCTTTAACAGAAGATTAAAGAGACATGGCGTTGATTCTGATGTTTTTCTCTAAACTAAATTTAGACTCTTTGCATCTCTATTATCTTTATAATATTGCTAAAAAAGGACAGAAAATGAATTTTAAATTTAAAGACTACATTTCAGTGCACTCTCTCAACTCGCTCTCTCATAAAGAAAAGGGTTTGGGCTTTATTCCATCACGTTGGTGAGAATATGACGGTGAACTCTCAGGCAGGTTTCGTTACGATGTTTCTTTCACCAAAAGTAAGTGATATTAATGAATTTCTTAGTACGCAAATAACTCTGAAAAGTAAGAGGTCTGAGAAGTTAAGAGCCTGGAATCGAACCTCTGACTCTATACGAGAACGAAGTCTCAACAACTGGGCTAACACTGCTTTTTCAAAGCTATAATAAAATACGAAATCATTTGCAGTCACTCACGCGTAAATATCAATTTGTTTTATTATACCTAGCTTGTATTTTATGTTTGGTTTAAATGTACTTTTTTCAGTACATTCGTCGAGTGACTGTACTTTTCCATGTTCTGGTAAAATTATATTCGAAAAAGTGTTGAAATGTAACTTTTTATATAAAACTTTAAATATTTTTTTTTGCAGGTCATGTTAAGTCATGCTCTGTATGATAAAAGTAAAAAAGAGCAAGCGTTTTCAGATGTACTTAAAAATATGACGTTAGCTAATAACATACTACAAGACCTCTTAAAGAATTACGAACGTCTCGAAAAAGTCTACCAGTCCGAAGAACTGTTGCAAAGTAATTCTTCTTCTCATGAAATCGACCAGACTTTCAAAAGTTTTATGCCAAGCAAACAAAATCAGCAGAGGGATACATCATATGAGGAGCATACAAGTAGCCCATATGCAGGAACAGCAATGATACTTTATGCCAGTGAATCAGTTGAAAAGGAATCAGAAGATAGCATCAAGGAAGATATAAAGGAAATAAATACTCAGAAACCAATTAAATCACATCCCAATTACGTTGACGTTGGTAAAGTTCTACAGAAACAAGTTTTAAATCAAACTGTTGCAGATAAAAAAGTTATGAGTAACAAATTTAAAACAAAAGGAATTGTAACAAATAATAATTTAAATAAAAACAGCTCACTGGAATATTTACAGTCTGATGAAGTAGAACAGATAATTATAGATATACAGGAAGATGTAAATGGCTTAGATGAGGATACAAAAGATACAAGTGATGTAACCGAAGCAACAAATACCCCACATAAAGGGATTGAAAAAAGTAATTCAAAAGAAACAATGAAAAACATAATGGGTGAAAAAACAAGGTTTAGTATCCAACATATGACTCCAAAAAGAATAGATAGAAAAATTCTCTCTGGAAGACCAATTGGAATTAAAAATAACGGTAGTAGAGTTAAAAAAATTGTTTATTCAGAACCATTCTCTCCAGACAAAATTTGGCAAGAAATTAAAAAAAAGCCTGTTAAGTTAAGAAAGGACAGAGAACAAATTCTTCGAAAAAGTAATAAATCTGGTAAAAACAATGAAAAAATTACAGTTCTAATTTTAACCAACAATGAAAAAGTAAGCTTAAAAATTATTTAAACTATCGATAGCAGTAAAAATTTTGATGATATTTTTAATTTGCAATTTTTGTGTGAGTTTAAAATTGTAATGTTACCTTTTAGGATAATAATAATTGGAAAAAAAGGCCAAAACCCGATATCAAAGAAGGTTTGCTCAAATTCGATTTTCCAAAAAAAATATTGCGAAGTGGATACGGAGAAAAGTGTTTACAAATACCAATAAGAAAATGTAAAAAAGTAAGTATCGATTAGTCGATTTTATAAGACCAATAACAAAGCTTCATAATAGGTACCAAGACTTCATAAGATTTCAACCACAACAAGAAATTACTAAAGTGTTTAAAAATTTCAGGCTTTGCAAATCGTGCGCAAAAATATTTGTAAAAGACGCTTCAAATGCAAATCGGATTTCAAATCAGACTTTATACAAAATTCTAAACATGCTTGCGATAAGGAATTCGCTTACAGAGAAGAAACTGCAAATACAAGCAGTAATAAAACTAATACTACAAGGAAAACACGGCTCATAGTATCAGAGTCTAGAAAAACAGTAAGTTTATAAAAGGAATTTAGCTAGTTTCAAGTATCATTACTAACCACAATTTCGCATTCCGAAAACCTAAAGAATAAATACCCACTAAGGGGATGAAATAGAGGTCTGTAGGTAGTCCACACGGACAAAGTCGCGGGAATAAGCTCATTAGTTATACAGTAATATTAAATTTTTGAAAAGAGGAAAAATGCTCACAAAAAATACAAAACATATTTAAAAATAATATTAAGAAAGAATTCATTATTATGTTACAGCAACTTCAAAATTTCAAATCTCTGCGCAATGATACGCCGCAAGATTATTTTTTAAGAGCCAGGAAGCTTAGAGATAAGTATGAGAAGAAATGTCAAAAGGAGTCAATGAAAAAATGCAATAATGCGTGTGGTTATACCATCGAAGAGACTTGTAGCGTACATACATGTGAAAGGAGAATAAAGAAAGCCATAAAAAGAGAGTGTAAAATTGAATGCAAAAAAATTTATACCGATGATAAAGAAAATATAAAATCGTCTAGTGAATTTTATAGTGATAGCGAACACGATGACGATAGCGATGACGATAGCGATGACGATAGCGATGACGATAGCAATGACGATAGCAATGACGATAGTGATGATGATAGCGATTAATAAAATAAATAAAAGAGACTTTCAAACAACTGAACCGATTTTCTTGGATTATAGCTAAGAACACTCTTGATCAAGCCACCTTTCAAACGAAAAAAACTACATTAAAATCGGTTGATTAGTTAAGGAGCTACGATGCCACAGACAGAAACACAGATACACACGTCAAACTTATAACATTTGGGTCCCTCTTTTTGGGTCGGGGGTTGAAAACAAAAATCACAAATTTGTTTATTTTATTTTGAAATCTTTCCTGCACGCAAATTAATAATATTATCATAATATTCCTATCATAGGAATACCAAGTAAAATTAAAAAAAAAAAAAAACAATGAAATGATCGGGAAGAACATGCAAATGGAGCAGTACCAATATTATTGTACAGAAGAATTTATTGAAAATACAGCGTATTGGCTTTCCTTTTTAACCCCCGACCCAAAAAGAGGGGTGTTATAAGTTTGATGTGTGTATCTGTGTATCTGTGTATCTGTCTGTGGCATCGTAGCGCGTAAACGAATGAACCGATTTTAATTTAGTTTTTTTTGTTTGAAAGGTGGCTTGATCGAGAGTGTTCTTAGCTATAATCCAAGAAAATCGGTTCAGCCGTTTAAAAGTTATTAGCCCTTTTCTAGTTACAGTAACCTTCACTTGTCGGGGGTGTTATAAATTTTTAATTTACACTTGTATTTAAAGTGAATACAATAAGTTTTTACTGGTGTTAAAGAATAAAATCGTTTAGAAAACCTGATAGTGATTGCGATAGCAATAGCAATTAATAAAATAAAATAGCAATGTATTCACAAATTAAAACTTATTTCATTTTGAAGTTTTTAATATATCGCTGCATTTCATTTTTCCTATCAATAAATGCAATTATAATTTTACAGCAATCAAACTCGCGCGCATCTGTAGGTATTTGTAGTTTACAATGTGGCTTTACAATAATTATTTCTTGTTCATATTTTTAGCATTATTGGTAAGTTTAAGTTATGTAAGTATATCAAATAAATTGTATATCAATTAAAATATTTAACTACTAATTAGTATGCGTTAACATTTCTATATTACAGATGCCCTGTAATTTTGTAGAAAACAATAATCCAAAAGAAATATTGTATGGAAATATTTACTTAGTGGAAAATGTAGTTCCTAGCCAAATCGAACGAAAGTTTTTGGAAGTGATGAATTCTGTTGTACTGAAGAAGCCTGTAGTAATAGATTCTAAGAGAAAACAAACTACAAAAGAACAAGACATTAAACCGACAGGCGCTATAGTAATACTTAAACAAGTTATAAATGATAAACATAAACACATAACTCACGGAACGAGACTAGAACCACAAAAAATAAATATAGCAGGATTCGGAAACCGTTCAACACCCAATATTCTACGAGACAAGTATGGTGATGCTTGCATTAAAGTTGCTGTACGAAAATGTTATAAGGTAATTATAATACAAGGGTATAATTAAAAATTTACAACACCCCCGACAAGTGAAGGTTACAGTAAGTAGAAAAGAGCCGATAACTTTCAAACGGCTGAACTGATTTTCTTGGATTATAGCTAAGAACACTCGATCAAGCCACCTTTCAAACAAAAAAAAAAAAACTAAATTAAAATCGGTTTATAAGTTTAGGAGCTACGATGCCACAGTCAGATACACACGTCAAACTTATAACACCCCTCGTTTTGTTCCTTGTTTCACCCCTCGAGGGATAAAAACAGAACCGAGAAACTTCATTGCAACAACATATTTATTTTAGCATTCATAGTTAATGGTTGGAATGCAGTAAATTGATATTTATGATTTACTAGATGATAGGTACCCATAACTTCGTCCGTCGTGATTTATTTAGGTTTTTACAAATGGAAACTCTTCGATTTTCCGGGATAAAAAGTATCATATGTCCGTCTGCACGATGCAAGCTATCTAAGTATCAAGAAGATGAAAACATCCACAACTTCGTTCACGTGGATTCAGGTTTTTAAAAATCCTGTGAGAATATTTTCCTGGGAAAAAAGCATCCCATAGCCATCTAAGGGTAGGTTTTTAAAAATCCTGTGGGAACTCTTTGATTTTCCGTGACCAAAAGTAGCCTATATGCTTACCCCCGATGCAAGCTAAGTATCTCTGTACCTTTCGTCAAAATGGTTGGGTAGTAAAAAGCCAGCAGACAAACAGACATACATTACTATGGACTATAGATCAAGTATTTATTACTGAGAGGGGTTTTTTTTTTTCGTGAATAGCCTAAAATATGCTTCCCCGGGATGCCAGCTATCTCTGTAGGTACCAAATTTAGTCAAAAAGTTTGGGTAGTGAAAAGCTAGCAGATAAACAGACATACACATTTTCGCATGTTTATAATATTACTCTGGGCTATGGATTACGTATTTTTTGCTTAAAAGGCTTTTTCTTTTTCTCATATAAGTCGTGAAGAAACCTGCATCTCTCTCGAGAGGGAAACTCTTGGATATGTGTAGCCCGCCAAAGTACAATAGAGCTACTCTTGGAAACTAATAGATTGGATATAATTACTTTCAGGCATTAATCGCAGTAAACAATAATGTTTGTAAAGTCCGTTACAAATGCAAGTCCAGTTTCAAGTCTTACTTCAAAAAGAAGTCCAAAGTGGGATGCATCAAAGAGTTTGATTATAGCAAAGGCACTAATAATGGGAAGAATTCGAGATATAATGCAAGAGGTAATTAATTCAACAATAAATGACCCTAATTAAACATTGATAATTATTATGCCCGAAGAACTATGTCTGATGAGTGATGACGCAATGATAAATAAGCTTATGAGTAATATGATCATCATACTGTTTAAGACACTAGTTTACAAGTGTAAATTAAAAATTCATAACACCCCCGACAAGTGAAGGTTACAGTAACTAGAAAAGAGCTGATAACTTTCAAACGGCAAAAAAAAAACTAAATTAAAATCGGTTCATTAGTTTACGAGCTACGATGCCACAGACAGACTTATAACACCCCTCTTTTTGGGTCGGGTGTTGATAAAGATAAATTAATTCGATATAGCTTTTCAGGCAACGTGGATGCTACTAGAGAGGGTTATCTTGACGCCTGTATACCTTATATGGTACCGAATTATAAGGTAAGTAAATACTATTTTAATTTCATTAATGCGATAGTCATTTTTTGGGTTCCGTGACTCAAAAGGAAAACGGAACCCTTATAGGATCACTTTGTTGTCTGTCTGTCTGCCTGTCCATCTGTCGTGTCTGTCAAGAAAACCTATAGAGTACTTCCCGTTGATCTAGAATCATAAAATTTGCCAGGTAAGTAGGTAGGTCTTATAGCACAGATATTTTTTCCTTTACTTGTGCTATAAGACCTACCTACGCACAGACAGACAGACAACAAAGTGATCCTATAAGGGTTCTGTTTTTCCTTTTGAGGTACGGAACCCTAAAAACGTGAACTAACCTTAATGTATAAAACTGTAATTTTAGGTATTACGTCGTACCATAACTCAACGAAACGACACGGTTCCAAATGTGTTTGCAAACGTGCTACGCAAACGCAAATCCGATAAGAAATGTCAAAGACTGTCCAGAGCGAAGTGTTATCGAGCTTGCTGTTTCGCGTTAAATGAGACGTGCACTAAATATGACTGCTCCAGGAGAACAAAGAGGATTTTTAATAAAATCTGCAAGGAAGAGTGCAAGAGAGCATACAAAGTCAAAGGAACATCCGATAGTAGCGACAGTAGTAGCGTTAGTGATTGAAATTAAATGTATAATTTCTATAATAATAGCCAGCGCTCATGTTTTATTAAGCTATTATTATTATACACGCACGCACGCACGCACGCACGCTTCTGTTATAATTTATAATAAAGGAATAAAATAAAAACCTAAACTCCGACCGGCATAGTGCGCGGTGCGGCGTTGAAAGTTGATTTATTCCTGTACGTGTGCTATAAAATCTACCTACCTGTAAAATTTCATGATTCTAGGTCAACGGGAAGTACCCTGTAGGTTTCTTGACAGACACGACGGACGGACGGACAGACAGACAGACAACAAAGTGATCCTATAAGGGTTCCGTTTTTCCTTTTGAGGTAGGAAGCCTTAAAAAATCAGCTAGTTTGATATAAAAGTGAGGACAGCTCCATATCTGTACAAATAACAAATTTTTATATAAAAATAAAGAAAAAAAAAATTACATATGCAAACTGATGTTTTCCGTTTAGTTTAACTCACACAACAGATCAGCGCCGTACTCGCAATTGGCCAGGTGGTCGAACATAGCTGTCAGCACGGGGAGTATGACGCCATTGATATAACCCAGTGACGTTGAGGTCTTCAGGTGGGTTCCTCGAAGGTGAGAATATTTGCCCTGAAATATTAACATCATAAAAAAAAGTTACGAGACATTACACCGCGTTTAATAGCTTTATCGGGTGACAGAAGGGTTGGCTCGTTTTTTGCGCAACGGATGCTGGCTTGTGTGTGTGGAAATGCACCACTCCACGCGGGCATGATTCATATAGTAATCGGATAAGGCCAGCTAATTTTATTGAAAAAAAAAAACCATTTTATTTATACACTAGCTATCGCTTCGCTCGCGTGACTCAAGGTTTTAATAATAATTGAGGTTTGTTACAATATTTTTGGTGCAGTGCAATAATGATATAATGGTTAATGTTATAGCGTGCTATCCTGTGGGAACTGTTTGTTTTTTGGAAGGAAAAGTAACCTGTATCACTTTTTAAGCCCTCGACTATGTCTATGCAAAAATTGGCGCCAATAAGCAGCGCTTTTTCTTGTGCGATTGGCTGTACGATTGATTGAGCGATTGGTAGTTCGGTTGGTTGTGCGATCACTTGTGCGATTGGTTGTGCGATTAGTTGTACGACTGGTTGTACGACAGGTTGTGCGATTAGTTGTACGACTGGTTGTGCGATTAGTTGTACGACTGGTTGTGCGATTAGTGGTACGACTGGTTGTACGACTGGTTGTGCGATTAGTTGTACGACTGGTTGTACAACTGGTTTCCAACGAAAGTTACGACTCCATTCCCAGCCAAATCCGTCAAGTAGTTTTTGCGTGAAGGAATAACAAACATACACACACACACATATAGGTATACACATACACACAAACTTTCGCCTTTATAATATTAGTGTGATAATATTTTACTTACATCCTGTAAATTCATGATAGTATGACCGAGATCATCAGCAACATTATTGAAGAAGGTAAGCATAGAAGTTCGGATGAACTCGGGACAGTTCTTGACGAGGGACTTCGCGTCGATGCCTTTCACCAGCACTTGGAGACAGCGGACCGTGATGCGGACGTCTGGACCGAATGCTGCTAACCTGGAAGAAAATAGAATATTCTAGAATTAAAGAGAAGAAAGAAAACACGTTTATTAAAGACAAGGAACTAAAAGTTTAGCCCGCTAGAGCTTCGCCCACGTGGATTTAGGTTTTCAAAATGCCCTGAGAACTATTTGATTTTCCGGGATAAAAAGTAGCCTATGTGCTAATCCAGGATACTATCTATCTCCATTCCGAATTTTAGCCGAATTCGTCCAGTGGTTTTTGCGTGAAGGAGTAACAAACATACACACACACACATACAAACTTTCGCTTTTATAATTTTAAGTGTGATGCGAAAGTGTATCTGTCTGTTTGCTAGCTTTTCAAGGACCAAAAACTTTACCGATTTCGATGGGTACAGAGTTAGCTTACATCCCGAGGACGGATATAGGCTAGGCATAGGCTTTTTATCCCGGGAAATCAAAGAGTTCCCACAGGATTTCCCACTGCTTATAAGAAGGCCGTCTAACCGAATTATATTAAATCTGGTATACCTACTCAAAGATAGCTTGCGAAATCGAGATAACTTACTTTTTATCCCAGAAAACAAAGAGTTCCTGCGGGATTAAAAAAAAAAATTAAATCCAAGCGGACGAAATCGCGGCATTATCTAGTTTGCTGTAATCCGCTGAAGGAGACAAATCTGTTGGTATTAGTGCAACAAGTTATCAAAAAGCATTCGAAATTCAATTCGAAAATGTTTTCAAAATACATTCTAAATTCAATTAGAGAACATAGTTTCGTTTGTGATTGGTTAGTGACTCAAAATGGTTAGCGCACACTGAGATTTTTATCCCTATCATTTGTATGGGATTACGTAACATAGAGAGCGTAATACTAACTTCTTTCCGTGGATATGGTGTAATGACATATCAGAAATCATACCTGGACCGTAATAAGCTCGCCAGTTTACAGAACAGTGCGGCGACCATCTCTTTCTCTTTCAAGCTGGCCGCGCCCACGTTGTTGGTTGCCGTGGCAACCGCGATGAAGTAGTTGCGATGCGTTGAGAAGTATTTCTCCATTAAAGGCAGTACCACCTATGTTAAAAGAAATATTATAGAACTAACAGTAAAGGAAGTATCATTGGAAAATGTTTAACTGCACAAAAAATAGGACGATCTTTTGCACCAGAGGGCACTGTAGGTATAGTGCATAGCTGAAGAGTCTCCTGCGGTAGTGGTTCGGTGCGGGAGGGAGACAGCTGTCACAAGTTGACCAATCACTGAGCTCTCGCGTCACGTCATCAAACCCCTCCCCCCTCCGCACCACTCCACTACCGCAGGAACCTATAGATCTTTTCAACGAATAGTTCATATGGCGTTATGTTGGCTCCCCTGTCTGTCAATTCATTGGCAGCATATTGGCATGAGAAGACGCGGATTTTGTTTATTTTCATGAATGAATTAAATGAAAATCAAATGAAAATAAATAAAATCTGCGTCTTCTCTTGCCAATATGATGCAAACATGGTGCCAATGACTTATACAGACGCCATAGCAACTATTCGTTGAAACGATCTATACTCAGTTATGCGTTGCACCTGTAGTTTTATAGTGGACAGTGTACTTAAGGTTAACATAACAGAACAACCAAGAATCCTAATAAAAGCAACATTTTAAAGCAGTAAGATTTTTAACATGCATGCATTAAAATTACCGCATGGGGACAAGCCAACAAACATACAGACTTTTGCATATATATAACGGGTATTGATGTATTATTTGCGATACTGATAACCACAAATCATGCATAAAAGGATGAATATGCGTTTGTAGACGATTTATTGCATTTTTTTTCTCTTTCGTCTGGCTTTACAAAGATTAGCCAATGTCAAGTTTGTAGTTATTTGTAACAAGTTAGTTAAACTATACAAGTATGGACCCCGTCTGTGCCGGCGCTCGCCGACATACGCACGGCACCCCCTTAGAGCGCTTTCCAGTCAGTTTTAACAAAAAAAAAAAACCCTGCAAAAAGGCAGAGCACGCCCGCCAGCTAACACCAACGACGAAGTCTTTATTGCATTTATTTATTTAAGCAATTAAGCGTGCACTACATACCTACATAATTAATTTCCACCTACCTTCTTAAAATACTTAAGATCCGCCTTGTCTTGCTTGCAATACAATAAAATTACACAAATAAAATAAAATAGAAGAGAAGAAATTACAAATCGATCTAAAAGAGATAGATAGTTACAAAGTGATCTAAAAGTCCTATAGTACAGAAGATCTTTTTACAAAAGAGAAAAGAAAATAATTTAAAGCAAACATGATCTGTACAAAATATGGAAAATATGTAAAATAGGTATTAAATTCAAAAGTTTAGTTTAATGTTTAGGGTTAGTACTACGATCAAGTTTAGTTACCTTAGTTACTTAGGAAAAAATTTAACTCTCAAACGTTAAAGAAGTTAATAATGCCTATTTTGAAAAAAAAAAAACACTAAAGGTAGTAACTCACTTACACGACACAGCTTCCACACGGTAAAAAGTTCATCAAAATATGGGCTTAAAGTCGTACTCTGTACATTTTACAGTGACTACATACAATTGCAATAATATAAGCGACCTTTCCGTAATCTAGCCACTCGATGGTTGCCGTCTCGTTTACCACGCGTCTGCAGCTTGCGGGCCACTCAAGTAAGTTGTAACGTGCGCAGTAGGGAGACGGCATACTGCTAGCTGTCATCGCGTTGACAGCGAGCTTTCTGCTAGCTGT
Organism: Maniola jurtina; assembly: GCF_905333055.1. Lineage (NCBI taxonomy): Eukaryota > Metazoa > Arthropoda > Insecta > Lepidoptera > Nymphalidae > Maniola > Maniola jurtina. The sequence goes on from NC_060053.1 coordinate 3,368,403, forward strand.
CGGCGCGGGGACAACTAGGAATCACTATGATTTGAGGTGGAGGGGTATAGTGTGGGAGCGGTGTCGTGCAAATGAGCTAATACCTTTACAGTCTTATTCATAAAAATTTGTAGAAGCTTTATTAGCTTGTTATAAGCAAAGTTCTCAAAAACATGATTCATAAACGTTCAATAGTGCTAAAAGTGTTCAATAGCGGCTCCATAACTTATAACAGGCTGAACCCTACTATAAACCCTTATTAAAGAACAAGATGGCCGCCGTCTTGTCTTAACAGCTGATAATTTGTTTGGAAGTGAGGTTATTTTGTTTTGGTTGATTCTAGTGCCATTGCATTGTCATTATTATTTGTACGTTATTTATTCTGGATTCGAGAGGCTGTGGTAATTAACTAGAGTTGCAAGTTTTAATTGCCATAAGATGCTAGGGATGGACGTCGTGAAGTAGGTACCTAAAAGTTTCTACCTAATTTCGAAGTTTCTTTTCATGTAATCATTCTTTTACATAGGTATGTGATTTCTTCTAACGTAAGAAATATGGCGGTGATGCAGCTCAGTACCTAACTACATAAACCGAGAAGGATTTGGGTAAAAAAAAGGGCTGGCTCATTTTTTGCGCAACGGATCAGCCTGGCTGTCAAGCGTGGAAATGCAGCCAGTATTCTTGGCACCATTCCACACGGGCATGATTTGTATAGTAATTAGATAAGGCTAGCTTTAAGTTTTATTGTAATATTTTCAATTAAAAAAAAAAAAGGATTTTATTCCATGAATGTCCAGGTACTGTATCTAAATTCTAATACATACTTTTACCTAATACATCTTTTTTTTTAAATAGTATAATAAAATCTAACGCTAATTTCTAAATTCCTTCCTGTTTCCATTTTTATAATTAAATAAATCGGAACAAAACTCCGAACGATAATACCTAACTATCCTCCAGAACTCAGACAATTGACCGAAATTCGAAAACAAATGTCACACCTGTGTCACTTTTCTGTGTAGAGCCCAGTTTTTTTGCAATTTTGTCTATGAATTCATCAGAACGACAACATAACAAAGCGAAACTAGCCTATAGCGAGAATTTAGTTGTGAGAGGTTTATTGAACCTTTATGAATAAAGAAAGTTATGAAACGTTTAATAGGCCTAATGAGCATTTTAGCTAATGAACGTTTTAAACCTATATTAAGGGATTTTTATGAATAAGACTGTTAGTCCACAAAATTAATACACACCTTAGAAACGAATTTAATATCCCTCGTGCTGGTCTTGAAACTTGGTCGTCTACTGAACGTAGTGGATGGTTTCAATAGCTTCATATTAATCGTAGCTCTGTCAATATACGAAATCAACTTCTCCAGAAGCGAGTAAGCGAATCTGAGCTCTATTGCTACGCCAGTAGTGGTCTGTTCTGTATCACCCTGGGATGTTTTGGGCCGGTGCAGTTTGTATCCTTGGTATTGGAGGTATTTGAGGAACTCTTGGGATCGTTCTCGGTCCTTCTTTTTCTCTTTGTCAGTGAGGAGGTCGTATGGGACGAGTTGGGGATGGATTCCGCCTGAAAATTGTATGTTCAGCATCAAAATTCTTATTTGATAGTGATGAATTACTTACCAAGATTATTACATTGAATGATTTTGGCGACCCTGGTGTGGTAAGCGCTGGTCTTATTAGTGGAGGTCTCAGGTTCGATTCCTGGCAGGGCTTTGGAATTTTATAATTTCTAAATTTTCTCTGGTCTGGGTCTGGTGGGAGGCTTCGGCCGTGGCTAGTTACCACCCTACCAGCAAAGCCGTACCACCAACCGATTTAGCGTTCCGGTATGATGCCGTGTAGAAACTAAAGAGGTACGGGTTTAATAAAAACTTCCATACCTCTTCCAGGTTAGTCCACTTCCATCATAGACTGAATCATCACTTACCACCAGGTGGCATTCCAATCAAGGGCTAACTTGTGTCTGAATTAAAAAAAGTTTTTTATATTTCTGGTCAGGCATTATTATTGTATAGTTATTATTAGCCCATCAGTTTTCCCTTCCACCTATAATATGGGTACCTTCAAGTCAAGACTGAATAGGCAACTTCTAGGCAAGCGCGCTCCATCTTAGGCTGCATCATCACTTGCTAGCGAGTCTGATTGCAGCCAAGTGCTAGTCTATATAATTTAAAAAAAAACTGTTGACGTGACAACGTCTTATAATTCGATAGAGCCGGCTGCACGCACGAAAAAACATGACTCATGCGGCGTTACCTCGCTCTGAGGCGTTCCATGTAAGGTTTGAAGTGCAAGCGAGAGCGCGGAACGAGCGACAAAGAAGCACAATCGGCCTTTGTTTTCACGTTCAACTATCGTCAGTAAATCGACTTTACAGACAACCAATTTTTTTTTTTACCTCCGTTAGTAACCAGTTCCTCTTTTTTCTTCTTAGCCCAGATGTCGTGTGCGTTTTCAGCGAGCCTCTCCGCCATGTTTTGCATCTCACGCGACAACGTCAGGTTGGTCATATCCACGGGGTGCGGGTTGTAATTGAATGGAGTCGCTGAGTCCGTCTGTCCGTAGAAAATTAATATAAGCGAAGAATATTTTATTTTATTTAATAGGAAGCCAACGGTATACAAAGAAAAGTAATTATGACGATTTATATAAACTTAGGACTATCAATGTATACTCACTTACAGGCTAACTCAACATGCTTAATCTAAAACTTCTAAATAGTAAAACTTAACCTAAGACATTCTTTGCATAAAATCTATAATAATTAAATTAATTACTCAATAAGCCAAAAGTACAACAATTTTTAAAACTAACAATAAAAACTACAAAAAAGACTAAAAATAGCACCCTACAATTTCAAAATGAATCTTTAAATATTTTATACTAGCTGATACTACTACTACTACTATACTAATACTATACGAATACTAGCAGAAGAAGCGGTGATAGCCTAGTGGTAGTATCAAACGCGGAGCCGTTGATCTATCGAGAGCCTCGATAGCTCAACGGTAGAGGAGTAGACTGTATTTCGAACGGTCGGCGGTTCAAACCCCACCCATTGCACTATTATCGTACCCACTCCTGGCACAAGCTTTACGCTTAATTGGAGGGGAAAGGGGAGTATTAGCCTTCATGGCTTGGCGTCATGATTAGCATGGCTAATATTCTTTAAAAAAAAACAAAATAAAAACTTTATAAAGCTTTAAACTAGGAAGATGAGAAGTGATTTTTTTGAGACCTAAGAGTGAAGCGTAAAAGAGACAGTATAAACGATATTTTGGAATAAAAATTACCGTATCTTCCTCCTGCATGCATGTAAAGAAAGATAAATTGTTAGATATTTTTTTTCAAGTGTTTTATCCCCAAAACAAATATTACTTAATATAATAGGATCTAGTCTCAAAATTGACTCAGTATTCAACCCTAAGATCTGTTTATATTTCCTTGGAAGGGCATGGATAGGACCATGTAGGTACGAGTTTGAGACTTAAACTGGAAAGTTCCTCACTAACGTAAACATTTGACATTTAGTATGGACAGAAAAGGGAAAAGTTGCCATTTGCACTGATAACCTGAAGAAGATAACTGGAAAAGCTGGATGAGTAAGGCGGTTGACCTCAATGCGCGCTTTCAGAAATACCTTTATCCAGTACTAGAGGATGCCCGCGACTTCGTCCGCGTGGTATTAGGTTTTTAAGATCCCGTGGGAACTGTTTGATTTTCCGGGATAAAAAGTAGCCTAAGTCCGTCCCCGGGATATAAGCTAAATTACCCTGTACCTTTCGTCAGAATCGGTTAAACCTTTGGGCCGTGAAAAGGTAGCAGACAGACAGACACACTTTCGCATTTATAATATTAAGTATGGATTGGGCGTAAGTAAGATAATGATGATGATGATTATATTATTATTGGGGAGTCCATGATTGTATACTCACGACGCCGCCAGATTTGGACTGCCGTCTCATAGAGCTGCGATTGGTACTGGGTATGTCCACCTCAGAATGTTCAACGGACCAACCGATTGCCAGCAACGCTTTCAACGATTCGCGCACCGGTTCCTTGTAACGCTCTTTTTCCTGCAAAAATTTAAAAATATAAGAGATTGCTCTAGCAATAAAGCCGCCTTTGCACCCTCATGTATAGTTTCTTCTGTTGGGTTTATATTCTAAGTTCTTCTATTTGTTCTGTATATGTATAGGTTTGTGTGTGCAATAAAAAATTCTAAAAAATATATATATTTTCGAAACTAGCTTATATGCCCGTTACTTTATCCCCGTGAGTTACATACACTTCAAATCCATATTTTACTCCTTTAGGGGTTGAATTTTCAAAAATCCTTTCTTAGCGGATGTCTACATCATAATAGATATCTGTAGGCCTTTCAGCCCGATCCGTCCAGTAGTTTGAGCTGTGCCTTAATAGATGAGTCAGTCAGTCAGTCAATCACTCACTGTCTTTTTATTCAGCGTGTATATTTAGATAAATAAATGGAAACAGTTGCCATATAACACTAGCTTTAGCCCTTGGGGTTTCCCGCACGAAACTCAGACCAAGATGTTTCTTGAGTGAAACCATGGCCGCTGGGATAGATGTGTTCTGTTATTCTGTAGGATTGTGATGAATAAATGAACTTACATAATCGTTCAGCATATTGTAAGGTTTTAGGCGAGGATGCGTTTTTTGACTGTCCGACCAAGATTCACCGTACACCCAACCATTTTCGATTTTCCTGATCAAAAGAACATTAATTTGTGTGAAATAATTCATTGTGAAGAAATGAATTAATTTGTTTTATGTAAGGCAGCATAATAAAGGGTGTAACCAAAACGCTAGCTAAAACTTTGCGTTATTATTATACTATTTTCATACAATCCGCATTGGATTTCATACAACACAATTTACTATTGAGCTGTTTACTTAAACCGCTGTGCCCAAACTTAAAACTAGCTTAAGTTTGTTACGTTTGTTCTCATTAAGTGAAGTTTGTTTCTTTTGAGAATAAATTATTTAAACACAATGCCAGAAACCATTCTAAATTTCTTCCAGAAGCCTTATAATGTGAGAAAAATTAAAATCTTCAACGTGGCTAGAGTGTAAGGAAACCTTGTGATTTCCAACCATATTTTTTATTGGACTAATCTTACCTAGATGCCCAAGCATCATGGTAATGCTCGGAGAATTTCTGCACAATGGTGTTGAGGTCATTGTTGAGAGCCACTGATGATGTGTTGATGGGTTGAGGGTCGTACTGTGGGTTATCAGCACCTGAAAAATCAATAGGTATACTATACGCCTTTTAAAGAAAGAAAAGAAAGAAAAAACCTTTTTTTTTTTTTTTGGAAAGCTGTGCCCACACATTACCAGTTATACCTACGGGTCAGGTTATCCCGGCACTTCTGATACTTGAGCATTAAAGTCAAAAGACCTCAAGTTGTTTAAAGTAAAGGTAATTAACTACTAATAATTATATACGAGTGCATTGTAAGGTCTACATCTCCTGAAGATGCTCCAGTGTCGGTGTGAAACGTGCGTCGAGTGGTTTGGGATTTTTGTGCTTGTGTTTGTTTTTGCATATTGGATGGAATTGGCTAAAAATTAATCGTCTCACCCGTTGCCTGCGTATTTTCTTTTCCATAGAATTCATCGTCGTAGTTCTTGGACAGCGAATAGTCTGGTGGTAAAGCGCAACCTAAAAGAAAAGTTATAATTTGTACCATAAAAATCATCATTTAACAATTACTGTTATAACTTATAAGTCACCTAAATCGTGTGCCTATATTAGAATACAAAGACAAGAAATACAGACATAATCACACTTAATATTATAAAGGCGATAGTTTGTGTGTATGTTTGTTACTCTTTCAAGCAATTTTCACTGGACGGATTTGGCTGAAATTTTTAATGGCAATAGATTGGACCCTGGACATATTACACATAGGCTACTTTTATCCCGGAAAACTAAAGTTTTCCTACGGGATTTATAACCTATATCCACGGGAACGAAATCGCGGGCATCAGGTATTAAATAAGAAGACTATAAAAAGCAGCTTCTTAGTTTAGTAGTGATTCTATAGGTATCCTTTGTAATAACTTCTCAGAAACTGTGCTATAGCATAGATTAAGCATCATCCAATAATCACGCCTCAAAGGTCCTATATAATATAATTTTTCACCTATTTTTCAATCAACCTTCTCGTTCAAAAACATGGATTTTAAACTTACCAATGGCAATAAGACAGGGCAGGGCTTTCCCAAACAGCTCAGGCTCGTAATCCATCTTGCTCAAGGAGTCGAAGATGTTAGAAAACAGCATCATTGTCAGCCGCTTCTCTTCATCAGATGATGCGCCGTATATGCCTTGACCGCCCGTACTGCCGTAGTATTTAGCGCAACGCTCGTAGTGGAGTGTTAGCAACTGTCGATCAAATTAAAAATTAAGTTATAATGGACCTTTTATTTTGTTTTGGGGGTGGAAAAAATCCTACGGACTTCTGTCTGCTGGCAGGGTGTGTCCGACTCGCACGGACTAAAATAACCTTCCCATGACGCACAAGGTGAGCACGGAACTGCGTGTCATTACTTCATGTTGACCTTCTAAATCTCTATCTTCTTCTTTTCTTCTTTTTCTTTCTCTTCCCTTCGTATCATGATAGCCCTCAGCATTAGGCTATTTCGTTGCCAGGCGTCTTCGCTCGACAGCATGCGCGCTATAAGATTTCGTGCATTCACACCCTCCGCGTCGGTCGATCATAGTGCTTCTGCCCTTAGGTCGGACCAACCAATGTTATATGGACCTATCACGGAGCAAGCCAAGCTGGTCGAAATAACTGGCTAAAAAGTTAACATTTTAAAAGAGCAACCGCCGAGTTTCTTGCTGGCTCTTCTCGATAGGAACAGCATTTCAAACCAGTGGTAAATTATTTTGACGATTCAAAAGCACTTGTAAAAGTTTATTTGAATAAAAATATATTCTATTCTATTGAGGGAAAAGTGTAAAGGCTGAGATCTAAGCGCACTTTGACTTTGCTCAGACTTAGAACGAGACAGCGTTATACCGCTGGCATAAATCTGTCTCGTTTTAACTGAAACTTAAGTCTTTACAAACTCAAAGTGCTCTCTATAGATTTCAACCTAGCGTAAACGTACCCGCAGTGCAACAGTGGTATATTCAGACAGGCGGGAGACATCAACGGTGAGTTTGCGAAGTAATTTAAGCAGCATGGAAGGTTGCATGGCCGCAGTCAGAGCTACGAGGAAGTCCGATACGGCTTCACGTTGGCCTTTCGTCAGCATACGATTTTTGGACAATCTAATAAAGAAATTATACTCGTTATTTTAAACCAAGGTAAAACAAACTATTAAAGTGCGTGTCTTATTATACTTTATTTTTAAAATAGTATGACACAGAGTTAGACAGAAAGATGGACTGCATGGAACTATAAGAGATCCTTGTTTTACTACGGAAGCCTAAAACATTAAACAATTGAAATGTAGTAGAGAGTGATGACATAACTCACATATGTAACAGAACATTAGAAATCTACATTGATGAATTGACGGCCTTATACCAAGCAATTTAAACAGGTTGATGTCTTTTATATTTTCCCCTCTTTCAATTACTTAAAGTTTATTAATTTTAGACAATTTTCTCACCTATAAACAGTATGTAGTGTAGCATCCAACAGGCTAGCATAATTCTCTGCCTCATTGTAGAAGTTGGCGTGCTTGATAAGAAGTGGTAAGATTGAGTTGCCTATGTACCGGTTCATCGATAGAGCCATATCTGATTCACAGCCATCGTTCTGTATAAACAAAATAACAAAGATGCTATACTTTACTTTAAATTGACAGCATATTATAATATGATAAAATAAATTTAAAAAAGTTTTTAATATATTTTTTTAATTTTCTGATTAAATGATGATGATAAAAATGACAAAATTAGTTACCCTATCCAACATTGTGGCCGCTCTAAGATCTGGTAAGAAAGCTTCCTCGAGAAGTCTGTAGAATAGCTCTTGCGTCTCGATACCGTAGACACGTTCCAAGAATAATCCAACACTTTGCTTGTGTCCAGGGATTAGGCCAGATGGCATATCTAAAAAAAAAATTAGATAAGTACACTGAATTACAATTTACAAGTGGTTAAATCCATACTACCTAATATTATAAATGCGAAAGTGTGTCTTTCTGTCTGTCTGTGTGTCTATCTGTCTGGCATCCTCTAGTTTTGACGCAAACATTTTTAATTTGGCCCCAACGCATTTCTGCTCAACTTTTCTGATATGAGCCGCTAAGGAGTGGGATGCCCTTCTTGCGTCCGTGTTTCCTGCCAAGTATAACTTGAATACCTTCAAAGCAAGAGTGAATAGGCATCTTCTAGGCAAGCGCACACCAACCTAGATCTCATCGCATCGTTTCTCAGGCATAGTTGTCAATGAAGAAAGATCTTAGTTTGGCTAATATAATATAAATTGTCGCTATACTGGTAAAAGATTGTGGATTAACTGTAGTTACCAGATTTGGGCCTCTCTTCGCCAGCTGCCGGGTTATTTAAAGTGAATCGTAGACTGAGAACGCCTTGTAGATCTTCAAGTGGAACCAGTGATCGAAGAATGGCTCTTGCTCGTAGAGATTCGTTTTTTCCCTATATAAACGATAAAACAGATATTTTTACTTATCAAACAATATGAAGGTTAAGATCTACAAAGCGCAATTTGACTTTGCTCAAACTTAAGACGCTGTTAAAATGTTACAGCGTCACTGGCATAAAATTTTGTTTCGACTGAAACTTAAGCCTGAGCTAAGACAAAGTGCGTTTTATTGATCTCAGCCGTATTATTGCTGTTGAATACTAAAAATGCTTAGCTATAGAAAAATACCTCGTAGGAAAATTAGTGAAAAAGACGCTTAATAAATTAGTAGCCTTAAGTTTTGTTAAGATCCAAAACTTTATTAAACACTAGCTTATGCCCGCGACGTCATTCGTGTGTACTACACAAATTTCTACCCCATATTTTACCCTTTGGGGGTTGAATTTTCAAAAATCTTTTCTTAGCGGATGTCTGCATTATAATTAGCTATCTGCATGCCGAATTTAATTCAGATCCGTCCCGTAGTTTGAACTGTGCGTTGATAGATTACTCATTCAGTCGGTCACCTTTTCTAATAGGTACGCTTATGAGAAATCAATGATTTTGACATTGACTTTGACTTCCTTACCAGAGCAATAACAGCAGCGTCAGGTGCACACCGGCCTAACAAGTCAACCAGAGTGCAGTAAAAGTTGAGTATTGCGGCACCCGTATCAATATAGTCTTCGTCATCATCTGACTGGGGAAGTGGGTGGCTGAACTGTAACAAAAAAAAAACCTGTCAATTGTGAGTCGGACTTGCACACGAAGGGTTCCGTAACATCGTACAAAATATTTTAACATTTTTATGTGTAATATTGCAAGTTAATGACAACAGTGTCATCTATATGTGATTTAGTAAATAAATTTTTCGTGAATACATTTTAATTTTTTTTTTGTGTTGCAACCACGAATTCGTGGTTTTCGGATTTTTTATTTATTTGTGCTATAAGACCTGCCTAACTGCCTTTCAATATTCTAGGTCAACGGGTAGTGCCCTATAGGTTTTCTTGACAGACACCACAGACGGACAGACAACAAAGTGATCCTATAGCGGTTCCGTTTTTCCTTTTGAGGTACGGAACCCTAAAAAATATTATAAGTAAACTTACATTTATATCGCCGTCCTCGTCCCTCAGCTTACGTCTATCAGCGATCCTCTCGCTCATCTTATTAGCATCTACAATAGCCTTCAGCAACCCTTCACCTTCACCGCGCAGCGCTGGACCCAAGCACTCCGGTCTCCTAATCAGGAGACGGATTACTAGATTGGCGTTTTCTTCCACACTTTCACCGTTTACCTAGAAACAGACCAGAAGTAAGAAGTTGAATCTAGATTACTTCTAAAGAAAGACAGCTTTTCATTTTTATTTTTTACTAGATGATTCCCGTGACTTTGTCCGCGTGGATTTAGGTTTTTAAAAATACCGTGGGAACTCTTTGATTTTCTGGGATGAAAAGTTGCCTATGTTCTTCCACGGGATGTAAGCTAACTCTGTAGGTACCTACATAATTTCATTAAAATCAGTTAAACTGTTGGGCCGTGAAAAGATAGCAGACAGACAGACACACTTTCACACACAAAATCTATAAAAGTAAAAAGAAAAAATTTTAGTAGGTACTATTTAAAAAAAAAACTAGTAGTCTTCACAATGTATTATGTTTTTGAGGTACCTTGCAAATGAGAAAACTGTGATGAAGAAGAAAAGAAGAAGAAGTGAGGAAAAATAAAAAATACGCACCCACACACAAAATCGTAGGAAGTCAAGATATCGCTCGCCTTCCACTGGATCCCAGCCAAGGTCGGGATAGCCCTTCTCAATAAGCTCAGAGTTACTTTGCAGACCACAACGTGATAGGTATACTGCAATCTTTTCTAGATAATGCTCTCTGAAAATGTAAGAAATCACAAAATTTTAAACGTCCGTGCCTACAACTATTTTTTGAAATTTATAGACTAACGCTTGGCTGCAATCAGACCTGCTGGCAAGTGATGATGCAGCCTAAGATGGAACGCGCTTGCCTAGAAGATGCCTGTTCGCTCTTGATTTAAAGGTACTCCCATTAAAAGTGGAGGGCATAGTTGATGTCGGAAGGGCGTTCCATATGTTAGCAGTTCGAATTAGAAACGAGGAGGCAAATCGCTTCGTACGAGTCCGTGAAATGACTGTATACGGATGCAGCCCTTGGCTGTACTAAAGCAGGAAAGGTGAAGGAGGAACCAGGTCAAAAAGTTCATGAGATCTAGTCGTACCTTTATTTTGCTTGATATTGATGACAATCATGCTTAAAAAAGCAATGATGAGGTCTGGTTCCCATGAACATACTTAAGGGTTGAATTTTCAAAAATCCTTTCGTAGCGGTTGTCTTCTACTAATAGCTATACTTATCAGGAAGTAATCAGAAAAACTAACCTCAAAGCTAAAGCCAGTTCAGTGTTTTCCATCAAACTGGAATAAGCGACGTCCAAAGGAGTAGACCCCCTCAAAGACGGCCTTGACAGTAAAATGTTAGAGTTCTCCAGCAAGAAGTCGAAGTGGTCAAACATGGCCTTCTGATTCTGTCTGCCTGTGCGACAGAAGTAGCAGAGGAAGCGGCAACACGCTACCACCATCTCGTGGGAGGTGTCCTGTAAAGAACGTACAGATTTCAGTAATTTTTTAATTTCTATTCAGGTACAAGTTAGCCCTTGACTGCAATCTCACCTGGTGGTAAGTGATGATGCAGTCTAAGATGGAAACGGGTTTACGGGTTTTTTTTTAATTAAACCCTTTGATTTCTACACGGCATCGTACCGGAACGCTAAATTGCTTGGTGCCACGGCTTTGAAATTAGGGTGGTAAGTAGCTACAGCCGAAGCCTTCCTCCAGACCAGAGGAGATATATAGAATTTATAAAATTTCAAACTCTGCCGGGAATCGAACCCGGAACGTCCCACTAATAAGACCACACCATATTGTAGTGTCATTTTACCTTTTCCTTATCCTCGGGCGTGGGCTGCGCAGCGGTGGGCGCGTCAGACTGCGCCTGCGCACGTCTTCCCAACGTGTTCATCATAACTGCCATTACATTTTCATGTACGCGCAGAACTCTACACAGAAAAACTTGCTAGTAAATCTTTGACAACGTTTGATAATACGATAGGATTTTGTGCACATCTGAAGTTAAAGTTACAGCTAATATCGGCTTAACGTAATAAAAAGTTCAAGGGGAATTATTGAAATCCAGAACATGCGAGTATAGAAACGAGATTAGTTTGAGGCAACAGTCTCTTCGGAGACGTGGGTTCGTATCCCACCGCTGCCACCATGTAGTAAAACAAGGCAGGTTAACTCATAACTAATTTATTTTACCAATGACCTACCTTCAAGTATAACATAATTATTAATACACTAAACAATAAACATAATTATAAATAATTACACAACAGATCTTACCTAATCAAATCAGGATGCTGGAAGAAAGTATGGTTGTTGACAAGTTTCCTGCAATGCAAAAAACATAATTTATTTCAATAATACCTATTCGTTAAAGCTAATCGTTGAACCCAGATATAAACCATTCCAACGAGCCAAAGAGCAGTTTTTTTAAATGTTAGTAAAAAGAAGAATATCTCACCATAGTCTCTTCCTCATGAGTTCCTCTTCTTCTTGGCTCATCTGTACGGGCAGTAAAGCTCTGATTTGGCTCAGGCCAACCCACATTTCAGCTACATCTTGTTTGGTCTTCGCGTTGATGACGTATGTCTTTTCGAGAGCTCGAATCAGTTCACCCACTGCATCATATTGGCGCACGAGCAGACTTGAATAAAAATAAAGGTTATAAAAAAAACTGTCAGTCTTGTAAAATAAATATAATATACGGATGTTTAAGGTCAACAAACGTTGCGTAGTTGGGCGCCGCGGGGTCAATGCCGCATCGTAGGCGGGGCATTGACCCCGAGTTTACCACGCTATACATTGCGGGTTTGAAAAATAATAAATCACTAAAACTACAAGCTTTTTGATAGCGTTCTAATTGTTATAGTTCTAAGTATTATAGTTTGTAAGATGTCCAAAATATCAGTGTTGTTCTTCTTTAATTTTATTTTACGATTTCTTTCTTATAAATGTTATGGACGATATCTTATGTACAAAATCACGTCAACCCAGATCTTATAAATTGCCAAAAACCATTAGATAGTTCTTGTTTTAAACTATTGATTTCAAGCTTATTTCGTGGTTAAAGGACATTTTATATTGTAGATAACGGGTACATACCACGAATAATTTGGTGTTTTTAACTCCCGATCTTTCGACTCAGTTGCATGAGTCGTGGTCACCAACCAAATTAATCATGGTATGCACCCGCTATCTACAATATCAATTAATGTCCTCGTTTTAATTGAGTGCCTAACTCTGCAAAGATTTAAATAAAATAAGTGGCCAATTAAAATAATCATGGCTCAGTTACATAGAAGCTTACCTGAACATCTCTCTAACTAGTTTCGGAGTTTCGATCTGCGACTCCTCAGCCCAAGTCACGATGGTTTGGATCAGCACCTTTCGGAACTTTTCCTCTGGCGATTTCTTCACTGGTTCTTCAATGGCCTAAAATGTATTCAGTTTATCTTACAACTTATATGACTTATGTATGAGAAATTACGCACACCCTAAGCCCTTTTTCACCTCCTCAACCTGATTGCCTGGTAAAGATTGCTTGAAAGCGATAAATTAAAGGTAATTGCTATTATAATATTATAATAATTGATAAATTAAAGGCTATTTTATGTTAATTTTGTGTTTCTTTTGTACAATGGTGTACCACAAAGAATACTTCATTCATTCATTTATCATCATCATGATCATCATCATCATTGTCAAGCGATAGACATAGGTCTCCTGTAGGGACTTCCACACGCCACGCTGCGCTTTCCGGTGCAAGGTCACCATTCTAGCACCTTGAACCCCAACATCGGTTTTTCGAAATATGTGCCCTACCCATTGCCACTTCAGCTTCAAAACTTACCCAAAGCTCTAAAACCTCTAAAATTTCACCGTTCATTTTAATATTTACCTTCGCTTCCTCTTCTAGCTCCTTGACTGTGTTTATAATATTGTAAAGTTTTCCAAAAGCACCAGTTTTTGTTTCTGGCTCTGAAGACTCCTAAAAATCACACAAAACAATATTAAAATGTTAAACATTGTTTTTCTTACTAGCCAGCAGACAGACAGACAGAGCTACACTTTTGACTCTATAATCATTAGCATTTAGAATCATCATCATGATTATCAATCACCAACCCACTACTGAGCACGGGTCTTCTTTCAGAGTGAGAAGGATTCAGGCCATAATCTGCCATGTTGGCCCAGTGCGAATTGGCAGACTTCACACACCTTTGAGAACATTATGGAGAACTGTCATGCATGCGGGTTTCTTCACGATGTTTCCCTTCACCGTTAAAGCAAGTGGTATTAAATTGCTTAAGAAGCAAATAACTCCGAAAAGTTAGAGGTGCGTACCCGGAATCGAACATCCGACCTCCGGAATGGGAGGTGGACGTGTTAACCTATTATTGCTCCTTTATATTATAATATTAGTATCTATAGATTTCTCTTTAATATGAGCCAAAAGCTTACATCTCCGTCAGGTTCTTGCAAAGCATTTAGCGAGACATGAATCATCAGGCTCTCGTGGAACTCGTTCATGCGTGTGATCAGGTCCTCGCCGCACGGGCAGTTCTCCGGGTCATCATCTTCCAGATGTTTGAAACCTGGATAGAAGAGACGACTGACTAAAGGTTTCTATAGAATATGATTGATTTTCAACATTGATTCTGTTGAAAATAAAAAATTACTACAGTATCACCACTTTTGTAAGCTACGTCGATGTACCTGCGCAGAAACCTTATTTTTTAATGGCGTGAAAATATTTCAGCCAATCATAGCGCGCGTCCGTTCGCTATTGATTGTTGCCTAGACGCCATACGCGCGTATTATGAGCGAGATAGCACGAGTCTCTATTGTTCTTGTGTTTAAATCTTAATGTCATGCAATAAGGTCTATATTTCATTGATATAAATTCGGTTTTAGTTGACGTTAGGTTGCGCTTTTCTGGGCAAATGAATTTTGTCAATGCGACTTATAAAATTGGTAGACTGACTGTTGCCGAATAAAGTTCCCTTAGCTGAATTCAGTAAATTAAGTTTTTTATTAATACTGACGGCTGGCATCTTTAAAATCGCTCAGTGAGCTATGGAGCAAGTTATGTTAAGATATTTTCTGATAGATAGTATCCGCAAAGTATCCTACTGGATGGATAAGAGGAGCTCTATGCGACTCTTTTGATGTTGTCTCGTCTTAACTATGTGCACCATCTATTTCCCCTTTAGATTCCCTGAGCTATCTAGGATTATAATCATCATAATCATCGTTACATTCAGTATTCATGATACGTACTCAGTATGGCGTTCATTTGCTCTCGTGGTGGACAACGGAATTCTTTAGTTTTCTTGGCGGCGACAGCACTGGGCAGATCAGATTGCTTGATTTCTGTATAACGTCTGCAAACAAAAAGAAAATCTCTCCAAATAAATCTAAAATGGCAGGTCTAAATTATTGTTACCCCTTTCATAATGCTCCCTGAAGAAAAGGATGGCAATAGATTTAGCTGCATGTCGTTGAGATGCAGCTAAATCTACTGCCATCATAAATCATGCAGCCTGCAGAGACGGACACCCGCTGGCGGAGTAACTTAAGTGTTGTCGGTCCCTTGTGCTCCGTCATCAGAGGTCGGATGGAACTTCGTGAGGTTTTTAGTCGGTAGAAGTCCGACATAACCACTGTGCTCTCCCGTAGCTGATCGTATCCATGACGTATTTTCCTCACGAAAAAAAAAGGTAGCACATCTGCCGTGTCTGTATGAAGAGACACCACACTAACCTCAGCTGATCAGACGATCAGGCGATAATGAACTCCACTCGGTGTCGCAGCTGCATATCGTTGAGATGCTGCAGCAGGTAGCACATCTGCAACTTCGCGCCCTCCGCCATCTTCATGTGCAGCAAACCTTTCCTGTGCTCATTGGATTTTCCTCACGAAGAAAAAGGTAGCACAACTGCCGTGTCTGTACGAAGAGACACCACACTAACCTCAGCTGATCAGACTGCAGGTCGCCGACAAAGTCGTGCGCGAAGGCGATAATGAACTCCACTCGGTGACGCAGCTGCATATCGTTGAGATGCTGCAGCAGGTAGCACATCTGCAACTTCGCGCCCTCCGCCATCTTCATGTGCAGCAAACCTTTCCTGTGCTCATCTTTACCCTCTAAAAGTATTATTATCATTATCCAAAGTAAAGTCCCTTTCGAAAGCCTTAGAATCCTTATGTGTCTAACCTACCCGCATCAAGCTTTTTTTTCCCAATGTTTCTAATACCGCTAAGGTCTGGAACATCCTTCAAGCATCCGTGTTTCCTACCAAGGATAAACTACCTTCAAGGCAAGAGTGAATAGGTATTTCCTAGGCCAGCGCGCTCTCATCTATACCTCGCCATTGCTTTTTTAAGCATAATTATCGTCAATCGCAAGCCTGTAAAGACACAGTCTTGGTTTTACAGCAGCAACATTAAACTAAAAAGCTGAAAACACCTTTGTACCTTTCCCTATTGCCAAAAGCTCTGGTATTGTAATACACCCATTTTTTACTAAATCAGAAATGTGTTTCAAGGTTATATATCGGCAGATACATATTCACGCAAAAAAAAACCAATAAATAGAAACATGTAAAGAATTTTAGACACGATTTCTTCAACGAAAACATCCGAAAAGTGCCTCAAATTACATAGATTTTTTAGTTTAAACTGTGAACGAATTCATTCCTTTCTTACATGGATCTAAATGGATGGAAAATATATCAAAATGGATTTTTGATTAAGCTTAAAATACCTTTATCAAAAGTAGGGTCCCAAGTCTCAGGGTTGATCATGATAAGCAGTTTTTCCACGTCTTCATCTCTCATCATACCCACTAACAGCAGACGGTCTACGAGTTTGATTAATGGCCTGAAAGAGAAATTACAGTTGATACTTATGCTTTTAGGGCTTTAAAAATCGCAAACAAAGAAATTGGCTTCGGAATCCAATGCAGAAACCTTAATAAACTGATGCCCTATATTAATGCTTTACTTAAGACAATACTTAAGACCATTGCGCCGATTCTAGGGATCCAAAACAATACTACCATTCGCCTTATGATTTAATGATTTAGTATTTTTCAAACCCGCAATGGACCTGAAACATTGCGTAGGTTGATGCCACGGGGTCAATGCCACATCGTAGGCGGGGCATTGCTCCCGTAGCATCTCTACGCACCGTGCGTTGACCTCTAGCGTTAGTCAGGTATCTTATTTGTAATAAATTGCGATCTTTTAAAAAATACAGGGGTTTTTGTATTGTTTTCGGGGTTTTTTTTTAAATTTTATTTTATTTATTTGGATTAACAAACAGTAGCACGCAGAGATTACAAATAATATAGTAAAATAATGAAATAAAACTTACGTGCTACTATGTTAACCACAGATGACTAATAAGTACTTAAATTAAATTAAGGGTAAATTAAATTAATTAAAAAAAAAAGAATATTAGCCATTTTTTAATCATGACTAATATTCCCCTATCCCCTCCAACTAAGCGTAAAGCTTGTGTTAGGAGTGGGTACGACAATAGTGTAACGGCTGGGGTTTGAGCCGTCGACCTTTCGGAATTCAGTCCACTCCTACAACCGTTAAGCTATTGAGGCTACTTGAAATTGTGGTATCTTATAAGATAAGTAATCATCAGTACTATTATCTGTTTTCGTTTTTGCTAGTGTCCTAATTAAACCCTGTATAATACTCACAGAAACAAGTTCTCGTTGCTCCCTCCAACAGGATCCCGGTTATGCACCTGGTTAGTTTCCACGGCTTCAGCCAGCGCTTGCATGACGAACTCTCGCACCACTTCTAGTGGGAAGTACGGGGAGTAGAGATTGCTGATTTCCGTTATGCTTTCCCTGTGGATTGATATAATATTGTTCAATTGAAATTATGAAAACTACGTTATCAACTGATTGGCGACGCACAGGCGATAGGTAAAACACCATTTTGGATATACACGGTGAACTATTTTTAAGTGAATCTCTTTCACCACTTGTTTCCATCCATCCATCCATCAGCCTGTATGCGTCTACAGCTGGACATCTAAGGCCTTTCCAAGAGCGCGCCACCAAACACGGTTCTCCGCCTTCCTCATCCACCCGCTCCCCGCCACCTTCTACCACCACTTGTTTGTTTGGGAAAAATAGACGCCTTTTTCATTTGGTTAAAAAAAGTCATGGTAACTACAAACTCGAATCTGTGAGAAACATTAGTAGTGGCGGAGCGCCACGTGATAACAGCGCTGTTCTGAGACAGAGCAACGCGGCGAAGTACTAGTTACTACCTACTGGTTTGCGAATTTTTCCAAACAATAATTTCTGGGTTAATTTTAATTTTATTTTAAGACTAGGATCGATATAAGTGGTCGAAATGAATAGGTGATTCACTTAAAGTTGAATCATTTTTAACTAAACACATTTTTTTGACGTCTGTGCTACCAGATTTTATGAAAAACTAGAGGATGCCCGCGACTTCGTCCGCGTGGATTTAGATTTTTATAGATCCCGTGGGAACTCTTTGATTTTCCGGGATAAAAAGTAGCCTATGCCCGTCCCCGGGATATAAGCTAACCCTGTACCAAATTTTGTCAGAATCGGTTAAACTGTTGGGCCGTGAAAAGGTAGCAGACAGACACACTTTCGCATTTATAATATTAAGTATGGATAAACAGTGCGGGGGGGCAAAAAGAGATTCGACCGCAGCCCCGGCTCTAAAACCACTAAAATTTCACCGTGTATAAATCTGTCAATCTCTTTCTTATGTGTTTTACTCATTTTCAATGAAAAAAAATCAATAAAAATTACTCAATTTCTCTATTCTGTACGTGTACTCACGCTATGTCAGTCATCTTCATCTGCGGGCGCACGCTCTCAGTCTGCAGCGAGCGGAGGCTGTGCCTCATTTCCGGTTCCTCGTAAAGCGACTTCAGTTCCGGCCCCAGCGGTATCACGAACTCATTTTTACACGCCTCCCTGCATAGGAGATAAACTTTAGTTAAAGTATTTTAGACCAAGCGCGAAAAAAATCTAAAAATGTATAGCCCTAGCAATAAGCAATCAAAAAATGTTAAATTCAGTTTATAAAATTATATGTACGAGTATAAGGGTTTCACTTTTTTATCTATTCTACAAATATTCAAAATGCACGAAGCTATATAGCCGCCATTGTGAATTCTGCCTGTGACGTCACACGAATTGTAGCTGTAATGCATTCCTTCCTTAAACAGTTAACACCCTCTGAGATTTTTGTCCTTGCAATGGGGCAATGTAAGGTCTACATCTCCTAAGGATGCTCCGGTGTTGGGGCGAAAAGTGCGTCGAGTGGTTTTGGAATCTGGGTGGTGGGGGTGTGTACCTATTGCTTGCTTGGTGACTGACTTTTCCTGCATGTTTAGCAGTGGGAGTTAGTACATAGCATACAGATTTGTCTGGTTTAGTGGATAGCAAATTAAGCTTTTGGTTCCTTGTATTTGTGTCTCTGTCATTTGTATGGGATTACGTAACAGAGAGAGTCCTATATTAAATTCTTTCCGTGGATAGAGTATAGTGAGCTCACTTACATAGTAGTGGCATGTGACTCCAGATGCAAAGCTATGAGCAAATCGTAGAATCCCTGTCGGAGTGGACCGGACATGTACTGGGACTGGATGGCGTAGAGCAGCTGCTTTTGATCCACGTGCTGACAAAGAGCATGCGCAGCTCTGGAAAAACAAGTTTTTTTTAAAATTCAGATACAAGTTTAGATGAAAGTGGGCTAACCTGGAAGAGGTACGACACTTTTTATTAAACCCATACGCCTTTGGTTTCTAGACGACATCGGCATCGTACCGGAACGCTAAATCACTTGGCAGCACGGCTTTTGCCGGTAGGGTGGTAACTAGCCACGGCCGAAACCTCCCACCAGACCAGACAGGAATTTAGAAATTATAAAATTCCAAACCCCTGCCGGGAATCGAACCCGGGCCTCGCACTAATAAGACCACAGCACTAACCACTGCGCCGGGGAGGTCAGAATCATTAAAGAAAAAATTGGTTGTCTGTAAAGTCGGTTTACTGACGATAGTTGAACGTGACAACAAAGGCCGATTGTGCTTCTTTGTCGCTCGTTCCGCGCTCTCGCTTGCACTTCAAGCCTTACATGGAACGCCTCAGAGCGAGGTAACGCCGCATGAGTTATGTTTTTTCGTGCGTGCAGCCGGCTCTATCGAATTATAAGACGTTGTCACGTCAAAAACTTCTTTAACTTTCTTCCTTATTGTTATAAAATACTATTGTTTACCTGTAATTGCTCTGGTAGCATAACGCCGCATACAGCGTGAGTGTATGGGAGTGGAAACTAAGCAGCTTATCCATTTCTATCAGTTCAAGGATATCAATGCAACGGTCTTCCTCTGCGCAAAAGATACACAATTTTACTGAAACTATGCACAAGGCATTGTCAAAGTCAAAGTCAAAAGAAAGAAAGAAAGAAAATGCATTTATTTGTTGTTGGTGTCACAGATAAAAACAAAAGCAAAATCATTTATTCAAAGTAGGTACAATTGTACTCCTTTTGATGGTCGAAATTGTTAAATTTGTACCTACGATAATTTATTACATAACTTAAAACACAAGCTACGAGAGTTTCAAACGCGCCCAAGTCTGAGAAGAACCACAACAAACTCAGCCAGATATTCTTTTTTTTTTGTATTTTGCCAAGGTCTGTACCTGTAGGTATGTAGTCGAAATTCCAGACAAAAACAAAGTGATTTACCTCTCCGTTTTAGAATTGAACCGCTAGGATATGGAATGCTTCTTACATCAGTTTTACCCTCCAATTTTAATATGGGTGTCAAGAGTGAATAGGCATCTTATAGGCAAGCGCGCAAAATCTCAGGCTGCATACTCACTAACTAGCAGATCTGGATCGCAAACTCGTCAATATTATCGCCACAGGCCTATATCCAGCAATGAACTATGCGATTGGATAGATTTAAGGTTGCCTGGTAGAGATTGCTCCAAGCAATAAGGCCGCCTTTGCACACAATTGTTTTTTCTGTTTTTTCTTCTTTCTGTGTTACTTTACATGTGTTTTTATGTGCAATAAAGTGTTCTATCTTTCTATCTATCAAGCCTCGATTTGACTTCCTCTTAGTAGTAGGGGGGCGGGGCTTCCAACGCCTCGCTTTCCGGTGCCATTCCAACACCTTGGAGTAGTGATTGTACAGAACTGTAATTACCAGGTATGTGAAGAGCCAGCATGGAGACAGCATCTTCACACAGCATGGACCAACCTCGGATGTCTGACAACTTCAAGGCGTGAACTTGCAGTGATTGATTTGGGACCTTCAATAAAGTAAGCAATATATAACGCAACAATTGTAATTAAAAATTTATAACACCCACAACAATTGAAGGTTACAGTAGTTAACTAGAAAAGAGCTGATAACTTTCAAATGGCTGAACTGATTTTCTTGGATTATAGCTAAGAACACTCTCGGATCAAGCCACCTTTCAATCAAAAAAAACTAAGTCAAAGTCGGTTCATTAGTTTAGGAGCTACGATGCCACAGATAGATACACAGATACACACGTCAAACTTATAACACCCCTCTTTTTGGGTCGGGGGTTAAAAAATCTAAAAACTGGTAAAATGCGAGTCGGACTCACACACGAAGAGTTCCGTACCATCATACGAGAAATAACACTTTTTTAATTTCATGGCTATTTTGTTTTTATTATTAATTGTTCTTAGATAGCGGCAAATAGATACATTCTGTGGAAATTTCAACTCTACCTAATTACGGTTCACGAGATACAGTCCGCTGACACACGGATGGATAGACAGCGGAGGCGTAGTACAGGTTCCCGGTGGCGCCATTCGGGTACGGAATCCCAAAAGGTAAACTTACCCTAGCCCACTGGTGGGGTTTCAGACACTGGACCTTCAGCCTAGGCGGGAACTGTGGGTTGACGTGCTTATCACTAGTTGGCAGCACTGCCGCACTCAGCGGAAGACTTGTAGAAGATCTCCCGAGCTCAATCTGAAGGATTTCCTTCGATGTTGCCTCTACGAATATTGCCGGGAACAGTTTGGTATCTGGTTCCATCTAGAACAAAGTTTGTTGGGCTAAGTTGCTAATGGGGTACTTTACCCTTTTTCGAAAAGTGTCTTAGTTTAGTCCGAAAGTGATAAACTACTAAAAATTCACAAAAATTTTATTCGATCAATAAGTGCATGCATTTCTATACCTTTTTCAAATTTCCCCGCGAAAACGCTAGCCGCCATTTTGTTTACATTCATGAGCTTTTATGACGTCACAAGGATTTGTGAACAACGGCATTTTCTTACAACTACAATATATGTGACGTCACAGTCGGAATTCATCATGGCGGCTACAGTATTTAGTGCGTTACGAATATTTGTATAACAGATGTGTGTGTAAGTGCGTACGTGCGTACGTGCGCGTGTGTTTGTGCCTGTGCGTACGGATATATTATGCGTTTGTGTGTAATATAATATAATACATAATGTATACCTTAAACTTAATGCTAGTATCTTTCCCCTCGCACGTAAAGGCGACAGTCCCAGTGGACGTATCAACGGAGCATCCTATAAACATGCCCTGCGACGCGCCTTTGCCCGTCGCTTCGGCCATCACTTCGTTGTACAGTTCGTCCGCGCGGACCATGTAGCACGATTGTCGATTTACACTGAAAATAAAAAAAAGATAAGATAGATAGAATAGAAAACTTTATATTGCACAGAAAACAAATAAAAAAAAAAACAAAAAAATATAAACTAAAAACAACTGTACGCAAAGGCGGCCTTAATGCTTAAAGCAATCTCCACCAGGCAACCACGAAGGTGACTGCATCATCAGTCATCACTTGCCAGCAAGAGTGTAAATGTGTGTCGTCACCCAACTGGTGTTGGGTCTTGACCAGGGAAAATTACCTTTCGACAACGCGATCGTAATCATCAGTAATGATGACGGACGACTTGGTGACTTTGTTCTGGTTGAAGTCCTTGGAGTGCAAATGGTATTGTGTCGTTACCCAGCCGATGTAAACATGCGTTGGGTCTTGACCGGGGAAAATTCTGTTGGAAAGCAAATACCCATTATGGTACCTATTAACTAGCAATAGGGTTCTGTACCTAACGGGTGCCAACAGGGCTCTATTAGCCTCCGCTGTCTGTCAGCGGGCTGTATCTAATGAATCGTAATAGGTAGAGAGTTGAAAATTCGACATTAGTGTAGGTTATGTCTATTGCGCTATAACAATAAATAATAAAAATTTCGGTTTGTTACCCGCGTTCCTCGCGTGGTCTCTACTACCACGGGTATGCTGGGAAAATTGGTGCCCAGATAGTTTGTATCCTGGAGACGGGCATAGGATACCTATTTGTAACTTATGCTTCTACTTTGCAGTCGAGTTTCACAACTCGACACGACGACGGCGCGAGCGGCGAGTCTATTGACTCGACTGCTTGACAATTGAAACAATCGAAAAATATGGTTTTATGAAAGAGCGAGAGAATCCCTGACTCGATTGAATATCTCGATTGCTATAATTCTCGATAGTTGAAACATCGGAATCGGCCATCGCCAAGCTATACTGTGACGAAGACAAACCTGACACCATAGAAGTATTAGTTGATGAGTTTCAAGCAATCCGCGTCGAATATTTCACTGCCGACCGTCTCAAAGGGCGTACCAGCTGTCATTTGCTTGCGCTCTTGTGGTGAAGCTAAACCAGCCAATCTAACCAGCAAGACTAGCACGAAAGTTCTATTTATCACACTGTAGTGTTGTAACTTCGACTGTGCTATAATAATGAAGAAAAAGAAGAAGAAGACAAACCTGACACCATAGAAGTACTCGTTGATGAGCTTCAAGCAATCCGCATCGAATATTTCGTTGCCGACCGTCTCAGTGGCGGCCGCGGATAACGTACCAGCTGTCATTTGCTTGCGCTCTTGTGGTGGGGTTGCTACTGCTAAGTTGTTCTGAAAGATTTGGTAATTTTAGCTTCACAGATCTTTGTGGTTACGTTGCTTCATCAGTACAATCGAAGTAATGCGTTTTCCCAACAACGCTTTCAATATTGACGCCACAAATAAAAAAAACTTTCATAATTGGATATATCTATATCTATATATAGTTATCAGAGTTCAATTAAATTTTACAAAAACAAGTGTAAATTAAAAATTTATAACACCCCCGACAAGTGAAGGTTACAGTAACTAGAAAAGACCGAAAAGACCTGATAACTTTCAAACGGCTGAACTGATTTTTTTGGACTATTCCGCGCCTACGATCCAAAGTATCTGAGTTTTCCAAAACATCATTTTTAAATAAATAATTATGTATCAAGGCAACGTCCATCTTGACAGCTTGATATTTAGTTATAATACGTCCATGTTGATATTTGTCAATTGACATAATATTATGAACCTAACGGGTATGTAACCTTCTTTTCTACAAGAAAACTAAAAAAGAGCTGATAACTTTTAAGCGGCTGAACCAATTTTTTTGGATTATAGCTAAGAACACTCTCGATCAAGCCACCTTTCAAACAAAAAAAAGTAAATTAAAATCGGTTCATTCGTTTAGGCGCTACGATGCCACAGACAGATACACAGATACACAGATACACAGATACACAGATACACACGTCAAACTTATGACACCCCTCTTTTTGGGTCGGTGGTTAAAAAATTATTTGATCATCATAAATTTTAAAAATCCGGCTGATTTATATCACTTTTAAGTGGAAAACAAACAGCTAGGTATATATAAAAAAGTTCGGGAACACTTCCATGAAAAAATAGATATTAACTTTAAACAAAAAGTTAAAGCTAATTTAGATACATAATAGACATAACAATACAGTTGTTAATTTTCCACATCAAATTACATCAACGTTAGTAAAAAACAGAGGAAAAATTATACCATACTTTAAGGTTAAAATTTAGAATCACGAAGAAACAATAAAGTACGTCGCTTACAAAAAGACAGAACGGGCCGAAGAAATTTTACCAAATTAGTATATTCTTAAAAGAAATGGCAAGTTATCAGAAGATCAAAGCGACGACATTGAGACGAACTTACATTCAAACCAGATTGACTTCCGTACAAATTCGGCCTACTTGGCCTACCCTGCACATGCCTTTGTACTGCCTTAGGAGAAACATAGGTCAAACAAAATAATATTAAAATTTAAAACCAATAAGTAACACGCATTGCAAATAATAAACCAACTAATAACCAAAAAGTGCAATAAACTGTTTGAATAGAGAATCGGGAAGGAACGTATTAGAAAATTATATGGTATGGACGGAACTATTAACTACTTGGGATACATTGTATAGGCTTACCATTTCACTGAGACGGCTCGTGAGGGAAGGCATGAGAATGACAGTTTACGTAAAAATCAAGGGCAATTCCTTGATTGTACGTACTGTAGGAGTAGGTATACATAACTTTCTTCCTTAACGCTCCGTTAGTGCGATTCAGATATGCGTGCTCTACTTTGACTTCCGATTAAGTTACCCGTGCTGCCATCTAGTGCGAATGTCATGAGTAATCACGCTTGGGTTCGTGTATAGAGTGATTGTTGATTGATTTCTTCGTATGAGTTAGAAGCGCCCTGGTTTTGCAACTATGGCAACCGTCACAAGCACACGTCACATACCTAGCCGTTTCATAGCCTACCTACTTTTGACCAGTTCAGGTGAAGCCTCGAGCTTTTGTTACAGGTTTCAAAACATCTGTCGTGATCTGTGCTATAGGTCCCACAAGCCATCTCAGTTAAGTGGTAAACCATTTAGAAAGGGTCCAAACCAAAATCAAAATTCTACTTTAAATAAAAATCCATGAACAATGGATATGCATTCAAAAAGGATTCAAACTTGGGCTCAAAGAAAATTTAACTTTACTACTACAGGATATGGTCGCTATTTACCTGAGATACTCTTATTTGAGGGTTAGGTCTCCTCATAGCTCCTCGGTCTGGTGACACTTCGGTATCACTGAATGGGTCTGGTGTTTTGGATTTACGGGTCTTGCCCCTTTCGCCGCTTTCACCGCGTTTGCTTCTGAAGAACCTAATAAAATAAATAATAGCTTTAAAAATTTCATAATATTGCTATTCATTTCACGTATTTTATTGACCTTAGATCAAGAAAACTGATGGGCTAGCACAGGTGTTTTTGTTTACTTTTTTTATTTTTTTTTATTTTTTGGTAAGTGATGATGCAGTCTAACATAGAAGCGGGCTAACTTGTAAGGGATATGGCAGTTACATTAAACCCATACCTACAACTGATCGGTTTCTACACGGCATCGTACCTGAACGCTAAATTGCTACCAAGAGCACGGCTTTGCCGGTAAGGTGGTAACTAGCCACGGCCGAAGCCCCCCACCAGACCAGACTAGAGGAGATAAGACTAGAGGAGCAAATTATAAAATTACAAATTTCCTCTACCGGGAATCGAACCCGGGACCTCCAACTGATAAGACACTCACCACTGCGCCGCTAAAAAAGAATTAAAATTGTGACTGCCTAACCGTAAGTTTTCGTTCCAAATCTTCATCATCATCATTTGAGCAAATAAAAAAATGATTTGAATGATGATTTGAATGATTTGATCTGTTTCAACACCTGCAGACTGTATCTATTAACTTCTGCAGGTATCTAAAAAGTGATAGTTTATTTACTTGGACGGATTTTATGAGAGACTTACTTGAAAGGAGACCTTCCCCTCTTTTCTGCCTTTTTGTCTTCCGGAGACAGGCTGGCTCCGAGCTCATATTTTGCCATTTCAGCTTCACTCGTAGAGCGATGCATACCGTTTACAGGACCTGGAAAACGTTCGTACGCGTGGATTTAGGTTTTTGAAATCCCGTGGAAACTCAGATTTTCCGAGTAAAAAGTAGTCTATGTCACTCTTGAGATCTTAAACTACACCCATGCAAAAATCACAATGATCCGTTGATCTGTTACGACGTGATTGAAGGACAAACCAAGAAACAAAACTTTCGCATTTATAATATACCCATATTTGTGTCACCCACAGTTATAATAAAACACAATAAACTATGTAGTAGACTCAGGCAAATTAATAAACCACCTAAGATAAGCATTGGAAGCTAAGTTTAAGCAAAGCCTTTTTAACTTGCTTGGGTTAGTGATCAGCTAGTCACAGCAGTAACTGCAACGCTGCGTCGTACCGGAACGCTAAAATGCTTTGAGTAGTGAGAAAAGGTTAGGATAAAATAAGCAAAAATCTGGAATAAGGCACTTGTCCCACCGCCGACAAGGAAACGACTAGCTATCGTATTTTCTAGCTCAAGAAACGTATAATTGATGGAATTCCGTGTCAAATAGCAGAGTGAATTAAAGTGAAGGAACTCTCGGTTTGATTTAGAATCGACGATATGTCAAATATTAGGCTATGGTGACGTGAGGTCAAAAAGAAAAGAGAAAGAGAAGAGAAGAGAGAAGAGAAAAAGAAAAATAGGGCTACTTTAGGGCTACCTACGTCAAATGTTACTAACATTTGACGCCTGCCAGTGACGTCGAAGCCTCGACGTTTTGTTAGAAGTTCTCTAACTATCGTGAACTTGTGTTAATAGAGACCGCAGCAACCATTAAAAAAACTCACTCAGCAACGCTCTCTTGGCGATCAAAAACTGCGCCAGTGAGTTTGCACACGAATTAAATGCCCTTCAAACTCGCACACTCGTTCATAGTCCAGCGATAAAACTATATCTCACACTCGCTTCTAGTTGCTCGCCAACTCGTTTCTGGTTTTTAGCTCAGCTCGTTTTTGCTAATCGTCGGCGGTCGGACAGGTGCCTTATATAAGAAAAAAAGTAGTGATTCTCTAAAAAGCATTGCTAAAAATAGGTATCGGGGTAAACCTGGTTGTAAGTTATAACTCTGAATGGTAACCCCACGA
Organism: Maniola jurtina; assembly: GCF_905333055.1. Lineage (NCBI taxonomy): Eukaryota > Metazoa > Arthropoda > Insecta > Lepidoptera > Nymphalidae > Maniola > Maniola jurtina. Next base: position 3,396,144 of record NC_060053.1, read on the forward strand.
GTCATGGACCCTTTTCTGGGAGGTTTCGAAGGTTGTCTTTTGACTTTGGAACTCGGCATCTCTTCTTGGTTTTCATCGTAGTGCAGACCTTAAGGAGTAAAGGGTATAAAAGGGTAAAGAGGTGCAAGGTTGCTAGCATTCATAATACGGGGGCTTCACAACAAAAACTAAAGGTTTTCTTATTCGATGTACATACATTATTTACAATGGGTAAAGTTACAACAATCAAAGATAATATTATACAATCAGGGTAGGTAGGAATAGAAAACTTAAAATATCAATACAAGTATGTACAGAATATTTTGTAATTTTTGGGTATTTTCAAACATAGCCCATGCTATGAAGTACTGTAACTAAATACTATAATTTTTTTTAAATGAGAACTATTTTGAGAGAACTACAAATTAAAGACTTTGTCATAGAGCTGAAGCTCTATGACAAAGGTTGCCTGGTAGAGATTGCTCCAAGCAATAAGGCCGCCTTTGCACACAATTGTTTCTTCTGTTTTCTTCTTTCTGTGTTTTTGTGTTTTTGTGTGCAATAAAGTGTTCTATCTATCTATCTATCTATCTCTATGACTTCATTAATATAAAAAAAATGTTTTTTCTTGAATTTTTTTTATTTCATAATTTTGAGTGGCCCCACTGTAATAAAATATACTATGCCTACTGCCTAGTTAAAAATCTACTGTTTACTAAGCTATTACATTAATCGCGAGCAATTTGCTCATATTTATTGAGGAGTAACTGAACTCCATCTCCGAAGATGTTCATCAGATCTTTACGAAATTTATATGGGTCCACCTGGAAATACCCTTTTTAACAAAAAAAATATCCAAATCGGTCCAGGCATCTTTGAGTAATCGGGAAACATACATAAAAAAGATTCCCACGAATTGAACCTCCTTTTTGAAGTCGGTTAAAAATGATGCGCGACATTGCGCCTAATTATTGTGTTGTACACAAGGATCTTTAAATTAAACTAAATTGACCGTTTTTAACCCCCGACCCAAAAAGAGGGGTGTTATAAGTTTGACATGTGTATCTGTGTGTCTGTGTATCTGTGTGTCTGTGTATCTGTCTGTGGCATCGTAGCTAGTAAACGAATGAACCGATTTTAATTTAGTTTTTTTTTGAAAGGTGGCTTGATCGAGAGTGTTTTTAGCTGTAATCGAAGGAAATAGGTTCAACCGTTTGGAAGTTATCAGCACTTTTCTAGTTTTCTTACAGGGGTTTTTGGGTCGGGGGTTTTTTTAATTTAGAGTTATTAAATGCTGTCCTTTTCAGCATGTAGGTAACATATTTTGACGCCCGATGCACCATGAAGGCATGTTTTATTGCAAGTTTCCTAAATGTCGTAACAGTGCTTAGGGTGTAGAAACCTACCTTTGATATCGTTCATAGTGAACCCGCTCCTCATGATCTGGTCGATGTGAGCTGGCATCTGCGCTTCCACAGCCTCCTTCATCAGAATCTGTTGTCGCTCCTTTATCTCCACCCAGCGGCGGGCTTTCTCTTGCTCACTGTTGACACAAAGGTTACATGCACAAGAAATATGGGAGGCAAATTATATAATGATACGAGTAGTTCAAGGAACCAACAGCTTAATCCATACTCCATACTTATATTATAAAAGCGAAAGTGTGTCTGTCTGTCTGTCTACTACGATACTACGTTTTCACGGCCCAACCACTGAACCAATTTTAATGAAATTTGGTACAGACTTGGGATAAATTTGGTACAGATTTAGGACATAGGCTACTTTTAATCCCGGAAAATTGAATAGTTCCTACGGGATTAAAAAAAACCGAAATCTAAGCGGATGAAGCCGTGGGCATTCTCTAGTTCGCTATAAATTCAGAAGATGTAGACCTTACAAGGTACAATTCAAAATTTTTAATTGTGCCTTGTAATTTGTAATTGTGCCGCTGTCGGGTCAAAATGTGCGTCAAGTGGTTTTGGGATCTGTGTGGTGCTGCGTGGTGGTGTTGCGTATTGTTTGCTTGGTGGCTGGCTTTTCCTGCATGTTTACCAGTGGTAGGGCGGGCGGTGCACATCGCATGCTGCATCTTGCACCATGCAGATTTGTCTGGTTTAGCAGTTTATAGCAAATTAAGCTGTTGGTTCCTTGTTTCTTACCACCATAATGTTACCTACCTACATAATGTTAAATACCTTACGTACCATAACAACATTATGGTAGTTGATAAGTAGGTTCTGAAATCTGAACTAATTTGCTAGTCATTTATGGATGGTACCCAAATCTCCACAGTATGTAATGTATGTAATTGACTTACTCTATGAATTCGGTCTGACAGATTACAGGTAGTGACAGCCTGAGGAATTCCCAGTTAGCTTTCTCCATCGTTTCGAAGGTGTTGTGGGAGATTTTCATACATGGCGGCGTCTCTACGAAAGGAAATAGATATTTGTTTATATTTCTTTTCTTTTCTGAACTTACCTTTCTCGGGATGGTAATCAATAGATCGAAACTGAAAGGCAAAATATCGGTCAAGCGCATGTCGAGCTCACACATGAAGGATTCCGTACCATCGTAATATCAGTAGTATTTCATAGACGAAAATGGTGAAAAAATTCAGTATTTTTCATCACCATTTTTCCCTATCAAAACTTGATAGGTATATTACGATAAAAATATGTCTGTTGTTTGGGACATGGCTGAGCCACATTTTGTTAAAAAAGTACTGATTCTGTCACAATCATTGAAAATGTTAGAATGAGTTAATGTGCGAAAGAGAAGGAAACTTAAATAATTGGTAAACACACCGCCCCTTAAATCAAGACGCACGGCCAGTGTGTCAAGCCAAGTTCGAATAAGAAAAATTCTTATACTTACCAGACCCAGCCGGTATTCTTGTAACATCGATTCTGGTGTCGGCCATCTCATCCGTGTTTTCAAATATAGGTTGGTCCTTCGTATACCAATGTGTTACGTCACGTTTCATATTACTACAGCATAAAATTCATTTCAATAGATTCAATTAAGAAGTTCAAAATACAATAACGATTTTTATTTGGCTTTTGATAATGTAAAACATGAAATCATTATTTAAGAAATTATAGAAATAATTACCGAATAACGTAATAACTGTCAATGTGGCTAAGTATATTGCACACAAGCTCTAAACTAAATTACAATGACAGGTTTAAATATATTGCTATCCCTTTCATAATGATCTCTGCAGTAAGGGATGTAGAGATCTGTCAATTTTAGTTTAGACATTGTGTATAAGAGAGTTGTGCATAGTTGTTGATTTTTGGAGCTCTGACATAACAAGAAAAGTTACCGAGACCACTCTTAGTTATGAGTGTACTTTAAGGCTCACCTCTAGGTCCTTTTATGTTTTTGATGTATAAAAATAATTTTATGACAGATAATATTTCTAGGTTATATCAAATTTTAGTAAGAAAATAATGTGAAAGTGCTGTACATACACACAGAATGGCTCATAGCCCTCTTGTAGACCGCAAGTGGTAAAATATTTCAATGAGTTGACGTCCTGACCATACGATAGCCTGAAATAGAGTATATTATTCATAAGCACAAAATAAATTACTACTTTTATAAAAATTTATATGAATTTAAGTAAGAAAATACGACCAAACCAATGAATGAGTTCTCAATAAATAAGTAGTATTACTTACCTAGCCTTTTGGCCCACTCCAAGAGTGCATGCCGGTACAAAATTATCTCCTTGAACGTCTGCAAAAGTAGTTTCACCTCCGAGAGCATCCATAAGCAACTCTCCGTTCAAGGAAAAACCTAATATACACATTAACATCATTAATCCAAACATTTCATTTGAAATAAAATTCCAGACACAAAAAAGATGTCACTAAATTGCGAAATACTTTAAACATTTACTAATACATTGCTACACCAATTTTTTAATTTATTCTTATTACAAAAAAAGGAATTCTTAATTCTCTCTATGGTACTGATAGTAACGTTAACAAATAAAAGAAATTAGATTTACAGTATGAAAATTTACTAAAATCGTGAATGGGTGTTAATGTTAACACACTTTGAAGTTACAAAAACATAACAAAACCAAGCACGGAAGCCTTTTGTTAACAATAATTTTAACAATATCAATAACAAGCGATGAGTAAGTGACGAAAGAGGTGATTTATCTGGGGCTTACAAAAAAGTACTACATACTTACAGCATCTTTTGTGTAGAGTTCTTTGCTAGTAAGTCTCATTAATTGTACGAGAAAAGCCTCTGAAACATTGGTACTTATTAACCATGTTAAGATTAGGAAAAAATTTAGCACAAGGATGATTTTCTAAGTTCAAAGTTTAGAGAATAGATAGGTACGTATAGATGACAAAGGGTTTAATAATAAAAAGAATAAGCATAAACATAAAGAGTATAAGAGCAGAAGAAGAGTAAAAAGGAAAAAGGGCGATAGAAAACGAAATTTTTGAAACGACTATGATTGAATATCATCCTTGTGCTAAATATGATTAAAGTTACATCAAAGATTGGTGCTCAATCCAATAAAATACCAAGGCAAGTCAGGTCGACAACGAATCAGGGACTTTGACGATTAATTATGTGATTGTGAATATTGTGTCACAAGATAATTTTTCTTGGCAGGATTTTCGTAATTAAGTTATTACGTGTATGCTCAATCTTTATCATGTACTTGCGTGTACAGAAAAAATTACACTACTAAGGTTGAAAATAAATTCATGTTCTCTAACATGTTTGGCTGCTTTTACCCCGTTTACGAGTAAATTAGGACTTTGTGCATTGTGTCGTTTAAGTTCAGCATGATTTTTATTTCTAAACTTCTACCCATGCTATTTCGTACTACTCTATCCATAGATGCTTCTATTATTATTGAGAAGTATTAAATTTATTTTTTAAAGATAAATATCAAAGCAAAGCGATGCTATGGTATCACGTTAACGGTCAAAGGCGTAGGTTTTGTCCTAGAGCCTACAAGCTATGAAGTTGATAAGCTTGGCGTGAATTTTAAAATGGCAGGAACATCTTTAGGAACTTTTGTAGACGCTTTTTAATTTTTGTTGAACGAGTCTCAAACAGAAAACTTCCAAGAAACTTAATCCAGATTGATGTGCGAAATAATTTTAATAGTTGGTAATTTTCATTTAAATCCTTTCTTTTGAGTCTTATTTGTATTTAAACAACACTTCATTATTAAATCATTTTACCCATCCGTAAATATTTTAGGAAGTATTACAATTTTTAAATTCCGTAGTTATGAAATATTTAGATTCATCGCTTTCTTTCACAGTTTTGGGACATCTTAACTATTATGTTAACAATAATTTGGACTGTTTTCTGTGATAGTTATATCTCTTTGCTGAGAACCTATAAAAACCCAAAAATCAAAGATTTAGGTCCAATACGGACTTCAAAAAAACATTTTTTATTTTTATTTCATGTAGGTAGTGTATTTTATACTACGACTGTGATACTTTAAGCGGTTTTGAAATCAGTTTTACTGAGAAGAGCTAATAAGAAACTAAGCTGTTACTCTTTTCGAATCATAATAACATGAAAGAATCGATTTTAATTGTGAAAATACAGCAACCGGATTTTTTCCTTCCGTATAAATTGCACTGAGCTATAATATTTTGTAGTTTCACAACAACATCTATATAGAAATTATTGTTGTTCCTCAAATTTTTATGCATTTTTCGAATAAAACTTTTCCGATTTTGGTCATAAAAATGTTCCAACCACGTTAATATTAAGCAAGCACATTTCTGCCAGCCAAAAATTCTTTTATTTACTTATCGTCTTGTCAATGAGATCAAGGAATACGCCTACAACGTCCCCCACCGCCCATTGCTTGCCAAAAGACTCCGTACTACCCAAGTACACTTTTTCCTCCTTGAAAATTTGAACAAAATCTTAAAGCCTAACTGAAAATAACCGTTTTTAGATAGATATTGGTTTTATTCTTAAGATATACATGATCATTTTCTGTAATATTATCTTCAATCTATTAATTGAAGCTATATTCATAAAGTAAATTATTTTTCATTTTATTAGTTAGTAGAAAAAAATCAAATACAGTGCAGATTGGCAACACCTTGTGTGTACTACTATTACCTACTACCTACTGTATAAATTAATTTCGGACAACGTCCTCGTATAATTATGATAAAACTTCACTTACAGGTAAGTTAATCATTAATATTGTTCAGTTCAGTTTTTATACTTTCGAAAGTTTTTCTGCTAATGTTTATGTTATTGTAATGACAGGATATAATACCTACTTTATCCTTAATCTCTTTATTTTGTCGCAAACTTGATTTATTTAAAGTTTTTAATTTTTTTTAAAACTAAAAAAAATATAATTTCATGTAGCAGACTTGTCTCTTGATATTACCTCTGGAAAATAATTTCTTCCTATATAATAAGTATGATAAGGTAATGTTAATTTTAAAGGGGACTATCTACTCATATCATAAGTCAATGTTACAAACACGTTAGGGAAGAGGACAATAATATCGACATTTCAATACTTTCTAATCGACAAATGAAATTATCAATACAACATTGTTGTGCTTGTCCAATAAATGTTGTTTGTCCCTTGTATTTATTGTTCTACTTTTAGGGTTCAGTACCCAAACACCAACGGGATCCTATTACTAAGCCTCTACTATCCGTCCGTCCATTCGTCGGTCTGTTAGCGGGCTGTATCTCGTGAACCGTAACATGTAGATAGCTGAAATTTTCACAGAATGTGTATTTCTATCGATTTTAACCGACACTGACTGATTTTTACTACTATAGTAGTTTAGTACCTAATGACTTATTGACTTTTTAAGGTTCTTCAGTCAGTTTTGAAAGGTATATTTTATGTAATTTCTATTTCATTGCTTGACCGCTTGAAATAGGTACTTTTAACGCAATTTTTCAGTATCGAATTATGGATTGATATTGTTTTGCCAATTTTTGTTTTCTGTATTTTATTAATTTTATTTGTAATAGCTATAAGGAAATGTTTAAATCAGCTTTATAATATTTTGCTGTTAAAGTAAATAACTTTCTATCTAGTACTGATGACAATTCACAAAATTTAGGATAGATAGGCGCCAATTAAATAGTCGTTTTTGAATTTAACCGCAAGACGCGTCGGTCGTAGGCATCAATGCAACGCGAGGGAGAAAGGAAACCCGCGGCCTGCGTTCGCCATCTGCATTAGTGTGAGTGCTATATCCGTTCACATTACACGAGTGCGTGGAACAATACTTACACGAGCTCACATTGGAGGTCAGGCATGACTATTGCCGGTAAGTATACCTAGTCTTCACTGTTGATCTTTAGCACGGTCTCGTAATTTCAATTATACTTAATATACTTCACATTATTCGGTGTAAAATAAGTAGACGATAGTGTAGAAGAAAGAATAGGATGCAATTCGCAAAAATTTAGTTTCACCAAACACAAAATCTCTTTGTGTTAATAATTATTACAATTTCATGCCAATTTTTCTTTACTTCACGTAACATTGTTCTTTTGATGATCTTATACATGGTGAAATTTTAGTGGTTTTAGATTCCTGACAAAATGAATCGTTTTAAGCAGTACTATCTATTTCAATCATTTATATTGACACTAGTCTTTAAATAAAAAAATTCAATCGAGAAAATATTGCTTGGAAGATTCGCGAGCCAGTAGTAAGTACCCAACCATATCGCTTTGTCTCGGAAGTCATAACAGCACGATTTTCACCTGGCGCTCGGCCACTACTAATGTTTCTCATAGACTCAGGTTTGTATCAAGACTCAAGATACTTTTTTTTAATAAAAAAAATGCCTAGTTTTTCAATATTGCTTAAGGCAGTTCACTTAGCCATGGCTCTAAAGCCACTAAAATTTCACCGTGTATAAGTAATATTAGTCAATAGTTAACAACATTTATCAGACAAGTACTAAACACCTAACTAAAACTCACTAATCGTCTGGTCGGTTACGTCAAGGAAGCAAGCGACAATGTCACCAACTTTCAGTTGCTGCCCAAAGGTGTCGCTAGTCCCACCGTGCCATTTTAGCGACTGCGGTCACCAAAAATTGTTAAGTCGTTGCTCGGGATTTGGTCACAATAAAATTATATGATTAAGACCAAAGAAACACAATCGTATTGACTCTGATCGCGACTAAATTTTAGAGTACTCACTTCTTTTTCTTACCAATACAGTAAAAAAAAAAAAATTACTAACTTAATTTGGAAATGTAAGGTTGGAATTTATAGAGCACACTTTGACTTTGCCTAGACTTAAGTTTCAGTTAAAACGAAAGTTGTATAGAAGCAGGTGTTATTTTGCGGAAGTCCATGATATTCATATTAAGCTTTTGGCTCCTTGTATAAAATGAGACTTATGCCAGCGGTATAACGCTGTCTCGTTTTAACATTGTCTTAAGTCTGAGCAAAGTCAAAGTACGCCCTATAGAGATTTCAGCTTCAAATCTCGTGACTTAGATACCAGTCTTGAGCATAGTGTATAAATTTGTAGAACATGACTAAAATTTAGGCTTTAATTTAAAATTCATTTACCGTCCTTTTTTAGCAATATTAAAAAGAAAAAGATGCAGATACTCTAAATTTAGTTTAGAGAAAAACATTAGAATCGACGCCAATGACCTAAATTATATTTTCCTATTGTAAACAACAATCGATCTGATAATCTTCAAAATCCTAAAGTTGAAGTGAGTTTTTGAATAATTGATTACGATTAATAATAATTATTAATAAACACATTATTTAGGAAAGGAAAATGCCCAGTCGATAAAAGAATTTTGGCCAAGGTAACTCCATCAATGAAGAAATTAGAGGCATTACGATTGACATCATACACTATAGAAACAAACAATTTGTACATAGACCTTGGACGAACATTTATTGTGAAACATTTCACATTTAAAATATCAAGTTGCTAAAAAAACTAACATTGAGTTTCATAGAAATGATTAAAATAAACAATGTAGATGGAGTTTGTCTTTTATTATGCCTTTCAATTCTGGCGAGTTTTGCACAAATAGGTACCCGCAATATTATATTTACCAAATAATAATAATTATATTTAAGTATAGTATATTTCTTTACATTGATGGTCAAACTTTGATCAAAACAGGGCATTTACCTTACAGAATGAACAGAATTGTACAAAAACTTACATTGTATCCATCAAAAGCCCAAGAGTTCTCATCTTGACCTAACATCATGCCTGGTGGCATGTCCGCATGAGCCCAACCAACCTAAAACAGGACGAACTTTCACATTAGTACTAATCCAGCTAACCATATCCATATTTATGTTAAAAAAAAGAGGAGAGGAAAACCAAAGAGAAGCTGGATAGATTGCGTGAAAGGAGATATGCATGTAAAAGGGGATGGAAAATGCGATGATGAATGACAGAAGTGAGTAGAAGAAGAAATGTTATACCGATTCCACGTAGTGTGGGATACGGTCAGGAAGAAGTTCAATCTGTCCAGTAATTTGAGCTGTGAGTTGATAGACTAGTCAGTCAGTCAGTCGTTCCTTTAATGTTATGTAGGTATATAGATTTACATATGGTTTCGAAAAACGGAGAAACAGACTTGTTTGTTAACATCACCGTTGGAAGGGCTGGCATGTCAATCTGTGGTAGCTTCGGTAGTGTCTTAGCATAAAGTTTATGTCAATATGTTTTATGAATAAAAGTTAAAAAGACACAAAAGAACTAGACCGGACTGTAATAGTCCCTTGTTTTAGTAAAGAGCCCAAAAATTGACAGACACCAAGCTTACCCTCATAGGTCCAGCAGTAAGAATCTCGAACTCAAAATACCATTTCCCAGAACTGACAGCATAGTTTTTCTCTGCTCTATAAGTTCTGAAGTCCGCTTGCTTCTGTTTTGACGCTTCGGCTAATAGAGCTGGAAAAATGTATGCAAAAATGAGTTTTTATTTGCTCATTCCAATTGTACTTACCCTTTTTTCAAATATGAGCCGTAACTATATTAGTTTAACAGCCAATATCGCTTAGTAAAATAGTTTTAGATCAAATAATGTTTGACATTGACCTCCAGGAGGTACTAATAAAACTTTCACTGTAAGTTTATATGGTCTAAAGAACAGTGTACAGTACAGAATAAGTACACTGTAAAGTACCTATTGGCAAAATTCGTTTACGCGGAAAAGCGCAATCTAACGCGGACTAAAACCGAATGTGCACCAATGTAATACAGACCTTATTGCTTTAATATAAGATTTCAAACACAAGAACAACAGAAACTCGTGCTATCTCGCTCATAATTTGCTGCCGGAATGACCGTGACGGTGCGGTGATTATATATTTTTTTAAAGAATCATTTTTTTGAATTTTCATGGCGGCCATTTTGGAATTTTACAGAATACGGAACCCTAGAAATACTACTACATTTTCATGAATAGTTACCTTCCTGGTGCTCCCCAGTTGGTGGATCTAGGTTGTATCCATAGACAAGCAGAGTTCTAACAGTTTCTGAAGCGGTATCTCTGTTTGCCTTCTTGATCGCGTCGTCTACTTTCGGATATGGTACTAAATGAGGAGACCGCTGCATATCGGAGTCCTGGAAATTAATGATCAAACTGACTGTTTTTGCTTGTTTAGTAAATAAATAAAGAAAAACAAATAGTATAATAAATTCCGACTAAAGCACACGACCATGCTACGATATATAAAGTTTTTATCAGATCATGTACTTTTGTTAGTTCATATTGGCATAACACTTATTACTAGTAATCACTTGAATTAATAAAAAGTTAAATAAGTATTACATGAGGTTTATAAGAAACAGTTATCCGTTACAACCAAAATATAAATAAGGCTCAATTCCCAATTTTTCATTATTTTACTATAAGTTCTCTAACTTATAGCATTAATAATTACAAACCTGACATTGGCAAGCCGTGTTAAACCAGAAGAAAAATAAAAATAATAAGTCTTAGGAGACTGGCCAGAAGTAATGCTTGTCTTCTTTGTGGAGATTTCATAGATACGACTTGCTGTGACCCTCACACCTAGTATATATGAGCAATAATAAGTGTGAGAGTCGCAGCCCTCGAATCTAGAATAATCTGCTTGTAGCTCCTAGATTAGTACAAAAAATAAATAAAAGTAATGATACAATAACGTAAATAAATCTGAATAATAAAATTTAGATTCAAATAAATAACAGAACACCATAAGAGAAAATAACATGTAGAAACAATAAAGCATAATACATAAGCGAGTCATAATAGCAATAAAAGATGTAGAATATATTACAGAAATTAAAATGAAGAACTTAACAAATAAGGGTAGAATATATAACTCTGATGAACACAAAACAAGTCAACATGATATGTGTTTCCGTACTACATGACCGTACTATCTCAAACTTGTAGCAAACAACAAACAGCAAGCATTGGCAAATACCACATATGACTTGCCTGCCAATCGAAGGTTGGCAAGCATACGCAAACACCCGTCTACACTGCTGCTTGCTGTTTGCTGTTTGTCACAAGCATCTGTCGCAAGCGTCAGACTATAAGGTCTATAAGTAGACCCATCGCTGCTGAACCAGAGCGACAGTGCGTAGATCTAGTGGGGCTGGCTTGTCTATGTTCTATTTACCTCGTTTAGTCCATAGGTCCAACCCTGCTGAATGCGTTCTCTCGCCCAAAGATTGTGCGTGTTCTCGGCCAACTGGTCGACCAACTCGTCCATCTTGGGTGTCAGGGTAACAGCGCTCAGGTCCAGTGGGGCTGGTTTATACCCATTAGACTGCGGACAAAATCATAACAGTACGCTGAGATGTTTTAGCGTTAAAACTATCGTGAGTGATATCACACTAATATTAGGTATACAGGCGAAAGTTTATGTGTATATATCTCTTTATGTTTGTTACTCTTTCACGCAAAAATTACTGAACGGATTTGGTTGTTTGGAATGGCGATACATTAAACACTAGATTAACTATAACCATGCATAAAATCTCGTCAATCCGTTGCTCCGTTGCGACGTGATTGAAGGACAAATCAACAAACAAACACATTGAATTTATAATATGGGTAGTGGTAATAATGTACTTTGAACTGCTTAATTAAATCTATTAAAATAAATATTATGCTGTAGTAATGTGAAAAGTGACGTAACACATTGGTGTACGAAGGACCAACCTATATTTAAAAACACGGATGACATGACTGACACCAGAATCGATGTTACAAGAATACCGGCTGGGTCTGGTAAGCATAATCTTATAAGATTTTTTCTTAATCGGTGATTTCCATGACAGGCCAACTAGAAATCGTAATAAGCTCGCAACTCCTACGCTCCGCCTCAGAAAAGTGGGAAAGTTATTTGTGGGAATGAGTGTAATATTTTATAATAAAATTCCACAGTCAATATTAGACTTGCCTTTACCAAAGTTTAAAAAATCCATTAAAAGTATGCTCCTGGCAAAAGCATATTACACAATCGAAGATTATGTAAATGATAAAAAAGCATGGATTTGACTCGCTCCAGCAATGCGCGGGTCTGGAATTGCTTGTATAGTATAGAATATTATTGTAAATTGCACAATTGAAAAGAGCAACCGCCGGGTTTCTTGCTGGTTCTTCTCGGTAGGAACGGCATTCCGAACCAGTGGTAAATTATTTGACGATTCAAAAGCACTTGTAAAAGTTTATTTGAATAAAAAGTCTATTCTATTCTATTCTATTCGAACTTGGTTTGACACACTGGCCGTGTGTCTTGATTTAAGGCGCCGCGTGCGGTTAACAGTAATTGCCTAAGTTTCTTTCTGACTTCGTCTGTGTTGGTGTTAGCTGGCGAGCATGCTCTGCCTTTTTGGAGTGTTTTTTTTTTGTTTGTTAAAACTGACTGGAAAGCGCTATAAGGGGGTGCCGTGCGTATGTCGGCGAGCGCCGGCAGAGACGGGGTCCATACTTGCATAGTTAAGTACAAATAACTACAAACTTGACATTGGCTAATCTTTGTAAAGGCAGACGAGAGAGAAACAAAAGTTTCTTTCTCTCTCACACATTCTAACATTTTTGAAGCTATCAGTTGTCTAAGTTTCCTTCTCTCTCGCACATTATAACATTTTTTGAAGAGAAGTGGAAAATCTTACTTGCATGAAGGGTTCGTTGGGTAGACGAACGTTGCGGATCCGCGCTGGGGGCTTGTCAAGGCTGATGTAGTAGCCGAGAGCGAGGATGGTTCTGCAAGTAAATAAAAATTAAGCTTTTCTAATATATATCCAGTTATAGAAATTAGCTCTAGTATCGACTATAATTGACAAATTAGTCGATACTAGAGCTAATTTCTTAAACTGGACCCTTTCAAGTAAAGATTTTTATATAAACCTGTGAGGATGATACTGCCATTGGCGCAATTAAAGTGCCATAAGCCTACTTTGTCGTATTAGTTTACAAATAGTGAAAAACCAAATTAAATTTGAATTTCGCGGGCAGACCCATCTTATGCCCTGTCAGGTAAATATAGTTACGTTCGACTTACTTGAGAGTCTGCACGGCTAGCTGAATGTCGTATCGTTTCTCGGCGGCCGGGAGACGTTCAAAGGGAACTAGGCACGGGTGTATGCGGTGCGCGTCGTCCCGGTTTTCGCCGTACGACCAACCGGCTTCAATCTACAAATTCACATAACTCTTTACACAAAAATCTGATTAAAACAATCATCATTATCAACCCATTGCCAGCTCAGTACTGAGGATGGGTCTCCTCTCAGAATCACACTAATATTATAAAGGCGAAAGTTTGTATGTGTGTGTGTGTGTATGTTTGTTACTCCTTCACGCAAAAACTACTTGACGGATTTGGCTGAAATTTGGAACGGAGATAGATAATATCCTGGATTAGCACATAGGCTCCTTTTTATCCCGAAAAATCAAAGAATTCCCACGGGATTTCAAAAAACCTAAATCCACGCGGGCAAAGTCGCGGGCATCGGCTAGTAAATAAATAAACTAGCGACCCGCTCCGGCTTCACACGGGTACAATGATACTAATGTGGTGTTCAGGTATACATGTTTCAAAAAAATAAGACAGCATTTTCGATGAAAGCTCTCAGTCGGCTTGATTTCTTCCGACATCTTGAACAATTACTTATCGTCATATTTCAACAAATTAACACAAAACAATTTTAAACTATACCTACGTAAGGTATGTACATACCTTCCTCTTGAATTTTTTATTTTTTTTTGGTCCTGTCACAAATAATGAATGTTTAAAAAATAAATACTTACAACAATTGAAAAGTACCTTCTTCAAAATTAACTTAATATTATTGTGATAAGTGATAACTGATAACATAACTACTATCATAATATTTTTTCTCTCATGTGATTAATTTGAACAATACTGATTAGATGAATCACTCTATCTATTGATAAAAACCGCATTAAAATGCACTGCGTAGTTTAAAAGATCTAAGCGTACATAGAGACAGATAGACGGCGTGAAGTGACTTTGTTTTATACTATGTAGAGATATAATTAGCTACCTTATTCATCGCCCACATTTCATGAATATTTTCAGCTAGTTTGTCTCTGATTTGCTCGATGTAAGTTGCCAAAGTAATCTGTGAACAAAAGTATTAAGTATTTGTATTAAAATTTGGTAACTTTTATCATTAGCTGATCATGATTATCATTAGATGAAACATATTTTAATTATATCTTTAAACTTCTAGTATTTTACTACCAATTAATAAAATTAAAAGTTTTTTCCGCTTAAATCCATTAAAATCATAGTAAAAGTTCTACCATTAAGTAATTAACAAAAAACCGGCCAAGTGCGAGTCAGACTCGCGCACCGAGGGTTCCGTTTCTCCGACATTTTGCACGATAAATCGAATACTATTATTATGAAATAAATAAAAATCTGTTTTAGAATATACAGGTAAAGCCCTTGCATATGATACCCCACTTGGTAGGTATAGTTATCTTACATTGAAAATTGAAACACATTTTAATTTTTTTTTAAATGATGTAACCACGAATCCACGGTTTTCGAATTTATTCCTTTACTTGTGCTATAAGACCTGCCTACCTGCCAAATTTCATGATTCTAGGTCAACGGGAAGTACCTTATAGGTTTTCTTGACAGACACGACGGACGGACGTAGACGGACAGACAGACAACAAAGTGATTCTATAAAGGTTCAATTTTTCCTTTTGACCTCAAGAATCCTAAAAAATACTTAATTTTACAGGTTACTTTTTCGTAAAGATATTGAGGGGAGAGAGGTATAGTAAAGGTACTAACCGATACAGTGTCCACAGGGGTTGGTACAAAAGCTGTGTCATCCTGAACAAGCGGTGGACCAGCCAAGGCTCTCTTAGCCAAGTTTCCGAAGTAGAAGCACGGCTCCAGACTGAGGATCTGCTGAGGAAGAAGGGACTCCACTAGTGGAGAATATCCTTCAGGAGCCGCGTAGCGCAGGCGACCGTGTTCTCCGCCGAGGAGGAAACGACAACTGTTGGACAAGGGCAAATCATTTGTTCAAAGTATTTTTTTTTATTCACTATAGGCAAGCGCTTGACCACAATCACACCTGATGGAAAGTGATGATGTGGTCTAAGATGGGACGCGTTTACCTAGAAGGTGCCTATTCACTCTTGTTTTAAAGATACCCGGATTGTAATAGGTAGGAAACACAGATCGCGGAAGAGTATTCCAAACCTTAGCCATGCGTATGAGGAATGAAGACGCAAAACATTTCGTGCGTGTAGATGGAATGTCGACATAAGGATGGAAACTCGCCCGACGTCTTGCGGTTCGGTGGTAAAAGTAGGTACAATTGTACTCCTTTTGATGGTCGGAATTGTTTTTGTACGAGTGGTGATAATTAATTACGTAACGTACGTAAAGCTGTGTCAAAAATTATCAAAATTTATCATTAGAAGTAGACTAGATCATCGTGGCTTTTAAATTTACTGCAATAGTTTGGGAAAAGGACCCGATCTTTATTCTGCGCAACAGCATCCAAGGTGCAGATAGCCAACCTCCAATGATCCTACTTCCAACGCTGCCCTTTCCGGTACAAGTCGCCATTCTAGTACCTTGGAAGTTGGAACCGCAACGTCTATGGATTTTTCGAACTATGTGCCCTGCCCATTGCCATTTTTGCTTCGTAACTCGTTGAGCTATGTTGGTTACCCTGATTCTCCTATGGATCTACTAAATTTTCATACGTTTCGATAGTTACCATTTTTTAACCCCCGACCCAAAAAGAGGGGTGTCATAAGTTTTTTTTTTTTTTTTGATATTTCTAGGCTATCCGCAATCAGTCATTTGTCGACTATAATCAGATTATATGAGTGCGTTACGGGTTTGGAGAAGGTCACTCCATCAAGAGACTCTTCTCATAGGGCTATCCCTGGCTTTATTGTCATAAGTTTGACGCGTGTATCTGTCTGTGGCATCGTAGCTCCTGAACTAATGAACCGATTTTAATTTAGTTTTGGTTTTTGTTTGGAAGGTGGCTTGATCGAGAGTGTTCTTAGCTATAATCCAAGAAAATCGGTTCAGCCGTTTGAAAGTTATCAGCTCTTTTCTAGTTACTGTAACCTTCACTTGGCGGGCGTGTTATAAATTTTTAATTTACACTTGTATCTACCTTAATTTACTGGAACAACTGATGGCCGGGAAGAACATCCCCTCCAGATTGAAGTTGGTAAAGGAGCCGGTCACTCGTACGCCGTTGAACATGAAGTTTATCAGAGGTATGGTCAAGTCCAGAGCGCAGCCGATGACGTCACCTAAAAAAATTTCGTTACAGGTTGAAAAAACCGCGTCTGAAATAATGATCGGATTACGGGGAATTTCCCCCACTAAAACTTCTTCAAAGATCAATCTTTATTTATCTTTAAAAATACCACTCAAGTGCGGGTCAGACTCGGCCACTGAGGGTTCCGTACTCGGGTATTTTTCCAACATTTCACACGATGAATCAAAAACTATTATGCATAAAAATAAATAAAAATCAGTTTTAGAATATACCTACAGGTAAAGCTCTTTCATATAATGATACCCCACTTGGTATATCTAGTTATCTTACTTTGAAAATTGAAATACTTTTTTTTTTTTAATTTAACCACAAATTCACAGTTTTCGGATTTATTCCTTTACTTGAGCTATAAGACCTACCTACCTGCCAAATTTCATGATTCTAGGTCAACGGGAAATACCTTACAGGTTTTCTCGACAGACACGACGGACTGACCGGACAGACGGACAACAAAGTGATCCTATAAGGGTTCTATTTTTCCTTTTGAGGTATAGAACCCTAAAAATGAATAAAATGCCTATTTTTGAAAAAAAATTACCTTTTCTTATAAACGGTTCTTCCTCATGAGTCCTGTTAACTGCCGTCTTCCTGCCTCCAGACCAGAGGTACGCTCCATCAAAACCGTACGAGTACAGATCATCCCCTACACCATTGCCGCCCCACTTCTCGCCACCTCCCGGGTATGGAACATACCTACAACAGAACTGTTTGTCAAGAACCTTGTTCATCATCTTCACCAATCGGGGTCCCGACTAAAACGACTAAAAATCAGCGCTTGATGCTTTTGTGCATGTATAAGGCATAAAGGACTTCGTCTGTCTTGGTGTTAGCTGGCGGGCGTGCTCTGCCTTTTTGAAGTGTTTTTTTTTTTTTGTTAAAACTGACTGGAAAGCGCTCTAAGGGGGTGCCGTGCGTATGTCGGCGAGCGCCGGCACAGACGGGGTCCATACTTGTATAGTTTAACTAACTTGTTACAAATAACTACAAACTTGACATTGGCTAATCTTTGTAAAGCCAGACGAGAGAGAAAAAAAAAAGGCATAAAAGCTTATGCCAAGCTGGACCCTTTTTACCCGACTACGGCATAGCCAAATGGAAGGGTTATGATTTTAGCAGTCTATGTATGTATGGATTTGGTATCACATTCAGTGTGTTCCACCGTAGCGCTTGAATTACTTGGCCGATTTTGATGAATGAGTGTCAAAAGATTCGTTATTGTGGTTTGGGTGACATAGGCTACATTTTATACGAAAAAAATCGACTTGACGGATGTTAGGTAGGTACATACAAAAAAGTGAGGGTCTCAAAAATTTTTTTTTAAATTAATCGAGTGGCAAGTCAAATAAATGAGGAAAAAAGTCTGAGTTCATGAATTTAAGTGTACTACAACATTAAAATGCGACAGAAAAACAATTTAACTATAATATTTCAACGTTTATTAAGACGATGATCGTAGTTGGGTTTTAATTTTCATCTTTATCTTGGTTCGTATTGTGCCACACAAGATAAAATTTATTCTGTTTGAGGCAGTGTGGCTTTAAGTTCAAGTGGAGAAAGCGCCAGAATAACTAACCCTTTAATGCGTGACAAAACTTACAAAATAAACATTTTTTCTCTCGTCTGGCTTTACAAAGATTAGCCAATGTCAAGTTTGTAGTTATTTACAAGTTAGGGAAATTATACAAGTATGGACTTCGTCTGTGCCGGTGCCCGCCGACACACGCGCAGCACCCCTTTCGAGCGCCTCCCAGTCAGTCCCACCACCAAAAACACCAGCAAAACACAAAACCCGGCCACTTTTAACAAAAAAAAAAACACTCCAAAAAGGCAGAGCACGCGCGCCAGCAAACGCCAACACAGACGAAGTCCTTTTCTTTCATTAACATCGCGGCTATCCCACTACTGGAATTTATCATATATATGGAGAATATTTTGGAGCCTTAAACTTACCCAGTAGTATTGGCCCATCCAATACGCAAGTGTGGCATCATATGTGTGGTCTTCTCAATATGGTCCATGGTCACTTCGAAGTACCATTTCTGGTAAACTGCTGATCCTTCCACTCGGCCAACGAAAATGTTTGGGCGTACACTGAAAAGACATTATGTATTTGAGTCCATTCAAAAGTATGAAATGTCAATTGGATTAAAGAACACAAGAACAAAGCGTCTTTCAATGAAAACTAACTAGTTATAAACTAAGATAAGTTAATGGACCGATTCTTAGATAACTATAAGTACAGTGGACCCCCGGTAATCCGGCCCCTGTCTAATCCGGCACCCCCTGTAATCCGACAAGTTTATTTTATTATTGAACTAGCTGATGCCCGCGACTTCGTTCGCGTGGATGTAAGTTTTTAAGAACCCCGCGGGAACACTTTAATTTTCCGGGATACGGTCTATTCTCTAGGATTCCGGCCTATGTGCTTATCCAGGGTATTATCCATCTCCAATCTTAATTTTAGCCCAATCCGTTTAGTATACACACAAACTTTCCCCTTTATTGTATTAATGTGATGTGATTTACTTTTGACATACATAGTGAAGTACCTATTGACTTGTATTTCAGAGTAGGTATGTATAACATATAGAATCTTATCGTTGGATCTTTAATTTGTCGGATTACAAGGTACTCTTTTGTAAAAAACGCCGGACTATAGGGGTTCTTACGCAGTAGGTACTCTATAATCCGACAAATTCGATAGTCCGACACTGCCCTGCAAAACGATTGTCGGTTTACCGGGGGTCCACTGTATAGGTTAATATACCTAATATTGCTTATTTAGCCCTACTCTTAGGCTAGATTGTATGTAAGTAAAGTACCTAAAAAAAAAATTGGAACTTGAAATTCATGCTATCCATAAGCCGCTAGATTTTTACGGCCCAACAGTTAAACCAATTTTGATAAAAGGTAGGTACATAATTAGCTTACATCCCCGGGAAGAACATCTAAGGCTACTTTTTATCCCGGAAAATCAAAAGTTCCCACAGGAATCTCAAAGTTCCCTATTTACCCGATTTACAAGAAAGGGCCCGTAATGTAATATAGAAGCATAGAGTAGGTACTTTTTATCCCGGAAAATCAAAGCTTGCCCACGGGATTTTTAAAAACTTAAATTTACGAGGACGAAGTCGCGCGTGAATAGGTACATCATTTAAAAAAAATAAAATGTGTTTTAACTTTCAAAGTAAGATAACTTTTTCAAGTGGAGTATCATATAAAACGGCTTTGCCTGTATATTCTAAAACAGATTTTTAGTTAATTTTTATGTATAAATAGTTTTTGATTTATCGTGCAAAATGTCGGAAAAATTACCCGAGTACGGAACCCTCAGTGCGCGAGTCTGACTCGCATTTGGCTGGTTTTTTATCTTTGTTAGGGATCACGTAACAGAGAGAGAGAGCCCTATACTAACTTCTCTCCGTGTTTAGAGTAGGTATAGATATTCAAAGAATTTTTTTTCTTTTACCTCGACACATGATCCACCAGCTGGGTCTGCAGCAGTAGATTCTTCCCCGGCAGCAGATAGTCACAGATGTTGTTCTGCGAGGACCTCACGGCCACCCCGTTACCGACGCAGAGGGAACACAACACGTCGAGAACCTTGGGGTCCCTACCGTGCTTTTCTAACAGCGATATGATCACTTTTATATGTTCATCCTGTAAAGATAACAAGTGTAAATTAAAAATTTATAACACCGCGCGCCGTCTCAAGAACCACTGCCTTCTGTATCTTACCCTTGATCCCACAGTTAAGCTATAGTTACTTTTACTATTACTATTTATCCAATTTTTCCCAGAAGAGTATCTGTAGATTTAACCCACAAAAAAAGGAGTAACAAGTGTAAATTAAAAATTTATAACACCCCCGACAAGTGAAGGTTACAGTAACTAGAAAAGAGCTGATAACTTTCGAACGGCTAAACCGTTTTTCTTGTACAGCTAAGAACTCTCGATCAAGCCACCTTTCAAACAAAAAAACTAAATTAAAATCGGTTCATTAGATTAGGAGCTACGATGCCACAGACAGATACACAGATACACACGTCAAACTTATAACACCTCTCTTTTTGGGTCGGGGGTTAAAAACCGGTCAAGTGGGAGTCAGGCTCATGTACGAAGGATTCCGTAGCATCGTTCAAGAAATAACACTATTTTTTTTTTGTTGGCCACGCTGGTCAAGTGTAGATTGGCAGACTTTTCACAACTTTGAGAACACTATGGAGAACTTTCAGGAATGCAGGTTTCCTCACTAAGTTTTTCTTCACGACTAAAGCAACTGATATTTAGATACATACATGACAACGAAATGTTAAGAGTTGTATACCTACCTGCGATCCAACCCCAGAACTCCTGAAAATTAGTTCGACGTTTTACCACCGAACTATTTATCATCATTACCAACCGATAGACAAAAGCGACCGACAGCTCAAAGGATTAGCAAGCTGAAGTGGCAATGGGCAGGTCATGACTGTCGTAGAACCGGCGGCCGATGGGGCAGACGTGTTCTGGAGTAGAGACCACGTACGGGTAAGCGCAGTGTGGGGCGACCTCCTGCCCGCTGGACCGATGACCTGAAGAAGGTGGCGGGGAGCGGGTGGATGAGGAAGGATGGAATGTCTAACAGTGGACGGCGGACGCATATAGGCTGATGGATGGATGGATGGATGGATGATCAACCGATAGACATTTATCGCTAGATAAGACATATCATGCTAGACATAGGTCTCTTGTAGGGACTTCCACACGTCACGGTCTTGCGGCTCCCTATACGACTCGTTTGATGTTGTCTGCCCACCTAGTAAGGGAGTCTTCCAATACTGTGCATTCCAGAGATTCTAGCACCTTAGGACCCCAATGTTTATCAATTTTTGAACTATGAACCCTGCCCATTGCCACTTCAGCTTCACAATCCATTGAGCTATGTCAGTTACTCTCTTTCTCCTACGGATAGGAGAAGATCATTTCTGATTTGATCACGTAGAGCAACTCCACACATAGCTCTCTCTATAGCCTCCTGAGTGTCTGAACTTTCTTATGAGGCTCTACTATTACTATTGCTACTGAACTATTGCTTCTACTCAAATAACTTACCCTCATCATATTCAGAGCCTCTGGCGAGTCAATAAGGACACAATGCAGTACGTCCAGCATTCCAGTTCCCTCCCCCGACGCTTGCGATCCAAGACGGGAGAACAGCCAGTTTAGACGGTTGGAGTTGGCGAACTGAGCGCAGTTTGTGTGGTTCCCCTTGATTATTGCCGCTGAAAAGGTAATAGTGTTATCGAGGATTCAATCGCATGTACATTGTGTGACATCATAATCATGGTTCCCTATCATCTTTCAAGAAGCGTGACCTCAAGTTCACGGTTTTTGGATTTTTCCCTTTACTTGTGCTTTAAGACATTGCTGCCTGCCAAATTTCATTGTTCTAGGTCAAAGGGAAGTACCTTATAAGTTTTGATTCCCTCGTCGGGTCTTGACAGACATACAATGAAGTGATCCTATGTATGTGGTGTAGTTCACGCAGACTAAGTCGCGGGCATAAGGTAGTTACAAATAAAGTGTGACACAATTAAAGACATCTTACCCAGAAGTTGGTACAAGTAAACTGATATCATGTCCCAACTCTGCCCAGACTCGTCCCCAGCCAGGAACCCAGCGAGGAAACCCTGAGACGTGATGACGTTGATCTTGTCTATCGCTTCCAAGATCAGGTTGAGGATGCCTTCCTCTTGGAACAGGTCTTGACGGTTGCGGAGCGCACGGAATTTGTTTTGTTTCTCTTCATGTTCTAGAAGTTATGAAGGTTTTTTTTATAGCGAATCCCACCGAGTAGACACCACCTTCTTGGCATTTTGTTCTTATAATTATAGCCTCAATAGCTCAACGGTTATAGGAGCGGACTGAAATCCGAAAGGTCGGCGGATCAAACCCCATCCGTTGCACTATTTAATTGTATGTCGTACCCACTCCTAGCACAAGCTTTACGCTTAGTTGGAGGGGAAAGGGGAATGTTAGTTATGATTAAAATGGCTAATATTTAAAAAAAAAATTGGGAGGTCCCGGGTTCGATTCCCGGCAGGGATAATTTAGAAGTTTGGAATGCTACAGCCATGGCTAGCTACCACCTTACCGGCTAAGCCATTCCGCCAAGCGATTTAGCGTTTCGGTACGATGCCGCGTAGAAACCGATGGGATGTGTGTTTCATAAATGTCGTACCCCTTCCAAGTTAGTCCACGTCCATCTTAGACTGCATCATAAAACAAGTGTAAATTAAAAATTTATAACACCCCCGACAAGTGAAGGTTACAGTAACTAGGAAAGAGCTGATAACTTTCAAACGGCTGAACCGATTTTCTTGGATAATAGCTAAGAACACTCTTGATCAAACCACCTTTCAAACGAAAAAACTAAATTAAAATCGGTTCATTAGTTTAGGAGCTACGATGCCACAGACAGATACACAGATACATAGATACACACGTCAAACTTATAACACCCCTCTTTCTGGGTCGGGGGTTAAAGACACGATTACGATACAGTTAAAAACAAAAATTACCCATATCTTCATCCGGTTGCGCGAAGTAATTGATTAGATCCTCCAAACACATCACCATTTCACCCAGATTGACTGACGCGAAGAACATCGAGTGACGTCGGTTCTCTTGTAGAGTTTCAAGGCCACTGGAAAGTAGTTTTTTAAATTAGAATAGATTTGGTTCTCTACAGTTTTCCAGATTTCCGTTAAAATATTCAGTTTCAAAGTTACTCGGTCTCGAGTATTTACATACAAATCTTTAAATCCGTGTAACTTTAAAACTAGTTATTTTTACGAAAAATCTGGCAAACCACACACATATAATATTATGTTTAGTTTCTAAAACGTGTACAAAATAACGGAAATACTAAGATAGACTATGACAATATTGTGATCCTACATAATATAGGTACTGGTGGAAAGGCTGCATTAGTTTGTTTTGTTAAGATGCTGGTAAAAACTTGAAATACTTACGTAATAAATTTAGTGAACAATGAAGAACACTTCCTAATAACTCTAGCAGTTCTAGATTCTTCCTCCTGTGATCTGGAGAAGTCTAGACCGTCGTCCATCTTGCCCTCCTCGTGTAGGATAGCTTGTTTCTCTTCTACTTTACCGACGCCTTTCTTCTTTGTCTCGTAAGACTGTGAACGATAACAATCCCTTTCAAAATCTCACCCGCACATCACAAACATGTTTTCAAAAAACATTCGAAATTCAATCCGAAAAAGAACAGTTCAGAAAACTGGTCAAGTGCGAGTCGGACTCGTATACCAAGGGTTCCGTACCATCCGTACAAGATATTTAAATATTTTTATGTGCAACACAGCAAGTTAATGACAATCTACCTATGTGTGATTTAGTAAATTTATTTTTTCGTGAACATATAATATTTTAATTTTTTTTTGTGATGTACCCACAAATTCTCTGTTTTCGGATTTATTCCTTAATTTGTGCTATGAGACCTACATATCTATCAAATTTCGTGATTCTAGGTCAACGGGAAGTACCCTATAGGTTTTCTTGATACACTACGGGTGGACGGACGGTCGGTCAGACAGACAGACAACAAAGTGATCCTATAAGGGTTCCGTTTTTCCTTTTGAGGTACGAAACCCTAAAAATATTCGAAATTCAATAAGAAAACAGAGTTTTGTTTGTAATTGCTTAGGCATTCAAAATGGTTAGCGCCCACAGATTTTTGTCTCTATCATTTGTATGGGATTACATAACAGAGAACGCTATACAAACTTCTTTCCACGGATAGAGTATAGTCAGATATACATATTTACCTTATAAGACAGCCACAGTCCCGTTTCAGAATGCTGTACAATGACAGTGGAGTCACCATATTTGATGATGGGAGCTCCTATGATCTCCAAGTCTTTGTCTTCCAGAACCACCTTCTGGTCGTCTTTCTCTTGGCGGAGGCAGAACGCGCAAGATGCTGTTGTTGCTTCTTCCCTGTAATAATATACGTCTTTAATTTATGTTGCAACTTCAGATTGGACTATTTGTTTTGCGATCCTCTATTTAACTAATATTATATTACCGAGACATGATCGCTAACTATGGGTCTCATAAGAAAGCTCAATCACTTAGCGAGCGATGGAGGTGGGCCATGCTTTGAGTTTCTCTTTATAACCAAATCAGAAATGAAGAGATCCATAGGAGAACCAGAGTAATCGACAAAGCTCAACGGGTTGCAATGCTGAAGCGGCAATGGACAGGGTACATACTTCGAAAAATCGAACGACTTTTGGGTCCCAAGGTACTAGAATGGCGACCTTGCACCGGAAAGCATTATAAGACCTCACATATGACATCAAACGAGTCGCTAGATTCGGGCGGCGCATGACCGTGGCGTGTGGATGTCCGGCAGTGGATGTATATCAGTCGATAATGATAATGTTTTACCTGCTAATCAAATACAGCTCGTTCTGGTCGTTAACCCCGAGGTATCGCCCCGTGGTGATGTGTCGTATCCTCATGGAGTGGTACCAGTTGATGAAGCCACCCGCCCACTTGGTGCGCGCCAGTTCCAAGCGCCAGAGCGAGCGAGCTTGCGACATCAAGAGACTCATCTCCAACAGTGGGCGTCTATCGGTTGATAATGATGATGTCTTACCTGCTAATCAAATACAGCTCATTCTGGTCGTTGACCCCGAGGTATCGCCCCGTGGTGATGTGTCGTATCCTCATGGGGTGGTACCAGTTGATGAAGCCACCCGCCCACTTGGTGCGCGCTAGTTCTAGACGCCAGAGCGAGCGAGCTTGCGACATCAAGAGACCTATCTCCAACAGTGGACGTCTATCGGTTGATAATGATGATGTCTTACCTGCTAATCAAATACAGCTCGTTCTGGTCGTTGACCCCGAGGTATCGCCCCGTGGTGATGTGTCGTATCCTCATGGGGTGGTACCAGTTGATGAAGCCACCCGCCCACTTGGTGCGCGCCAGTTCTAAACGCCAGAGCGAGCGAGCTTGCGACATCAAGAGACCTATCTCCAACAGTAGGCGTCTATCGGTTGATATTGATGTTGTTTCACCTGCTAATCAAATACAGCTCGTTCTGGTCGTTGACCCCGAGGTATCGCCCCGTGGTGATGTGTCGTATCCTCATGGGGTGGTACCAGTTGATGAAGCCACCCGCCCACTTGGTGCGCGCCAGTTCTAAACGCCAGAGCGAGCGAGCTTGCGACATCAAGAGACCTATCTCCAACAGTAGGCGTCTATCGGTTGATATTGATGTTGTCTCACCTGCTAATCAAATACAGCTCATTCTGGTCGTTGACCCCGAGGTATCGCCCCGTGGTGATGTGTCGTATCCTCATGGGGTGGTACCAGTTGATGAAGCCACCCGCCCACTTGGTGCGCGCCAGTTCCAGACGCCAGAGCGAGCGAGCTTGCGACATCACTGATCCACCTTCGTATACTACGATACTGGATAAAGAAAAGATTTTATTTTACTTGCAACATTGGCGTCAATTCTGATGTTTTTCTCTAATCTAAATTGAGACTGTCTGCATCTTTTTCTTTTTAGTATTGTTAAAAAAGGACGGAAATTAATTTTAAGTTAAAGACTCTACATTTTCCTTTTTTCTTCCTTTCCTTTTCTTTTCTTGTTCTTTTTCTTTTCCTTGTAAAATAAAATAAAATGAAATAAAATAAAATTTTAGTGCTACTCTCTACTCAAGATTAGCATCGAGTGTTTGCTGTACGAGTATTCAAGTCATAGAAACATCAAATATCAATCCACTACGATAACACGAATAATACTTTCTTTATATTTTGTATGAGTCAATCTGTATTTCTGTCATGTCGTTGCTGGTTGCAGCATCCGGCATGCCCAAACAACGAAGGCTTTAGCACAAAAAGTGTTTAGAAAAGACATTCCTACCGTTTGTATTAACCTGGCCTATAAAACAAGAGCTATTTGGTCACTTTGATATCGTCCTGAAAAAACTAAACCATGGTTTAGGTATTAATTGCGAATATATGAATCAACTCACTTTTGTCCGCCGTCTCCGCTCCACGTGCTCGGTATAGTAAGGCACTCGTCACCGCCGTGGAAGAACCGGAGCACGTCTCCCCCGAACACGTACCCCACGTACTTCATGCGCGATATACCAGTACCGTACGGTTGTACGGACCAGTGCGTCACGTGGAATGATGCGTTCACTATGGATACCTCGTTTTCTTTTGTCGTGTGCTGAAAAAAACCGGTCAAGTTAGAGTCGCTCGCACACGAAAGTTTCCGTACCATCCATCGTCTAAGGAATAACATTTTTTTTTTCAAAGTGGTAATTTTGAAATGTTTAGTAAGTACTTGTTGTTATAGCGGCAATAGAAATAACCATTCTGTTAAATTTTCAGGTCTCTACCTATTATGGTTCACGAGATACAACCCACTGACATGACGGACAGACGGACGGACAATGGAGACTTAGTAAAGGCTCCCGTTGGTAAACTTCGGGTACCGAGCCTTAAAAAGGGTGTTAAAGCTACTTCGTTTTAGGCCTCATTCACACGAGAGCTTTTTTAACGTCCGTTAAAAAAGCGTTCAAATAGAACAAATGCATTCTCAAGTAAGTATCTGTTCACACGTCAACGCTTTTTTAACGCGCACTTTGTATTATCAGCGCAACGCCAGGTTTTAACGCAACGCTTTTTTAACGCTCGTGCGAATTAGGGCTTACTGATTCTCAAATAGGGCAATATAAGGTCAAAAGTGGCGGTGCAGAGGCGCGTTAACAAAATGCGCTACTAAATCGCCGCAAAATGTCGCCGTGGGCAACCTCCCTAATATTTGAAGAACAAGGACAAAAACGGAAAACCACAGACTCACCAAGTATCTTTCTGTAGCAACGGACACAAGAATCAAATCGTCACCAACTCGCACCTTTTCACCCTCAGACCTGAGAACAATAAATTACACATCGTATAAGGTTTTGAAACAAGCTTGGATTTGATTCGCTCCAGCAATACACGGCGCTGGAATTGCTTGTATGCAGTATGGCATATAATTGTAAATTGTACATTTGAAAAGAGCAACCGCCGAGTTTCTTGCTGGTTCTTCTCGGTAGGAACAGCATTCCGAACCAGTGGTAGATTATTTTCACGATTCAAAAGCACTTGTAAAAGTTTAATTGAATAAAAATAATTTGAATTTGAATTTGAATTCAGCGAGGCGCCTGCTATATCTAATGGTAAGAGGCTGTATTGCCAGAGCTTGCTGAAAAACTTCGAAGTGGAGAGCGTTGATTATCATGAAATCACTCAAATAAAAAACCGGCCAAGTGCGAGTCGGACTCGCGCACCGAGGGTTCCGAACTCGTGTTTTTTCGACATTTTGTACGATAAATCAAAAACTATTATGTACAAAAATAAATAAAATCTGTTTTAGAATATACAGGTATATATTCTTTCATATGATACCCCACTTGGTATAGTTATCTTACTTTGAAAATTTAAACATTTTAATTTTTTTTTAATGATGTAACCTCAAATTCACGATTTTCGGATTTATTCCTTTCCTTGTGCTATACGACCTATCTACCAGCCAACCATGAGTCTAGGTCAACGGGAAGTACCCTATAGGTTTTCTTGACAGACACGACAGACGGACGGACAGACAGACAGACAACAAAGTGATCCTATAAGGGTTCCGCTTTTCCTTTTGAGGTACGGAACCCGTGAGTATAGCCGTAACACTCTATACTTGTAACGGAAATCACTCACGATAGTATAAACGTTGAGTTACCTCTGTTTGCTAGCAGGGTGCAGCGTCCACCAGCACGCCTCGCCATGCGAATGCTCCTGTAGACCGACGTCGAACGCTAACTTGTCTTGAGATGACGATGTTGATAGACACGCCAGGTACTAGAAAATAGAGAACTTTTTGACCTCTTTCACCTTTCTAGTATAGTATAGGTCATGAAATAGTGTTATTATATATAAATTATATAATAAGTATTTTAAAATTTTAGTAAATTCAAATCTATACTAATATTATAAAGAGGAAACCTTTGTAAGTATTTTTGTATGTTTGTATTGAATAGGCTCAAAAACTACTGGACCGATTTCAAAATTTCTTTTACCATTACTTAGAGGGATTCTTCCGAATCCGTATAGGCTATATTTTATCCCGGAAAATAGATAGGATTTTTCGTGGTAGTGTCCACCCGTGCGAAGCCGGGGCGGGTCGCTAGTAGTGTTATATAATAGTATTTATAACACTATTTGACGACCTCCAAGGCGTATTAGTATTATAATTTCGAGGTCCGGGGTTTTTAAGAATCTCTTTAAAGGGCAATGCACACACACTGTTGTTTTGCGTTTGTGATCCGCGTGTTTCGCATTTTTGCGATCGCAGTAAGTATCGAAATCGCGTGCTTTGCGTTTTCGTGCTGTTTCTTGCGTTTGGGTAGCATCTGAGCGTAATTATTCTTGGCGCATATAAGCATGCATGCAGGCTGAGACAACCGATTCGAATTGATTGAACCGATTGAAATCGGTTTTCTTAGAATTCGAATAAAATAGTTAAGGCGAATGAAATACAAACCATGTCACTGTTGAGATGACGTAATAGAATAGCATTGCCATAAAGTAGCGTTCTATGTCCAGAACCAGTGCCTTTGCCCTGGAAAAAAATACCATCATTAAAAAAATATTTTACACGAAATAAATTTTATTTACTTAATAAAAAAATCTTTAATAAAACAAAATTTAAAAGTCATATTTTAATAAATTAGCCTGAGGATGTTATTCTGTTTTAGGTGCTAAGTAAAATAAATTGCTATGGAAATAGAAAAGATATTTACATAAAATATAAAAAGTGATAAAAAAATTGTATCTAAGTTGGTAAAATTTTTAAGTACTTGCTTGTAAGTTAAATTTACTGTAAGAATAAAGTGAAGAATAGAAATATTGTTACGAAATCTATCCATTTCATGCGACCGTGAAAATAAATTTTCTGTTAAAAATAAAATAGTAGCATGCGTTTTTTCACTAGTAAGTAAATCTTGTTTTATTTGTGCTTCTATTAAAAAATAAAAGTGGTATCTATCTTATTAGATAATCGTAAATTATTATTATTGTGGAATTATGCCGTATATTATATGCCGCATTGGATTATTATGTTATAAATAATGCGATAAACATGCGAGTAAGAGTATATCCTTAGAAATATATAATTATTTTAATGAGTATATGATATAATTAACTGTATTATATTGAAATCGTGTTTTATGTATTAATAGTAGGTACAAATATTTAAGTGACAAGTGTAAATTAAAAATTTATAACACCCCTGACAAGTAAGGTTACAGTAACTAGAAAAAAACCGATAATTTTCAAACGGCTGAACCGATTTTCTTGGATTATAGTTAAGAACACTCTCGATCTAGCCATCTTTCAAACAAAAAGTTATACTATAGAAATTAAAATAATAAAGACTGTAGGTCCTTAACAGTCTTTATTATTTTAATTTTTATTCTTAAGGACCGAAATATAATTTTAAAAAGCTAAAAACATAATTATGATTTGAAGAAGCTGCTAATTATCAAAACATTATTATTAATAAGTGAACTTAATAAAATGGTAATATGAATTTGTTACTGTAAGAATATTATTCTTAGCCAAAAAAAATCTGCCAAAATTTTGAATAAGTATGAGTATTAATTTTGATTATACAATCACATATTATCATGTGATCTAAAATTTAAAATATCATGCAAAAAATCACATCAAATCATATCTTAAACAACACTTCGAATTAATTTAAAACAGTGAAAGCTTCTATAATGTAAAGCACAGAGTGCAATTAATTAAAAAAAATAAAATAGAAAATGGTATATTTAACATTTAATAGAAAGGACATGATAACTATAATAATTAATTAGACTATGTTTAAGATGTAACTTGGTATGATATTGTTACCAATATTTCATGTTTGTATGTGTACTCACTACTAAGTTTTCTTTGCCCTGTAAAATTTAAACACGAAAGCAGTACGTAAAAATGGCTAACATTATTCACAAATGAAAACATTTATGTTAAAACACAAGTGATTATTTTTTTAACGTGGTGTAGGTAAAGAGATAGAATATAATATAAGATTTGTTGCTGAAAATCTTTTTGGACATCACAATTAGATTCTTGTTTTGTAACACGCTAAGCAAAAATAAAATAAGTGAAAGATGACGAGAACAGCAATTATCACAGAATTAGCTTTGATAGTTGAAAATATATAGGGTGACAATTACGAACGCACTTTGAGTTTGCTCAGACTTAAAGGCCGATTCACACAAATCGCGTATACGTGACCCGTGCGTGACACACCGGGTACGCATACGTCCACGCTTTACGCAAGCGGTGTGCCATGTTTCAAACAGTTCCATACATTACAACGGAATGCTACGCGCTACGTCTACGCTTACGCAGGATGTGTGAACGAGCTATAAGATTGAGTTAAAACGAGACAAATTATTTATTTATGTTAGAGACACACATCTGTCTCGTTTTAACTCTACCTTAAATCTAAGCAAAATCAGAGTGCACTCTATAGATGTCACCCTTAGAGGATTTGTTTATATTCACGATTATGTTACAAAATCGGAATCTTCGAATAAACATTAAATATAATAATATAATATAAAAGATATAATATTTTAGTGGAATATTTTAATTGAAAATTATTTAACGGTTTATAAGTTAATTTCATAGTTTAAGGAAAGGTTTCAATTATTGTTAATTTTACCTAATTTATATGTTTCTATTAAATTACATTTACTTAAAATATTGAAAGTAATACTTACAGTTTCTGACCCAGCCGCTGTTACTAATTCTTGTAGAGCTCTTACTGACAAGGCCTAGAAAATAAAAATATGTACTTAATAATATGAATAAATGTTTTTGCAAACGTACACCCATGGCCCACCTATTTATAATGATAAAATAGTCTTAAATCTAAGCAAAGTCTGAGTGGGTTCTACATGGATCTCAACCTCAGACTGGACCGCGGCGTGGGTTTACGTTAGGCACAAAAATGCGTTAACACTTATCAGTACACTCACCACTACAACCAAGCTGAGCGGTCCTCATAAAATACACAAGTTCAAAAATCTATTAAAACTATGCTCCTGAGAAAAGCATATTATACAATCGAAGGTTATATAAATGATAAAAGAGCGTGGATTTGACCTGCAGCTCGCTCCAGCAATGCGCCGGACTTCAATCACTTTTATACATGGCATAATATTGTATATCAAATCTTTGAAAAGAGCAACCGCCGAGTTTCTTTCTGGTTTTTCTCGGTAGGAAAGGCATTCCGAACCAGTGGTAGATGCTTTTGACGATTCAAAAGTACTTGTAAAAGTCTAATTGAATAAAAATACTTTAAATTTGAATTTGAATAGTACAACTTTAGATTTACCTAATAATATGATATTCACCTGTTCGATGACAAACACACACTGTGAAAGGTCTGGAGGTATGTTCTTGTCTGCGATGTTCTCCAAAAAGCAGTGCCTGTTACCAAAACCTTCAGCCGCAAGACACACTCGCTCACCCGTTGCCGTGCAAGACAGACACACCATGTCTTCCTGTAAAAATATATTATGTGTTTATAAACTCACACACTTTTATTTCACAAAAGAAAGCTTTTGTGAAATGTGCAGGATTCCTTGCTATGTTCTTTCCCCCGGCAAAGCAAGTCATATTTAATTGCTTAAAACGCACATACGCAACGCATTTTGTGGTGTACAATAAAAGTAGGTATATTCATTCACTCATAACTCTGAAAAGTTAGGGGTCCTTGCCCAGAATCGAAGTCCGAACACTCCGGAGGTCGACGACTGAACCACTTTACTATCTATCATGGCTTTCGGGCAATTATAAGTCTTGAATCGATTTAATTTACAATCGAGATACATATACTAATTTGGTTTAAATTTCGCTACAAAGCAAAGGCAAAAAAATAAAGCTTGCTTTGAACAAAACTGTTAGTTTCTATTCAATAACGCAGCTTTTTGCTAAATTAGTGCTCTCTAAATGTAGCGCACCTGAGCTTCGAGTGTTCTAACTTTTTGGGTCAATGGAGTAAGCGAGAAAGCCATACTATCCATACTTAATATAAAATTATAAATGCGAAAGTGTGTCCGGCCGTCTGTCTGTCTGAACCCCTGAACCGATTTTAATGAAATTTGGTACAGACTTATGGTACATCTCAGGGATGGACATAGGCTACTTTTTATCCCGGAAAATCAAACAGTTCCCACGGAATCTTTAAAAACCTAAATCCACGCGGACATAGTCGCGGGCATCCTGTAATATCAATATAATTAAGCGTGATTTTCGAACTACCCTGCTCATTGCCACTTCCTATTTGCCACCAGGGTTACCTACGGATCTCATTTCTGATTTGATCATGTAGTACTCAAAGCATAGCCCGCTGAGTGACTAAGCTTTCTTATTAAAAAAAATTGATTTTTTTCTTTCACAATTGTCAGTGGCCCCACTGTATCAAAATATGCTATACCTGGTTAAAAATCAACTGTTTACTAAGCTATTACATTGATCGCGAGCAATTTGCTCTTATCCATTGAGGAGTTCTGTTCATCAGACCGTCACCAAATTTATATGGGACCACCTGCAAAGACCCTTTCAAACAAGAAAATAATATCCGGCAAACTAGTTTCTGCCAACGATGGGAGTTGGCCATTTTAGCACCTTAGGAGTGTTAAGACCACAATTACGCCTATCGGTATTTCAACTATATGCCCTACCCAATGCCACTTCAGCTTTGCATCAAGCTAAGCTATGTCAGTCACTCTGGTTCTCTCAAAGACGAATCGTTTGTTGACTCTTATTATTACAATACTAGCGACCCGCCCCGGCTTCGCACGGGTGGACATGTATTTTTCTATTTTCCGGGATAAAATATAGCCTATACGGATTCGGAAGATTCCCTCTAAGTAACGGTAAAAGAAATTTTGAAATCGGTCCAGTAGTTTTTGAGCCTATTCAATACAAACATACAAAAATACAAAGGTTTCCTCTTTATAATAATATTAGTATTAGTATATTAGTATAGATTACAAGTGATATGTATTCTATTTTGGCGCGCCTGTTGTCGCTTGGCGCTGGGATCTGGCGATCCACGCCAAATGTCATTGCTATATCGTGTTTCCTATTTATAGGACTAGGCACCTACCTATACGGAACTATTCATGATATTATGATATAAATTTTGAATGATTCATTCAATGACGAACAGTAGTTTTTAGTACATTGTATGCTGCTATGTATACTAGGTATTGTGTAATGTGTAGTGTGGGACGCCCTCCAGCACGATGAACCGACGACATAAAGCTGGCGGGAAGTGGCTGGACGGGGAAGGCTGAGGACCACGTGTGGTGGCACTTTTAGGGAAGGCCTATGTCCAGCAGTGGACGTCCACGGGCTGATGATGATGATGATGCCACTACTTATATTTCTGTACTAAATATATGGCAGCCCTACGTTCGGGCACGCGAATCTAACTTTTCGAAGTTATGTGCCTTTCAAGAAAGTCAAGTCAAATAATAAATTATTTATTCAAAGTAGGTATAGAGAGAGAGAACCCGCGAAGGCCAGACCTTCGTTATTTTATAATAGCTGAAAGTTTCTCTACGTATTGTCCCCAGAACAGGGAGGAACGATCAGCGACTATGAAGATTGGATCATGGTGCCTTTGGGAGATAACAGGTAACAAAGATGTATAAAATCTTACTCAAAGCATAAAGTGGTTTTTTTTAATATTTTCTTGGGAATGATATAAAAAATCACGTCAAGCATTGGCAGTGAATCCCCGCCAGACACTCTTAAACTTTAATAAATTGAGAAAATCTTTTTTTCACCTTTATTAATTCTACTATAAGATATTGCGACCTGCCAAATTTCATGATTCTAGATCAACGGGAAGTACTCTATAGATTTTGATTCCCCCAAATTCACAGACACATACAGACAGACAGCCAATTAGCTAGCCAGATAGACAGACAGACACTCATACAGACAGACAGCCATTTGGCTAGCCTGACAGAAAGACAACGAAGTGATCCTATAAGGGTTCCTTTTTTCTTTTTGAGATACAGAATCTCAAAAACCACTTTAAATATTACCTTGTCTACCCCTGGCGACGAAGTTGACTGTTCGCAAGTAAAGTCAATTTTGCCGCGCGACTGAACCGGTAAATGGACTGAACGAGTCTATTAGGGCTGCTAATTCTTAGTCGATGGCTTCCACCCCAGAGAGCAATTTAATTTTGACTTTAGGCGTAAGTTACTGAGTAAACATCTCCCTGTTTGACGACCTCACTGACGCAATGTGCACGCTGTGGTCTCATCATGGGAGGTCCTGAGTTCGATTTCCATCAGGGGAAATTTGGAATTTAATCATTTCTAAAGATCGCTGCATAAGTAACGTGTTTTTTCCCGTCTCGGACGGGACGGGATGATTTCTCGAAGTACTATTGGACTACTAGAAAACGGACGGGGCTGGGCATTCCAGTTGTCCAATAGTAAGTTCGAGAAATCCCCCGGTCCCGTCCGGGACGGGAAAACCACGTTACGTATGCAGCAACCTTAAATTTCCTCTGGACTGGTCTGGTGGGAGACTTCGGCCGTGGCTAGTCACCACCCTACCAGCAAAACCGTACGGCATAGTCGAAACAAGGACAGGTAGGAACTACGAAGCGATTGGCTTCCTTGTTTCTGATTCGAATAGTTTGTATTTGTGCAAACGAATTTTGTTGATGCAACTTATAAAAGTGGTAATACTGAAGTGAGATATAATCTAAATATGTAAAAAGAAAAACTGACAGACTGACTAATCTATGTGTAATGACTACGAGACGGATCGGCCTGTTTGGCATGCAGATACCTATTATGCCGTAGACATCCGCTAAGAAAAGGGTTTTTGAAAATTGAACGCCTAAGGGTAAATAGGGGTTTGAAATTTGTGTGGCCCACGCGGATGAAACCGCGGGCATAACCTAGTTTTATACTAAGTTCACAAATCACAATAGTTAACAAGTTAACGACAAATCCCTGACCCAATTACCCTGACCTGACCTTTGATTATTTCACAGGGGAACTTAGATAAGGTAACTTAGCGTGTAAGGTATCCGTCGCGGCGTAACCGCGTACCTACAATAGTGCTACGCGGTACTACGCCGTAGCGGCGTAGAGTCTTATTTTTACCCCCTATTACTAAGAGAGGGTGTTATAACGTATCTATAACTCACAAATTAGTCGATACTAGAGCTAATTTCTTAAACTGGACCCTTTCAAGTAAAGATTTTTATATAAACCTGTGAGGATGATACTGCCATTGGCGCAATTAAAGTGCCATAAGCCTACTTTGTCGTATTAGTTTACAAATTGCGAAAAACCAAATTAAATTTGAATTTCGCGGTCAGACCCGTCACATGCCCCATAAGCCTGTATTTTTAAACATTTTGTCCAATAATTGTAATTCCAAAAAACTTACCGTGCGTAAGAATGAAACATCATCTTGCTCGCTCGCTCCGCCTTCCGCTTCCGCCATTTTGAATTTTCTTTCTTACTTAGTTTTCTAAACTGATGCCCTTCTCACTCCCCTCCAACCGCATAGCTGTAACAAGAAAAAAAAGTTTTTTTTCCTCTCTCGTCTGGCTTTACAAAGATTAGCCAATGTCAAGTTTATAGTTATTTGTAACAAGTTAGTTAAACTATACAAGTATGGACCCCGTCTGTGCCGGCGCTCGCCAACACACGCACGGCAACCCCTTAGAGCGCTTTCCAGTCAGTTTTAACAAAAAACACTCCAAAAAGGCAGAGCACGCCCGCCAGCTAACACCAATACAGACGAAGTCCAAAAAAAAAAGAGAAAAGTTGTAAACTAGGGTTTAGATTTAGATAAAGTATAATAAAACCTAAATATAACCTTTATTTGAAAGTTATCTTCTAAATATACAAAAGGAAAAGTTGACTGACTAACTGACTGACTTTCTGATCTATCAACGCACAGTTCAAACTATTAAGAGGGCTCTCTCCGTCACTCGTTTCCACTCGTTTCATACAATCGTAGTTCCAATTTCATTTGAATACTAAGCAACCTAAGTCCATGAAATTTTGCAGACATATTCTAGAAACTAATATCTGTGTCTGTGATTTTCCAGATTTCTGTTAAAATATTCGGTTTCAAAGTTACGCGGTCTTAAAATTTTCATACAAATCTTTGAGCCCCTGTAATTTTAAAACTACATATTTTTAGAAAAATCTAAAACACCACAGACACAGATATTAGTTTCTAGAATATGTCTGCAAAATTTCATGGACTTTGGTTGCTTAATATTCAAATGAAATTGGAACTACGATTGTATGAAACGAGTGGAAACGAGTGACGGAGAGAGCCTTGTTAAAGACGGATCCACGATGGATCGGGCTGAAATTGTATGCAGATATAGTTATTACTAGCTATCACCCGCGGCTTCGCCCGCATGAATCAAGGTTTTAATAATAATTGAGGTTTGTTACAATATTTTTGGTGCAATGCTTAAGGTATCATGTGTTACAGCGTGCTATCCTGCGGGAACTGTTTGTTTTTTTGGAAGGAAAAGTAGTCTGTATCACTTTTTAAGCCCTCGACTATGTCTATGCAAAAAATGGCGCCAATAAGCAGCGCTATTTTTTGTGCGATTGGCTGTACGTTTGATTGAGCGATTGGTATTGGAGTAAACGGGAAAACTGCCTGAAAAGGTAGAGTAACCACCGAACCGCAAGACGTCGGGCGAGTTTCCATCCTTATGTCGTTGACATTCCATCTACACGCACGAAACGTTTTGCGTCTTCATTCTTCATACGCATGGCTAAGGTTTGGAATACTCTTCCGCGATCTGTGTTTCCTACCAATTACAATCCGGGTATCTTTAAAACAAGAGTGAATAGGCACCTTCTAGGTAAACGCGTCCCATCTTAGACCACATCATCACTTTCCATCAGCTGTGATTGTGGTCAAGCGCTCACCTATAGAGAATAAAAAAAAAAGTAATACTTTCAAAAAATATTACAGACACTTGATTAAAGAAAACTGAAAGCCTTTATCAATATGTTACTCACACTCCGTGCTGCACTATTTTAATACTTATTTATGAAAGTATAAAGACGTAAATCACTTATCGAGGCCTCAATTCAGTGTTGTTTTAATTTGAATCTTATTTTCAGGGGCACAAAGTAGAAGATTAAACTGTTCGTCATAACAAGGTAGAGATGTAATATGAACATTTCGTTCTGAAGCTACGAGGACAGCTCATGACTACGGAATGTGTTCTTTTCAGAGAAAGTTATGTGAAGCGAATTTCAGCGTTTGTGATTTCTTTTATTAAGTAAGTATTTACTTTAAAAGCTCAGAGGATTTGATTATTAGGGTTCCGTACCTCGAAAGGAAAAATGGAACCCTTATAGGATCACTCTGATGTCTGTCTGTCCATCTGTCCATTCGTCGTGTCTGTCAAGAAAACCTATAGGGTACTTCCCGTTGACCTAGAATCAGGAAATTTGGCAGGTAGGTAGGTCTTACAGCACAAGTACAGGAATAAATCTGAAAACCGCGAATTTGTGGTTACATCATTAAAAAAAATAAAATGTGTTTCAATTTTCAAAGTAAGATTTCTATACCAAGTGGGGTATCATATGAAAGGGCTTTACCTGTACATTCTAAAACAGATTTTTATTTATTTTTATGTCTAATAGTTTTTGAGTTACCATGCAAAATGTTGGTAAAAATACCCGAGTACGGAACCCTCAGTGCGCGAGTCTGACTCGCACGTGGCCGGTTTTTTTATTTATTTCATAAAAACCTAAATCCGCGCGGATGAAGTCGCGGGCATTAGCTAGTTGCGTATAAATTCAAATTGCGAAAGCTTCTAAAAGCTTTTGTGAATATAAATTTGTGAATTTCATTAAGTAAACTCAAATTGATGTAAGCTAGAGACAGTAAAATTAACCAAATTCCAACAAAATGTAGGTTATACAATATTGTATTCAGGTTACTTTGGATGTACCTAGTGATACAAAGGGAGTAATGTACGCGGGCACTGATTTATGAATATGGGGTATGAAATAATTCGTTTGGGTGGAGTTAGGGCGTAGAATCATGGTTAAAGGTATGGTTAATATTACCTACTTATACGGATAACTACGGAAGCCTCACTTCACCTTACTATTATTATTATTTTTAGTTTTTTTACTATTGTTTACTAGAGGATGCCCGCGACGCCATCCGCGTGGATTTAGGTTAAAAATCTAGATTAAAATCTAGATAAAAATTTTGATTAAAAATCCCGTGGGAACTCTTCGATTTACCGGGATAAAAGTTGCCTATGTCAATTTCCGGGATGCAAACTACTTCTGTACCAAAGTTCATACAATTCGGTTAATCGAATGGGCCTTTAAAAATCCCGGGAAAAATCTTTGATTTTTTCGGAATAAAAGTAGCCTATGCCATTCCCCGGGATGTAAGCTGACTCTGTTCAAAATTTCATTAAAATCGGTTAAACTGTTGGGACGTGAAAAGCTAGCAGACAGACAGACACACTTTTGCATTAATAATATTGGGTATGGATATTAGTATGGATTGAAGTCTATTGAATAAAAGTTATAGAAGGTTCCAAATCGAAAGTGATTTAATTCATAGGAATAAGTAAAAAAATATAAGAAAGCGGCAATAAAATGGAGAATATTCAGGCATGCAAGTTTCCTCACGATATTTTCCTTCATCGCCAAGGCCATGCTATTTAATTGCTTAAAACGCACATAACTCCCAAAAATTTGAGGTGCGAGGCCGGGATCGAACCCCCGACCTCTCAAATAAGCCGGCGTAACAGGGCTCTCTCCGTCACTCGTTTCATACAATCGTAGTTCCAATTTCATTTGAATATTAAGCAACCAAAGTCCATGAAATTTTGCAGACATATTCTAGAAACTAATATCTGTATCTGTGGTGTTTTAGATTTTTCTAAAAATATGTAGTTTTAAAATTACAGGGGCTCAAAGATTTGTATGAAAATTTTTAAGACCGCGTAACTTTGAAACCGAATATTTTAACAGAAATCTGGAAAACCCCAGACATAGATATTAGTTTCTAGAATATGTCTGCAAAATTTCATGGACTTTGGTTGCTTAATATTCAAATGAAATTGGAACTACGATTGTATGAAACGAGTGACGGAGAGAGCCCTCTAAGGCTCTCAGGTAGTATTCTGTCTTGAAAAGTTTAACGCGTAGTAGCCCTAACCTACCTAGCGAAGTCGCCTGAAGACCAAATACTGAGGGCTATAGTGATTAGAAGAGAAGAGAAGGAAAAAGAAGAAGATCGAGATTTGGGAGGTCAGCACGAAGTAATGCCACGCAGTTCTGTGCTCACCTTGGACGACATGGGGAGGTTATTTTAGTCCGTGCAAGTCGGACACACCCTGCCAGCCGGCAGAAGTCCATAGGGATTTTTCCTCCCCCGAAGGAAAAAAAAGCCCTAACCTGTAGTACGCGACAGTTTGAGATGACAATCGGGGTATGAGGCGGGGGGACACCCCGCACACACACACGCTACCCGCGCTCATCCGCAGCGGTTTAGAACGGGGGCTGTGCGGGGCGCACTATACCTACCACCAGTGGCGTGCATAGGTTTAAAGTAGACTTGCAACGAATATTCGGTTACTATTCGGTATTCGGCCTATTCGGCTGCTTTTATTATATTCGGCCGAATACCGAATATCTACATATTATTCGGCCGAATACCGAATACTTAAATAATATATTTTGTCATAGAGAAATAATTGGTAAAATGAAAAATTAAAATCGATTGATTACGTATATATTCATTTCTGTTATAATCATTTAAGTAGTAATTGGTGCATAACACAGGTACGTAATCATCTTCTGAATTGGAAAAATGGAGGATTCTATGTATTTGAATTATTGTGGTAATCAAAATTTAGAAGGGTAAGGTTCTCATTTCTTTTATAATCATTTATTAAGTAGTCATTGGTACATAAAACAGGTACATAATTTAATCCAATTTAATAAAAAAATCCAGCCGAATACTTTTGCCTAATATTCGGCTAATATTCGGTCAGGGGCCTCGCCGAATATTCGGTATTCGGTATACTGCCGAATATACTATTCGTTGCAAGTCTAGTTTAAAGCCAGGGCAAGCATTAAGGTATAAACTTATTTTCTGGCAGGTCATAATGGAAAATAAGCAGTGATCTATTACAACTAGGGTAGGCAGCACATTTATACCTCTATGAGCTGCACGCCACTGCCTACCACTTGTTTACGACTCCACAAGATAAGATTCGGTACTAAAGAAAACAAATCTCGATTCGGTCGCCAAGAACTGACCTACTTATTTTTAGGTATTGTAGCTTGGCTTCTAGACAATAATAATACCTATTAGTCAATTGCGTTTCATAATACGCATAACACAGTGTCAGAGTGCTAGTGTTATGTCATCATCGTCATCATCCCATCGCAATTCAAATTCAAATCCATACTAATATTATAAATGCGAAACTGTGTCTGTCTGTCTGTCTGTCTGCTAGGTACCTTTTCACGGCCCAACAGTTTAACCGATTCTGACAAAAGGTACAGAGTCAGCTTATATCCCGGGGACGGACATAGGCTACTTTTTATCCCGGAAAACCAAACAGTTCCCACGGGCTCTTCAAAAACCTAAATCCACGCGGACGAAGACGCGGGCATCCTCCAGTTCAAAATATTTTTATTCAATTAGACTTTTACAAGTTCTTTCGAATCGTCAAAAGCATCTACCACTGGTTCGGAATGAAGCAGCAAGAAACTCGGCGCGTGCTCTTTCCCAATCCCACTATTAAACTCGCGTCTCCTCTCAGACTGAGAAGGGTTTAGGCCATACTCCACCAAGCTGACCAAGTGTGGATTGACCCACTTCACAACCCCTCGAGAACATTATAGAATAGATTAGAATAGAATATAAATATTTTAACCCCCGATCCAAAAAGAGGGGTGTTATAAGTTTGACGTGTTTATCTGTGTATCTGTGTATCTGTCTGTGGCATCGTAGCTCCAAAACTAATGAACCGATTTTTTTTTGTTTTTTTTTTTGTTTGAAAGGTGGCTTGATCGAGAGTGTTCTTAGCTATAATCCAAGAAAATCGGTTCAGCCGTTTGGAAGTTATCAGCTCTTTTCTAGTTACAGTAACCTTCACTTGTCAGGGGTGTTATAAATTTTTAATTTACACTTGTATTTAAAAAAACTTGTACAAGTGCTTTC
The DNA here is from genome assembly GCF_905333055.1 of Maniola jurtina. Taxonomy (NCBI): domain Eukaryota; kingdom Metazoa; phylum Arthropoda; class Insecta; order Lepidoptera; family Nymphalidae; genus Maniola; species Maniola jurtina. The sequence goes on from NC_060053.1 coordinate 3,438,346, forward strand.
GCCACATTATTTTTAGGGTTCCGTACCTCAAAAGGAAAACGAAACCCTTATAGGATCATTTTGTTGTCTGTTTGTCTGTCCGTCCGTCAAGAAAACCTATAGGGGACTTCACCGTTAAAGCAAGTGATATTTAGGTAATTGTTTAAAACGCACATAGCTACCTAACTCCGAAAAGTTAGCATTGCGTGCCTGGAATCAGATCCCGACACATTATTTTTAGGGTTCCGTACCTCAAAAGGACAAACGGAACCCTTATAGCTTCACTTTGTTGTCTGTCCGTCTGTCTGTCCGCCAAGAAAACCTATACACACCTATGTACAAAGCATGTATTATTTTATAATTAATGGACTTGACCGAGATATGTCACAATTTTAATTTAAAGCCTCAACCTTTACCTACCCTATACAAATCATTCTATACCCCACCCCAAAAACAATAATAAACCAAAACGTACATACGAAAATCGAACCTATCGTAGAGTACACAATAACTATAATCCTATCATCTATTATACAAAACCGATATTGTATTGGCTAGTGTACGGAACTGTCGTAAAAAGTGCAAGGGTACGAAATATGGCAAAACTAACCTTTTTTTCTTGTAATTTCATCCAAAATTTGAGGTCAAAATATCCACAAACCACAAACACTAACACTTAGAACGTATATTTTCCAAATTTTCATATAAATAACATGGTAAAAGTTAATTTTAACGCATACAACGGCGTAAACTCCACACGCGTCTACAACGGCTGAATGCCGCAGGAAACTGAAGTTCGAACTCTGAATTCTGAAATCCGCAAAGCCAAGCCTTCGGGAATGTTCGGAATTGCTCGTCTGTTTCAGCAATTTCCCGATATGCTATGGACCTTGGGACCTATGGGACATTACATTTTACGAATCCCTCCGTGAAAAGTTTAACAAGATTGGTACTATGCTCACTGTGGTTTCTCAATAGAATAGAATAGAATAGATTTTTATTCAAATAAACTTTTACAAGTGCTTTTGAATCGTCAAATAATTTACCACTGGTTCGGAATGCCGTTCCTACCGAGAAGAACCAACAAGAAACTCGGCGGTTGCTCTTTTCAATTGTACAATTACATTTACAATAACATAATCTTTGTTAGGCAGAACATTTATCACACAAAATTGACGAATTTCCTAAATGACAAGGAAACTGTCGGCTTTGTATTCAACAGTTCAAAAGGTAGCTATTTTAAAACTAAAACAATCAATCAATCATCCTATTTGCGTCCACCCTTGCGTATTTTAATAGTCACATTTTAGTACTTTTTTACCAACTCTTCTCAGTAGAATCTGCTTTCCAAACGAGTGGTAAAGTCTTGATATAATCATAATAACAGCCACAATTTGGTTACATGATATAAAAATATTTTTTTCAATTTATTTTAAATTCTTTTCATGGTGCTACGAATGGGCTACGATTGCTACGAACCATCTACAAGGCCTACATTTTTAGGCCCTAAACTTTGTAGACCTCGTAGATTTTACTAAATCTCAATTTCGCTCTCACTTGCTGTTTCAGTAAATTGCCGAAACCTAGGTCATCTTTTTGGCAGTTTTTAACCCCCGACCCAAAAGGAGGGGTGTTATAAGTTTGACGTGTGTATCTGTGTATCTGTGTGTCTGTGTATCTGTGTATCTGTGTATTTGTGTATCTGTGTATCTGTCTGTGGCATCGTAGCGCCTAAACGAATGAACCGATTTTAATTTAGTTTTTTTTGTTTGAAAGGTGGCTTGATCGAGAGTGTTCTTAGCTATAATCTAAAAAAATTAGTTCAGCCGTTTAAGAGTTATCAGCTCTTTTCTAGTTTTCTTGTAGAAAAGAAGGTTAGATAACCGTTAGGTTCATAATATTATGTCAATAGACAAATGTCAAGCTGTCAAGATGGACGTTGCCTAAATACATAATTATTTATTTGAAAATGATGTTTTGGAAAACTCAGATACTTTGGATCGTCGGGGGTGTTATAAATTTTTAATTTACACTTTTGTCTTCATGGTGCTACAAATTGATTACAAAGCATCTACAAAGTCTATATTTAATAGAGCTTTATGAGAGTTTTCTTTTACAACTGAGGTTTTCCTTAAAATTGAGTTTTTGCTTACGTTTATCTTTAAAGCTCGTTAAAGTTTTGAAAGCTCCAGCGCTTTCAAACTGAGTTTTTTCTTTTGACGGATGTGGCTTTTTAAGGTTTCGTACCTCAAAAGGAAAAACGGAACCCTTATATTAGGATCACTTTGTTGTCTGTCTGTCTGTCCGTCCGTCCGTCCGTCGTCTGTCCGTTGTGCCTATCAAGAAAACCTATAGGGTACTTCCCGTTGACCTAGAATTATGAAATTTAGCAGGTAGGTAGGTCTTATAGCACGTAATAAATCCGAAAACCGTGAATTTGTGGTTACATCATTAAAAAAAAATTAAAATGTGTTTCAATTTTCAAATTAAGATAACTATACGAAGTGGGGTATCATAAGAAAGGGCTTTACCTGTACATTCTAAAACATATTTTTATTTATTTTTATGCGTAATAGTTTTTGATTTATCGCGCAAAATGTCGGAAAAATACCCGAGTACGGAACCCTCGGTGCGCGAGTTTGACTCGCACTTGGTCAGTTTTTTGTAACTGTATTTTATCTTCTTTTACTACAACTATGTTTTCTTTAACAAAGTGTTCTAGGATCTTGGTCAAGTTGCAAGGAACTTTTAGGTATTGACTGGCACGCGCCGAACATATTGGGCCCGTTTTTCAAGTACCGAACTTATCAAGAAAGACTTTTAAAAGTCCTTCAAAGAAAAAAGACTAATAAAATAGATTCAAGCAGACAGACGCTCAGACTGATTTGACTCAAACAAAAACCAGTCAAAAATACTTACAAAAATGTCCTTATTTTTCGTACAAAACAATTCGCTAGACATAAAACTGCCGATCCACTATAACTATGGACGGTTTGGCAGTCTTCCAAATAACATATTGATATAAATAAACTGATAATTTACCTATGTAAAAGAAAAGCTTCAAGTAAGCTAATTCTAAATTAATTGAGACGCATTTAAGAGGTTAATTAGTTGAAATCAAGCTTTTAACCTTGTCTTAGGTTTTATTATTTTTAACCCCCGACCCAAAAAGAGGGGTGTTATAAGTTTGACGTGTGTATATGTGTGTATCTGTGTATCTGTCTGTGGCATCGTAGCTCCTAAACTAATGAACCGATTTTAATTTAGTTTTATAAGAAAGCTGGGGAAAAGTTCCACGTTGTCGACGGGTCGGGATTCAGCCGAAGCAATTCAAACAGCAACGTTGCGTGAAGACACAATGGATTTATTCTAGGTTTTACGGAGTAGAGTCCCTAACCTAGGTCCCACGCAGTGGAAGCAAAGGTCGGAAGCACCACTAGGCGACGAGAGTCGTGTCCCTTACGAACGTCCCACGCAGTGGAAGCGAACGTCGGAAGCGCGACTTTTACACGGGGTTAAGAGAGTCGTGTCCCATACAATTCGTCCCACGCAGTGGAAGCGAAAGTCGGAAGCGCGGCTACAAGGTGACCTCGTGTGTCGAGTGATCCGTACTAGTGAATCAATTTTCGATTTTCGATTGATAAACATTGCCTATGGCTAGGTTTTATTGTAGGGTTGGAAAATCTCCCTAGCGTCGTTTACTTTTTGCCAACGTACAGTCAGCGCCATCTAGTTCCAACTTGGCAAGTTACAGGGAGTGATGCGATCTATATTTCCGCACCCTGTAATTAGCGCCAGCTAGTGACGTTGTTGTGTTACAGTCTCCCCCTCAGCTTCCGAAGGCGTCCCGACGAGGAAACTGGATCAATAAGTTTGCTTCTTAGTTGTGTTTCCAGGGCCATCCCCTCCTTCGTAACTTTTGAACCAGGGTGTTCATTTTCCCCCTCCCCCTGGATCAAAGCAGCTCCTAACGCATAGTTACTTCTATCTGTTTTCATAATAAGTGGTTTGGTCTTCACGTGAAACGTTGATGTTCGTCCCGATCTCGTCACGTAGAACCTTGGGCCTTGGGTGGTGTTTGACTTGCCTGAAGTGTCCGCCAGTTTGTAAACAGCGGTTCCACGTTGCGCGCCAGATGTAAGACACGCTGCCCCACGTTGGGCGCCAGAATGTAAGAAAGCGGGGGAAAAGTTCCACGTTGTCGACGGGTCAGGATTCAGCCGAAGCAATTCAAACAGCAACGTTGCGTGAAGACACAATGGATTTATTCTAGGTTTTACGGAGTAGAGTCCCTAACCTAGGTCCCACGCAGTGGAAGCAAAGGTCGGAAGCACCACTAGGCGACGAGAGTCGTGTCCCTTACGAACGTCCCACGCAGTGGAAGCGAACGTCGGAAGCGCGACTTTTACACGGGGTTAAGAGAGTCGTGTCCCATACAATTCGTCCCACGCAGTGGAAGCGAAAGTCGGAAGCGCGGCTACAAGGTGACCTCGTGTGTCGAGTGATCCGTACTAGTGAATCAATTTTCGATTTTCGATTGATAAACATTGCCTATGGCTAGGTTTTATTGTAGGGTTGGAAAATCTCCCTAGCGTCGTTTACTTTTTGCCAACGTACAGTCAGCGCCATCTAGTTCCAACTTGGCAAGTTACAGGGAGTGATGCGATCTATATTTCCGCACCCTGTAATTAGCGCCAGCTAGTGACGTTGTTGTGTTACAGTTTTTTTTTTTGTTTGAAAAGTGGCTTGATCGAGTGTTCTTAGCTATCATCCAAGAAAATCGGTTCAGCCGTTTGAAAGTTATCAGCTTTTTTCTAGTAACTGTAACCTTCACTTGTCGGGGTGTTATAAATTTTTAATTTACACTTATTATGACAGTGTTACTACCTCCACTCCAAGGAAATTCCAAAATAATTTTTAAATGAATAATATCAAAAATTGAAAAAAAAAACGGCAGGATTTCCCTCTGACACACAGACGGACGGATGGACAGCGAAGGCTTAGTTATAGGGTTCCGTTGGCACCCTTCCGGTACGGAACCCTAAATATGTATTTTGATCAGAAGTGCCCACGGCCAAAACGGCTGTTTCGGTTTGGGTGAAATTTTTCGTAAAAATAAATAAGAAAATACATACCAAATCAATTGTCACAAATCCATAGATCACCTATCTTTGAATGCACTGGTCACACATATTCACACACACATCTGACGAAGCACAAATCCGTATAAACACTAAACGATGTTATAAATAAACATAGTTACTTTGGATAGTAGGCACTTGGTATTTTGGACTAAGAGTTCGTAGGAACACATTGAATTCGAACATAGGTTAAATACCTTCATAACCCTATCATATTCCCGATAATTTTATTAAAATCTGCGTATTTAGAGAAAAGATTTGCTTCTTTTAATCGATCTACTCTAAAGCTACTGAACCGATTTTAATAATCCTTTCACCACTAGAAAACTATTTAATTCAGAAGTAACAAGGCTATACACATGTTATGTAGGTATATAGGTAGTATATCAAATTCCAACGAGCGAAGCATATTTTGTAACATTATAAGTTTACACTGGTACAAAATAACATTTTTTTTCTATACAACAAATTATACAACTGAAGCTGAAGAACTTTGAGCATACAATTTTTTTTTATAAAATTAGTGAGTAAACGAGCAAGCGGGTCACCTGATGTTAAGTGATTACCGCCACCCGATGAACATTTCCAGCACCAAAGGAACCGCCAATGCGTTGGCGGCCTTTCAAGAATTTGTTGATTTGTTAAAAACCCCATGTTGGAATCTAATGGGACCACAAAAGAACTAAGCTTGCTAGCTAGCTAGTTAGTTCCATTAAAAAGCTAGCTAGTTCCATTTGCACGTGGAATATGAGATCTCTCACAACGTGTGGTCGAAGCACACCGGGCACCTAGGAAGCTTAATAAAAAAATCGGGGACGAAATAGGTATGGACGAAGAAAACGTACCTACGTATCCAAATTCAATGTCTTTCGCACGAGCTCTTGAAGTTAGATGACCCGAAAAGTAACTATTATTATTTGTTTACAAAATACCGTTATTATACCGATATAAAGGGAGCCTTTCCAGTCGGTATTCGGATATTCCTAGTGTAAAATAAGGAATATATAGGTCCGGGCAGCGCGGCCGGCGGACGGGAATTGGGACGGGGCGATCGCACTCGGTGCGTGCTATTTTTGATTCGCCTGGGAGAGTATGTGTACCAAATGTACCAAAGATGCTGCTGTGGATCGAGGATATTAAAAAAATTATACTTAGTCACAGATAGGACATAGCAATAGTCAGAGTGGTTTCTTTTGTTAAAGTTGCACCAGTTGGACATATAAAAACGCAGGGTTTTTATTTCCAAACCATCTCTACCACTGGGATGTCATTTACAATAATAAATTTTGGCGGATGGGTTTTAGGGAATCCCGTGGGAACTCTGATTTTCCGGGATAAAAAGTAGCCTATGTCCGACCCCGGGATATAAACTAACCCTGTACCAATTCGTCAGAATCGGTTAAATTGTTAATCGGTTTACTATGTAAAGCAGACAGACAGACAGACACACTTTCGCATTTATAATATTAGTATGGAGTATGGATGGATATATCACTCACGATAGTTTACACGCTAAAATATTCTAGATGTTCTTAATAACTACTAACAAATAAAAAAATCAAAACAAAGATTAACATTTTATTAATTAAATAAAAAAGAAAAAATAAGTGCGTCTTAGAAATTCATGTAAGTTATAATATTAATGTTACAATTTCGATAGTATTGACGAAATTATTTTTGAAATTTGTAATAAGTAATACAATTCACATATTTTAAATCATACCTAAATAACAATGTTGCGAAGATAGCTATTGGGGAATTTCAAGAGGGCATTCCTCAAAATATAAAACATATTTATATTTTTATATAGTTTTGCGAATAAGCACTGAGCCTTTGCACACCACGTTTTTTAAACGCGCCGTTGACGCGCGTTTGTAGCGATACAGTCGCGATACGCACGCGAGACTAAGATTTCTAAAGACCGTGTCCCATTAGGCGAACTGACTGTTCAAAAAACGTTCTAAATTCAATTCGAAAACATAATTTTGTTTGTGATTGGTTAGGAACTCAAAATGGTTAACGCCCACTGAGATTTTTGGCTCTTTGACCTCTTCTACATAATAGAGAGAACCCTATACTTCTTCCGTGAATAGAGTATAATAAGATAAAATGCTTCGTCTATCTAAATATGGTCGCCAGCTCATTGATATTGACGATGCTACTGCACAAGAATATGAAGAGGCCAATGATGATGAGAATGATAGACTTCCACAGCCGCCACTTGTACTTGCCCAGGCCGGGTCTCTGCCAGACCACCATTAAATAGATCATGTTGGGCCAAATGAACGCCATGTTAGACAGGCAGAAGGCGCCAAGCTGAAACAATACAACAACTGTACTAAGTAGATATTATTACCTACTGGTCACTTTGATCCTACAAATGCCATACCGCAAGGGATTTGGCGTTCTGGTAGGATGCCGTATCCAGTCGAAATCTCCTACTAGAAGCGTTAAGAGCCGATAGGGTCCAATACGAGATCTCTAAGCGACACAAAATGAGTCAAGAAGAAGAAAAGAAGAGACACTCACAAAAAGCGTAGATACTGGGAAACAGTGTAACTTCTTAAGATAGCAGTGTCACATAGCATCCGTTTTGTAACAGCACCGGTAGAGTAAGGGAGAGAGAGAAAGAGAGAGAGTGAGAGAAACGGAGAAATATAGAGATACTTATAAATTCCTTAAGGGCGTTAATACTGAGTAACAACGTAATTTCTTAGGTTAGCAGTGGTGTCACATGGCATCCGTTTTGTAACAGCACCGGTAGAGTAATGAGAGAGATAGAGAGAGAGAGAATGAGAGAAACGGAGAAAGATAGAGATACTTACAAATCCCATAAGAGCGTTGATACTGGGGAACACAATGGCCACAATCCCTATAATTGTAACAATAATGGCCCTGTAAATAAGCTCCCATTTGTACTCGTCTTCCTGCTTGTGCAAAGACTTGAGGTAGAAAAACACCAGGTTGAACGGCACCCAGAAGTTGAGAGCGTGAGTCACGTAGATCATCATGGCAATTAGACCTTTCAGGATCTTCGGGAATCTGGAGATTATTAGTTTCTTGATTAAAGTCAAAGTCATTTATTCAAATTGGGAACTATTGTACACTTTCTTGTTGTCAAACAATGATGCAGGAGTGATAATTAGACGTTAACTTACAAATGTAAATTAAAAATTTATAGCACCCCCGACAAGTGAAGGTTACAGTTACTAGAAAGGAGCTGATAACTTTCGAACGGCTGAACCGATTTTCTTGGATGATAGCTAAGAACACTCTCGATCAAGCCACCTTTCAAACAAAAAAGACTAAATTAAAATCGGTTCATTAGTTTAGGAGCTACGATGCCACAACCAGATACACAGATACACATACATACACAGATACAGAGATACACACGTCAAACTTATAACACCCCTCTTTTTGGTTCGGGGTTAAAAAGTAAAGCTATGAGGGTTCCAAACGCGCCCAGATCTAAGAAGAGCCCACAACAGACACAGCCAGGTATTCTTTTTTTATTAGAACGCTATACTAAGGTATCGATAATAATGAAGTATCGATTGCTTGGGAGAATACTAACATTGTCATTGGAAAGTTGACAGTGATAGGAGATTCACATGCTTCCAAGTAACCGACATATCCGAAGAAGGACACCAAGGAAACAGCTGTTATATTGAAAGCCATGCCTGAAAAGATATACTTGAATGATATTATTATCAAAACTAGCTGATGCCCGCGACTTCGTTCGCGTGGATTTACGTTTTTTAAAAATCCCGTGGGAACTCTTTGGTTTTCCGGGATAAAAAGTAGCCTATGTGCTAATCCAGGATATTATCTATCTCCATTCCGAATTTCAGCCAAATCCGTCCAGTAATTTTGCGTGAAGGAGTAACAAACACACACACACACATTAAAACTTTCGCCTTTATAATATTAGTGTGAAGTGCTTCCCTGCCCACTTTTCTTTCTTTTTCTCTTGATTGTTACAACTTTCTGGTACACATACAAAAAAAGGTGACAACTGACTTATTGACTGACTAATCCATCAACGCACAACTCAAACTACTGGACGAATCGGGCTCAAAGGCATGCAGATAGGCTATTATGACGTTGTAATGTAAGAAAGGATTTTTGAAATTTCAACCTTAGGTTTGACACTACTTACCAGCGACCAACGCCTTTGGATACAGCTTGGAATCCTTCATGCTGTTCTCGATGGGTATCACCACGCCCACGCAGGACATGCTGAACACGGTCATGCCCACGAACTCGAAGAAGCTATAGTCCAGTCCCTTGAAGCTAGGGTTCGGTTGGCACTACTCACCAGCAACCAACGCCTTTGGATACAATCTGGAATCCTTCATGTTGTTCTCGATAGGTATCACCACGCCCACGCAGGACATGCTGAACATGGTCATGCCCACGAACTCGAAGAAGCTATAGTCCAGTCCCTTGAAGCTAGGGTTCGGTTGGCACTACTCACCAGCAACCAACGCCTTTGGATACAATCTGGGATCCTTCATGTTATTCTCGATAGGTATCACCACGCCCACGCAGGACACGCTGAACACGGTCATGCCCACGAACTCGAAAAACTTTGCACCGACATGGTCGTCTGCAGTCCCTTGACGCTAGGGTTGGATACTACTCACTAGTGACCAACGCCTTTGGATACAATCTGGGATCCTTCATGTTGTTCTTGATAGGTATCACCACGCCCACGCAGGACACGCTGAACACGGTCATGCCCACGAACTCGAAACAGCTTTGCACCATCATGGTCGTCTGCAGTCCCTTGACGCTAGGGTTGGATACTACTCACCAGTGACCAACGCCTTTGGATACAATCTGGGGTCCTTCATGTTGTTCTCGATAGGTATCACCACGCCCACGCAGGACATGCTGAACACGGTCATGCCCACGAACTCGAAAAAGCTGTACACCGTCGTGCTCGCCTGCATTCCCTTGAAGCCAGGGTTGTTGAGCATAGCGTAATAGACTGTTATAAATACGCACAGCACTGGAACAAGAAACTTTAAATAAGGCTGAGATCTATAGAGTGCACTTTGAATTTGCTCAGACTTAAGACAATGTTAAAACGAGACAGCGTTATACCGCTGCTATAAATTTGTCTCGTTTTAACTGGAACTTAAACAAGAAGAAAGATTTCAACCTAAGACTCCGTTCACACGGAATTGGCATTGGCCCTGGGCGGATCTTTATAAGGGCTTTTTGGACTGTAGTGGAGATCCATGCTCAGTACTGAGCCGGCGATGGGTTGATGACGAAATTATACTCACATACGACTGCGTTAGCAGCAATGGAAAACGGGGCCAAGTATTTCAAATGTGTTATCAGACAAATACATATCACAGGAATTATCATGGCCGCCAAGTAGACCCTTAGATCAGGATATCCTGGAATTGTACAATAATAATAAATCAGCAAATAATTATGATTATTCTAATGTATAAATACTCTGTCCATTACATAAAGTGATAACCCGGAAGGGGGTGAAACAAACCATAAACAAAAAGTCATAAAAATGCACTTTTATTACAAAAGCAAAGTTCAACTACAGTGCGCGACGGGTCTTAGAGTTAAAATGGCGAGTGAGTTTTCATTTTGTACCGCCTATATACCATTTTTTTATTCAGATACAAGTTAGCCCTTGACTTCAATCACACCTGGCGGTAAGTGATGATGTAATCTAACATGGAAGCGGGCTAACCTGGAAGGGGTATGGCAATTTTTATTAAGAGGAAAACCTATGCGAATGACATTGACGATTTCACCTTCAAACTAGCAATTTTGACATGTCATGACCCTCTATTGACAATTAATCAAGCAGACATTTCAATCTGCGAAATTTACGCGGACTTTTAGTATTTTGACGTAGGAGGGTAAAAGATCCAGTACATGAACGAATAAGGACTACCCTGACTTTGACCTAAAATTAAGATATATGTATGAGAATCGTTCTATATATAATTTTTATATTTTTTTTTATCTGTGTCTATACACAGTAGGTATACACTCTTAAATTATTTAAATATCAAAAACGCAAAAAAATGCGTGGTATTAATTATTATAAATTATTTTATTTAACAAAAGGATAAATTGCCAGTAAATGAACTGGGAATTTCAGTGAATGAACGAACTCTATCTAGTGCATAAACTCTCGATTCCTATTAATAAATTCTTAAGTATATTTTCGCCTTGGAATTTTAAAAAAAATGTCAGATTTTCAGTTTTTGACTTATTGTATATTTTTTTCTACATTTTGCGCGATAAATCAAAAACTATTTTACATAATAATAATAAATAAAACCTGTTTTAGAAGACTGCAAGTTACAATAGAGCCGCTTGGAACAATTTTTTTTGCTGTTTCTTCTGGTAATATTCACAATGCAGAAATAATAATCATCATGGTGTTTAGATGGTTTGCGCCAAATTATAAAATTTTTTTTTAGTAAAAGTAGTTAACTATTCTTATTTGCTCATAAACGCAACGAGGAAATACAGCTTCCACATATAAAAATTTGAGTCCAGGCCTTGCTGTTAGCTGCTAATGGGTTCTCAAAGTAGCCCGAGTATGCTTGTTTTACTGGGCACAAAAGGAAAGAATGAAAGGAGCTTACCCAGTACATCTTAAAAGATCCGTTATAGATACATGCATCCTGCCATGCCTTACCTATGCCAGCCAAACATGGGTCCAGACAAAGAATATAAAAAGAAATAGTGACTTGCTAAAGGGCGATGGCAAGGTGCATAAATTAAGCAAAAAATATTCAAAGTGAGAATTGAAGACATAAGAAAAAAGACAAAGCCTACAGACACCTTGAGACATGCCCTAAAACTGAAATGCAAATGGTCATATTGTATCGATTTTTACAGATGAAAGAAAGACAGGTAGGTAGACCGAAGACGCGTTGGTCTAATGCTATTGTGCAAATCGCGAGAGAAAATTAGCTTGATAGTACCAAAGACAGAGAGAAATGGGGATACCCAAGAGGGATCCATATCCAAGAAAGCAGAATACCAGAATAAATATAAAAAAAATTCAAAAGAAAAATAAAACCGACTTCAAAATCACAAACACTAAAAAGTAAAAAATAATTTAAGTTATTGTGGTTTTTGAAGTCGGTTTTATTTTTATTTTGAAATTTTTTTATTTCAAAATTTTTAGTGGCCCCACTGTACTATAATAATATGCCATGCCCAGCTAAAACCCTACTGTTTACTAAGCAATTACACTGATCGCGAGCAATTTGCTCTTATCCATTGAGGAGTTCTGTTCTCCATCTCAGAAGATATTCATCAGAACTTCATCAAATTTATATGGGACCACCTGCAAAGTATACCTAGCTTTTCAAAAAAAAACTATTTCCAAATCGGTCCAGGCGTCTTTGAGCAATCGGTGAACATACATTTAAAAAAAAATTGAATTTGCTCTTATCCATTGAGGAGTTCTGTTCTCCATCTTCAAAGATATTCATCAGATCTTTACCAAATTTATATGGGACCACTTGCAAAGTATACCCTATCAAACAAAAAAAAAATCCAAATCAGTCCAGGCGTCTTTGAGTAATCGGGGAACATACATAAAAAAAAAGATACCGACGAATTCAGAACCTCTTCCTTTTTTTAAAGTCGGTTAAAAATATACTAAGATTTACTAACATGGTGTTATACCATAGAGTAGCAAACAGAGGCAAAGCTTCTAAGAAGCGAGCAAAATTTATAACTATTTTGGTAGGGCTGGCACTGGAGGATACAATTTAATTAACAATAGTTATTTGTTCAACAAGATGGTAAAGTTTGTTTTTGTTGTGATTGCCTAGTTTAAATATCGATCTTTAAATATCGATCGATAGATCTAAATATCGATTTTGAACGAAATCAGTCAATTTAGAAAGAATTATAAATGGTGCCAACTTTTTTAAATTTTGGTTACAGGTTCCTATTTTGTGATCCCAGGGAGCTCTAAATATCGATTTTGAACAAAATCGGTCAATTAACAAAGAATTTCAAAATGGCGTCGACTTTTTTAAATTTTGGTAACAGTTTCTTATTTTGTGATCCCAGGGAGCTCTAAATATCGATTTTGAACGAAATCGGTCAATTAACAAAGAATTTCAAAATGGCGTCGACTTTTTTAAATTTTGGTAACAGTTTCTTATTTTGTGATCGCAGGGAGCTCTAAATATCGATTTTGAACGAAATCGGTCAATTAACAAAGAATTTCAAAATGGCGTCGACTTTTTTAAATTTTGATAACAGTTTCTTATTTTGTGATCCCAGGGAGCTCTAAATATCGATTTTGAACGAAATCGGTCAATTAACAAAGAATTTCAAAATGGCGTCGACTTTTTTAAATTTTGGTAACAGTTTCTTATTTTGTGATCGCAGGGAGCTCTAAATATCGATTTTGAACGAAATCGGTCAATTAACAAAGAATTTCAAAATGGCGTCGACTTTTTTAAATTTTGGTAACAGTTTCTTATTTCGTGATCCCAGGGAGCTCTAAATATCGATTTTGAACGAAATCGGTCAATTAACAAAGAATTTCAAAATGGCGTCGACTTTTTTAAATTTTGGTAACAGTTTCTTATTTCGTGATCCCAGGGAGCTCTAAATATCGATTTTGAACGAAATCGGTCAATTAACAAAGAATTTCAAAATGGCGTCGACTTTTTTAAATTTTGGTAACAGTTTCTTATTTCGTGATCCCAGGGAGCTCTAAATATCGATTTTGAACGAAATCGGTCAATTTACAAAGAATTTCAAAATGGCGTCGACTTTTTTAAATTTTGGTAACAGTTTCTTATTTCGTGATCCCAGGGAGCTCTAAATATCGATTTTGAACGAAATCGGTCAATTAACAAAGAATTTCAAAATGGCGTCGACTTTTTTAAATTTTGGTAACAGTTTCTTATTTCGTGATCCCAGGGAGCTCTAAATATCGATTTTGAACGAAATCGGTCAATTTACAAAGAATTTCAAAATGGCGTCGACTTTTTTAAATTTTGGTAACAGTTTCTTATTTTGTGATCCCAGGGAGCTTTAAATATCGATTTTGAACGAAATCGGTCAATTAACAAAGAATTTCAAAATGGCGTCGATTTTTTTAAATTTGGTAACAATATCCTGTTTTGTGATCCTAGGGATCCTCAGATATTGATTTTGAACAAAATCTATGACAGTTCAAGAAAATAGATTTTAAACACTATTTAAATTATTATCATTAACATTAAATTAAATGAAAACACGACGCGCGACGTGTACTGCAGCCCCTGAGCTTGAGCACAGGCCGAGCCGGTATAAACCGATTTCTCTCCGTACGCGACGTAGCGCCTGTGCTCACGCACACACGCGCCTCAAGCTTGTAGTAGTGTACCTATCGTAGCGCGCTTGTATGAAGCTTTGACTCTGTTCGCTACACATGTGGTTATACAACGCAATACCACACTAACAAACACTCGTACAAACATACAGACAAGTATATACTCACACACACTCACACACACACATGGACGCACGCACACGCACTTTTGAACGGTTTGAACGGAACACGGTTTTGAAATTGAAATTGAAAAAAGTGTAAGAATTTGTAAGAAAATATTTAAAAAAGGTATATCAGCCGGTTTTTTATTCCAGCTCTTAATACATGTAAAAACGTCCAATCTGTTCATTTACTTGAGCCTTTACCCTAGTACCTAATTATATCGACCGCCCCATATCAAAACAAAGTAAATGTCATTTTTCCGAAAATCGTTTTATGTCATAAGCCTAACTTTCATAGTATGTCCCGTTGTATTGTAAGGACACCCACATTAAAGTAAAATTAAAAGCTAGTAAGTCGCTTTGACCATTTTAAAACATAGTAAGTCTATGAACTGGCTAGGTTTTTTATAGATTAATGCGCCTTACTAAGTTTTTCAAAGGAATTAGATAAAATAAAATAAATATCACCCATTATCTAAATACCATGTCAAAACAGTAAATACTTAATGATGCATTAAAACTTAAAAGTAAGATAGGAAAAGTCAATGACCTCTACATGTCAACTGTTAAATATGGCTTGCAAGGGAAATACTTTGCATACTTACATAATGTTTTTAAGGTTCCATATCTCAAAAGGAAACACGGGACCCTTATAGGATCACTTTGTTGTCTGTCTTTCTGTCCGTCTGTCCGTCTGTCGTGTCTGTCAAGAAAACCGATAGGGTATTTCCCGTTAACCTAGAATTATGGGCAGGTAGATAGGTCTCAACTCTCATAGCCCAAGTAAAGGAATAAATCCGAGAACAAATTTCGTGATTCTAGATCAACGGGAAGTACTGTATAGGTTTTCTTGACGGACGGACGGACAAATGGACAGACAACGAAGTGATCCTTTAAGAGCTCCGTTTTTCATTTTGAGGTACGGAACCCTAAAAAAGAAAGTGATGCACATCTAATGAATAAATGTGTAGGCCAGTCTTCACACTAAAATATTTAAACCCCTTTAATTTAAAAACTGTCATAGCCTAGTGGTTAGAACGTCCGCCTCCTAATCGAAGGTCGGGGGTTCGATCCTGGAATCACGCACTACTAACTTTTCAGTTATGTGCGTTTTAAGCAATTTAATATTGTATATCAAATCTTTGAAAAGAGCAACCGCCGAGTTTCTTGTTGAAGACTACGGCCTAAACTTCTCTTGAATTTAAACCACTTACTAGGTTTTGATCTGAGAAAGAAATTTGACATTAATTGACAAAATTGAGAGACCTAAGCTTGTATAAGAACACAGAAGTGTCATAATTCGTGTTCACTTTGCCTAACGTCTCTCGGAGAGCAGAGAGAGATTTAAACTGTTTCTTATAATCACTGGCCATATTTCAAATGCGAAAGTGTGTTTGTTGGTTTAATATTCAATCACGCTGCAACGGAGCAACCAGTCGACGTGGTTTTTTGCATGGATACATTTAAAGACCTTGAGAGTGACATCTCTCTCCGCATCGTATTCTTTATTGCTGAGGGTTGTGACCTCTTTCCATTATTCCTACATCTAATGGTAGGTTTTCTTGGGATAATAATGCGGTGGGTTCAAAGAGCCTACGGAACTCGACTAGAAAAACGAGATTTTGACACTTAGTTTTAACGGTTATGAATTAGTTATTATTATCAGTGATAAAATTGATTAGGGCTGCCAGGTAAAATGACATTTATCTCGGAAAATCAAAGAGTTTCCACGAGATTTTTTCCAAGTTTGCGCTACTAAGTACATATATTATGAAGAGGAAAGGTTTGTTTGTTTGTTATCGATAAACTCTGAAACTACTGAACTACTTGCACTAAAGACATAATCATCAACATCAACCGACAGACGTCCACAGTAAACATAGGTCTTTAATAGGGTCTTCCACATGCTACGGGTTTGCGCCGCCTGAATCTTTGCGCTTGCGCTTGACGACAATCATGCTTTAAAGAAAGCAATGATGAGGTCCAAGTTGGAGCACGCTTACCTGGAAGATGTCTATTCACTCTTGGCTTGCAGGTATCTAAGGTATATATGGCAGAAAACACGGCCGCAGAAATGGCGTTCCAACCTTTAGGCTCTCCCCATTGCCCGCAGCATGAATCTGAGCTTCCTTATGATGGTTATATTATGTACATATAATATCTCATAAGAAATCTCTAACACACAATCCAGCTAAGTAAGTCCAATTTCGAAAAAAGCTAGCTAGCCGACAAATCTAACTCAGGCAGCCTTCGGGAACCTTCGAGATGTCTCTGTCCAAAATTCCTCAATGCTTGAAGAACAGTCTTTGAATAGTGCATATTGTCAGTGATGAAATATGGATCCGAAATATAGGTCTTTTTTTTGTACACAGGAAATGCCTGACGCATACCCCTCCGTCATGTGGGGCTTGCACCAAACTTGCACTACTACGAAATCCATTTCGGAACACGGCACCCGGAACGAGGCGCGCTATCTCCTAACATAGGTATAATACCTATTTAGAACACTTACTATCTGTCATCATAATCTATGACAACCTCCGAGTATTTACCTGGTAAAACCGTAACTTTAGAATAAAATTTAGTATATAAGCAGGCTTCATTTAGAAATGAAAAAATCCCTATTTTATTTTTCAACGATTATAAACACAACTTTCATTCAAAAATAATAAGCTTATATTCATTTTAAATAATATTTTGCGACGAAATGACGCGCACAGTCCTTCCGCCATGACAGTCCAGTGGACACTGAATTCCATAGAGCGCCTGCAAGAAAATAAATAGCACAGGAAGTTTTTTGGTTAGTTTTAGATTATTTAAGAAACGAAAAACATTTAGTATAAAACTAACAGTTAAAATTGATTGCTAAACCTAAACATATCATTTTCTGGAGGTTGGCTTCAAAGTATCAAGATGTTAAAGAAAACTTTTACAGAACAAGTTGCGAACAGCAATGTTTTCAACTTGGTTTTTTTTTATTATTGGGATAATGTATACTAAATTAAAAAAGGCCCTTATAATCTTCACAAACTGAAGTTTTTAATTGCATGTATTTAATAGCTGTTAATGCTTTAGAAAAATAAACAATTTACTTCAAAGTACAGCATTTTTGCGATTTGTCAAATAGCAATTACCTTAAACCCGTATACCTTTGATTTCTACACGGCATCATACCGGAACGCTAAATCGCTTGGAGGCACGGCTTTGCCGGTAGGGGTGTAACTAGCCACCGCCGAAGCCTCCTACCAGGCCAGACCAGTGATTTAGAAATTATGAAATTCCCACACCTGCCGGGAATCGAACCCGGGACCTCCCACTAATAAGACCACAGCGCTTACCACTGCACCAGGGTAGTCATCAAAACCTAAATAGATATACATCTTACCAGGTCCTAAGCCTGCGATAGTAGGTTTTTGGGTATCCTCTACAAGCTGCTTGATGGATTTAGCGATTATGAGCTGGTAACATGCGCACGCGCCAAACAGATCGAGGCAGATGATGGCATCGATGGAATACCTAGAACACGGAGTTTGGAATCAGTGTGCCTAGTGGGAGATTTTTAACCTATTCGATCGCGTAAAAGTTAACTGCGTTTTGTATGGAATTGAAACAGCGCCATCTAGCTAGATGGCGCTGTTTCAATTCCAGCTTCTGCTTAGCTTTGACCTACAAACAGTATTTCAATTTATACCCTGTTCAGGGAAACGAGCTAATAGGAAAATAAAAAACCAGCCAAGTGCGAGTCTGATTCGCACACGAAGTGTTCCGTACCATCGATCGTACAAGAAATACTTCTAGGCAAGCGCGCTCCATCTTAGGCTACAGCATCACTTGGTAGCAGGTCTTTGCAACCAAGCGCTAGTCTATAAATTAAAAAAACCTTTTTAATATTTTTTAATTTCATGTTGTTTTTATAGCGGCAATAGAAATACACATTCTGTGAAAATTTCAACTCTCTACCTAGGTATTACAGTTAATGAGATACAGACCGACAAACAGACGGACAGTAATAGGATCCTGTTGGTATCCTTCGGGTACGGAATCTTATAAACCGCACGTTTTTTAACGTCGCAGATGACAGGGCACGCCGGCAGAGATACGGAACCCTAAAATCTAGTGAAATTAAAAAAGTTACCTGAAAACGGTTGCCCATTTCGCCACACGAGGATTCGGGAAGCAAGCCATGGCTGCTTCGCCAACGTCAGGGTACGACATTGAGGAGACCCGGGTTCTCTTGAACAGCACCTGCGCCGATCGCACTAGAATCTGTCAATCAATCAATCAATCAATCATTTATTCGCTAAAAATATACATATACAGGTTTACAAAGATATCAAAATTAACAATAACAAGTGTAAATTAACACTCTCGACAAGTGAAGGTTACAGTAACTAGAAAAGAGCTGATAACTTTCAAACGGCTGAACCGATTTTCTTGGATTATAGCTAAGAACTTTTTCAATCAAGCCACCTTTCAAACAAAGAAAACTAAATTAAAATTGGTTCATTAGTTTAGGAGCTACGATGCCATAGACAGATACACAGATACACACGTCAAACTTATAACACCCCTCTTTTCGGGTCGGGGGTTAATTACAAAATATCACGTCACATTTGTCAAAAAACAATCGGATTGACGACCTCCCTGGTGCAGTGGTAAGCCATTATAAGTAGGAGGTCCCGGGTTCGATTCCCGGCAGGAGCAATCTAGGAATTTATATTTTCTAAATTGCCTCAGGTCTGGTCTGGTGGGAGGCCTTGGCCGTGGCTAGGTGCACATAGGTAGGGAAACAAAACTCCACCTTTTTTTGAGAGTCGGTTAAAAAGTTGCCTCTGGTTAATCCTCTACCCGTCTGTGAATGTCTCGTCGAAAGGTTCAGCCGTTCCGAAGATTAGCCCTTTCAAACAGACAGACAGACAGACGAATAAACAGGCTTCAGTTATAGCTGAATCACACGTTTTTAAAATTTTGCTGTACTTGTTTCTGTACTGTAATTGTTTGTACTATAGTACAGTATAAATAACCACAACACTTCAATGAAGATATACTTACATACAAGCAGTATGTCATGTACACTCCGAAAATTAAGACAAAAGGCATAGCGACCAGGCCAGCCTTCATAAATGCTACGTGGCCGCCCAAGATGCCTCCGCCGAGCGCGCCCTTGATTACGTGCGCCACGGAACCCACGAACCTGAAAAAAAAAAAACCGGTCAAGTGCGAGTTGGACTCACACACGAAGGGTTCCGTACCATCATACAAGGTACACCGAATACTTTTATGTAGAACTGGTAAAACACTGCAAATTAATAACGGACTTCGCCATCTAAATCAATTATTTAGTCAATTAAATTTTTCATGAACTTCATTTTAATATTTGGGGTTCCGTACCCAGAAGGAAAAATGGAACCCTAGGATCACTTTGTCTTTCTGTCTGTCCGTCCGTCGTGTCTGTCAAGAAACCTATAGGATACTTCCCGTTGACCTAGAATCATGAAATTTGGCAGGTAGGTACGTCTTATAGCACAAGTACAGGAATAAATCTGAAAACCGCGGATTTGTGGTTACATCATTAAAAAAAAAATTAATACATGTTTCAATTTTCAAAGTAAGATAACAATACCAAGTGGGGTATCATAATGAAAGGGCTTTACCTGTACATTCTAAAACAGATTTTTGTTTATTTTTATGTAACATAATAGCTAGTTTTTGATTTATCGTGCAAAATGTTGGAAAAAATACCCGAGTACGGAACCCTCAGTGCGCGAGTCTGACTCGCACTTGGCAAGTTTTTTTGTGATATAACCACAAATTCACAGCTTTCGGATTTTTTTTCGAATTTTACAACATCTTACGCTATAGCTATCGGCAGTTCGCGGGTAGTAGTCGGGATTTAGTGCTGTTAAAAAAAATATTAGCCATTTGAATCATGACTAACATTTTCCTTTCCCCTCCAACTAAGCGTAAAGCTTGGAGTGGGCACGACAATAGTGCAACGGGTGGGGTTTGAACCGCCGACCTTTCGGATTTCAGTCCAGTGCTATAACCGTTGAGCTATTGAGGCTTAACTTTATCTTGTATATGTAAAGACAAGGTCTATATCTATTCGTACCCCGTAGGTTTTGGATTGACTCTCCATTTCACATAGTCGAATGCTTCTTCTTCCGCTTCTGTCGAGGCGTAGTTCTTCCAGTTACCGCGGCACCCTCCAGACGGCTGAGCCGACTGAAAAAGACATTCAGCCCATCATCATCATCATCACTGTGGACGTCCACTGTTGGACATAGGCCTTCCCTAAAGAGCGCCACCACACCCAGTCCTCAGCCTTCCTCATCCAGCCACTTCTTGTCAGCCGCTTAATATCGTCAGTCCACCGTGCTGGAGGGCGTCCCACACTAGCTTGTTTATATGCGGTCTCCACCCAAGGACTTTCCGACTCCAACGGCCATCGCCTCTACGACAGGTCTACTGCCCGCTTAGCTTAAAAGTTGTGTTTAAACAAATTTTTGCAATTGCAAAAAAAATATTTAATCCATTTTGTGTAATAAGCGATTTACTCGTATATACTCGTGTTACTTATCATAGAAAATAGATACTGTTTGTCTGTTCGTCCGTCCGTCCGTCCGTCGTGCTAATTTATTCGTGTTACTTATTATACAAAATAGAAATTATTATATCACGTTCACATACCATTGTCTTTCACATATAAAGATTAAATGTAACTCCAATAAAACATCTACAAATTATTCACAAAAATACCCTTGTTCAAAAAAGATGTCGAAATGTCTCTTCAAATTCTTTTTCCGTTGAAGGATATTCAAATTTATTCTTCTATCATATTATATGACACAATTACTAACCAGTTGTTATTTCTTAAAATATTCTTTGCAAATAGGATTTTCGAGGATCGGACTTTATAAATATGTATAAATTTCTCGGTTGAAATTGGTGCTTTATTTACATAAGGGTTTAAAAGAGTTTAATAAAAACTGCCATATTGACCATATTCGTTCCAAGGTAGGCCACTTCCATTCTTAGCCTGCATGATCAGTCATCACTTACCACCAGGTGAGATCGTAGTAAAGGGCTAACTTGTACCTGAATAAAAATAAAATCTTAAAAGGTTAGTATGCTTTACCTTGGCCATACCAAAATAAATATTCTTTTAGAATAATTACGAAGAAGTGTCCTACTGAAAACTAACTCTGGATCTTTTGATGCAATAGTTCTTCTCCTTCTATTCTATGGGTTTCATCTTATCCGATATCCTTGTCTCTTGCAGTTATACTTTCAAATACCTACCCCCATTTTAGGAAAACATATAGAACAAGTGTGAATTAAAATTTATAACACTCCCGACAAGTGAAGGTTACAGTAACTAGAAAAGAGCTGATAACTTTCAAACAGCTGAACCGATTTTCTTGGATTATAGCTAAGAACACTCTCGATCAAGCCACCTTTTAGCCAAAAAATAAATAAATTAAAATCGGTTTATTAGTTTAGGAGCTACGATGCCACAGACAGATACGCAGATACACACGTCAAACTTATAACACCCCTCTTTTTGGGTCGGGGCTTAAAAAATAATTCCATGTATAAACATGAATGAAAACTGCTTATTTTGATGTGGTTCAATCTGTGGTATCTATGTTACTAGAGTAGAAGACAGTAATCGATCTAATGTTAGTATCATTATCGGAATAATGCCTAGTTAGCAAGTTTTAATGGATGTTCTGGTCATCATCTTTTACAGTTTGCTCCACATGGAATTCCTAAAAACGTGATTGACGTTGTTAAGAGAGCTCTCTCCGTCACTCGCTTCATACAATCGTAGTTCCAATTTCATTTGAATATTAAGCAACCAAAGTCCATGAGATTTTGCAGACATATTCTAGAAACTCATATATGTGTCTGTGGTGTTTTAGATTTTTCTAAAAATATGTAAGTAGTTTTAAAATTACAGGGGCTCAAAGATTTGTATTAAGACCGCGTAACTTTGAAACCGAATATTTTAACAGAAATCTGGAAAACCACAGACATAGATATTTCTAGAATATGTCTGCAAAATTTCATGGACTTTGGTTGCTTAATATTCAAATGAAATTGGAACTACGATTGTATGAAACGAGTGACGGAGAAAGCCCTGTTAATGTGCGTAAAAATTAATCACCATAAACTGAAATATAGCAAAATACACACCACATTAGAGTCAATGTGAATAATAATAGAAATATTTATTTTCAATCTTAATTTGCGGTACAAAAGATACATTTTTCAACTACCTATAATTTTTACGTATTTAATGTCACTGTTTTAGAAATTGTTTACGCCTGGCCATTTTATTTACTGTGGCAAATTGATTTCGTTTTTCCAATACGCCATTGCAAGTAGTTCATGTAAATAGATTTTATTATTGCTACTTAATCAAATCAATTCATAATCAGTCGGTGTTGTAAACACCTTGCAGTTGAAAGCTTTTTCGAATATGATAAAGTTAATTATTTGATATAATGAATAGGATGTTAGTGTTTTTGAACCTTTTCGTTATTTCAATATCTATAGCGAGACAAATAGACGTAAGTTAAATCTTATTTTATCTTTCTTCTTAGGTATAGCGAAAAGACAGACATCTTTTATGCAAGCACGTTTCTTTTCAATAGAAAATTCAGGTTTTCAAGCACAGCCTACTGAATTAATCAAAAAAACCGGCCAAGTGCGAGTCAGACTCGCGCACTGAGGGTTCCGTACTCGGGTAATTTTCCGACATTTTGCACGATAAATCAAAAACTATCATGTACAAAAATAAATAAAAATCTATTTTAGAATGTACTAGTAAAGCCCTTTCATGTGATACCCCATTTGGTATAGTTATCTTACTTTGAAAATTGTAACATATTTTAATATTTTTTTTTAATGATGCGAGCACAAATTGGTGGTTTTCAGATTTATTCCTGTAGTTGTACTATAAGACTTACCTACCTGCCAAATTTCATGATTCTAGGTCAACGGGAAGTACCCTATAGGTTTCTTGACAGACACGACGGACAGACAGACAGACAGACACACAGACAGACAAACAGACAGACAGACAGACAACAAAGTGATCCTATAAGGGTTCCGTTTTTCTTTTTGAGGTACGGAACCCTAAAAAATAATTCTGTGACAATTTAAACACAAATTTAATTGATTAATTTTACAGGACACTACAATAACAAATATTGAATATGCAAATTATAAAATTGACCATCAAACTCTGCGGATTCCTGATGAAACTGATGATGTTTTCTCGGTTTTACTCAAAAAAGACGATGTTATAAGCACTAGTGATTTGAATAAAATATATAGCTCTTTAGAAAACATACTTGCTAAAACACGATATTTAAAAGATGAAACAGATAATGAAGGATTAGAAAAAGCAGATTCAAAACAAGAGAGTCGTGCTGCTAATCCAGAGTTAATCAATAAAAAATATGTTGAATCTGAAGAAAGAAGTGAGACTTCAAAAGCAGCAGAAATTGAAACTAGAGATGAGAAGAAAGTAGAAAGTAAACCATCACGAAGAAGTAGTGCCACAGCTAAAATACATGATGAATCTAAAATGACTGAGCACGAAACAAAAAGTGATGCTGCTGCTAAAACAGTAGGAGAATCTAAATCTGCTACAAAAGAGGAAAGTAAAAAAGGAGAAAGTAGAAGTGCTACTGCTAAAGCAGTTGGTGAATCGAAAGATGCTATGAAAGAAACTGAAACAGTAGAAATAACTAGTGAGTTAAATGACTTGGAAAAAACTACGACACCATTTAGAAGGGCAATCAAAGATGCAGATTATTTACAAAATGAGGAAGACGAAATTAAAGACGAAATTGCCTCTGATGAAGATTCTGATAGGAAAGGTCATAACCTTTCTTATCAGATTCCTAAGCCTATAAATGATGAATCAAATTCGTCTTGGGATTTGTTTGACGACGTACCTGTTACAGGAAGTATGAAGTTGCAGCCTAGCAATATAAATATTGAGATCAAAGGAAAAGCTGGGGATGAAATTGTTGAACCCGTAGAAGCAAGAAATGTTCCTGAAACAAAGATAACAGCAAGAAATCATATTTCACATGGTAATGTGTGTTGTATGTATTTCATTACCTCCCATTTTATTAAATTTTTCAAATACTTAGAGTTCACAATTTGGAAAGTAGGCGGATGTTGTTTAGTACAAGTGTAAATTAAAAATTTATAACACCCCCGACAAGTGAAGGTTACAGTAACTAGAAAAGAGCTAATAACTTTCAAACGGCTGAACCGATTTTCTTGGATAATAGCTAAGAACACTCTCGATCAAGCAACCTTTCAAACGAAAAAACTAAATTAAAATCGGTTCATTAGTTTAGGAACTACGATGCCACAGACAGATACACAGAAACACAAAGGCACTAGGGAATGCGGCGTGGTACCTAACTACAGTGTGCTTTAAATAATTATGTCCAACACTGTACACGTTTTTATAGTTCTGATTTATAGCACAAGTAAAGGAATAAATTCGAAAACCGTAAATTTCTAGTCCAATCATTTAAAAAATAATAATTAAAAAGTGTTTAAATTTTCAAAGTAAGAAAACTATACCAAATGGGGTATCATATGAAAGGGCTTTACCTGCACATTCTGAAACATATTTTTGTTTATTTTTATGTATAACAGTTTTTGATTTGTCAAAATGCAAAATGTCGGAAAGTAAACCCCGCTTACGGAACCCTCAGTGCGCGAGTCTGACTCGCACTTGGCCGGTTTTTTTAATAATTTTAAATTTATTAACATTGTGCTTTAATTTCAGATCCTCCAACAACTCCGTTAACACCGCCTCCCCAGTTCCGGAGCACAATTTCAGTTCCACACGCCCATCCAGCCACATTACCCCAACGTCGTTTGATCGTTCCAGGATTTGTAAAAAATCGTCCTCCTGATACAACTGATTTCAGAAGAGTACTAACTCAAGAGGGAAATACTGACATTAATAGAAATATAGAAGACAAACCAATAGTTAACTCTGAAAGTGACGATGTGAATCCAAATGTCGTCTTAGATCCTAATGAGATATCTGAAATACCGCTAGACTCCAGAGACCTCGTAAAAGATTATAATTTTGAAGACCTTTCTAATAAGGCTGAAACACCACATGCAGTAAATGCTAATCCTGTAATTGCCAAATTGATAGAAGCCTCTGAACATCCACAAAGAATTTTTATTCCCAATTTAAATGGAGACAATGTGCAAAAACTACCAAGCGGTTTTTACAGTAATAACATGAATCCTTACAAAAATAATTATTATAATCCAAATATTGGGCATATGCAAAACTATCCAAGGATACCTTACTTAAGGCCAATAATTAACTATGCTGTACCACAAAATTACGGTGCCTTTAAATACGTACCTGGATTTGGATAGCCAAGATATCTATTTTAATTTTAACATACTATTTTTTAAGTGATATGTAAAAATACCACATAAATAAATAACAAGTGTAAATTGAAAATTTATAACACCCCCGACAAGTGAAGGTTACAGTAACTAGAAAATAGCTGATAACTTTCAAACGACTGAACCGATTTTCTTGGATTATAGCTAAGAACATTCTCGATCAAGCCACCTTTCAAACAAAAACAAACTAAGTAAAAATCGGTTCATTAGTTTAGGAACACATGTTACACGTTTTTATAGTTCTGTACCCGAATGGTGCCAACGGGACCCTTCCTATCCATCCATACATCTATCTATCCATCCATTCTGTCTGTCTGTCAGCGGGCTGTATATATTCTTATGAACCGTAATGATAGGTAGAGTCATAGACTTACGAGTTTTTCGCTACGGGTAGAGTTAAAATTTTCAGCAAGTGTGTAATTTGTATTGACACTATGACTTTAACAACACAGTAATAAAAATTTCAAAATGGACACCATGTAAATTAAAAAAAGTACATAATCTTGTACGATGGTACGGAACCCTTGGTGTGCAAATTGGACTCGCACTTGCCCGGTTTTTTTGAATCTATAAAGGTCTACCTAGCTTTGCACTTTCAACTATCAGTTGCGTTAAGGTGCCCACGCACTTGAACTGAACTGCGCGTCGCGGCAGCAGCGCCCCGCACGATATTCTCTCCAGTCGCGACGCGCGTACCGCGTAGCGCATCACTGCCGCGCGTAAGTTCAGCTGCAGTTCAGTTCGAGTGCGTGGGCACCTTTAAAGGCATGGCTATACCTATGCCTGTGTGCATGCCTCATGTTCGCTGGTAATAGCGCATGCATCAAACCATGCCCATGCACGCACGTCAACGCATGCGCTACTTGGTACAATTTATAGACCGTATACCTATGATGCATGTACCTCTCCACAAGTTGAAACGCAAGTTAAAAACGTACCAGTGTTATGTAGTTAGACCATAAAAGTCGTTGTACATTATTAAGATTTTTGCTAAATAAAAGGATGATTGGCTGGTATGCGACAAGGAAGAGTTTTGTCTCCTATTGTATTTTAATAACTCAACAAGATAAAATTATTAGGTATCTAAGTATAATTAATCATCGAGAAGTCGGTGTTTCGAAATATTTTAATTTTACAATGATATACTAGCGAACTTTGTTATTAGAAGATTTCCAACGAACGGCAATTTCAGTTCCAAAAACCTAGAATCCAAAGCATAGTGAAGAAAAAATATGAGAAAAAACGACATTGACAAATGATTGACAATGACAACAAGTTTGACAGGGACGTAATTTTTATTTTTTAATTTTAAGTTTAAGGCTGTTCTCAAATATTCTGTTTGTTGTTGTGTTTTTGAATTTTAATTTTAAAAAGAATTCTTTGCAAAAATTTCATAAACCCCATCCATAAATTTGTTATCATAATATCTGATTGTGGAATTAATTTTACACCGTAAAAGACAGGAGCTATAATATTATTTTATTAATAATACGTAAAGTCACTTATTGGGAATATTTTTATCCATAAAAATAAAATATGGGTAAACGATACTACTGTGATTATTGTGATAAAACCATGGTATCTGCATCTTCTGTAATACGCACTCATTTTAAAGGATCGTTTCATCAAAAAATGGTCAATGAACATTATCAACAATTTAAAGGTAACTTATACTTACCCAGTACCTAATAGTAATATATTATTATTTTAATATCGATTAAAATAATTATTTAATATCGATTATCTGTTTATTAATCCTACTTAATATTATAAATGTGAAAGTGTGGATGTTTGGATGTTTGTTACTCAATCACGCAAAAACTACTGGACGGATTTGGCTGTTGGATTGGAAATAGATTATACCCTGGATTAACCCATAGGCTACTTTTATCCTGGAAAATCAAAGAGCTATCGCGGTATTTGAAAAATGTAAATCCACGCAGACGAAGTCATGGGCATCAGCTAGTACTTATATAAAATCTATTTTTCTTTAGCTAACGAGTTACTAAGTTAGACAGGTAGGTAATAAGAAAATCTCAGAGAAACATAAGTAAGCGATGGACTTTGATCAGAACTATTTCATAAAGATAGATAGATAGATTTCATAGATATAGAGATTATATAGATAGATTTTCTAAAGATTGGATTTTTATTTGTATCACATTTTTGTAGTAAAAAGATCCTATGCATCCTCTGTAACACTTGCTTAAGCTTTTCTTTTTCTATACAAGCAACTTGCTTAGGTAGGTATCTTTAATGTTAGAGCCAGATAGTACTGGAATAGTGTTATGAGAGGAAAAATAGATTTTTTTAAAACCTCTTTTTTATCAATATCTTTAAATTAAATACACATTTGTGAGATCAATCAATCAATCAGCCTGTTTGCGTCCACTGCTGGACATAGGCCTTCCCAAGAGGGCGCCATCCACCCGCTTCCCACTATCTTCTTAAGGTCGTCAGTCCAGCGGGTTGGAGGTCGTCCCACACTGCGCTTGCTGATACGCAGTCTCACTCCAGAACACGTCTGCTCCAGCGGCCATCAGTCCTACGGCAGACGTGGCCGGTCGGCAGCTATGTCGGTCACTCTGGTTCTTCAGACTCAGAGAGATCCCCTGTGATGACGTATGGTGCTGAAACATGGACACTGACAGTTGGCCTTGTCCACAAGTTCAAAATCGCTTAGCGTGCTATGGAGTGGGCTATGTGAGATAATAATAAGTTTAATTTTATATTTCAGATCCAGAAACAATATTAAAAGAGGAGGGCAACAAAAAGCCATGCCACAGGTTTCTCCGAGGCGAATGTAATTTTGGGGCCATCTGTAAATATTCTCACTACACTCCAGATCAAATTGCTTCTATGAGAGAATATGGTAACTAATATTTTAGACCTTTGACCCCCAGGGGTCCACGGGAGACTCGACAAGGGCTAACATTACAAGTGTAAATTAAAAATTTATTACACCCCCGACAAGTGAAGGTTACAGTAACTAGAAAAGAGCTGATAACTTTCAAACGGCTGAACCGATTTTCTGGGATTATAGCTAAGAACACTCTCGATCAAGCCACCGGTCAAACAAAAAAACTAAATTAAAATCGGTTCATTAGTTTAGGCGCTACGGTGCTACAGACAGATACACAGATACACACATAAAACTTATATCACCCCTCTTTTTGGGTCGGGGGTTAAAAATGGAGGTTCACAATTTGTAATTGGGTGTCCATGAATTCCTTCAGGCCCAAAATGTTACCTGCTTATGATAGTGAAGAACTAAAATGTTGGCTTGATTTCACCTATCAATGTAGGCAGATAATATTTTACGAAGCTCAGCAACTGTTAAAACTTGCATATTTCACTTTTTAACCCCCGACCAAAAAAGAGGGGTGTTATAAGTTTGACGTGTGTATGTGTGTATCTGTGTATTTGTGTATCTGTCTGTGGCATCGTAGCTCCTAAACTAATGAACCGATTTTAATTTAGTTTTTTTTGTTTGAAAGGTGGCTTGATCGAGAGTGTTCTTAGCCATAATTCAAGAAAATCGGTTCAGCCGTTTGAAAGTTATCAGCTCTTTTCTAGTTATTACTGTAACCTTCACTTGTTGGGGGTGTTATAAATTTTTGATTTACACTCGTTTTATCAATAACTTAATTCATGGTTGGAACTCAGCCGCAACGCTTCCATAGTTAGATCTAGTCTTCACATTTTGTTGTCTTAAATTTTTTTTTGTCAAATATAATAATATGGTAACAAGTGTAAATTAAAAATTTATAACACCCCCGACGATCCAAAGTATTTGAGTTTTCCAAAACATCATTTTCAAATAAATAATTATGTATTTAGGCAACGTCCATCTTGACAGCTTGACATTTGTCTATTGACATAATATTATGAACCTAACGGTTATCTAACCTTCTTTTCTACAAGAAAACTAGAAAAGAGCTGATAACTCTTAAACGGTTGAACCAATTTTTTTAGATTATAGCTAAGAACACTCTCGATCAAGCCACCTTTCAAACAAAAAAAACTAAATTAAAATCGGTTCATTCGTTTAGGCGCTACGATGCCACAGACAGGTACACAGATACACAGATACACAGATACACAGACACACACGTCAAACTTATAACACCCCTCTTTTTGGGTCGGGGGTTAAAAATGGTATATGATATG
Source organism: Maniola jurtina (assembly GCF_905333055.1). Classification (NCBI taxonomy): domain Eukaryota; kingdom Metazoa; phylum Arthropoda; class Insecta; order Lepidoptera; family Nymphalidae; genus Maniola; species Maniola jurtina. The sequence goes on from NC_060053.1 coordinate 3,468,612, forward strand.
ATATGGGAATATGGTATAAATTAGTGAGTCTGACTCACGCTTGACGGATTTTTATTCTTTTGCAGTCACAGCCAAAAACAATCTAACTGACTCTGCTCAACCATCGTTCGAAGACCTCTACCAAAGACTACAGAGTGAAAAATCTAGCAAAACCAACTCGGACCAACAAAATACTGTAATATTTGACATCTCTGGTGTTACCCATGTGCTGCCTTGGACTTACAACCCTTTATTGGACAGCTGTGGTGATCTGCCCCCGAGTATAAGAAGATTAAAAAGTGAAGATTTCGTCAATGCTTGTTTTATGGAGTGGGGTTGGAAATAAAATTTAATTAAATAGAATATTCCTAGCGCCTGTTTTATTAACCCCCGACCCAAAAGTGTTCTTAGTAGTGTTGTTATGGATATCCATATCCGTAACCGAAACTATCGGATATCCGAAATAAAAAAATATCCGTAACCGTAACTGAATCCGTAATAAAAGTTTTGGATAGTTTCGGATAGGGCGGAGTCTAACTAAATACTACACTCGTGCGAATTAACTGTGCACTCCGCTGGAATGCGACACCTTCATCAGTTCACATTTTACAGTTCCTTAAAAAATTAATATCCGTAAGTAACTGAAACTATCGGATAATCCGAAATAATTTCATATCCATAACCGTAACCGAAACCGATATTATTTTTTACCAATATCCATATCCATATCCGAAATTATATATCCATAACATCCCTAGTTCGTAGCTATAATCCAAGAAAATCGGTTCAGCCGTTTGAAAGTTGTCAACTCTTTTCTATTTATTTACTGTAATCCTCACTTGTCGGGGGTGTTATTTAGGGCTCTCTCATTAAAGTGGAAATGGGCCGGCCATATTGCGAGACTGCAGAACGAGAGATGGACTAAAAAAGTCACTACGTGGATCGGACCTCAAGGCAAAACAAGACGTGGAAGACCCGGCCATATTGCGAGACTGCAGAACGAGAGATGGACTAAATTGGCCTAGCTGGGAAGGGACATCTTGTTTAGATCTTATCTTGTTTAGTTTTTATTTTTATTTTATTTTTTTGCTTGTTATGTGTATGTGTGTGCTTTTTTCTCCTTTTCATTTTTCTTTCTACTGTACGGTTTTTAAGGTTCTTTTTTGGGTTGTACTGTATTCATTTTAATATTGATCAATAAGCAGAGAACGCAACGGGCGCGGTGCGTTTTTATTTTATTAATCAATATTTCTTGGAGCAAACTGAAAACCAGCGCTGAGCATTGCCACCAATGCTCGGCCATGCTGAGTTTGCGGCCTATTGCTATTGTTAGTTTTTTTATTTTATAGATTTAATTTACTTATAACATATGTATGTTTGTCACTAGCAATAAGTAAGCAATAAAGCCTATTTATTATTATTATTATTATTATTATGTATATAACTCACTCTCACGCCCGGTTACAAAATAGATATATATAAAAGCCAAAGGGAATATAACATACTTACATACATAAAAATAAATAAACCTACATACACATTTACATAAATACATACTTGTACCAGGCGGAGGATTACGCCCCGGCAGGGGAGACCAAACGGCCGGGGGTCAGGGCGACAGGTTGAGAAAGCGGCGGACTATCCTAGCCGAGTCTAGCAAGACCGCTTTTTGCATCCTGGCTGCGAGCGAACTGCCACGGAACCCCAGTCGCCTCAGATGGTGAGCGAGGCTGACTGGGATCAACCCGTTTGCAGATATGACGATTGGGATGATTTCGGTGGACTCCACATGCCACATGTCGGAAACCTCGTGAGCCAGATCAAGATACTTGCGTTTTTTCTCCGTCTCAGCTCTCACGAGGTTCTCGTCATATGGAATGGTGATGGCCACCAAAAACACCCTCGACTGTGCCCGGTCCACCACCACGATGTCAGGCTTATTCGCTAGAATAGTCCTGTCCGTGATGATGGACCGGTCCCAATAGAGCCGGACTCCGTCGCGCTCGAGTACCGGCACCGGTGTGTACCTGTAATACGGCAACCTCTCCGGCCGTTCACGACCTCGTATCCATTAAGTTTATTTAAGTTCCACAATAATGGAGCTATCTAACCTAATTGTATTAACTACCCTGTAATAGTGCTACGTTACCATGAGCTACCTAATAGTTCATTTAGTTTCTCCAAATATGGAGCTATCTAAAAGTTTATTCAGTTTCCCCAAACGTCTAATAGTCTATTTATCTTCCACATTAGGTTCCCTGTCGCAAGCGCGACAGTGGCGCCCACTCTAATTTTTGTGTCTCTTATTGTGGAATAAAAAAGATGCCTAATCACAGTTCACCCACAGGTTCGAGATCGCATAGCATTAACATACGCTGACCGTAACAAAGTGTATGGTTACGAGTATATTTTGAAATTTTTGTGTAAAATTTCAGGATACACTACGTGTGTATATTTTGTACTAACTTCTATATTTTATATTTTGTGTAACACAGTTACCAACTTTTATAAGTGTTCCACTAATCACTCTTAACTTCCATTTTACTTTACACACATTCACAATGTCTTACCCAATAAAATACCTATCGCTTCAAAAGAACAAACTCAAACATGCAGTTATAGCTGACCTAGACGGCAATAATTTAGGTTATTATTATTATTATTAAATATTCTTAGTTACAAGAGAGTTGGCGATCTACACAACAGGCTGACTAGACACCGTAACAGGCTTGCGACTCCTACGCTCCGTCTCAGGAAGGTCCAAAAGTCATTTGTGGGAATGGGTATAATCTTCTATAACAAAATTCCTCAGCCAATTTTGGACTTGCCTTTACACAGGTTCAAAAAATCTATTAAAAATATGCTCCTGAGAAAAGCATTATACTATCGAAGATTATGTAAATGATAAAAAAGCGTGGATTTGACCTGCAATTCGCTCCAGCAATGCGCAGGACTTCAATTGCTTTTATACATGGCATAATATTGTATATCAAATCTTTGAAAAGAGCAACCGCCGAGTTTCTTTCTGGTTCTTCTCGGTAGGAAAGGCATTCCGAACCAGTGGTAGATGCTTTTGACGATTCAAAAGAACTTGTAAAAGTCTAATTGAATAAAAATATTTTGAATTTGAATTTAAAAAAGTTACTACGTGGAACGGACCTCAAGGCAAAACAAGACGTGGAAGACCCAACTCTAGATACTGCCATTATCGCCATTAAAATGCCATGACCCTACGTTGTCGTATTAGTTTACAAATTGCGAAAAACCAAATTAAATTTGAATTTCGTGGGCAGACCCGTCTCATGCCCCTTCAGTCACACTTTTGAAAGGGTACTCGTAACCTCAAATGAACCGGTATGCTTCAAGACGGCTCGCCTCTTCAGACTGGTAGGTATATACTATAAAGTGATCTGTGGGCTCGCCTCTTTTGAAGTGGTCCACCGTCCATTCAACATTGTACTGGCTCAGTACAAAAAACGTGACAACAAAGGCCGATTTGCTTCTTTGTCGCTCGTTCCGCGCTCTCGCTTGCACTTCAAGCCTTACATGGAACGCCTCAGAGCGAGGTAACGCCGCATGAGTCATGTTTTTTCGTGCGTGCAGCCGGCTCTATCGAATTATAAGACGTCACGTCAAAAGAGGCTACCCTTACTTTCACCCTTAGTAGACTCTTTTTCAAGTCATGTCCTTGTCCTACCCTACCCAGGTCCCCAATACTACTATCGTGCTTAACGTAATGCACGATTTTCAAAAATGAATTAATTAATTAATTCCCTACTATTTCTTATTGATTTACTGATTACTCCAGTAACTTTAATTAAAGTAATGCTCCGTAAAACGCTGATTGCTAGAGCTCGATTTAGCGCCTCCTAGCAGCGCCATCTAGTTTAAAAATTATAACTATTAATTCAATATCAGGTGATATCAGTAAAAAATTTCTTCCCGACTGATTTGGGGGGGGGGTGTCCACTGTAAATAAAACAAGGTAGTATTGATAGTATTTAGTTAGTTATCTTTCATTTTTATTTATAACGTAAAGAAATCTTGGAGACCTGCTATTGAGCTTTGAAATGAGAGTGTGAAGTCTTGATCCAAATGGAATTTTTACTCTGATATAGTCCTGAAAATGAAATATTGATAAGTAATTTTTAGAGTTCCGTATCTCCAGAAAAAAAACCGGTCAAGACTCGCACACGAAGGGTTCGTACAAGATAAAGCGCCATCTATATTATGTAACTAGCGACCCGCCCCGGCTTCGCACGGGTGGACATTTATTTTTTAAGCTCTCTGAGGCAACCTGCTTCATAGATGTGCAGTGTGCACCCCCCTCCCCTGCGGTTTCGCCGTGCGAATCGTGCGACACCATCATTACAATTTTAAATTCGTAATATCTTTTGAATGGATTGTCCGATTGGAATAAAATAAAAAGTAATTTATAGCTATTGAAACAATCTTGCTCAATAAATAGTTTATTTGGATAAGGATTAGTATTTGACGATAATATGATCAATAAACATAGGCTAATAATTTTAATTACTTTTATTCTATGGAAAAGTGGTTATAATGGCTAAAATATAAATGTTTGGTTTATACTATCACGGACTTTTTTGTAGGCATTATTGAGTTCTACAACTTTTCTATAGAAGTCAACCATACATCTCTAACCATTTAGGCAGCGTTCGCGAGAATCGTTAACGTACGGTAGTTTTTTCGACGCCTTACTCCACAATTTTCACTACCACGAAAAATCCTATCTATTTTCCGGGATAAAATATAGCCTATACGGATTCGGAAGAATCCCTCTAAGTAATGGTAAAAGAAATTTTGAAGTCGGTCCAGTAGTTTTTGAGCCTATTCAATACAAACATACAAAAATACAAAAATACAAAGGTTTCCTCTTTATAATATTAGATTTAAGTAGTAATTTAATTTTTTCGTGATGTACCTAGTTAACCACAAATTCATAGTTTTCGGATTTTTCCTTTACTTGTGCTATAAAACCTAACCTGCCTTTCATGATCCTAGGTCAACGGGAAGTACCCTATAGGTTTTCTTGACAGACACGACAGACGGACAGACTGATAGACAACAAAGTGATCCTATAAGGGTTCCATTTTCCTTTCGAGGTACGGAAAACTAAAAATCACTTCGTTGTCTAACTAGACACTTACCAATTTATTTCTTTTATTGACAGATCGTAGCATTTTCTCTACATCCACGTCTTCTTTCCATACGCCATCCCAATATTCCTTAAGTGCAAGAATTTAATGGTATTATTTGTACCTACCTACCTCTTTTACCTGACTGCGGCAAAGCCAAAAGGAAGGGTTATGATTTTAGCAGTCTATGTATGTAAGTGTGTATGTTTGTATCCAGATTCTGAGTATTCCACCGTTGCGCCTAAACTACTGGGCCGATTTTGATGAATGAGGTGTCAATTGAATCGTTGTAAAGGCCCGGGTGACATAGGCTGCATTTTATACGAAAAAATGTAGTTGTAAATCATAACCCTTCCTTTTGGATTTGCCGCAGTCAGATAAATGAATACAATAGTAGCTACCTACTTTGAATAAATGATTTGACTTCGTCTTCATATTTTTTCCTGCAATTTCTGAAGTGTTCAAACGCCCTAAGGAACATTTCAAGTACTTACTCCTGTCCTAAGGATATCTTTTTGAATTTTTTCATCGGGTGGATTAATTGGTTTTGAAGCTTCCAAAAGAGCCGATTGCTTTGCTACTTGTAAAACGAATTCTGGCGGGGCCTGCAAAACATAGGTGTAGGTAAGTATTAAAATAATTGTGGAACACAATGATTGGATTTTTCCATTTTTAACCCCCTGCCTAAAAGGAGGAGTGTTACAAGTTTGACGTGTGTATCTGTGTATCTGTCTGTGGCATCGCATCTCCTAAACTATTGAACTGATTTTAATTTATTATTTTTTTGTTTGAAAGGCGGCTTGATCGAGAGTGTTCTTAGCTATAATCCAAGAAAATCGGTTCAGCCGTTTGAAAGTTATCAGCTCTTTTCTAGTTTCTGTAACCTTCACTTGTCGGGGGTGTTATAAATTTTTAATTTACACTTGTCCATACGACTAACTAGGTAAGGTTTACCTTGACTGGTATTAGCTCTTGTGATGTGATTTTCGATTCAAGATACTTCTGTAGGATAAAAAATAACAATTAGTTCTGACTTCTGTATTGAGAAGAGTTTAACAAATACATAGGTACCTAATATTTCAGTACAGTAGGTTTATAGTTTAGACCATTTAAAATACATCCATACAAATTTTAAAATTGCCGCGCTTTTTTTAGCTGATTTGCACTTGTAGGCTCTGGCTCCTAAACTTTTTGTGACCCTGACCCAATATCAACGGAAACTTGTGAATGTGGTTCGTCTGTGTTGGCGTTTGCTGGCGCGCGTGCGGTGCCTTTTTGGAGTGTTTTTTTTTTGTTAAAAAGGGTGTTTTTTAGTGGTGGAACTGACTGGGAAGTGCTCCAAAAGAGCGCCGCGCATACTTATAAAATCCCTAACTGCAAACTTGACATTGGTTAATCTGTGTAAAGCCAGACGAGAAAAAAAACTTGTGAATGTGTTGCCAGACCTATTATTTAGCCAAATAGAATGCAATAAATGCGGATCTTGATAAACTTAGACGAAAGAGGAAAACGTGGAATAAGATTAAAATAATAATATGATGTTTGCAGTCTGACCTTCACAATATTGTCTAATTCGGTTTCGGCGGCATCATTCAAGATACTCTTCTGTAAATTGAAAATTATTATGTAACTATTACTAAATATCCTGCTTGTATCCTGGAGATATGGATAACATTGATCCCGGAAAATGAACAAGTTCCCACAGGATTTTTAAAAGATAAATTCACACAGATGCAGTTGCTTGAATTTAAGTTTATTTGATATGGTATTTTTGACTTCATATGTTTTAGGCATCGATGTAACTATATGGATGGGCCCTTCGAAGATAAAAAACGCGCTCAAAAAGTCAAGAGAATTTTCAAGTCTCTTGACTTTGTCAATGACGATGACGTAAGATTCAAGCGTACTTTTGCGGACGAAATTGTATGGGAAAGGCTAATCCATATACATCGATGGTTTTAGGTAACTAGTTAGGCACTTACCTATATTTATGTTATTTGCGATTACTAAAACGTCACAATATACTTAATTATTGTGTTATTTTACTGTTGATATTATGGGCATTGGGTACAAGCTAGACCGTAAACTACAAACCTCCACATAAGGATATGTCAGAACAAATCGTCTTCCGAAATCTTGGTAGTTCACTGGAATATTGTAATGCTGGTTTGTACCGAAAAGGTCGGCAGCATCACCCGCCTCTCTTGCTTTTTCCATTTCATCAGACTGATATCCTAACTAAAAAAATAAACTAAACAAGGTAAAGTTGAAAACTAAAACCCGACTGCGATCGTCTTAATAAACGCTGAAATATTATAGTAAAATTGTTTTTCTGTCGCCTGTTATATTTTAATGTTACTGTACATTTATTATGAGATCAGAATTTTCTTCTCTTTCATTTGACACCCCACTCGATACAATAGCAAAAAAAAAAAAATTTGTGACCCCCACTTTTTTTCATGTAACATTCGTTAGGTCAATTTTTTTCGTATGAAATGTAGCCTGTGTGGATTTTGTTTCTTTATTTTGAAGGGAATCCTTTGTTTTCTCAGGATAACAACATAATCCTGGTCAGTTCCAGCTCCTAAGCTATCTGAGAGCTTTAGTTGTAATTCGTTGTGTAGATGAAGTTTAAAGAACTAACAAATAAACATACACATTATCGGAATCACAGTAATAAAAGTGTAGATGCACCTTTTCATTAAAATCTTCATCATCTTCAATATCTTTTGACTCTTGATTGTTCAACTGAAATTGAATGGAAAAGATGGGACATGTTATTTTGAGGTTTTACAGTAAGTTACTACGACCATCTACCTACTCGTATGTAATTACCATTTTATTTTCCTCTTCAATTATGGAGTCCCCGACGGATTCTGAGTCTTGACGGCTTAACTGAAAATTGAATCATTGAGATTTTGTTACTTAATTTTATAAATACGTAAGTATTCACATATCAATAAAAATAATATATTTTGCAATTATTATGTAAGTAGGTACTTAATGGTAGCGTCTCAGGCATAACTACTCATATTATTTAAATAAAGTGTATTTATGATGTGTTAATAGTAAGTAACTACATAAGGTTTAGTTTATGTTTATCTATTCAAATTACTGAAATCTGTAATTAAAATTAAACAAATGCAAATCAAATAATAAATAATTCAAAAAATATAGGTAATATTCCTACCCCAAAATGAAAAATAATGCAAAAAATTATTATATAAGTAGTTCTTTTCATGATTGGTTAGTTATAGTAGAAAACAGAAATATCAAAATAATCTTTATCGTTGACTTGTTAATTAATTTGATTTAACGACATATTGACAGCCGTGCCGTGAAGGAAACTTGTAGATAGCTTTATTCGATAAAAACCACTGGGGTTGTAAACTTGAAATTTTTATCAGGTTTCTTTTAAATAATAATTGATGTAAGTAGGTAATCGCTAAGGAATGGACTTTTGGAAATTCCACCCTCTAAGGGGATTAAGTAGGGGGATGAAAGTTTGTACGAAGTTAAGTCCGTCATTTTCCAAATGATATCCATGAAAATTGATATTTCAGTTTCTGGTACAAATAAAAAAAATACCATCGTGTTTCACGATTTTTGGACATTTCACTACCAAGAGAGTTAAAATAGGACATGAAAGATTGTATTTTTTGTGTCAGTATTTTTGGAAATTCTACCCTCATTATCTACCTGAGTGACGCCGGGCAGAGTCAACTAGTCAAATTCAATGCATTGGGTTCGTTGGCTGGAAATTGATGCCGTACCTATGATATTGATTGATAGCACAGCACCTAGGTGAAGACTTGTATATTTTTATAGCAATATTGTAGTTATTATTAATACATGGCAACATTTTCCATGTAATTATGTTCAAAGTCCTAGGACCCAAAGCCGAGAATCATTAAAAATCAAATTGAGTATCTATGGATTGAAGTCAGCTGTCAGAACAGAAATGTCAATTCGATTTTGACAAGTATCGAAGTTGAATTCCTGTGTAGAACAATGCATTTTGTTTTATTTTTCCTAATCATCTTATAATATTCAGCATAATAGGCTGTTATTTCTTCTGCATATAATAAGCGTCTAAAACTGCGCGATAAAATGGTTTATTTATAACCAGACACGAGTTTTTCTTGTTTTTTTTTTGTGTGAATATTGTTTTTTGCTGCACTCATCTAATAAAATGTTTGGAAGGCCAAGATGCAGGGAGTGGACACCGTTAACAACCCAGCAACTTCGCCTACGCAGCTTGATTCAGGTAAAAGTGCATTGTGTGGAAGAATAAATAGGTTTTTATCATGTGCTCATCCAAGAAAAATTTACAAACATACGCCTACAGTTTGTCATTACTACGAACTTGTTTTTAGTGAAATACCTATAGATACAGCTTGTCTCATAAAGTGTTAACTCACATAAACTAGACAAAGCAATCGGCATTTAGGTACAGTTAGAATAAATTATAATACGAATATAAATTATAATTAACTAAAATAAAAATGTATGAATTAGATGTATTCTTTATACAAATACTTAGTACTTCTAAAAGTGTTTCACTTATCAATTCAAGTCAAGAGTGAATAGGCAACTTCTAGGCGAGCGCACTCCATCTTAGGCTGCATCATCACTTGTTAGCAGGTCTGATTGCAGCCAAGCGCTAGTCTATATAATTTAAAAAAAAAATCTGATTGCACAGTTTAAAAGAAAATTGCTATTCTACCAGTTACCTAGTTATCTATATTCCAAAATCCACGAATGGTTTAGTAGTCCTACTTTTAAAATATGTATTACACTTATGCAATAGCAGCTGTTGCTTTTTAGATTTAAAAACTATTTTTCTTTAAAACCAACCATGAAACAGCAATTCAAGTGAAAATTCAAACTTGGATATCTAATTTTTTTTTTAAATTCTGATACAAGTTAGGCCATAACTCACCTGCCTGATAGTAAGTGATGATGCAGTCTAAAATGCCAGGCAACTTTCTGCTATTTCTTTTCAAGTTAGCTAAGTAGTGTAAATTAAAAAAACTTAACACCCCTGACAAGTGAAAGTTAAAGTAACTAGAAAAACCCTGATAACTTCCAAATGGCTGAACTGATTTTCTTGGATTATAGCTAAGAACACTCTCAATCAAGCCACCTTTCAAACAAAAAAAAAAAAACAAAGTTGAAATCGGTTCATTAGTTTAAGAGCTACGATGCCACCGACAGATACACACGTCAAACTTATAATACCCCTCTTTTTGGGTCGGGGGTAAAAAAATGAAACAGACAGATAAATAGACACAAAAATATGGACATCGAAAATTGATTAATTGGTAGAGGAGAGAATTAAACAGATAAGGATAAACAAATGCAGTTTTGTTGGCATACATATAGTATTTTGAGTTATCTCGATGTGGCTTAACTCTCGCTGATAGCAAAAATATTCTCAAAACTTTATCTTATCTAAATATATATGAAATCATTGGTGAAAAGAGATAGTATTTCTTTATAAGTACTTTTTATAAAAGTTTTCCTGAATTTATGTCCAATACTGGAAGCTGCCAGCCAGTGAATCTTAGGTAATTTGAAGTTGGTCCTAAACTCTAACAATTCTGCATTCACCCAATGAAATACACATTCAAAATTTCAACTTTCTAATGGTTACGGACAGACAGATAGACGGAGGGAGAAAATATTCTTATTCTTTTTTGCATTTCAGATTGTAGGATACAACATAAGGCCACCAGAGTGGTGTACGCATCAATGTAGCTACTACCTAACTTTACACCATACAACGATGTCTGCTCCATTTTACACCAGTGAAAGGATATGCTCACCACACCCTAAATGGAAGGAGATTGATTCTGGTAAGACAACAATTTCAATGAGTATCATTTTTCGGCACTTTGCCAGTAGGGTGGTAACTAGCCACGGCCGAAGCCTCCCACCAGCCCAGACCAGAGCTTTAGAACATTCCGAACCCCTGCCGGAAATCGAACCCGGGACCTCCCACTTATAAGACCACAGCGCTTACCACTGCGCCAGTGAGGTCATACTTAGAATCTATCAAACTTCAGGCCTGATTGTATGAGTTGGTATTGACGATCACTTATTATCAAGTGAGACCGTAACCGCCGCATTGATTAAAAAAATACAATACAAAGGAATCATTGACTGACCTTGGAATGTACCTATATCGATAGGTTAAAATAATCAACTTTACTACTGGCCTTTGGTTAGTTGCTAGCCTATTTATCCATATGAATATACATAGGAATATCACACTATAATCCTTACTTAATATTATAAGTGCGAAAGTAACTCTGTCTGTCTGTGTGTTCCGCAATCACACATACTTTTTAATGCGAAAAAGGGATGTAAGGGGTCCAAATAAGGGATGAAAGTTTGTATGAAAATCACATCATTTTTAAAGCTAGAAGCTTGTTTGTTGAGGCTTTTGACTAGATATAAATAAATACGACATTCAAAGTTTGAAAAACTGTACTCTAAAGGGGGTAAAAATGGGGATGAAAGTTTTTGTGTGATGACGTCCGGCAAAAAAGCTCAGAAAAAAAGAGTAAAAATACTCTCCATTCAGCAAAGCTTGTGTGGTGAAGATTGCTTTAAGCAATAAGGGCGCCTTTGCATACTTTTTTTTTAAGTTTCTTGATTTGTCTTGGTTTTTTCATGTTTTGTGTGCAATATCGTCTTGAATCTATCTATCTGATTCAGGATCTGTCCCTGTTCCAAATTTGGTCAAAATCGGTTAAACGCCTTGGGATGGGCCTTTAAAATCCCGTGGGAACGCATTCGATTTTCCGAGACAAAAAGCCTAGGTCCGTCCCCGGGATGCAAGGTGTCTCTATACCAAATTTCGTCAAAATTGGTTAAACGGAGCCACGGTAGCTCAACGGTTGAGGAGCGGACTGAATTCCGAAAGGTCAGCGGTTCCAACCCCACCCGTTGCACTATTGTCGTACCCACTCCTGGCACAAGCTCTACGCTTAATTGGAGGGGAAAGGGGAGTATTAGTCACGATTAGCATGGCTAATATTCTTATTTAAATAAAAAAAAAACAATGATGGCTGTGAAATGCTAGCAGACAGACAAACCGACACATTTTCGCATTTGTAATGTTAGTATATTGGATAGTATGGATGGATATGGACTGCGTACAGCGTGATTCATATGAATATTATTATTGCTATCTGATTATACAACATTCATCCAATATATAGGTCAAATGTTACCTACTTGGTAATCTATCTACCTATTGATATGATGGTATCAAATGGGCAATTTCGACACCACCAAACTTTTATGATATTAGGTCATCTCTATTATTCTTATTGCCTGGTTTCTCTTTGATGAGGATGAGTTAAAATTAGATAATACATATTTATACAAACGCGATAGAGATGTTCGTAAAACGCAAGCTTATTTATAAAATTTAGAGCCTCAATAGCTTAACCGGTAACGGAGTGGACTGAAAACCAAAAGGTCAACGGTTCAAACCCCGCCCGTTGCACTATTGTCGTACCTACTCCTAGCACAAACCTGACGCTTAGTTGAAGAGGAAAGGGGAATATTAGTCATATTTTAACATGGCTAATATTCTTTGAAAAAAAAAAACAACACTTTGGAATTAACATTTTGGGAATTGAAATTCTACATTTTGCGAATTCAACATTTTGGAATTCAACATTTTGGGAATCGAAATTCAACATTTTGTAATTTCAAAATTCAACATTTTGCAAATTCATTTTAGGCCTCAACGTTTTGCAATTTTAACATTATAAGACTTCAACATTTTTGGCCTGAAGAAAATTAATGTCGTGAAACTAATATTGTGCCACGAATTTCGTAATGTAAATTCCGCTTAAAAATACGCCGTGGGCATAGGTTAAGAACCTATGCCCACGGCGTATTTTATCGTATCGAGGAAGGTGACATCAGACATGAAATGCGTTGTTGGGAATTAACATTGCAGTAAACGGGATATAATGATAATGGTTGTGCGCAACTGAATTCGTAATAATCACACATCACACTAATATTATAAAGGCGAAAGTTTGTATGTGTGTTACTCCTTCACGCAAAAACCACTGGACGGATTTGGCTGAAATTCGGAATGGAGATAGATAATATCCTGGATTAGCACATAGGCTACTTTTTATCCCGGAAAACCAAAGAGTTCTCCCGGGATTTCGAAAAACCTAAATCCACGCGGACGAAATCGCGGGCGTCAGCTAGTAATAATTAATTTTTATTATCATTTACGTGAAAACGTTTGAAACCAAACATATGAGTGGTTGCTTGACTAATCTATCGAACTGGTGATTACTGCCTTGTTATTCAAATAAGGATTATGTGACTTTTTTAGGAACCCTTATAGGATCACTTTGTTTTCTGTCTGTCAGTTTATGTGTCTCCATTAGTTGAAATTTGCGGCTATGGTAAAAATTAATATAATCTGGAAAACATAAACAAATTGGCAATCGATAAATCGATATTCGATTGACAGATCTAAAACTGGGCCACATGCTGGATTCACGTTTTGTTTAGGTTAGAAATCTATATCTATCTATACTATATAAATCATTAATATTATAAATGCTAAAGTGTGTCTGTCTGTCTGCTTGCTTTTTGCGGTTCATCCTTTTAACCGATTTTAGCTACATTTAATCTCTCAAAATCGTACAGTTAGAGAGAGATATTAAAAAAAAAACCAAAATCCATGCGAACAAAGTCGCGAGCATCATCTAGTGCTGTTATAATTTTTTTTCTGTTGCAGAAATAACTCAGCGCATGTCCTCCACAAACATAGTGATAAGGATATGGTGTCACGTCCTCTTACCGCCGGCGAAGGACGAAGAAGAGAAGTCTGGACAAATGCAAGACACAGTCATTCAAACTTGGGGTATATACTTCAGTGGGCTAAGATACATCGGGGCCAATTTATCCTTGAACTTCACTTCAGACTGCTTCAAAAGCAATACTTTAGTGTTTCAAATGCATGGAGGGTACTTCTGTTCATACAAAAGTTTGAAATTAGATGTAATACCACCAGAGAATGAGCTAGAACAAGGATCCCTATCGTCCGATTCGTCAGGCAAGACGAGCTGTTTCAAAATCACCTTAGAACCAAAAGTTATACAGAACTATAAACTTATGAAGGAATCTAGATCGGTTTCGCCCGGGCGGTTCTCGAAAATCCCCGAAAAGGAGTATTCGAAAAGCCAAAGCCCAGTCGAAAGAGGTTTTAAACAAAATATTCCTACACTAAGAAATTCTTCGAGTTTAACCACGTCGCTAAGTCATAGAGAAAGGAGGGATGATAATTTAAGTCATAGAGATAGTAGCAGAGATGAGAGTGTAGAAAGGAAAAAGGCGGAAGTTAACCCTAACCATATTTACGAACATTCACCGGACAATGTCGATATCAGAGAGTTTTCGTCTGCCGAACTGAACTGTGATATTTCTGCTTCCCAAGAGGAGCTATCGAATAAAATCGATTTAAGCGAAACAGCGGAGAGTTACGACTTAAGAAACGAATCGGATGTGCCAAAGTATAGATATTTGGCGATAAATTTCCTCAAATCTGAAATCAGACCTAGTTACAACGCGACCAAACTTCAAAACCTCCACTTACTTCAATACTCGATAAAGAAACGCCAAGAGGCTGTCCAAGAAATAAAAGAAAGGATATATCAAAAGTCTGCGTTAACACAAAGTTTATCACCAGAGTTTGAGATTAAATTGAAAGGTAAAAGTAGGTCGTATCGTAATTTATTTTCGCCCGAAGAAGACGATGCGTTGAGGAGAGAAAAGTCATCGTCACAAAGTGACTTGACGGTCAAGAACGGCAGAGTGAAAGAAGATAGGATACCCATATCAAATGGTCCACGATTAGCCTTGAAGTTGAATGATCTTTTGTCTTACAAGGTAGGTACGTTTTAGTTTGAGCAACTATTTAATATAGCCTTCCGTAGGCATTTTTAGGGTTTCGTACCTCAAACGGAAAAACGGTACCCTTATAGGATCACTTTGTTGTCCGTCTTTCGGGGGTCTGGTCTCAATCTAACTTTTGGAGTTATGTGCGTTTTAAGCAATCAAATGTCAAAGCCAAAGTAAAAGTCAAAGCATTTAAGCATTTATTTATGTAGCAAATAAATAAATAAAATAAATAATTTTTTTTCAAATTAGGTACTATTTCACTCCTTTTGATGGTCAGAATTATTAGATTTGTAAGATGATATAGTGTTGATAATTAATTAATTACGTGAACTTGAAACTATACCTACGAGGGTTCTAAACCCTCAATAGCTCAATAGCTCAACGGTTATAGGAGTGGACTGAATTCTGAAAGGTCGGCGGTTCAAACCCCAGCCGTTGCACTTGTCGTACCCACTCCTAGCACAAGCTTTTACGCTTAATTGGAGGGGAAAGGGGAATGTTAGTCATGATTAAAATGGCTAATATTCTTTTTAAAAAAATTGGTTGTCTGTTAAATCGGTTTACTGACGATAGTTGAACGTGACAACAAAGGCCGATTGTGCTTCTTTGTCGCTCGTTCCACGCTCTCGCTTGCACTTCAAGCCTTACATGGAACGCGTCATAGCGAGGTAACGCCGCATGAGTCATGTTTTTTCTTGCGTGCAGCCGGCTCTATCGAATTATAAGACGTTCTCACGTCAAAAAAAAATGGACTAATGACCCAAATCTTTATTCCGAGAGGAGGCCTATGCTCAGTAGTGGACCGACGATGGGTTAAATGATGATTTTTAGACATGAAAATATTTTCAGAAGTTCTAAGACCACTTATGTCAAAAGTCCGTGACCCTGTGGTTATACTAGTTTCTTTTCCTTTTTTCCAGTCTAAACCTTCACCCTTTCAAAGGGCAGAGTACCTCAGACTAACGAAGCAATTAGAGATCCTACATTTCAAAAGGCTCATACTTTCCGACGAGAGAGATAGCAAGTTGGCAAATATAAGGAGGCTGAAAGAGCAACATGCTAAACTGTTTGAAGAGAACCAGGATGTTGGTAAGTATTAACCAGATTTTTGTCTGCACATAATGTTGTAAACGACTTATAATCTTAAAAGCGTATGCCAGCTACTTCGTCCGTGTGGTTCTTCAAAAATTGCATTGAATTGGGGTTGAATTTCCAAAAATCCTTAGCAGTTGTCTACGTTATATTACAAACATGATTCATTTTCAAATTCATGATGGTAGACCTACATTTCTTTGAAAAATGTTTATTGGTGTTATTTTCGAAGATTTCGGGGAGTTTTTTATGTAAATATTGTCGGTTTAAAGATAAATCCGGGATTGTAATTAACAGGAAACACGAATTTTTTTCAGGTTCGGAACTGATGCAAAACTACCACGCGTTGTCCCGTAGAACGGAACAACTGAAGGAAACAAGGGAGTCTTGCTACGCTCTGAGGGAGTTAGCTGCAAGATCCCACGCTGCCTTGGGTAGCCATAGGACCAATTTGTTGATGGACTTACACAGCATATTTTATATAGAACAGGTTTGTAAATTGTCTATAGTAAAATTGGGCTAGATTTTGGCCTATTTGTAAATTTTCATTTTTATTGTGAGATAGGCAAGGAAACAAGGGAGTCTTGCTACGCCCTGAGGGAGTTAGCTGCAAGATCCCACGCTGCCTTGGGTAGCCATAGGACCAATTTGCTGATGGACTTACACAGCATATTTTATATAGAACAGGTTTGTAAATTGTCTATAGTAAAATTGGGCTAGATTTTGGCCTATTTGTAAATTTTCATTTTTATTGTGAGATAGGCAAGGAAACAAGGGAGTCTTGCTACGCCCTGAGGGAGTTAGCCGCAAGATCCCACGCTGCCTTGGGTAGCCATAGGACCAATTTGCTGATGGACTTACATAGCATATTTTATATAGAACAGGTTTGTAAATTGTCTATAGTAAAATTGGGCTAGATTTTGGCCTATTTGTTTATTTTTATTCTGAGATAGGTGAAGAAACAAGAGAGTCTTGCTACGCCCTGAGGGAGTTAGCTGCAAGATCCCACGCTGCCTTGGGTAGCCATAGGACCAATTTGCTGATGGACTTACATAGCATATTTTATATAGAACAGGTTTGTAAATTGTCTATAGTAAAATTGGGCTAGATTTTGGCCTATTTGTTTATTTTTATTCTGAGATAGGTGAAGAAACAAGAGAGTCTTGCTACGCCCTGAGGGAGTTAGCTGCAAGATCCCACGCTGCCTTGGGTAGCCATAGGACCAATTTGTTGATGGACTTACACAGCATATTTTATATAGAACAGGTTTGTAAATTGTCTATAGTAAAATTGGGCTAGATTTTGGCCTATTTGTAAATTTTCATTTTTATTGTGAGATAGGCAAGGAAACAAGGGAGTCTTGCTACGCCCTGAGGGAGTTAGCTGCAAGATCCCACGCTGCCTTGGGTAGCCATAGGACCAATTTGCTGATGGACTTACACAGCATATTTTATATAGAACAGGTTTGTAAATTGTCTATAGTAAAATTGGGCTAGATTTTGGCCTATTTGTAAATTTTCATTTTTATTGTGAGATAGGCAAGGAAACAAGGGAGTCTTGCTACGCCCTGAGGGAGTTAGCCGCAAGATCCCACGCTGCCTTGGGTAGCCATAGGACCAATTTGCTGATGGACTTACATAGCATATTTTATATAGAACAGGTTTGTAAATTGTCTATAGTAAAATTGGGCTAGATTTTGGCCTATTTGTTTATTTTTATTCTGAGATAGGTGAAGAAACAAGAGAGTCTTGCTACGCCCTGAGGGAGTTAGCTGCAAGATCCCACGCTGCCTTGGGTAGCCATAGGACCAATTTGCTGATGGACTTACATAGCATATTTTATATAGAACAGGTTTGTAAATTGTCTATAGTAAAATTGGGCTAGATTTTGGCCTATTTGTTTATTTTTATTCTGAGATAGGTGAAGAAACAAGAGAGTCTTGCTACGCCCTGAGGGAGTTAGCTGCAAGATCCCACGCTGCCTTGGGTAGCCATAGGACCAATTTGCTGATGGACTTACATAGCATATTTTATATAGAACAGGTTTGTAAATTGTCTATAGTAAAATTGGGCTAGATTTTGGTCTATTTGTTTATTTTTATTCTGAGATAGGCAAAGAAACAAGAGAGTCTTGCTACGCCCTGAGGGAGTTAGCTGCAAGATCCTATGTTGCCTTGGGTAGCCATAGAACCAATTTGCTGATGGACTTACATAGCATATTTTATATAGAACAGGTTTGTAAATTGTCTATAGTAGAATTGGGCTAGATTTTGGTCTATTTGTTTATTTTTATTCTGAAATAGGCAAAGAAACAAGAGAGTCTTGCTACGCCCAGTTAGCTGCAAGATCCCACGCTGCCTTGGGTAGCCATAGGACCAATTTGCTGATGGACTTACATAGCATATTTTATATAGAACAGGTTTGTAAATTGTCTATAGTAAAATTGGGCTAGATTTTGGTCAATTTTTTGCTGCATTGTATAACTAACTGCACTCATGTACATTCTATACTCATCCACGGAGTAAGTATAGGGCTCTCTCTGTTACGTAATCCCATACAAATGACAGAGACAAAAATCTCAGTTAACCATTTTGAGGCACATCACAAACGAAACTTATAAATATGTTTTCGAATGTTTCTTGAAAACATTTTCGATTTGTATTTGGAATGTTTTTTGAAAATATTTTTCAACTATAGCTGAAAACAGTAGTTTCTGATTGCAGTTAAAATAATCTATAAATTGGTTAGACTTATGGCATTGGATTACAACATGGGGTTATTCAAGGGGAGAACCAACAAATTTCTGAAAGGCCGACAACGCATTGGCGTTTCCTCTGGTATTGCAAATGTTCATTGGCGGCGGTAATCGTTAACATCAGGTGACCCGCCTGCTCTTTTGCTCACTATTTGTATTAAAAAAAAAATCTAGACCCAATTGTATAGCTAGTAATTTATTTATTTTAAATTATTAATTTATTTTTACCAGAAAGACCCAACAGTCTGGTCAATATGCGACATTCCCCTCCCGATCTGCGGCGACGACAGCCCCCGGGCATCGAACCCCGTCCCCGACTCGGTGGCCGCTGGTTTCGTGGCGCAGGCTACATCACTCGCGGCCGCCATCTTGAATCAGCCGCTGAGATACAAGATCACATTACTAGGCTCCGCGAGTAAGATACTGGATATCATTCCGGACTTGCCTGATCCCAAGTGAGTAACAGTCACAGTCAAACACACATTCACGCATACGCACCCGTACACACACACGCACCCGCACACATGCACACGCACACACATACACGCACGCGTCCACTCCCGTAAATGCTTAAGCATTGTAAAACTTACGTTATTTAAATACTAGACGATGCCCGAGGCTTCGTCCGCGTGGGCCACACAAATTTCAAACCCCTATTTACCCTCTTAGGGGTTGAATTTTCAAAAATTCTTGGTCAATATGCGACATTCCCCTCCCGATCTGCGGCGACGACAGCCCCCGGGCATCGAACCCCGTCCCCGACTCGGTGGCCGCTGGTTTCGTGGCGCAGGCTACATCACTCGCGGCCGCCATCTTGAATCAGCCGCTGAGATACAAGATCACATTACTAGGCTCCGCGAGTAAGATACTGGATATCATTCCGGACTTGCCTGATCCCAAGTGAGTAACAGTCACAGTCAAACACACATGCACGCATACGCACCCATACACACACACGCACACACGCGCGCACGCACACACGCACGAATCCACTCCCGTCAACACACAAACCCGTACACGTACGTGCGCGCACACACACCTACACACACATACACACTCTTGCACATACAAACGCACGCGCATACACATACGCCCGTAAGTGCCTAAGCATTGTAAAACTTACCTTATTCAAATATCATTAAAGTATAAATCGCCTAAATTTATAAGTATAAACCCAATCGTGGTTAATTATGTTCTTTAATTTGCTTTAAGAGAAATGGCGTGTTCATAGCACTTTCCATACAAAATCATGCAGTTTGGTTCTCATTTGAATACTAACCAATCAACGAATTACGAATAAACTCTTAAAAAAAATTTATTTTTATTTTTCAGTATACCCCTCTTTGGGCGGGGAGGTGACATAACCCTTTTCCGATACGCTTTGTTCTTGCTGAATAAGTGCATAGCTCAATTGCTGTGGGGGAGAGGTCTCAGTGTTTACGACATGAGGCCAACATTGGCCAACCTGCAGCGACTGTTGACCACGCCGAACAATTTGTGAGTATTTTTGTTGCCAACGCCCTATCCAACGGCACTTTTTCAGTATACCCCTCTTTGCGCGGGGAGGCGACATAACCCTTTTCCGATACGCGTTGTTCTTGCTAAATAGGTGCATAGCTCTATTGCTGTGGGGGAGAGGTCTCAGTGTTTACGACATGAGGCCAACGTTGGCCAACCTGCAGCGACTGTTGACCACGCCGAACAATTTGTGAGTATTTTTGTTGCCAACGCCCTATCCAACGCCACTTTTTCAGTGTACCCCTCTTTGCGGGGAGGCGACATAACCCTTTTCCGATACGCTTTGTTCTTGCTGAATAAGTGCATAGCTCAATTGCTGTGGGGGAGAGGTCTCAGTGTTCACGACATGAGGCCAACGTTGGCCAACCTGCAGCGACTGTTGACCACGCCGAACAATTTGTGAGTATTTTTGTTGCCAACGCCCTATCCAACGCCACTTTTTCAGTGTACCCCTTTTTGCGCGGGGAGGCGACATAACCAACATAACCCTTTCCCGATATACTATCCTCAATTGCTATGGGGGAGAGGTCTTATAGAGCGCATTTTGACTTTGCTTAGACTTAAGACACTGTTAAAACGAGACAGCGCTATACTGCTGACATAAAACCATCTTGTTTTAACTGAAGCTTAAGTATTGAAAATATTGAAGTTCATCATTTGAATTTAAAGAAGTGGAAACTTAAAACTATGAAATCAGTTTTTTTTAAATATTTTTCAAATCACTTTTGGTATCAAAAACTAAAATTTCATAGTTTTAAAGAGGTGATGCTGAATTTTTATTTTTTTCCCCTTTCCCCTCCAATTAAGTGTAAAGCTTGTGCCAGGAGTGGGTACGACAATAGTGGTGGGGTTTGAACCACCGATCTTTCGGAAGTCAGTCCGCTCAACCGTTGAGCTATCGAGGCTCTTATTAATATTAATTATAATTGAACCCGTTTACCCCAGATTTCTTTAATTTCTGACTTCTAATGCAGATCAGACACATCAAAGTTATTCGGAACATATCGTTGGCTTGAGGACAGCCAGTGCGCGCGAACGCAGTCTCTACGTAACCTCGTCCCTTCGGAGAGGAAATATAGACAGTTCAATAGATTTAAGGTATGTATACTGACAAAAGCTGTGTAATACTATATACTATATACATTATTACTATATCCATTATTCATAACTATTTTATAAATACTTGATAACATACTAACTTCTTGTAATTTAATTTTACTTAATTTAATTACTTAGACTAACCTACTAACTCCCGCACAGAATTGAGATTGTATAGACTATTAGTGAGCACTTTATGGGTGACTGTAACATCTAGAAATGATTGGCTAAGTGGGATTGTAATAATGCTGTATGTGTTCCAATAAAAAAAAAAAAAAAAAAAAATACATTGCATACATAAAGAACTCACTCGCGATATTTGCCCTATGTGCCTACAATCTCTATTTGGCGTCACACTTAGCTATCTGCATGCCAAATATCAGCCTGATCCGTCCAGTAGTTTGAGTTGTGTGTTGATAGATCAGCCAGTCACCCGACCTTTTTACCCGACTGTGGCAAAGCCAATAGGAAGAGTTATGAATTTAGCTGTCTATGTTTGTATCCAGATTCTGTGTGTTCCTCCGCAGCGCCTAAACTACGCAGCCGATTTTGATGAATGATGTGTCAATTCCGTCCGGTCCGGTAAAGGTCCGGGTAACATAGGTTTATATTATTTTATACAAAAAAAATTGACCTAACATATTATGCTAACCTATACTTTAAAAAAAAAAACTTAAAATTGACAGGAATGCGTAGATTCTCACACTCCACACAAAGGTTTCAATCGAAGACACAAACATTCCCGAAGTGTGGGCAGCTATCATGATGATCAGGTAAGAAATATTTGTATGTTGGTTTCATATCCACTATAACTTTCTAAACTAAACTAAACTCTTTCTAAACTAATAAAACAATTCAGAATAGATATACCATGAACTTCTATCAATAGGCGATTCTTTTTATTTATTAAAGTATACTTACAACACGGAGCCCTTATAGGATCACTTTGTTGTCTATCTGTCCGTCTGTTCGTCCGTCTGTCGTGTCTGTTAAGAAAACCTATAGAATCATGAAGGTCGGGTTATAGGTATAGGTCTTATAGCACAAAACCTTGAATTTGTGGTTATACCATACAAATAAAAATTAAAACGTGTTCACGAAAAATTTAATTCACTAAATAACATACAGATGGCGCTGACCGTTATTAACTTGCAGAGTTCTAAAAGGTGTTAGGTATATCTTGTAAGATGGTACGGAACCCTTCGTGTGATAGTCCGACTCGCACTTTACCGGTTAATTTTTATACTAAGCCAAAATTTAAACTTTTTTACAGGACCTGTCAGCCTTAAACGACTCAACACTGTCGATAATGGGTTCAGAATCGAATATCTACGATATGAAGCTAGCCAAATCCGACTGTTCCCAGAACCTCAAGCAACATAATTCCGATTCTGAGATCACCAAAATCGATTCCAGACTCGATTCGGAAAGAGTTCAATTCACCCTTGGTAAGTAAACTTAAATTTATGAATAAATAAAAAAAATAACAATATTTTTTATTCAATGATTTGAATCTTCAAAAGCTATCACTGGTTCGGAATGCCTCCAACATAGCTCATAGTTCTTCTTTATAGTCCTATTCCTAATTGCTGAAGGTCGTGATCCCTGTCTATTAATTATATAATGGTAGGAGTTCTCTTGGTATACCAATGCGGTGGGTTCGTAGATCCTTCCGCATACAACTCGACTAAGAGTACCAGATTTTGACTCTTAGGTTGATTTACAGTTATTATCAGATATTAGTGGTAATAATCGGGACCGATTGCGACGGCTTAACGTGCTTGCCGAGGCACGGAGGAAACGAAAAGGCCAAAATCGGTCACCCATCCAGTTACCGACTGGGTCAAAGTTGCTTGCCAATTGCAATAGATTGATATGCGTTATCACAACTAGGCCACTAGGCAATTAGCAACTATCACTTTACCGTTTTTTACTAAAAAATCTTGAATATCAAGCAAAATCATTCACCCTAGTCTCTCTCGTGGTGAGATGCAGTTAGAGAGAAAGGGTGACACGCATAAATACATAAACTGTCAACAACACTATTTTAGGTTCCACCCGCAAACGAGTTATCGCTTCGATGAAGCGGGCTCTTAAGAAGTTTTATTTGTTTTTTTTTTTTTAAAGAATATTAGCCATGTTAAATGACTAATATTCCCCTTTCCTCTCCAACTAAGCGTCAGGCTTGTGCTAGGAGTAGGTACGACAATAGTGCAACGGGCGGGGTTTGAACCGTCGACCTTTCGGTTTTTCAGTCAACTCCTTTACCGGTTGAGCTATTGAGGCTCTTATTAAAAAAGTTACTTAATTCATCAAAGTTACTTAATTGAGGCTTCTATTAAAAAAGTTACTTTTAATTCAATTATTCATTCCAGGTGACGACACAGAGTTGGACGAAAAGTTGGTACGTCTTTCGACGAACAACGACGACGAGGTGACGTGTTCGACGTGTTTAGACGAAAACGTCAAACGCATATGCTCCGAGATCAACAGCTTCTGTTCGAACACGACGAAAAGTAGTTTTGAATCGCCGAAAAGTGATATAGACATAGCGAAATATATGGAGAGGAAAGCCAGTGTTGAGGTTAGCGACTGTGAAAATTGTGATAGTGTCAAATGTGACTTGGCGTGCGCGAATAACATTCAGGACGTCATTGTTATACCTAGTGCGGAGGCCATCTTGGAAATTCAGGATTTGAATTTGGAAGATGACGTTTAACGGTCGAAAGTGGTATCTGTACCATCAGTATAAGATTTTACTTAGAATATTGATAGTACAGCCCAACAAGGCTCTCTTGGCACTTGAGTGACGGCGCTGTTGTAGCTTTATGCCGACACAGCGAACTATCAACAAGTGCACTTCTCAAGACGGCGGCTTTAGTTCCCATTTTGGCCACGCGCCAAAAGAGCCTTGTCGGACTGTATTTGAGAGTCGAAACACTTTAGTGTTAATGTAAAATGGCCTTAACTACCTTGTATTAATGTTCAAGTTTGTACATATATTTACAGCCAGCGCCCCAAGCGGCAACGTTGCGAAATTACAATCAATGGTACTGAATTTTTGACTTTAAATCAAGATTATTTAGGTCCATTTTACTTTAACTGTATTTTGTTTCGACTCTCGAATATTATCAAAATTGGTGAGAAGTAAAATCTTTTACTGAGGGTACTGATTGTGAGCGTAACTAAATTTTCGAGTATTCACATCTTTTTCTTACCAATGTAATAAGAAAAGGACAGATAAAACTAATTTGATTTAAAACTGTCAAACCTCATCACTTTGCGTGCGAGTCGTGAGCCTATTGTTTTTGTAGGGTAGTATTTTAAAATTCATTGCCCGTCCTTTTTTAGCAATATTAAAAAGAAAAAGATGCAGATACTCTAAATTTAACTCTAAACATCAGAATCAACGCCATTGTCAGATTTACAGGCTCTGCCAAGCAAGTGCGAATTACCGACCGGTAATAGTGTTATTTATTACCGACTAGCTTTTGCCCGCTACCTCGTCTGCGTAGGGCGCGTATAACCTACTAGTTGATATAGTGCGTTTCATCGAATAGTACCTATGGCGTTATGTTGGCTCCCCTGTCTGTTGGGTGGTCATTGGCACCATATTGGCATGAGAAGATGCAGATTTTGTTTATTTTCATTTCATTCATTCAGGAAAATCAAATGAAACTAAACAAAATCTGCGTCTTCTTATGCAAATATGGTGCCAATGACTAGGTCTAGGAGGTACTATTCGATGAAACGCACTATACCTGACTTGGCCTTGCTTGGAATTTCGCACCCGATTGATAGAGCCTTAATACAAATGGCATTCATAGACAATATTATTTATTATTATATTATAATCTGTTTCGTTTACACTATCGTGAGTGATAACCATTTATAAATATAGCTGATACCGGCTGTACTCTTTGTCAGCTATATTTATAATCTGTTTCGTGATATATTAATATAAAAGTAATGCTAGAGACATTATTGTTAAACTCAGCGTGAGAGCCATTTTGATATAAGATTAGAATTTGGAACAAAATGGTCGAATTTAACGCATTTTAGATCTATTGGTATTTTTACAAGCTTTTATTTACTATATAACTTGCCGTGTTAGTATTTGGTCAAATCTTTCAAAACTCCGAACATTTTCAAAATAAACATTTTGCTGTGAAACCTAGCTAAAGCTAATCAAAAGCAATTTTGAAATTTTTGTTATTTGTTGTAGCGGCAATAGATTATGCACTGAAAATTGAAATCCAAAATATTTTCAGATTCAAAATACTTTTACAAGTACTTTTGAATCTTCAAGAGCAAGATACCACTGGTTCGCAATGCCAGCAAGAAACTCGGCGGTTGCTCTTTTCAAAGATTTGATATACAATATTATTCCATAATTGAAGTAATTGAAGTCCTGCGCATTGCTGGAGCGAGCTGCAGGTCGAATCCACGCTCTTTTATCATTCACATAATCTTCGATTGTATAATATGCTTTTCTCAAGAGCATAGTTTTAATAAACTTTTTAAACTATCGACTGTACCTATTACGGTTGATGAGATACCTTCCGCTGACAGACAGACAGACGGGAGCGGAGGCGTAGTAATAGGGTCCCTTGGCAAACTTCGGGTAGAGAACCTTAAAAATCATATTTTTTAAGTGACAACTCTAAAACCATGGAAACTCTGCAAGTACTCATGTATGGTCTCGTTGGTTTCGCTCGATATGTTCAATTTAGTACACGGCCTAAATAAAAGCTTGTTTTTAAAAGGGTTTTTTAAAGTGAGGATTCATTCATTCATAGCTACTTACATTCCTGCAAAAATTGCTATTAACTGTGTTTTAACCAAGGGTTAAAGGTATAACGGTTAACTGAGTAGGTTTCTGCGGGAGTGGAGCGGTGCGGGAGGGGTGTGGTGACGTGACGGCTGAGTTTTTGTGAGCTCTTCTCAGATTTGGGCGCGTTTGGAACCCTCGTAGCTTTAGTTTTAAGTTTACGTAATTAATTATCACCACTATAATATCATCTTTCAAATCTAACAAATTGGACAAACAAAAAGTGTAGAATAGTACCTATTTTGAGTATTTTTTTATTTTGATTTTGATTTTGACGCGAGAGCTCAGTGATTGGTCAACTTGTGACAACTGTCACCCTCCCGCACCGCTCCACTACTGCAGGGGCCTACTCAGTTATAGTGCGACAAGGATTTTTTGACACTTGAATGACATTGCCAGGGGCGTAGTTGTAGGAAAAAGGCTGCCAGCAATTAGAGTCTCCTCAATTTTCAGAGATTTTAGGGAATATGTTGAAAATGTCAATATTCGAGATAATAGCAAAAAAATTTTTGGAGACCTCCACTTTTTTTGATGTAACATCCGTGAGGTCAATTTTTTTCGTATAAAATATAACCTATGTTACCCGGACCTTTACAACGAATCAATTGACTCCTCATTTATCAAAATCGGCCCAGTAGTTTAGGCGCTACGGTGGAGCACACAAAATCTGGATACATACATACATACATAGCCTGCTAAAATCATAACCCTTCCTTTTGGCTTTACCGCAGACGGGTAAAAAAAAACAGTAAATTCAGATTTTTTTCTTAACAACACCACATACAAGGGGAAGCGTGACACTTCACAAGATGGCGGCGATAGTTCCGATGTTGTCCACGCGCCAAAAGATCCTTGTCGCATTGTGTGCCGTATTTTAAATGACGTCATGTACACCATTTTAGTTTCGTGACTTTTAATTGGACGATATATTGAAAATCAGATTCATTTTTCACATACAAGCAAATGTATGGATAGTTACAATTTTTAACAATACAGATTTGAGTAGTAATCTACCTATTAATAGTAATATATACCTAAACATAATTGATGAGAGATAAATAATAATCAGCCTTTGTTATTATTTGTTGAAAATAATTATTATTGATAATAATAAATTATTTCTTTGTAAAATGCTGTGTTTTAATTACCTAATGTTATAGTACGCGATAGATCGATGTGGCCATCGTAAAGCATAAAGGTGCCCACGCACTTGAACTGCACTGCAGCGGAACTGCGCGTCGTGTTAGCGCCCCGTACGATATTCTCTCCAGCCGCGACGCGCGTACGTCACTGCCGCGCGGCGCGGCTGGCGCAGTTCCGCTGCAGTGCAGTTCAAGTGCGTGGGCACCTTTAAGCTTGTGCTAGGAGTGGGTACGACAATAGTGCAACGGGTGGGGTTTGAACCGCCACGCGCCGATCTTTCGGAATTCAGTCCGCTCTTCAACCGTTGAGCTATCGAGGGTCTGTTTTAGTTTAATGTAGACATTAAGTTATTAGCTAGAATGTCCAAGATAATGAAAGACATTAGTCTTTAGTAGGTACATTTATTCACAAATTCACTATGAGCCCTTTAACGTTGGAGTAGGTGCCGGCTACGAACAGCAGTACCCCCGCCAGTATCACGAGCAGGTTCTTCCACAGCCGCCAGCGCCCGCGCCCCAGGCCAGGGCTCTCCCAGATCACCAGCAACTCTATCACTATCACAGCTCCGAGACAGAGGCAACGCTATACGCGTGATAACTTGTCTCACACCGACATGAGAGAGACGCAAAATAAACAAGGCCTCATTAGAAATAGTCAATTCTTCCATAGTTCATACGCTATAACGCTTTCCATTGCGTGAGTGGTTGCTTACTCCAAGTAGGTATAATTTAAGAGGGTGGCGGGATGTGACTCGATGAAGAAAATTGCGGAACTACTTGGTGTGAGACGCTCTTTTGGAAGGTTCTGGAATTATTTTACAATAATGCAGCCAGTGACTAATGAGTCTGAGTCTACTACTATCCTTTTCCGTGAGGAGATTTAGGAAAGAGATAGCAATATATTTAAATCCATCATAATTAGCTAGAAGGACCAAGATAATGAAAGACATTATAGTCTTTAGTAGGTACATTTATTCACAAATTCACTATGAGCCCTTTAACGTTGGAGTAGGTGCCGGCTACGAACAGCAGTACCCCCGCCAGTATCACGAGCAGGTTCTTCCACAGCCGCCAGCGCCCGCGCCCCAGGCCAGGGCTCTCCCAGATCACCAGCAACTCTATCACTATCACAGCTCCGAGACAGAGGCAACGCTATACGCGTGATAACTTGTCTCACACCGACATGAGAGAGACGCAAAATAAACAAGGCCTCATTAGAAATAGTCAATTCTTCCATAGTTCATACGCTATAACGCTTTCCATTGCGTGAGTGGTTGCTTACTCCAAGTAGGTATAATTTAAGAGGGTGGCGGGATGTGACTCGATGAAGAAAATTGCGGAACTACTTGGTGTGAGACGCTCTTTTGGAAGGTTCTGGAATTATTTTACAATAATGCAGCCAGTGACTAATGAGTCTGAGTCTACTACTATCCTTTTCCGTGAGGAGATTTAGGAAAGAGATAGCAATATATTTAAATCCATCATAATTAGCTAGAAGGACCAAGATAATGAAAGACATTATAGTCTTTAGTAGGTACATTTATTCACAAATTCACTATGAGCCCTTTAACGTTGGAGTAGGTGCCGGCTACGAACAGCAGTACCCCCGCCAGTATCACGAGCAGGTTCTTCCACAGCCGCCAGCGCCCGCGCCCCAGGCCAGGGCTCTCCCAGATCACCAGCAACTCTATCACTATCACAGCTCCGAGACAGAGGCAACGCTATACGCGTGATAACTTGTCTCACACCGACATGAGAGAGACGCAAAATAAACAAGGCCTCATTAGAAATAGTCAATTCTTCCATAGTTCATACGCTATAACGCTTTCCATTGCGTGAGTGGTTGCTTACTCCAAGTAGGTATAATTTAAGAGGGTGGCGGGATGTGACTCGATGAAGAAAATTGCGGAACTACTTGGTGTGAGACGCTCTTTTGGAAGGTTCTGGAATTATTTTACAATAATGCAGCCAGTGACTAATGAGTCTGAGTCTACTACTATCCTTTTCCGTGAGGAGATTTAGGAAAGAGATAGCAATATATTTAAATCCATCATAATTAGCTAGAAGGACCAAGATAATGAAAGACATTATAGTCTTTAGTAGGTACATTTATTCACAAATTCACTATGAGCCCTTTAACGTTGGAGTAGGTGCCGGCTACGAACAGCAGTACCCCCGCCAGTATCACGAGCAGGTTCTTCCACAGCCGCCAGCGCCCGCGCCCCAGGCCAGGGCTCTCCCAGATCACCAGCAACTCTATCACTATCACAGCTCCGAGACAGAGGCAACGCTATACGCGTGATAACTTGTCTCACACCGACATGAGAGAGACGCAAAATAAACAAGGCCTCATTAGAAATAGTCAATTCTTCCATAGTTCATACGCTATAACGCTTTCCATTGCGTGAGTGGTTGCTTACTCCAAGTAGGTATAATTTAAGAGGGTGGCGGGATGTGACTCGATGAAGAAAATTGCGGAACTACTTGGTGTGAGACGCTCTTTTGGAAGGTTCTGGAATTATTTTACAATAATGCAGCCAGTGACTAATGAGTCTGAGTCTACTACTATCCTTTTCCGTGGGGAGATTTAGGAAAGAGATAGCAATATATTTAAATACATCATAATTAGCTAGAAGGACCAAGATAATGAAAGACATTATAGTCTTTAGTAGGTACATTTATTCACAAATTCACTATGAGCCCTTTAACGTTGGAGTAGGTGCCGGCTACGAACAGCAGTACCCCCGCCAGTATCACGAGCAGGTTCTTCCACAGCCGCCAGCGCCCGCGGCCCAGGCCAGGGCTCTCCCAGATCACCAGCAACTCTATCACAGCGGGGAATATGAAGCCCATGTTGGACAGGCAGAAAGCTCCCAGCTGAAACACAACCAAACAATTAAGAGGGCTAATTCCGTCACTCGTTTCATACAATCGTAGTTCCAATTTCATTTGAATATTAAGCAACCAAATTCCATGAAATTTTGCAGACATATTCTAGAAACTAATATCTATGTCTGTGGTTTTCCAGATTTCTGTTAAAATATTCGGTTTCAAAGTTACGCGGTCTTAAAAGTTTTCATACAAATCTTTGAGCCCCTGTAATTTTAAAACTAGGTACATAATTTTAGAAAAATCTAAAACACCACAGACACAGATATTAGTTTCTAGAATATGTCTGCAAAATTTCATGGACTTTGGTTGCTTAATATTCAAATGAAATTGGAACTACGATTGTATGAAACGAGTGACGGAGAGAGCCCTGTTAAGTATATATAGTAACGATTTATATCTATGATAAAAACCGCCCAAGTGCGAATCAGACTCGCGCACTGAGGGTTCCGTACTCGGGCATTTTTTCTAACATTTTCCACGATAAATCAAAAACTATCATATACATAAAATAAATAAAAATCTGTTTAGAATGTACGGGTAAAATCCTTTCATAATGATACCCCACTTGGTATAGTTATCTTACTTTGAAAATTGAAACATATTTTTTTTTTAAATGATGTGACCACAAATTGGCAGTTTTCAGATTTATTCCTGTATTTGTGCTATAAGACCTACCTACCTATCTTTCATGGTTCTAGGTCAACGGGAAGTATACCCTATAGGTTTTCTTGACAGACACGACAGACGGACGGACAGACAGACAGACAACAAAGTCTTATAAGGGTTTCGTTTTTTCTTATTACGGAACCCTAAAAATCAGTGGTCATCACTTCGATTGCCATTTAAACCTGTCGCGTACTTATAGTTCGATTTGAAGGTAGTCAAAATTCAAAAAAAAAAAAAACAAAATATTTTTATTCAATTAGACTTTTACAAGTTCTTTTGAATCGTCAAAAGCATCTACCACTGGTTCAGAATGCCTTTCCTACCGAGAAGAACCAGCAAGAAACTCGGCGGTTGCTCTTTTCAAAGATTTGATATACAATAAGTCTTAACTTACCAATCCCATCAAGTTCCCAATATTAGGGAAAGCGATAGCGATTGCAGTTATAACCACCACGAATATGGCTCTGTACACTCGCTCCCATATCCAATGGTTGCTGGTATCATGCTTCTTCGCCATGTAATACCATACCAGGTTGAAGGGTGCCCAGAAGTTGAGAGCAAAGGTTATGAAAATCATTATACCCATCAGGCATTTTAGTATTGTAGGAAATCTGAAAAATAACAGCACGATTAGGCAAGTATTTAAAGATACTTTAAAAATATTGTAGCAGTAAGTAAACGAAAAATTTTAAACCGCGAGCGAAGCAAGCGCAAAACTATTCACCGAGTTTAACGCGGTTTTTGGGTTCGTGACTCCAGCGAAAAAAGGAACCCTTATAAGATCACTTCGTTGTCTGTCTGTCTGTTTGTCGTATCCGTCAAGATCCGTCAAGGGAATCAAAACCTATCTCCGTTGAGCTAGAATCATGAAATTTGAAAGGTAGGTAGGTCTTATAGCACAAGTAAAGGGAAAAATCCGAAAACCGTGAATTTGTGTAATCACAAAAGAATAAGATTGATTGAATAGCCCAAACTATTAGCAAGCTGAAGTGGCAGTGGGCAGGCCATGCTTATCGTAGAGGCGATGGCCGTTGGAGCCGGAAAGTCCTTGAGTAGAGACCGCGTTTAAGCAAACGTAGTGTGGGACGCCCTCCAGCACGATGGACCGATGATATTAAGCGGCTGGCGGAAAGTGGCTGGATGAGGAAGGCTGAGGACCGGGTGTGGTGGCGCTGTATAGGGAAGGCATATGTCCAGCAGTGGACGTCCACAGGCTGATGATGATGATGAGATTGATTGTACTTACATTGCGTTGGGGAAATTCAATGTAACGGGTGATATCGATTGCTCTCCGAAGCCCCAATAACCGAAAAATCCGACCAGAATCAGAAATAGTACTACTATAGTCATACCTGAAACAAGAATAAGAATTGTGACGGGAAAACGGTCCCCTTAGCACGGTGATCATAAAAGAAACTTGAGAAGAAACTCGGCGGATGCTCTTTTCTAAGATTTGATACACATTATTATGCCATGTACAAGTGAAAATTAAAAATTTATAACAACCCCGACAAGTGAAGGTTACAGTAACTAGAAAAGAGCTGATAACTTTCAAACAGCTGAACCGATTTTCTTGGATTATAGCTAAGAACACTCTCCATCAAAGCCACCTTTCAAACAAAAAAAAACTAAATTAAAACCGGTTCATTAGTTTAGGAGCTACGATGCCACAGACAGATACACACGTCAAACTTATAACACCCCTCTTTTTGGGTCGGGGTTAAAAATAGGTAATTACGGTCCCACGCAATGCTGCATAATCTTCGATTGTGTAAAATGCTTTTTTCAGAACTATACAGAAAACTCACCATAACTCAGTACTTTAGGGAACTGCGTAGGATCCTTCATATTGTTTTCAATTGGTAACGATACTCCGATTCCTTCCATACTGAAGATGACAATGCCGCAAAATTCGAAGAACCCCATGGCGTCTTTCCAAGCAGGCACTGAGCTTATTGGCGGCGCAGATTGTAGGCCATATACCACTGTTGCTATCACACAGGTTACTAGAAAAAAAAAATGATTTTTAGGGTTACGTATCTCCAGAGAAAAAAGAAACCCTTCTGTCCATCGTGTCTGTCAAGCCCGTCAAGGGAACCAAAACCTTATAGGGTGCTTCCCGTTGACTCAGGCAATTTGGTAGGTATGACTTATAGCACAAGTAAAGAGAAAATCCGAAACACCATGTCAAATTATCATGATCAATCCATCGCCAGAAGACGTTTTGGCCAAAGTTCACTACGCTGGCCGGGTGTGGATTGGAAGACTTCGCACACCTTTCCGATTATTATTATAGCCATAGTAAGGAAACTAATAGGAAGGAGAGGAATACCAAAGAAAAGGTGGAGGGATTGCGTGAAAGAGGATATGTATGTAAAATTGTAGGTATGTCTTTTCGTTGGCACGACACATAATATGCATATTATACTGTTTAAGTTAGATTACTGTTAAGTTAGATTTTAAGGTGTAATTATTTGTAATTAGATTTTAAGGCGTCATTATTTGTAATTTATCTTTTCGTGTTTTATGTTGTGTTGGATCAACTAATAAAACTAATTCTATTCTATTCTAAAAGGGGTGGAAAATGCGTTGACGTATGAGAAGTAAGTGGAAGAAAATACATGTTGACCGACCCCACATAGCTTGAGATAAAGGATTAGAAGAAGACTAAGGAAACCAATGATTTACTCCTTGGTACTTACACTTGAGGAAGCGAGAGAAGTTAGAAGAAAACTTACCAATGAAGACATCGGCTATCAAAGAGAAACACAGGCTGCGTAAGCGTTGCGTAAGCCTAGACGTAGCGCGTACCGTTGCGTTGTAATGTATGGAACTGTATGAAACATGGCATACCGCTTGCGGGGCGTGAACGTTCACGTAGACGTAATGCGTGCAGTTACGTCTACGGGTTCACGCGCGTCACTACGCACGAGTCACGTGTACGTGCTGCATACGCAATTGGTGTGAATCGGCCATTACTTACCAATAAATACATCGGCTATCAAAGAGAAAGGTGCCAGATACTTGAGCGTGGTAATCATGCACAGCAACATCACTGGCAGCAATAAGGTCAGGACATAAAGCCTCAGTCTGTTAAGGTCGCCTTCTTCCTGGGTGTCCTCAACAACCTCTTTGATTGTCTTGGCGATTATTATCTGGTACACGCAGCATGCGCCGAAGAGGTCTATACATATTACTACGTCAACTGCGTACCTATGGAATGATTAATTACTTTACTAATTGAATGTGTGGGTATATTATTACGACGTATTTTAAACGATTTTTGATAACGCATTGATGCTTGTTTAGTCGTTTGGGTTAGTTTGAAAATATGGTCATAAAATTATTTAAAATGCTTGTCGTATTTTTTTTTTGATCAACCCATTGCCGGCCCACTACTGAGTACGGGTCTCTTCTCAGGGAGAAGGGTTTAGGCCATAGTCAGCCACGCTGGCCCAATGCGGATTGGCAGACTTCACACACCTTTAAATACATGGAGAACTCTCAGGCATGCAGGTTTCCTCACGATGTTTTCCTTCACCGTTAAAGCAAGTTATATTTAATTGGTTAAAATGCACATAACTGAAAAGTAAAAGGTGCCTGCCCGGGATCAAGTAAAGAGGTGCGTGCCCGGGATCGAACCCCCTACTTCCGATTAGGAGCCGGACGTTCTAACCACTAGGCTATCACAGTTTAGTTAATATATGTATATCGTCATATTATGCTCCAAAAGTTGAACCACGTCTGGTTTAACCATGGTCTGACACACTGCCCAAAATGCGGATTGACCCTATCGACAAAGCCGATGAGAATTTTTTTTTTTGAAATTTTCTAGAATTTGAATCTGTGTTTTCTCAAAGATTTTACCACAGTGCTAATGATATCCTAAGTTGTATCAGGTACCTACCTTATAGGTACTACTGTACTGTACTGCACTGCACTGCACTGCACTGCACTGCACTGCACTGCACTGCACTGCACTGTACTGTAGGTATGTACATACCTGAACCATTTACTATATTTCCTTAAGCTAGGGAAGGGGCCCACTTCAAGCGAAGCCTCTGCGAGATCTGGATACGATAGCTCTGTGATATGTAGCCGCCTGTACAAGGTTTGAGCTGATTTTATTAGTATCTGGAAAAATAATCTTGTTTTTACCCGACTGCGGCAAATCCAAAAGGAAGGGTGATGACTTATGATTTTAGCACTCTATGTATGTATGTATGTATGTATATGTTTGTATCCAAATTCTGTGCGTTTAGCTGATCCCACTTTTTACCCGACTGCGGCAAAGCCAAAAGGAAGGGTTATGATTTTAGCACTCTATGTATGTATGTATATGTGTGTGTTTGTATCCAAATTCTGTGTGTTCCACCGTAGTGGCTAAACTACTGGGCCGATTTTGATGAATGAGGTATCAATTGATTCGTCGTAAAGGTCCGGGTGACTTAAGCTATATTATTTTAAACGAAAAAAAATTAACCTAACGGATGTTATATCAATAAAAGTGGAGATCTCCAAAAAATTTTTTTTTGCTATCGTATCGGATGGGATGTCAAATGAAAGAGGAGAACATTCTGAGCTCGTGAATATAAGTGTTCAACAACATTAAAATATACTAAGCGATAGAAAAACAATTTTACTCTAATATTTCAGTGTTTATTAAGACGATCGTAGTTGGGTTTTAGTTTTCAAGTTTATCTTGTGCTAATAAAGCGGTGATAGCCTATCTCTAGTGGTTAAGATGTTGGCCTCTTCTTCTTCTTCTTCTTCTCTCTGGGCTGGTTTCCGCACTTAAACGTTTCCGTTAAATGTCAGAAGTGTACACAACCCGACTCCTACTAGAGAAGTCACGTAAATATTCTTCCGATTTTGATGTAGCATGTTGTTGCAGATAAGCTACCTATGAAGACAGCCCTCTGTGCTCCATGCAGAGATGTTGGCCTCTATTCGAGGTTCTGGTGCTGGATTCGAGTCCTAGATGTGGTCAAAAAGTTATTGGGATGTCTGTCAAGAAATTCTCAGCAAAAACCCCTTGTTTTTGGTTTGTCCTTCAATCATGCGTACCAATGAAGACATCGGCTATCAAAGAGAAAGGTGCTAGATACTTGGGTGTGGCAATCATGCATAACAACATCACTGGCAGCAATAAGGTCAGGACATAAAGCGAAAAAGCCCCTAAGCAGCCTGGAGTTAGAAAGTTGGTGGTTATTTCCGCGCCTTGGAGAACGCGTAAAACTATCATTTCTCGCACCTGATCTCTCTCCGATGGTGTCGGATTGCCGACCCGTAACCGTGAGAGAGAAGGAATAGAGGATGCTCTGTTTGGTACTAAATAATTTATTTCCTGCATAGTTAGCTAGTCTTCGCTACTAAGTACTAACACAATCAGTTCAAGTGTTTTCAAAGTATTTAGTAATTGGTAGGTAGGTATTACAATTATTTACTACTTCAAGTAAGTAAACAGGAAGTAAACACAGGGATTACAGGATTATGATATGTTTGGTACTTCAACTAACTAAGAGAAGTTTTATCCTAGAGCACTCTGTACAAGGTACCTACCTTACAGGTAACACATTTTTGGACTTTTCTACTAGCGATATCGTTAATAGAATGTCACTTTGTCTAGGCCCTTAGAAAGCGTTCTGGTTATAAGTACTTTGAAGAGTGCGCTATGAAGAAACTAACTTCATTTTTATGAAGGCAGGTACTGATTGATGATTACTGATAAGGTAAACTCACATGTACACAATATGCGATGTAGAATCCGAAGATAACAGTGAAAATCAATGACGTCCATAGTCCACTTTTCATGTAAGCCTCATGGATGCCCATTATGCCTCCGCCCAGACATCCTTTTATCAAGTGTCCTGTAGATTCTAGGGTACTGGAAAAGACAAGATAGAAAATTTAAAAAAAAAACCGGCCAAGTGCGAGTTGGAATCGCACACGAAAGTTCCGTACAGTCATACAAGATATCCAATCAATCCAAAGAAGCCATCTATATGTGATTTAGTGATTTTTTTTTTATATTTGTGATATAACCACAAATTCACGCTTTTCAGATTTTTTCCCTTTACTTGTGATGACATTGCTACATGCCTTTCATGATGGTAAGTCAACGGGAAGTACCCTACAGGTCCTGATTTACTTGACGGGTCTTGACAGACAATACAGACAGACAGAAAAAGAGGAGATCCTATGAGGGTTCCTTTTTTCTCTGGTTCACTTATCTACAATATAATTTACAGTTCAAAAATGTAAATCCTATAGGTATCCTATAAGAGGACGACGAAATACCTATCTACTCATGTGACGAAGCTATTCATCTTAATTTACGTATCTATTAAAATCTAATGATTAGTTTATCTGTTCGTCTGTCTGGATGTAAATTACTAATGTGGCTAGCCTACTTACAATAATTATAAATACCATAGCTGATGCCCGCGACTACGTTCGTCTGGATTTAGTTATTTTTAATTCCGAGGAAATTCATTAATTTTCCCAGATGTAAAGTCCTGTATCGCTCTCAGGTCTCAGAACTATGCCAAAAATCATGTCGATCCGTTGCGACGTGATTGAATGACAAACCAACAAACCATCAAACATTACACACTTTTGCATTTATCCATACTTCCATACTAATAATAATTATAAATGCGAAAGTGTGTCTGTCTATCTGTCTGCTACCTTTTCTCTTACTTCTTACGAAATTTGGTACAGGGATAGCTTATATCCCGGGGACGGACATAGGCTACTTTTATCCCGGAAAATCAAAGAGTTCCCACGGGATTCAAATTCAAATTCAAATTCAAAATGTTTTTATTCAATTAGACTTTTACAAGTTCTTTCGAATCGTCAAAAGCATCTACCACTGGTTCGGAATGCCTTTCCTACCGAGAAGAACCAGCAAGAAACTCGGCGGTTGCTCTTTTCAAAGATTTGATATACAATATTATGCCATGTATAAAAGCAATTGAAGTCCTGCGCATTGCTGGAGCGAATCAAAGTTCAAATCCACGCTTTTTTATCATTTACATAATCTTCGATAGTATAATATGCTTTTCTCAAGAGCATATTTTTAATAGATTTTTTGAACCTGTGTAAAGGCAAGTCCAAAATTGACTGAGGAATTTTGTTATAGAAGATTCCCAAAAACCCATCCGCTTAACCGATTTGTATGAAACTTGGTACCGAGGCGAGGTAGCTTGCGTCCCTGTTATTGACATAGGCAACTTTTTATCCCGGAAAATCAGACAGATTCCACGGGATCTTAAAAAACCTAAATCCACGTGGACGAAGTCGCGGGCATCCTCTAGTAGTAGGTAGTTATAAAAGGAAAACCCAATTTTACTAAATGCACGCTCTATGGATTTTGCAAAGCTATAAGGAAATTCAGATACAAACTTCAAAGATAACTGGTTTTTTCTTTGTTCAAGTATTTTTGTTTTTTGACCTCAGAGTATAAAAAACACTGTAGACCTACAAAACGTCCACCGAAAAGGAAAAATTGATATCTACCTAACAAATCGGGGTTTAAGTACCTACCAAGTAATAATTTATTTAAGTGGGTAGGTACCCATCTGTTGGCCCACCAAGACGAATTTAATGTCATATTATTTATCAAAATCGGTTGATCCGTTGAATAGTTACGAGCGGATATTGTAACGGACATACACACAGGTCAAACACATAATCCTCTTTTAGGACTTCGCCGCAGTCGGTTGAAAAAAAAAGATTCCGACAAATTGAGCACCTCCTCCTTTTTTCGAAGTTGGTTGAAAAGACTCGCCGCCACTACATTCCGTCTGTATGCGTTGGCCCTAAGCATTGTATAGATTTAAATAACATTGAAAATACCGTTTTGCACGTGCCAAAAACCTGATACACAGTTCAATGTGTATAGAATACCTAATTTATTTAAATTT
This sequence comes from Maniola jurtina, assembly GCF_905333055.1. Taxonomy (NCBI): domain Eukaryota; kingdom Metazoa; phylum Arthropoda; class Insecta; order Lepidoptera; family Nymphalidae; genus Maniola; species Maniola jurtina. The sequence continues at coordinate 3,507,619 of NC_060053.1, forward strand.
ATAAAAAAAAACAGGTTTCAAAAACATGTGATATTGAACTCTTTCCTCAAGACCTACTTTCCAGGGTTTTGTTCAATGAAACAACTCAATGCCATTTTTTTTTATTATGAGCCTTATGAGGGGTCTCTCCGTTACTCGCTCCATACAAACGTAGTTCGTCTCTCATTGGAATACTAACCAATCATACTCAATGGAATTTTGTAGAAACGCTCCGGGAACTAATATCTATGCCTGTGGTTTTCCAGATTTCCGATAAAATATTCGGTTTCAAAGTTACGCGGTCTTAAAAATTCACATACAAATCTTGGAGCCCCTGTAATTTTAAAACTACGTATTTTTAGAAAAATCTAAAACACCACAGGCACAGATATTAGTTTTTAGAATATGCCTGCAAAATTTCATGGGCTTTGGTTGCTTAATATTCAAATGAAATTGGAACTACGAATGTATGGAGTAAGTGACGGAAAGAGCCCTGTTAAACTGTGTTAAATAGCCTATGACAACTAAGTTCTCTCTTTGCCGCGTAAAAGAAAAGTGCTTTTCTTTTTAAAGAAGCGTAAGTTATGCCGTTCCTATGCAGATACTTAAACATTTTACTCAAGATTTCCAGGAAACTATTCGCAAACATACTTTGGATGACATTCACAGTCAAATTTTTTTAATTTTTATCCTTATATTTACCTACCCTATTAAATTTTTAATTATCCTGGTTTGTAAGTAAGTAGGTAGTATTTAGCTAACAAGTGTAAATTAAAAATTTATAACACCCCCGACAAGTGAAGGTTACAGTAACTAGAAAAGAGCTGATAACTTTCAAACGGCTGAACCGATTTTCTTGGATTATCTATAGCTAAGAACACTCTCGATCAAGCCGCCTTTCAAACAAAAAAAACTAAATTAAAATCAGTTCATTAGTTTAGGAGCTACGATACCACAGACACACAGATACACACGTCAAACTTATAACACCCCTCTTTTTGGGATGGGGCCTAACTAAGACAGGATTAAAATACATATCTTAGGTGCTCTATTTCTATGGAAAATCAAAGAGTTCCCACTGGATCACTGGATTCAAAAAAAGCTGAATCCACACGGACGAAGTCGCGGGCATCATCTAGTGAATAACATTTTATAGGAGGTAGATAGGTAGAAAAGTGAAATTTACTTGGTAGGCTTCTTAATTTGCCTATGTGCGGCGAAGTCGAAGGAGTCTTTTTCTGCGTGTATCACAAATCTCTTCCTAACTTCTGGTGGTGGTTGGGGAGGTGGCTTGTTCTCTGGGTCGAATTCTACCTGGTTTTGTGTCGTGTTCACCTAGAAAAGAAAGACGGTTTCTGTGAGAGCATACAGGCAGTTTCAAACAGTCATGACTGACCACTTCACAGCATCTGCACTTGCCGAAAATTTGGATTAGGTACGGTCAGCCTCAGAATTCGAGTAGCAATTCCGCGAAACTATTGCATCAAAAACCTGTCGCACTTATGACCTTTTTGTATAACAAGTGTAAGTTAAAAATTTATAACACCCCCGACAAGTGAAGGTTACAGTAACTAGAAAATAGCTGATAACTTTCAAACGGCTGAACCGATTTTCTTGGATTATAGCTAAGAACACTCTTGTGATCAAAAGCCACCTTTCAAACAAAAAAAAAAAAACTAAATTAAAATCGGTGCATTAGTTTAGACTTTAGATTACTTCTAGATCAAGCTTTACGCTTGGTTGGAGGGGAAAAGGGGAATATTAGTCATGATAAACATGGCTAATACTTATAAAAATATATTTTTTAGTTGTACATCACTTTCTCATACTATCATTTTTATAAAGAGTAAAACAGGTTCAGGCATACACGTAATAATATGCATTTTATTGTGGTGTCTGATGTTTGAATATTATTATCATTAGGATTTTATTGCGATGAAAAACAAATAAATTAAGGTTTTAGCAAATCGAGATGCAGTGGGAATCTCGCCACACAACTGTTTTGGCAATACATGTGGCATTCAAAATTGAATGATCGGATAAAAAAGTCAAGGAAATCCACATACGGGCTTTAGCAAACACCGCGACGATAGAGAAAGTCTACAATCTTCTTTTCATTGACGTACATGTACGCTCGAGCAGTTACAACTGCCCCAAGCATTTACAACTGCTCCAAGCAGTTAAAACTGCTCCAAGGCAGTTGTCAACTGCTCACGCAGTACAATAATTTAGTACGTTGTTATATAAATCAGGGTTAATTTTTCAATTTGAAAAACTATAGCAAAAAACTTAGGTATCATAAAATGGTTCTGATTAGATTCTAATGTAGAGTTAATAGGAACGTGATAAATATGACCTAGAGCCATTACGAACATTTGGAGAAGCTAGCTGTGAATCAATCTTTAACAAATAAGAGGAGTTTCTTCGTAGCGAGCTCCAGACAAAGGTAATTCAGGAGGCCTGACCTCCTCGATCACTCCTCTCTTCTCTACGTCTAATTCTTTGGAATTAGATATCTGCGTTTAAGCATTTGAAGGAAAACATCGTGAGGAAACCCGCATGCCTGAGAGTTCGCTATATTCTCAAAGGTATGTGAAGTCTGTTAATCAACACTTGACAGGTGGTCTCTTCCCAGAACCATACCAGAGCAGCGTGGTACCATTCTGAAAGGAGACCGGTCCTCAGTAGTGAGCCGGTGATGGATTGATAATGATGATGATAATGGAAAATTAAAAACAGCGGATGCTATTTCTTTGTACCTATATACATACACCACACAAAACACACACGCTTTTTTATATTAAATACTAGCCGATGCCCGCGACTTCGCTACGTGGATCTAGGTTTTTCGAAATCCCGTGGGAACTCTTTGATTTTCCGGGGTAAAAGTAGCCTATGCGCTAATCCAAGATATTATCTATCTCCATTCCAAATTATCAGCCAAATCAGTCAAGTAGTTTTTGTGTGAAGGAGTAACAAACATACACACACACACACACACACACACACATATACACACAAACTTTCGCCTTTATAATATTAGTGTGAAAAATAATTACCAAATTATAGTAGGTATAGATACTTGGTTGGTGGTTGTTATTTTGTTTGTTGATATAATATTTTAAGGGAAGACACTGCCTCTTGAAACACAGTTTTCAGTTCTTCAGAAGGCAGGGCCTTACGCCATAGCTTGAAATACTACTTTTTATAAGTTAATAAAGATTTATTTATTTATTTATTAACTACGTATATTAGTAACCTCAATATCTACTCATGTGACCTTAAGAATAATTATTTGTACCTTACTTGCTAAAAAATTGACGCACTAAACACAGACAACCTTTACCTGCAAGCAGTTTTCGTTATCTTATTTGCACAACTGAGATCTAAATATATAACTGTAAGAATATCTAGATTCTAGACTAATATCAAATAAATTGGATAAAACAAACTTAAAGAACGATTTTATATTAGAACAGAAGGTATATTTAATTATATATTATTTTCGAAAACGTATTTTGGATAGGTAAGCACCTAATATTTTTTGTAGACTTCCTTTTTTTTAAACATTTTGATTTAAAAACTGTGCATAATACCTATTAAGTTAAAAATAGAATAGGTATTAATTCTTAAAGACATTGAAATATTACCTAATTAATTAAATTTTAATTATGTTACAAGCAAAACGTAATATTTCCATAATTGTTAAAAATATGTATATGTACAATATATGTATTAGGTATGAATTAAACAGGTAGGAATTAAACAGGTAGGTATTCTCAAGCTAAATGTAAAAAAAAAAAACAAAACGTTACCTTAATGTTTTAATTACTAAGCAAAACTTATTCCATTATTTTTAATACGCTAATTAATATGCATCGAGCGTGCAAACTAAATCATAAAAAAAAACAAATAAAAAAATACTCACATGATTTGAATTCATTTCCATTTCAATATTTAATAAATAAAATACTTAGTTTAAATATTTTAAAATTAATACTTTTTAATTTAGCCTAAAAACTGCACTAAACACTAAAACTAAATTAAATAAACACTAAAAGCGACTCATTGCCTCCGAGTCAAGATTCGTATCATGAAGATAGTTCGCGACAGACTAAAGCCTTGAAAATGTACAATCAAGGCGAAAAGTTATAGCAATCCATATCCATACTATCCATCCATACTAATATTATAAATGCGAAAGTGTGCCTGTCTGTCTATCTGCTAGCTTTTCACGGCCCAATTAAAAATGGACGGGCGGACAGACAGACAGACAGACAACAAAGTGATCCTATAAGTGTTCCGTTTTTCCTTTTGAGGTACGGAACCCTAAAAACTGCGATACCCCTTCCAAGTTAGTCTGCTACCATCTTAGACTGCATCATCACTTACCACCAGGTGAGATCGTGCAGTCAAGGGCTCAGCTCTGGGATCGGGACCGGGTTAGTTATTTTCAGTGGTAGAGATAAAGTTGTAATTTCTTTACCATATTCTTTTTACCCGACTACAGCAAAGCCAAAAGAAAGGGTTATGATTTTAGTAGTCTATGCATGTGTGTGTGTGTTTGTATTAGATTCTGTATGTTCCACCGTAGCGCCTAAATTTCTGGAACAATTTCATAAGAGGTGTCAAGAATTCCTTACTATGGTCCGGGTGTGGTCCGGGTGACATATGCTACATTTTATACGAAAAAAAATTGACCTGACGGATGTTACATCAAAAAAAGTGGGGGTCTCAAAAATAGCGAATAAACGAACTTGCTATCTATCGAGCTAATATAGAGTTACTAGCTGACGCCCGCGACTTTGTCCGCGTGGATTTAGGTTTTTCGAAATCCCGGTTCTCTTTGGTTCCCCAGAACTCTTTGGTTTTCCGGGATAAAAAGTAGCCTATGTGCTAATCCAGGATATTATCTATCTCCATTCCGAATTTCAGCCAAATCCGTCCCGTGGTTTTTGCGTGAAGGAGTAACAAACATACACACACACACACGCACATACAAACTTTCGCCTTTATAATATTAGTGTGATATCGGTGACCTTGGTTCTCTGTGGATTTTCAGGTACCTATTTTCAGATAAAGTCCAAACCCGCTGAATAACTTCGAATTTGTGGATGAGGTCGTTTTTCAGTGTCCACATTCCAGTGCCATATATCAGGACCATGCTGAAGTCTTGATTATCGATCCATGGAGTTAAATTTAGTTGATAATTGGTATGTTGCTAACGGGTAAAATGATTTTTTTAATAAATTGTTAACCTACAATTAAAAGCTAGATAGCATTTTATTTTTAAACGTTTTGATTTAGTACTTTAAGACAGGGTTGTCACAGAAATAATTAATTTATTGGATGACATTGGCCTGTTAATAAAAATGTAGAGCCATCGGAATACCGAAAAGAAAATAGGATAGAATAGAATATATTTTTATTCAAGTAAACTTTTGCAAGTGGTTTGGAATCGTCAAAATAATTTACCACTGGTTCGGACGGCCGTTCCTACCAAACCAGCAAGAAACTCGGCGGTTGCTCTTTCCAAGTGTTCAATTTACAATAATATGACTGAATCTGATATGTCAGTCAATCATTGACAAGGGCAATAGGGATTTCGTGAGAGGCTTTAACCGTGGCTAGTTATCACCTTACCAGGGATTTAGCGTTCCGTTACGATCTTAAACACATCTATGCTAATACATAAAATTGGAGTGTCTGTCTGTAATTTCGAAATAACTACCGCATATTAAGGTCATATGGTTATTTGACCGATACTATAACCGAATCACACGTTTTTAAAATTTTTGTCTGTCTGTCTGTCTGTTTGAAAAGGCTAATCTTGGGAACGGCTGAACCGATTTTGACGGGATTTTCACAGACAAGTAGAGAATTGACCAGGGAGTAACATAGGCTACTTTTTTAACCGACTTTCAAAAAGGGAGTTGTGTTTTTCTAGCTATGTACACCGAAATCTCCGAGATTTCTGAACTGATTTGCGTCATTTCTTTTTTAATCGATAGAGGAACTTTGCGACATTGTTTCATAAAAAATTTGGAGTCCAACTCCTCAATCCTGATGCTGCAGGGGATCTGACCAATCCACGCGGGCGAAGCTGCGGGCATCAGCTAGTTGAAAATAAAGATGCGGCTATCCTACATCTGTCTGCGGTGGATGCTCGATTACTTCGGTCACATTACTAGGAAAAACTTGAGTAGCATAGAGAAGCTCTTGGTCACTGGCAATATCGGAGGGAAGAGACCCCATGGATGCAGCTCGAGCTGTTCCGACCAGACCAAAGAAGCGGTCGACATACCCGTCTGCAATGCCTTCCGTATGGCCTCTAACAGGGACAAGTGTAAATTAAAAATTTATAACACCCCCGACAAGTGAAGGTTACAGTAACTAGACAAGAGCCGATAACTTTCAAACGGCTGAACCGATTTTCTTGGATTATAGCTAAGAACACTCTCGATCAATCCACTTTTCAAACAAAAAAAAACAAATTAAAATCGGTTCATTAGTTTAGGAGTTACGATGCCACAGACAGATACACAGATACACACGTCAAACTTATAACACCCCTCTTTTTGGGTCGGGGGTTAAAAAAATGGCGCAACATTGTAAAGAAGGCATCGAGGGACTGACGCGAGACAAGAAGACGATGCCGCGTAGGAAACCTGTAGTAGGTATAACCTGCTCTATAAGTTAGCTAATTTCTATTAAAGACTGCATTAATTTCACTAGGTGCAATAGCAGACACGTGCTTACTAATAGTGATCAATTAACGAAAAGTCAGTGATAGATTATTAACAAAAAAGCGACATATCTTTTAATCAATCATATGGTTATTTTACATTAATCATCTTTTTTTCGCCACCCCTGACTTAATTACCCCGATTCCGTGGCTGCATTAAGCCGTGCATGCATATTATTCAATTCTCAACAATTTAACACGAACGCGGAACATGGCCATATTACACAGTAGTATAATAACAAACATAACCTCAAACGAGTGCGAAAGTATAGAGGGAATGGCTAAAAGTGCTGCCAAAATTGCCTTTTACAATTTCAAGTGGCAATTTGTTACAATTGTCTTCTTTAACACGACACTTTTCTGTGGTGTCAATTCGTTTCTACAATCGTACAAAAAAAATGTGGTGGTTGCAAGCGATTCGTATAATCCAAGATTTACGATGACAACAAGACAGTTCGTTATATTTGGAACCAATCTAGATAACATTCATCATTTAGTAACCTGGATGAAAGAACAGATGTTTGATAGTTCATCCAAGTATGTAATCATATGTCAATCCATTGAAAGAAAAGATTGTGATGAAGTAGTAGCTTTAGAATATTTGTGGCAACTCAGAATCATGAATGTTATATTCATCAATGATATATTCGAAAAGGGCACAACAGGCTATTATTACGAATATGGTAAAGAATGCAAAAATACATTACCAATAAAAGTGAGCAACTGGGACTCTTGTGTGTCTACAAATGAATCAAGATATTGTGCTGAAATATTTCCTGTTCAATTACGAAATATGCACGGATGTCCGTTTATGGTGTCGACGTTTCTTCAACCCCCTTTGATGTATATTAATGATGGTGTACCCTCAGGAGCTGATGGAGATTTGTTGAGGATTATAATTGATGCGTTGAACGCTACTCTTGTGCTTATGCTGCCGAGTAGAGGAGACGGGTGGGGAAATCTTGACGATAATGGAACCTGGGTTGGCTCTCTCAGCGATATTTACTATGATTTAGCAAACATTTCCATGACGTCAGCCAGTATCACCCAATCGAGGTACAGTACTTACGAATTATCCAGCTTCTACTATACGAGTACACTAATCTGGATAACTCACCCTCCAGAGCCTGAACCGCCTTATTACAAGCTACTACGTCCATTTAAGCCACCCGCTTGGATAGCTTTAGGCTTTTCCTTTTTGTTCGTAGTTTTCCTAGCAGTGTTTCTCAAAACTCAATTCTGTTTGTCTATATGGCATAAAATAAATTCTGGCCATTTATCTGACAGGGTGATATTTTCGGCATGGGAATTGTGCATGGGCCAGGTAGTTACTATAAATTCTATGAAAACGATCGTGCTGTATTTGATATTGTGTTGGATTTGGTATTGTTTCTTAATGCGCACATTTTATCAGGCATACTTGATAAATTCGTTGAAAACAGAATTATATTCATCAGAACTGTCTAGTATAGAGGATGCTATTGCTAAAGGTTATCCCTTTGGTGGAGGTCCGGCTTTGAAGGAGTACTATATTGAAACTCCTTCAATATATGAAAATTGGGAGGATAAACATATTTCGGAGCTTGGACCTACATTGTTAAATTTGACACACGGAATGCATTACGCTTTAGCGATAAAGTTAGCAATCGTACAAGAGTTTCTTAAGCAACCCGGAAGAAAGTTACAAATTTTACCTCAAAAAATTCTCTCCAGTCCTACAGGTATATTTTTAAAAAGGTATTCTCCTTTCACTATAGTTCTTAACCGGATATTGAAAAGGTTATGTGAATTTGGATTCCCACAAACGATTTTCAAAAATAATACAGTCTCACATTTTATGGGAAAGTCGGCGGATGAAAAGAAGCCGATTAAATTAATACATTTCACTGGCTGCTATATAATATTGCTAATTGGGTGGGTTTCGTCATTCATTCTGTTTATTATTGAAATGTGCATTGAAAAACGAAGAAATAGAGTCATTAGATTTAGCAATTAATTGTACTGCCATCAAGGCTTATTAATATTTCATTATAATGACATATCTACGATTTAAAATATTAAAAAAAAAGAAAACTGTAGCGTAACGAAAAGTTATTAACCATTACGGCTAGACATGTAAAATGGCAATCAACGGTCAGTTGTATTTCTAAAACAAATATAGCTGTGTGTCTTTTTTAGTTTCAGTGATTTTGCTGCATTGTGTATTGAAATCATGAATAACTATACAGACAACTTTTTAACTCCGGAATCCGAAGTTTTACAAAAAATTGGACGAATCACAGCAAAGATTGCCTACTACAATTTTGATTGGCGTTATATCACTCTTGTTATGTTCAATAGTTTACAATATTTGGTTGCAATGGAGTCATTTTTGAGTAATTACAAACAATCAGTGGTGTTGAAATTTGGAAAATTCATCCCTACCCGTCGGTACAATGTACCTCAGTATATAATATTTGGAAAAGATACCGCAGCTTTGATTGATATAGTTAAATGGCTGGATAAATCAAAATATGATAATTCAGGGAAATATATCATCATTTGCACGTCACCAGACAGTGAAGATTGTGGAGAGTCCTTAATTTTTAAAGCACTGTCTAAACTGTTAATTATAAATGTCGTATATTTAAGAGCACATACCATAGATGAATTTATGGCATTCTCTTATGAAATTGTCCTTCCAGAAAAATGCATCAATAGCGAAGCATATACTTTAAACATAACAGACGAATGTGCTTCAGATGATTGTTTTAAAGAATTGTATCCGGAGAAATTGAAAAACTTTTTTGGATGCCCACTTATTGTATCTACTTTTGAGCAACCCCCGTTTATGTATTTAAATAATGATACTATGGAACCATCTGGAGGTGATGGTGATGTTATTAAATTAGTTGCTAAAGTTTTGAATGCAACATTGGAAATAAAGACACCCATAGAAGGCAATGACGCTGGCGCGTATGAACACGATAATTGGACGGGTTCTTTAGGGGACGTTTTCAATGATCGCGTTCACGTGTCAATTTGCTCTTTACCAGTAACCGCAAACATGTATGGTAATTTCACAATTTCTTTCATTTATAATTCTATGGACATAGTTTGGACTGCACAATTGCCAGCAATCAAGCCAGCGTGGCAGAAACTTTTAATCCCATTTGAAACAAATTTAAGAATAGCTTTATTCTTCATCTTCGTTGGAGTTGTTATATTGAATGCTTTCACAAAATCTAGTACTTGGAGAAAAATTAGGCAAGTCGTTAAAATAAGTCCTATAAGGTATAATTTACTATTTTATTCATGGGCGTTGTTTTTAGCTATACCGATATTGAGAGTGCCTAAAAAGCGACCTCTTTTACTGATTGTATATACTTGGATATGGTTTTGTTTTATCGTAAGAAATGCTTACCAATCAGTGCTAATACGTTCATTGAAGAACGAAAATTATGAAAACTTCCTCTCTGACTTTGAGAGCGTATTAAAAAGTAAAAAACCATATGGAGGTCTTGCCACATTTAGGGAATATTACAAAGATGAGCCAGTTATTTATAAAAACTGGATACTGTTAGATTATGATGAAGCGACTGATAAATTAGATAGAATTTCTGGTGAAAGTACTGATTTTGTTTTGGCAATCAATAAGGAAATTGTTGTTGAAAATTTGATAGCGCACAATGGTCTAAGGCAATTGCAAATTTTACCTGAAAAGATTGTCAATAGTCCCACAGTAATGTATTTCAAAAAGCATTCCGTTCTTACTCAAACAGTTGATCACGTTTTAAGCATTTCTGTAGAAGCAGGCTTAACTCAATTTACTTATTCAAGATATGTTAAGCACAAGAAACTATTATTTAAGAGACAAGTTAAAAACAAAAGGAAATCTCTCACTTTTAATAACTTTAAAGCTTGCATGTTTTTGATGGGTTTTGGATGGGGTTTATCTATTATATTTTTTGTAGCCAAGCGTTCTGTGGACATTTTGTAATTGAATAATACGTGGGAAGGGTTTTCATATGGTTAAAGTGCGAGTCAGACTCACGCTCTGAGAGTTCCGTACTCGGGTATTTTTTCCAACATTTTGCACGATAAATCAAAAACTATTACACTTAAAAATAAATGAAAATCCGTTTTAGAATACACAGGTAAAGCCCTTTCATATGATACCCCACTTGATATAGTTATCTTACTTTGAAAATTGAAACACATTTTAATTTTTTTTTAATGATGTAACCACAAATTCGCGGTTTTCAGATTTATTCCTGTACTTGTACTATAAGACCTACCTACCTGCCAAATTTCATGATTCTAGGTCAACGGGAAGTACCCTATAGGTTTCTTGACAGACACGACGGACGGACGGGCGGACAGATAGACAGACAGCAAAGTGATCCTACAAGGGTTCCATTTTTCCTTTTGAGGTACGGAACCCCAAAAAGAGCCCCGGATGGGTTCGAAACTAGTTTGGCTTACATCGACTAAATACGTTAGTAAAGCCGGTACATTCTATACTTAAAATGGAAATCAATCACGATATGTAGTTTAAACATTAAAATCTAGTCCAACTTAAAGAAAGATCAATATTACAGGTAATTATTGAAAATTGAAAAAAGAGCAACCGCTGAGTTTCTTACCGGCCCTTCTCACTAGAATTTTCCTTCCGAACCGAACTGAGTCTTGACACAAGCAGACCCACATGAAATAAATAAATTCACAAATTATTTCACGTGAAATCCGTGTACCACTGATTTTCATACCAACGATGCATGGTGACAATCAATTCGACAAGTGTGTCCGTTCATTGTGTCAATCTGTATTCATTAACACTACTTTGTAATGCTCTTCAACTGAAATACCTACTTATTGGTAACATTTTAACGAAGCTAGGAATAAATATATTTCGAACTAAAGAATGCCCGCGTCTTCGTCCGCGTGGATTTAGGTTTTTAAAGATCCCGTGGGAACTGTTTGATTTTCCGGGATAAAATGCCTATGTCAATTACAGGGAACCTTTCATACAAATCTGTTAAGCGGATGGGTTTTTAGGAATCCCGTGGGAACACTTTGATTTTCCGGGATAAAAAGTCTATGTCCGTCCCAGGGATATAAGCTAACCCTGCAACTAATTTCGTCAGAATCGGTTAAACTGTTGGGCCGTGAAAACGTATCAGAGAGACAGACAGATAGACAGACAGACAGATAAACAGACAGACAGACACACTTTCGCATTTATCACACTTCACACTAATATTATAAAGGAGAAAGTTTGTATGTGTGTGTCTGTGTGTGTGTATGTTTGTTACTCCTTCACGCAAAAACTACTGGACGGATTGGGCTGAAATTTAGAATGGAGATAGATTATACTCTGGATTAGCACATAGGCTACTTTTCATCCCGGAAAATCAGAGTTCCCACGGGGATTTAAAAAAATCTACATCCACGCGAAGTCGCGGGCATCAGCTAGTAATATTAATATGGATGGTATGGATCTAACCTTACCAAACTTTAGAATTTGGTACTCAGATTTCGTTCTGAACCTCATTCGATGTAATCGTTAAATCCGAGGAAGAAGAAGGGCGCCAAAATCTAAATTTTGTTTGGGTTAGATTAGAACATAAATTACTTACTAATAACTCCCGGCTTTATGCCATTTCGCTGCGACATACAATTTGTACCACCTGGTGAAATCGCATTCACAGTCATCGAATAATGAAAAGAAAAGTTTCAGAATCTTTTTCCGTTTTGTACCACGTCTTCATTATCTTTTACATTAAGATGAAGATTATAATTGCCTTTATCTTTATTTATTTATAATCGTGGATAGCCGTGAAACTGTAAAACCTTATCTTACTAGACAATGTAAATAAACAGTTTCATTTAGTTTTATTTAAACAATGTAGTTTATCTACAAGTATGTTTAAGTATAGGAAAAACGTACATTGTGATTTGTAATAGGTAATCTCTTCATAAGAGTTCTTGGTTTGTCTTGGTTTGCCTTGGTTTATTTATGTTGATAATGGTACTGATTCTGAGCACAACTAAATTTTAGAGTGTTCGCATCCTCTTCTTACTAATGTAATATGAAAAGGACAGCCATAGTTTGACAGTTTTAAATTTAATTTAGAGCTGTCAAACCTTGTGACTTTAGCTGCCATTTTTATAAATAAGTATGCAATCTAGAGGTACTTTTGAAATTAAACTCATGCATTAAATTTGAAATCATTTTTATTTACCACGAATAAAAAGCACCTCCACCTAAGAATAAACCGAAAAGTATGAAGCTAACATTCTTTAGCAGCGAAAACCTGAAACAAGTTCGAAAGATGAACTTCCTGGCGCAGTACAGAAATCGTCCAATTTATTGTCATAATCAATCTATTGCCGGCACACTACTGAGCACGGGTCTCTTCTCAGAGTGAGAAGGGTTTAGGCCATAGTCTGTCATCATCATCATCATCATCAGCCTGTGGACTTCCACTGTTGGACATAGGCCTTCCCTATAGAGCGCCACCACACCCGGTCCTCAGCCTTCCTCGTCCAGCCACTTCCCGCCAGCCGCTTTATATCGTCGGTCCATCGTGCTGGAGGGCGTCCCACACTACGTTCATAGTCTGCCACGCTGGCCCAATGCGGATTGGCAGACTTCACACACCTTTGAGTATATGGAGAACTCTCAGGCATGCAGGTTTCCTCACGATGTTTTCCTTCACCTTTAAATCAAGTGATAAGTATTTAATTGCTTAAACGCACATAACTGAAAAGTTTGAGGTGCGTAGGGATCGAACCCGACTTCCGACTAGGAGCCCGACGTTCTAACCACTAGGCTATAACAGTTTTATTAAAATTATAGATAAATAATTAATTAATAGTAGTACCTAAAAATAAATTTCCTAGGTTCCTTCCACGTTATGAAAGTTTCCATCATCGCTGGGAATATGAACGCCAAGAATGCCGTGAAGAAGTTTCCCAGCTAAAAAGACGTAGGTACTTACGAGTAAGTAAATTAAGCAAAACAAATTAAGAGGGGTCTCTCCGTCACTCGCTCCACACAAACGCAACCAAAGTCCATGAAATTTTGCAGACATTCTAGAAACTAATATCTATGCCTGTGTTTTTCTAGATTGCCGTTAAAATATTCGGTTTCAAAGTTACGCGGTCTTAAAAATTCACATACAAATCTTTGGGCCCCTGTAATTTTAAAACTGCATATTTAAAAAAATCTAAAACACCACAGGCACAGGTATTAGTTTCTAAAATATTTCTGCGAAATTTCATGGACTTTGGTTGCTTAATATTCAAATAAAATGGGAACTACGATTGTATGGAGTAAGTGACGCAGAGAGCCCTGTTAAATTAACTTACATCGGAATTCATAGTCAAGATCTACTAACGATAAACGATATTATACAATGCATTAAGGTTGTGTATAACACATGTCGTCTGAATCATCCTCTAAAGAAGCCCCTTTCTTGACTATGAATACCAGTGTTGGTAATACTCAAGGACTTCGTCTGTGTTGGTGTTAGCTGGCGGGCGTGCTCTGCCTTTTTGGAGTGTTTTTTTTTTTGTTAAAACTGACTGGAAAGCGCTCTAAGGAGGTGCCCTGCGTATGTCGGTGAGCGCCGGCACAGACGGGGTCCATACTTGTATAGTTTAACTAACTTGTTACAAATAACTACAAGCTTGACATTGGCTAAACTTTGTAAAGCCAGACGAGAGAGAAAAAAAAACCAGTGTTAGAGTACTTAATACAGAGTGTAACCAGAACGCTAGCAAAAAGCAGACAGGTGATAGTGCTGATGATTACTAAACTAAACTAAACTACTACTAAAAAACTATGAAATTTAAAAAAACCCTGCATTTTTAAAAGTTCCCAATATATTGCAAATAAAACATCTGCCTGACGCTAGAGGTCAACGAACGTTCCGTAAATAGGTCACTCGAAGTGATTGCCGCGCCACGCCACGCTATGGTATACAAAATACTAAATCACTTAAGACTACAAGATAAGGCAAATGGTTATTGGATTGTGTGAGGTGAATTTTCCTGCAGCAAAATTTACATGGCATGGATGAAATCGGTAGTGTCAAATGTTACTATTACAGATCTAATATTTTTTTCTAGATTAAGGTAGTATAATAATAACGCTAAGTTTCTGCTAGCGTTCTGGTTACATGCTTTATAATAGACTAAATGACACCCGCGACTTCGTCCGCGTGGATTTAGGTTTTTCGAAATCCCGTGGGAACTCTATGATTTTCCGGGATAAAAAGTAGCCTATGTGCTAAACCAGGGTATAATCTATCTCTATTCTATATTTTAGCCCAATCCGTCCAGTAGTTTTTGCGTGAAGGAGTAACACACATACACACAGACACACACATACATATATACACACAAACTTTCGCCTTTATAATATTAGTGTGATACTGGTACGTAGATACTTACAAAACTCATCCAAGTTCCCAAGTTCGGGAACGCGATGGATAGACAGGATATCAGAAAGACGTATATGGTCCTAAATAAACGCTCCCAAATTCCACGTTTCCTGAAATTGTAAAACAACATATAATATACTTAGCCAATTTCATTTACAATAGCAAATTTTATTTACAGAAACAGAACTGTCACTTCTATTTTCCTATATTTAAAAAAAAATCTGTCAAGCGCGAGTGTGACTCGCATTCGAAGGGTTTCGTAACTCGTACAAGTTTTTTTTTAATTTTCATAGCAGCCATTTTGAAATTTTTATTATTTGTTATTGTAGCGGCAAGGCAATAGAAATTTCACATTTTGTGAAAATTACAACCCTCTACCTATTACGGTTCACGATACAGGCTACAGCCCGCTGACAGACAGACGAATGGACGGACAGACAGACGAACGGACGGATGGACAGACAGGGTCCCGTTGGCACCCTTCGGGTACGGAATCTTAGAAACAAGAAGTTAAATAGGTAATTAGAATATGGCAAAATAGAAGAGGGTTTTTATTACCAGATGACGCCCGCAACTTCGTCCGCGTGGGAAATAAGTTTTCAAAAAATCCCGTGAAAACTCTATGATTTTCCGAGATATAAATTAGCCTGTGTCCGTTTCAAAGATGAAGTACTATGTACTTATTAAAAAAATGATGTCCACAGTTTTGCCCACGCGGAATTAGGTTTTTAAGAATCTTTGAGCGAAGAAAGAAATCAAAGAAGAGCGCTTTGATTTTCTAAAAAAGCTAGCAGATGGACAGACAGACAGACTACAATTTTGCATTTGTAATATTAAGTATGGATTTAGTATTTACATACTAACGTCTTGAAATGCCTTGCAAGGTAGTGCCATATTATTCTAAATGGCACCCAAAAGTGTACGGCAAATGTAACCCCCAAAGTGATCGCTAGCAAACCTTGCATAATTATTAGAACCCTGAAAGTTTAAAGAAAATACGTTTTTAACCGACTTCAAAAAAAGACACGTGCGCAATGAAAATGAAATCCCGTTACCTATCCTATACAGGGTGTTTGGTAATTAGTATATAAAGACGACACGTACACATGCTACTTTGATCTGGTAAACACAATGCTGAATCTATCTATCTCCATTCTCAATTTCAGCCAAATCCGTCCAGCAGTTTTTGCGTGAAAGAGTAACAAACATCCATATATACATACTTACAAACTTTCGCGTTTACAATATTAGTAGGATCTACTGAATCAATTAAAATCAGTTAAATAGCTTACATTTTCGTGGGCATGTGTATCGTGAAAGGAGAGCGGCACTGTTCACCCCAGGCCCAGTAACCGAAGAATCCGATTATCATCACCATTGTCACTACGAAAGGCATTCCTGTAAAAAGGCATATTTTACAGTTTGGCGCACAAAGAAAAGTCCCTTAAAATAATCCATAAGTACTTAATATTATAAATGCGAAAGTGTGTCTGTCTGCTAGCTTTTCAATGCCCAACAGTTTAACATTTTGATGAAAGGTAGAGAATTAGCTTACATCCGGGGAAGGACATAGGCTATTTCTTATCCCGGAAAACAAAAGAATCCCTGCGGAATTCTTAAAGGTCCATTCGTTTATCCGATTTGTATGAAATTTGGTACAAAGGTAGTTTGCGTCTCGGAAATTGACATAGACAACTTTTATCCCGGAAAAGTAAAGAGGTCCCACGGGATGTAAAAAAAAACTGAAATCTACTCGGACGAAGTCGCGGGCAACGTCTAGTAATAAATAATGAATAAGCCTCCCCATCAATCAATCAATCAATCAATCAATCAAATTATTTATTTGCTGAATACAGCCATGTCATTGCCATCGGAGCAGCGAATTTATATTGAAAGATATTATGAAAGCAAAGCAAAGCATAAGCTTTTCAAAAAAAAAGTTGAAGACAAAGTAGGTATGCGTGAAGATGTAGAGATGTAGAGGTATTATTATCACCTTTGTTCGTTGCTGACAGTTTAGTTGGCTGCTAATACTTAATAATAGGTAGGTACAGCTTCCTCGCAGTTGCCATTTCAAAAACTGGCCAAGTGCGAGTCAGACTCGCGCACCGCGGGTTCCGTACTCGAATATTTTTTTCGACATTTTGCACGATAAATCAAAAAGTATTATGCATAAAAATAAATAAAAATCTATTTTAGAATGTACAAGCAAAGCCCCTTCATATGATATCCCACTTGGTATAGTTATCTTACTTTGAAAATTGAAACACATTAAAAAAAAAAAGATGTAACCACAAATTTCGGTGTCGAAACCGAAAATCACGGTTTTCGGATTTATTCCTTTACTTGTGCTATAAGATCTACCTACCTGCCAAATTTCATGATTCTAGGTCAACGGGAAATACCCTATAGGTTTTCTTAACAGACACGACGGACAGACAGACAACAAAGTGATCCTATAAGGGTTCCGTTTTTCCTTTTGAGGTACGGAACCCTAAAAATATGAATCGAGTATGTTTTACCCCATTGCAACACTGTCCTGAAATACTCAGGTCTCCGCATGTTGTTTTCTATAGGTAGAGCGACTCCTATCCCGTTGATGCTGTATAAGCATATGCCAAGGAATCTGAACAATCCATGCATGCTCTTCTATGCAGGCCGTTGGTTCAGGTCTGCCGCTACTGAGATGCTGTAGTACATTGTTGTAAGGACGCACAGTACTGAAAAAATTGGTTGTCTGTAAAGTCGGTTTACTGACGATAGTTGAACGTGACAACAAAGGCCGATTGTGCTTCTTTGTCGCTCGTTCCGCGCTCTCGCTTGCACTTCAAGCCTTACATGGAACGCCTCAGAGCGAGGTAACGCCGCATGAGTCATGTTTTTTCGTGCGTGCAGCCGGCTCTATCGAATTATAAGACGTTGTCACGTCAAAAAAAATTATATGCATACAAAGTAACAATCTATGAGACAATCCATATACCAGTGGCAACAATTGACTCGCCATTTTTGCTTACTAGCTGATGCCCGCGACTTCGTTCGCGTGGATGTAGGTTTTTAAGAATCCCGTGGGAACTCTTTGATTTTCCGGGATAAAAAGTATCCTATGTGCTAATCCAGGGTATAATCTATCTCCATTCTAAATTTTAGCTCAATCCGTCCAGTAGTTTTTGCGTGAAGGAGTAACAAACATAAACACACACACACATACACACAAACTTTCGCCTTTATAATATTAGTGTGATTAGTGTGAAGTGTGATAGGTGATAGGTTCGCCAATTATTGTCAAATGACAGTAGAGAGCTGTAAAAAATGAAAAATTACCACTACCTATTCTATATCTATTTAATAAAAGCCATAAATGCAAAAGTGTCTCTGTTTGTTTGTCTTGTTGCTACAAAGAAGCAACGGATTTACTTGATTACATAGATATAGTTAAGAACCTGGAGAGTGACATATTATGCTACTTTTTATTCTGAAAATCAAATAGTTCCTACAGGATTCTTAAAGACCTTTATTCACGTGGACAAAGTCGCGGGCATCAGCTAGTTAGTTAATTAATTAGTTTTTAGGGTTCCGTATCCGAAGAGTCGATTTCAAAACGTGTAGTCAATGTAGCGCCACATAGCGGAAAACACTGGAACTACCTACTGTATCTAATCAAGCGTCATGTCATAATAATATTATTCGGTTAAACTTAGTTTTCCAGGCAGCGCAGCGCCACTAGTCTTTGCTTGGCCAAGACAAGGGTAAAACCTCATGGCCTCATGAACGCAGTTCCAATAATTGTCAATAGATGGTACGAGTAATTATGAATTTAAAACCATTTAAATAAAAATTAAAAAAAAAAACGGTCAAGTATGAGTCGGACTCGCACGCAAAGGGTTCCGTAAATCCGTACCATCGTACAAGAATACATTGTACACTTTTGACTGACCGCGACTAAAATAAAAAATGATTATTAGGTGTTTGTTGCTATATTTGAAATATCTATACATTCTTATAAAATTTCAACTCTCTATCTATTACGTTCATGAGATACAGCCCGCTGACAGATAAACAGACGGACGGATGGACTGACGGACGGGCAGACGGCCGGACGGTGGAGGCTTGGTAATAGAAATATCTAACACTGTGAAAATTGCAACTCTCTACATATTATGGTTCACGAGATAGAGACCGCTGATAAACAGACAGACGGACGGATCGATGGATGGACAGCGGAGGCTTAGTAATAGAATTCTTGGTTCTTCTCGGGAGGAAAGGCATTACGAACCAGTGGTAGATGCTCTGACGATTCAAAAGTACTTGTAAAAGTCTAATTGCATAAAAATATTTTGAATTTGAATTTGAATTTTAATCCCGTGGGTCCCTTCAGGTGTGGAACCCTCACAAATGTTGCGCTTTGAGGCTTTGACTCCACTCTACTCCGCAAGTGTGCATTACGCCTAAGTCGCTACTTACCAACAATGAGATCTGCTACCACTGAAAAGGGTGCCAAATATTTCAAACTTCTTATCACACACAAACCAACCAAAGGTGCAGTGATGATCAAAATAAGATAACTCATTGATATTTGATAGTCTGTTATTGACGCTAGTACCTGAAAGGAAAGTTTGAAATAAATCGGTCAAGTGCCAGTCGGATTCGTGTACGGAGGATTCCGTACCGTTGCACAAAAAATAAAACTCTAATTTTTTTAATTTTCATGACGGTCATTTAGAATTTTTTATTATTTGTTGTTATGGCGGCAATAAAAATAATGCACATTCTGTGAAAATTTCAATTCTCTACCTATTGTGGTTCAAGAAATACAGACTGACAGACAAACAAAAGGACGGACGAATGGACAGCAAAGGCTTAATAGGATCCCGTTGGTACCCTTCGGGTACGGATCCCTAAAAAAAGAATTTTACTTGGATACCTAAAAAAAAACTTAAAAGTTTCTTGTTACGTCCTAGGAATTTGCATTACCAACTCGTGCGCTCATGTATTCCCAGAAGTGCCGTCTTTCTCACTTACCTACTCGAGTCTTACCAGTTTCCTACCACTGATTTTCAAAGTTTAAATAAAACTTTAAAGGCAGGACATTCATACGAGTATCCAAAGATATGCACAACTTCGCGGAAGGCCGCATTTTTTAAAATTATTTGATAACCAGCTGACGCCCGACACTTCGCCCGCGTGGATTTAGCTTTTTCGAAATCCCGTGGGAACTCTTTGATTTTCCGGGATAAAAAGTAGCCTGGATAGCTCCAGGATATTATCTATCTTCATTCCAAGTTTCAGCCAAATCCGTCCAGTAGTTTTTGCGTGAAGGAGTAACAAACATACACACACACACACACACTAACACACACATACAAACTTTCACCTTTATAATATTAGTGTGATTAATTAATATTTACACCACTTTTTGTACGCCACTGTAGTCTGTATCTTAGGTTTCTGTATCAATGACAAAAAAAAATTTAACCAAAACCACTTACTTGTTTAAGTGTCTGCGCTATCATTATTTCGAAAATACAACATGTTCCATTGAAGGATAAAAACAAAAAGGTGTCAGTTAGATATCTGAAAAAATTGAGGAAAAGGAAAAGTTATCAGAAATTATTCGTGCAAATTTCTTGATATACATGTACAATATATACATTATATATTAAATGCCTACCGAATAGTGATTAGAACACTTGGGTAATTAAGTATTAATCCATTATTAATATTATACAAGTGTAAATTAAAAATTTATAACACCCCCGACAAATGAAGGTTACAGTGACTAGAAAAGAGCTGATAACTTTCAAACGGCTGAACCGATTTTCTTGGATTATAGCTAAGAACACTCTCGATCAAGCCACCTTTCAAACAAAAAAAAACTAAATTAAAATCGGTTTATTAGTTTAGGAGCTACGATGCCACATACAGATACACAGATACACACGTCAAACTTATAATACCCCTCTTTTTGGGTCGGGGGTTAAAAAGTGTGTCTGTCTGTCTGCAAGCTTTTCACGGTTCAGTGACAATGAGCAAGCGCTAGCAAATGCTTAAAATTTTACTTTACATACAATACTTACTGACTTATTATAAGTTTACGACTTAACCACGTGTATTCGTGAAATGCTAGTCTTCATTCCTCATACGCATGGCTAAGGTTTGGAATACTCTTCCGCGATCTGTGTTTCCTACCAATTATAATCCGGGTATATTTAAAACAAGAGTGAATAGGCACCTTCTAGGTAAACGCGTCCCATCTTAGACCACATCATCACTTTCCATCAGGTATGATTGTGGTCAAGCGCTGACCTATAGTGAATAAAAAAAATGCAAGAACTTAAACGGTTCGGGTAGATACGGAACCCCAGAAAAGTTTGTGTGTGTTAATCACCTAAACGCCTTGCTAAACCGTCTGCAAGACTTCAAAGGCCCCGTCGCTATGGCAACCTCTGCTAAGTCGGGATAAGACAGCCTCGGCACTCGCAGCCTCCCGTACATTGTCTGCGCTGATCTTACCAGCATCTAAGAAAAAGACTTAAAGTAATATTTTTAGGGTTCCGTATCTCAAAAGGAAAAACGGAACCCTTATAGGATCACTTTGTTGTCTGTCTTTCTGTCTGTCTGTCAAGAAGCCTATAGGGTACTTCCCGTTGTCCTAGAATCATGAAAGGCAGGTAGTTAGGTCTTATAGCACAGATAACAGGAATAAGTCTGAAAACCGCGAATTTGTGGTTACATCATTAAAAAAATATATTAAAATATGTTTCAATTTTCAAAGTAATATAACTATACCAAGTGGGATTTCATATGAAAGGGCTTTACTTGTACATTCTAAAACAGAATTTTATTTATTTTTATGTATAATAGTTTTTGATTTATCGTGCAAAATGTTGGAAAAAATACCCGAGTACGGAACCCTCAGTACGCGAGTCTGACTCACACTTCGCCGGTTTTTATCCGACTACGGCGAAGCCGAAAGGAAGGGTTATGATTTTTTTGCTTTTAGTTTTCCGGGTTTCGTAGGTAGGTACGTCCGAGTGAAAAAAACGAAAACCTTATAGGATCACTCGTGCTTTTGTTTGTCTGTCTGTCACAGCCAATTTGCTCCGAATCTACTGAACCGACTGAATTGAAATTTGGTAGTAGGTAAGTAGGTAATCTATATGACCCAAATACGGGACATGTAAAGTAAATAAATGGTTTTTGAATATTGCGTTCACTTTTGGTGGGCAAATAAAAAAAGTTGCTTTTATGACATATCAAAATAAATGAAAAGAATTAACCAATCACAAAGAAGCCCATGTTTTACCTACTAGGTAGGTACTTTTTTTTTCTCTTTCGTCTGACTTTACAAAGATTAGCCAATGTCAAGTTTGTAGTTTTTTGTAACAAGTTAGTTAAACTATACAAGTATGGACCCCGTCTGTGCCGGCGCTCGCCGACATACGCACGGCACCCCCTTAGAGCGCTTTCCAGTCAGTTTTAACAAAAAAAACACTCCAAAAAGGCAGAGTACGCCCGCCAGCTAACACCTACACAGACGAAGTCCGGTAGGTACTTATACATCCACGGAAAAAGTTGATATGGAAAACGTAGGTTCGTTTGTGATTGGTTGGCCAATTAAAATAGTTAACGCCCATTGACTTTTTTGTCTCTGTTATCTGTATGGGATCACGTTACAGAGAGACTTCTCTCCGTGGATATAGATTATAGGTGCTTACCCACATACTGTAAGACACAAGGAATCCGAGGACAACTGTCAGACCCAAAGAAGTCCAAAGTCCTCCATACATGTAAGCCTCATGCATGCCAAGTATACCAGCGCCGAGGCAACCCTTAATGAGATGAGCGGTCGATTCTATTACACTGAAATAACAACAATATGAGCTTTATACTGACACTTGCACTGACAGTTGGCCTCGTCCACAAACTAAAGGTCGCTCAGCGCGCTATGGAGCGAGCTATGCTGGGTGTCACTCTCAGGGATAAGATCCGGAACGAGGAAATTCGCAGGAGAACAAAAGCGACCGACATAGCTCAAAGGATTAGCAATGGCGGGGAGCGGGTGGATGAGGAAGGCGGAGGACCGTGTTTGGTGGCGCGCTCTTGGAAAGGCGTACGTCCAGCTGTGGACGCATACAGGCTGATGGATGGATGGATGGATGAGCTGTATATGAAAGCTCAGATTCAGTGGGAGATGGAGAAAGATATCCTTGTTTCTTTACGTGACCAAATCAGAGTGAAGAGATCCGTAGGAGAACCAGAGTAATCGATAAACACAGGACTCAGTATGAAAAGCCGATAAACTACTTTGAGGTTCTAAGGTGCTCGAAACCGGCTGGGGCTGAAATTTAAAATGGAGATAGATTATACCCTGGATTAGCACATAGGCTACTTTTTATCCCGGAAAATCAAAGAGTTCCCACGGGAATTTTAAAAACCTACATCCACGCGAACGAAGTCGCGGGTATCAGCTAGTACAAAATATAGAAGCATAATGTTATCATACTTGGTAGAATACATATTCTTTCTCTCAACAGCGTAGTCATAGTCTATCATCTCAACACCCGGATATACATCGTATCCAGTGATCGATTCCTTGTCTAGATACTTGTTCACTTCCAGCTCCAGTGTATTTAGGGATATGTCATCGTCCTAGAAAGAACAAAAACAGATATTATCGTCAACCCGTCGCCGGTTCACTACTGAACGCGGGTTAGTTTTTGGGCCATATTCCACGCTGGCCAAGTGCGGATTGGCAGATATAGACACGCAACAATATGAAGAGTAGATGGTTTGCGCAGCTAATTGGTATCGGCTCCAAAAAATATTATTATAGAACTAAAGTAACTCTTGCTTTGACGGTGAAGGTAAACATCGTGAGGAAATCGTGTGTCTGAGAGTTCTCCATTACGTTCACACAGGCTGCGTAAGCGTTGCGTAAGCGTTGCGTAAGCGTAGACGTAGCGCGTATCATTGCGTTGTAATGAACTGTATGAAACATAGCATACCGCTTGCGTGGCGTGAACGTTCACGCAGACGCAATGCGTGCAGTTACATCTACGGGTTCATGTGCGTCACTACGCACGTGTCACGTTTACGTGCTGCATACGCAATTGGTGTGAATCGGCCATACAGGTGTGTGAAGAACTCCGATAATAGAGGTGCGTGTCTGGGATCGAACCCCCGACCTCCGATTAGAAGGCGGACGTTCTAACCACTAGGCTATCACAGCTTCATGCATTTCTTCTTCGTCTTCAAGTTCATTATTTATATTATTTCTCTTTTTAACCCCCGACCCAAAAAGACGGGTGTTATAACTTTGACGTGTGTATCTGTGTATCTGTCTGTGGCATCGTAGCTCCTAAGCTTATCAATCGATTTAAATATAGTTTTTTTTATTTGAAAGGTGACTTGATCGAGAGTGTTCTTAGCTATAATCCAAGAAAATCGGTTCAGTCGTTTGAAAGCTATCAGCTATTTTCTAGTTACTGTAACCTTCACTTGTCGGGGGTGTTATAAATTAATTTACACTTGTTATTCCTAACAATCCATACCAATATTATAAATGCGAAAGTTCGTCTGTCTGTCTGTCTGCTACGTTTTCACGGCCCAACCGCTGAACCGATTTTGATGAAATTTGGTACAGACATGGGCTACATCCCGGGGAAGGACATAGGCTACTTTTTATCCCGGAAAATCAAAGACTTCCTGCGGGATTTAAGAAACCGAAATCCAGGCGGGCGAAGCCGCGGGCATCCTCTAGTAAGCTAAAAACGTAAAATCACAGCGCGACATAGGTACCTAGTTCATGAAAATCGCCTCGAAAATTTGGCAATGTACCGCAAATTTTGTCGGTGATTTACAAAGGTGTCCAGCGGTCGAAATGATTTATCTCGAAATTTCCAAAACGTTGAACTGGAATAGAAACAATGCAGGTACGGTCGCACGGTAGCATGCATGCACGCTTTGTTATCAAAGCTAACAGTAATCACAACTAGAATATAATGGCAATGATATGGTACTAGTTTGTAACCTGCTTTGTAGTCCATGTATATCGATCATTGACCTCTACTCGATTACGCTGGACCTGCGTTTGCCGAGCTGTCTTTGGAGTAGCTTGATATTTGGCAATTTGGTGCTGATTTGTGCGAGCGTGATGCTCTCTGCGTATTCGAAATCAATAAAATTGTTTACCTTTGGTGGAGAATCCATAATTTAAGCAATATTCATGGTATTAGGTAGTATAAATGTATAAAGCCTGTAAACTCAGTACAAATCGAGTAGGTGATGCAAATTGGAATTTCTTATTTCTTGTTTTACTTGAAACAATGTTCTTATCTTATGGAATAGTTATGATTATTATAAAGTAAGTAAAACTTGAAAAGAAAATAACTCTAATATTAATATCCATAATATATTATAGAAACATAATGTAGATACGATTTTAATTAAATATTTACACAAGTTTTATGCTTTTATGTTACAAAATAATTCACCCGAATAACTGATTTTGTATGTCATATTTTGATGACATTGATGCCCTTTTTGATTAGATAAACCTATTTTATTTAGATTACACCAAGAAGTTCTAATCAGTGTTGAGCGTGAAAAAAACTATACTATGGGACGCGTCCGTAAGCCGCGGCCACAACAGCTGAGACTATTAGTGTAACTAGTAGTGCAATTTGGGACGCGGCTTGCGAGATATTTCTCGGACGTCCGCGAACGTTTGAGCGCTCAAGCACGGTAATATTATCTATATATATCTAATATTATATATCATACCATTACCGTGGCTCAAGATTACGTCGGCGCCTTACGTCCGACAGTTTGCACAGTTCTGTGTTTGTATCAACCTGGTATCTACTCGTATAAGTCGCGGCTGTCAGCCGCGTCCTTTAATTTGTTTCCGTTACTAGTTCACACTGTCAGTGTATTTTTTTTTTAAATAAAAAATAGCGATAGTATAAAATATACCTACTTACATACTTGTATTTTGATTTTTGTGGAGTTGTTTCTCACACTAACCTTATACATCTTTTTTTTCAACTTTGATGTGATATACTTTACCTAAATAACCATATTACAGGTATGTATTTACCTATGGTTTTAACTACCAGCACGTCATCGAAACTAATTTCATCTTTACCACCTAGGTGCCTAGTATAATTCTGATATATTTTAACCACCCTTAGATGTAATGCCAGGTTATTTCTTTTCTGTTTCTTTACTAAACCTGTTTATGTATTATAGTGGTGATAGACTATGGCTAAAACCCTTCTCATTCTAAAAGAGACAGCTAAGAAGTGAGCCGGGAATGGTTTTGATGTATTAATGAGATTAACCCCCCCGACCCAAAAAGAGGGGTGTTATAAGTTTGACGTGTGTATCTGTCTGTGGCATCGTAGCTCCTAAACTAATGGACCGCTTTTAATTTAGTTTTTTTTTGTTTGAAAGGTGGCTTGATCGAGAGTGTTCTTAGCTTTAATCCAAAAAAATCGGTTCAGCCGTTTGAAAGTTATCAGCTCTTTTCTAGTTACTGTAACCTTCACTTCTCGGGGATGCTATAATTTTTTAATTTACACTTGTATTTATGGTTGTTAGCGGTTAAATAAAACAGTAATAACTCATAAAATTTATTTAATATAGGTAAATCAACTTCTTAGTTGACCGAATTCAATTTTTACACCTTTAGTACTACCACTCATTTCCCCCTGTTCATTAGATCCATTACAGGAGCCATATTTGTCATCTTCACAGTCATCTTTCTCTTCTTCTATTTCCTCCTTTTCTTCATCACAGTCATATTTAACATCACATTGAAATTGGCATTTGGTTAATTCAAAAACAACATTCTTTTTGCTGGTGCATTTGTCTTGGCATTCGTTTTTGGCCGCGCACCGTAAGCTGTTGGTGAGAAAAAGAGTGTTATTTTGATGGTTCCTCTAAATTATAGAGCCTCGATAGCTCAACGGTTGAGGAGCGGACTGAATTCCGTAAGGTCAGCGGTTCCAACTCCACCCGTTGCACTATTGTCGTGCCCACTCCTGGCACAAGCTGTACGCTTAATTGGAGGGGAAAGGAGAGTATTAGTCATGATTAGCATGGCTCACATTCTTTATTAAAAAATAATAATAATAATAATAATTCTCTACGTGTTAATACTATCCAACACTAGCTTCTCATGAAACTGTCGGATTGATATTGAAGGTATACCAAGTGTAGAGGCATGCAGCCTCTTTTAAGACCGGCAGCTGCGAAGAAAGCAACACACTTTGCAGCTGTCACTTAGAGAACACAATTTGGATACGGAACGATTCAAAATATCCTGCTGGCCTGGGCGAACTCCGGGCAGCGGATTCACCTTAGAAACATCAAGACCGCAACACCTCGGTCTAGCATCAAGCTCCGGCCCTCGTTTTTCTACCACAGTTTTAATTGTAACCAAGGCACATGTTGTAAATACAGCCCAAGTAATACAAGTGATAATATGTAGCGGCATTTTTATTTATCAGTTATCATACGCTGCATGGCTGCTACCAAGTAAAGACTGTCGTTGACCTCGAGGACTCAACTCCTCAACCCTGATGCTGTAAGGAATCGCATTCCTAAATCATGGTGTTCCCGTGGGATTTTTAAGGGATCGTGCGTTTAAATGTTTTACGTGGTACAGAAACACGTTGCACCCCGGGGACGGGCTATTACGATTAGGCTACTTTTGTCCTGGGAAATCAAAAGTTCCCACGGGATTTTTAAAAATCTAAATCCACGCGGGCGAAGCTGCGGGCATCAGCTAGTTAATGTAATAATTAAATCTATACATATAATAAAATTGTAGAAAAGTGGTGTCTGTACAATGGAAATATATAAAAAAAAGTTGTTATTATATCGATGCCGAACCCGAAATTGTAATTAATTTTTTTTTGTCTGTTTGTCTGTTTGTCTGTGTGTTTATGCACGCTAATATCAGAAACGGCTTATTCGATTTAGATACGGTTTTCACTGATATATTGTAGTAAGCTTCACTTAACATTTAGTGTTTATTTCATGTCAATCGGTTCATAAATAAAAAAGTTATGTCAAAGAATCACGGCGAACATTTTTAACGTACAGAGTAGGTACTACACGCCTCGCGCCTGAGCGTCCGTGGCAATACGCGCTGAGAGCTATTCCACGCGAACGAAGTCGCGGGCACAGCTAGTATAATAATATGTATAAATAATTTTCCTCTAAATAATTATTTGCGTGTTAATACTATCCAACACTAGCTTCTTTCGGCAAAGGTTGCCTGGTGGAGATTGCTTCAAGCAATACCGTGCCGCCGAGCGATTTAGTGTTCAGTGTAGAAACCAAAGGGGTAAAGTTTTAATAGAAACTGTCGCACCCCTTCCAGGTTAGCCCGCTTCCATAGACTTCATCATCACTAACCACCAGATGAGATTGCAGTCAAGGGCTAACCCGTATCTGTATAGAAACAAAAACCTTACCTGTTGGAAATTCTCAACAGTTTCTTCACAATGGGCGATCGTAGCACGGTTTTATCTCTGTCTTCTTCTCTGATTCCTTGAAGTCTGAACCGCTGCCTCTTCTTCTCTTCTCGCTGATGTGGTTTTTTCGTACTCTTTTTGTTCTTTACATGATGCTGTATTCCTTTATTCTTTGAAATGAATTAAAAAATATTTTAGTTACTATGTATATTATGTTCGCGCATCGTTCATCCGATTGATTTTCATAAACATGGCTATAATTTGACCTCAAAAAACTTTCCCAACCCAGTTTAAAAAAAAAAAACCAGTCTGTCTGTCCGTCTTTCGTGTCTGTCCGTCTGTCAAGAAAACCTAGAGGGTATTTCCCAATGACCTAGAATTATGGGCAGGTATCTAAGTCTTATAGCACAAGTAAAGGAATAAATCTGAAAACTGTGAATTTGTGGTTACAGCACCAAAAAATTTTAAATGTGTTAGACCTACCTACTTGCCAAATTTCATGATTCTAGGTCAACGGGAAGTACCCTATAGGTTTTCTTGACAGCCACGACGGACGGATGGACGGACGGACGGACGGACAGACAGACAGACAACAAAGTGATCCTATAAGGGTTCCGTTTTTCCTTTTGAGGTAAGGAACCCTAAAAATAGATACCTATATTCAATCAAAAATTGTGCAACCGGCAGGATTGAACCTGCATACCTCTCGCTGTTGTGGACGTGCAGTCTTAAGTCCGTTTTTGTATTAAAAATACACTTCTGAATTACCTATACTAAACCTGCATATTTATCTAGGACCTAGGTGCTCACATTTAAAAAAAACACTGGCGCATTTTTAAATGGTTTTTTAATTCGTTTTGCAAACTAAACTTTTACCTGCATGAAAACTTTCGTGTTCTAAAAAAAATTGGTTTTAGTAGTCGTTAGTAAAAAATATTGCTGAAATCAACATCCGTGGAGTATGGACTTCGCAATTAAAACCAATTTCAAATAGTTGGAGTCCAGTAACCAGTTGGAGCTCTCATTTTTGAAGAGACGGTAAAGCGGACTATAAATTAACGGAATAAATTGCCAGTTTGCATTTTCTATTTCCGTACCTGTATTTACTTTTTAGGGCTCCGTACCACAAAAGGAAAAACGGAACCCTTATAGGATCACTTTGTTGTCTGTCTGTCTGTATGTCTGTCCGTCCGTCCGTCGTATCCGTCAAGAAAACCTATAGGGTACTTCCCGTTGACCTAGAATCATGAAATTTGGCAGATAGGTAGGTCTTATAGTACATGTAAGGGAATAAATCCGAAAACAGTGAATTTGTGGTTACATCACAGAAAAATAAATTAAAATATGTTTCAATTTTCAAAGTAAGATAACTACTATACCAAGTGGGGTATCATATGAAAGAACTTTAGTTGTATATTCTAAAACAGATTTTTATTTATTTCTATGCATAATAGTTTTTGATTTATCGTGCAAAATGTCGGATAAAATAGCCAAGTATGGAACCCTCAGTGCGCGAGTCTGACTCGCACTTGGCCAGTTTTTTTAGATGACTGCGCAAAACACCTATGTGAATTTTTTTTATACCGGAATAGATCTGGATGTACGAAGTATAGTTAGAATTCTTGCATGATCCCAAGTGACGCTGGCTATAAACTTTTTAACCGACTTCAAAAAAAGGAGGAGGTTCTCAATTCGTCAGAATCATTTTTTTTTTAATGTATGTTCACCGATTACTCAAAGACCCCACAACCGATTTGGAATTTTTTTTTTTGTTTGAAAGGGTATACTGTGCAGGTGGCCCCATATAAATTTAGTGAAGATCTGATGAATATCTTCGGAGATGGAGAACAGAACTCCTCAATGGATAAGAGCAAATTGCTCGCGATCAGTGTAATAGCTTAGTAAACAGTAGGGTTTTAACTGGGCATAGCATATTATAGTACAGTGGGGCCACTAAAAATTGTGAAATAAAAAAATTTCAAAAGAAAAATAAAACCGACTTCAAACACCACTAAGCACTAAAAAGTAATAAATAATTTTAGTTTAGTTACACGGGTAATGTACCTAGGTATGAAGTCGGGCGAGCTTCACATTTGGATCTAATTTTGTTTTATTATGCTCGCTCGACTTCATACCTAGGTACATTACATGTGTAACTAAACAAAAATTATTTATTACTTTTTAGTGCTTGTGGTTTTTGAAGTCGGTTTTATTTTTCTTATGAAAATTTTTTCAAAAAAAAAAAAAAAAACAACATGGGGCTGTATTGCGCCGAATAAAATATACCTGATCGTAACCCAACAAATGATGTACTAGATACACATCCTCATCACTAGTGTCCGATGATGAGACCTGGTCCACACGAGCTCTGTTCTTGACTGCAGTGTCTCTACCAAGGACAATGATCAGCGGTTGTTTATGCTGATGCTGCCTGTTAGTTAATAAGGATAGAAGGTTTGAGGAGTCGCGTTTGGTTGCCTCGGTGTTTTGCTGTGCCTGTAATTTAATAATTTTGTTAGTTTTAGAGGTCTGTTGATGCGTGAACGCAGCTTTTAAACGTAGACCGGAGGCGAATTATACTACTTATAGTAGGTACGTGACAGATTGAGATGGCAATTGGGGTGTGAGGCGGGGGGACGCCCCGCACACCCGCACGTCACCGTCGCTCACCACACAAGGGCTGTGCGTGTGTGCGGGGCGTTCCCACCCCGGTTGCCATCTCAACCTGTAGCGCACTAGATGTGTTTTTAACCCCCGACCCAAAAAGAGGGGTGTTATAAGTTTGACGTGTGTATCTGTGGATCTGTGTGTCTGTGTATCTGTGTATCTATGTATCTGTCTGTGGCATCGTAGCGCCTAAACGAATGAACCGATTTTAATTTACTTTTTTTTGTTTGAAAGGTGGCTTGATCGAGAGTGTTCTTAGCTATAATCCAAAAAAAATTGGTTCAGCAGTTTAAAAGTTATCAGCTATTTTCTAGTTTTCTTGTAGAAAATAAGGTTAGATAACCCTTAGGTTCATAATATTCATGTGTCAATTGACAAACGTCCATCTTGACAAGCTGTCAAGATGGACGTTGCCTAGATATACATAATTATTTATTTGAAAATAATTTGTCGGGGGTGTTGAAAATTTTTAATTTACACTTGTATACTAGACTAGCTATGTGACTTCGTCTGTGTTGGTGTTAGCTGGCGGGCGTGTTCTGCCTTTTTGGAGTGTTTTCTTTGTTAAAACTGACTGGAAGGCGCTCTAAGGGGGTGCCGTACGTATGTCGGCGAGCGCCGGCACAGACCGGGTCCATACTTGTATAGTTTAACTAACTTGTTACAAATAACTACAAACATTTGACATTGGCTAATCTTTGTAAAGCCAGGCGAGAGAGGAAAAAAAAAAGACTAGCTATGCCCACGACTTGGTCCGCGTCGATTAAGATTTTCAAAAATCCCGTGGGAACCCGTTAATTTTCCAGGGTAAAAAGTAGCCTATGTCACTCTCCAGTTCTTTAACTATACCCATGTAAAAATCACGACTGTAGGTTTGAAAGCGATCAGGGTTATGGGTTTAATAAAACTGCCATACCCCTTCTAGGTTAACCCGCTTCCTTCTATACTGCATGATTACTACAACAATCAGTTTTCTCTCCCACTTTTAATATTGGTATCTTCGAGAGTGAATTTACATCTTCTAGGCAAGTACACTTTATCTTAGGCTGCATCATCACTTGCCTGCAGGTTTCATTGCATTCAAGTCAGTATACATTAAAAATGTCTAACAACCCCGACAAGTGAAGGTTACAGTAACTAGAAAGAGCTGATAACTTTCAAACGGCTGAACCGATTTTCTTCGATTATAGCTAAGAACACTCTCGATCAAGCCACCTTTCAAACAAAAAAAACTAAATTAAAATCGGTTCATTCGTTTAGGAGCTACGATGCCACAGACAGATACACAGACACACAGATACACAGATACTTGTGGGTAGAAATGAAACTGCACGTATTATTGTTTTTGTCTTACGTTTTTAACTAATTTTAATTGATCAAATGTATATTTCAAGTAAATTATTGTGTGGATATCAAATTTAGTGTTCAGTAAAAGTGATATAAACATAAACTTTGCTAACCGTAATCAATAAACCTATATTTAATGATTATACAAACTTGCCTTTACTGCGCGCGATGGAAGTATGTATGACATAACAAGTGTCGGACTGCAGCGTAATTACAATATTATTATATAAATTATTGTGTTTTAAACATTATTAATACATGATTAAGTGATTTTGTTGGGATTTCACTGATATAGAGGAGTCTGAAGAGGTTAGTTTGAGTCGTTTTTCTATGTATGACAACAATAACTTTATAAAATGGCTAGTGAATGTTCTGCTTGTAATATGGCGGTTCTCGTGACGCATAAACGCATTAAATGTACTAAGTGTCTCCTTATGTACCATCTAGAGTGCGTCACTAGTGATCCAAACCCACCCAGAGCGACCTGGGCTTGTCCTGCCTGTACCGCTGCTGCGCGCAAGGGTGGCGATAACACGAATACGCCTGTCCGACAGACTAAGCCCCAACAATCAAGTATTATCGATATCGATGACAGTACTGCAGAGACAATCAAAGACAGCAATAGCAACAAAAACAGTGACAATATTATTCTGGCAGAAATCAGGAATCTTCGCCTCGACATGATTAATCAATTTCAACTTCAGGAAAAAAAACTTGATTCTTTCAACTTAGTACTAAGTGATCTAAAAGGCGATGTGAGCGAGTTAACCCTTCAAATGTCTACAATCCGCTCGGATTTCGACGGTTTAATGTCGACGGTGGGCATGCTGCAAACGGATACTCAGCGAAATGGAGCTAGTTTAATTAGGCACGGCGAGAAATTTACTGAAATGGAGTCAACTATTGATGAATTAAAATCATCATTAAATTTTATATCGGCACAGTATGATGATATGTCACGTGACTTAAAAAAACATACTACAGAAATGACAGAAATGCGTAGTTCGAGCGACAACAAGCAGCTGGCTTATTTGCAATCTAAAGTTAGTATGTTAGAAAGTATCTCAAGAAGTCACAACGTGGAAATACAATCAGTACCTGAGCGAAAGAACGAGAATATTCTTGGCATAGTAAAAAATCTGTTTGACAAGTTATCATTGCAATTTTCTGAAGACTCACTATCATTCTGTAGTCGTGTGCCAAAGATGAATAATAATAATTCGAACCGTCCCAGAAACATAGTTATAACGTTACAGTCTTCTAGACAACGCGATTATGTTATATCAGCGGCGCACAGATACAATAAACTGCACTCCGACGACATGCTTAACTCTGTTGATTTGGGAATAAATGGCGAAAAGAGCTTGATATACATATCAGAGCATCTCACACCGGAATGTAAGGGTGTTTACGCTGCGGCGCGCAAGTTTAAAAAAGAAAAACAATATAAGTATGTATGGGTCAAGAATGGGAAAGTTTTTCTACGTAAAAATGATAGTAGTGCTGCTATATATATTAAAAATGCAGATGTCTTGAGTAAATTGTGATAGATTTTTAATTTTTATTTAATTATATATATGCATCTTTTTGTTATAAATATGTTTATATGCTTGCTATGTTATTTTTCTATCAAAACGTTAATAGATTTCGCACAAAACTAAATGAATTTTACTTTAATGTGTTAAATAGTGATTATGATGTTATTTGTTTAACTGAAACTAACCTTGATAGCTCAATTAGCAATACTGAATTTTTGGACAGTCGTTACACCATTTTTAGACGTGATAGGGATTCATCAAATAGTCATAAACAATCCGGGGGTGGTATCCTTGTAGCAATTAAGAAAAATATTTCGGCACTTAGACTTTCTCATTTAGAAAGTGACTCCGAATGCATATGGCTATCTCTTAATACAGGAAAAAGTATTACCTTGTGCTTGGTATACTTACCCCCTGATGTATCAATTGATCGCTTGCAAAGGTTTTATGACAAGACTAATGATTTTATTTCTGAACATGATGGATCTGTTATTATACTTGGTGACTTTAATACACCTTCAATTGATTGGAATGGCGATACGACGAAAGCAGTGACTCCAAATTGTATCTCTTATGACCTGAAATCGCGGTTATTACTGCAACTTATGTCTCTTGGTGGGTTAAGTCAGTATAATTATATAAAAAATAGTAACAAAAGAACTCTAGATATTTTTCTTACTAACATTCCGAACGTCAAACTTGCGCCAGCCCTCGCATTGTGTAAAGAAGACATACATCACCCCTCTTTCGAAATAGATATTAAACTTAACATTACAAACTATTTAAGGAAAAATTCTTCCAATCTGGTTTTTAACTACAGAAAAAGTGATTACATTTCTATTAAAAAGGAACTAAATAATATCGATTGGTATTCACTACTGTCATCGGGCAATATTAACGATCTTGTTAACACTTTTTATGATACACTATATTTAATTATAAAAAATAATACACCATATAAAAAGCAATTCAAAGACAAACAACCTGTCTGGTTCAGTCAACCACTAATTAAATGTCTAAAAGAAAAACAGAAAGCGCACGCAAAATACAAAATGTATAATAACCCTAGAGACTATGATACATTTTCTCTTCTCAGATCTAGGGCTCAGAGACTGATGAAGGAGTGTTACAATGCATATACAAACAATGTCGAAATGTCTCTTCTAGCTTGTAACGATAAACTTTTTTGGAACTTTACTAAGTCCAAACGAAAATGTAATACAATGCCACAGACTCTTAGTTATGATAAACGAGTTGCAACAACCGGGTTTGAAATTTGTCAGTTATTTTCGGATTATTTCGCATCGGTGTATGTTCAAGACAACCATAACACATCATTAAGCTCCTGCTTTGCAGACACTCACATAAACACTATAAGCAAGTTAAAACTATCTGAAAGCGAGATTTTGAATAAGATTAAGTCTCTGGATGGGAACAAGGGCCCCGGACCTGATGGAATTCCCTCGTTTTTTATAAAATCGTGCGGTAAAGAGCTTGCAGTACCTTTGGTGTTAATTTTCAACAAATCTTTGAGTAATGGATGCTTTCCGGAACTATGGAAAATTGCTCATGTAATTCCTATCTTTAAAGCAGGTACCAAAACTGAATGTAGCAATTATCGTCCTATATGCATTTTAAATTGCTCTGCCAAATTATTTGAAAGTATTGTTTATGATTACATTTATTATTTATTTCAACCGCTAATTTCTCCGCAACAGCATGGTTTTGTTAAAAATAAATCAACTGTCACAAATCTTGTCGAATATTCGAATTTCTTAATTAATTGTCTTGACAATAAAAAACAAGTTGATGCGGTGTATACTGATTTCCAAAAGGCATTCGACAAAGTGAATCATCGGTTACTTTTTCTAAAACTGGAAAGATATGGGCTCCATGGAGATTTACTTCGGTGGGTTATATCATACGTCACAAACAGATCCCAAATAGTTGCAGTAAACGGGTTTTACTCTATACCAATAACGGTTCCATCTGGAGTACCTCAGGGATCGCACCTGGGTCCTCTGCTCTTCATTATTTTTATTAATGACATTACATCAATAATAAAAAACAACTGCCTCCTTTATGCAGATGATTTAAAGATATTTGCTGCCATAAATAATGTCCAAGATTGCATATCGCTACAAAGGGATCTAGATTCTGTCAAATTGTGGTGTGACCAAAATGATATGTGTCTAAATATAAGCAAATGCTTTATACTTAGTTTTACAAAAAAAAGCAATAAAGTTAAATTTGATTATTCAATTGAAAATAATAAACTGTCCACTAAGACTGATGCTAGAGATCTTGGAATAATTTTTGATACATCCCTAACATTTAAATTACACATAAATAACATAGTTACAAAAGCTAATAAAATGATGGGATTTATTTTCAGAATTACGAGAGGCTTTAAAAACCCGTTAAGTCTAATGCATCTTTATAAAAGTCTTATTCGTAGTACCCTAGAATATGGTGCTCCAGTTTGGTCCCCTTACCACAAAACGTATGCTGACACCGTTGAGTCCCTGCAAAGACGTTTTTTACGAAAACTTCTATTCAAATTCAACAGAAAGCTTGTTCATTCCTCTTATGAGGACAAGTTGAAGTATTTCAGGCTCGATTCCCTGTGCATTCGACGTATGCTACTTGATACAATGCTACTGCATAAAATCATCAATCATAAAACTGATACCTCTCTATTATCAAAAATAGGTGTGAATTGTAAAATCCCTAAACGAAAAACTTGCACTTATAACGTATTTCCAACTAAGCCCTGCCGCACTGTTTTTGCGCAGCACTCCTTCATCAATCGCATTTGTCATCAATTTAATATGCTTCATCACAAACATCGGCAACTCAACATTTTTAATTCTACGACGACCTGCTTTCGTCGTAACGTCATTGCCTCCCTGCGTAAGGGAGTTAATTAGTTTGTAAGAGATTTAATGATGTAACGTGTTAATTTAATATTTATATTCATTATTGCATCTAACCCCACTTTACTACCTACTAACCTTTTAAAATATCATTGTACCTAAATCTTTTGTACTAGCCTTTTATTAACGTTTATACTAAGTATCTTTTTAGCTATAAACAATTATATTTTTGTAAATATTTTATGTATAAAAGTTGTAGGTTAGTCGAATAAAATAAAATAAAATAAAAAATAAAAAGATACACACGTCAAACTTATAACACCCCTCTTTTTGGGTCGCGAGTTAAAAAAAGACAGTTAAGATCCTAGAAAAGTTGGTTTGCTTTCGAATAAAATAAGTAAAACTTACTAGAACCAGTAATGTAATAAAAAACGATATTTCCAAAAAAGTTTTAGAGGACATTATTTTTGTATAATTTCTGCGGCGTCGTTTCCGAGAATACTTGATTGAAACGTATTTCAGCAAATTTTCGCTTCAATAATTTTAATCAGATCGATTAATTATTTCCTGATTAAGAGGTTTACTTTTATGCCGATATTAATATCTTTCGCTCGGATTTTGCTAATTAAATTTTCGCTTTACTTTTCGTATACCTACTTAGTTAATATTTTGTAGCTGTATAATATTATACGTCTATATGCATTTATATAATATAGGTAAATCCTTATATTATTACACATTGTATGAAAATCTTAACTCTCTACTTGTTATGTATCACTCCACGATATGTTCACGAGATGTAGTCCGCTAACAGACAGATGAACGGATGGACGATTGACGAACAGACGGACGGATAGTACAGGCCTATTAATAGGGTCCCGTTGGAACGCTTCAGGTACGGAACCCTAAAAAAAATATAGCGAGTAAACGACCAGTCGGTTCACTTAATGTTAAGTGGTTACCGTCACCCACGAATATTTGCAGCACGAAGGGAACCGCCAATGCGTTTCCGACCCCTGAATAACCCCATGTTGTAATCTAATGGGAACACCGCCGAAGGAAGTTGATTCCACAGTTTGCTGTACGT
Source organism: Maniola jurtina (assembly GCF_905333055.1). NCBI lineage: Eukaryota > Metazoa > Arthropoda > Insecta > Lepidoptera > Nymphalidae > Maniola > Maniola jurtina. Next base: position 3,545,771 of record NC_060053.1, read on the forward strand.
GGAAAGAGGATCTGGCACAACGGGCCCTTAAAAATGAGTTGCACCTCATATTTTTAGAGTTCCGTACCTCAAAAGGAAAAACAGAACCCTTATAGGAACACTTTGTTGTCTGTCTGTCTGTTCGTCTGTCCGTCCGTCCGTCCGTCATGAAAACCTATAGGGTACTTCTCGTTGACCTAGAATCATGAAACTTGGTAGGTAGGTAGGTCTTATAGCACAAGTAAAGGAACAAATCCGAAAACCGTAAACTGGTCACATCATTAAAAAAAAAATGAGTATTAAAATTTTCAAAGTAAGTAAACTATACCAAGTGGGGTATCATATGAAAGCGATTTACCTGTACATTCTAAAACAGTTTTATTTATTTTTATGCATAATAGTTTTTGATTTATGGTGAAAAATGTCGGAAAAAATCCCGAGTACAGAACCCTCAGTGCGCGAGTCTGACTTGCACTTGCCCGGTTTTTTTGTTTGGAATGACACATCTTATGCGTAGTACTGAATACATAGTAAAGGTCGTTGCATGGAAGATGTTGAAAAATGTACTGAGAATGTCCTCATATAAAATGGCTACCCTACACCTGAAAGCAGTTTTCCAAGGCATTCCTGTGACATTCCTACATCGCGGCGTGCTTTGAGTGTCTTAAAATATTTTATCGAAGTCTGAAAAGCGACTGGCTTCTCGAGAGCACGCTTCGATGATCAGATTGAAGCCAAAAAGTAAGCTGTTCTTCCTCTCGAGAGGGAGAAGGTATAAGCAGCGATGCCGTCTGCCAAAGTAATAGTCCACTCGGTCCAAAAATAAATGGAGGATCTACCGAGCGTGAATTGTTGATGATTTCTTGTTGAAATCATAATTCTTTAAGTGTACCTCAACATGAGAGAGGATAGGTGAATGAATTTTGCTTGAGATTCAAGATTTTTTAGTCAAAAACGGTAAAGTGAAATTGCTAATCGACGTTTAGAATTACGCCTATTTTTGGCAGAATAAAACCTTTTTTTCTTACATAAAGTAAAGATGTTTTAAATTATTATGAAGTACAGCGTGACATGAAGTTGTTAATTTTCCAATTTTCTAGTTTTTTATATAGTTTACCTACGAATTTGCCTCAAAATTTGCCCTAAAATAGAGATTTTTCAAGGGCCATAACTTTTAAAATAAATACAATTTTACTGTATTAATTCTTTTAAGGCATAGATAATGGAGAGATGAAACAATGTATGGCTTAGTTATAGATCTAGAACATCAAACAATAGAATAATAGGCGTAATACATTTGTATGGAGAAACCCGTAAGAATTGTACCTACCCTTAACGAATGTTTTATCTACTCTTAGACGTGTTGCTTAATGTACGGGAGCATGTCAAGAGGATAGAATGAGATTTGCGAAAAATTTTCGTTGACAATATTTTTACGAGAGGCGTGCACAGAAGCACTCACTATTTCTATTCAAGGGACTAACTTGGATTTTTGATTCAATTCTGTACATTGCTGTACTATTTTTCACGACTGCCCAAAAAAAGAGAAAAAGGTTTTCAGGGTTCATGTATGTATGTAAGTTTCTTTGTTCCACCATAACTTCTAAAAGCCTGAACCAAGGATGTATGGAGTACATTTTGTTAGAATCCTTACATCATCCCGAGTGACACTGGCTTTTGAAAAAGTTCAATATGGCAGTGCAGTCGTGTTTTTTAAGTTGCTCAAATAGTTTGAAGAAAGTTCTAAGAGTTTTGGTCGTTCTTTTTAACACTATAATATAATATTGTGAAATAAAAATAGGAATACCTTTTTTTATGAAGACAATATTCTGTTCACCATTTTTTTTATGTGATAAAACAAACAGACAATTCGGAATAAATATAATAATATATTATAGAGAATGAACCCGTGAGCGCCAGAGCTTCGTTATTTTTTAAAAGCTGATAAGTTTCTATGCGCATTGTCCCGAAAATAGGGAGGTTCCTCCCTGTGTTGGGGGCAATGTCTGGCCCAGTAGAGATCACACTTCACATCACACTAATATTATAAAGGCGAAAGTTTGTGTGTAAGTGTGTGTGTGTGTGTATGTTTGTTACTCCTTCACGCAAAAACCACTGAACGGATTTGGCTGAAATTCGGAATGGAGATAGATAATATCCTGGATTAGCACATAGGCTACTTTTTATCCCGGAAAATCAAAGAGTTTCCAAGGGATTTCGACGCGGACAAAGTCGCGGGCGTCAGCTAGTTGTTCATGAAATAAAAGGCGATGCTATATAATCCCATTTTATTTGTTATTATTATTTATGGCGATACCATTTAGGTGGCATAGTTTTTCCACATTTCGGTCTCTTACATGTTTTCTCCTGTTCCTGGTCCTGGCATACATCGTAGTTGTCATACGTTTCTTGGCATTCCATAGTGCACTTAAAATGCCTTGTTTGTTTCTTAGGACATTCAGAGTAGCATGAGTTTAATTGGTTACATCTTTTGCGCAGAGCTTGACGGAGTATATCTTTGGTCTGCTCGAATTTCATAGCTGCTTCCGGGTCTATGTGCTCTCGCTCTTCGGTGGTCTTTGAAATATACAATCGTAAAGTATGGTTACTTTATAACTTCACGGATTATGTAAATGATAGAAAAGCGTGAAGAAAAATGGGAATTTTTCTCATAATATGGTACTTGCTCTTGTATTCTACAAGAGCTATAGTTAGGCACATATTGATTGTCAAAGAAATTCGTTCTATCCATACTAATATTATAAATGCGAAAGTGTGTCTGTCTGTCTGTCTGCTACCTTTTCACGGCCCAACAGTTTAACGATTCTGACGAAATTTGGTACAGGGTCACCTTATATCCCGAGGACGGATATAGGCTACTTTTCATCCCGGGAAATCAAAGAGTTCCCACGGGATTGCCAAAAACCCATCCGCTTAACCGATTTGTATGTACCGAGGTAGCTTGCGTCCCTGTAATTGACATAGGCAACTTTTTATCCCGGAAAATCCAACAGTTCCCACAGGATCTTTAAAAACCTAAATCCACGCGGACGAAGTCGCGGGCATCCTCTAGTACAAAATAATTAGGTTCTCATAAATGTGCTTTTCCGTTACAACTATTTCAAACCCCTATTTGACCACCTAAGGAGGTCACTTTCCAAAAACCTTTCTTAGCGCCATAATAGCTACCTGTATCCGAATTGCAGCCCGATCCGACCAGTAATTTGAGCTAGACGTTATTCAGTCACCTTTTCCTTAGAAACTATAGTTGTTTCGAATAATTACAAAATCAAAGACCTTAAAATAATAAAAAATATCAATTTTTACCCTTAACACATGGTACAGTAAATAAGCTTTCTCATCATGTGGTGGATCCAAAGAGTCAATTTCTGGAACGATATCGTCAGTAAGATCCACTTCAGTTTTGAGATAATTACTTTCCCTTGTATTTTTCCCTTGTGGATAGAGAATTGCTATGAAAGGTGGTTTCACATTGGCATTTGGCATTGTATACATTAGAACACATATACATGCCTCGACTTTTGAAGCTTCAATTTCAGAGGCCAACTGTCTTATAATTACTTTCAAGGATATTCATATTATAGCTTTATACCGTCCAGCAGGCTTTCGTAACCCGCAACTGTTTTTGGAATCTCTTGGTACGTTTTTGGAAAGCAAAAAATATAGGCGAATCATCTTAACTGGAGACTTAAACCTTGACCTTTTACCTGATAGTCACTGTTCTTATAGCCAAGAGTATCAAAATATTCTCGCTTTAAATGCTCTCATACCAGCTGTCAATTGTCCTACGAGAGAATTACGTTGTCTTGATCACTTTGCTATCAAAAACATAAACGATTCAAGAACTTTTGTCTTTGAACCTACAATAACAGACCATGCCCCTATTTTATTAAATTTAAAACTACGTAACAAAGTAATACACTCATCAACACAAAATGTAACTAGGCATATTCACAACTACAAAGCTATGGAGGAAAGCTTAACACAGTTAGACTGGGTAAACTATTTCAGCTCAAGTGACACTAATTTTGCAGCAAATTTCCTAGTTGACAATATTAAGGACATAATCATTAGTAATACACATGTCTCAACTGTTCCTAAAAAACTAAAACCTATTAAACCATGGATTAATTATAGCATTGTTAAATGTATGAAAAAAAGGGATAGCCTTCATAGAATATTTAAAAAATCTCCAACAGAACTAAATAAAATTACATATACGCAGTATAGAAATGCTTGTAACTCTTTACTGAAGTCACTTAAACGAAACTACTTACAAGGAAAGTTAAAACAAAATGCAGGTAATTCTAAAGGCACTTGGGACACAGTAAAAGAAATTTGTAACCTACCTACATCAAATGCGCCTGCTACAGCCTTGATAAATATCATGAACACCCCTAAGGAGTCATTAGCTCAGGTTAATAAATACTTTACTAGTATAGGGCATAACCTTGCAACTTCAATTATTAATAAATTGGGAGCGCAGTGCAAAAATAATAATCCCAATATGGCATCCGATGCACCCCTTAATTCACTAATGTTCTATCCCACTGATATATGCGAAATTCATAAAATTATCTTAAAGCTAAAATCTAGCAGTGCTCCAGGCCATGATCAAATAGCTACGTACTTTATTAAAAGATTTAAAAATCTACTCTTAGAACCCATAGTTCATCTGGTGAATTTAAGTTTATCTACTGGTGTTTTTCCTGATAGTTTCAAAAAAGCAGTCGTAATTCCAGTATATAAAAGTGGAGACAAAGAGTCAATTTCTAACTACAGACCTATATCGCTATTAAGTGTATTAAGTAAGATAGTGGAAAAAGTGGTGAACGCTAGACTAATAAAGTACCTTGAACAGAAAAATCTCCTTGGATCCAACCAATTCGGTTTTAGAGCCAATAGATCTACCTTGGACGCGGTACTAGAAGTGACTAATCATATTACAAAGTGCCTTGATAAGGGAAGGAAATGTATTGGTATTTTCCTTGACTTGCAAAAGGCCTTCGATACTGTGTCAATCCCTATCTTGCTTGACAGACTTTCCGACATGGGTGTTAGGGGTATTACATTAGACTGGTTCAAGAGCTACCTTAGGGATAGACAACAATGCGTTAAAATTGGTAATGTTACCAGTGAATTTACTAACATTAGATATGGTGTCCCCCAGGGGAGTGTTCTGGGCCCCACCTTATTTCTTAGTTATATAAATCCACTTTGTAATCTGTCCCCAAAATCTGGACGCATATTTTGTTTTGCCGATGATACTGTGGTTTTATTTGAAGGCAGTGATTGGAAAGAAGTGAAGTTGCTTGCTGAAGAAGGTCTTAAGCAAATCACGACATGGTTAGAGGACAACCTACTTACAATCAACACCGTGAAAACAAAGTATGTGTGTTTCAGTACATCAATTCGGAATAACCCAGACAAAGACTTTAAACTTCCTATTCACACTTATCCTTGTAATCGGAAAAGTGGGCTAGACGCTTGTTGTAGCTGTGACATTTTAACCAAAGAGACAACTGTTAAATATCTTGGAATTACATTAGATGAACATCTTAGCTGGTCAACTCATATCCATAACACTTCTAATAAAATCAAGAAACTCATCCCATTATTTAGGAATCTAAGAGATATTGCCCCTATCGAAACAACTATGATGGTCTACAAGTCACTATGTCTTTCGATTATGACCTATTGCATATGTGCATGGGGTGGGGCTGGCAAAACTTTTATGTTGCGGCTAGAACGCGCTCACAGAACTTTACTTAAAACTATTTTTAAAAAACCATTTAGATATCCCACTGATGATTTATATAAAGAATGCAATGTACTTAATGTCCGACAACAATACTTATGTTCAATAATTTTGCGCTTCCACTCTAAAATTGATCCTTGCACTATAAACAATAGCAAAAGAGTAATCAAACTCCCTACACATTTTACAAATACATGCTTTGCTGGAACACAATTCGAATTTCGCTCATCATATGCATATAATATATTTAACAGGGTTAGCAAAGGTATCAACATAAGCAGAATAAATAAATTCGATCTAACCAGAGCAGTTAAAAGCTGGCTGGTAGCTAAGGGCTATGACGAAACAGAAAATATTTTAATAGTCAAGAAATAGCGCGCGAGCATACACACCGCACACACACACACACACACACGCCCACACAAACAAACACAAGTACTTGTAGTAAACTTTGTACTCCTACCTTCTGCAATACAGGTATTTCCTAGTGCAGAAGGTAGGAATCTCAATCTTGATATGTAACCCATGTATAAGTATCAAATAAAAATTATTATTATTATTATTATTATTATTTGATAGTAGTTGGAGAAGGTTATTAATCCGAACATTTGTAGATCCATTCTGTAAAAAAAATTGACCCACAAGAAACGTGTTATTTTGGGACAAAGTTTACAGGGCTCTCTCCGTCACTCGCTTCATACAATCGTAGTTCCAATTTCTTTTGAATACTAAGCAACCAAAGTCCATGAAATTTTGCAGACATATTCTAGAAACTAATATCTGTGTCTGTGGTGTTTTAGATTTTTCTAAAAATATGTAGTTTTAAAATTACAGGGGCTCAAAGATTTGTATGTAAATCTTTAAGACCGCGTAACTTTGAAATTGAACATTTTAACAGAAATCGGGAAAACCACAAACATAGATATTAGTTTCTAGAATATGTCTGCAAAATTTCATGGACTTTGGTTGCTTAATATTCAAATGATATTGGAACTACGTTTGTATGAAGCGAGTGACGGAGAGACCAAGTTAGAGCCTCGATAGCTCAACGGTTGAGAAGCGGACTGAATTCCGGAAGGATGGCGGTTCAAACCCCACCCGTTGAACTATTGTCGTACCCACTCCTGGCACAAGCTTTACGCTTAATTGGAGGGGAAAGGGGAGTATTAGTTATGATTAGCATGGCTAATATCTTTAAGAAAAAAGTATAAAATGTAAATTAGGTTGAAAAAAACATCGTACTAACATTAAAAGTTTACGTAAGTAAGTAACAATATATTATACCATTATATTAATATCATACTACAAATTCAACAATTAACAATGAAAAAAAGTACAATAGTGCCTAACTATGTATAAATTATTTCACTTTGACTTTGACTACATCATTCTATTCTATTCTATTCTAAATATTTTTTACATTAACATTATATTTCTATTCTACAGATTCCAGTCTGCCCTAAAACAAAAGCAAAGTATAAGATCTTACCTTTATAACCGAAAATATTAATAGCACAATATATAAAAGCCGGAGCCGTCCAACGCACATGTTGATAAAAAAATCTCTGCCAATCTCAACTCACGCTTGAAACGATTTAATTAAAGGACAAACATTCATCTTAATTAATTATACTTGAGCGGAGATTATTAGCAATTTGTCTCGTTAAGGCTAATTTCCACATTTAAGGGCCTGTACAGATGATGGAGACTCGGAAGCTTTTAAACTTTGTTAAGTGGTTTTGAACTTAAAACATAATAATGATTGAGCGATACAATTTATTTGCCAGATTCCGTTTATACGTAATCTTATTGAGTTTTTTTATTTTTACTCCATTACGAGTGGGCCCATCACTGCGATTTCATTTGATGGTAAGTGATGATGCAGTCTAAGATGGTAGCGGGCTAACTTGTAAGGGGTGTGGCGGTTTTTAGGGTTCCGTATCTCAAAAGGAAAAACAGAACCGGGAAATTCACGGTTTTCGGATTTTTTCCTTTATTTGTGCTATAAGACCTACCTACCTACCAAAATTCATGATTCTAGGTCAACGGGAAATGCCCTATAGGTTTTCTTGACAGACACGACTGACGGACAGACAGACAGACAATAAAGTGATACTTTATGGGTCCTTTTCCTTTTGAGGTACGAAACCCTAAAAATGAGTAGAATTTCATATAGTTCTAAAAGTTAAGATAGTTACGTAAGACTTATCAAAAGTGTTTATTAAAGGAATAAGCAGATGCAGTATTAAAGGTACCTAATTAATTTTACTTTTCTCTACCAATGGTTTATGATAAAGATTAATTTTGAAAAGTCACAGTTAATTAGCTGAGTTTTTGATTGTGGCTCTTTGTCGTCAACCGTCGATGTTAGACACATAAGTCGTTTGTGTGTTTTCGGTTAATTAGGCAAGATGTTTAAAACATTTTGCTCTCCTAAAAACATTCTTCATTTATATGAGACATATTTTACAGGTAATCTATATTATATTTTAAATTACAGCGCTTCGGACTTACTCACGTTTCAAAAAAAATTTTTGGGAGCTGGATTCCATAGTCCACCACGCTGGTCACATGCGGCTTGGCAGATTTCACAAGTCTTTGCGAGCATAATAAAGAACTCTCAGGCATGTAAGTTTCCTCAAGATGTTTTCCTTCACCGATAAAGCAAGTGATAAATATCACTTTGATTACTTAAAACATACAACAACTTAAAACATACAAACAATCGAAGATTATGTAAATGATAAAAAAGCTGCTTGTATATAGTATGGAATATTATTGTAAATTGAACAATTGAAAAGAGCAACCGCCGAGTGAGCATGCCCATTATGCCCATACGGTATATATTCACGCTTGCCACGAGGTTATCACCTTCTAGTAATTAGTATAATATTAAGATTAGTTCTAGGAAAATCAAGGAAATAATATAGATTCAGAGTATTAGGATTGGTTAGCCCAGTGGCTGAGATTCAATATATCTTATCTAATGTTATTCCAGACTCGACTCTAGTAGCCGACATCGGGTCGTTATAGATTCAATTAAAGTCTGTGAGGAGCGCTGCTCAGAATTCTGCAGTATTTCCATGAGAATTTATATCTAGGACCTAGATTTGGTGCTAGTGTCAGACACATTAGTTGATTAATACCACAGACAAGACGTGTAAATTAAAAATTTATAACACCCCCGACAAGTGAAGGTGTCTAGAAAAGAGATGATAACTTTCAAACGGCTGATCCGATTTTCTTGGATTATAGCTAAGAACACTCTTGATTAAAGCCACCTTTCAAACAAAAAAAAACTAAATTAAAATCGGTTCATTAGTTTAGGAGCTACGATGCCACAGATAGATACACAGATACACACGTCAAACTTATAACACCCCTCTTATTAGGTCGGGGGGTTAGTAAGGTGATTAATACTGTGTAAATCCCTCATACGCATGGCTAAGGTCTGCAATACTCTAACTTACTAAAAGGATCGTAGAAGAATCTACTATCAAAACAAGTTTCTAATTGATCAACCAATGCCCAGCTTAAACCACTGTTTAGTTTAGGTTTTGGTTGATCAGTCAGTCAGTCAGGACCAGTTACAAGTATAGATTGATAGTTGAGACTGAATTGAGATTTAGTTTAGCTGAAGTGAATATCTCTTTAACAATAAGTTAAATCCTTATTTCCAAATGTGCTGAAGTTAATGCTGAATAAAAAATATTATGGAGGAAGACTAATATACGAACCTTATTTACCTCGGAATGTACAGTACGGGCGTAAGTCTTCAAATATTTACTAAAACACATGCACCCACCTTCACTGTAGTTACATTTAAAGTGGCTGTACACGGGCTATAAAAATTGCAGCATAACTTGCTGACAACTGTTGCTGAGCAATTATTGACTGGCATCCTGTGGAAGGACATTGGCTACTTTTTATGGCGGAAAATCAAAGAGTTTCCACGAGATTCTTAAAGGCCCATTCGTTTAACCGATTTATATGAAAGGTACAGAGGTAGCTCGAATCCTGGAAACCAGCATAGACATATTAGACATTTTTTTATCCCCGAAAGACAAAGAGTTCCTACGGGATTTTTAATGGAAACCAGCATAGACATATTAGACAACTTTTTATCCCCGAAAGACAAAGAGTTCCTACGGGATTTTTAATGGAAACCAGCATAGACATATTAGACAACTTTTTATCCCCGAAAGACAAAGAGTTCCTACGGGATTTTTAATGGAAACCAGCATAGACATATTAGACAACTTTTTATCCCCGAAAGACAAAGAGTTCCTACGGGATTTTTAATGGAAACCAGCATAGACATATTAGACAACTTTTTATCCCCGAAAGACAAAGAGTTCCTACGGGATTTTTAATGGAAACCAGCATAGACATATTAGACAACTTTTATCCCCGAAAGACAAAGAGTTCCTACGGGATTTTTAATGGAAACCAGCATAGACATATTAGACAACTTTTTATCCCCGAAAGACAAAGAGTTCCTACGGGATTTTTAATGGAAACCAGCATAGACATATTAGACAACTTTTTATCCCCGAAAGACAAAGAGTTCCTACGGGATTTTTAATGGAAACCAGCATAGACATATTAGACAACTTTTATCCCCGAAAGACAAAGAGTTCCTACGGGATTTTTAAAAACCTACATTCACGCGGGTGAAGTCGCGAGCATTATCTAATTATAAATACGTAACAGAAGACGTGAATTTACGTATTTTAGAAGATTCCCTAAGAAATATTATTTTTCGACATAGGCAACATCCCTGTTGCTTAGCATTGCATTTACATATTGCTATGGGACTAACGGCTGGTGGGAAGTGGCTGGATGAGGAAGGCTGAGGACTGGGTGTGGTGGTGCTCTATAGGGAAGGCCAACAGTGGACGTCCACAGGCTGTTGATGATGGGACTATAGCTCGTTTGTGACCTGCCTTAGAAGTGCAATATCCATATCTCTCTGTTTATAGTAGGTGAGATACTCTGGTATTTAATTGCGTTTCATATTTCAGGAGCTACCTGAGTTATGACGTCTTTTGGTGTAGTATGCATTCGGTTTTATGTTCGTACTCGGTATAAATGGGCGAGAGATAATGCTAGTGTGACTACACCTTTATGTCGTTAAAGTAGCCATATTTCCTGCGTAACTACCTAAGATTTTAGAATAATAAAGTTTTTCTGTGCCCTCTAAGGCTAAGATCTTCAATGAGTGTGGCCTACCTGTAATGACGCATGGAGAGGAAATGTGGACGCTGACAGTTATGCCTCATCCACAAAATTAACAAGTGTAAATTAAAAATTTATAACACCCCCGACAAGCGAAGGTTACAGTAATAACTAGAAAAGAGCTGATAACTTTAAAACGGCTGAACCGATTTTCTTGAATTATGGCTAAGAACACTCTCGATCAAGCCACATTTCAAACAAAAAAAACTAAATTAAAATCGGTTTATTAGTTTAGGAGCTACGATGCCACAGACAGATACACAGATACACAGATACACACCTCAAACTTATAACACCCCTCTTTTTTGGTCGGGGGTTAAAAATCGCTCAGAGCGCTATCAGAGTGAAGCGAGAATTCCCTCACCCTAGTGAGAGAACTTTCGGTTTTCATCCTGAATCGACGATATGTCAAATATTAAGCTATAGTGCGTACAATCAAAGAAATACCGGTCTACTTTAGGGCTACGCGCGTCAAATGTACCATCATTTGACGTCTGCCAGTGACGTTGAAGCATCGACGTTAGAAGTTCCCTAACTATTGGACATCACTCTCAGGGATAATATACTGAAGAAAGAAATGCACAGAAGAAAAAAATGCGACTGGTATATTATACGAGTAGCTCCAAGGATTAGCAAGCTGAAGTGGTAATGGGCAGCTCATGTCTGTTGCAGATCCGACGGCTGATGGGGCAGATGTGTTCTGGAATGGAGACCACGTATCGGCAGTGGTGTTGCTTACGTATAGCGTTGTCCTTGTCCCGCTCAATTGGGTTTGCTCAGATCTCAGCGCTACCGTTAATCATACAAATTGGGTGCGGACAGGCCGATATTCCGGTAGTAGTAATAGGTAATTAAATCAGTTCGCTTGTATTATTGTATCGAGTATCGGGGGTCTGGAAGTTTTGAGATATTCCAACAAGATCTTTGAAAAACTTAAAATCTAGTCAAAAAGATAGTCATTAAATAATGCATGGTCCAGTAAAGACTTGGCTGGGTGCTGTTTAAAATTTAAACCGATAGTAAAATTTGACCGGAAGTGGTTTCCTGATCAAGGGTCAGGAATTGGAATTTTAAATGGGCCACGACCACTAGCTGCCCCGAGCGTTCCTTTGCGGACATGACGTTGCCCCTACCACGGTACCTACCTCTCGATAGAGTTTAAAAAAATTGTATATACCTATTTGAAAACGGACTACCTAGAGTCAACAAGTAATTTTAAAAGTTATCAAAAATTGTGGTTTGCACTGCATTTTTTCAGTCCGCACATTAAAACGCATAAAATCCGCCATTTAAATTTTTAAACTTTATTTTTAATTATCATTTATCAAAATCGGTTAAGCCGTTGAGTATCTCCGGAGCTACCTAACCGTTTCTGCAAATTCTTTCACTGATATAATATGGCGGCTGTATTTCACCAACGTAAAATAGGTGTTATCCGAGAGAAAAATTGATATTTTGGCATGTTTTCAGTACAAAACCCGAATTAAAAAAAAAATATTCCTCGATAAAACGTCATTACAGTCGCCCGCTAGTCAAGGCTAGTTTAATAAAGTAAATTTAAGTTTATATTTCGAGTTCGTAGCAGATTCGAGAACTTACCCATAGTAGGGGTTTCAGCAAGGTCGACCCTTTGTGGGGTCAGAGAGCGAAATTTACGGTTTTCCTAGATTTACAACACTCATAAAGGATTCAGCAGATAGACTTTACTTTCCAACTTTAGATGACCCTTGTGCAAGTTAACGCAACCCTTGTATAGTTGGGTTAACTCGACATTTTATTACACTGTCTTAGGCCCAGTTGCAAGGCAATGGGTTACAGTTATGCCACAGTTCACGACAGTTGTGAAACTTCACAACTGTCGCGGCAAACTTCGGGGCTTCACCTACACTGGCAGGCGTCAAAATGTTACCTACATTTGAAGCTAGGTAGGCTATGAAACGACTACGTATCTTTAATTTCACATCGCCTTATATTTAACAGGATGTCGATTTAGGATCAAACCGAGAGCTTCCTCACTCTAGTTCACTCTGGTTGTATTGGACAGAAACAGGAGTTAATTTGCGGAATTCCATGATATACAAGGAACCACAAGTTTACACCCCCCCCCCCCCCCCCCCCACACTACTAAGGAAACAGGAAAAACAAGCCACGAACACACAAATCTTCTAGAACAGAGTCAACGTGCGTTTCACTCCGACATAGAAGCATCTTTAGGAGATGTACTGTAGGTTTTTACTGGTGAAGAAGGCTCACGCCGCAAAGACGTTTAAATAAATAGTGACTCTAATTACACACAATAAAGTTCAATTAAGCTCGCACACCACTGCGGTCTAAAGTTTCAAACTCCTCTTTTATCTCTTATATCTGTCTTATGAGATCGGGTTTCGTGACCAAATGAGCCCATCCTGATTATAGATAGACAGATAGTTAGATAGATAGATTTTTTTTATCGCACACTTTATTGGTAAGGTTTGGTTACGGTTAAAGTTTCTTCGTCAATAAAAACAAAATAGTTGCACAAGTTATGTTTTATGTACTTTGGACGAAAATTTTGCATTTAACCTGAGACAATCGTTAACTTAATTTGCTTTTAATGGTGGTTAAAGTTTAACTCTAACATTAACGTAAGTTTAACCATCTGTCTTGCAACTAGAACTTAGAATTGAGCTGTAGGAGGTTATTGTACCCAGCGCTACAGTCCTATTCATAAACTATAGAGTTCTGAATTTTACGTTCATTAAAATTTATGCCATGCAAAGGTTTATAGTCACACAGCGGACGATGGAGAGAGCTATGGTTGGAATTTCTCTTAAAGAGTGATTAAATCAGAAACGAGGAGATTCATAGGAGACCCAGAGTAACTGACATAGCTCAACGGGTTGTAAAGCTGAATTAGCAATGGCCAGGACACGGGTAGGACCAACAAAAATACTTTTCTGGCTCTTTGGCCTAAAAATTTCTCTGCGTGACCAAACCAGAAATGACGAGATTCGTATAGGAGAACCCGAGTAACCGACGTAGTTCAACGGGTACGTAGCTGAAGTATTGTAGCAATGGGTAGGGCACATAGTTCGAAAATTCGATAGACGTTGGGGTTCCAAGGTGCTAGAATGACGACCTCGCCCAGTAAAGCGCAGCATTGGAAGACCCCCTACTACTACTACTACTACTACTACTAGGTACTACTAGGTAGATAAACGACATCAAACGAGTCACAGGGAGCCGCTGGTTTCAAGCGAATGCAAGACCATGACGCGTGGAAGTCCCTACAAGAGATGGTCAGTGGTGAACGTTTGATCATGAAGAATCAAAAGCTTAATCCATACTAATATTATAAATGCGAAAGTGTGTCTGTCTGTCTGCTACCTTTTCACGAACCAACAATTTAACCGATTCTGACGAAATTTGGTACAGGGTTAGCTAATATCGGTAGTATCGGTAGTAGTAGTATAGTAGGGGATGGATATAGGCTACTTTTTATCCCGGAAAATCAAAGAGTTCCCACGGGATACCCAAAAACTTATCCGCTTAACCGATTTGTATGAAATTTGATACCGAGGTAGCTTGCGTCCCTGTAATTGACATAGGCAACTTTTTATCCCGGAAAATCAAACAGTTCCCACGGGATCTTTAGAAACCTAAATCCACGCGGACAAAGTCGCGGGTATCCTCTAGTTTGCTATAATCCGCTGAAGGCAAATCTGTATGGTACAACATGCAGCATGCGACATGCACCACCCGCCCTCCCACTGTTAAGCAAGCCGGAAAAGCCAGCCACCAAGCAAGCCCTAAGAACCACGCAACACCACACAAATCCACCAGAACACTCGACGCACGTTTCGCTCCGACACCGGAGCATCCTCAGGAGATGTAGACTTTACAATGCCCAATTGCAAAGACTTTGCAAAGAAGTTCATTACCTGATCGAGCCAATCGAGCGGGACATGGACAACGCAAAGTCAAAGTCAAAATCATTTATTCAAAGTAGGTACCATTGGACTTCTTTTGATGGTCGAAATTGTTAAATTTGTACGATATAGTTTACGTAACTTAAAACTAAAGCTACGAGGGTTCCAAACGCGCCCAAGTCTGAGAAGAGCCCACAACAAACTCAGCCGGGTATTCTTTTTTTATTACGCTATACGTAATAATATAGTCCAGGGTTGCCTTTATAGCAGATATTGTAAAAAAATTCAAACAATAAAATTGTAAAATGCAGCCATTTTATTAAGTAATAAGATACTCGTAATACAAAAGATGTTTTCTCCATTTTAATATAAAAACGAGACTATAATCTAGCATTAAACAAATTAACCTTCTTATATAACGGTTTATGGATTAAAGGCAGAACGTAGCAACTTGATGCTAAATACGTTAGTGATGTTACTACTATATTTACTCATATCGATGTACTTAATTATGTATTAAAATACTTGTATTACAAATGCGAAAGTGTGTCTGTCTATCCGTCTATCTGTCTGTAAGCAACTGTCTGTTTTCACGGCCCAACAGTTTAACCGATTTTGATGAAAGGTACAGAGTTAGCCTACATTCCGGGGACGGACATAGGCTACTTTTTGGGAATTTTTTGGGAAATCAATGAGTTCCCATGGGGTTTTCATTACACGGGAAAGAAGTCGCAGGCATCAGTTAGTTAAAATATTTCCATAAATTGTTGACAGTTCTGCACTTGAAATTGTAGACGAGTATGTATACCTGGGACACACAATCTAGCTAAGTAGGTCCGATTTCGAGAGAAAGGTTAGCCGTCGAATCCAACTCGGCTGAGCAGCGTTCGAGTAATATTATAACACCCCTCTTTTTGGGTCGGGTGTAAAAACTGAAGTTAACTGACTAAAGTTAACTGTATTATTTTCTAAAAGCATCTCAAATAGTATGAAAGCATCGACATCGATAGAAACGTTCTGGTGCAAACAGAACATCACTAGTTGTATAAAGGCTAGTTTATTGTAGGTAAATTAGATTAGTCCCATCGGATCGCCGGAACGAAGCTTTGGTATTAAAACTTTAAAGAGCGTTTATGAATAGCTCAAAGTTTATAATTTCAATTATTTTATAATACCTCGCTGTTTGCATTACTTGTTACTAAAATGAGCAGCTTTAGACGGACGAAGTTGCATCATGGTCCAAACAAACCAAAGCGCACTTGAGCGACGAAACGCGACGCGTAACAGATTTTTATTTATTTTTATGTATAATAGTTTTTGATTTATCATGTAAAATGTTAAAAAAAATAACCGAGTACGGAACCCTTAGTGCGCGAGTCTGACTCGCACTTGGCCGGTTTTTTTAATATAATATTTAGACTAGTAGGTAGAAAGGCATTAGAAAGGTAATAAATACAACGTCAATTTCCATTTCTAATATAATATTCAACTTATCTATAAACGGAATCTTTGTCCCATACATTCCTTGGACAATGGAATACTAAACAGGTGCTTTACTGGGAAATATGTTTATATGATCGCGATAATGAATCGATATATCAGGTGAAAGCCGTAAAAACGACATAAATCGGCTAAGCACCGATTGTTACCGATAAAATATCGATTCTACGATATTACGGTCTGATTGTTGTGCCATATCGATTTTAAATTGAGATACATGAGAATGGGAAAAGTATTATTTTAATTAAAAATAAATAAAAGTATTTTTTTTTTACCATAACGCACCATTTACTTAATGGTACAATAATAATATATTGGCACTTACTCATAAAACTATAACTGGACGATTTCTCTAAGTTACATTGTATTGCATATTCTATAATGTCAAACATTTATTAACCCCCGACACAAAAAGGGGTGTTGTAAGTTTGACCTGTGTATCTGTCTGTGGCATCGTAGCTCCTAAACTAATGAACCGATTTTAATTTAATTTTTTTTTTTTGTTTGAAAGGTGGCTTGATCGAGAGTGTTCTTAGCTATAATCCAAGAAAATCGGTTCAGCCGTTTGAAAGTAATCAGCTCTTTACTAGTTACTGTAACCTTCACTTGTCGGGGGTGTTATAAATTTTTAATTTACACTGGTATTGAAAATTGTAAACGGAGGACACATTATTAATTATATAGATCCCAAAAATTGTTTTTTTGGAACGTTTGTCTGTGTGTGCACGCTTCAAGCTAAAACTAAACTACTGAACGGATTTGAAGTGGTAGGTACCTATACGAGTACTTCCGTTTGAGTTTTGCGCTCGAATTATCTTGTTGGGAAATTAGTGTGTAATAGACTTCCTGCTTTCCTCGCAGCACTAATTGTAGCATCTACAGTCTGGACGTAAGCCTAATTGCAGCTGCTTATGTAGAGAGAGTTTACTACTAAAGCTGGTCATAATACGAATAAGTTTACCGGTCAAACTTGACGGTGTATAGCTATCAGTGCACATGATGTCATGCACAGTGGACGGTATATTTAGAGCTTGAAAATCGGACTATTTTTCAGCTCCGGAGTCGGGTTCAAGTCCGGAGTTTCATTAAAAAATTGAATGTGATTAAATAATGCGTTTGATTTGAATATTTCTTGCACTTAAACAAGTGTAAATTAAAAATTTTCAACACCCCCGACCAGTGAAGGTTACAGTAACTAGAAAAGACCTGATTGATAACTTTCAAACGGCTGAACCGATTTTCTTGGACTATTCCGCGCCTACGATCCAAAGTATCTGAGTTTTCCAAAACATCATTTTCAAATAAATAATTATGTATATCTAGGCAACGTCCATCTTGACAGCTTGACATTTGTCAATTGACACTTGAATATTATGAACCTAAGGGTTATCTAACCTTCTTTTCTACAATAAAACTAGAAAGGAGCTGATAACTTTTAAACGGCTGAACCAATTTTTTTGGATTATAGCTAAGAACACCTTTCAAACAAAAAAAAAACTAAATTAAAATCGGTTCATTCGTTTAGGCGCTACGATGCCACCGACAGATACACAGACACACAGATACACACGTCAAACTTATAACACCCCTCTTTTTGGGTCAGGGGTTAATAAATGATTAAGTCTGTTAAGCATGAAATGAAACAAAGCAGTTAGAAAAAAGGAAAGGAAACTTTATTTTACGACCTGCTTATTATAGTACCTAAGATTTTTATTTTTTTGAAGTTGTGAGGTGACTGAAAATAGAAGGCAGTTCTTATAGAGAGCTAAGTTCGTCAATGACTCCAAATTCAAATAAATGATCCAAACAATTCATAAATCATTAAATCACACACAACACAAAACCCCTAATCAAATAACACCGCCGCGACAACAAACAAAAGAGAAACAAATTACAAATGAATCCGTTTCATTCAATCCCTCACGGTACATTCAACGTTGTATTAATTTATTCATTTGTTTTCATAATTCCGTATTAATTAATACCGTACTCCCTTTATTCGCAGCTCGCTGAGCTTGCGGGAAGTATTCGGTATTAAAATTTCGCCTGAAAGCGATTATGTCATTAACGCGAGTGACAGTTCATTTTGTTCTCTATTAGCTGTTTCATATTATTATCAAGAAACAGGATGTCATAAGAACGCTAGCATGAACGAACACAGGTGGTAGTACTGATAAGATGCTAAGAAATAAAATCCAAAAAAATCCTGTAAGATTTTTAAAAGTTGGTAATGTATTGCAAATAAAACATCTTACAACTAGAGTCAACGAACTCTGCATAGATAGGTGCTGCTGCGATGTAGCTGTAGTGTATGCTGCGATGAAGGTGTAGATGGGGTATTGAGTCCGAGTTTTGCACGCTATACTTACATTGCGGGTTTGAAAAATACTAAATCACTTAGGACGCCTTCAAAGCCGCAAAGTGGATCGGGCTGAAATTTAGCATGCAGATGGCTATTGTGACGTAGAAATCCGCTAAGAGAGCATTTTTGAAAACTCAACCCCTATGGGTTAAAAAAGGGGTTTGAAATTTGTGCAGACCACACGAACGAAGTCGCGTTTAAAAGCTAGTTATTATAAAGTCAAATTATAAATTCCTCGCAGACAGTTCTAGTAATTGAACTTTCATGTTAATTGGAATATAGTTGAGTACTTGGATTCCATTGAAGTCGAATAACGGTGTTTTTGCAGACGAAGCGTGGGGGGAAAGGTTAGTCGTTGGTGTCAAGTGACATTTCGCTGGGGTGACGGAATAATCCTGTGTTATAGGTAGTAGGGACATCTAAAGGTATTTAAAAGGTAAAGGTAACTGATTGATATAGTTAGTCAGTCTATCAATCAACGCACAGCTCAAACTGGACGGGTCGGGATGTTTAGCATGCAGAATACAAATAGGAGGCAAGGGGGTAAAATACGGGTTTGAAATTCAAAAAGTCCACGCGGACGCAGTCGCGGACATAAACAAGAGTAGGAAATAAGCTATTGTAACCCTAGTGCGCTCTCCAGCGTTTTCCATAAAAACGTAATTTGATTTTTATTTAAATACTAGTTAATAAAAGTACAGAGTTAGCTTAAAACCTGGGAAAAGACAGGCTACTTTTTGTCCCGAAAAATTAGAGTCCCCACGGAATTCTTAAAGGATTCTTCATATGGATCGGTTAAACGGATGGGCCGACCATAATAACCGATCCATATGAACTTTGATGCAGACGTAGCTTGGCATCCCAGAAATTGACATAGACAACTTTTTATCCGGAAAATCAAAGAGTTCCTACGGGATTTTTAAAAAAACCTGACTCCACGCGAACAAAGTCGTGGGAATCATCTAGTGGTGTAATAAGGAAACTAACATAATAAGTACATACATACCTGACTCGTACGTAGAACCCGAATAAACTTGAACCAGTGGTAGATGCATTTGACTATTCTATATCCAGGTCTATATTTTAAATAATAAAGTACTGACTTGTAAAAGTTTATTGGAATAAAAATATTTCTATTCTATTCCTGAAAATATTCCACTACTTTTTTTGGACATTCTATTCCATTTACAGGCTCATCGAAATCTGGGAAGCTAAGTATCTAAGTACTCAGTGGGTACAGGGCGAAAACATTTCCTGCATCAAATCCACCCGTCAACTTCACACAAGGACATAATTACACAAATGACTGTGACATAGTGCCTCGCCCTTTCACATTCGAAGGCGAAAGGGGAGAATTTTTCATTATACATGGTAACTCGATGGTTGAATTCATCCAGACTTTGTTGCTTTGGTGTTTGTTACCATTATGATGTTAAGACACGGTTTTTTGTATATCCTCACACGTTTCATCTCATGGTCAACCCATCGTCGGCCCACTACTGAGAACCGATCTCGTTATAGAGTGAGAAAGGTTAAAGCCTCAAGAGCACAATGGTTAAAGCAGCGACCTGAAATCCGAAAGGTAATCTGTTCAAACCCCACCGTTGCAGTTTTGTCGTATCTATCTACTCCTTTTTTTTCGTGAGGAAAATCCGTCATGGATACCACAGGCCACGGGGGGGCACAGTGGTTATGTCGGACTTCTACCGACTAAAAACCTCAAGAAGTTCCATCCCACCGCTGACGACGAAGCACAAGGGACCGATAACACCTCGTTACTCCGCCATAGCGGACCAACCACTGGGACACTGACTTAACGTGCCCCCAAACACCGTTAGAGGCATGTCGGAACCACAGCACGCCAACCAACCCGAGGACCACACTGGGCGACGGACCGCCCCGTATCCATCATCCACAGGTCCTCCCGAGGGCTAGGGTTCACTAGCACAACTTTTACGCTTAGTTGGGGGGAAAAGGCCAATATTAGTCATAATAAATATAGCTAATATGTACCTATTCTTTAAAAAAAAGTTCACCACGCTGGTTAAAAGGAGAAATAAGTAACTCCACTCAATCCGAAGTGTTTACGATTGCAAGATACGCTATTCTTTTTCAATTTGAGCTATATCCTGCCAGCTTCTAATTGTTAATGAGTCTAAGATAAGAAAAGATAACAGAAGGAAATATCTAAACAGTAGCCAATCGAAAAGGAACTATTCTTTTTGAATTTGAGTTATATCCTGCCAGCGACTAATTGTTTATGAGTAAAAGATAAAAGAAAAAGATAGTAAAAGAAAACAAACAGTAGCTAATCGTAGGTTAACGCGATCTTGTCTCGCTGTCGTGCATGACAATAACAAAGGGCTCTCGAAACATCGACAGGCAAAAACTTGCGTTGTGTAGGGTCAGTTACTGGATGCAGTATATCAAAATACTGCAGATAAAATTAACTACTCAATGACTAAGATGTTTCCTAAGGTTGTGGTACCGTTATGCAAGCGGCCGTATGAAGGCAAAGATAGAGACAGCGTTTTTTGACATTTGGATTGGGTGTCAAAACATGTTTCTAGAATACCAGGTCGTAATATAGTTTCAATAGATAATATTTTAGTGACGTCATACAGGAAAGTACAGCTTAGTCGATTCGAAGTGTTACTACTACAACTAACACAGGCCGTTCTTTTGTATTTGAGTTGTATCCTGCCAGCTATTAATTAATAACGAGTCAAAGGATAAAATAACATAAAAGAAAAAATATAATAAAAGAAAGTAAACAGTATCTATTTGCACTTATTCTTTTTGAATTTGAGTTAGGTCTATCTTGCTAGTTGCCAGCGACTAATTGTTAGCGAGTCGAAGATAAGTAAAAGATAATAAAAGAAAGTAAACAATAGCTAATCGCTGTCTAATAAAAAAATAATAAGTTCTCACGATAAGCTTTCATCTTAAACTTCTATCTATACTGCCATTGCACCTGTGATGAATCAAGAAAAAGCTTGATCAGCAAGTGACAAGCGTGTGACAGAGACACCACTAGTTCTAGGTTTATGTTAGAAAAGGACAGGTATACGGCCTAGGTAGCCTCATTACATACGAGTTAAGGAATCTCAACAATAGCTATTATATCCTTTCTTGGAAGAAGATCGCTTTATGGATTGGTTTTTTTTTATTTAGTTGGCCGATATATTTTTATTGGTAATTGAAGTCAACAATTTTGACGTTTTTTACTAGTTAGCTACTTGCGATCAAGTTAAGAGGGCTCTCTCCGTCACTCGTTTCATACAATCGTAGTTCCAATTTCATTTGAATATTAAGCAACCAAAGTCCATGAAATTTTGCAGACATATTCTAGAAACTAATATCTGTGTCTGTGGTGTTTTAGATTTTTCTAAAAATATGTAGTTTTAAAATTACAGGGGCTCAAAGACTTGTATGTAAATTTTTAAGACCGCGTAACTTTGAAACCGAATATTTTAACAGAAATCTGGAAAACCACAGACATAGATATTAGTTTCTAGAATATGTCTGCAAAATTTCATGGACTTTGGTTGCTTAATATTCAAATGAAATTGGAACTACGATAGTATGAAACGAGTGACGGAGAGAGCCCTGTTAATAGAATTGTTGTAAATAATTATTCGAAGCCTTCAGGTTTATTAGCTACCTAACCACATGTATATGTATGTCAACGTTAGTACTATTATATATTCTGTGGTATTACTAAATTTAATATTCATTCAATTTAATTAAGTAAGTATCTATAAAATAAATAGCAATGATGTTATATCGCAATGCAAAGGGTTATTGAAACGATAAGTAAGCTTGGAGTGAGTTGTTTTAACAGCTTTGATTAATTTAGCATTCACTGTGTTGATGATAATTAATTCATTAATGACGGACGGACGGACGGACGGATGGACGGACGGACGGACGGGAAGACAGAAAACAAAGTGATCCTATTAAGGGTTCCGTTTTTAATCCCCGACCCAAAAAAGAGGGGTGTTATAAGTTTGACGTGTGTATCTGTATATCTGTCTGTGGCATCGTAGCTCCTAAACTAATGAGCCGATTGTAATTTAGTTTTTTTTTTGTTTGAAAGGTGACTTGATCGAGAGTGTTCTTAGCTATAATCCAAGAAAATCGGTTCAGCCGTTTGGAAGTTATCAGCTCTTTTCTAGTTATTATTATTACTGTAACCTTCACTTGTTGGGGGTGTTATCTAATTTACACTTGCTCCTTTTGAGGTACGGAACCCTAAAAAATACACAGGTATTTTTAGAAAATAAAAATATTATTCAAGAAAACGTAAAAGAAAAGCTCTTTCTGTTTCTCAGTATTTATCAAAGGCGAGCTTCCACTCGGTAATTAATCATCGTTAATGAGATTTGTTGCTTTGATACAGTAAAGATGGCGGCCGGTAAAGATCTTGATGTAGTGTCTTTGAGGTCTTTTACTATAATGTAAGGTAGAGATATAGTCCGTACAAAATGACCTCTCAACTTAAGAGGGGTCTCTCCGTCACTCCCTCCATACAAACGTAGTTCGTCTCTCATTGGAATACAAACCAATCAAACTCAATGGAATTTTGTAGAAACGTTCCGGGAACTAATATCTATGCCTGTGGTTTTCCAGATTTCCGTTAAAATATTCGGTTTCAAAGTTACGCGGTCTTAAAAATTCTCATACAAATCTTTGAGCCCCTGTAATTTTAAAACTACGTATTTTTAGAAAAATCTAATACACCACAGGCACAGATATTAGTTACTAGAATATGTTTGCAAAAAATTAATCCGCCAACCAACGAAATCTGTATGGTGCAACATCCAGCATTCGACATGCACCGCCCGCCCTCCCACTGTTAAACATGCAGGAAAAGCCAGCCACCAAGCAAGCCACACGCACCACCACCACGCAGCACCACACAAATCCCAACACCACTCGACGCACGTTTCGCCCCGACACCGGAGCATCCTCAGGAGATGTAGACCTTACAATGCCTAATTGCAAAGTAAACTAAATATGACTCAATTCTTTCTACCATATAATTATGTAGATACCTTCTTCTCTTTTATTAGGCAGCGTCTACACAATAATGTATTTGTAACGTTATATTAATCAGTCTGTGCCCTAATCTACGCCGGTAGGGTTTCACAAAAACTGATACCCTATTAGTAAAAGCTTCGTGTGTCCAACTAAATATACCTGATTACTTTAGCGAATTTCGCACTGGACTGAGGGGTCGGAACTGCTTTTTTTTTTAAATAACTGAGTTTTTCCCAAAGTTCAGTATAGAGATTAACTGAAATCTAAAAAAAAATAAGTTAAAAACCAAAATGGATTAAACCACATCGAGACCACCGTACCGAGATATTTACCCAAGATATTGGCAGCATTACCAATTATTAGTGTGGATAGCCAAACTAATTCTTTGCCCATGGTACCTCTTTTTTTAGGGTTCCGTACCTCAAAAGGAAAAACTGAACCCTTATAGGATCACTTCGTTGTCTGTCTGTCTGTATGTCGAGTCGTGTGTTCCCGTTGACATAGTCGAACTACTTGAGTGGAATTTTTGATGAATGAGGTGGTGGAATTTTCAAAAACCCTGGAACACATATATGTTTTGAAACATTAAAACTTATTTTTAGGTTCAAAACATTTAGTTTACGCGTTAAAACACTAAGTACATCAAGATATTAACATATCTGACGCTATACTTTTTGCAGCTAAGTGCTAAATCTCATTAACTATGATTAATTACCGTCGCGAAGTTACCCTCCTTTGATAAATACAGAGCAGCACAAAAACAGCTTTCCATAATACATTCCAGCTTGCTAATTTTGTTTTTACTTTAAACAGTCCAGACCTTAGGATGCTGTAATATGTAGAACTAGATGGTGCCTGCGAATTCATCCGCGTGGATTTAGGTTTTTAAAAATCCTGTGGGAATTCTTTGATCTTCCGGGATAAAAAGTTGCCTATGTCTTTCATCAAAATTGGTTAAAATTTTGGGCCGTGAAAGCTAGCAGACATACAGACACAACATACATACAACAAAACAAAATAATAATACATATAATATTATATAACTTGCTGATGCCCGCAGCTTCGCCCGCGTGGATTGGTCAGATCCCCTGCAGCATCAGGATTGAAGAGTTGGAATCCAAATTTTTTATGAAACAATGTTGCAAAGTTCCTCTATCGATTAAAAAAGAAATGACGCAAATCGGTTCAGAAATCTCGGAGATTTCAGTGTACATAGGTAGAAAAACACAACTCCCTTCTTGAAAGTCTGTTAAAAAGTAGCCTATGTTACACCCTGGTCAATCCTCTACTTGTATGTGAAAATCCCGTTAAAATCGGTTGAGCCGTTCCGAAGATCAGCCTTTTCAAACAGACAGACAGACAGACAGACAAAAATTTTAAAAACGTGTGATTCAGTTATGGTATCGTTCAAATAACCATATGACCTTAATATGTGGTAGTTATTTCGAAATTACAGACAGACACTCCAATTTTATTTATTAGTTAGTAATATATAGATTCATACATGGCACATAGACAAATGATGTGTAAAGCGAAAAAATATTTCACTATCAATGCTTGTACAACTGAAAGCAAAGGACAAAAACAGATTAAACTTTGTTGCAAAGCAATTGCATTTCTAGTTTAAAATAACTCAGACAAACTGTTACTATAAAAACAAATAATTACGATTTGCCAACTCCACATACATGGGATATTAATACAAGTGCACTGAAAGAGAAGGGTATATTTTAAACGTGTTATAGAAAAGGATGGAATATTCATATGGCATAGAGTAAGTGCAACACACAATAAGTTTGTAGCTATATTAAATTATTGTACGCTTTGGGATTTAGCTGAGCAATTTATTTTATTAATTGAGAGATACTGTGATAATAATTTTCAATTTGAGAGTTCCCGAAACGTGTATTAAATACTTGTTAGGATAACACAGGTAGTAATAGGTGGTCTCTACTCGCAAGGCATTTTCTAATGCTGGAAATTTCCACATCGAATTAGCTGATTATGTCCTAAAGCGATCTATTAATAAATATTAATATAATAGATGATAAAATAATCATGCGTGTAACTTTCGTAATTCGTAATTATTACATAATTTGTGGTTGACGTCGTTGGTAGCAAATAATATACAACACTGTATTATAACACTGCGTGCTAATGTTTTTTGATCCAGTAAATAAAATAAAAATTTGGCCTAACTGAACACTAATTACCCGAATGCGGCAAAGCCAAAAGGAAGGGTTATGATTTTAGCAGTCTATGTATGTATGTTCGTATCCAGATACTGTGTGTTCCACCGTAGTGTCTAAGCTACTAAGCCGATTTTGATGAATCGAATCGATTCGTTGTACCAGAATACCAAATAATTTACTAACAAATCGAACAAAGATAAATGACATATCGTACCCCTAGATGATCTAAATAAAATCATAGAGATATAATTATATAGATTAGTATCTAAACTGTTTCAACTCAAAAGCCTTGCCTTTTAATTTATCCTCATTTTCTGACCACTGATCATATTATCTCTACGTGAATAAAGTTTTAGTAACTATGCTTTATAAAATACTAGCTGATGCCCGCGACTTTGTTCGTGTGGCTTTAGGTTTTTCGAAATACCATGGGAACTCTTTGATTTTACGGAATAAAAAGTAGCCTTTGTTCTAATCCAGGATATTATCTATCTCTATTGCAAATTTCAGACAATTCCGTCCAGTAGTTTTTGCGTGAAGGAGTCACAAACATACACACACACATACACACAAACTTTCGTCTCTATAAAATTAATGCGATTATATTTTAAAACACAATAATCCATTGTAAATTAAGAATCAAAAAGTCTATAAGTAGATTATAAAAATCACTTAATCTTAGATTCTGGATAAGCATTATTTTGAGTTGAAAGAGTTTTGATGTAGAGTGCGATATATTGTTTAAAAAAAAAGATCCTTTGATTAATGGTCACCTCCGCACACAAATTACTCTGTGACACAAGGGCGGGAAACGAATCCTACTCAGTATTTGCCCCGGCATCTATACGAGAATACGCGTTCCTGTCAATTAAGTAACGTTACGATAGTTCACGTGTTTTATTGAAATAACGTTACTATTGTATTGACATTCATTTGTTTAACTATAAACTTTTTTTCGAACTTTAAAAATTTTGAATAGAACTGTGTTATTTTCTTATGTTTTATCTGTAAAGCCATAGATACGAGACAGTATTTTTTTTAATTCGAACTTTGAAAATAGAATGGGACTTTTCTGTTTTAAAATTGGAACTGTTATGTGAGAAGGTTAAAATTGTGAATAAGTAAATTATTTATCTGTGCAAATATCCTATTGTTTGGATTGAGGATTGTTTTGGTGAGTTTAATGAATAGTCTATCAAATATCTACATCTATTAAATCTATTAAAATATTATGAGTTTAAAAATGGAATTACAATACTTGTCTTTCTTTATACTGAGCTTTATCTTTTTTGTGTTTTAACCCCCGACCCAAAAAGAGGGGTGTTATAAGTTTGACGTGTGTGTCTGTGTCATCGTAGCTCCTAAACTAATAAACCGATTTTAATTTAGTTTTTTTTTGTTTGAAAGGTGGCTTGATCGAGAGTGTTCTTAGCTATAATTGAAGAAAATCGGTTCAGCCGTTTGAAAGTTATCCGTTCTTTTCTAGTTACTATAACCTTCACTTGTCGGGGGTGTTATAAATTTTTAATTTACACTTGTGTTATAATAAAAGCAGAAAAAGTAATAGGTAAATATTTTGTATTTTATTGCTAGTTTAGACGAGCTACGATGTTCTACTTTGTAGTTTGTCGATCGCCTTCTTATTTGAAACGCATAGAAAATTGAAATTCCCCCTTTTTATTATTCTGATTCTTCTGTTTTTAGTTAGTTATTTTCAGATTTTGTTTTCCACCGTAGTTAGTGCCTAAACTAATGGGCCGATTTTGGTAGGTACCTATTGTGTGAGATGTCAATAGTTTTGAGATGTCATGTTTTAATTTTTTTTAGATTAAAACTCTCGGATAACCTCTACGCGTTGTGATTTGTATTCTGCGCGTAGGGTTTTAGAAGACATTCCAATAATTCGTTAAAAATTATTTAAATAATTCCTGCTTTTCTGAGTGACGCCTATACTACCTAGCACCTATCTACTTACTTTATAAAAATCACACAATCCTTTTCTAAAAATAAACAGGCCTAAAGGACTTGAATCCAAAACCATAAAAAACTGTACTTAAACAAAAAAAATTAAAAGAAGCGTCAACTTTTATTGAAAAACTAACGTAAAGCACACAAATATCACGGTCAGAAAAATCCATTCGTCCCAGTATTTTATAGGCCGACATTTTAAAATACTTATATTCGAAAAAAAGGCATCCGCACCTGTTGTTTAAGAACCCATTCCCAGAGCAACGAAACACGTTTTCATGGCATAAAAAGCATCAAAAAAATAACGCCGCCCCATGGCTTGATGTTTTGAATGAATGATTTCAATATAGAGTTTACTAGCTGACGCCCACGACTTCGTCCGTGTGGATTTAGGTTTTTCGAAATCCCGTGGGAACTCTTTGGTTTTCCGGGATAAAAAGTAGCATATGTGCTAATCCAGGATATTATCTATCTCCATTCCGAATTTCAGCCAAATCCGTCCAGTAGTTTTTGCGTGAAGGAGTAACAAACGTACACACACACACACACACACACACACACACACACACACACACACACACACACACACACACACACACACACACACACACAAATACAAACTTTCGCCTTTATAATATTAGTGTGATTTTCTTTGAAAACAGTAGAAATTATGTTGATATAAAATAAATCTATACAAGTGTGAATTAAGAGTTTAAACTTTAAATCATCATGACAGGTCAAGGTCATCATAATAGGGTTGAATTTTCTAAGATACGTCATTTTTTTTATTTTTTATGGAGACACACAGTATTAACAATAAACAAAAGGTAACACAAATACAAAGCACACACACCACAACAGTCTCCAACGAAAAGTTATGATAAGTTAGATAATAGCTATAAGCTATAAAATATAAAAGTTATCGTCATGATAGCTTCTCTTCTCTTCTCTTCTTTCTGGGCTGGTTTCCGCACTTAAACGTTTCCGTCTGTTGTGCGTGCGTTGTCCCTTTCCCCCGAAGTCTTTGTCCAGCCATCCAAGCTCGCTCCAGAAGCCGAGTAGACCGCCCAGGTTGCCACACTCCAGGAGCACGTGCGTCGGTGTTTCATTGACTTCCATGCAAGCCTCATGATAGCTATCTCCATGCCAAATTCAGGCCGATCCGTCAGTCAGTCAGTTAACTTTTACTTTTATATGTTTTCATCAATCGGACGACACACACAGCTAATATTTCTCAAACGGTTCAACATATTTTCATCAAATATACCTACATAGTACATAGCTTAGTAGAACTATTTCGATTAAACAGGCTTTCGAGTAAAAGAAACATTTCCGTTAGTGTGTTATGATTTTTTTCTGAAGCATATTTTTTAAACTAGTGTAAAGGAAAGTCTAAAATTGATTGCGGAATTTTATTATGAAAGATTATTATAGGTACTTACTCATTCTTTCAAACGACAAAATAAGTAAATATTATTACAAATCTATGGAAATTATTGTCATTACCGATTCTCGTCCAATCGTAAACTGAATCCATTTGAATGAAAACTTGACCGAATGTGATCGTAAATTTAATGTATGTAAACACACGTCAAAGATTTTGCATTGTCCTGTCAAATAACTCACTCCATTTGCAATCAGATTCAACTTCCAGTGTATGTCTGCGTAATTTATAGGGTTTTTATTCTATATGCTTGGTATGCGATTTTACATATCACCCAACGTTGATAGAATTCGAGATCGAAACATAATTAGCACAGCAAAATAGTCACAAAGTCTCGTTAAAATTCAGTACCACAGATTTTTTGCAACGTTGCCCCTTGGAACGCTGTCTGGCTGAAGATACAAGTTTATGAAAGACTAGAGGATGCCCGCGACTTCGTCCGCGTGGATGTAGGTTTTTTGAAGATCCCGTGGGAACTGTTTGATTTACCGGGATAAAAAGCTGCCTATGTCAATTATAGAGACGCAAGCTACCCCGGTACCAAATTTCATACAAATCGGTTAAGCGGATGGGTTGTTGGGAATCCCGGAACTCTTAGATTTTCCGGGATAAAACTAGCCTATGTCCGTCCCCGGGATATAATCTAACCCTGCACCAAATTTCGTCAGAATCGGTTAAAATGTTGGGCCGTGAAAAGGTAGCAGACAGACAGACACACTTTCGCATTTATAATATTAGTATGGATCTTGAGCTTCATAACACATTCTTAACGACCTCTTTGGCGCAGTAGTGAGCGCTGTGGTCTTATAAGAAGGAGATCCCGGGTTTAATACCTGGCAGGGCCAATTTGGGAATTTTTAATTTCTAAATAATTGTCTCTAGTCTGGTCGGAGGCTACGGTCATGGCTATTAACCACACTACCGGCAAAGTTATGCCGATAAGTGACTAAGCATACCGGTACGATACCGTATAGAAACCGATAACTCATACCGGGTTTAATAAAACTGCCATACCCCTTCCAAGTTCGCTGGATTCCATCTTAGACTGCATCATCACTTACTACCAGGTGAGATTGCACTAATGGAATAAATAAGGCCAGTTATGGTCCATTTCACTTTTCCACGCTTGAATACTATCAAATATCAACTTTTGGTGATGTAAAAACTCATACTAAGCAGTATATCTTATAATTTGACATAATCGACTCAATCATTTCATTCATTGCTATGGACATAAAATCCAGGATACTTAATTTATATGGATCTCTCTGCTGTTATCGTTTTAATAGGGTTCCATTCCTGATGGGTGCCGACCGGGGGTACTAGGCCTCCTTTGTTCGTCTGTCCGTTTGTCTTCAACTTATCTCATGAACTGTGATAGGTAGAGTTGAAAATTTCTTAGTGTGTACTATTGCCGCTATCACACTAATCACACTTCACACTAATATTTTAAAGGCGAAAATTTGTGTGTATGTGTGTATGTGCGTGTGTATGTTTGTTACTCCTTCACGCAAAAACTACTGGACGGATTTGGCTGAAAGGAATGGAGATAGATAATATTCTGGATTAGCACATAGGCTACAGCTATTTATCAAGAAAAATCAGAGAGTTCCCTCGGGATTTCAAAACACCTAAATCCACGCGGACGAAGTCGCGGGCATGAGCTAGTAACAAATAATAAAAAACCTAGATGGCGTGTTTCAAAATGGCTGCCAAGCATATTAAAAGTAAATAAGCACATCCATACGATCCATACTGATATTATAAATGCGAAAGTGTGTCTGTCTGTCTGTCTTTTTGTCTGTCTGTCTGTCTGCTACCTTTTCACGGCCCAACAGTTTAACCGATTCTGACGAAATTCGGTATAGAGTTAGCTTATATCCCGAGGACATAGGCTACTTTTTATCCTGGAAAATCAAAGAGTTCCCACGGTATTCCCAAAAACCCATCCGTCTAACCGATTTGTTTAAAATTTGGTACCGAGGTAGTTTGTGTCCCTGTAATTGACAGAGGCAACTTTTTATCCGGGAAAATCAAACAGTTCCCACGGGATCTTTAAAAACCTAAATCCACGCAGACGTAGTCGCGGGCATCCTCTAGTAGTGTTATAATATCTTGTACGCTACGATGATACGGAACTGTCAGTGTGCGAGTCCGACTCGAACTTGGCCGGTTTTTATATATTTAAATGGATTCGCTCATTCAAATTCTATTCGACTTATATAATCAAATTCATTCATTCATTGACCATTCATTAGGATGAAATTATGTGCACCACATGTATTTTTTATTCACTAATGTTTGAACAAATGATTTGTGAACGTGTACCAAAGTTTTGCATCAGAATTTATTAAATGGTTGCTGAATAATGTTGACATTACTGAAAATGTTTTAGTCATCATCATCATTCATCATCATCATTCATCATCATCATTCATCATCATCATTCATCATCATCATCATTCATCATCATCGTCATCATCGCTAATGTGGTTACTTGGCAGACACTCCCGACTATCATTCAATAACAAAGTACTAATATACAAGAGCTTTTTAAAACCCGTATGGACATATGGCTTGGAGTTGTGGGGCACAGCCAGCAATTCTAACATAGAAATACTACAGCGCTATCAAAACTCAGTCTTTCGCACAATACTGCATGCTCCATGGTTTACTAAAGCAAGTGAAACACATGAGTATCTTGCAATGCCCACAATCAAAGAAGAAATTAATAATAATGCTAAAAAACATAAAGCCAAGCTAGAAGTCCATGCGAATAGTCTGGCAGTGTCACTTACCACATGCAGCAGAGTAAATAGGCTAAAACGAGCCACAATAGAAGAACTGTCTTGTGGACAATAAAGCCAGGGATAGCCTTATGAGAAGAGTCTCTTGATGGAGTGACCTTCTCCAAACCCGTAACGCACTCATATAATCTGATTATAGTCGACAAATGACTGATTGCAGATAGCCTAGAAATATCAAAAAAAAATCGTCATCATCATCGTCATCATCATCGTCAACATCATCATCAACCAATAGACGTCCACCGCTGGACATACTCCACGCATACACTTCACGTTTCAGTCAGTGACTCAGAATAACGTTGAATTATTTATATATTTATGAACTAGCTGATGCCAGTGATGTTGTCTGAATCATCATCATCATCACCTATAACTCGTCTGTTTCTATTTTCTATCTCCATCCTTCATTTCAGCCAAATCCGTGCTGTAGTTTTTGCGTGAGAGTAACAAACATTCACACATACACACACAAACACACATACGCAAACTTCACTATTTAAACTCACTATGTAAACACCTCTTGGACTTCGTCTGTGTTGGTGTTAGCTGGCGGGCGTTCTCTGCCTTTTTGGAGTGTTTTTTTTTGTTAAAACTGACTGGAAAGCGCTCTAAGGGGGTGCCGTACGTATGTCGGCGAGCGCCGGCACAGACGGGGTCCATACTTGTATAGTTTAACTAATTTGTTACAAATAATTACAAACTTTGGCTAATTGGCTAATCTTTGTAAAGCCTGACGAGAGAGAAAAAAAAAAGAAAAACACTTCTTTAAAACAGACAGACAGAGAAAAACAGACAGAGATCCTATAAGGGTTCCTTTTTTCCGTTTGAGGTACGGAACCCAAAAAATTAGCAAAGAAAACGGATGCCGGAAGAGCATTGCAGTATTTAGCATAAAAACCTAGGTTATTATTGTTTAAATAAATAACCGATGGTTAACGAAGGGAAATGGTAACAAAAAACAGATCCCTTTTTCATTTGTTTGTATCTGATATAAATAACCCAGGGTTTAACGATAAAAAGCATAAAAAAACTTTTGTTTTACGCATTGTTTAAATCTCGATCACAGGCAGTTTGTCTGTCAATGATTTATCGATTTTACTGTTCGCTCGTAAAACTGCCAGAACCGGGTTCCGTCCAGTACTTGTACTCCTTGGTACATAAATTTTTCGACAACAGATAGCTATAGGAACATGACGTGAAATTTTCCACCAGTATAGGTACTGTACTGATCTGTCAGTATTCTACAAGATATCCTACTTTTTAATGATTATCAAATTTTAAGAAAATAATTACAAAAATAACAGGAATAACAAAAAAAAAAAAACAGAAACTACAATTAGTGAAATAACAGAAACAACAAAAGGAAATAACAGAAACAACAAAAAATTAAATGACAGAAACAATGGAAAACTAAATTGACGGGGGAAAAACATTAATTAAATATATGGTAAAATGGGCCCCACTAGCAGCGGGTGCAGGTTGTACCCAAGCCGCCAGTGGTCAGGGCTCCAGAGTGAGGAACCTCCTCACAATGCGCGCCGTCTCAAGAACCACTGCCTTCTGTATACCCTTGATCCCTCAGTTAAGCTGTAGTTTCTTTTACTATTGCTATTAATCGAATTTTTCCCAGAAGAGTATCTGTAGATTTAATCCACAAAAAAGGAGTAAAAAGTAGATTAAAAACCAGCCAAGTGCGAGTCAGACTCGCGCACTGAGGGTTCCGTACTCAGGGATTTTTTCCAACATTTTGCACGATAAATCAAAAACTATTATACCTACATAAAAATAAATAAAAATCTGTTTTAGAATGTACAAGTAAAGCCCTTTCATAATAGATACCGCCCCCACTTGGTATAGTTATCTTACTTTGAAAATTGAAACACATTTTAATTTTTTTTTTAATGATGTAACCACAAATTCGCGGTTTTCAGATTTATTCCTGTACTTGTGCTATAAGACCTACCTACCTACCAAATTTCATGATTCTAGGTCAACGGGAAGTACCCTATAGGTTTCTTGACAGACACGACGGACAGACAGACAGACAGACAACAAAGTGATCCTATAAGGGTTCCGTTTTTCCTTTTGAGGTATGAAACCCTAAAAATGGGAAGTATTTAATGCACGTAAAAAAATAATTACAGCGCCTCTTATCACACAAAAGAATCTTTATCTTCCCATGCTGCCACGATCTACATCTTTATTTCATCTCAGGTATGTTGTATCTTGAATTTCTTTAGGGTTCCGTATTAATTAATTTATAGGTAGGTATTATTCTACTATTAGCAAGCTGAAGTGGCAGTGGGCAGGCCATGCCTGTCGTAGAGGCGATGGCCGTTGGAGCCGAAAATTCCTTGAGTAGAGACCGCGTTTAAGCAAGCGTAGTGTGGGACGCCCTTCAGCACGATGGACCGACGATATAAAGTGGCTGGCGGGAAGTGGCTGGATGAGGAAGGCTGAGGACCGGGTGTGGTGACGCTCTATAGGGAAGGCCTATGTCCAACAGTGGACGTCCACAGGCTGATGATGATGATGATTATTCTAGTCTACAATTCATCAATACCCGATTTACAGTTTACGTAGGTACGAATACGATTACGCAGTAGGTACGACTTAAAGTTTAGTGTGAAGTAAGCATTATAACGATATTCCATAATTATCTACCTACATCCAAATCTGTTCGGGCATTTAGAAGTTATGATGGAACAGACTCACATACATACTTATAACAATACCTTGAAAACATTAAACTTTTTTTTTGGGCAGTTGTGTAAAGATCCGAAAATATATATCTATGTATTAATAAAACAAATATTTTATAAGGAACCCTAAAACCAGTAGTCAAGTTTAATAGCGCATTTCTTACCCGGTGGGATTCGTATCCGCGCCGCCCATTTTACCTGCGCTGCGGTTTATTTCTATCACCAACCGATTATAATATAGTTGAGGTTCGATTTCCGACCGTTTTTATATCGACCGCGATTTAAATCAGTTCATATTATAAAGGAGAAAGTTTGTATGTGTATGTGTGTGTGAGTGTGTGTGTATGTTTGTTACTCCTTCACGCAAAAACTGCGGATTGGGCTGAAATTTAGAATGGAGATAGATTATACCCTGGATTAGAACATAGGCTACTTTTTATCCTGGTAAATCAAAGAGTTCCCACGGGAATTTTACAAAACCTACATATCCACGCGAACGAAGTCGCGGGCATCAGCTAGTCAGTTCATAAAACCTTACCTAAGATATTATAGAACACCGATCATCATCATCGTTATTTACAACCGATAGATGCCCACTGCTGGACAGGTATCTTCTAGGGACTTCCACACGCCACAGTATTGCGCCGCCTGAAATCAGCGGCTCCCTGCGACTTGATGTCGTCCGTCTGCATTGAGGGGTTTTACGAGTCCCATAATCACTTTTCATCAGATGTGAATGTGGCCAAGCATGTGCAAGCTATCCGAATTACACACTCGCTTCTCTCTGATTACCAACTTGTATCTAGTTTGTAGCTCAACTCGTTTCTCGTCCACCTATTGAGGGGTTTTACGAGTCCCATAATCACTTTTTATCAGATGTGAATGTGGCCAAGCATGTGCAAGCTATCCCAACTACACACTCGCTTCTCTCTGATTACCAACTTGTATCTAGTTTGTAGCTCAACTCGTTTCTCGTCCACCTATTGAGGGGTTTTACGAGTCCCATAATCACTTTTCATCAGATGTGAATGTGGCCAAGCATGTGCAAGCTATCCCAACTACACACTCGCTTCTCTCTGATTACCAACTTGTATCTAGTTTGTAGCTCAACTCGTTTCTCGCTAATCGTCAGCGATGGGACAAGTGTCTAATTACGAGTGATAGGTAAGTAATATTCGTTTAATGAAAGTTGATATGTACACATCTGTTTTGCAGAGTTGTAATTTAGACACCTGTGTTTCTGAATATGTTTTCGATATCATGTCACGTATTGAGGACTTAGCGGGAATTGAGCCGTGATAGCTTAGTGGCTAAAACATCTACCTCCTATTCAGTGGTCGGGGGTTCGATCCCGGGCAAGCACCTCTAATTTTTTACCTATGTTCGTTTTA
This sequence comes from Maniola jurtina, assembly GCF_905333055.1. Lineage (NCBI taxonomy): Eukaryota > Metazoa > Arthropoda > Insecta > Lepidoptera > Nymphalidae > Maniola > Maniola jurtina. Next base: position 3,582,084 of record NC_060053.1, read on the forward strand.
AGCAATTAAATGTCACTTGCTTGAACGGTGAAGGAAAACATTGTGAGGAAACCTGCATGCCTGAGTTTTCCATAAAATTCTCAAAGGTGTGCGAAGTCCGCACTTGGCCAGCGTGGTGGACAATGGCTCAGTAGTGAGCCAATGATGAGACAATGAAGGTTATCACGCAAAAATAAAATAAAAACTGGGGTAAACAGTGCGTTTATGCCTCTATCACCTGCACGCCACTGTTAAATAGGTATATTCTTCCTCGTTTGCCGTAGCAATAAACCCGAAACGAAACGAGATTCTTTCCCTCAATTATCTGCTAATCTTCAAAGGGGTTGGTGATAAAACCCTTCGCGAATTAACACGTACACCATCAAATCCTCCATGGCTTATACACCCATGCCTTTTAGTTAAAAAAGGTTACGAAGTTGAACATAACATTACCAAATAGAATATTGATGAGAATTGAGATGACACATCCGTTTTTTAACCGACTTCAAAAAAGGTTCTCAATTCGTCGGAATCTTTTTTTTTTTAATGTATGTTCACAGATTACTCAAAGACCCCTGAACCGATTTGGATTTTTTTTGTTCGAAAGGGTATACTGTGCAAGTGGTCCCATATTTTGGTGAAGATCTGATGAATATCTTCGGAGATGGAGAACAGAACTCCTCAATGGATAAGAGCAAATTGCTCGCGATCAGTGTAATAGCTTAGTAAACAGTAAAGTTTTAACTGGGCATAGCATATTATAGTACCTACAGTGGGGCCGCTCGCGAATTATTTATTACTTTTTAGTGTTTGTGGTTTTTGAAGTCGGTTTTATTTTTCTTTTGATTTATTTTTCTTTTTAATTAATCTATTAACCGAGTCGCCACCGAATTTCTTGCTGGTTCTTGATACCCAGTGTAGATTCACTTGACAGAAAACTAAGCACGATAGATGGTGTGGATAGGCTGATAGGCATTATTTTATAAATGACGTTTTTTACCATCAGAAGCTTAAATTGCTTTTATTGATTGAAAGCAATCCACAGATCACAGTTTACTCGAGCGATTAAAGTTCCCACACGAACATTTATTTCCATTGACCGCAGTGAGTTATAAGCTAAGTCCACACTGAAGGCAGGATCGATCTATTCGAGAGTAGAGCTAAGAAATTAGTTAAGCGCATTTCGATGATTTGTATAGTAATGTGTTTTTGTCTGTTTAATAAATTAGTTAGGTTTAAATAAATATTTACTCGTAGTAAGTTTATTATAAGTATAGATTAAGGTGTATGGATAAGTTAGTTAATATGTACGATAAAATAAGAGCGCCACCTCGCCAACAAACTGGCCCACCAGTTTGGCGAGCGATAATATTATAGATCCAATGTAAATTTTTTTTTGATTAAATAAATTAAAAAAAAAAATGAATTTCTTAAAGGTTTTAAAGCATTGATGTATTTCTATAATTGATCAACTTAATATGTACTTACATATTAATCCTCCATACTAATATTACAAATGCGAAAGTGTGTCTGTCTGTCTGTCTGCTACGTTATCAGTAACGGCTCAACCGCTGCACGCTGGACCGATTTTAATGAAAGAAACAGGAAAATCAAAGAGTTCCTACGAGATTTTTAAGGGTCTCTCCGTTTAACCGATGTATATGAAAATTTGGTACAGACGTAGCTTACGCACCGGAAATTAACTTTGGCAACTTTTTATCCCGGAAAAGCAAAGAGTTCCCACTGGATTTAAAAAAAGCCACGTAGACGGAGTCGCGGGCATCACCTAGTTTTGATTTTGGTAACCTCTGACTCAGTACACGATTTGGCATCGATGTAAACATGACAGGGGTGTAGATACTAACCCGGCGCGGATCCTCCAAATTTTGTTTTGTATACCTATAACTCAAAATTTAAAAAAACCCCGACACAAAAACCTATATAAGAAAACTAGGAAAGAGTGATAACTTTCAAATGGCTGAACCGATTTTCTTCGATCATAGCTAGGAACACTCTCGATCAAGCCACCTTTCAAACAAAAAAAACTAAATTAGAATCGGCTTATTCGTTTAGGAGCTACGATGCCACAGACAGATACACAGATACACAGACACACAGATACACACGTCCAACTTATAACATCCCTCTTTTTGGGGCGGGGGTTGATAACCAATTTCAACAGCATGTTCATATAGCTGAATTTGGGTATTTATCAAAAACACTCCACTCCAATCCTCTATTTGCGTTGACCCTAAGAGAGAAAAAGAGAGTAGGACTGTAAAACTGTTGTGTGTACTAAGCTTTAGGTCTCGCCTGACGTCACCGAAGGAAACGGACGTGCATCCAATGCCTGTGATGCCAGGATGCATCCTGGATACTTTGCTCCCAGTATAGCCTTTGGCGTTCGGTGTAAAGGATACGTTCGAGTATTTCAGTTATTTATATTGAGTACCTAGCTGCCAAGCGAAAATGTTTTGATCAAAGGGAGTAACTGTCGACTTTCTTGTCGGTTCTTCTCTGTAAAACTTTTCTGCTTACCGAACCGGTGGTAGTTTTGACACTTGACATATCATAAGTGAAATCATACTAATATCACACTTCACATCATCACACTAATCCATACTAATATTATAAATGCGAAAGTGTCTGTCTGTCTGCTACCGATTTTAATGAAATTTGGTACAGACTTGGGACACATCCCGGGAAAGGCTACTTTTTAACCCGGAAAATCAAAGAGTTCCCACGGGATTTAGAAAAACCTAAATCCACGCGGGCGAAGCCGCGGGCTTTCTCTAGTCTCTAGTCTCTAGTCTCTAGTCACACTTCACACTAATATTATAAAGGCGAAAGTTTGTATGTGTGTGTGTGTGTGTGTGTGTGTGTGTGTGTGTGTGTGTGTGTGTATGTTTGTTACTCCTTCACGCAAAAACTACTGGACGGATTTAGCTGAAATTTGGAATGAAGATAGATAATATCCTGGATTAGCACATAGGCTACTTTTTATCCCGGAAAATCAAAGAGTTCCCACGGGGTTCGAAAAACCTTAATCCACGCGGGTGAAGTCGCGGGCATCGGCTAGTCACACTAATATTATAAAGGAGAAAGTTTGTATGTGTGTGTGTGTGTGTGTATGTTTGTTACTCCTTCGCGCAAAAACTACTGGACGGATTGGGCTGAAATTTAGAATGGAGATATATTATACCCTGGATTAGCACATAGGCTACTTTTTATCCCGGAAAATCAAAGAGTTCCCACGGGAATTTAAAAAAACCTACATCCATGCGAACGAAGTCGCGGGTATCAGCTAGTCAGCTAGTATTATATAAAGGCGAAAGTTTGTGTGTAAGTTTGTTACTCTTTCACGCAAAAACTACTGAACGGATTTGGCTGAAATTTGGATTGGAGATAGATTATACCCTGGATTAGCACATAGGCTACTTTTTATCCCGGAAAATCAATGAGTTCCCACGGGATCTTTAAAAAACCTATATAGGCATAAGCTATTAATATCTTCAAAGCGAATCTAAAAGAAACATTGGTAGGTTAGGTATCACACTTCTCACTAATCACACTAATATTATAAATGCGAAAGTGTCTGTCTGTCTGTCTGTCTATCTGTCTGTCTGCTACCGATTTTAATGAAATTTGGTACAGACTTGGGACACATCCCGGGAAAGGACATAGGCTACTTTTATCGCGGAAAATCAATGAGTTCCCACGGGATTTTTAAAAAACCTATATCCATGCGAACGAATTCGCGACCATCCAGTTAGTAATTAAAACGTTTCTATTAAATTGGGTAGAATAAGTATTATTCTGTGTACCTAACCTACCACTATTGGTAGGTTAGATATACAGAATGATACGCAAGTAAACATAATAACGTTACCATAACAGTAATTGTAACCGCACCTACCGCGGTTGCTCGCAAAACTTGGTGGTCGGTAACTAGATCCAGCTCCGATTACCACGTGCCTGGAAATAGCCTTTGAACATGATATCATCACAATTTCTACTGGAAATAAATTTTATTCGAAGAACAGGGAATCGACTTATTGAATTCGATCCTTATTATATGAGGAGACATTGACATGATTTTTCTAAGAATTCAAGGAAAATGTTACTACAATTTTTTTTTTTTTTTTTTATTCACTATAGGTAAGCGCTTGACCACAATCACACCTGATGGAAAGTGATGATGTGGTCTAAGATGGTCTAACAAGCTTTACATTATTAAACTCCATATAACTTTGAAACGATGTAATCTGAGATTTTATTTTTACCCGACTGCGGCAAAGCCAAAAGGAAGGGTTATGATTTTAGCAGTCTATGTTGTATGTATGTATGTCTGTATGTATGTATGTTTGTATCCAGATTCTGTGTGTTCCACCGTAGGGCCTTATTTACTGGGCCAATTTTAATGAATGAGGTGTTAATCGATTTGTCCTAAAGGCCCGGGTGACATAGGCTATATTATTTATACGAAAAAATTTGACCTAACGGATGTTACATGAATAAGTCTACTTTACTAATATCTACCCTGCTTTAAACCACGCGCAAGTAACTCCTATCACCGCTTTAGTATTTATCACAGTGTAAAATAACCATCGATGTATATGGATGGGCCCTTCGAAGATAAAAAACGCGCTCAAAAAGTCAATAGAATTTGCAAAAGTCTCTTGACTTTGTCAATGACGATGACGTAAGATTCAAGCGTATTTTTGCGGACGGAATTGTATGGGAAAGGCTAATCCATATACATCGATGAAAATAACAGAACAAAGTGCAGTATATCTACTAAAATGAGCGCTAAAATGTTTAAATTGTAATTTATTACGTGCTTACGTCCTTAAGGAAGCCTAGACATCTTAATGAAGCACTAGAGCTACCTGCCAACCCGCAAGCTTAAACTGCAGCTTAATAAATACCTTGATAGGCTGTGGTGAATTAATGTAGGCTGTGACTTACCATGTCTTGATGTATGAGTGTATTTCATTAGCAGCTGAAACACGGTGTGTTGTATAGAAGCAGACGTTATTTTGCGGAGGTCCATGATATATAAGGAACCAAAAGCTTAATCCATACTAATATTATAAATGCGAAAGTGTGTCTGTCTGTCTGTCTGTTACCTTTTCACGGCCCAACAGTTTAACCGATTCTAACGTTTGGTACAGGGTTAGCTTATATCCCGGGGACGGACATAGGCTACTTTTTATTCCGGAAAATCAAAGAGTTCCCACGGGATACCTAAAAACCCATCCGCTTAACCGATTTGTATGAAATTTGGTACCGAGGTAGCTTGCGTCCCTGTAATTGACATAGGTATTTTATCCCGGAAAATCAAACAATTCCCACGGAATCTTTAAAAACCTAAATCCACACGGACGAAGTCGCGGGCATCCTCCAAGTTTGCTATAATCCTCTAAACCAGACAGGCCACTCGACGTACGTTTCGCCCCGACAACGGAGCGTCCTCACGAGATTTAGACCTTACAATGCCTAATTGCGAAGTAAACCAATTTAAAAATTAAAAATTTATTTGGAAAGAGCATCCGCCGAGTTTCTTACTGGTTTTTCTCGGTAGGAAGGGCGTTCGGAACCAGTTGGATATTCAGTGACGATTCAAAAGCACTTATAAAAGTATGATTGAGTTTTCTTTCTATCTCTTATTTCTACAAAATTAGATAATCATGATCCATCCATACATAGACATAATTTTATTGCAGGTAACATTATGTATGTAGGTAGGTATATACCTACCTACATACATAATAATTGTTATTATGTCCGTGTGTACTTAAAGCATTCTACACAACAAATTAAACAGCTCGAAGCTTCGTACCAATACCTAATTGATAAGTTCATCTCACACACCGTAGTTTATTGAACTCCTACGAACAGCTTCCCATACCGTACCCAGTTTACAAAGACCTCCCATTTCTATATAAATGTACAAACATCGGGGACATTGAAACTGGTTGCTTTGACAAGTTAACCAGTTTGAAAAGAGCTCTAACTGTATAGGAACTCTAGTAATGGATAGGTCTAGTTGTTTAGGGCGGAAAGGAAACCACTTTTTGTGGTCCGTTTTCTAATGTCATGTGGTTTGTGGTCTATGCCTATACATTGGCATACCTATAAATATGGAAGTCGATATTATAGAAATATTAGAGTTCCAGTACTTTACTGCGTAGTGTAGAGACTGATATGGGGTAGCCATAATATAACGTACTGTCATAACTATAGCTTTTATGGCTTAGTGCAGTTCTTCCAATATTTTCTGTACCGCGATTCCCTTTACATGTTGTAATAATTTGCGATGCCCTTGGAAAAGAAGATACCTGTATATAGTTCTAGATTTATTCAATGAAAACTCCAAAGAATATTATATACCAGCTATAAATTATTAACTAAAAATAAATTATTGACGTGACAACGTCTTATAATTCGATAGAGCCGGCTGCACGCACGAAAAAACCTGACTCATGCGGCGTTACCTCGCTCTGAGGCGTTCCATGTGGCTTGAAGTGCAAGCGAGAGCGCGGAACGAGCGACAAAGAAGCACAATCGGCCTTTGTTGTCACGTTCAACTATCGTCAGTAAACCGACTTTACAGACACAGACAACCAATTTTTTGTTAGGAAAAACGGAAAAACACAATCAATAAGACGGATGACAGAGCACAGTGGGTCAACAATTCATAGTTTATACCTTAATGATAAAGATTAAAAATAAAATTGGTCCAAAATTAACAAACCCTTGTGCAATCCATTTTGCTCCTATTGACGGCTTAAGTTTAACGGTGACCGTAACATAACTTTAATCGCCTTTTTTGCAACCTGAGGTTTAGATTCAGATTCAGATTCAGATTTATTTATTTGCTTTCATGTACATTTACATTAATTGATGGTGGGTGCTTAAAGCTAAAAGCTAAATACATGAGACCCTGTCAGGGTATTGCAAATACAATTTTAGGTACAATAAAATGGTTAATATTTAAAATACAATTATATTACTCCTATAATGTCTTGGTTCATACGCTGAGGTGTACATAGGGTTTGAAGCCAGGGTAGGCTACATTAGTATAACTAGGGAAGAACCTACTCACTGACACTACTGGGTCATAATTATTAAGATTCTACGGGGTAAGCAGTGCTTTTACGCTTCTAAGACCTGCACGCGTTTATCCGCATACTATGAGGATTAAGAAATGAGAAATTATGATAGTGCCAGAGTACGTAAGCTTTAAACAAAATTAGTTAACAGTAAGTGCATGCTACAATTAATTAGATTTTAATTACTAACTAACACTCGCTGAGCTCTTAAGAGTTCATTTAACGTGGAGTTTATTTTTAAAACATCATTTAAATACTCGTAAAGTAATGGGCAATTAGGCGGTGATAACCCAGTGGTTAAAACGTCGTCGGACTCGTTCGCCTCGGAAGGGCCGGGATTCGATTTTTTCCAACATTTTGCACGATGAATCAAAAACTGTTATCATCATGATCAACCCATTTCCGCCCCACTACTGAGTACGGGTCTCCTCTCAGAATGAGAAGGGTTTAGGCCATAGTCTGCCACGCTGGCCCAATGCGGATTGGCAGACTTCACACACCTTTGAGAACATGGAGAACTCTCAGGCATGCAGGTTTCCTCACGATGTTTTCCTTCACCGTTAAAGCAAGTGATATTTAATTGCTTAAAACGCACATAACTGAAAAGTTAGTGGTGCGTGCCCGGGATCGAACCCCCGACCTCCGATTAGGAGGCGGACGTTCTAACCACTAGGCTAAACTGTTATACATAAAAATAAATAAAAATCTGTTTAAGAATGTAGAGGTAAAGTCCTTTCATATGATACCCCACTTAGTATAGTTATCTTACTTTGAAAATTGAAACACATTTTAAATATTTTTAAATGATGTAACCACCAATTCACGGTTTTCGGATTTATTCCTTTACTTGTGCTATAAGACCTACCTAACTGCCCAATCATGATTCTAGGTCAACGGGAAGGAGCCTATAGGTTTTCTTGACTGACCCGACGGACGGACGGACGGCCAGATAGACAGACAACAAAGTGATCATACAAGGGTCCCGTTTTTCCTTTTGAGGTACGGAACCCTAAAAGCTACAGGCGCGTGTCCACTTGATTACTCGAAACTCTGTTTACATCTAATTTAATAGAAACCGTTAGTTTGTTCTCTTTATGGAACATCATATTATTAATCACATAAAATGGAATCGCATCGGCAGGTGAACATATTCCGAACGGATATGTACCGCAAGCGATCTGTATACAGGATGTTCGTAAATAGACTACTTTATACATTCTAATTGGTAACTGAACTCATGCTGGTTGTAATTAAAAGATGGATTAGTGTTTTAATTGCGATCAAGTTATTATAAGATGTCTGTAGCCCCGCTGCGCCGCCGAACGTAGCCTCGAATGGAATGGGGATGATGCCTTTTTTTTATCGCTGGGGAATGCATTTACGCATCCCTCCCCGGAAGCCAGCCAGCCAGCCAGCCGTAGACCAACCAGCCAGCCAGCCAGCTGAGGGAGGGTATGTGGGACTCACCGGCCGAAAGGCGACCGGAATCACACTTAATATTATAAAGGCGAAAGTTTGTATGTGTGTGTGTGTGTGTGTGTGTGTGTGTGTATGTTTGTTACTCCTTCACGCAAAAACTACTGGACGGATTTGGCTGAAATTTGGAATGGAGATAGATAATATCCTGGATTAGCACATAGGCTACTTTTTATCCCGGAAAATCAAAGAGTTCCCACGGGATTTCGAAAAACCTAAATCCACGCGGGCGAAGTCGCGGGCATCGGCTAGTACCCACTAAACCCCAGCGGTCTATGGCCTATGTCAACAATAATTACTTCTAAATAATTTTTGTATTGTGGTCACATCATTTAAAAAAAATTAAAATGCATTTCAATTTTCAAAGTAAGATTACCTGTACGTACATTCTAAAACAGATTTTCTTTATTTTTATGTATAATAGTTTTTATTTACTGTGCAAAATATTGGAAAAAATACCCGAGTACGGAACCCTCAGTGCGCGAGTCTGACTCGCACTTGGCCAGTTTTTTCTTGCTTACTGCATCAAGTGACAATTTTCATAGCTATACAAAAAATTCGTCTTCTTTTTAATAATATAAAACACAAAAAATATTTCTTGTTTATTATAATATTATGTCCGTTATAGACTTTGAAACCATCCATTTCATTAGAAAGGCAATAATGCGAAGATAGTATTGGAGTTAGTTAGTTATAAAGTTGTAGTTTTAGACGAGTTGTAGCGAATGTGCTATGCGAGCGAGTGTGTGTGTGTGCGTCTCGAGCGTTCCCGAGAAATAAATCCCAGGACTCAGCACCTGGAGCTTTGGAATGCTACCTTGTTGCTTGGTCTAAGTTAACAGCATTTGTCTACAAGTGTAAATTAAAAATTTATAACACCCCCGACAAGTGAAGGTTACAGTAACTAGAAAAGACCGAAAAGACCTGATAACTTTCAAACGGCTCAACCGATCTTCTTGGACTATTCCGCGCCTACGATCTAAAGTATCTGAGTTTTCCAAAACATCATTTTCAAATAAATAATTATGTATCTAGGCAACGTCCATCTTGACAGCTTGACATTTGTCAATTGACATAATATTAAGAACCTAAAGGTTATCTAACCTTCTTTTCTACAAGAAAACTAGAAAAGAGCTGATAACTCTTAAACGGCTGAACCAATTTTTTTTGTTTATAGCTAAGAACACTCTCGATCAAGCCACCTTTCAAACAAAAAAAGTAAATTAAAATCGGTTCATTCTTTTAGGCACTACGATGCCACAGACAGATACACAGATACACAGACACACAGATACACAGATACACACGTCAAACTTATAACACCCCTCTTTTTGGGTCGGGGGTTAAAAATGGTCTGGTTCTAGTAGACGCCGCGTCTCTCGCGTCAAACTCAAACTCAAAGTTATTTATTCAAAGTAGGTACCTACTATTTTACACCTTTTGGTAGTCAGAATTGTAGTCAGAATTGTTAGATTTGTAAGATGATATAGTGATGATAATTAATTAAGTAAACTTAAAACTAAAGCAATATTAAATAAAGCAATGTAATTTTGTTAACAATAAAGTTGTTTATATAAAAAAGCTACGAGGGTTCCAAATGCGCCTAGGCCTGAGAAGAGCGAGTACGTTCAGAATAGAATCAGAACCCACAACAAATTAGGATACATTTTAGAAAAGCTTCGTTCGCTTTGACTTTGTGCCATTATGTATACTTTGAGCCTTAGATTGAGTTCGGTTGATAATAATAGGATTATTTTCTAAAAGCTCGACTCTTTTTAACCCCCGACCCAAAAAAAGGGGTGTTGTGTTATAAGTTAGACGTGTGTATCTGTGTATCTGTCTGTGGCATGGTAGCTCCTAAACTAATGAACCGATTGTCATTTTTTTTTTTTTGTTTGAAAGGTGGCTCGATCGAGAGTGTTCTTAGCCATAATCCAAGAAAATCGGTTCAGCCGTTTGAAAGTTATCAGCTCTTTTCTAGTTACTGTAACCTTCACTTGTCAGGGGTGTTATAAATTTTTAATTTACACTTGTTCTTATATGAATATTGAATATACACGGTAACCTATTCGAAAAATTGGTAGGTACCTTTCAATTGAAATTTTGGACGGGGGACTTTATTTTCAAAATATCGCTGTAAAATGGTGAAGCCTTTTCCCTCACATGGATTTCACCTTTTTAATTAAAAAAGAAATGCCGAACTCCCGTTGATTGCGGACACTGGAAGGCCAATTAATTTATTAGAGTGCTTTTATTATATTTTTTTAGTACCCCGCCACACAGGGGTGTGGGTTCGAAACCCGCCGCGTCCTTAACTTTCCATTTAATTATAATTCGCTCTAGATTTTTACACGGCTTTTCTTGCGTGAAATTTGTATTGAATTAATTTTTAGGGTTCCGTACCTCAAAAGGAAAAACGGAACCCTTATAAGATTACTCTTTTCTGTCTGTCTGTCTGTCGTGTCTGTCAAGAAAACCTAGAGGGTACTTCCGTTGACCTAGAATCATGAAAGGCAGGTAGGTAGGTCTTATAGCATAAGTAAAGGAAAAAGTCTGAAATCATGAATTTCCGGTTACATTAAATGTGTTGATGATCAAATAATTAGAATTTTCAATTTTCTAAGTAAGATAACAGGGTTTACCTGCATATTCTAGAACAAATTATTTATTTTTATGCATAATAGTTTTTGATTTATCGTGCAAAATGTCGGAATTGATAGTTCTCTGACTATTTCGGAACGTATTTTCATGGATTCGGATCGGATGCAGTGCGTAATCGCCCTAACTTGGTAGCGTATTTAATTAGGTACATCATTATAGCTACCAGTCAATTAAAAGAAATGAGCCCTAAAGCGACATGACCAATTCATGTCCACGTTTTATCGCACCAATTAAAACTTCTTATCGACACCAATCATCACCATCGATAGTTAAATCTTTATTCTAACATGTTAAGGGGAATTATCACCATGTAACTTGACTACAATCAAAACCTTCGAATTACAAGATAAGAAATCCATAGGTACTTATATTATAAACTAAGTATTTGTTTTCCCGGGATAAAAAGTAGCTTATATCACTTTCCAGGTTCAACTAGGTATGTCTATGCAAAAAATTACGTTAATCTACAGTTGCAACTTGCGGCGTTATCGAACTACAAATAAGTGAAAAATAGCATGCTATATTGCGGGATGTTGTTTTTCCGGGATAAAAAGTAGCATATGTCACTCTCAAGGTTCTCAACAACTATACCCATGGGAAAAAATCACGCTGATCCGTAGATCTGTTGCGGAGTTATTGAAGGACAAACAAACAAACACACTTTCGTATTAATAATATATGTCGGGATGCTACAGTGTGCCTGTCTGTTTGTCTGCTAGTTTTTCACGGCCCATCCGTTTAACCGATTTTGACGAAAGGTACAGCGCTAGCTTACATTCCGGTGACGGGCAAAGGTTACTTTTGTCCCAGAAATCAAAGAGTTCTCACAGGATTTAAAAAAAAATCTTCCCGGCAGGGGCAATTTGGGGTTTGATATTTTCTAAATTGTCTCTGGTCGGGTCAGGTGGCAGTCTTCGGTCGTGGCTAGTTACCACCCTACCGGCAAAGCAGTGCCGCTAAGGGATTTTCGGTACGATGCCGTCCAGAAAAAGATCAGGGGTATGGGTTTAATGAAACTGCCATACCTCTTCAAAGTTAACCTGCTTCCTTCTTAGACTGCATCATCACTTATTATCAAGTGAGACAGCAGTTAAGGACTTATCAGAATAAAAAAATAAAATAAATGTATAAACATTGATGGAAGTTTTACTTAACCTAACATTACTGTGATCATTTGCCTTAACAGGGCTCTCTCCATCACTCGTTTCATACAATCGTAGTTCCAATTTCATTTGAATATTAAGCAACCAAAGTCCATGAAATTTTGCAGACATATTCTAGAAACTAATATCTGTGTCTGTGGTGTTTCAGATTTTTCTAAAATTATGTAGTTTTAAAATTACAGGGGCTTTAGAAAGGTTTGTATGAAAATTTTTAAGACCGCGTAACTTTGAAACCGAATATTTTAACAGAAATCTGAAAAACCACAGACATAGATATTAGTTTCTAGAATATGTCTGCAAAATTTCATGGACTTTGGTAGCTTAATATTCAAATGAAATTGGAACTACGATTGTATGAAACGAGTGACGGAGAGAGCCCTCTTAACACATAGCATAACCGTAAAATAAATGCGTTCTTATTGGTGGATTTATTCAAGCGCCTATGATTATTACGGGAAATTGATCGTAAACAGAAAACATAAATACGTAGTAAAATGAGTAAAATGAAGAAATTAAGAACAGGAGTGGTAATATTATGTGATCTACCGAGCGTTTGAATCTGATACCGGTAGAGTTCATTCATAGCGTATTCCAAACAAACCAAGTAAATAAAAGTGATAGTATAAATTAATATATAATTATAGTACAAGTGTAAATTAAAAATTTATAACACCCCTGACAATTGAAGGTTAAAGTAACTAGAAAAGAGCTGATAACTCTCAAACGGCTGAATCAATTTTCTTGGATTATAGCTAAGAACACTCTCGATCAAGCCACCTTTCAAACAAAAAAAAAACTAAATTAAAATTGGTTCATTAGTTTAGGAGCTACGATACCACAGACAGATACACAGATACACACGTCAAACTATAACACCCCTCTTTTTGGGTCGCGGGTTAATAAAAGTCTTTGTAGGATCTATTAATTTATATTTTACAAGATAACAAAATTTAGTTTTACGGAAAAGCTCTAGCAATTTCGTAGGAACTTTCAAAGAAGATTAATTTAATGAATAATGAATAGAAGTCGATAAAGGGTTCTGAGAAAACCTTCCTATATAAGTTAAGAGAATTATTTTAAATGAAAATCGTTTTAGAGAGAGAGCCAGCGCGTGCCAGACCTTCGTTATTTTATAAAAGCTGAAAGTTTCTCTGCGTAGTGTCCCCAACACAGGGAGGAACGATCAGCGACTATGAAGTTTGGATCATGGTGGCTTTGGGAGATAACAGTTAATAAAGGTGTAAAAAATCTTATCTACGTCAAAGTACAAAGTTTTTTTTTTTGGACTTCGTCTGCGATGGCGTTTGCTGGCGCGCGTGCTGTGCTTGTTTGGAGTGTTTTTTTGTTAAGAGTGGCTGGTTTTTGTGTTAGTTGGTGTTTTTTGGTGGTGGAACTGACTGGGAAGCGCTCTAAAAGGGCGCCGCGCGTGTGTCGGCGGGCGCCGGCGCAGACGGAGTCCATACTTGTATAAATTCAATAACTTGAAAATATCACAAACTTGACATTGGCTAATCAGAGTAAAGCCAGATTTAAAGAAAAAAAAAAAAAAAGTTTTTTTTAAATATTTTCTTCGGAATGATATTAGAAATCATGTCATGCTTTGCCAGGCACTTAGTATCGTGGCAACCCCCTGCCAGACGCCCTTTAAGTTTAAGGGATAATTCGCACGAGAGCTTTTTTAACGTCCATTAAAAAAGCGTTCAAATAGAACAAATGTATTCCCAAGTATCTGTTCACACGTCAACGCTTTTTTATCGCGCACTATTGTATTGTCAGCGCAACGCCGGGTTTGAACGCATCGCTTTTTTAACGCTCCTGCAAATTAGGGCTAAAAGTTTAATGATACCCGGCTAGGGGTTGCCACGACAATGTCTGTTAGGGGGCTCTATCTCGTGAACCATAATACTCGCAGGTAGAGAATTGAATTTTCACAGAACGTACTTATATTTCTATTGCCTTTATAATAACAAATGATAAATAACACCGGCCAAGTGCGAGTCAGACTCACGCACTGTGGGTTCCGTACTCGGGTATTTTTTCCAACATTTTGCAAGATAAATCAAAAACTATTATACCTACATAAAAATAAATGAAAATCTGTTTTAGAATGTACAAGTAAAGCCCTTTCCATATCCCACTTGGTATAGTTATCTTACTTTGAAAATTGAATTTTTTATTTTATTTTTAATGATGTAACCACAAATTCGCGGTTTTCAGATTTATTCCTGTATCAGTGCTATAAGGCCTACCTACCTGCCTGGGTTTTTATTCTAAGCTACCTGCCAAATTTCATGATTTTAGGACAACGGGAAGTACCCAATAGGTTTCTTGACAGTCAGACAGACAGACACACAACAAAGTGATCCTATAAGGGTTCCGAATTTTCCTTTGAGGTACGGAACCCTAAAAATTCGAAATGGATGACAATAAAAAATAAAATAGGTAATAATCTAAGATAATCTTTAGGAAAACCTTCATAAGCTATTAGTCATGGACCTAATCTATAGAATGAGCGAATAATTTTAAATGATAATCTTCGATACGGGCTCACAAAGAATAACTGTATAGGCATGCTTGGAAGTGGTCCAGAATGTAAAACAGAATCATCCCTTTGCCAAACTGAATTGAGTTTTAATGCAATTGATTAGGGTCTCATTTGAATATTGTAAGTCTAAGTCCAATTTCAAGTTACGAATTAAGTTCTTTGACATCGCAAATCTTTGTAGTCAGATAATTTCGTTCTTTCTATTGCTTGTTTTAAAAGTAGTAATTGAATTTGGCGCTCGCTACGTTTTTTGACAAGAAAATAGGAATTGTGGGTAAAGAAAATATAATTTAAGTACGTCAAAAGTAAAAACGGAACCGTTATAGGATCACTTTGTTGTCTGTCTGTCTGTCCGTCTGTCTGTCTGTTCGTCTGTCGTGTCTGTCAAGAAAACCTATAGGGTAGGTACTTCATCTTGCCCTAGAGTCATGAAATTTGATAGGTAGGTAGGTCTTATAGGGTCTCATAGCACAAGTAAGGGAAAAAATCTCAAAACAATGAATTTATGGTTGCAAAAAAATACACAAATACGATGGTACAGAACCATTCGTGTGCAAGTCTGACTACTTGGCCAATTTTTTTTGTTAGTAACAGAAAGATGAAGAGAATCTTCTATTCTTTCCATCTTTCCCAACAATGAAGACTGACACTAACAATTGAGGACAGTTTTCCTTATAAACATCAGTAACGGTAAATTATAACGAGTTCAGACCCAAGTTCATAATATCACAAGTTCAAGAAAACAATGGTTTAACTTTTTACTACTAGTTAAGCCCGTGTGAAAAATTATAAATCCCTTATATAGTAGTAGAGTTTAAACAATTACGATTCCCTTGTGAAGATATCGTGTAAACGTGCCTTTATTCTGTATCCTCAGTATAAGATTTTACTTCTCACCAATTTTGATAGTATTCGAGAGTCGAAACAAAATAACGTCAAAGTAAAATAGGCCTAAACAGTCTTGATTTAAAGTCGAAAATTCAGTACCATTGATTTTAATTTTGCGACGTTCCCGCTTGGAGCGCTGGCTGTAAATATATAAACTTGAGCATTAAAAAAAGGTGGTTAAGAGCCATTTTACTTTAATGCTAAACTGTTTCGACTCTCAAATACTATCAACGTTGGTGAGAAGTAAATTCTTATACTGAGGGTTCTGGTGACGAATTTATAAGGGCCCCGGCCGACGCACACGATGGGGTTAAGTCGAATATTTTTATTGAACACTTAAACCCAGCTTTATATACTTTGTAATACCGTTACAAGTGTAAATTAAAAAATTGTAACACCCCTGACAAGTGAAGGTTACAGTCACTAGATAAGAGCTGATAACTTTCAAACAGCTGAACCGATTTTCTTGGATTATAGCTAAAAACACTCTCGATTAAGCCACCTTTCAAAAAAAATAAACTAAATTAAAATCGGTTCATTAGTTTCGGAGCTACGATGCCACAGACAGAGACACAGATACACACGTCAAACTTATAACACAGGGCTTTTTGGGTCGGGGGTTGAAAATTGGCGTTAAATAAGTCTTTAGCGGATGTCTACGTTGTAATACCTATCTGTATGCCTCAGCCTGACCCGTACAGTAGTTTGAGCTGTGGTTTATAGATCAGTTGTCAGTTAGTGAGTCAGTCAGTCACCTTTTCTTTTTATATATTTAGGTCTCTTCATTTAGGTATAAAATATCAAATAAAAATTTATATTATACTATTATACTTTTGCATTTTCCTAAAATTATTGCGCAGCTGGTATTATGACTCCCCGGTGGAAATGCTCATAGCGTTTCCGTCTAAGAGATTCACTTAATGAAATAGAACGGCTATTGATATGCTATTTTCATATATTTTCATCGTACCCGATGGGTGCTAACGGGCCCCCAGTACTAAGCCTCCGATGTTCGTCTGACTGTCTGTCAGTCTATATTTCATGAACTGTAATAAGTAGAGTTGCACCCAGAGTGTGCGTGTAGTGTATTGCTGATGTAACAAAATTATAAAATTCCAAATTTTCCCTACCGGGAATCGAACCTGGCACCTCGCACTGATAAGACTACAGCGCTTACAACAATGCCAAGGACCTCATTAAAAAATCGTGTGTGTGATGAATTTATGTCTGGGACTGACATGACAAACTGGCATGTTTTCAAAGGGAAACCACGGATTTATACTTAGATGAGAAGAATAGAATAAGTACGTTTTATAATATTGAATTATGCCATTGATGCCAGAGTGAAAAGTAGCCAAATAGCTCTTTTATGACTTGTAACTTTGTCATATCTGTCCCTAATACAACGTTATAGTAGTCTTTGGTTTCATTACATTCGTATGCAAATTCTGTAATATAATAATTGAACTCTTCCTCCCATGAATATGTATGGAAACAGTACATTTCAACTACTGCGTTTAATTTATTTAAGTACATTCAGTGTGCAAAATGCGTTGAATTAATCTCTAATGGCTAACGAAACTATACTCTAAACATAGGAAAATAAAAGAATGAGGTTAATCCATGCAATACGAAAGTGTGTCTGTCTGTCTGCTAGTATTTGAGGGCCAATCCGTTTGTACAGATTTTGACGACATTTGGTACAGGGATAGCTTGTATCCTGGGGATGGAAGTAACTTCTTGTCCCGGAAAGTTAAAGAAGTAAACGAATTCGCAGAGTATCGTCTAGAAAATAATACAGGCTACTTTTTATCACAGAAAATGAAATCCTACGGGGTCTTATAAAACTGAAAGTCTATGGATGAAGTCGCGGGCATCATCTAGTGACAAATAAATTTCTTTAGATGAGTGCCACTAGACGAAGATGTAGCCACATCACACTATCACACTTAATATTATAAAGGCGAAAGTTTGTGTGTGTGTGTGTGTGTGTGTGTATGTTTGTTACTCCTTTACGCAAAAACTACTGGATGGATTTGGCTAAAATTCGTAATGGAGATAGATAGTATCCTGGATTAGCACATAGGCTACTTTTTATCCCGGAAAACTAAAGAGTTCCCACGGGATTTCAAAAAACCTAAATCCACGCGGACGAAGTCGCGGGCGTCAGCTAGTGTAATATAAAATTGCTTTTTATTGAGTTTTATAGCAAGGAGAGTCCTCAAAGGTGTGTAAAGTCTGTCAATCTGCACTGGGCCAGCGTAGCAGACTGTGGTATAAAGTAACTCTTCTTATTCAGAGAGGAGATCCGTACTTAGTAGTGTGCCGTAGACGGATTGATCATGATGATGATGAACTTATCTTGAGAACACTGTGAACGAAATAACACAAAGTGAAATCTCTCTCTCTGTTATGTAACCACAGTAGGGATATATGACATTGCTTTTGATCCGGTAAATATAAAGCAAATGAGTACTGGTACCAGGCACTACCCGGATAGACGGAAGTGCTCCCTGCTCAAAGCAATGCAGCAGAAACTGCCGTCTTTGCAACGGAGCCGAATTATTTATTAGTGTGTTCATTCTACGGCACGGAACCGGACGGGTTTATGTATTTTACAATTTATAACCGGGCCGTATGTCTTTTATGTATTGATTTAGTGGTTACTTGCTAGGATTTAAGATAACGGACTACCGGTTTTAGATTTTATTCAAGTTAATAAATATATTTGAAACTCTTTACAATATACCTTAGACGCATGCAGCATGCCATTTCATAGCATAACTTTGACGCCTACCTGCTAGTTTAGGTAAAGTCTAACTTGTTAGGCACTTTTTTGAATTCTTGTTCTAAGCTGGATAACTGTCGTGAACTGAGCTATTATGTATCCACAGTAGGATATATGATATTGCTTTTCATTCAGTAAATATAAGGTAAATGAGAACCGGTAGTATGACCCGGCACTACCCGGATAGACGGAAGTTCTCCCTGCTCAAAGCAATGCAGCAGAAACTGCCGTCTTTGCAACGGAGCCGAATTATTTATTAGTGTGTTCATTCTACGGCACGGAACCGGACGGGTTTATGTATTTTACAATTTATAACCGGGCCGTATGTCTTTAGTGCATTGATTTAGTGGTTGCTTGCTAGGATTTAAGATAACGGACTGCCGGTTTTTGCTTTATTATAATTATTATACTAATACCGTAAATGCAATAGTGTGCGTCTGCATTTTATCTTTTCAAGGTCCATCCATTGGACTGATTTTGACGAAATCTGGTACAGAGATAAACACCCGTAGCTAGCGGAAATAGTTTACTTTGTATCCTGAAAAACCTTAGAGTTCCTACGGGATTTACAAAAACCTAAATGCACTTGAAGTTGCACGAATCTCGTTATAGCTTTACTAATATTTAAAATGTTTTGTGCAACTCCCATTATTTAGTACAATGCATAAGTGGACCCCCGGTAATCCGACAAACGTTTTGCAGGGCAGTGTCGGACTATCGAATTTGTCGGATTATAGAGTACTGCCTAAGACCCCCTATAGTCCGGCGTTTTTTATTAAAGAGTACCTTGTAATCCGACAAATTAAAGATCCAACGATAATATTCTATATGTCGAAAGTAAACCACACTAATATTATAAAGGGTAAAGTTTGTGTGTATGTATATATGTATGTGTGTGTGTATGTTTGTTACTCCTTCACGCAAAAACTACTGAACGGATTGGGCTGAAATTAAGAATGCGATAGATTATCCCCTGGATTAGCACATAGGCTAATTTTTATCCCGGAAAATTAAAGTGTTCCCACGGGATTTTTAAAAACCTACATCCACGCTAACGAAGTCGCGGGCATCAGCTAGTTCAATAATAAAATAAACTTGTCGGATTACAGTGGGTGCCGGATTAGACAGGGGCCGGATTACCGGGGGTCCACTGTAGTTCTAAATCAACTTATCTTTGACAACGAATCAAGAATGTCGAGTGTCGATCCAAGAACTAAGTGACAATATATCAAAATATAAATTCAACAAAATATGTAAAATAATAAAAAGATGACTGACAGACAGACTGATTGATCTATCAATGCACAGCTCAAACTAGTGGACAGATCGAACTAGGGATGTCCTTATGAACATGATGTAGACATCTCCTTAGAAAGGATTTTCAAGAATTCAAACCCTAAGGGGGTAAAATAGGGGTTTGATAGCGGGCAAAAGCTAGTTCAAAATAATTGAATCGGGTGAAATAGTTGTTACGCCACGCCGCCACAGCCAGTCGCAATGTGCCATTCAAACCAGCCGCTCCAAGCTAACTGCCATGACAGCCAATCATAGCCAGTTACCGCCATGACAGCCAATCATAGCCAAATACCGCCATGACAGCCACTACTACCGAATGCCTTCGGTGGGGATAACGCCATATAAAGCCATGCGAGCTCATTTTTAGTGTTATTATTGTATCGTACGCATTATAAGCTGAAATACTGCCGGTTTGTGTAAATAAGTGTAAATTGTATAATTAGTAACAAATATATGAAAGTAATTATTAGTGTGTTGAGTGAAGTGATAAAATAAATTAGTGCGATTATACTGATTTGCTCTTTTTATTTAAATCCACTGTTTCATAGTACTGCACCATGTCTAGCCGCATAAAATAATGATAAAACCCGCTAAATTGTCGCCTTTATGATATATATCCGTCGGCGATGTTGAATTGGAGTAATTATTCACAGCGACCGCCATGATGATCGCCCGTGGCTTTATTTTTGCGGTATAATTTAATATTTGCACACGTGTACACTTAAATACTGTAACGCATATATTTTATGACCTTTTTGTGGCTATGCTTAATAATACTACTTACTATTTAAATAGTTATATATCTATGGGCTAGTGTTAATTAAAAATTTATAACACCCCCGACAAGTGAAGGTTACAGTAACTAGAAAAGAGCTGATAACTTTCAAACGGCTGAACCGTTTTTCTTGGATTATAGCTAAGAACATTCTCGATCAAGCCACCTTTCAAACAAAAAACCAAATTAAAATCGGTTCATTAGTATTAGTATTAGTATTAGTATTAGTATTTCATTTATTGCAAGATTGTAAGTAAAAAAGATGTTACATAAATTTTAAGTAGGTACGTATCACAATCTGCCATGACATGGCGTGCAAAATTTACTATCTTTACATACATTTTCAATAAGTACATAAAATATCATTCTTAATCAATAGAAAATTTAACAATTCAATATATAAATTAGCAAAAGAAGTTACAGTCATATTCAAAGAAAATTAAACATTAATAGGTAGGTACTCCTGGAGTCACAATTATAAAATAAAAATATATATCACAATGTTACAAGTCAAAAAATTTAAATATAGATATATAAATGTATTTCTTCAGGTGATAATATAAGTTAGTTTAGGAGCTACGATGCCACAGACAGATACACATGTCAAACTTATAACACCCCTCTTTTTGGGTCGGGGGTTCATAAAATAGGTACACATGGATAAAATACTCGTATATTATGCAGAGGATTGAGGGCGCTGCAGTGCGTGCGAACGTACAGGGTCCGTATTTAAATTGAGTTATTAAAATGAAAACCGCAAATTTACAGTTGTTTTTGTGAAAAAAGTGTAAAACTATATACAAATCGCAAGTGAAAACGTTATCAAGACGTATAAACATAAGAAAACTGTGAAAAAGGCTTATGAATATACTTTCTATCAAGCGTTCAAGTGTTGTAAACAAACGTGCTAAAATACAAAGGCAAAAACAATTAAATCTGGCTAAAGTAATTAAAAAACTATTTTGCTATTGATATTATTGCAAATAAATAGTGTAGCAAGTATACAAAGTGAATTACATAAATCCTTTTTTTAACCAAAATAATAAAAACCAAATAGTGAACTATTGAGGGTTGATGGAAAAATAGTTAGACAAGCATACATCGCGGGTCCACAGATAACGCTCTCGTATTTCAACGCTGGAATGGAACGATAGGTTGGCTCAGTGCAAACATCGTTGGTCTAAGCTGCATCTTTACCGAGATCGATCCATGGTGCCTAAGATTTTACTTTTCACTTTTTTTGATTTTTAAAATATTATTTTTAAAACAAAGATGGAAGATATTGTACAACTATTAAAAAAGATACAAGAAGACATTAAAGAAACAAAAGATAGTGTCAAAAACAGCGAAATAAATTTACTTAACAAAATCAACGAAAAATTTGACGATATCCAAAGTAAAATGCAAAATCTAGAAGTAACAGTTAGGTCACAAGAACAACGGCTAGACCTTCTCGAAAAGCAAGCCAGGGAGAGAAATATCGTTATTTTTGGTGTTGAGGAAAAGGAACAGAATAACGAGGATTTACAGAATAATTTCCTGAAGATATTCAGTGATATTATGAAGATAGATTGTACTAGTTTTGAAATACAAGGTATAAAAAGAATTGGTAAAAAATGCGATAAACCTAGACCCGTTATTGTTACACTTTCTACATTTAGGAGAAAAATTGAAATTTTACGCAACAAAAAATCACTTGAACTGTTAAATTACTATATAAAAGAAGATTACCCACCAAAAATTTTACAAAAAAGAAAAGAACTTCAAGAAATTGCGAAGGAAGAGCGGGAAAAAGGCAAAAAAGTAATAATCAAATATGATAAGTTAATTGTCATTCCACAAAAAGAGACAAGTGAAAACACAAAACGAGGAAATAAACGCAATCTTTCTGAAACTCCTCCCGACAAGCATGGTAAATTTACAAGGAAACCCAAAAAGACTACCCAAACCCTAAAAAGTAACACCCTAGCATCTTACTGGACCGACAAAGGCACTCAAATCGAAAAACACTTGAATCCAGAATCTGCAGCAACACCTTAATAAACGGGGATATCTACTTAGTTATTATAATATTTACAACATAAGGTGCCTCCCTCCTCCTCCTCCAAGACGGCCGGTCACCGTGGAGGAGTATGACCACAACCCCCCCGGTTTGAACATACATATTTAACTACTAAAAATACAATATATACACATATTAATATATTTTTTAATTTTTTTTTAATAGGATAAAAACAGGATTATTTACATAATTGAACAAAATGGAATGTACTTACCTATGAGGCTAAGATATTTACATAAACATAAAAGGAAAATTCTGGGATACTAATTAATAACGTGAGGAATCTAAAAAAGAAGTATATGAAAAGAATTTATATAAATATTATGGATTTTTCAAGAGCTTGCATTAATGAAAAATACAACAAAATAAAGACAAAACCGGGGGGAGGCCTTATACCCAAATATGGGATCCTTATCTAGATTTAATAGTGATTACCTACGCAAACAAATAATTAATTACACAATAATAATATATGTATATAGCAATAGATATAAATGTAGGTATATACTAAGTAGTTTTAAAAACATTTGTAAACTAACGATTTAATTAACCAACACTACAAAACATAACATATGAACACACACACATACAAAACACAATTTTACTTACTAACAAAACTAACATAAAAAATAAAGGTAAAAATTGTAGAATAAATAGCTAGATAGTTGTAAGAAAACCTATTGTACTTAAAGATAAGGAGTAAATAAAGGCTTAATTAATTAATTAATTAATATTATGCAGAGTAGCTCAATAATACCATATATTGAACCAATTATTAGATATTATATAGTATTGCGATTAATCACAACTTCATCATATTCAAAGCAAAGATCGTTTTCCAAATTGGCTTCAGTTAGTTAGATATTATATTTTGATGAAAAGCTTTGACTGTGTCTAGATATCAATTTACCGGAAAACTGTTCTATATGAAACAATTCAGCACTAACTGTACGATGCTAATTAGTTCTGAAACGCGAACATAATTTTTCGATTAGAGCCTCGATAGCTCATCGATTGAGGTGCGGACTGAATTCTGAAAGGTCGGCGGTTGCACTATTGTCGTACCCACTCCTGGCACAAGCTTTATGCCTAATAAGAGGGGAAAGGGGAGTATTAGCCATGATTAGCATGGCTAATAAAATTCTTTAATAAAAAATTAAATTAAATTAATTTCGACAGGTGCAAATAACAAACGGAGATTTTTCAGGACAACAACGTATTAAACGCAAAAGTATGATTAAAAAAAAAAACTATCTGGTTAATTATAATACATCACACTAATCACACTATCACACTAATATTATAAAGGCGAAAGTTTGTATGTGTGTGTGTGTGTGTATGTTTGTTACTCCTTCACGCTAAAACTACTGGACGGATTGAGCTGAAATTTAGAATGGAGATAGATTATACTCTGGATTAGCACATAGGCTACTTTTTATCCCGGAAAATCAAAGAGTTCCCACGGGATTTAAAAAAAACTACATCCACGCGAACGAAGTCGCGGGCATCAGCTAGTCATTTATAAGGCATTGCCTGGGAAATTTCTTAAATTACTTTATTTTCCGGAATACACTAAGGGTGAAATCTATAGAGTGCACTTTGACTCTGCTCAGACTTAAGACACTTCGTTATGCCACTGGCATAAATCTCGTTTTAACTAAAACTATTGCAATAAAACTTAAAGCTAACCTTATCTAATTACTATACAAATCATGCCCGCGTGGAATAGTGCCTAGAATACTGGCTGCATTTCCACGCTGGACAGCCAGGCTGATTCGTTACGTAACAAATGAGCCTTTCTGTCACCCGATGAGGCTATTAAACGCGGTGAAATGTTTCGTAAAAAAATTTTTGCACTTAGACTCCGTGGCCCCAGTGTCTCTCTAAAACTCTCAATAAGAGAGGCATAATTGCGCCGCTTGCCGTTTTCAGTGAAACTTAAGTCTAAGCAAAGTCAAAGTCAAGACTCTATAGATTTTAACCTTAGTATATATCATTATCTAGTTTGATACTATACTATTTGCTCAATTATAATTGTATCGATTTGTTAAAATTTGAGAAATAAATGCACCTAACGAAAAATTTCTTTTTGTTACAGATGAAACTTACAGAAATAAAATTGAAGAAAACACTTCAATGAAAGTACCTTATGGCTATAAAGGTTAACGACAATAATTCAAAATGGATACCGAAGAAGCAGATAAAATTGCGTTCAAAAGCAATATTTTTGATGAAGATGGTGATATTATACTCAAAACTAAGATAGCGAATGAAATACTAGAGAAAAATCTAGCAGATTTTAAAATAGAAGACTCAAATATACCTATAGATAATATTAAAAGACCTAGAATACTAAAAAACGCTGCTAAATCAAGAATAACTAGTAGACATGCCAATCCACTGTTTCTCTTACTAAGGATAGTTTTCAAAACATTTTTGATGAATATATTGACATTTCTGTTTTTATTGACAAGTTGCGTGAGCGCATATCAGCAGAAGTTCGCAATTGAACCACAAGATCAGGTAATTGTAATAAATAATTGCCATATTTTCTAGCTTATCCATACTTTCTTTATTTTTTTAGATTCCGTATCTCCAGAGAAAAAAAAGAACCCTTATAGGATCACTTCGTTGTCTGTCTGTTTGTCTATCGTGTCTGTCAGGACCGGATGGTGCAATATTATTTTAGGTACCAAACATAAACCACATCATTGAACTTCGGATCCCAACTCCTCAATCCTGTTGCTGCAAGGTACTGAACTCCTAAGCCGTGTGGATTTGAAAAGTTTTGCTAGTGAATTGGTATTTTAGGCACCAAGCAATGATTACTTGCATAGCATATTTTTTTTTTTTAATAAGTATTTCAGGATTTTTTGGAAATTCCCCCCTCTCACCGATTTCCAAATTCGAATGAAGCCGGGGCGGGTCAACTAGTAATCTAATATTATAAATGCCAAAGTGTGTCTGTATGTGTGTTAAGTTTTCATCCACTCAACTGATTTTGAAAAATTTTGTAGACATTTTATAAAGATTTGTTACTTTTATTCTGGAAAATCCAAGAATTCCCACGGGAATTTTCCAAAAACTATTTTTGTAAAATGTAAATACATGCAGACGAAGTCACTTTTATCTAGTAGCTATCATCAAGCGTAGAAATAATTTAAAACTTCATTAAGCTTGACATCCAGGAACTGAAATTTTTCATAGTTGCGATAAATAAAAAACCGGACAGGTACGAATCGAAATCGCGTGGAGAAGGTTCCGTACGATGACTTTATAAATTTTTACACACAATATTTAAAGATTTGATAATGTTTTAAGACCATAGACTTTTTCAATGTTTCCTGTAATTTGTAAGTCTCGGCAGTTTCAGAGATAAGGGAGAGTGGTGAATTTTCATGTATTTTCTTAAATAACCTTAAAATTACAAAATAAATATTTAGGGGGGCCCATAAGAAGCCTATTTATATTTTTTTAGACTCTGTCCAGAGTGAAAAACTTTATTACGATACGCGCCCGTGATTGGGTGATAACAGTTAATTTTGATCCAATTTCAACTTGATCGGTCCATAAGATTCGTTTTAGCGTTCCGGTACGATGCAAAATTCTAAATTCAAAATATTTTTATTCAATTAAACTTTTACAAGTGCTTTTGAATCGTCAAGATAATCTTCCACTGGTTCGGAATGCCGTTCCTACCGAGAACAACCAGCAAGAAACTCGGCGGTTGCTCTTTTCAAGTATTCAATTTACAATAATATGCCGTGTAGAAACCGAAGTGGTATGGGTTTAATAAAAACTACTAAACCTCGTCCAGGTTCGATCGCTTCCACCTTAGACTGCATCATTACTTACATTACAACCTAAGAAAGTCAGAGAGGCATGAAAACACTCCTTACCCTAGCTGTGTGGCTTAACACATATTTTTCAGCATAACCTGCCAGTAAATAGATTTCTACGTAACTAACGCCTACCCTGGCCTCAAAACTTATGCACGCCACTGACGTACGGAACCCTAAAATGCATCTAGCGTTTCCTAGTCACGTCGAAATTTGCTTGAAATAACAGTTAAGCACACGAAATTTAATTTATGCTCCGGACGTTCCCGCTTTAGCATTTTTACGGTATTTTTAAATGCGCAAAGGAACCTGGATTTTATTGTGACATCCTACTCTGCAACTGACATCATATTTTATTATACTAACTGGGATGTCTCTGTTAGTTTTCGAGTAAACACAACTTGTCGCTATTTGGTTGTCTTTTTTAACCGACCTCCATAAAATGAGGTGGTTCTTAATTCAGCCCGTTTTTTTTTTCAAAAGTCAAAGTCGAAGTCAAAACTATACTATATTCTCTATACTATACTTGATGAAGTTCTAATGTCGTTAATAGGTCCGGTTCTTGCACGGTCTAATGTAAATCCACCTTTACACTATAACTAACGACTCCAGGCTTCGATCGGATAGCATTTCTGAAAGTCCTTCATTCGTGGGGATTTACGTTATAGAAAGTACTTGCACGTTTTTCAAGTTTTCAGATACAGTTGCGTTGATGCGTTAGTCAGTCAGTAAGTTTCTCCTTTTATTTGTAAAGAAGATTTATTATGACACGTTATTTTACTTAGCCAAAAACTCTGCACATAAATTATTACAAGTAAAATGTCTTCAATATTTTTCGTGGTTGGAAAACCGTAAATAAAATCAAGAAAAACCTTCCCAACGTCTCGGGGGAGAAGGAATTTTTAATATCCGTTGATATTTTCAATACAACAACTTCAGTCAACTTGCACTGTTTGTGTAATACATAAAGGTCTCTACACAATGTTGGACAGACAATTCTACGTTTTTAACTTTTAAGACTTATCTGATGTTGTGAGTAATCTAAGAAACTGCGAAAGTAAACCAAACGAAAACCTGTGTTTTAATATGGGTACCTTCAAGTCAAGAGTGAATTGGCATCTTCTTGGCAAGCGCGTTTCATCTTAGGCTGCATCATCACTTGCCAGCAGGTCTGATTGCAGCCAAGCGCTAGTCAATAAATTAAAATCTGGAGAAACCTGTAAGAAATTCGTTTGCTAGATTTATTTGCTCTCCTACTCTATCTACACTAATATTATAAAGAGATATTTTTTTTTGAGTTTGAATGTTGGCTGTTATCTCCGGAACGAATAATTCGACTCTGATATTTTCACTGATTGATGGCTACATTGTTTCCGAAGACGAATCGAGTTTAAGATTATAAATTACTAGCTGATGCCCGCGACCGCGTTGGCGTGGATTTAGTTTTTCTTAAATCCCAGTGAACTTTTGAAATTTTTCGGGATAAAAAGTAGCATAATATGTCACTCTCCAGGTCTTCAACTATAATCATACAAAAAATTCGTTGATCCGTTGCTCCGTTGCGACGTGATTGAAGGACAAACCAACAAATCAACAAACAAACAAACTTTCGCATTTATTATATGGATAGTGAAGCAGTGATGCTAACGAAGACTAAAACCTACCATACCCCATCTTAGACTGCGTCATCATTTACCACCAGGTGAGATTGCAGTCAAGGACCTACTTGTATCTGGATAAAAAAAAGACGTATGAAAAAGCTACTCAACAATAAAATAACGATTCGTTATAGAGAAATATAAAACGACAGTTACGTCAAAATGTCTCACGCCAAAAATATGATCAATTTTCTCTTAACATTTTCGTTGTATTATAACTACACCCTTATCAAAGCAAGGTTTCGAATCGGGTGGAAAGTTTGATTTATGGAATGGAATTTCCTAAATTAATATTCTGAGGTTCGCAACTTTGATTTTTGGTCGCTCCTGAGGGACTCCGATTTATTTATTAGACAGGGGCCCTTTTTGATTTAAATCGCCTAATTGAGCTGGTAAAGAGGGGTCTCTCCGTTACTCGCTCCATACAAACGTAGTTCGTCTCTATACTAAACTACTAATCGAATACTAACCAATCATACTCAATTGAATTTTGTAGAAACGTTCCGGGAACTATGTCTGTGGTTTTCCAGATTTCCGTTAAAATATTCGGTTTCAAAGTTACGCGGTCTTAAAAATTCACATACAAATCTTTGAGCCCCTGTAATTTTAAAACTTCTTATTTTAAGAAAAATCTAAAACACCACAGACACATATATTAGTTTCTAGAATATGTCTGGAAAATTTCATGGACTTTGGTTGCTTAATATTCAAATGAAATTGGGGCTACGATTGTATGGAGTAAGTGACGGAAAGAGCCCTGTTAAGGAATTTGTTTAGGTAAACCGGAATTTATATAGTATATTGGATGTAGGGTAAACTCCGAAGTAATGACCCGATTCTAAAAAATCTTTCACTGATAGATAGCAACATTTATCCTAAAAACCAGTCAAGTGCGAGTTGGGCCTCGGTCTTTTAGAGTTCCGTACATAATTATGAACATCATATTAAGGGTGTGTAAAATATTTCTTTTCCGAACTAGAACATCGTAATAAACCGTGAAAGAAAAACCCAATTTTTTTTCGTTTGTATTGGTCACAGTTTACAAACTATTTCATAATTCGTTGTTTTCAGTATTTGTTGTTTAAATACAGTATATGCAAGTACATGGCACATAATATACCGAAATTTCATATTCCTAACTAGTTTAGTTTTTGAAATAGCCCCTGTCACAAAAATGGTCTAAAACTGAAAACTTTGACCCATTTCCTTACTTTTTGAGGTAAAAAAAAATAATATTC
Source organism: Maniola jurtina (assembly GCF_905333055.1). Lineage (NCBI taxonomy): Eukaryota > Metazoa > Arthropoda > Insecta > Lepidoptera > Nymphalidae > Maniola > Maniola jurtina. The sequence goes on from NC_060053.1 coordinate 3,611,567, forward strand.
GTACTTCTACTCAATGAGTTCTAAACAATGACACCCTACATGCTAGGGATCAAGCAATTAGGGTAATGAAATTTGTGTAATCCACGCGGATGAAGTCGCGGGCATAGGCTTGTAGATAATTATAGTTACTAGATTTTCCATAGTTTAAGATAACAATTCCTATTCTTGTAGAAACCCACAGCGAGACCTTACATCAGTAAGTCGGACCTGCATTACCATTTATCCATTTTATGACCCCTCCACACGAGGTACTAAAAGATTATGTTATTCCATTATTACAACTGTAACATTTATGGTAGCTTTGGCGCATGTTCCAGATATTTAAATGTTATTTTAGCAACAGATAGGATAAATGAGGCGCTGGCCACCAAAACAGTCTAATTGCACGAAAAAAACTTTATAGAAAGAGCAAAAATTGCATAAGTTCACTGATAATTCTACCGTTTTTTTCGAAATCACGAGTTTTGGACTCTTTAGCACAGTTTTAGGCCAATTTGTTTGAAAAAGCGCAAAAACTAACAGCTAGAGAAAGGAAAAGAGCTATTCAAGGAATTTCTTTATGAAATGGAAAGATTTGTCAAAAAACTAAAGGGACGAATCCTGATATTATCTGCGTAGCTAACGCGACTAAAGTGATTTTCTAGATTTTATTGATTAGATGAGAAGACTGAGGACAGGTAACTTTGATGTTACCTGATCCTACTAATATTATAAACGCGAAAGTTTGTATGTATGTATGCTTTACTCTTTCACGCAAAAACAACTGGACAGATTTGGCTGAAATTTAAAATGGAGATAGATTATACCCTGGATTAACACATAATTTAGGTACTTTTTATCCCGGAAAATCAATGAGTTCCCACGGAATTTTAAAAATTTATATACAGAGGAACGAAGTCGCGGGCATTAGCTATTAGCTTATAATAAAGAAAGCATGTTGGATAATCAATCTGAACTAAAATCTGACGACAAACATGTTATTTGTAAAAAAAACCGTACAATATTTGTCAAATAACAACGTTGCTAAGTAATGAATCCTAACTGTGATCTGTGGCTAAGTATCCACAGCTCACATGATTCATTATTAATTTCAGCCGTAGGAGTGAATAGTATCTCTATGTTTTAAGTAAATATCTATGTGCGCAGGTTATAACATGGTATTCTCCTTTAGCCTAATAAAAGCCGGGGTGGACAAAATGTCGGGCTCGCAGCGCACAGGGAATAATAGATGCTTTAAAATGGCAACATTTATGAATTTCTCAACAAAAAGGAACCATCTTTGTAGGAGCAAAGTGCAAAGCTCTTATACCGACATGAAGTTTTATAAATTCACTGTATTAGGTACGCTATTTGAAGGTGAAAATACTTGTCAAAGTACTAGCCAAGACCAGCGTTTTCATTCGTTATAATTACTAATTATAACGAATAAACAAAATAAGTTAGCCGAAATTCCTCGAACACGTACGAAGCGATTTGCTTCCTCTTTTCTAATCCGAACCGCCAGGATGTGGAACGCCCTTCCGGCATCAGTTTTCCCTTCCACCTATAATATGGGTACCTTCAAGTCAAGAGTGAATAGGCAACTTCTAGGCAAGCGCGCTCCATCTTAGGCTGCATCATCACTTGCTAGCGAGTCTGATTGCAGCCAAGCGCTAGTCTATATAATAAAAAAAAGACTAAAAATAACGATAACGGCAAGAGTAACGTTATCAGAATCGGTAATTGTTATGACTGTCACTGTTATGAACTGGTTAACAGTTTATTAACTTATAGCTTATTAACTTGACAATACAGCATTGTAAAGTCAAAATCTCCTGAGGATGCTCCGGTGTCGGGGCGAAACGTGCGTCGAGAGTAGTGGAAAAGTCTTGTGTGGTGTTGCATGTGAATGGTGGTGGCAGTGCTTGCTTGGGAACTTGGCTTTATTGCTTGGTTGGGAAGGTAAGCGGTGCTTAGCTTGTAACTGCATGTTTGACCATACAGATTTATCCTGTTGGCGGATTATAGCAAAATAATTTTTAACTGTTTCTTGCTAATAGCCATGATGTTTAAAGTTTTCTTTGACTTATACAAGCCAGGGTAGACAAAATGTCGTACTCAAAGCACACAGAGAGTCATGGATGCTTTAAAATGGCAAAATTTATAAATTTCTCAACAAAAAGGAAACATCTTTGTAGGGGCAAAGTGCAGAGCTCTTAGACCGACGCGCGTAGATTTTATAAATTTTTCACTGTATTAGGTACGTTATTTGAAGGTGAAAATACTTGTCAAAATACTAATAACGGAAAGAGTAATGTTATCGAAATTACTAACTGACTGTAACAATTAAGAACTGCGTGAATATAGCCATGGTCTTCACAGTTTTCTTTGTTAGGTTATTTTTATTAAGTATATAAGATTATTAATTTATTTATTGAAGGTAGTTTAATAAAATCGAAAAGTTTAACTTATTCGATGTCATGTGATCTGTTGCAAGGAGGGCATTTTGATAGAATTTATAAAATACGGGTGTTTGGACGGTTTTTTGTTTCAATCACCTTTGGAGACTTGGATAGATTATTTAGTATCTTTGGTGTTTAGATTGTAAACTGGATAAATAGATATTACGATGTTGTGTATCTGTCTGTGGCATCGTAGCTCCTAAACTAATAAACCGATTCTAATTTAGTTTTTTTTTGTTTGAAAGGTGGCTTAATCGAGAGTGTTCCTAGCTATAATCCAAGAAAATCGGTTCAGCCGTTTGAAAGTTATCAGCTCTTTTCTAGTTACTGTAACCTTTCCTTGTCGGAGGTGTTATAAATTTTTAATTTACACTTGTATTTATGTCACAGAGTGCAGTAGTGGGATCAAGAGTGACGTTGCCCTGTCGTGTGGTCCATAAGGCTGGTCAACTACAATGGACGAAGGACGACTTTGGTCTCGGCACGCATCGGCATCTGATGGGCTACGAGCGGTACAAGATGATCGGCAGTGATGAAGAAGGTAAGGATTGAACTTCGTCTAAGTTGGCGTTTCCTGGCGCGCGTGCTGTCTTTTTGGGGTGTTTTTTTTTTTGTTAAGAATGGCCGATTTTTGTGTTTCACTGGTGTTTTTTGGTGGTGGAACTGACTGGGAAGCGCTGTAAAGGGGGATGCCGCGTGTGTGTCAGCGAGCGCCGGCGCAGACGAAGTCCATACTTATATAGTTTCCCTAACTTGTAAATAACCATAAATAACTACAATTGATATTGGCTTATCTGTGTAAAGCCAGAGGAGAGAGAGAAAAAAGAAAAGGTGAGGATTTGTCCAACATGGATGGGGACTGGCTCTTCAGCTCGCAGCTGGAACACATCGGATGCTTTGCGGCTGGTTACGACTGGAGTGTGGTCAATTCACTACCCATCTTATAAATACGCAAGTGTGTTAGTTTGTTGGCTTGCTGGCTTGTCAATCACGTTGCAACAGAGCAATAGATTGGCGTGATTTTTTGCATGGATATAGTTAAAGATTGGAAAATAAAACAGGCTAATTTTTATATTGGAAATTTAAAGTGTTTCCACGGGATTTCAAGGAATCGAAACCACGCGAAGAAAGTCAGCTCAATTAGTTTACATCATATAATAGATATAAGCCTAATGCCTGGATGGATAATGGATTTAGTTTTATTAAAGTCCTGACTCACTAACTCATCAACGCCCAGTCGTAACAGGGGAAATTTTGCACAGAGGTTTGCTTTATCGTCTAGACAAGGAGTAAGGGCAGATTTTTTGAAATTCCCACATGTCAGAGAATAACACCCGTATTAACAAACGTTACTATGAGGTCTCATAGGGCGCTCGAACGCACAGTGTCGATTCCACCAATCAGATGACTGTGTCACGTCATTTTACAATGATGTGATTGGTGGAACCTACACTATGCGTTCGAGCGCGCTGTGAGACCTCATAGTAATGATTGTGAATACGGCCGTAATTCATTTCTAAAATGTAATTCTTTGTTCCAGGAGACTATTCGTTGGATATAAGAGACGTTACCATCGACGACGACGCTCTTTATCAGTGCCAAGTTAGCACGGGACCAAAAGGTAAGATAAAACCTCAATAGTAGAAACTCCAAAGTGATTTCCATTTGATTCATAGCTACTTAAATTATTGTACTTACCTAAATGTTTAATAAGTAAGTACATAATCTTATTAGTAGATTATTATAAATGCGAAAGTGTGTGTAAACCTAAATCCACGCAGACGAAGTAGCGGTAATCATTTCTAATAATAGTTTTGTAGATGTAAAAATGTGAAATATATCAAACCCACCCACGGGAAAACCAAATAAGCAAGATTTAAAAATCGTTCAGCATCAGCTGATTACAAAATAAAACTTTAGCTTTTTATTAGTTCCAAACATTACAAACATTAACTTATTTTAGACGAGTTTGTATTAACATAACATTAAAATCATTAACTTATTCATACGAGTTTGTAATTAATTCATCAAGTCAACACACGTTGGTAAACAACACAAAAAGGATCCTTTACCATTTCTCTTACAAAGTCACAAAGTCCTGTATACGTTTCTAAATACGGACCCAGCGTGGCCCTAAATAAACTAAGGGACAAAAATAAAATTTTTTGGCAAAAAAAAACAAGGCCTGGACAGACAAAGCGCGTTAGCAACGACACGTGCACGTCGCGACTCTACATAGAGTAAAACAAAGTCTCTTTCCGCCGTCTCTCCATATGTACGCTTAGATCTTTTAAACTACGCGACTGATTTTAATGCAGTTTTCATCAATAGATAAAGTGATTGAAAAGAAAGGCTTAGACGTAAACGTATGGTTTATCAATCAATCAATTTATTGCTGGGTTATATTATACATTGGTCTTAGTCTAAGCTTTAATATAGCTTTATGTTAATTTGTTGAAATATGACGATATTGGGCAAGATGTCCGAGGAAATAAAGCTGACTGTGAAAATGGTGTCTTATTCTTTTGAAATGTAACAAAATAACCACATTGATACCGCATTTGCGTTGAAATTGCACTCGTACGAAACTGGGGCGGGTCGGTAGTTAGATATTTGGTTAGGTATTTAGTGGTATGACTCTTTATACCACTAAATACCTACACATGACTGATGAGGCATGACTGTGGAGCTGTTTGATCAGGCATGACAGTGGGGACGTCTGTTTCGCCGTCCTCGCGTTTAGTGTGTTTCAATCTTAAACTCTGGGACAAAAACAATTAGAATTTTGCGAATGAAGCCCTGCAAACAGAGAATTAGCAAAGACATCATGACGTGGGCACTCTTTCCTCATAATTGGTACCTATTAAAGGGACAATTGAACCTATTTATAGACCTACTCTTTCCTCATAATTAAGTGTTACTTACCTATTAAAAGGACAATTGAGCCTATTTATAGAATTCTAGTTTTTTCATTAGAAATATTTGCACTTTTTTGTATCTTCACTATGAAATATGGATGCTATTTTCTAATCTAAATTCAGTTTAGGTTAGATTGGAACAGAAACAATCATTCTCTTGGGCAATATTATCATTATCAATTAGTGTTTCACTAGACTAGAATCGAAATCTGGCCATCCCGACCCCATGCAGTTTTATCTATCCTGTCCCTAGAGTATTTTAGTGACGAAAAATGTCGGTCAGTTCGGTATGTCGTTACATTCCATAAACTATGCTCAATATTCTATGATATCACTAGATTTGTTTAGTGAAATAGTCTAATTGTATAAGAGTCGTTTTAAGATCTCCCGGGCGTTAGCCATATCCCTAAGGGAGTTGGCTAACTTCCGGCTTATGCCATTTCGCTACGACAAACACAAGGCACTTATTTATTTTGCACGAGCGATCGCTGTATTTATACATAGTAAATTCATATTTACTTCCCAAGCAAGCCAGACTAATCTAATGATTCACCATAGCTTCATAACTTTTAAGAAGCCATAAAATAGACTGAAGCCTTACGCCGAAATATGACAAAGGGGAATCAGTGCGCCGTCCTCAAACGATAGCGTCTCTTCCAGCCGTTATCATCTTGAATTATTCAGAACCAGTGATATAATTGTTCCACTAGATGCGGCGCTTCATATTAACTATATGTCATACTAGCTGATGCCCGTGACTTCTTTCGCGTGGATGTAGGTTTTTTAAAATCCCGAGGGAACTCTTTGATTTTCCGGGATAAAATGTAGCCCATGTGTTAATCCATGGTATAATCTATCTCCATTCTAAATTTCAACCCAATCCATCCAGTAGTTTTTGCGTGAAGGAGTAACAAACATACACACATACACACAAACTTTCGCCTTATAATATTATAGTGTGATTTGACATCATCCTTGGCGCAGTGTTGAGCGCTGTGGTCTTATAAATGAAGGTCTTAGGTTCGATCCCCAGAAGGGGCAATTCGGAAATTTAGAATATATAAATTGTCTCTGGTCTGATCTGGTGGGAGGCATCGGCCGTGGCTAGTTACCACCTTACCGGCTAAGCTGTGTCGCAAAGCGATTTAGCATTTTGGTACGATGCCGTGTAAAAACCAAGGGCTAAGTAATGGAATAAATAAAATAAAAATAAAACATCTTCCAACGAACATTGGTGTCCTGTCAATCATTATTCACTTTAGACACAGTCCGTTTCTGCAAACGTAGGCAGCTAGAAAATCACTAACGCTAGTTAAAACGTTAAACGTAAAACCTACGTTACCTCTACCGTTAAACCTACGTTTATAATCTGTCCTAATTTCTAACTTATACCTACGTATATGTTAGAAGTTAGAACAGATTATAGATACAAAAATTACCTTTACCTACTCATATAAAATAACGTGAGTAATAATAAAATTTAGATTTATCGCGCAAGTTTAATTTTTACAAACGGACTGCGTCTAAAGCGGGTAACGATTGACAGGAGTGCAGACAGCGATGTTCGTTGTAACATGCTGTTCACTATTATGCCGCATCTAGTGAAACATTTATATCGGTGTTCGGAACTCACTTTTGTTGGATATAATATCTTATTAATACTGGATACGACACATTATCGCTTGGCACCTGTTAAATAATACTTGGGAAAGATCAGGGATTGAAAATGACTAAAATGATATTATAAAAATTAAACGAATTGCACTTCTTTTCAATGCTTTTAGTATTTTATTTACACTTGCCTATTTGATCTAACTTTGCTCTAACGTAAAGCTGGCCCATCCTTTCCGAATTTCATACTAATATTATATTAATGTGAGTGTCAAATCTGTCTGTCTGTCTATCATATACTTAAAAGGAAAAATCATTTTAAAAATAATGATCTATATTTTCTCCGTAGGTATATTTGTGTATATTATACACTCGTACATATATACATGCACATGTATACAGGTACTCGTACTCTAATTTTTTAATCGCTTCTAGTAACACAAGAGCTTGGCGCGCACATTTCCCCAGAATGTTTTTCATCTTACCTCCGAAATTACCCCGATAAGAACTTTTACCGCCCCAGGCCATAACGTTATTATCAACCCTAAACTCATTACAACAAAGTTTTAAATCGCCTGACAGAAAAATCGGTTCCGTGGAAACAATTTCGTGAACGCAAACTTTGAAATGACAAAGATGGTATTTATATTTAAAAAGGTAGAAAGATTTCCGCGTGTCCCGTGTAGAAGCGACATTAATAATGACGCATTGGACTTGTAATGGGCATATTTTTTTTTCATAATTTATCGGTTTTCCTTGGGGCCAGGGTCTCTCTGTCAGCGGTCTGCATCTCATGAACCATAATAGGCAGAGAGTTGGAATTTTCATAAAGTATTTCAATTGCTGTTAGAACATAAACCAAGATGGCGAATATCAAAATGGCCACCATGCAAATTAAAAAGTTTAAAAAATTGTAATTTGTAAGATGGTATGAAATGGTTCCGTACCGAAATAACACTTTTTAATTTTTTATGCCGACCATTTTGCAATTTTTATTAGATATTTGTTGTTATAATGGCAATAGAAATACACATACTGTGAAAATTACCAACTCTCCATTTAATACGCTTCACGAGATACAGCCCGCTGACAGACAGATGGACGGACAGCGGAGGTTTAGTAATAGGGTCCCGTTGGCACCCTTCGATTACGGAACCCTAAAAACTAACTTATACGTTGACGACTCAAAAACCCCTATAATTTTACCCCCATAGGAGTTGAATTTTTAAAAAATCCTTATTTAACGGATGTCTAGTTGTCTACGTCATAATAACTATCAGTCAGTCAGTCAATCACCTTTTTCTTTTAACCCCCGACCCAAAAAAGAGGAGTGTTATAAGTTTGACGTGTGTATCTGTGTATCTGTCTGCGGCATCGAAGCTCCTAAACTAATGAACCGATTTTAATTTAGTTTTTTATGTTTGAAAGGTGGCTTGATCGAGAGTGTTCTTAGCTATAATCCAAGAAAATCGGTTCAACCGGTTGAAAGTTATCAGCTCTTTTCTAGTTACTGTAACCTTCACTTGTCGGGGGTGTTATAAATTTTTAATTTACACTTGTAGGTATATATTTAGAACATATTGTAGCAAAACATAAGTTTTTTTCAAAAAAAGTATTACTAAAGCTAGAGCGTAGAGGTGCACTCGTTACTCCAGAATATTTTCGAAAAAGGCACTCAAATAAAATGCAGGCAAAACAAAAGGAAAAACCACTTTTGTGAAACGGTCAAACAAACACAGCCGCTCGTTGAACTGGTGTGAAGTGTATAATTTTCGTGGAGTTAATTTTGCTAACCATACGTGATTTTTAGTTTCCGTATCTTTAGATAATAAAGGAAGTCTTATAGGATCACTTCGTTGTCTGTGTGTATGTTTGTCTATGGGGGATGAAAATTTGTATCTAAGTCCGATATGACAATATACCTACTACCTACGTGTTTCAGGATTCTTAGGATTTCCATCTTTAAAAGGGTTTACTTAATAGATAATGAAAGTTTGTATAGAAATTCGTTATTATCTATACTTACTAATAAATAAAATTGGAGTGTCTGTCTGTAATTTCGAAATAACTACCGCATATTAAGGTCATATGATTATTTGAACGATACTATAACTGAATCACACGTTTTTAAAATTTTTGTCTGTCTATCTGTCTGTCTGTCTGTCTGTCTGTTTGAAAAGGCTAATCTTGGGAACGGCTGAACTGATTTTGACGGGGTTTTCACAGACAAGTAGAGAATTGACCAGGGAGTAACATAGGCTACTTTTTTAACCGACTTTCAAAAAGGGAGTTGTGTTTTTCTACCTATGTACACCGAAATCTCCGAGATTTCTGAACCGATTTGCGTCATTTCTTTTTTAATCGATAGAGGAACTTCGCGACATTGTTTCATAAAAAATTTGGAGTCTAACTCCTCAATCCTGATGCTGCAGGGGATCTGACCAATCCACGCGGGCGAAGCTGCGGGCATCAGCTAGTTTAATAATAAATTGGTATTTGGGCTTTCAGCATTTTTGATTTTTTTTTTGCGTTGGTTCTCCTGCGGTTTCCTTCATTCGAATCTTTTATTTATCACTTGACTTTAATCTCACAATATGGTGATAAGTGGTAAGTGATGATGCAGTCTAAGATGGAAGCGGGCTATAAGTTTTTTTCTTATCAAACCCATACGATTGGTTCCTACACGGCATTGTACGGGAACCCTAAATCGCTCGCCTGCATGCATGCAGACCCGACCAAATTTAGAAATTACTAGAGGATGCCCGCGACTTTGTCCGCGTGGATATAGATTTTTATGGATCCCGTGGGAACTGTTTAATTTTCCGGGATAAAAAGTTGCCTATTTCGATTACAGGGACGCAAGCTACTTCGGTACCTTTCATACAAATCAGTTAAGCGGGTGGGTCTTTAGGAATCTCGCGGGAACTCCTTGATTTTCCGGGATAAAAAGTAGCCTATGTCCGTCCCCAGGATAAAAGCTAACCCGTACGTTTCGTCAGAATCGGTTACACTGTTGGGCCGTGAAAACGTAGCAGACAGACAGACACACTTTCACATTTATAATATAAAGTATGGATAAAATTCCAAATTTTTCCTACTCAAACTCGAAACTCTGTACTGCTGTTTATACATTGAACACCATTCTTTCACAACAATAGGTGCACCGAGTAGAAAGATTAAATTTTAATAACTCTTCATGAACTGGCGAAATACTGGCCGAATTTGCGCGCCGTAGATTATTTTGTTGGGAACTTCCGGACAAACTATGTTTGTGTTCCCACCGCAGCAACAATTTTTAAACTCTCCGCCGCTGTTCGTCAGCGCACATAAGTTTATTTTAGACAATATTAAATTTGGTTTATAAAAAATCGGGTTAAGTTTTTAGGGTTCCGTACCTCAAAAGGAATAACGGAACCCTTATAGGATCACTTTGTTGTCTGTCTGTCTGTCTGTCCGTCGTGTCTGTCAAGAAACCTATAGGGTACTTCCCGTTGACCTAGAATCATGAAATTTGGCAGGCAGGTAGGTCTTATAGCACAAGTACAGGAATAAATCTGAAAACCGCGAATTTGTGGTTACATCATTTAAAAAAAAATTAAAATATGTTTCAATTTTCAAAATAAGATAACTATACCAAGTGGGGTATCATGTGAAAGGGCTTTACCTGTACATTATAAAACAGTTTTTTATTTATTTTTATGCATAATAGTTTTTGATTTATCGTGCAAAATGTTGGAAAAAATACCCGAGTACGGTACCCTCAGTGCGCGAGTCTGACTCGCACTTGGCCGGTTTTTTTTCAAGGATTTTCCGCGCCACGTTTTGTGATTTTGTTGGTTTATCCTAACGTGCACCGCACAACATGATTCGCTACTCTCTAACACTGAATGATAACTACTGATAGAATGATGCTGAGGCATTCCGGAGGCTTGTTTTTGGACATACAATGATCATCAATGAAATCTTTATTTTATCGCCATTATATTTTTCATATGAAAATCACTTGCCTGCCGTTTCCCCTAGTGGGGAAGTTAGTTGGGATTTAGTATTATAATGAAACAATGCCGGTAAGTTAGTTTTGCGGCCGAGTTAGATTACGTAACGCGACGGAGCTCAAGTTATTGTTTCGCGTTTATTATCTGACCGCGAACTAAATCTGTTAGGCAAATCGCTATGATGGTGATTATGAAAGACGCGAAGCGTAGGCGCATCCTTTCCTTTCACCTTGCTTTGGCATTCCAAATGCTGCCGCAGCATTCTGGAGGCTTGTTTTTGTATCTGCAATAATCATTAATGAAATCTCAATTTTATGGCCATAGAACAGTCTTGATTTATAACGATAAGAGGCATAAGTTGGCCTGTACAAACTAAAGCTAGACTTATTTGAATATGGTTAGATTTGTTACGCACTAAAACATTAGCTTCACGAATGAGCAAGTTGGAACTGTCGAATTATACAATATACCCGGGTGTACGTCCACCGAATTTAGTTCGCGGTCAGATAATAAACGCGAACAATAACTTGAGCCCCGTCGCGTTCGCAATCCAACGCGGCCGCAAAACTAACTTGCCGCATAATTTCATTTAATACTAAGTCCCAGCTAACTTTCCCACTAAAGGCCTCAGACAAGACGGCAGGCAAGTGATTTTCATGTGAAGAAACCGGCCAAGTGCGAGTCAGACTCGCGCACCGAGGGTTCCATACTCGGGTATTTTTTCCGACCGATAAATCAATAACTATTATGTATAAAAATAAATAAAAATCTGTTTTAGAATATACAAATAAAGTAAAGTAAAGCCCTTTCATATGATACCCCACTTGGTATAGTTATCTTACTTTGAAAATTGAAAAACATTTTAATTTTTTTTTTATGATGTGACCACAAATTCACGGTTTTCGGATTTATTCCTTTACTTGTGCTAAAATACCTACCTACCTACCAAATTTAATGACTCTAGGTTAATGGAAAGTACCCTATAGATTTTCTTGACAGACACGACGGACGTACAGACAGACAGATAGACAACAAAGTGATCCTATAAGGGTTCCGTTTTTCCGTTTGAACGGAATTCAAAGTTACGATCATTAAAAGTACTAGGCAATCACGGCTGCATAGTATGTAAGTAATACATGCTTCCTTTGTTGTCTTAAAGGTGAAGCGGCAATCCGATCAAAATCTGCTCGTCTAACAGTGCTGGTGCCACCTGAGCCCCCGAAGATCACGAAAGCACCTGTCTTAGAAGCTGTGGAAGATAGCGAAGTGATGCTGGAATGCGTATCTGTTGGAGGAAAACCAGCGGCTGAAGTAAGTTAGTTTTAAGTACAGGATGTACCACCTATACTCACGTATTTTCTAGCCCGACTAGTTTCGAATTCATCCGGGGTCCTTTTTCATGGGGACTCGGCTCGCTGCCTGTCCCGGTAGAGACTTAGGGTTTCAAACTAGTCAGGCTTACATCGACTAACTACGTGAGTATAGCTGGTAGCTAAAGAGGACACGACAGACGGACAGACAGACAGACAACAAAGTGATCCTATCAGATTTCCGTTTTTCCTTTTGAGATACGGAATCCAAAAAATCCGCGAAGAATCCGCTTAGAAACAGATCAGGGGTAGGTATGGGTATAATGAAGCTGCCATACCCTTTCCAGATTAGCCAGCTACCATCTTAGACTGGCATCATCACTTACCAACAGGTGAGACAACGGCTAACTTATACTGGAATTAAAAAACGAAAATTCTTAAAATATTGATTGTTTGCAGATTACGTGGGTGGATAGCGATGGGGGTGTACTCAGCCAGGGGGTGACTTACACAGCCGAGCAAATGTCCGACGGTCGCAGGTTCATTGCTCGGTAAGTACCTTTAAGTTTAATTTCAAGGCGGTAACAAGCAAAACGCGTGACTTCAATGTTTCAATGTTCTTTTCTTACCCAACTACGGCAAAGCCAAGTAAAGGGTTATGATTTTAGCAGACTATGTTTGTATGTATGTATGTAGGTTTGTATTTATGTGTGATCCATCGTAACACCTAAACTACTAAGCCAATTGTGACGAATGACGTGTCAATTGATTCGTTGTAAAGGTCCGGGTGACATAGGCTACATTTTATACGAAAAAGTCGACCTGACGGATGTTACAACCAAAGTGGGGTCTCCAAATTTTTTTTTGCTATTGTATCGAGTGGGATATCAAATGAAAGAGGAGAAAATTCTGCGTTCATGAATACAAATGTACTACAACATTAGAATATAATACCAAGCGACAGAAAAACAATTTTACTATAATATTCAACAGATTTTACTATAATATTTAATAGATCGTAGTCGGGTTTTAGTTTTCAACTTTATCTTGTATGTTACACAGATCAACACTTCGTCTCCGTCCAAGAAGGCACCACCACGATCAGACGTACACGTGTCAGGCTCAGAACACTGCAGATAGAGCCTATAGATCAGCTACTGTTAAACTAAAGGTAATTTTTATTTTAAGTTTCTTCTTTACACTCCTACCTAAACGTATCTTGCTAATTATTCTACTTTTTATGTCCAAGATCCAAAACTAAGTTAGATATATCTTTTTTTTCTTCAATATCAATAATCAGCACTTATGATAATACGAGTAATATGGAATAGATCTTTTATTACACACTTTTAATAATTTTCAAAATAAAAAGTGCCCTATTAAAATAACTTCAATAGCTAAAAAATAATACAAATGAATAATTAATAGACCGCGAAAAAACATAGCATACTTTTCTTAATAAATAGATTATTGCCAACCTCAACAGATTATTTCCTTACTAGCTGATGCCCGCGACTTCGTTCGCGTGGATGTAGGTTTTTTAAAAATCCCGTGGGAACTCTTTGATTTTCCGGGATAAAAAGTAGCCTATGTGCTAATCCAGGGTATAATCTGTCTTCATTCTAAACAGCCCAATCCATCCAGTAGTTTTTGTGTGAAGGAGTAACAAACATACGCACACACATATACACAAACTTTCACCTTTAAGAGGGGTCTCTCCGTCACTCGCTCCATACAAACGCAGTTCGTCTCTCATTGGAATACTAGCCAAATCATACTCATTGGAATTTTGTACAAACGTTCCGGGAACTAATATCTATTTTATTTTTTATTTTATTTTTATTTATTTATTTATTAATTTAATTAGAACGGACATTTCAGTCCAATTACACTAATTAACTATGCCTGTGGTTTTCCAGATTTCCGTTAAAATATTCGGTTTCAAAGTTACGCGGTCTTAAAATTCACATACAAATCTTTGAGCCCTTGTAATTTTAAAACTACATATTTTTAGAAAAATCTAAAACACCACAGGCGCAGATATTAGTTTCTAGAATATGTTTGCAAGATTTCATGGACTTTGGTTGCTTAATATTCAAATGAAATTGGGACTACGATTGTATGGAGTAAGTGGCGGAGAGAGCCCTGTTAAAATCCCCTTGAAAATTAAAAGTTCATCCTTTATTTCGCCATAGTAAGCCCTCGCTATAGCCGCTCAGCGTTGACATAAAATAAATGAAATATAAAACAAAGACTTTCGCCACGAAAATTGGATGTGTAATCCCGCTTGCGGCTGTGGCTTATTGACGTCATTCTTTTCTAAGATATTTTCCAAGTTATTTTTGATATTTGGAAGTGTGTTGGCAGCTTTTATACCACCTTTTGACTGAAATTTTAGACTGTGTGTCACTTATGAAAACAATTTTGATAGTTTGGTAAAATCTCAACTTTGGTAAAAGCTTAAAACCTAATCTATACATGAAATCGTTCATCTCATGTTATAAGATTTTCTTTTGGAAATGGAATGTGCTTGCCTCGAAGATGCCTATTCACTCTTGATTTAAAGATTCTTGACTCAAATTATTTGAGGAGAAAACTGATGCTAGAAGGGCTGTCTGTCTGTCAGCGGAATGTATCTCGTGAACTGTTATACATAGATAGAGAGTTAAACTTTTCTCACAATGTTACAATGTGTTAACTATTGCCGCTATAATAACGTATGTATAATGTATATCTATCTAATAAAATTTTTACAATGGTCGCCATCAAAATAAAAATAAAAATGTCATTTCTTGTGCGATGGTACGGAACCCTTCGTGGCCGATTTATTCTTCCTCGTATATGGATACAGATAAGGTTAACCAACACGTCACTATATCCAAAGACAACAGTCCTAATTAAGACGAAACGTAAAGCGTAGCCATAAAAACAAATGATCGCAAGCTGCACCGATAGCAACATAAAATCGAATGAGATAAAATAAAAGTGTGCCGGGCTGCACACATAAATTACTCCTTAAGCCAAAGCCACCAATAAACGGATAAAGGAAAAACGTAACGAAATATAGAAACAGAAGGAAGAAAAACCTGCCCGCAAATTTTGTCTTTCCCGTGAATTTTCGCCGAATAGTCGAACAGTTGTCCAGTATAAAATGGTCTACGACTATCGTACAGCACTGGTCACACGAAATGTTTCATCGTCATCGTTAATTGGGAGACGCCTACTGAACTTTTTTTAATAAGAAACTAGCTGATACCCACGACTTCGTTCGCGTGGATGTAGGTTTTTAAAATTCCCGTGGGAACTCTTTGATTTTCCGGGATAAAAAGTAGCCTTTGTGCTAATCCAGTGTATAATCTATTTCCATTCTAAATTTCAGCCCAATCCGACCAGTAGTTTTTGCGTGAAGGAGTAACAAACATACACACACACACACACATACAAACTTTCTCCTTTATACGAGCAAACGAGCAGGCGGGTCACCTGATGTTAAGTGATTACCACCGCCCATGATTATTTGCAGCACCAGAGGTACCGCTGATGCGTTGCCCCGGTCATTTATAGAGATTTTCAGACACTCATGGCCTTGCTATGACTGTATCAACCACTAGCTTATGGCCGCGCGCCATATTATTAGCTTTGTCTGCGTGGACTCAAAAATTTCAAACTCTTTTTACTCCCTTCCATTCAAAAATTCAAAATTCAAAATATTTTTATTCAATTAGACTTTTACAAGTTCTTTTGAATCGTCAAAAGCATCTACCACTGGTTCGGAATGCCTTTCCTACCGAGAAGAACCAGCAAGAAACTCGGCGATTGCTCCATTCCATTCCATTCCATCAACCTGCATGCGTCCACTGCTGGACATAGGCCTTTCCAAGAGCGCACCACTAATCACGGTCCTCCGCCTTCCTCATCCACCCGCTCCCCGCCACATTCTTCAGGTCATCGGTCCAGCGTGCTGGAGGTCGTCCCACTCTGCGCTTGCCGATACGCGGTCTCCCCTCCAGAACAGGTCTGTCCCATCGGCCGTCGGTTCTACGTCAGACATGACCTGCCCATTGCCATCAGCTTGCTAATCCTTTGAGCTTTCACTCCCTCAGGGGTTGAATTTTCAAAAATCCCTTCTTAAAGGATGTCTACGTCATAATAGCTATCTGTATGCCAATTTTGGGACGTAATAAAGTGATGATGATGATGAAAGAAGTGGTTACCGTACCGTTTCACACCCTCTGTGTTTTACAAGGCTTACAACTTTCCGACTTGCGGCAGTTTAGCATCGTGTCGAAAAATAGGGTGGGCCGCTGGAATTTGGTCGTGGTTTTATACTAGTAAAGTGAAAATAAGAAGGCAATGTAAGGCTCTAATTTTGCAACTACCCTCGGGAAGTGTCGGCAAAGCGTGTATTACGTTGGACGGAACTTTTTTAGTGTTCAAATTCCGTTTTCTATTTGCTAGTAAAGTTTTAGATGGACTTAGGTTTTATGTTACGAGTATGCACTTGGCTAGAAAGATATCTTCATCAAAAATATAATGTTTTAAACTGAACTGACTTATTTACTAAGTGAATGCATTTATAGTTAATCATCAGTTGGTAGCTTTGCTTGTTAATGACGTCAATAAGCCCGTAAATTTGACATGTGAGTCTTCGGGAAACAAGATATCTTTGTACCAATTTTGAAAAGGTAACAGACAGACAAACACACTTTCACATTAATAAAATAATTAATAAACATAAAATCTTTGCCTAAGACGACGGTCGCAGTCGCAAGCATTATCTGCTAATAGTATGTACAGTCAAACGCCGTAAGTCGTTTAGCACCTTAATGATCAATGATCATATTTGCGTGGCACGGTTATGCGCATGCGTTTGGTGTGTGTGGCGTGTTTATGGAAAAAGGTCATAAGTGCGACAGGTTTTTGATGCAATAGTTTCGCGGAATTGCTACTCGATTTCTGAGGCCGACCGTACATTATGTTAAAAAAATATACCTACGTTGCCTATTTTCATTATTTTTGCATTTTACTAAAAATAAAGCTGGCAGAATACCTGATCATGTAGAATGTTAAGTATGTTTCTAGTTGTGGTTAACCACAGAGTTTAAAATAAGTTCAGAATAGAAGTGGTGAATAAGCGTTTCCGCGTGGGTGTCTAGTAAGGTATCAGTAGGTTCATGGAGCTATGTATCAGCTTAGTTTGTGGAAGGATTACAGCTCGTTCACACAGGCTGCGTAAGCGTAGACGTAGCGCGTACCATTGCGTCGCGTTGTAACTTGTAATGTATGGAACTGTATGAGACATGGCATACCGCTTACGTGGCGTGAACGTTTGCGTAGACGTAACGTGTCACGTGTACGTACTTGGTGTGAATCGGCCTTTAGTTAGGCCATGACAAATAGACACACTTTCACATTAATTATAATACTATAGTATGAGGATTTGCGTTGCTTAAAATTGATGACGCACTGTCGCTAGTTTTGTGCTATACACAATTTCCAAATTAACATCTAATGCTATCCTCTTCCGCATATTCAGGCCTTTCATTTTAGTTTAGAGATTCTTTTCAAAAGAACTACACTGTTTTAGTATTGAATTCAACAAATACTATTTCTATTAGGTTGTTTTAAATTCTATGTGGTTGACCCCGAGAATTTCCCTTTCAAATAATCCTTTTTGAATTGCCTACATTTGAATAAACTTTGTTTTGCTGATTTATCGTTTTAAACTGATTTTAGTTGTTGCCAGGTTGTTGCTAAAATATGTGGAGAAGTTTTACAACGCAAGAACTTTTATTGTAGGGAAGCTTATGTTTGCAAAGGTTATTCTGTTAATTGGTTATCAAAAGACTATCTGACCCACCCCAGCTTTGTCTTTCATCCCTTATTTAATACCCTTGGGGGAAGAATTTCCTAAAAAATCTTTGTTAACAAGCGCGTTCGTCGTATAAGGATCCTGCTATAGAAATCAGTTACTGATTGATCTACCAACGCACAGCCAAAACCGCTAGGGGTAGAAACATGAAATTTTGAAAGTAGGTACGTTTTTTAAGATGTAGGTGCCTACTAAGAAAGGACTTTTGGAAATTTTAAGCCCTAAGAGGGTTACATTGAGGATGAACGTTTATGAAAGTCCATCATTTTCAAGTTATATTTGTGAAGAATTACTTGTTTCAGGATTAAAAACCTCTAGTTCCAAGAAGGTTCCAGCGAATGAAATATTGATAAAAATCCGTCATTTTTCAAGTTACTTTATACCTTACCTTATTTGGGCTTTCGAGCAAAATCAGGATTTTTGGAAATCCCATCTTCTCATCGATTTTCAAAAATTGCACTCCAGCGAAGCCGGGGCTGGTCAGCTAATCTATATTTATGAAAGGAAAAGCTGACTAACTGACTGACAGACTAATACTGATCTATCAGAGCACAGCTCAAGCTACTGGACGGACCGGACTGAAATTTGGTATGACGTTTTTCGAAATTTGAGCAGACCACGCGAGCGAGGTCGCGGGCATACGCTAGTATTGTATAAAGCTAAAGGGTTAAGGACAGTTTATCTGCCTTGGGTTCCCTTAATCAAAGAATCCATATGAAAGCATGAAGAATTATTCCTTAGAAGCCTTTTGATTGTAGACATGGATAAAGCTTATCGCAGCTTAAAACATGTAATTTGTAGCTATAGGGTACTTTAACATAAGAAGTTGAAGTAACGATGGGGTGTGTTAATGGTTTTATTCAGGAGTTTAATACTAGTCTAGGGCTTCGTCTAGACAACTCATTGAACCCTTGAATGCTATCAAACGAGTATTATGCTATCCAGTTTTGCATACTGCAGTAATCATTGGTCTCTAGGTACCTAAGTACCTACTAATTACTCCTAATTACTCAGAATTGCATAAATAATATGAGAACAAGTGTAAAATAAAAATTTATAACACCCCCGACAAGTGAAGGTTACAGTAACTAGAAAAGAGCTGATAACTTTCAAACGGCTGAACCGTTGAATTTTTTGGATTATAGCTAAAAACACTCTCGATCAAGCCACCTTTCAACCAAAAAAAAAACTAAATTAAAATTAGTTCATTAGTTTAGCAGCTACGATGCCACAGACAGATACACAGATACACACGTCAAACTTATAACACCCCTCTTTTTGGGTCGGGGGGGCGGGGGGTCTTGTATATACTTAGATGTCTAATTTCCTCTAAAACTCATTAGAATTCCGCAAAATTAGCAGCTGGATGTGAGCTTAATAATAGTTATTTTATACAGCAGTTGGAGTTTCTCAGTTCGGATGTAGCATAACAATCCAATTACAAGATATTCTGCAGACTCAGGCTCCAGGGAAATGCGAGAAAAATTAAATGAGAAAACGACTCAGTTCTGTTTTGTGCTCTCGTAAAAATTCTTAATTGTATTTTGTTGAGATATCTGCATTTGTTGAGGCTATGGGGAAAACGGTCTGATTTGTACATTTTTATTTTTTTATTCCGATACAAGTTATCTTTGACTGCAATCTCACCTAGTGCTGAGTGTGAATGCAGTCTTAGATGGAACTGGGCTAAGTTGGAACTTAAGTAGAGTGGAGATATGTTCAATCGACCAATCAGATTCTTCATAGATGACGTGAAAAATTATCACGCCATCTTTTAAGAATCTGATTGGCTGGATGCTACTCGTAGCTGAAACAGGGCGTAAATGTTTCCTTTTTAGAGGACTTCTCAATAAAAGTTCAGGGTTCATGTATGTGAATTTCTCTGGGTCTTCACACTTCACACTAATAATATCACAATTAATATTATAAAGGCGAAAGTTTGTGTGTATGTGTGTGCGTGTGTGTGTGTGTGTGTGTGTATGTTTGTTACTCCTTTACGCAAAAAATACTGGACGGATTGGGTTGAAATTTAGAATGGCGATAGATTATACCCTGGATTAGCACCTAGGCTACTTTTTATCCTGGAAAATCAAAGAGTTCCCACGGGATTTTTAAAAACCTACATCCACGCGAACAAAGTCGCGGGCATCAGCTAGTAAATAATATGATCGACGATATTTTAAAAACTCTTTTGTTCTAGATACAATACGCACCGAAAGTGAGGGTTGTAATCAAATCAAGATCTACAAATGGCAGGATACACGAAGGAGATGCTTTAGTTGTTGGTAAGAAACAAGTATAGGTACCTATTTCTTCCTTCGTACCTTCAGCACGCTGGACCAATGACCAGGAATCACCACCACGCTGGACCATGAGGAATGAATGGATGGCGAGGAGTGGGTGGATGAGGAAGGCGGAGGACAGTGTTTGGTGGCGCGCTCTTGGAAAGACCTATGTCCAGCTGTGGACGCTTATATGGTGATGGAATATCAAAAATTCTCTGACTATCGCAGCCCTAGAGTGCCTTTAGTCAATTTAGTCCACGGTCCTTTGCTGATGACGAAATCTTTAATATGTATTTTTTATTATTAGTTATGATTGTACATTTTTTTTTATTTATTTTACTAAAACGACTGGTAGTATTAGACTTAGAGTATGTAGTACATTGATCACATTTTAACATAACACCCCCGACAAGTGAAGGTTACAGTAACTAGAAAAGAGCTGATAACTCTCAAACGGCTGAACCGATTTTCTTGGATTATAGCTAAGAACACTCTCGATCAAGCCACCTTTCAAACAAAATAACTAAATTAAAATCGGTTCATTAGTTTAGGAGCTACGATGCCACAGACAGATACACAGATACACAGATACACAGAAACACAGATACACAGATACACAATTACACACGTCAAACTTATAACACCCCTCTTTTTGGGTCGGGGGTTAAAAATAATCGTAACTAACATGTAATAAAAAGTAATTTATTTCAACTCAATAACCCTGATAATTTATAAGTTACTGCCATTTATTGACTTAAGGAGCTCCTCATGCATATGCCTAAGGTGAAACAAAAATATCTTTAAAAAAACCAAGTTTTCAGTTTTTTTTCACGTTCTTCAATTAGTGCTCTATATGACTGAGCACACTGTATAGTATCACTGATACTCATAAACCTAATTCTTATCTTAGGATGCCAAGCAACAGCTAATCCAAGCAACCTCACCTATCGTTGGTACCTTAACAATGAACAAGTGCCTACTGCGAAGAACAATGAATTGGTAAGTCAATAATTTTAGAGAGAGAGCCAGCGTGTGCCAGACCTTCGTTATTTTATAAAAGCTGAAAGTTTCTCTGCGTATTGTCTCCAAAACGGAGAGGAACGATCAGCGACTATGAAGTTTGGATCATGGTGGCTTTGGGAGATAATGTGTAAAAAATCTTACGTCAAGGTATAAAATCTAATTTTTTTATTTTTTTTCGAAATAGTAGGTATTAGAAATCATGTCATTCATTGCCAGACTTTTAGTGTCGTGGCAACGCCCTGCCAGACGCCTTTGAAGTTTAAAGTTTAATAGCTCGTTCACACAGGCTGCGTAAGCGTAGACGTAGCGCGTACCATTGCGTATGTATGGAACTGTATTAAACACACCGCTTGCGTAAAGCGTGGACGTATGCGTAACCCGGTGTGTTAGGGATTTACGCGCGTCACTACGCACGTGTCACGTGTACGTGCTTGGTGTGAATCGGCCTTAAGAGTGTCTGGCAGGGGGTTGCTACGATTGAAATACAATCCAACAAAGAAACACTTTCGCATTTATAAAATTTAGTAGTGATAGTATGAAATACCTATCTAAGAGAAAATAATCTTCACGTCTTATGAGAGGGTGAATGTAGCTAGGTGCCTACAGATAAGTATGCCCATCTCCTGCAAGGCTTATGTAAAATGCACGTTGCAGATGTAGGTAGGTACTCCCGCGTGAAAAAACTTGAAAATATGCTGCAGCGTAAATTTTTGAACAGCTCTGCGCTAGGCGATATTGTGTTCCGTAGGCTATTATGAGTCTACTAAGAGTACTAAGCCGTGGTTTAGATAATATTATGACTATATGCGGCATTCTATCTTCTTTATTATAAGCCCGACTGTAGAAAGATTGTGAATTTTTATTTTATACTCGTTGATATTCGTGACTTCGTCCGCCATGACCGTATTTGAGTCACAGATTTGGTACATATTAATGTACCAAATTTCAAGTAAATCGACTGGACGAACTTAACAGATGAGGAGACAGACAGACACACAAGTGGATCCTTTAAGGGTTCCGTTTTTTTATTTGAACGTATGGAACCCTAAAAATAAGGCTTTTTAAAAAACCGAACCGACCATGTAAGAATTTCGGGAGCATCCCATGGGTTCAGTAAATACGATGTTGGCAAGAAGACGTTATAAGGCGCAATACACATCGACAGAATGAAGTGGAGTCGAGGCGTATCGTCTTTTCTGGCAACTCAAACTAAGCTTTACACAAAGCCGTTTAAAAATCCACAATATTTCGCCATTTTTTCAGTTTTTGGCCTATAACATCTGAATGGTACACCGTACAGAAATTTTTACTCCTATCAAAATTAAAGAAAATTAAATTTTGAGCTGAAAAAAACGTCGAATTTGGTTTAGCGATTTGCTCAGAATCTGCAAGGATTTAGAATCACAGATGAGCTAATTTTCCCATTTCGACCTGGTTAACCCAATAACTTTTTGACCTGGTTCTTATGGATTTAGATTCCCTTAACGGGGTTTGACACACGACAGACAAACACACAACGACGTGATCCTATAAGGGTTCCTTTTTACCCTTGAGATACGACTTTATGGTAAAACTTTAATATAAAGGAAATTCCCCGATCAGACTTCGTCCCCTCCGCTCCCACTTCAGTAGGTGCGTTACATGCTTTACACTTAATGTTTAATGTTGTTGCAGGTCATATCAAATGTATCCCGCAGGCACAATGAGGCGTCTGTGAAGTGCGAAGTTCAGAACCAAGTCGGTAAAAGTGCCGACTCCAAAACTTTGGAGGTGTCCTGTGAGTTATTCTTATGGTTTAATAAAATCGGTCAAGTGCGAGTCGGACTTGCACACGAAGGGTTCCGTACCATTGTTTTCAAATTTCATAGCGTCCATTTTGAGATTTTAATTATTTGTTGTAATAGCGGTTTGTTCACATTCTGTGAAAATTTCAACTCTCTACTTATTACGGTTTATGAAAAAGCCTGCTGACATAGAGACGGACGGACGGATGGAAGGACGGAAAGCGGAGTCTTAGTAGGTAATAGGGTCCCGTTGGCACCCTTTGGATACGGAACCCTAAAAATGTGAAATAATTTAAAAGAAAATCCTTTTAGTATGAGACGGGTTTGGCCATAGTCCACCACGCTGGCCAATATGGGTTTATAAACTACTAGAGGATGCCCGTGACTTCGTCCGCGTGGATTTAGGTTTTTAAAGATCCCGTGGGAACTGTTTGATTTTCCGGGATAAAAAGTAGCCTATGTCCGTCCCCGGGATATAAGCTAACCCTGTATCATTTCGTCAGAATCAGTTACACTGTTGGGCCATGAAAAGGTAGCAGACAGATAGACACACTTTCGCATTTATAATATTAGTAAGTATGGATATGAAACTCGTCTGTCTACTCAAAGGATCCAAAGTATGTACAAATTAAGAATGTGCCTACTTGAAACTTTTCTTTTACGAAATAAATGCAAACTCAGCTAGATTGCATAATAAACAGTGCTCGTAGAATGTCGTGGATCCTTGTACGCCTGTCGTTGTGAAAGTTAAAAGTAAACAATCCTTCGGGAGTTGCATACGTCGGTACTGGAAACTTCGAAAAGTTTGCAGTCATATCCACAGTGGGAGTTGTAGAACTTGCCAATTTAATTATGCAGGTATGTGCTGCGACAAATGTAATCATTTGTAGCAGCTAATATAACTGTGAGTTCATGAACTACTAAACGGTACCCGCGGCTTCGTCCGCGTGGATTTAAGTTTTGAAAAATTCCATGAGAACACTTTGATTTTTAGGGTTCCGTACCATAAAAGGAAAAAAGAAACTTTTATAGGATCACTTTGTCTGTCTGTCCGTCTGTCTGTCCGTCCGTCCGTCCGTCTGTCTGTCTGTCCGTGTTACTTTAGTTTTCTGTTGGTTCTGTCATTTTATTTCCCTTTTGTTTCTGTTATTTATTTATTTTGCTGTTTCTGTTATTTCATTTTTTGTTGTTTCTGTTATTTTTTTCCGTTGTTTTTGTTATTTTATTGTTTGTTGTTTCTGTTATTTTATTTTTTGCTATTTCTGTGTGAACATTTTTTATAAATAGGGTAAAATGAGAAAAATGCATAAATGAGAGAGAATAAATCGGTGTATTTATTCTTGAATTACTTAGATGGGCCAGCGTTTCGTACGAGACCTCAAAACGTGGAAGGTGACATTGGATCGACCGCAACCCTCACTTGTCTGGTGGATGGTCACCCTCAACCCAAAGTGCTTTGGATGCGATACGAACAGGACAGGGTTATTGTAAGTAATAGTTTTTTTTTAATTAAAAAAAAAAAGAATATTAGCCATTTTTAATCATGAATAACATTCCCCTTTGCCCTCCAACTAAGCGTTTAAGCTTGTGCTAGGAGTGGGTACGACAATAGTGCAACGGGTGGGGTTTGAACCGCCGACCTTTCGGATTTCAGATAAAAGCTTAGAAACCTACGCTCAATTGCTATTGGTCAATTCAATCATGTAGGTATACCAACCTCACAACAATCACTACCTAATCACTACCCATAGTAAATCACACTAATATTATAAAGGAGAAAGTTTGTATGTGTGTGTGTGTGTGTGTGTGTGTATGTTTGTTACTCCTTCACGCAAAAACTACTGGACGGATTGGGCTGAAATTTAGAATGGAGATAGATTATACCCTGGATTAGCACATAGGCTACTTTTTATCCCGGAAAATCAAAGAGTTCCCACGGGAATTTTAAAAAACCTACATCCACGCGAACGAAGTCGCGGGCATCAGCTAGTAATTATTATAAATGCGAATTGTGTTTGTTTGGTGGTTCGCCCTTCAATCATATCCCAACGGAGCAATAGATTAGCATGATTTTTTTGCTTGGGTATAGTTAAAGACCTGGAAATTGACATTGGCCATTTTTAATCCCAGAAAATTAAAGAGTTCCCACCTAAATACATGCGCATGAAGGTGCGAGCATCATCTAGTTTACTTATGAAAGTGCTAAAAATAGATACATTTTTGTCTTCAGTAGATACACCCAATCGACGTAACAAGTTGATAAAAGTTAACGAAGTTGACGTCAAAGTTGTCAAATTCGAGTGTCAACAGTGAGTATCGGGTGACGCGGACAAATTGCGTTACGTCAGCTCCACGCTACGACGCTCAGGTCGGGATTAGGTCCGATGAAATTACTCATACTATAGAACTACGATTTTGAAACTTGATATTATAATATACCTATGCTCAGAACTTTTCTCGTCTATTTTTCATCTCTACTACTAATCACCATTTTGCTTAAAAACTTGCGCTCAATTGCTATTGGTCAATAACCTGCGCTCACATGACGCTCCCTGCTGCTATCAGCGCCTAAATGGCGATAATTAAGTTGTTTCAAAAACAAATCACACAAATTGCAGGTCCAGTGTGTATTATTTATTAGAGGTCAGTGAGATAAACTTATGTACTTAGCACTCCTAACTAAAGCCCCTAGGAATAACATCAAAAAAAAAGAATCTCTTAGCTAGAAGATTACAGATGCTACGCCCGTAGAATATAGTCTAATCTTACGATTCATTGTCAATAGAGAGTGGCCAAGTCTGCCAACCTAACAGTGACGATCAGCAAGCAGACCGCAGGCCAGTACTGGTGCCGAGCCACTGTGGAAGGGTACCAAGACATCGAAGCTCCTGCCATGGTTTATGTTAAAGGTGAGTTCGGATAGAGAATGGCCAAGTCTGCCAACCTAACAGTGATGATCAGCAAGCAGACCGCAGGCCAGTACTGGTGTCGAGCGTCCTTGGAAGGGTACCAAGACATCGAAGCTCCTGCCATGGTTTATGTTAAAGGTGAGTTCCGATAGAGAATGGCCAAGTCTGCCAACCTAACAGTGATGATCAGCAAGCAGACCGCAGGCCAGTACTGCTGTCGAGCGTCGGTGGAAGGGTACCAAGACATCGAAGCTCCTGCCATGGTTTATGTTAAAGGTGAGTTCCGATAGAGAATGGCCATGTCTACCAACCTGACAGTAACGCTCAATAAACAGACTGCAGGCAAGTACTGGTGTCAAGCGACTGTGGAAGGGTACCAAGACATCGAAGCTCCTGCCATGGTTTATGTTAAAGGTGAGTTCCGATAGAGAATGGCCATGTCTACCAACCTGACAGTAACGCTCAATAAACAGACTGCAGGCAAGTACTGGTGTCAAGCGACTGTGGAAGGGTACCAAGACATCGAAGCTTCTGCCATGGTTTATGTTAAAGGTGAGTTCCGATAGAGAATGGCCATGTCTACCAACCTGACAGTAACGCTCAATAAACAGACTGCAGGCAAGTACTGGTGTCAAGCGACTGTGGAAGGGTACCAAGACATCAAAGCTCCTGCCATGGTTTATATTAAAGGTGAGTTCCGATAGACGTGCGAGTAATCACCTGTTCGAGCGTTTTGAACGTCAAGAGAGCGAGCTAAGCGAGTTTTTCTTTGATATCTCTTGTCGCTACGAGAAACTAGTGGCGCGTGAGTTCTCCTGGCAATTTGCAAAGTCAAGGATTACTGAGCAAACTATATTTTTTTTTTGCGGACGGAGTTATACGTCGATAGTATGTTTTTGAGTTTGAAAATCGTCAGCGAGTTAAGAAACACACATACTCGTACATACATGTCATGAGCTTTGAAAACATTACGCTCCGTTTTTTGGGCAGTCGTAGTCGTAGTCGTCTAAAAAATATAAAATCTAGCGAGTATTTTTTTTATTTCTGAAATTAACTCCTTATTTATTAAGTTACGGAAAGAGGTAATAATATTTAGGGCCACGGTTAAATCCTCATTTTTGAACAAAGTTGAAAATCTTGGGTAAGGAACGCGCGAACAAAGTTTTTAAGTGATGACGTCATTTGCGCCGCCATTCCACGGCGTCGCAAACTTTGCGCAGTAAATTTGCCACGGGGTTCAGTCGGCGACTTTGTTCCACACTTGTTCTTGTAGCGGGGAAAGGATTTTTGTTAGCGCCTTGAGAGAGTAAATCCCGAGAAAAATACCGCTTGCAAGGTAGCGGTTTTACAGAAAATAAAAAAGTTTCGAAAAGATCTCGGAAAGAGGTCTTTTTTTTAGCTTTTTACGAAAAAAGAGGTGTAATATTTTCAGGGTTCATGAATGTGTAACTTTGTTCCACTATAACTTCTAAATGACTGAACAGATTTCAATCTATGGGCTATCTGATACTGGCTTTAAATTTTTTTTTAAACAATATGGCGGCTAACGGTATGGCGCTATTTTCTATTTTACTTTTTAGTTGGTTTTTGGTAGGGCCGTTGTGTTTTTGATTTTTTTTAATTACGACTACATACTACCTAATAATTATATTATACATTAATATATGTATATTGTATATACTTGCATCACCTGAGTCTAATATATATAGCTAGGTCCTTTGCACCATTTTGGTTGCCTGGAAGAGATCACTAGGTAGCGATAAGGCCGCCAAATTGTACTGCCTATATTTTGTTTAACTTTGTACGAGTATGTGTTTTTCTGTATTAATTTTGTGGCGTACAATAAAAGTAGATATATTCATTCATTCATTGATTGATTCATACCTCTGGAATAGCCCATTTCTAGTGGGTACAGATACGCGTTGCCGCATAGAAGTCACGAATTCAGAACTTAACTCGCGGAACGTGCCCGCAGATAATTAACATTCTATACCAGCGCCGCATATGAAGTGCGAGTTCCAAACATCCATTTGTACGAGAGTGTATTGAATTCTCTGATTTTGAATTCCGAAATTCAATTTTTTGCTACAACAAGTGTAAATTAAAAATTTATAACACCCCCGACAAGTGATGGTTACAGTAAGAACTAGAAAAGAGCTGATAACTTTAAAACGGCTGAACCGATTTTCTTGGATTATAGCTAAGAACACTCTCGATCAAGCCACCTTTCAAACAAAAAAACAAAATTAAATTCGTTTCATTAGTTTAGGAGCTACGATGCCACAGACAGATACACAGATACACACCTCAAATTTATAACACCCCTCTTTTTGGGTCGAGGGTTAAAAATCCGTTTGTCCCAAATATAATTCTTTCCGGAAATAAAAACTTAGCAAGTGACGTAACTAATGTTTCTCACTCCCATACTCCACTTATTTGTCGCAGCGAATAGGTATAAGAGCTATAACAGGGCTCTCTCCGTCACTTACTCCATACAATCGTAGTTCCAATTTCATTTGAATATTAAGCAACCAAAGTCCATGAAATTTTGCAGACATATTCTAGAAACTAATATCAATGCCTGTGGTGTTTTAGATTTTTCTAAAAATATGTAGTTTTAAAATTATAGGGGCTCAAAGATTTGTATGTAAATTTTTAAGACCGCGTAACTTTGAAACCGAATATTTTAACGGAAATCTGGAAAACTACAGACATAGATTTTAGTTCCCGGAACGTTTCTACAGAATTCCATTGAGTATGATTGGTTAGTATTCCAATGAGAGACGAACTACGTTTGTTTGGAGCGAGTGACGAGACCCCTCTTAAAGAAAAACTCGCTCAGCGATGCTCTCTTGGTGGTCAATACACTCGCTTTACCTATGGACTAAAAGCCGGCGCGTGCTATACCTTCGTCCATATTTATTTACTTACTATATTATAATGCGAAAGTGTGTGTCTGTCTGTCTGCTAAATTTTTACGGCCCAACAGTTTAACCAATTCTGACGTTTGGTACAAAAGCTTATATCCTGGGGACGGACAAAGGCTACTTTTATCCCGGAAAATCAAAGAGTTCCCACGGGATCTTCAAAAACCCAAATACACGTGGACGAAGTCGCGGGTATCCTCTAGTTATTTTATAAAAGCTGCAAGTTTCTCTTCGTATTGTCCCCAACACAGGGAGGAACGATCAGCGACTATGAAGTTTGGATCATGGTGGCTTTGGGAGATAACAGGATATCTTACGTCAAAGTCTACGTACGGTGGTTTCGTCTGGCAGGGGGTTGCTGTGATACTAAGGGTCTGGCAATGCATGACGTGATTTCTAACGCTAATTTTCTCCGCAGAAAATATATAAATTAGTCTATGATATGGGATCATAAATCGATTATTATATATTTATTATACTATATATAGCTCAATTACCACTCACTCACTCACTCACTCATTGACATAATTGTTCTCCTAGAAAGAGAAGGAAAATGATATAGTGATGTAGGGGAGATGTGGTCGGATTCGCGAACCCTCTGGGGAAAAATTATGACATTTCAGAAAAACAAGATGGCGGCCGATGTGATTTTTGCAGCTCCGTTGTTTTCCAACCGATTTTGTTGAGTTTTGCAAACTTTGAAGAAAGTAGTAAATGATTAATAAAAAAAGTAGAAAAAATTGGAAAAACAAGATGGCGGCCGAGCCGTAGCGTCTTCAAAATTTTGATTTTTTGACCCCGAACCGCGGTGCCACAGATCCGAAACGGGGTAATCGAGGATAATTATTTTTTCTGGTTTCGCCCACGATTATCCTGTATTTTGACAGAACGAGAGTGGTTTTTAAAAATTCAAGATGGCGACTGTCATGGCGGCCGTTTTGTTCGAGGTACGAAAAAACGCAATTTTAAAAGTTAAATATCTCAATGTTAGCAACATCGGAGCGATTCGGTTTCTATCAAGCCGTTGTACGTACACGCTCGAGGTATAGATTGGAGGAAAAAAATTACCCCATTTTTCGGGAAATTTCGAGATTTTCGGGAAATTGTAAAAAATCGAAATACGCACTTTTAGCAAAATTCGAGTATGAGTGATTACGTGTTTTGCTCGTACAAATGACATTTGGGTATTTTTGTCACCGGAGACTGGCAACACTGGAATTTATCAAAGTAAAAGTGATTTTTGACACGGTCTTTTTCACGGTATCCCCTTTCGCGTGGGTGCGAGCGAGAGGAAAGATTGAAACGTCATCAGGACCGGTATATCCTGTAGTTAATAGGAAAAATATGAAACCGTGTAAAATCTTTCTGTGAAACGAGCTGGCGGCCATTTTGTATTTTTTTTAATTTTTCGAAATTTCGATCACGTTTTTGAGGCAGTTGGCAACATTTTGGAAAGTCAATATGTATGAATCGATTGTGTATCTCGGCTGGCAGTATGGAGATATGCAACCGGTGTTGCCACTTTTGGGGAGATTTTCGAGATTTTTAACTAAGAAACTCTTGTAAAATTTTGTATGAAAAATTTTTTTTTCACTGATGGTGTCGTATAGAAAACAAAAACTTAGTAAGCCAAAATTATGGAGAGAGCTGATGATTGAGGATATCGGAGACGGGTGAAGGGCCCGCTTAAGGTATTGAAGATAGGTGGGGGGTGCTCGAGCAAATGTCATTCATGACGTCATCCAATTGCCAAAAAGCTGAAAAAAACTTCAAAATGGCGAAAAAAAGATGGCCGCCATACAAATTTCGCCGGCGTCCAGCTCGGAGGGTATAAAAGATGGAGGTGCGGTTTCTTGGCAAAAGAGGATTAGGATTCAAAGGTTTACTCGATAAATAGAAAAAAAATTCAAAATGGCGGAATTTAATTTTCCATACATTTTGTATGGCGAATATTGAATGCCTCATTCTCCTAGAAAGAGACAAGAAACGATACGATGATGTTTGGAAGATATGTTTGGGTGCGGGATGGGAGTCGGGAAAAATTATGACATTTCAATAAAACAAGATGGCGGCCTATATGATTTTTGTAACTCTTTTGTTTTCCAACCGATTTCGCTCAAACTCACAATCTTTGAAGAATGTAGTAAATGATTAATAGAAAAAGTGGAAAATTTTGAAAAACAAGATGGCCGCCGTAAAAATTTCGTCGGTGTCTATCTCGGAGGCTATAAAAGATGCAAGAGTGGTTTCTTGGCAAAAGATGATCAGGGTCCGAAGGTCTACTCGGTGGAACAAACTCTGCATGCTCGCGGACCACTTTAGTGGTCCGCGCACCCACGCACCCTACTAAATTATTATCCTAATCTACAAAAAATAATATGGATGTCGTTTTCAGGGTTTTCCAGGGTGCTGATTTTGATAATGACATTTATTTTGAAATCCAAGATGGCGGACTTACATTTTCTACAAAAAAATAGAAATGCCTGTCATTTTATGGGGTTTTTCGGGGTGAATTATGTATCTTAATAAATCAATTTGGTTTTATATAATAAAGTTAACCTTACCACGTCACGTGAGCTGCTTTAGCAGCTCGCGCACCGAGCAAAAACTAGTTATACTATATATAGCTCGATTACCACTCACTCACTGACTGACTCATTGACATAATTGTTCTCCTAGAAGGAGACGGAAAATGATATAGTGATGTAGGGGAGTTGTGTTCGGATTCGGGAGTCCTCTGGGGAAAAATTATGACATTTCAGAAAAACAAGATGGCGGCCGAGGAGATTTTTGCAGCTCCGTTGTTTTCCAACCGATTTCGTTGAATTTTGCAATCTTTGAAGGAAATAGTAAACGATTAATGGGAAATGTGGAAAAAATTGGAAAAACAATATGGCGGCCGAGCCGTAGCGTTTTGAAAATTTCGATTTTTCGACCCCGAACCGCGGCGCCACAGATCCGAAACGGGGTAATCGAGGATTATTATTTTTTCTGGTTTCGCCCACGATTATCCTGTATTTTGACAAAGCGGGAGTGATTTTAAAAAATTCAAGATGGCGGCTGTCGTGGCGGCCGTTTTGTTAGAGGTACGAAAAAACGCAATTTTAAAAGTTAAATATCTCAAAGTTGGCAACATCGGAGCGATTCGGCTTCTATGTAGCGACTGTACGTATAGGCTCGAGGTATAGATTGGAGGAAAAAAATTACCCCATTTTTAGGGAAATTTCAAGATTTTCGGGAAATTGTAAAAAATCGAAATACAGACTTTTCGCAAAATCCGAGTATAAGCGATTATGTGTTTTGCTCGTGCAAATGACATTTAGGTACTTTTGTTACCAGAGACTGGCAACACTGGAATTTATCAAAGTAAAAGTGATTTTCGACACGGTCTTTTTCACGGTATCCCCTTTCGCGTGGGTGCGAGCGAGAGGCAAGATTGAAACGTCATCGGGAGCGGCATATCCTGTAGTTAATAGGAAAATTATGAAACCGTGTAAAATCTTTCTGTGAAACGAGCTGGCGGCCATTTTGTATTTTTTTTTATTTTTCGAAATTTTGACCACGTTTTTGAGGCAGTTGACAACATTTTGGAAAGTCAATATGTATGAATCGATTGTGTATCTCGGCTTGCAGTATGGAAATATGCAACCGGTGTTGCCAGTTTTGGGGAGATTTTCGAGATTTTCAACTAAGAAACTCCTGTAAAATTTTGTATGAAAATTTTTTTTTTCACTGATGGTGTCGTATAGAAAACAAAAAGTTAGTAAGCCAAAATTATGGAGAGAGCTGATGATTGAGGGTTTCGGAGACGGGTGAAGGGCCCGCTTAAGGTATTGAAGATAGGTGGGGGGTGCTCGAGCAAATGTCATTCATGACGTCATCCAATTGCCAAAAAGCTGGAAAAAAATTCAAAATGGCGAAGAAAAGATGGCCGCCATACAAATTTCGCCGGTGTCCAGCTCGGAGGGTATAAAAGATGGAGGTGTGGTTTCTTGGCAAAAGAGAATCAGGATCCGAAGGTCTACTCGATGAATAGAAAAACAATTCAAAATGGCGGAATTTATTTTTCCATACATTTTGTATGGCGAATATTTTATGTTTTATTCTCCTAGAAAGAAACAATAAACGATACAATGATGTTCGGGAGATATGTTCGGGTGCACGATATGAGTAGGGAAAAATTATAACATTTCAGAAAAACAAGATGGCGGCCGACGTGATTTTTGCAACTCTTTTGTTTTCCAACCGATTTCGTTGAAACTCGCAATATTTGAGGAATGGAGTAAACGATTGATAGAAAAAGTGGAATTTTTTGGAAAAACAAGATGGCCGCCGTACAAATTTCGTCGGTGTCTATCTCGGAGGCTATAAAAGATGGAAGAGTGGTTTATTGGCAAAAGATGATCAAGATCTGAATGTCTATCGGTGAAATAATCTCTGCATGCTCGCGGACCACTTTAGTGGTCCGCGCACCCACGCACCCTACTTTATTAACCCCAACTACCCCGTTTTTACAAAAAATAATATGGATGTCGTTTTCAGGGTTTTCCAGGGTGCTAATTTTGATAACGACATTTATTTTAAAATCCAAGATGGCGGACATGCACTTTTTAAGAAAAAATTTATGGCTTTGAAGAATGTACTAAACGATTAATAGAAAAAGTGGAAAATTTTGGAAAAACAAAATGGCCGCCGTACAAATTTCGTCGGTGTCTATCTCGGAGGGTATAAAAGATGGAAGAGTGGTTTCTTGGCAAAAGATGATCAGAGTCCGAAGGTCTACTCGGTGGAACAAACGCTGCATGCTCGCGGACCACTTTAGTGGTCCGCGCACCCACGCACCCTACTAACTTATTATCCTAATTTACAAAAAAATAATATGGATATCGTTTTCAGGGTTTCCAGGGTGCTGATTTTGATAATGACATTTATTTTCAAATCCAAGATGGCGGACTTACATTTTCTACAAAAAATAGAAATGCCTGTCATTTTATGGGGTTTTTCGGGGTGAATTATCTTAATAAATCAATTTGGTTTTATATAATAAAAGTTAACCTTACCACGTCACGTGAGCTGCTTTAGCAGCTCGCGCACCGAGCAAAACACTAGTTATACTATATATAGCTCGATTACCACTGACTGACTCACTCATTGACATAATTGTTCTCCTAGAAAGAGAAGGAAAATGATATAGTGATGTAGGGGAGATGTGTTTGGATTCGGGAACCCTCTGGGGAAAAATTATGACTTTTCGGAAAAACAAGATGGCGGCCGACGTGATTTTTGCAGCTCCGTTGTTTTCCAACCGATTTCGTTGAATTTTGCAATCTTTGAAGAAAATAGTAAACGATTAATGGGAAATATCGAAAAAATTGAAAAAACAAGATGGCGGCCGAACCGTAGCGTTTTCAAAATTTTGATTTTTCGACCCCGAACCGCGGCGCCACAGATCCGAAACGGGAAATCGATAATAATTATTTTTTTCTGGTTTCGTCTATGATTATCCTGAATTTTGACGGAACGGGAGTGGTTTTTAAAAATTCAAGATGGCGGCTGTCGTGGCGGCCGTTATGTTAGAGGTACGAAAAAACGCCATTTTAAAAGTTAAATATCTCAAAGTTGGCAACATCGGAGCGATTCGGCTTCTATGAAGCGATTGTACCTATAGACTCGAAGTATAGATTGGAGGAAAAAAAATACCCCATTTTTTGGGGAAATTTCAAGATTTTCGGGAAATTGAAAAAAATCGAAATACAGACTTTTCGCAAAATCCGAGTATGAGCGATTATGTGTTTTGATCATACAAATGACATTTGGGTATTTTTGTCGCCGGAGACTGGCAACACTGGAATTTATCAAAGAAAAAGTGATTTTCGACATGGTCTTTTTCCAGGGGCGATCGTTTCGCGTGGGTGCGAGCGAGATGAGAGATTGAAACGTCATCGGGAGCGGTATATCCTGTAGTTATTGGAAAAGTTGTACAACGATGTAATTTATTTCTGCGAAACGAGTTGGCGGCCATTTTGTAATTTTTTGAATTTTTCGAAATTTTGATCACGTTTTTGAGGCAGTTGGCGACATTTTGAAAAGTCAATATGTATGAATCGATTGTGTATCTCGGCTGGCAGTATGGAGATATGCAACCAGTGTTGCCACTTTTGGGGAGATTTTCGAGATTTTCAACTAAGAAACTCCTGTAAAATTTTGTATGAAAAATTTTTTTTTCATTGATGGTGTCATATAGAAAACAAAAACTTAGTAAGCCAAAATTATGGAGAGAGCTGATGATTGAGGATATCGGAGACGGGTGAAGGGCCCGCTAAAGGTATTGAAGATAGGTGGGGGGTGCTCGAGCAAATGTCATTCATGACGTCATCCGATTGCCAAAAAGCTTAAAAAAAATTCAAAATGGCGAAGAAAAGATGGCCGCCATACAAATTTCGCCGGTGTCCAGCTCGGAGGGTATAAAAGATGGAAGTGGGGTTTCGTGGCAAAAGAGAATCAAGATCCGAAGGTCTACTCGATGAATTGAAAAAAAATTCAAAATGGCGGAATTTATTTTTCCATACATTTTGTATGGCGATTATGAATGTCTCATTCTCCTAGAAAGAGACAGAAAACGATACGATGATGTTCGAGAGATATGTTTAAGTGCACAATACGAGTAGGGAAAAATTATGACGTTTCAGAAATACAAGATGGCGGCCGACGTGATTTTTGCAACTCTTTTGTTTTCCAACCGATTTCGTTGAAACTCGCAATCTTTGAAGAATGTAGTAAACGATTAATAGAAAAAGTGGAAAATTTTGGAAAAACAAGATGGCCGCCGTACAAATTTCGTCAGTGTCTATCTCGGAGGCTATAATAGATGGAAGAGTGGTTTCGTGGCAAAAGATGATCAGGGTCCCAAGGTCTACTCGGTGGAACAAACTCTGCATGCTCGCGGACCACTTTAGTGGTCCGCGCACCCACGCACCCTACTTTATTAACCTCAACTACCCCGTTTTTACAAAAAAATGACTTGGATGTCGTTTTCAGAGTTTTCTAGTGCGCTGATTTTGATAACGACATTTATTTTGAAATCCAAGATGGCGGGCGTGCACTTTTTAAGAAAAAATTGATATAGGTGTCGTTTTATTGTGTTTTCGCGGTTAATTTTGTATCTTAATAAATACTATCGTTTTAATACTTGTCAACCCAACCACGTCACGCGAGCTGCTTTAGCAGCTCGCGCACCGAGCAAAACACTAGTTATTATATTATTTATTTATTATACTATATATAGCTCGATTACCACTGACTGACTCACTCACTCATTGACATAATTGTTCTCCTAGAAGGAGACGGAAAATGATATAATGATGTGGGGGAGTTGTGTTCGGTTTCGGGAACCCTCTAGGGAAAAATTATGACATTTCGGAAAAACAAGATGGCGGCCGAGGTGATTTTTGCAGCTCCGTTGTTTTCCAACCGATTTCGTTGAATTTTGCAATCTTTGAAAAAAATAGTAAACGATTAATGGGAAATGTGGAAAAAATTGGAAAAACAAGATGGCGGCCGAGCCGTAGCGTTTTGAAAATTTCGATTTTTCGACCCCGAACCGCGGCGCCACAGATCCAAGACGGGGTAGTCGAGGATAACTATTTTTTCGTGTTTCGCCCACGATTATCCTGTATTTTGACAGAACGGGAGTGGTTTTAAAAATTTCAAGATGGCGGCTGTCATGGCGGCCGTTTTGTTCGAGGTACGAAAAAACGCAATTTTAAAATTCGAATATGTCAAAGTTGGCAACATCGGAGCGGTTCGGCTTCTATGAAGCGATTGTACGTATGAACTTGAGGTATAGATGGGTGGGGAAAAATTACCCCATTTTTCGGGAAATTTCAAGATTTTCGGGAAATTGTAAAAAATCGAAATACGGACTTTTCGCAAAATCCGAGTATGAGCGATTACGTGTTTTGCTCGTACAAATGACATTTGGGTATTTTTGTCACCGGAGACTGGCAACACTGGAATTTATCAAAGTAAAAGTGATTTTCGACACGGTCTTTTTCACGGTATCCCCTTTCGCGTGGGTGCGAGGGAGAGGAAAGATTGAAACGTTATCGGGAGCGGTATATCCTGTAGTTAATAGGAAAATTATGAAACCGTGTAAAATCTTTCTGTGAAACGAGTTGGCGGCCATTTTGTATTTTTTTTAATTTTTCGAAATTTTGATCACGTTTTTGAGGCAGTTGGCAACATTTTGGAAAGTCAATATGTATGAATCGATTGTGTGACTCAGCCGGCAATATCGAAATATAGAAACAGTGTTGCCACTTTTGGGGAGATTTACGAGATTTTCAACTAAGAAACTCCTGTAAAATTTTGTATGAAAAATTTTTTTTTCACTGATGGTGTTATATAGAAAACAAAAACTTAGTAAGCCAAAATTATGGAGAGAGCTGATGATTGAGGATATCGGAGACGGGTGAAGGGTCCGCTCAAGGTATTGAAGATAGGTGGGGGGTGCTCGAGCAAATGTCATTCATGACGTCATCCAATTGCCAAAAAGCTGGAAAAAAATTTAAAATGGCGAAGAAAAGATGGCCGCCATACAAATTTCGCCGG
Organism: Maniola jurtina; assembly: GCF_905333055.1. Taxonomy (NCBI): domain Eukaryota; kingdom Metazoa; phylum Arthropoda; class Insecta; order Lepidoptera; family Nymphalidae; genus Maniola; species Maniola jurtina. The sequence continues at coordinate 3,649,252 of NC_060053.1, forward strand.
TGTCCAGCTCGGAGGGTATAAAAGATGGAAGTGAGGTTTCTTGGCATGAGATGATCAGGGTCCGAAGGTCTACTTGATGAATAGAAAAAAAATTCAAAATGGCGGAATTTATTTTCCCATAGAAAATGTATGGCGAATATTGAATGTCTCATTCTCCTAGAAAGAGACGGAAAACGATACATTGATGTATGGGAGATATGTTCGGATGCGCGATATGAGTACGGAAAAATTATGACATTTCAGAAAAACAAGATGGCGGCCTATATGATTTTTGCAACTCTTTTGTTTTCCAACCGATTTCGTTCAAACTCGCAATCTTTGAAGAATGTAGTAAACGATTAATAGAAAAAGTGGAAAATTTTGGAAAAACAAGATGGCCGCCGTACAAATTTCGTCGGTGTCTATCTCGGAGAATATAAAAGATGGAAGAGTGGTTTCTTGGCGAAAGATGATTAGGGTCCGAAGGTCTACTCAGTGGAACAAACTCTGCATGCTCGCGGACCACTTTAGTGGTCCGCGCACCCACGCACCCTACTTTATTAACCTCAACTACCCCGTTTTTACAAAAAATGATATGGATGTCGTTTTCAGAGTTTTCCAGGGTGCTGATTTTGATAATGACATTCATGTTTAGATCCAAGCTGGTGGACATGCACTTTTTAAGAAAAAATTGATATGGGTGTGGGTTTTATGTGTTTTTGTGGTGAATTGTATATCTTAATAAATAAATTTGGTTAAATATAATAAAGTCAACATAACCACGTCACGCGAGCTGCTTTAGCAGCTCGCGCACCGAGCAAAACACTAGTTATACTATATATAGCTCGATTACCACTCACTCACTGACTGACTCATTGACATAATTGTTCTCCTAGAATGATGTGGGGGAGATGTGTTCGGTTTCGGGAACCCTCTGGGGAAAAATTATGACATTTCAGAAAAACAAGATGGCGGCCGAGGTGATTTTTGCAGCTCCGTTGTTTTCCAACCGATTTCCTTGAATTTTGCAATCTTTGAAGAAAATAGTAAACGATTAATGGGAAATGTAGAAAAAATTGGAAAAACAAGATGGCGGCCGAGTCGTAGCGTTTTGAAAATTTTGAATTTTCGACCCCGAACCGCGGCGCCACAGATCCAAGACGGGGCAGTCGAGGATAACTATTTTTTCGTGTTTCGCCCACGATTATCCTGTATTTTGACAGAACGGGAGTGGTTTTAAAAAATTCAAGATGGCGGCTGTCATGGCGGCCGTTTTGTTCGAGGTACGAAAAAACGCAATTTTAAAAGTTAAATATCTCAAAGTTGGCAACATCGGAGCGATTCGGCTTCTATGAAGCGGTTGTACGTATTGATTCGAGGTATAGATCGGTGGGAAAAAATTACCCCATTTTTAGGGAAATTTCAAGATTTTCGGGAAATTGAAAAAAATAGAAATACGCACTTTTAGCAAAATCCGAGTATGAGTGATTATGTGTATTGCTCGTACAAATGACATATGGGTATTTTTGTCACCGGAGACTGGCAACACTGGAATTTATCAAAGTAAAAGTGATTTTCGACACGGTCTTTTTCACGGTATCCCCTTTCGTGTGGGTGCGAGCGAGAGGAAAAATTGAAACGTCATCGGGAGCGGTATATCCTGTAGTTAATAGGAAAATTATGAAACCGTGTAAAATCTTTGTGTGAAACGAGTTGGCGGCCATTTTGTATTTTTTTTAATTTTTCGAAATTTTGATCACGTTTTTGAGGCAGTTGGCAACATTTTGGAAAGTCAATATGTATGAATCGATTGTGTGACTCAGCCGGCAATATCGAAATATAGAAACAGTGTTGCCACTTTTGGGGAGATTTTCGAGATTTTCAACTAAGAAACTCCTGTAAAATTTTGTATGAAAAATTTTTTTTTCACTGATGCTGTCGTATAGAAAACAAAAACTTAGTAAGCCAAAATTATGGAGAGAGCTGATGATTGAGGATATCGGAGACGGGTGAAGGGCCTGCTTAAGGTATTGAAGATAGGTGGGGGGTGCTCGAGCAAATGTCATTCATGACGTCATCCAATTGCCAAAAAGCTGGAAAAAAATTCAAAATGGCGAAGAAAAGATGGCCGCCATACAAATTTCGCCGGTGTCCAGCTCGGAGGGTATAAAAGATGGAAGTGTGGTTTCTTGGCAAGAGATGATCAGGGTCCGAAGGTCTACTCGATGAATAGAAAAAAAATTCAAAATGGCGGAATTTATTTTCCCATACATTTTGTATGGCGAATATCGGATGTCTCATTCTCCTAGAAAGAGACAGAAAACGATACGATAATGTAGGGGAGATATGTTTTGGTGCGCGATATGAGTAGGGAAAAATTATGACATTTCAGAAAAACAAGATGGCGGCCTATATGATTTTTGCAACTCTTTTGTTTTCCAACCGATTTCGTTGAAACTCGCAATCTTTGAAGAATGTAGTAAGCGATTAATAGGAAAAGTGGAAAATTTTGGAAAAACAAGATGGCCGCCGTACAAATTTCGTCGGTGTCTATCTCGGAGGCTATAAAAGATGGAAGAGTGGTTTCTTGGCAAAAGATGATCAGGGTCCGAAGGTCTACTCGGTGGAACAAACTCTGCATGCTCGCGGACCACTTTAGTGGTCCGCGCACCCACGCACCCTACTTAATTAACCTCAACTACCCCGTTTTTACAAAAATTGATATGGATGTCGTTTTCAGAGTTTTCCAGGGTGCTGATTTTGATAACGACATTTATTTTGAAATCCAAAATGGCGGGCGTGCACTTTTTAAGAAAAAAATTGATATAGGTGTCTTTTATGGGGTTTTCGGGGTAATTTGTGTATCGTATATAAAAAAAATCGGTTTAATACAACTCATAAACCTAACCACGTCACGCGAGCTGCTTTAGCAGCTCGCGCACCGAGCAAAACACTAGTTATACTATATATAGCTCAATTACCACTGACTCATTGACATAATTGTTCTCCTAGAAAGAGAAGGAAAATGATATAATGATGTAGGGGAGATGTGTTCGGGTGGGGGAGTCGACTGGGGAAAAATTATGACATTTCGGAAAAACAAGATGGCGGCCGACGTGATTTTTGCAGCTCCTTTATTTTTTAAGAGATTCCGTTCAAACTCGCAACTATTAAAGAATGTAGTAAACGGTTAACAAAAAATGTGGAAAAAATTGGAAAAACAAGATGGCGGCCGAGCCGTAGCGTTTTAAAATTTTTGATTTTTCGACCCCGAACCGCGGCGCCACAGATCCGAAACGGGGTAATCGAGGATAATTATTTTTTCTGGTTTCGCCCACGATTATCCTGTATTTTGACAGAACGGGAGTGGTTTTTAAAAATTCAAGATGGCGGCTGTCATGGAGGCCATTCTGTTCGAGGTACGAAAAAACGCAATTTTAAAATTCGAATATCTCAAAGTTGGCAACATCGGAGCGATTCGGCTACTATGAAGCGATTGTACGTTTAGGTTCGAAGTATAGATTCGAGGAAAAAAATTACCCCATTTTCAGGGAAATTTCAAGATTTTCGGGAAATTGTAAAAAATCGAAATACGCACTTTTAGCAAAATCCGAGTATAAGTGATTATGTATTTTGCTCGTACAAATGACATTTGGGTATTTTTGTTGCCAGAGATTGGCAACACTGGAATTTATCAAAGAAAAAGTGATTTTTCGACATGGTCTTTTTCACGGAATCCCCTTTCGCGTGAGTGCGAGCGAGAGGAGAGATTGAAACGTTGTCGGGAGCGGTATATCCTGTTGTTAATAGGAAAATTATGAAACCGTGTAAAATCTTTGTGTGAAACGAGTTGGCGGCCATTTTGTATTTTTTTTAATTTTTCGAAATTTTGATCACGTTTTTGAGGCAGTTGGCAACATTTTGGAAAGTCAATATGTATGAATCGATTGTGTGACTCAGCCGGCAATATCGAAATATAGAAACAGTGTTGCCACTTTTGGGGAGATTTTCGAGATTTTCAACTAAGAAACTCCTGTAAAATTTTGTATGAAAAATTTTTTTTTCACTGATGCTGTCGTATAGAAAACAAAAACTTAGTAAGCCAAAATTATGGAGAGAGCTGATGATTGAGGATATCGGAGACGGGTGAAGGGCCTGCTTAAGGTATTGAAGATAGGTGGGGGGTGCTCGAGCAAATGTCATTCATGACGTCATCCAATTGCCAAAAAGCTGGAAAAAAATTCAAAATGGCGAAGAAAAGATGGCCGCCATACAAATTTCGCCGGTGTCCAGCTCGGAGGGTATAAAAGATGGAAGTGTGGTTTCTTGGCAAGAGATGATCAGGGTCCGAAGGTCTACTCGATGAATAGAAAAAAAATTCAAAATGGCGGAATTTATTTTCCCATACATTTTGTATGGCGAATATCGGATGTCTCATTCTCCTAGAAAGAGACAGAAAACGATACGATAATGTAGGGGAGATATGTTTTGGTGCGCGATATGAGTAGGGAAAAATTATGACATTTCAGAAAAACAAGATGGCGGCCTATATGATTTTTGCAACTCTTTTGTTTTCCAACCGATTTCGTTGAAACTCGCAATCTTTGAAGAATGTAGTAAGCGATTAATAGGAAAAGTGGAAAATTTTGGAAAAACAAGATGGCCGCCGTACAAATTTCGTCGGTGTCTATCTCGGAGGCTATAAAAGATGGAAGAGTGGTTTCTTGGCAAAAGATGATCAGGGTCCGAAGGTCTACTCGGTGGAACAAACTCTGCATGCTCGCGGACCACTTTAGTGGTCCGCGCACCCACGCACCCTACTTAATTAACCTCAACTACCCCGTTTTTACAAAAATTGATATGGATGTCGTTTTCAGAGTTTTCCAGGGTGCTGATTTTGATAACGACATTTATTTTGAAATCCAAAATGGCGGGCGTGCACTTTTTAAGAAAAAAATTGATATAGGTGTCTTTTATGGGGTTTTCGGGGTAATTTGTGTATCGTATATAAAAAAAATCGGTTTAATACAACTCATAAACCTAACCACGTCACGCGAGCTGCTTTAGCAGCTCGCGCACCGAGCAAAACACTAGTTATACTATATATAGCTCAATTACCACTGACTCATTGACATAATTGTTCTCCTAGAAAGAGAAGGAAAATGATATAATGATGTAGGGGAGATGTGTTCGGGTGGGGGAGTCGACTGGGGAAAAATTATGACATTTCGGAAAAACAAGATGGCGGCCGACGTGATTTTTGCAGCTCCTTTATTTTTTAAGAGATTCCGTTCAAACTCGCAACTATTAAAGAATGTAGTAAACGGTTAACAAAAAATGTGGAAAAAATTGGAAAAACAAGATGGCGGCCGAGCCGTAGCGTTTTAAAATTTTTGATTTTTCGACCCCGAACCGCGGCGCCACAGATCCGAAACGGGGTAATCGAGGATAATTATTTTTTCTGGTTTCGCCCACGATTATCCTGTATTTTGACAGAACGGGAGTGGTTTTTAAAAATTCAAGATGGCGGCTGTCATGGAGGCCATTCTGTTCGAGGTACGAAAAAACGCAATTTTAAAATTCGAATATCTCAAAGTTGGCAACATCGGAGCGATTCGGCTACTATGAAGCGATTGTACGTTTAGGTTCGAAGTATAGATTCGAGGAAAAAAATTACCCCATTTTCAGGGAAATTTCAAGATTTTCGGGAAATTGTAAAAAATCGAAATACGCACTTTTAGCAAAATCCGAGTATAAGTGATTATGTATTTTGCTCGTACAAATGACATTTGGGTATTTTTGTTGCCAGAGATTGGCAACACTGGAATTTATCAAAGAAAAAGTGATTTTTCGACATGGTCTTTTTCACGGAATCCCCTTTCGCGTGAGTGCGAGCGAGAGGAGAGATTGAAACGTTGTCGGGAGCGGTATATCCTGTTGTTAATAGGAAAATTATGAAACCGTGTAAAATCTTTCTGTGAAATGAGTTGGTGGCCATTTTGTATTTTTTTTAATTTTTCGAAAGTTCGATCACGTTTTTGATCCCAGTCGACGACGTCGGACCGTTTCGGTTTCTATGAAACGATTGTGCGTATAGACTTGAGGTAAAGATTGGTGAAAAAAAATTACCCCATTTTTTGGGGAAATTTCAAGATTTTCGGGAAATTGTAAAAAAACGAAAAACGGACTTTTCGCAAAATACGAGTATGAGCGATTATGTGTTTTGCTTGTACAAATGACATTTCGGTATTTTTGTCGCCGAAAACTGGCAACACTGGAATTTATCAAAGAAAAAGTGATTTTCGACATGGTCTTTTTCACGGAATCCCCTTCGCGTAGGTGCGAGCGAGAGGAGAGATTGAAACGTCATCGGAAGCGGTATATCCTGTAGTTAATAGGAAAATTATGAAACCGTATAAAATCTTCCTGTTAAACGACTTGGCGGCCATTTTGTATTTTTTTTAATTTTTCGAAAGTTTGATCACGTTTTTGAGGCAGTTGGCAACATTTTGGAAAGATGACATGTGAGGATCGATTGTATGACTTGGCTGGCAATATCGAAATATGCAAACGGTGTTGCCACATTTGGGGAGATTTTCGAGATTTTCCCCAAAAACTCCTCCTGTAAAATTTTGTATGAAAAATTTTTTTTTCACTGATGCTGTCGTATAGAAAACAAAAAGAAAATCGAGGAAAAATTTGGAAAGAGCTGATGATTGAGGATGTCGGAGACGGGTGAAGGCCCCGCTTAAGGTATTGAAGATAGGTGGGGGGTGCTCGAGCAAATGTCATTCATGACGTCATCCAATTGCCAAAAAGCTGAAAAAAAATTCAAAATGGCGAAGAAAAGATGGCCGCCATACAAATTTCGCCGGTGTCCAGCTCGGAGGGTATAAAAGATGGAAGTGTGGTTTCTTGGCAAAAGAGGATCAGGATCCAAAGGTCTACTCGATGAACAAAAAAAAAATTCAAAATGGCGGAATTTATTTTTCCATACATTTTGTATGGCGAATATTGAATGCCTCATTCTGCTAGAAAGAGACAGAAAACGATACAATGATGTTCGGGAGATATGTTCGGGTGCGGGATGGGAGTCGAGAAAAGTTATGACGTTTCAGAAAAACAAGATGGCGACCGACGAGATTTTTGCAACTCTTTTGTTTTCCAACCGATTTCGTTGAAACTCACAATCTTTGAAGATAGTACCAAACGATTAATAGAAAAAGTGGAAAATTTTGGAAAAACAAGATGGCCGCCGTACAAATTTCGTCGATGTCTATCTCAGAGGCTATAAAAGATGGAAGAGTGGTTTTTTGGCAAAAGATGATCAGGGTCCGAAGGTCTACTCGGTGGAACAAACTATGCATGCTCGCGGACCACTTTAGTGGTCCGCGCACCCACGCAACCTACTTTATTAACCTCAACTACCCCGTTTTTACAAAAATTATATGGATGTCGTTTTCAGAGTTTTCCAGGGTGCTCATTTTGATAACGACATTTATTTTGAAATCCAAGATGGCGGACATGCATTTTTTAAGACAAAAATCGATATGGGTGACGTTTTATTGTATTTTCGCGGTTAATTTTGTATCTTAATAAATACTATCGTTTTAATACTTGTCAACCCAACCATGTCACGCGAGCTGCTTTAGCAGCTCGCGCACCGAGCAAAGCACTAGTTATATTATATTATTATAGCGAGAAAAGATAGAGGATCCTTCAGCGTATTTCCGGTTTAGGTATTTACATAGTATTTTTAACCCTCGACCCAAAAAGAGGGGTGTTATAAGTTTGACGTGTGTATCTGTCTGTGGTATCGTAGTTAATAAACTAATGAACCGATTTTAATTTAGTTTTTTTTGTTTGAAACGTGGCTTGTGTACTATAATTAGTGTTTTTTTTCTAGGTCCACCAAGAATAATGTCAAACCAAACACAGTATGGAGTAGAAGGCGGAAGCGTCCATATTGAATGCGTGTCTTTCTCCGTTCCGAAACCTGATTTGGTGATTTGGAGTTTCGGTGGAAACGAGCTCAACTCTTTTCATAATCATGTAAGACATTCTGGCAATAACTATTGAATCTAAGTACAACTTTTTAGAGTATTCGCATCCTCCTCTTACTAATGTAATATGAAAAGGACAGACACAGTTTGACAGTTTTAAATTTAATTTAGTAGAGCCGTCAAACCTCGTGACTTTAGCTGAAAGTTGCGAGCCTATGTTTAAATTAAGTACGGTATTAAGGTACGAGTTTATTTTTTTTTACTATTTTAGCTTAGTTAAATTTAAAAAAATACTCAAGAAAGTTTTTATTTCAAAAATATTGATATTTCGACGCTAGTAACTTTTAACATAAGCAATATTTCATTAAAAATAACGAAAAAAACGTTATCGCTTTTTGTATAATTAACTATGATCCTCTTAACCAATAAAGCTCGATTAAATGTTCACGTTCGTGAAACAAAATATGTTTTTGTATGTCTTTTCATTGCCCATCCGTTTAACTGATTTTGACACAGAGATAGCTTCTAGGTACATATACACTTTTTAATTTCAGTTGTTGAATACTATTATGTAAGCTCATTTAGGTAGGCAACTATAGTGATAATTAATAATGTAAACATAAATCGAAAGCTATGAGCTATTTTTGTACTAACGTCAAGGTTGTTTTTTAATCAATTATTAATCAAAAAGAATCATTAAATTACTATATCGTTTCAATAAACAACCAATAATAAATAGTCAGTGCTGCCATCTTTAATGATCTATGCAAACAACTGTTAAATCCTAAACCTGTCGCTAGATGTCGCTATCCCTGAAAAGTTCAAGGTATCGTTTTGCTCACAAGGATGACTTATAGTTTACCCATGTGTTAGTATCGTTACTCTGGTTTCCCTTCAAAACGCATAAATCTTTCGCCTTTTACTAAAGATTTCCGTGGAGGGGAACACTCAAATGAGTCTTTAAAATTTTTGACGCCCTACGATCGTAGGGCTTATTAATCTGTAAATATCAATAGTTTGGATTGTAATAATAAATGTTCTGATGATTTGTATAGTACACTGTACACAACTTCACGCTGTACGGAAGGCGTAAACGACAGATAGACACACGAGTGATCCTATGAAACGTTTTTAGGGTTCCGTAGCCAAATGGCAAAAAACGGAACCCTTATAGATTCGTCATGTCTGTCTGTCTGTCCATCCGTATGTCACAGCCACTTTTTTCCGAAACTATAAGGAAAAGCATCATTATAATGTAGTGCGCACGTTTTGAGATCTCACTACGTATCTATGGATCTCACTCACCATTTTAGCGTTATCTCGCAACCTACCATGTCAAAAATACGGTTCACCTTTAAACTTTTCATCCTTTTTCCCACGCTATGTGGGGTCGGCACAACATGTCTTTTTCTTCTACTCACTTCTGTCATACGCCAATGCATTTTCCACCCCTTTAAACACATATACTCCTTTTCGTAATCCATCCACTTTTTCTTTGGTTCACCTTTAAATTAAGAGGGGACTCTCCGTCACTCGCTCCATACAAACGTAGTTCGTCTCTCATTGGAATACTAACCAACCATACTCAATGGAATTTTGTAGAAACGTTCCGGGAACTAATATGCCTGTGGTTTTCCAGATTTCCGTTAAAATATTCGGTTTCAAAGTTACGCGGTCTTGAAAATTCACATACAATTAATCTTTGATCCCCTGTAATTTTAAAACTACATATTTTTAGAAAAATCTAATACACCACAGGCACAGATACTAGTTTCTAGAAGTAGTAGTAGTACTAGTAGACTTTGCTTAATATTCAAATGAAATTGGGACTACGATTGTATGGAGTGCGTGACGGAGAGTGCCCTGTTAAGTGTTGAAATCTTGCTTTTGACATGAACGTTGCTAAAATGCCACGTGAGATCTCAAAATGCATGCATTGTACGATACTTTTTTGCAGGACTATGTTTTCTTGGAAGAGTCTTTGCCGGACGGATTGACCAAGTCCACGCTGATCATAAGGGAGAGCCAAATGAAACACTTCGGTCCCTACAACTGTACTGTGTCCAATGCATATGGCACTGATAGTATGGAAATTAATGTTATACCTGACAGTAAGTGTTTATTCGAACAATAAAGGCCGAGTCACACCAATTGGGTACACGTAACACGTGCGTAGTGACGCGCGTAAACCCCTAACACACCGGGTTACGCATACGTCCACGCTTTACGCAAGCGGTGTGCCATGTTTCATACAGTTCCATACATTACAACGCAATGGTACGTGCTGGTTCGATTCCCGGCAGGGGTTTGGAATTTTATAATTTCTAAACTGGTCTGGTCTGGTGGAGGCTTCGGCCGTGGCTAGTTACCACCCTACTGGCAAAGCCGTGCCGCCAAGCTATTTAGCGTTCCAATACGATGCCGTGTAGAAACCAACGGAGTATGTGCCATACCCCTTCCAGGTTAGCCCGCTTCCATCTTAGACTGCATCATCACTCATAATATCTATGATCATCACTTACCACCAGGTGAGATTGCAGTCAAGAGCTAACTTGTATCTTTAACAAAATGATTTTACCCAAATCAGTCTAGTTTTTTAACCATACCAAAAGTTTCAATAGCTTTTTAGTAACTACTAGCTGATGCCCGCGACGTTCTTAAAAACCCGTGGTAACTCATTGATTTTTTGGGATTAAAAGTAGCCTATGTCTTAATCCAGGGTAAAATCTATCTCCTTTCCAAAGAGATCCATTCAGTAGTTTTTGCGTGAAGCAGTAACAAACATACACACACATATACACACAAACTTTCGCCTCTAAGTATAATATTAGTGTGATAAATCGTCATTTTTGTTACAGAATCGATCCCTCTCATAGTGATAGTATGCACCGGGTCCTCAATAACGATACTCATCCTTATAATCATGCTCACGGTAATGCTGTGTCACCGAAGAGCTAAGGACGTGAAGAAGCCCGATATTACGGACCTTGGCAAAACTTGTGACCCCTACAAGGATACCGATCGGAACTCCAATATAAGTGACTTGAAACTTGAGTTGAGACAGGTTGAAGGGAGCTGTGATATGGTGAGAGGATTTGATATAGTTTTTAACCCCCGACCCAAAAAGAGAGGTGTTATAAGTTTGACGTGTGTATCTGTATATCTGAGTATCTGTCTGTGGCATCGTAGCTCCTAAACTAGTGAATTGATTTTAATTTAGTTTGTTTTGTTTGAAAGGTGGCTTGATCGAGAGTGTTTTTAGTTGTAATCCAAGAGAATCGGTTCAGCCGTTTGAAAGTTATCAGATCTTTTCAAGTTACTGTAACCACTTGTCAGGGGTGTTATAAATTTTTAATTTACACTTGTTAGTACTTTTCTATTGTAGTTTTTACTTAACTTAATTGATCATGTTTATGAAATAGTGATGATTATTACGTGAATTTAAGGAACTACTGCAATAAGCTACACAATCGCTATACTAAAAAAAACCGGCTAAGTGTGAGTCAGATTCGCGGTTCGTACTCGGGTATTTATTCCAACATTTTGCAAGATAAATCAAAAACTATTATAGAGCATAAAAATAAATAAAAGTCTGTTTTAGAATGTACAGATAAAGCCCTTTCATATGATTCCCCACTTGGTATAGTTATCTTACTTTGAAAATTGAAAGAACAGACGGACAGACAGATAGACAACGAAGTGATCCTATAAGGGTCCCATTTTTCCTTTAAAGGTACGGAACCCTAAAAAGCTTTAAAATGGAATACAATTCGCAGGACCTCTCAAACAACGGTTCAGAGACAGACCTCCGGTCAACTTTGCAATTGACGACAAACTTGGGCCTCCCACTAGCCGGTCCCGTTCCTCTGCCGGATACAGCCTACGACAATGAACTAATGAAACAATATCAGCGGTACAGCGGGGATTTCAATCAACCTTTACATAATATTCATTTTAAGGTATGTAATGTCCTTCCATGAAGAATTTCGTACCATTTAGAAAAAGCAGAACTCAAGGAGATTTTAATCTATGAATTGTACAGGGTGTAACCAGAACACTAGCAAAAACGAAGACAGGTGATAGTGATGATTACTGATAAGGTACCAAAAAAAAAACGCGAAAAAAATAAATATCCTGTATTTTTTAAAAGTTTACAATATATTACAAATAAAACATCTGACTGACGCTAGAGGTCAACGAACGTTTCATAAATAGGCTACTCGGGGTCAATGCCACGTCGTACGTCCACGGGAACAGTCCTCGGACTAGGAGGCCGACCACTTTCCTCCTTTATATAATTTATAATATTATTATTTATAGATAGATAGATAGATAGAAACACTTTATTGCACACAAAAATACATGTAAAGGATAACAACACAGTAAGAAGAAAACAGAAAAAAAACAATTGTGTGCAAAGGCGGCCTTATTGCTTGGAGCAATCTCTACCAGGCAACCTTTGCTGAAAGGAGAAGTTATAGGGTTGGATAGTACCAATTTATATTTAGTAAATAAATAGAACAAGAAGTTATTTTTGTTAACACGAAAATTTTAGGTAATAGGACTTGGTTTCATTGAATTTAGTATCAAGTTACAATTTCTTACTTGAATTTCAAGTCACGATTCATATTATTTCACCGGCAAGTTTATAAGGTCTTAGATAATACTAAATATTTAGGGCCTCAGTAACTCTATTTCTATACTAGCGACTTGCCCCGGCTTCTAACGGCTAGCTTAAAAGAAATTATTGCACTATGTATTATATTCGCAAGATGTTCTTAAATTATAGCCTTATATTATAACCTTCTCAAATAATATTCCACTTTCTATTGGTCAAAACCATATGATAATTTGTAGGTACCTGCAGTAGTTTCTGACCTTTATTAGCCCGAACAAACACGAACTCAGCGTTCTCAGTGGCGGAGGTTTTAATTTATTATATTACTAGCTGATACCCGCGACTTCGTCCGCGTGGTTTAGGTTTTTATCCCATGGAAACTCTGATTTTCCGGTATAAAAAGTAGTAGTCTCTCTATAGGTCTTTAACTATATAAATACAAAAAATTACGTCGATCCGTTGCTTCGTCGTTTTTATGGGATGCAAGCTATCTCTACCAAATTTCGTCAAAATTGGTTAAACGGATGGGCCGTAAAAAGCTAGCAAACAGACAGACACGCTTCCGCATTTACAATATTAAGTAATATTGAGTAATTCATATATAGAAGATTCAATACAATTAAGTAGGTATAAAAAATGTAGACTCGTAAAACCTCAAGACCGGCAATATGGGAAACCTAACCAAGATATAGGTTAATTGAAACTGATGGGCAGTCTGCTTTAGTTAACATTCAAGTTACTTTACCGGCAACTTGGCAACTAAATAATGCAGCGCAACCAAGAAAGTTTGCCCTTAATGACATTAATGACGCAAGAGCTGATATTCTAGTCTTAGAAGGTATTGAAAACTAAACTTATAAGCTCTCTAGTAAGGAGGGTTTCAATATTGAAGGAAAATTGAATTTAAAATGAAGTCACTTTTTCTTATAAGAGCTGTATGAAATATTTTAATATTATAATAGTCTGATTTTTGAGGTGGAATTCTGACAGATGTCATTTTGGACATTTTAGGTGGGTTATTTGTATAAAGAAAACCGGCCAAGTACGAGTCAGACTTGCGCACTGAGGGTTCCGTACTCGGGTATTTTTCCCAACATTTTGCACGATAAATCAAAAACTATTATGCATAAAAATAAATAAAAATCTGTTTTAGAATGCACAGGTAAAGTTCTTTCATATGATACCCCACTTGGTATAGTTATCTTATTTTGAAAATTGAAACATATTTAATTTTTTTTTTAAATGATGTGACCACTAATTCTCGGTTTTCAGATTTGTTCCTGTATTTGTGCTATAAGACGTACCTACCTGCCAAATTTCATGATTCTAGGTTAACGGGAGGTACCCTATAGGTATCTTGACAGACACGACGGACAGACAGACAGACAGACAACAAAGTGATCCTATAAGGGTTCCATTTTCCTTTTGAGGTACGGAACCCTAAAAAGGGCTACCACCGGTTTTACCCCCAAGTAACCCTTTATTCTTTATTTATTTGCATTCACGTCTTACATCATAATAAAAAAATTATAATATTACAACCTACAACATGAAGCCCCGTCAGGACGCTGCAAAGTAATTAAATATAAATAAAATGTCAAACCCTAAATCTTTGTTAACATAAAAAAGCCCGGATTTCTTCAAGAGTGGTAATCCTTATAAGGTTTGTTACTATGCATTCTACCTTGGTCTGGCCTGTTAATTTTTTTTTCACCCACACCAATTGTTTCGAATAATTAATAAAGTGTGCCATTTGTTTAAATAGTGGTCTACTAACTAATAATTTAATACAAATGTAGGCTTTTGTAAATTTTATCTTTAGTATATATTCATAGCCATTTTACATTTTATTTGAATTCGTTACCTTCATTTGTGGAAACTGTTTTATCTCTGATAACGTTAAGAAAGTCAGAATTCCACGGAATTAAAACTCAGAGAGCTGACCTAAGCTTGTCTTTCCTTCTTTGAATATTACTATTAAGTTTATCCTTCAAGTACCATTGTAAAGGATTGTTGTAAAATCTGAAACTATACCTGTCGCTATTCGGAACGTGACTGGAAATTCGGATCACGAAACGTAATTTGACGCTCAAAGCAATGAAACTTTGTCAACATTACCTAAAACTATGTTATTAAATTTAATACGGCCTCGGCCGGCTCAAATTTTAGCCGGAGAAGGCCAATTTATGGGACCAGTTCCTAATTTAGGGTTTGTTTTTAGTGCAAAGTTCAATTGTTGCTTTTGTATACTTCAAAATAACAATGACAGTGAACTGGTACCTGGTAGGTGTTATTTCTATTTTAACAACTTTACAGGATGAAGGAACTTTAGCTAAATACGCCAGCCACTGTCGATAGCTAGATATACAAGATTCACTAGCTAAAGGTTTTTAAATTTCGCGGGAACTCTTTGATTTTCCAGGATATAAAGTAGCCTATGTGTTAATCCAGGGTATATTCTATCTTCACTTCGAATTTCAGCCAAATCCGTCCAGTAGTGTTTGCTAACAAGGATAAAATGTAAAGGATAACAAGGATGACAGGATAGTAAACACACACACACACATACAAACTTTCGCCTTTTTAATATTAGTGTTATATTTCAAAGGATCTAAAAGAACATGGTATTTCCAGACCCACGACCAAGCTAATGGTTATGTCCCATACGTGGACTACTCCAGGGATTATGCTCCACCACAACCCGATTCCATGACAGGCTCTCTGTCAAGAAGCACTGATGCCTCTACTTACCAGAGTCATTGTGGATCTTTGAACCGCCAAGGAAGCTGTGGAAGATTGGGAGGAATGATGGGACCTGACCGTAAGTCGTGATTATATTTCTAGCCGATGCCAGCGACTTCGCCCGCGTGGATTTAGGTTTTTCGAAATCCCGTGGGAACTCTTTGATTTTCCGGGATAAAAAGGTAGCCTATGTGCTAATCCAGGATATTATCTATCTCCATTCCCAGCCAAATCCGTCCAGTAGTTTTTGAGTGAAGGAGTAGCAAACATACACACACATGCACACAAACTTTCGCCTTTATAATATTATTCCCCTGTATAATATATGTGATGTGATAGTGTGATTAGTGTGATAGTGTGATGATCATCATCTTCATTATCGCCATCAACCGTTAAACGTCCACTGCTGGACATACCGTGTCTCTAGCGTATGTGAACAAGTGAAACTAATAAAAAGCTTTTAAAACGTCTGCATTGACTTCAATTGAACTTCGAGTACTAACTCCTTATCCAGTTGCACACTATCGCACTAAATACAAATACAAATAAATATCTTTATTGCGAATTTGGGTCAGTTTACAGATCTTAACACTATTGTTACTAAGCTGTGGCGATTAAGTATTTATTTGTGTATTTACACTAAAAAGCTTAATTTCCTTAAACTTCCAAAGCATAAAAAATAATCTGGAAAAATCAATGCGTGGTTCTCGCCCGACTTTAACATTATATTATGTGTAGAAACTAAAATTATTTTCTAGTTAGGTATTTTGTAGTTTTGGAGGACGGTTTTTTATTTGAACGGTTTAAAAAACTTAATTTTTTTTTTCAAAAAACCGCCTTCCAAAGCATAAAAAATAATCTAGAAATCGATGCGTGATTCTCGCGACTTTAACATTATAGAAACTAAAATTATTATCTAGTTGCTTTGTAGTTTTGGAGGTCGGTTTTTTATTTGAACGGTTTTTTGTAGTGATCCCAATGGGAAATCCTGGAGTGATTATGACAGGAGGTCTGGATGTGCGATACGCTGCAACGTACGGAAACCCTTATTTACGAGGTAGCAGCGGACCTCTGTGTAAGTTGTCTTGATTTGTACTTTATTAAAATTTTAATTAATAGACATCGCAACATTATAAGTAGGTAGGGCACCATACATAAACAATACACTCTATAAACAACTCTTTACAGAAATAACATAACTTATTCAGTTTTTGGTATTAAATAAATTAAAACGTGAAAAGTCGTAGAACAAAAGTTGTTAATTTTAATGATAACAATTACACGCCGAGAGCTTTCTGATAAGTATTTTTTATTTAACCCTGTATGAAGTCATGAAGATTGTCGTTTATGTAAAATATTTGTTGCAGCTTATGTGCCTCCAGTGAATAATTCTGCCAAAAACGCCCCTCCACCTTATTACACGTTAAGAAATACCAACCATCATCCACCAAGTAAGTGAATCAATACGTCCATTATTTATTCAGTTTTATTTAGTACCTACTAGATGATGCCCACGACATCGCGCGCATTTATTTTTTACTAGCCGATGCCCGCGACTTCGCCCGCGTGGATTTAAATTTTTTGAAATCCCGTGGGAACTCTTTGATTTTCCGGGATAAAAAGTAGCCTATGTGCTAATCCAGGATATTATCTATCTCCATTCCAAATTTCAGCCAAATCCGTTCAGTAGTTTTTGCGTGAAGGAGTAACAAACGGAGGAGGAGTAACACACACACACACACACACACACACACACACACACACACACACACACACACACACACACACACACACACACACACACACACACACACACACACACACACACACACACACATACAAACTTTCGCCTTTATAATATTAGTGTGATGACAATTTCTAGGGAACTCATTGTTTTTCCAGAATAAAAAGGTCCATTTCCGGGATGCAAGACTACCTACCAAATATATGATGCCCACGAATTCATCCATGTGGATATAGTTATAAGTTTTTCTTTAAATCCCCTGAAAATCTTTAAATTTTCCGGGCAAAAAAAGTAGTCTAGATTGTCTCTGTCCTACCAAATTTCGTTAAAAGCAATTATCCAAATGGGCCGTGAAAAGCGTTTTTGCATTTATAATGTTAGTATGGACTAGACAATGCCCGCGACTTTGTCTGCGTGGGCTTAGGTTTTTCAAAAATTTCGTTGAAACTCTTTGTAGTCTCATAATATACAGCTAGATTTTAATACGTTAAGGAGTTCCGCTTCTAAAACTTATACTCTATATCCACGGAGAGATGTTATTGCTTTGTCATTTGAATGGGATTACGTAACAGATAGAGCCCTATTTACTAACTTCTCTCGTGGATAAAGTATAGTTATAGGCTGAAATCGATGGAGTGCACTTTGACTTTGCTCAGACTTCATGTTAAAACGAGACATATTTACGCCAATTAGGTATATAACGCTGTCTAGTTAAGTCTGAGTGCGCTCTATAGATTTCAGCCATAGTGTGGGCAGAATTTTATGACTATCAACAACTAGTTCAATCACGTCAGGTACATCTGTAACTTCACCGTCGTCATCATCATCGTCGCGTCCGTACACCACTCCGCCCACCTCCTCGCCCACCAGCAACAGCGCCCAGCCCCAAGTAAGTCAACTCATGGGGCATTAGACAGGTTTGCCCGCGAAATTCAAATTTAACTTGGTTTTTCGCAACTACTTGTAAACTAATACAACAAAGTAGGCTCATGGCGTTCTAATAGCGCCAACGGTAATATCATCTCCACAGTACTATATAAACATCTTGGAGATGATACTGCCATTTGCCATTGGCGCTATTAGAATGCCATAAGTCTTTTTAACCCCGACCCAAAAAGAGGGGTGTTATAAGTTTGACGTGTGTATCTGTGTATCTGTGTGTCTGTGTATCTGTGTATCTGTGTATCTGTCTGTGGCATCGTAGCGCCTAAACGAATGAACCGATTTTAATTTAGTTTTTTTTGTTTGAAAGGTGGCTTGATCGAGAGTGTTCTTAGCTATAATCTAAAAAAATTGGTTCAGCCGTTTAAGAGTTATCAGCTCTTTTCTAGTTTTCTTGTAGAAAAGAAGGTTAGATAACCGTTAGGTTCATAATATTATGTCAATAGACAAATGGCAAGCTGTCAAGATGGACGTTGCCTAAATACATAATTATTTATTTGAAAATGATGTTTTGGAAAACTCAAATACTTTGAATCGTCGGGGGTGTTATAAATTTTTAATTTACACTTGTTGTCTTTATTTGTCGTATTGGTTTACAATTTGCGAAAAACCAAATTAAATTTGTATTTCGCGGGCAGACCCATCTCGTGTACCTTTTTATTAGGACTCTATTACTAAGTCTTTGCCTGTCCGTCCGTCCCTCCGTCCGTCCATCTGTCTGTCAGCAGGCTGTATTTCTTAAACCGTAATAAGTTCACGTTGAACTTTTCACAAAATGTTATATTGCCGCCATAAAAAATATAATGAAAAATTCAAAATGGCCGCTATAAAAATGTAAAAGTGTTATTTCTTGTACGATGGTACGGAACCCTTCGTGTGCGATTCCAACTCGGACTTGACCAATTTTTTTATCTCACATTTATCTCTAGGTGCCTAAACCGCTGCCTCAGGGTGGAGCACTGTACATTCTTCCGCCGTCCAGTCAGGGAAGCATGCACTCATCCCAAATATCTACCAAAGGTAAATTACTACGGCGATAAAAACATCTATATAATATCAGAACCTATTTTATTAACCCCCGACCCAAAAAGAGGGGTGTTATAAGTTTAACGTGTGTATCTGTGTATCTATCTGTGGCATCGTAGCGCCTAAACGAATGAACCGATTTTAATTTAGTTTTTTTGTTTGAAAGGTGGCTTGATCGAGAGTGTTCTTAGCTCTAAAAAAAATTGGTTCAGCCGTTTAAGAGTTATCAGCTCTTTTCTAGTTTTCTTGTAGAAAAGAAGGTTAGATAACCATTAGGTTCATAATATTATGTCAATTGACAAATGTCAAGCTGTCAAGATGGACGTTGCCTAAATACATAATTATTTATTTGAAAATGATGTTTTGGAAAACTCTGATACTTTGGATCGTCGGGGGTGTTATAAATATTTAATTTACACTTGTTTTATTTACATATACAAGTAGCCCTTTACTGCTTGTACTCGTATAAATAACTAAATGATGCCCGCGACTTCGTCCGCGTGGATTTGCTTTTTTAAAAATCCTTTGATTTTCCGGGATAAAAAGTAGCCCCGGGATGTAAGCTAACTCTGTACGAAAATCGGTTAAACTGTTGGGCCGCGAAAAGCTACCAGACAGACAAACACTTTCGCATTTATAATGTTAGTATGGATAGGTATGGATAATTGCTTAACTATTTCGATGGCAAAATAAAAGTTCCCTATAGATCGCAGACTTGATTCTTACTTGATTCTTTACTTGAAAAATAAATCCAAAGCCTAAACTTTCTTGCATTGACTAAACAGGTTGAAACAGGAGTGCCATTCGAAATATATTAAAAAAATTGAATCTACATACAACAAAAGCATTAGTATATTATTAGATAGTGTTTCATTTTAATAATATTATGTCTTTTGTTTTGTTTGCAGGAACTGGGACTCACGTTTAAACAAATGAATTTTAATTAAAAATCACTTAAATAAATTATAATTCAATGAACATTATTTGAATGAAATTGTACCTAAGTTAGATAATTATTTGGAATACTTGATAAATAAAGTTATTTGATAAAACATTAAAATAATAATTTTTTACATCTTTTTGATAGATTTTAAGTATTTTTCTCTCTTGTATAATTTTTTAAATATTAGTTAGATATAAAACAGTCCTAAAATATAAATGATACTCAAAAAGCCTAACTAGAAAGCTTTAAGAATAGATGTCAAAGAATTGAATAGAATTAGTTATAAGGTTTTATTAATTTAAGGTTTATTAAACTTTTATGGCTATTTTTTGTATAGACATGCAGATTTTTGGCCTGCCTACAAGCCGCCATTTTCTTTTTTCAAACAAGTGTAAATTAAAAATTTATAACACCCCCGACAAGTGAAGGTTACAGTAACTATAAAAGAGCTGATAACTTTCAAACGGCTGAACCGATTTTCTTGGATTATATAATTATAGCTAGAACACTCTCGATCAATCCACCTTTCAAACAAAAAAAAAAACTAAATTAAAATCGATTCATTAGTTTAGGAGCTACGATGCCACAGATACACACGTCAAACTTATAACTCCCCTCTTTTTGGGTCGGGGGTTAAAAAGAAAATTGGCGGGCAACTAAAGCAGGCCAAAATCTTCAAATCCCTTTAGTTTTTACACGTATTTGGTTGCAACAGTGTAAGGTATTATAAATTGTTACGATGCAACAACAATAATGTCAAGTTGCAACAAAAGGTATTCCGCACGGACAGCGCTATTATCATTTTGCAACAGCGAAGTCTTTGATCACTTTGCAACAGCAACTTTGTTGCGAAACAACAATGATATATTCACTTAGCAACAGCTGTGTCTGTTCAGCCAGTGCCTGTTGAACTGTGTAACAAATCTTAACTAAATACATCACACTAATATTATAAAGGCGAAAGTTTGTATGTGTGTGTGTGTGTGTGTGTGTGTGTATGTTTGTTACTCCTTCACGCAAAAACTACTGGACGGATTTGGCTGAAATTCGGAATGGAGATAGATAATATCCTGGATTAGCACATAGGCTACTTTTTATCCCGGAAAACCAAAGAGTTCCCACGGGATTTCGAAAAATCTAAATCCACGCGGACGAAGTCGTGGGCGTCAGCTAGTAATTGATATATCTAAAAATTACAGCTGTCAGAGAGGATATAGCTGCTAAAGACTTCTCAGTTTCGTTCAGTTACCGACAGTTGTTCCCAACTAAAATATTTTACATGAAAACCTGTTAAAAGCCTTTTTTTTCGAATTTTGATTGAGTAAAGACGAATTTGTTAGACATTTCAACAAATCATGAAATCTGTCAAAGATTTTACCTTTGCTGCAGTGCGAATTTAAATTCAACAAACCAAGACGATATGATGAACTATCAAACATTTGGAGGGGTCTCTCCTTCACTCGCTCCATACAAACATAGTCTGTCAACATTGGAATACTAACCAATCATACTTAACGGAATTTTGTAGAAACGTTCCGGGAACTAATATCTATGCCTGTGGTTTTCCAGATTTCGTTTAAAATATTCGGTTTCAAAGTTACGCGGTCTTAAAAATTCTCATACAAATCTTTGAGCCCCTGTAATTTTAAAACTACATATTTTTAGAAAAATAAAACACCACAGGCACAGATATTAGTTTCTTGGACTTTGGTTGCTTGATATTCAAATGAAATTGGGACTACAATTGTATGGAGTAAGTGACGGAGAAAGCCCTGTTAATGTTTTTTGGCATTGTTGTTATGATGCAACAAGAATATTATTGCAACAAAAAATTGCTTTCCTGAGGGCAAATACAGAGACGAATTTATTCTGTAAACTGTATACTTTTTACCTCTATGATATTATAATCAGAACTGGCATTTTGTGAAATATTTTTTAAACAAATATAAACAATTTTAAATTAAAAATAATTGTATTTTATTAGATTTTGTTTACAGTTTGTGTTAATTCTAATTATTATAGGTGTCAAATAAAATTATTTTTAAAAACATAGATTTAAAAACATTAAATTAATTAAGTACATAGTTGAAAAATTTAATATTTTTGAATTTCGGATTGATTAATTATTATTATTTAAATAAGACTGATCATTTTTAAACTAGTTGTTTTAATTAGATTTAAGTTAATGGAAAATATTTAAACTAAATTCTTATTGGGAAGACTTAATAAAGTGTCAACGATTTTCAATAATAAAGAAAGATGGACTTCAACTTCTCTAAATACTTAAGAGCTTTTTAAATATTTTTTTTTTAATAGCAGCGCGGGCGCAGCGCACTTTGCGAAAATAAAATCTATACTAATAAATAAAATTGGAGTGTCTGTCTGTAATTTCGAAATAACTACCGCATATTAAGGTCATATGGTTATTTGAACGATACTATAACTGAATCACACGTTTTTAAAATTTTTGTCTGTCTGTCTGTCTGTCTGTCTGTCTGTCTGTCTGTCTGTCTGTTTGAAAAGGCTAATCTTGGGAACGGCTGAACCGATTTTGACGGGATTTTCACAGACAAGTAGAGAATTGACCAGGGAGTAACATAGGCTACTTTTTTAACCGACTTTCAAAAAGGGAGTTGTGTTTTTCTACCTATGTACATCGAAATCTCCGAGATTTCTGAACCGATTTGCGTCATTTCTTTTTTAATCGATAGAGGAACTTTGCGACATTGTTTCATAAAAAATTTGGAGTCCAACTCCTTAATCCTGATGCTGCAGGGGATCAGACCAATCCACGCGGGCGAAGCTGCGGGCATCAGCTAGTCTGTCATATATTAGAATATTTAAATAGCTCTTAATTATTATTGTGAGACATTTCAGGAAGTTTTTAGTTTAGTCATGAAAGTAAGCGATTCTTGCATATTGTAGGTATTGTTTTGTATAAAATAACTAACTAGGGTTTAATCATTTGTTTATTGCATTTAAATGATTGAGGGAGAGGCTTTATTTTAATGAATTTAACAGCCATTTTTGTACCTTTGTCCTATGTACTTACATATAAAATAAAATTGTATGTCATGAGTTAAATGATTTTTTATGTAAATAAATAAAATCGAACGTTGGATTTGATACTACTTACTTTTAAATATTGAATGTGTCTTTTTTAAGGTTTGACGGACATGAGTTTTGAATTTAATTTAGTCAATAGGTATAGTATGCGACAGGCCGAGATGGCAATTGGGGTGTGAGGTGGGGGGGGGGGGGGGGGACAATCCGCTCACCCGCACGTCACCCGTGCTTTCCCGCAACGGTTAGCGCGGGGCTTCCCCACCTCGATTGCCATCTCGACTTGTCGCGTACTACAGGTACGTTTCGCGTCCACTACCTAGCTCATGATTCGATGTTTCAACTGTTGAGGTTGATATATTTGATGATGTGGTAATAAAAAAGGTTTTACTAGGTTGGTTGTTTTATTTTTTTTCTTTCCTAGCTCCCATCTGGCTTCGTTTTGGCTGATTTTTTTATCTTAGTATTTAGCTTGAAACTTGAGACTTTATGATATGTAGGTTCTAGCAAAATTTCAAGTTTTAGACCCAGCTTTTATATTTTACGATAAGTAAAATGATCTATATAAAACAACAAACAAAAATTCATAGTAGGTATAGCTACTTGGTAGGTATACTTTTCTTAGCATGATTCTACATTAGCTTTAAACTTTAGACTTTGTATGTAGACTCCGCTTTTATATTTTTGTGTGTGTAGGTATAAATTAAATTTTCCATACTACTATCATAAGTACGAAAATGTGTCTGTCTGTCTGCTAGTTTTTCCCGGTCCATCCGTTCAACCGATTTGATGAAATCGGCATAGAGGTAGCTTGAATCCCAGGGAAAGATAAGGACTGTTTGTCCAGGAAAATCAAAGAGTCCCCACGTGATTCTTAAAGGCCCATCTGTTTAACAAAATATGAAATTTGATACAGTTATAGCTTGAACCTAGCCGGGACAATTCCGGGATTCAAAAAAATTACCTATATCAATATACATATAGATAACTTTTATCCCAGGAAATCAAAGAGTTTCCACGTGATATTTTAAAAACTTAAATCCACGCGGACGATGTCGCGGGCATCTCCTGGTCATTGATAAATATAAAACAACAAACAAAAATTCATAGGTACAACACGATCAAAATAACGAACCTTTCTTCCCCAACAAAACCCATTCACCCCTTAGCACCCCAAAAAGGGTTAGCAATTCCATAGTCGTGTCTCCACTCTCACTCATCACAAGGAGGGATCGGGGCATAACCGAGCCTCTTAACAGGGCTCTCTCCGTCACTCGCTCCGTACAAACGTAGTTCCAATTTCATTTGAATATTAAGCTACCAAAGTCCATGAAATGCAGACTTATTCTAGAAACTAATATCTATGCCTGTGGTTTGCAGATTTCTGTTAAAATATTCGGTTTCAAAATTACGCGGTCTTAAAAATTCACATACAAATCTTTGAGCCCCTGTAATTTTAAAACTACATATAAAAAAAATCTAAAACACCACAAGCACAGATATTAGTTTCTAGAATATGTCTGCAAAATTTCATGGACTTTGGTTGCTTAATATTCAAATGAAATTGGAACTACGTTTGTATGGAGCGAGTGACGGAGAGACCCCTCTTAAGGGTCTTTTCTATTCCAAGAGGCAAAGGGTGGCATAAGTGGTACATTCCAATATCTGAAAATGTTTTGGTTGTATTGAATCAACACTCGTCTGAGTTCGAGACAGGAAAGTTTCTCGATTTTCAAGCAGGGTCCACTTTTCATAAGTACGATATAGATATGGAATTTTTAGGGTTCCGTACCTCAAAAGGAAAAACGGAACCCTTATAGGATCACTTTGTTGTCTGTCTGTCTGTCTGTCTGTGAAGAAACCTATAGGGTACTTCCTGTTGTCCTAGAAACATGAAATTTGGCAGGTAGGTAGGTCTTATAGCACAGATACAGGAATAAATCTGAAAACTGCGAATTTGTGGTTACATCATTTAAAAAAAAAATTAAAAAGTGTTTCAATTTTCAAAGTAAGATAACTATACCAAGTGGGGTATCATATGAAAGGGCTTTACCTGTACATTCTAAAACAGATTTTTATTTATTTTTATGCATAATAGTTTTTGATTTATCGTGCATCATGTTGGAAAAATACCCGAGTACGGAACCTTCAGTGCGCGAGTCTGACTCGCACTTGGCCGGTTTTTCTTTTTTTTAAAATATAAATAGTGAGCCAAATGGACCTAATGTTAGGTGATTACCGCCGCCTATGAACATTTCGTAGCCTTAATACTCGTATGAAAGTGCCCTAATTTAAAACACAAGCTTTATTCCAGTCATTTGGTCGGTCAAACTTGATTCAGAGTGAATCTAGAATAGGAACTAGTGACGGACAAAGGGTAGGTAATTATTTTCATCCCGGATTCCAAAGAGTTCCCTCGAGAAAAATATTTAAAAACTAAATCGACACGAGTAAAGTCAAAGGTAAAGTCAAATAAGAACGAGACTGAAATAAAAAAATTCCCTACCCACGTAAACTAAAAAGTGAACGAGTAAAGAAAATACGAAAAAATGTTACAAACTTTTCCAGTTGTAAGTGTAGAAGTTCCAGATAGTTAAAAGTTTACAACAATGACCTGCCTAAGAATATTAATAAAGTTATGTATATTTTTTTTCTTGACGCACAGCTACCTTATTACAAAATTTCATTCGTACAAAGTTCTTGAAGAACTCTACAAAACACTACTTTTCACGCTTGATTGTAACTGTGTGCTTAGTATGAGATTTACATCTCACCAAAACGTTAATAAAACTCGAGCGTCGAAACTTTAGCAAGGCAACGTTGAAAAAACTGACAACGTTTCTGAGGGAGGTTACGGCCGTGGCTAGTTATCACCCTACCGGCAAAGCCGTGCCGCCAAGCGATGTAGTGCAATACGTGGCCGTGTGGAAACCGATATGGGGTATGGGTTTAATAAAACTGGCATACTTTTCCAAGTTATTTATTTATTTATTTAAACATCTGTATTGCTTAGTACTATAACAAAGAATACAAGTGTAAATTAAAAATTTATAACACCCCCGACGATCCAAAGTATTTGAGTTTTCCAAAACATCATTTTCAAATAAATAATTATGTATTTAGGCAACGTCCATCTTGACAGCTTGACATTTGTCTATTGACATAATATTATGAACCTAACGGTTATCTAACCTTCTTTTCTACAAGAAAACTAGAAAAGAGCTGATAACTCTTAAACGGCTGAACCAATTTTTTTAGATTATAGCTAAGAACACTCTCGATCAAGCCACCTTTCAAACAAAAAAAACTAAATTAAAATCGGTTCATTCGTTTAGGCGCTACAATGCCACAGACAGATACACAGATACACAGATACACAGATACACAGACACACAGATACACAGATACACACGTCAAACTTATAACACCCCTCTTTTTGGGTCGGGGGTTAAAAATACAGGATAAACACAAAGGGCGAACTTACCACTACAGAGATCTCTTCCAGGCAACCCGTACTTAAGAACTTATAGAACTGTAAGACGGGGAGTTAGCTGCTTCCAGCTTAGACTACATCATCACTTACCACCAAGTGAGATCGCAGTCAAGTTAACTTGTAATGGAATAAACCCCCTCTTTTTGGGTCGGGGGTTAAAAAAGAAAATTGGCGGACAACTAAAGCAGGCCAAAATCTTCAAATCCCTTTAAGTTTTACACGTAGGTATTTGGTTGCAACAGTGTAAGGTATCATAAATTGTTACGATGCAACATCAATAATGTCAAGTTGCAACAAAAGGTATTCCGCACGGACAGCGCTATTATCATTTTGACTTCAGCTTGGACTACATCATCACTTACCACCAGGTGAGATCGCAGTCAAGTTAACTTGTAATGGAATAAAATAATAAAATAAAAAGGAAGTAACGGACTTTTATCCATAAATCTATCTATAACCAGCGCTCCAACGGAAGCGTTGCGTAATTAAACTCAGTGGTTAAATAAGTACTTACGAGCTAGGCGATTCGCTGACTCAGTGTCTAACACTGAATGAAACCCACCGAGGTTGATTGGTTCTACATTGCTGCTTTACTGGGTGATATCAAATTTTTTTTCGTAGAAAACCTTCAAGAAATGAACTCGGTGGCTATAATTCAGTGTTAGACACTGAGTTAGCGACTCACCCCGCCAGTACATTCCAGATTTAAGAAGTTTTTAACTATGTTTTAAATACTTTCCTGTACCTAGTACAAAATATATTGGTCTTCGGTTTGCATTTTATAGCGAACAATTTAAATGTATTAAGCTGCGAAACCAATTGACACCGAGACAGCTCGATTATGCAACACCAGTTACGCGACGAGTAGTGTAAAGCGCAGTGCACACTATCGTTCGTGTATTTATAAATATCTAACTGATGCCCGCGACGTTATTACGGATTATACGGATTAAATCTCCTGGGAACTCTTCGCTTTTCCAAGATAAAAAGTTGCCTATATTAATTTCCGGGACGAAAACTACCCCTGTACTAAATTTCGTATAAATCGGATAAACGGTCATGCCTTTAAGAATTTCGGGATTTGATTTTCCGGGATAAAAAGTAGCCTAGATCTGTCTCAAACTAACTAACTTTGTGCCAAATTTCATCAAAATCGGTTAAACTGTTGGTCCGTGAAAAGGTGGCAAACAGACTTTTAAAAACTAAAATCCACGCGGACGAAGTGCAGGTATGATTAATTAGTAATTAATAAATGATGTAAATAGTCTATCATTGTTCTAGTCGTCCACTATCTAGAGGTCCACCGCTGGACATAAGTCTCTTGTCTTGCGCCGCCTGTATCCAGCGGCTTTCTGCGACTCGTTTGATGTCGTATGTCCACCTAGTGGGAGGTTTTCCGACGCTGCGGTTTTGTGGTGTGGGGTCGCTATGGGACAGCAACGTCATTTTTAGGGTTCTGTACCTCAAAAGGAAAAATGGAACCTTATAGGATCACTTTGTTGTCTGTCTGTCTGTCCGTCCGTCCGTCCGTATACCAAGTGGGGTATCATATGAAAGAGCTTTACCTGCACATCCTAAAACATATTTTTACTTATTTTTATGCATGATAGTTTTTGATTTATCGTGCAAAATGTCGGAAAATTACCTGAGTACGGAACCCTCAGTGCGCGAGTCTGACTCGCACTTGGCCGGATTTTAAATATATGTGCTGCCTTACCACTTCAGTTTATCAACGTGGCGGATCTCCTCATTTCTGAGTCGATCACAGCATAGCTCTCTCTATCCAATTGTCTCTCCAATAGTCTATGCCAGGGCCCTATAATAGAATTAAGCTCTCAACAATCTAGTGCAATGTTTACGTTCAATCTCCAGCGCCGTCTGGTCGGAGCCTTATTGCAGATAGTGGAAATGTAATATGACCGGACAACTGATTTTAATATCACTTCCCTAGTCCATAACAGGGTTCATTAATAGGATTATGAACGTATATGGGTGCTTAATCTATTATTATGGTATGAAAAACAGCTCGTAGCTAAATACGCGTCCTCATCAACCCCACCGCTGGGCATAAGTCTCTTGTAGGGGCTTCTTCGTCTTTCACAGTCTGACTCGCACTTGGCCGGTTTTTTTATTTCAATATGCAAAAGGCAAATAATACTAAGAGGCACGAGACAGGTCTGCCGAGAAATTCAAATTTAATTTGGTTTTTCGCAATTGTAAACTAATACAACAACGTATAGGCTTATGGCATTTTAATTGCGCCAATGGCAGTATCATCCTCACAGATTTTTATAATAATCTTTACTTGAACGGGTCCAGTTTAAGAAATTAGCTCTAGTATCGACTAACTTGTGAGTTATAGTCGACACTAGAGCTAATTTCTTTCTAAGTTCTATTAATTGTTCGTGAACACATTTGAATTTTTTTCTAAGAAAAAAATTCAAATGTGTTCACGAACAATTAATTAGATTACTAAATGACATCATAGATGGCGCCGTTGGTGATTAACTTGCAGTGTTGCACATACAAGTGTCAGGTACTTGTATTTTGTATAATGGTGACCAGGTTTTTCAATATGCAAAAGGGAAATGATATTAAGATGAATGGGGTGCTCCGTTACAGCTATCTGCGCGGATGCTGCGGCCAGGCGTCGTCTGAAGATTGAACGTAAACATTCACGCGATTGCTTAGCCCACGTACCTTTCAATATGCTTTAAAATCTTGTTGAATATTCAATCGCTAGTTTTAAAACTTTCCCGTAAAATCGAAAGTCAAAGTTGATAACAATCAGGCAGATTTTCGATGCTAAATTCAAATTCAAACTATTTTTATTCAATTAGACTTTTACAAGTACTTTTGAATCGTCAAGAGCATCTACCACTGGTTCGGAATGTCTTTCCTACCGAGAAGAATCAGCAAGAAACTCGGCGGTTGCTCTTTTCAAAGATTTGATATACAATAGTATGCCATGTATAAAAGTAATTGAAGTCCCGCGCATAGCTGGAGCGAGCTGCAGGTCAAATCCACGCTCTTTTATCAATTCCAACACTACAATCTACAATCTGAGTTGGAAGCGGACTAACCTAAAAGGGCTATAGCAGTTTCTATTAAAATTGGTTTCTACTTGGCATCGTACCGAACGCTAAATCGCTTGGTGGCATGGCTTTGCCGGTCGGATGGTTACTAGCCACGGCCACAGCCTCCCACCGGACCAGACAAGACAAAATTAGGAATTTTAAAATTCCAATTTTACCCTGTTTAAAGCTACTCTCATAAGATCTAAATGATTTATATCTATTCGTTATATCTACAATCTACACAGGTGGATTAGTCGAAGGCACAGAGGCGGATGTGCTAACATTGCAGCGGAAGCCGTGTGTTTGCCACTTCCGGTCACTGCATTGTCTAACATTTGCTTAAGCACATTCCTAGATTATATACCAATAGGTATTCTGCACTAAATTGAGCTTAGGTAACATAAAAAATTCAAAATATTTTTATTCAATTGAACTTTTACAAGTGCTTTTGAATCGTCAAAATAATCTACCACTGGTTCGGAATGCCGTTCCTACCGAGAAGAACCAGCAAGAAACTCGGCGGTTGCTCTTTTCAAGTATTCAATTTACAATAATATGCCATATATTTTAGGTCTTAGGTAACATAGGAAACGGAGTTTCGTGCGTTTTTACCCGACTACAGCAAAGCCAAAAGGAAGGGTTATGATTGTAGCAGTCTATCTATGTATGTATTTATGTCTGTATTTTTGTGTGTTCCAGCGTAGCTCCTAAACTATTGAGCTGATTTTATTGCATGAGGTGTCAATCGATTCGTTATTATGGTCCAGGTGACATATAGGGCACATTTTATACTAAAAGAATGTTAAATCCAAAAAAGTTAGGGTCTTTAATCGTCAAGACCATCTACCACTGGTACAGAATGCATTTTTTTAAAAATTATAATAGGCTAGCGCTTGGCTGCAATCAGACCTGCTAGCAAGTGATGATGCAGCCTAAGATGGAGCGCGCTTGCCTAGAAGTTGCCTCTTCACTCTTGACTTGAAGGTACCCATATTATTGGTGGAAGGGAAAACTGATGCTGAAGGATTATACGTAGGAACTGATTTAGGTAGGTGTGCAGCTCAGACTTGGGCGCGTTTGTAACCCTCGTAGCTTTAGTTTTAAGTAACGTAATTAATTATCACCACTATATCGTACAAGTTTAACAATTTCGACCATCAAAAGGAGTACAATTACTTTGAATAAATGATATTGACTTTGACTTTGCATCAAAATTAAATCAATTATTCGGGACCACCAATTCGGGACAATAAAAACTTTGATCACGTTGAATTACCCAAGTTCATTAGTCGATTGTAAATCGCAGTTAACTACTAAACTTGGCTCGTAAATCGAATGGTCGACTCGTAAATTTTCTCGTAAATCGAATCGAGTTTAGACGTGCACGGAACTCCGTCGATATATTTTTTGAATGAACTTTTAGGTAAATGGTTATTCCGCTTTACTTTGTTGAAATCGTTGGATTTTTACGTTTTTAGAGACTTTTTTTTTAAATTTGTTTTCCTTGCGAAGAAAACTTTTTTACCTTTTTTGTCACAAAGTCGGCAAAATTTTTTAATGACTGAAAAACTTAGTAAGTAATTAATAAGTGTTATTAATAAGTTAATAGTAATAGTAATGAATGAATGAATAAAAGTCTAATTAAATTAAAATATTTTGTTTTTTTTTTTTAATTTTGAATAATTTGTATTTGTGCAAATATAAAAATACTTTATAAATTAGTATAGAATGTAGCGGCTAGTTACTCACATATTTAGTCGATGTAAGTGATCAAAATACTTAGTAAAATAAAATAGTAAAATGTGACTCTTAAAAATATCTTTATTTTCTACCATAATATATATATTCCTTGTTACTAAAACAATGCTTGCGTCCAATTTGCAAAAGATTAAATGTCTGGAAAAGCCTACCCCATGCTATTTCCCATCTGTGATCCCAAAATACCTTACATAACACAGGAATGATCAGAGAGTTGTCATTTACTAGAGATAGTAATTGTTTCCTAAAACTTTTTTTGTTCTCTCTCGTCTGGCTTTACAAAGATTAGCCAATGTCAAGTTTGTAGTTATTTGTAACAAGTTAGTTAAACTATACAAGTATGGACCCCGTCTGTGCCGGCGCTCGCCGACACACGCACGGCACCCCCTTAGAGCGCTTTCCAGTCAGTTTTAACAAAAAAAACACTGAGCACGCCCGCCAGCTAACACCAACACAGATGAAGTCCTCCTAAAACTTTGGTTCTCCAGGCTGCTACTAAGAATTTTTTGACAGAAATACTCAGTAACTTTTTTGGATACACTTAGAGGTTTAACCAAAGGACCTCATTATTAGGTAAGGTGTGTTTTTTAGACGCCTGAGTAGGGACTGAATTATCGGTATTTTTTGATATAAAAATTATCTAGGTACCATTCTTAAACCGGTACAACGAAAGATATTTTTACCGGTAATTACCTATTCCACTATCTCTATCTAACGTTGCCGTGTACGAAGTAGAATTTACCGTTATATGTAACAATAAATCAATAAAAAATACAACGTTAAATCATATTGTTATACCGCTAATTTTAACGTTACTTATTTAATTAACGTTAATTTTCAACGTTTCATAACGAAATATTTTAGCCATTTAACGGTAACCATCCCTGCGCCAGAGGTCTGAAGTCTTCATCTCTATGGTCTGAAACTCAATGCCTTCAACATTACATTACATAGGTATGATAATATTATGGGCTACACCCACCCCTCGACTGCTATTCAATTATTTTTTACGATCAGGTGGAACAGTATGGCCGTCAGATAAACGCTGGCCCTTACAATTGAAAATGACACAAAAATATCCCTAACAAATTCCCCTAAAGGATTATAAACCGTCTTTTCACGTAACATAAAGGTCTGTTTTGTTTGAAAGTCAAATAATCAGGATTTTGGGGGAGGTTGTACGATATAGTTTAAAAATTTCATATCTTGTGTTACATATTTTATTTAAGCCAATTTAAATGGTTTGGATGACAAAGCTTGGGCTCGGGGTATTCAATTTGGATTAATGACTTGAAAATTTTATAATAAAATTGTTTTTTTGAATCTGGTAACCTTTTGTTTGGACGAATGTTATCCACCAGTGAAAATTGAATTTTTTGATAAGTTGGATTTTTTTACGGTACAAAATATCCTTTATCCTTATTAATATCCTTTGGGGAAGTTTTAAAGTAGTACCAGTGATAGAAAAGATGAGGGGTAATAGGCTGGCATGGTTTGGGCATGTGATGCGGAGGGAAGAGAGTCATATCATTGGAGAATGTTGAATAGGCATGTGGAAGGAAAAAAGAGAAGAAGAAGACCAAAGAAAAGGTGGATGGATTGCGTGAAAGAGGATATGCGTATAAAAGGGATAGATGATACGTTGATGGATGACAGAAGAGAGTGGAAGAGAAAGACATGTTCTGCCGACCCCACGTAGCATGGGATAAGGTTTGGAAGAAAAAGAAGGCTTCAACCATGACAATTTTTTGTTTGATGGAACATTAACTTCCTTCACTGTAATACCAACTGGTGATGAGTGATGTGATACAACTACCTGGTAGAAAGTTTCTACGCTACATTGTACCGGAACTCTTATGCTGATGAAAAAAAAAGAATACCCGGCTGAGTTTGTTGTGGGCTCTTCTCAGACTTGGGCGCGTTTGGAACCCTTGTAGCTTAAGTTTTAAGTTACGTAATTAATTATTACCACTATATCGTACAAATTTAACAATTTCGACCATCAAAAAGAGTACAATTGTGTACCTACTTTGAATAAATGATTTTGACTTTTACTTTGACTTTGATGGTTGCATGACTTTGCTGGTAGGGCGGTAATAATTGGTCACAGCCGAAATCTCCCATCAGCCCAGATCAGAGACAATAGGGCCTTAAACTGTAGAAATACAAGTGTAAATTAAAAATTTATGACACCCCCGACAAGTGAAGGTTACAGTAACTAGAAAAGAGCTGATAACTTTCAAACGGTCGAACAGATTTTCTTGGATTATAGCTAAGAACACTCTCGATCATGCCACCTTTCAAACAAAAAAACTAAATTAAAATCGGTTCATTAGTTTAGGAGCTACGATGCCACAGACAGATACACAGATACACACGTCAAACTTATAACACCCCTATCTTTAGTTTCACAACACGTTGAGCTATGTCGGTTACCTACTCTAACTCTTCTACGAAGATTTTATATTTGATAGAGAATAAAATAAATCTTTGTAATACAAAGGAAGATAGTAATAAAATGAAATGCATACCACGTTTTAAAACCCGACTCCATTTTCATTCCACCCTTTCTTACTAACCGTGAATTGTTTAGTTAGAGCTAATATATATTTTTATTATAATAGGTTCCGTAGATTTAATATTGCGAAAAAAAATTTTTTTTAGCTTGTCTGGTTGATACCTACGAGGCAAAATTTTCCACCTAGACAACTAGCAACTAGCTTCAATCATTCAATGCATTCACTCTAGAAATGAAGTATGTTCTGTAAGTAGGGCTAGTAGCATCTACCTAACTGGCTACTGCCACTTAAATGGTCATTAATTTAGGAGCTACGATGCCACAGAGAGATACACAGATACACACGTAACCTTATCACACCCCTCTTTTTGGGTCGGGGGTTAAAAATAGAATAGAATATTTTTATTCAAGTAAACTTTTACAAGTTTTTGAATCTGGTTCGGAATGCTGTTGCATAGGGATCTCTAAAAACAGCAATTCCAATAGAAAAGGCTCAGATGCGTTTCCTCGTATTTGGTCGAGCCTTAATGCAATTAATATTTGTTGTACCACTGCGCCTCTTTTTGTTTGGATAGACTCCACTCTGCAGAAATGGCGTTATGCAAAAGTGAAGCAATTTAACTAAAAGCAAAAATAAATTAAAGATTTGATCAACTTATTACTTATTAAGTAATTAAAGGTTGCCTGGTAGATATTGCTCCAAGCAATAAGGCCGCCTTTGCACACAATTGTTTTTTCTGTTTTCTTCATTCTGTATTGTGTTCCTTTACATGTATTTTTGTGTGCAATAAAGTGTTCTATCTATCTATCTATCTAAATGACAACGTTGGCTTTGCACTCAGCAGCTTACAAGGTAGTGTAATTGTTACATTGTTATGTATTGCCTGTCATTTAATTATTGTACTGTGTGTTTCCATAAACTAAATAAGTTAAACAAGTGTAAATTAAAAATTTATAACACCCCCGACAAGTGAAGGTTACAGTAACGAGAAAAGAGCTGATAACTTTCAAACGGCTGAACCGATTTTCTTAGATTATAGAACACTCGCTCGAGCCACCTTTCAAACAAAAAAACTAAATTAAAATCGGTTCATTAGTTTAGGAGCTATGATGCCACAGACAGATACACAGATACACAGGTCAAACGTCTTATAACACCCCTCTTTTGAGTCGGGGGTTAAAAAGAACGGTATAAATTTTTATTCCTGCCGAATTCCTGTCAGTGGGAGTTTTTGCAAAACGAAAAAAAAATGGGTAAAATAGTTCGTTAGGTCCCTACTGCATGCAGCGCTCACCAATGGCTAGTGTGAACAATGTAATCAATTTTGTTTGCGTTTATTAGAGCGGCGCTTCCGCTATTTTTCAGCATCAATAGCGGAGGGGGTTGAAAAAGTGCACAATAAATTGTGGAGCTTTTGAGTATCAAAAAACTATCACGCCCCTCTACGCTCCTTTGTCCTTTTAGATCTTTTTTAGGGTTCCGTACCTCAAAAGGAAAAACGGAACCCTTTTAGGATCACTTTGTTGTCTGTCTGTCTGTCTATCCATCTGTCGTGTCTGTCAAGAAAACCTATAGAGTACTTCCCATTAACCTAGAATAATGAAATTTGGCAGGTAGGTAGGTCTTATAGCATAAATTTATAGGAATAAATCCGAAATGACGGAGAGAGCCCTGTTAAGGGAGAGAGGGTAACAATTTTTTCCAGGGAAGTGGATAGTGTGAAAAAATACAGTTTTTTAATCGATGAAAAGTTCGCACTAGACTGCAATCTAACAAGTGTAAATTAAAAATTTATAACACCCCCGACAAATGAAGGTTACAGTAACTAGAAAAAAACTAAAACGATTTTCTTGGATTATAGCTAAGAACACTCTCGATCAAGCCACCTTTCAAACAAAATAAACTAAATTAAAATCGGTTCATTAGTTTAGGAGCTACGATGTCACAGACAGTTACACAGATACATACGTCAAACTTATAACACCCCTCTTTTTAGGTCGGGGGTTAATAAATGTGACGGCTCCATTAGTGAAGGGGTGAAATAGGGCGCAATATATTGCAGTGCTTTTGCGTATCAAAAACTATCATGTCGCATAGTTTGTGACCCTGTTGTCCTCTTTGTGAGAGTCAATTTTTTGATATTAGATACGATTTTGAGATTTATATGATTGTATTTTGTTAGTTAGTTAGAAAGTTATGTTTTTGTTACATGTTTTGTGTCTAAAACTGAAATAGGCACAAAAATGCAGGTACTTATATTCTATTTTTTAAAGTTCCGTACCTCAAAAGGAAAAACGGAAACCTTATAGGATCACTTTGTTGTCTGTCTGTCTGCCTGACTGCTTGCCTGAGCCCGCCTACAACACTACAAACTCAACTCCACTACAAACCAAAAAAAAAAAAATTTTGTTTCTACACGTGTATTCTGTACGTATATTATTAACTTGTTCCTTGTTGATAATTTTCTGGAATGGCTTTACTGCTTGGCTTTGATAACTTATACGGAAATAACTGTTTGGTAAGAAAAGTGTTTTAGCCGAGCTTATTTTTGTACTTAAAAATTCCGTAAATATTTTACCAATTACCTACATAAAAGGTTTGAGTACGAATATTTTGTTACAATAACAGCAGCATATTTTCAATGGGTTGTTATAAATTAAATCCAGCTTTATGCACTTGTCCTACAGCTGACGATTAGCGAGAAAGGATTTAAGCTAAAAATTAGCAACGAGGCGCAAGTACTAGTTGGGATAGTTTTGTCGCTGCTTTATGAGCGAGTGTGCGAGTGGAACGGGCGATTTCTCGCGCCAGTCGCTCGGGTAAGCGGCTGAAGCATAAGTACCTTCATTTAATTTTAATCGCTGCTTATGCGCGAGTGTTTTGACAGGCGTTGATGAACGAGTTTTTTCTTTTATAGCTCTTGTCGATGCCAACTAGTGAGATAATTCTCGTCGACAGTACCCTAGACCCGTAGACCCTTTTACAGTCAGCTGACAGCTCTGATTGGCACGGACATACATCGATAATACGTTTCTTGAGCGAGAAAATAGTTGATAGCTAGTCGTTTCCTATTCGGTGGTGGGACAAGTGCCTTAATACCTTCGAAGCTTTGTTTGGTCTCTCGTTAAATGTAAACAAAATTCCCGCAAAAAAATAACTCACATTTTATAATGGGATTCAGTTTTAATGAAATAAATCTGCACGCATTAAAGTTTAATTAAGTCCCCCGATGCATTAATGTTAATACTAATTAATCGGAATAAATTATTCATATAATTAGATTGCATTTAGGCGATAAAACGGTTGGCGAAATAAATTTATTTATGGATGTAGCGGGCAAAGTTCGAAGGGTTTGCAAAGTTGACACTTCCCAGAAACAACTTTATGGGTAAAATATACCTGAGCCAGTGAGAAAGATGTGAGATATCTATACATCGTACATTCGTGCTATAAGAACTAAGCTTCTGGACAGAGTTTACGAAATAATACGGAAATATATGGAATAATTTTGTTTTTTTTTTTTTTTGTAAATAGTGAGTAGTAGTAGTATTTTGTAGGTTAAGTTTATTTTGAAGGAGCAAAAGGTGTTGTATTTGTTTAATCAACAAAAGTTAATTAAAAAGTTCTTAACTATAGGTTGTCCGGAAGGGAATATCACTGTAGTCTAGATAAAGTCGCCCTTTATAAGTGTATTTTTTCCTTTGTAATAGTATCAAGCAATAAAGATGTTTATACAAATAAAATTAGTGTTAAGTATTTAATAATTAAGTAAACTAAGTTAGTAAGTAAAGTTAAGTGATTAAGAATTAAGTTTGCCTTATAAATATTAAGCATAGTTTACTTAATTCTTCAACCATACCATTACTAAGCTTAACATGTTATGGCAACAAAGGAATGTGAAATTCTGTGATTCTTAGAATTTTTCAGGGCAGTATCAACTTTGGCTAGCTAGCAAACTTGGCCCCTAACATATAATAGGAAAATGCATTCAATAGCTTCTGTGGTGAACACAATTTGCAAGGCTATTTTAATTCGGTCTAACTGATACTAAGCGTTCTATGGTTATGTAAAATGGAGATTATTATTAATATTAATGACGATTCTATGCACTGTTATTATATTCCACTGGAACGTTATTATTTAGCGTTGATTTTACTGTCATTTTGAATTTTC
This sequence comes from Maniola jurtina, assembly GCF_905333055.1. NCBI lineage: Eukaryota > Metazoa > Arthropoda > Insecta > Lepidoptera > Nymphalidae > Maniola > Maniola jurtina. The sequence goes on from NC_060053.1 coordinate 3,687,332, forward strand.
TAGTGGACGCAAAACAAGTTGTTTATTTAAATAGAACACGAGGCGTTGTATAATAACCATAAATTCAAAATTTAAAAACCCCCGACACAAAACTCTCTAAATAGTAAATAACTTTCAAACGTATGAACTGATTTTCTTGGGTCATAGCTCAGAACACTCTCGATCAAGCCACCTTTCAAATAAAAAACTAAATTAAAATCGGTTCATTCGTTTAGGAGCTACAATGCCACAGACAGATACACAAACATACAGATACACAGATACACAAATACACAGATACACAGCTACACACGCTAAGCTTATAACACCCCTTTTTTTGGGTCGTGGGTTAGAAACAGATCTCAGCAGGTTTTTAGTCCTGTTGCAACTTCAGATTAGACTATTACTTTTGCGGGTTTTTAACCGACTTTGAAAAAAGGATGAGGTTCTCAATTCGACTGTATGTCGTTTTTTAATTTTTTTGTATGTTTGTTATGCGATTTCTCCGCCAAATATGAACCGATTTTGATAATTCTTTTGTTGTTTAGTAGGTCATACTTTAGAGGTGGTCTCATTTTAGTTTGGTGGAGATTTTATGAATATATTCGGAGATGGAGAACAGGACTCCTTAATGGGTAAATCACACTTAATATTATAAAGGCGAAAGTTTGTATGTGTGTGTGTGTGTATGTTTGTTACTCTTTCACGCAATAACTACTGAATGGATTTGGCTGAAATTTGGAATGGAGATAGATAATATCCTGGATTAGCACATAGGCTACTTTTTATCCCGGAAAATCAAAGAGTTCCTACGGGATTTTAAAAAACCGAAATCCACGCGGACGAAGCCGCGGGCATCTTCTAGTAATTAGTAAATTGCTAACAAGGTAGCGGAAATATTAAGCCGTGCCTATCAATTCTTGAATAGAGCTTTAATATAAGGCTCATTCCTAAACTATAAAACATCACAAAATCGGGTTCCATGCAGCAATTTGTAAGGACTTTAATGTTTATCATAAAATGGCTTGCAAATTGAACTTAAAACGGTAAGGGGAGGGGAGTTCTTGAGATTTGACGAGATTTTTCACAGCGCGAGTTAATTTGGCAAATTTTTCCAATACCCCGGTAATTGGATCCACTTTTTTTATTCCATAGAACCGTAAAGTTTTGCGAATGTTTTCACGCTGGGTGAAAATGTTTTTCAAGATAAATCTGTTGGCTTTTTATACCTACAATGTAAAGGATTATTTAATGATAAGAAAGCTTTTTTTTTTTTAAAGAATATTAGCCATGTTAATCATGACTAATATTCCCCTTTCCCCTCCAACTAAGCGCAAAGCTGTATTAGGAGTAGGTACGACAATAGTGCAACGGGTGGGGTTTGAACCGCCGACCTTTTAGAATTCAGTCGGCTCCTCAGCCTGTTGAGCTATTGAGCTTGGGAATGAGTTGCTTAACAGCTTTGATAGTTCTAATAAAAAGTGATTTTGTAAAGAGGTGATGGTAAAAAGAATACCCGGCTGAGTTCGTTGTGGGCTCTTCTCAGACCTGGGCGCGTTTGGAACCCTCGCAGCTTTAGTTTTAAGTTTACTCAATAAATTATATTATCACCACTATAATATATCATCTTACAAATCCAACAATAATTCTGACCATCAAAAATAGTACAATGTTACCTATTTTGAATAAATTATTTGACTTTTGACTTTCAGATTTTAAAAAGATGATGGGCTTATACTGACAGAAAATATAACCGAGTTAGATTTTAGGACTCAATGCTAAATACCTACTTTGATTATGTATTACATTTGTACAGCAATTTAATTAGTAATTAGGCCTCATTCGCACGAGAGCTTTTTTAACGTCAGTTAAAAAGTGTTCAAATAGAACAAATGCATTCCCAAGTATCTGTTCACACGTCAACGCTTTTTTTTTAACGGTCGTGCGAATTAGGGCTAAGTCGGCCTCTGTAGTATCTATTTTAGAGTATTTAGTAACTATAATGTGCATCTTGTGGAATTTGCGGCTATGTGCGTTCACCTTTATATCGTTAAAGCTACTAATCAATTTCTGATAGAGGTTTTTCATAGATATAAGCTTAAAGATTTTTATATGAAAAATCCAATTTCTAATCGCAAACAAAAATATCCAGCTGGATTATAAAACCTACCGACATACTGTCTTTACAAAAGCTAACACAATTCTTACACTTACTACAAAAGTGTGCATAGAAATATCATCTTTATAGTTCATAGCATAAGATTGGAAATAGGTTGTGAAGGTAAAGAGTTGAAGGTTGAATTTGTGTGCGGCGGTGTATGCATACGGAGCAGTTTTTAATTTCGCAAAACAAACATTAATTTCCTTCGAAGGAGGGCAGTAAGCTTGCACCAGTTTTCTTTCTGTATAAAAAAATACAATCTAAAAGTATCACACAGTCTAGGACCTAGATTTAAACATCTGATATTTGTTTTTTAACCCCCGACCCAAAAAGAGGGGTGTTATAAGTTTGACGTGTGTCTCTGTGTATCTGTCTGTGGCATCGTAGCTCCTAAACTGATGAACCGATTTTAATTTAGTTTTTTTTGTTTGAAAGGTGGCTTGATCGAGAGTGTTCTTAGCTATAATCCAAGAAAATCGGTTCAGCCGTTTGAAAGTTATCAGCTCTTTTCTAGTTACTGTAACCTTCACTTGTCGGGGGTGTTATAAATTTTTAATTTACACGTGTACTTTGCATTGTGTGTGCGCCTCTGACATTATGATTGTGTGTTATTATGTTACACTTAATTTTGTTTTAAGGGCTATAGCAACTAGTAGGCTCGAATCTTCTTGCATCAGCGATCGACGATTTCGCGAATGCATCGATGTTGTATCGCGTTTTTTTTAAATAATAAAATAGCGAGCAAACGGTCAGGCGGGTCACCTGATGTTAAGTGATTAGCGTTTTGATGACTGTCTGTGATTAAGCGATTATATCGCCTTTCACGCATTTTGACGTCTTTCTGTGTTCGCTCGCTGTATTTGAAATCATCCTAATGTATAAAAGACAAAAGTTGTTTCACTATCACACTATCACACTAATATTATAAAGGTGTATGTGTGTATGTATATGTGTGTGTGTGTATGTTTTTTACTCCGCAGGTTAGGCTCAAATATAGAATGGAGATAGATTAGACCTGGATTAACACATAGGCTACTTTTAATCCCGGAAAATTAAAGAGTTTCCACGGGATTTTTAAAAACCTACATCCACGCGAACGAAGTCGCAGGCATCAGCTAATGTCTGATATAGACTTTGAAACCATCCCACCGATGTGCCCCAAACCAATTTCATTAGAAAGGCAATTATGCGAAGATGTTTTAGAGCACTTAAAGCAACGCATATTAGTGTAATATCACAGGCTGGGTATTCGCTAGTAATAATAGTGATTAAATTCATCTGATCGCTGCGACTGGAGAGGTATAGATTTTCAAGAAGAGAAGAGAAGAGACAATAAGAGTGCGAGAGAAGAGACAGATTAAGAGAGAGAGAGTAGTATGCAATCACAATCGTCAATTTCTATAATTGAACATTGCTTAGCCCCACCCTACTGTTTAATGAAATAAATCTACGTCAATTTTTCGCGCTATTAAAGAAATTTCGATTAAGCGCAATGCCCACTGCAAGCTAAGATTAATTTAGTTATACCACCAAATATTCACCAGTAATTTACTGGCATAGAAAGCTTACTCCGTGGAGACGTTTACTTAAATAGCAACTCTTGTGACGACGGAATAAAGTGCAATTCAGCTTGCACAGTAGGTACTCCGGCCTAAAGTTTACAAACACCTCTCTTTCTATCGCACTGCATTTCGAGCTACGTGGTCAAGTGCCACACGCACAGAACTTACTAGGTATACTATCGATGGATGACGAATCGATAAATTGAGCTGATAAATTGTAAGTACGAGTATCAATCGAAGTTTACTGAATACTCATTCTACTATCGATTAATGGTATTGATTGACGTTAATCTGTGGGTATGGTAACATTCTTAACCCTGTAAAGCTGGCAACTTTAGCATGCCTCCTTTGCGTCTCTTTCGAATGTGTGTAATGGAGCTCTTATAGCTTAGCGAAAGCTTAGCCCTCGCAATGGATATAGTGCTTTACGTTTCCCCAATTGTCAGCGATTATGTGGCAGAATAATGTAACGAGTCGCGATTCCTCAGTGTAAGCGAAATTTTTATTGTTATTCTTAGACCATTTGTTAGGATTTTATGATGATTGCATGATTTGCTTGCTCGATTGACCACAGCTACTTTCACGAAATGTCAATTATTTTGATTTTCCTGCTGAAATGAACAAGTTATTACACAAGTAGGTATGCTTAAAGCAGTGTGACATACAAATTAACAGTTAATTTTCATGCCGATTCAAAGCGTACTGAAATTTAAATTGATACTTGGTGTCAAATGGTCTTCGTGTTGGAACTTTGTGGACTATGCGCCAAAATATCTCAATATTTACTATCAAAATAAACTCAGCGCCATGCGACTACCAACCAGCAGCTGATAGCAGCTTAGCAACCGCAGGTCCATTGTACCTACTTGTATTATTAGAGCTCAATGATTGGTGTTATCAATTGGCTTTGAAAAAAAAATGCGCTCTGATGACTAGATCCGTACACTAAAGAATGCCTGTAAGAGATTGCTACAGCAATAAGGCCGCCTTTGCATTATCTAGGTTAGTTTCTTCTAATGTTTTCTGTATGAATGTTTGTGTGTGCAATAAAGTACACTAAATAAATAAATATGATGTAAATAAATTATTAGGTATTCCCGTAGGCACCCACCCCCTCGGGTACCAAAATAAGGAAAATTTCTCGATAGGACGTAGAAAAATACAAACAAAAGCCGCCTACAAGGCCCCAAAGGTTTTAAAAAGCAATTTTTCTCCATGAGAATTTTTATACAAACAAAATTTTGCCCCTTTTAATCGCAGTTTCCTTAATCAAAATGACAAGTAATTTATCATTTTTCTTCCCCCGTAAAGGAATCCCCTTCAATTCATTATCACGGGCCCTGAATGGTTGTAAAACGGTGTAATTTCTCAAAAAAAAAAAAGATGACTATGAAAAGTTCTTTTCGGGCGAAAATATCTTCAGCGTACCGGAACAATGTACATCGTAGTGAATGGCGTGTCAATTATTTAACGATTTGCAATCATCTAAATGATTGTGCGGTGAAGAAAGTGATAGCTTAGTGAACAGGGAACTCTTACGGCCGTATTCACAAACGTTACTATGAGGTCTCACAGTAAGCTCGAACGCATAGTGTAGGTTCCACCAATCAAATCATTGTAAATTGACGTGATACAGACGTCTGATTGGTGGAACGGACACTGTGCGTTCGAACGCACTATGAGACCTCATAGTAACGTTTGTGAATACGGGTGTTAGTCGCTTGCCCAAAGTATTCAAACATACCAGCCAGGTAACCTCCTCGTGTGTCTGAGTGTTGCCGGTCCCTTTCGGGAAGAGCAGCTCTTGGGCCGGTGTACCCTGGTAACATGGTTAACAATTTCTCTTCATTGTTAACCATGGCTAATTGACCTGACAGGGAGGGGGTGTTGTCCGCAGAGCGTTGTAAGCAGAGGATGCAGTAGATGCACCCATGGGGCATAGCCCCAGGAGCGGATGGTGTGGCTGTGTTGGGTGGTTGGTGATGAGGTTTCATCACCCATCCAATCACTGGCTGCTCCACCGGTTTCTTGCCTGTCCAGTTTGGTGACGGGTGAGGGAGATGTTGAGGATATTGTGGAGAGGGAATTGCCTCTCCGCGAACCCTGGTCCTCGGGAGGACCTGTGGATGATGAATACGGAACGGTCTGTTCACAGTGTGGTCCTTGGTTTGTCGGCAGCATGCCTCTGGTGTTTGGGAGCACGTATAGTGTCCCAGTGGTGAGTCTGCTGCGGCGGACATCCGCTGGCGGAGTAACGAGGCGTTGTCGGTCCCTTGTGCTCCGTCGTCATCGATGGGATGGAACTTCGTGAGGTTTTTAGTCGGTAGGAGTCCCACATAAGCATTGCGCTCCCCCGGATATCCATGATGGATTTTACTCACTGGAAAAAAAAGATATACAAGCGTGGATTGGTTCTCATTTGAATATAGTTACTTTAACAATCAAACTCGATGTAATTTTGTAGCATAATCATTCAAAACTTTAAGTAACCCTTAATGTCTTGGGTTACGCACCCCAAGGGGAACCTAAGCCTCCGTTGTCTGTCCGTCCATCCATCAATTAGCGTCACTACACTATTTAATTTAAGTAAGTAAGTAATGTATATTGTATATGATATACAAGAGGATGCCCGCGACTTCGTCCGCGTGGATTTAGGTTTTTAAAGATCCCGTGGGAGCTGTTTGATTTTCCGGGATAAATTGCCTATGTCAATTATAGGGATGCAAGCTACCTCGATACCAAATTTCATACAAATCGATTGAGCGGATGGGTTTTTGGGAATCCCGTGGGAACTCTTTGGTTTTCCGGGATAAAAAGTAGCCTATGTCCGTCCCCGGAATATAAGCTAACCCTGTACCAATTTTCGTCAGAATCGGTTAAACTGTTGAGCTGTGAAAAGGTAGCAGACAGACAGACAGACACACTTTCACATTTATAATATTAGTATGGACTAAGCAGTGTTGTGCTGAACGTTCAAAAATCAATTCATCATCATCAAATAAAACCTAACAAAACAAATGTATCTTATGAACGAATTTTAATCACCCTTTTGTTATTCTCCGTTCCTGAATAAACAGTATCTTAGATCAAATTTACGAGCCGGGATATCCTTTTCACGTTGTCCGGGTTATCGGGGATAATAATTGCTTTATCCTTATAAACGGATGGAATTATTGAATGTTTTTCTTTGTGAGCCTAATCGCTCTTTTGATCGTATTTGATAACACCAATTATATTAGGGGAGAATTTTGTTTGTTTATGGTGAATAGTTAGTGAGTATAATCGTGGATTTTATTTATCTTTATTTCAATGCTATCCATTCCCAATTTCAGGCTTCAGAATTTGGAACATTGTATCGTTTCAAAGTTGCCTATAGCACTCGTATGTTGGGGAGTATTTGGAGAGAGTACTTAGGGACTATTATAATGAAAAATACTAAATCAGGTAAACAACATATGTATTCAACCATATTTTAATGGAACGACGGAGGGGTCTCTCCGTCACTCGCTCCATACAAATGTAGTTCGTCTCTCATTTGAATACTAACCAATCATACTCAATGGAATTTTGTAGAAACGTTGCGGGAACTAATATCTATGCCTGTGGTTTTCCAGATTTTCGTTAAAATATTCGGTTTCAAAATTACGCGGTCTTAAAAATTCACATACAAATCTTTGAGCCCCTGTAATTTTGAAACTACATATTTTTAGAAAAATTCAAACACCACAGGCACAGATATAAGTTTCTAGAATATGTCTACAAAATTTCATGGACTTTGGTTGCTTAATATTCAAATGAAATTAGGACTACGATTGTATGGAGTAAGTGACGGAGAGAGCCCTGTTAAACAAAGCTTCTTTTTTTTCTTTTTTATATTATACATGACAGTTGACCCTGGTTCCTGTCTAACTTTTCTACTATCATACTACATAATCATAGTTGAAATTACACACGGTAGTGATTTGCTGCCTCGTTTATGATTCGAACTGCTAGGACATAAAATATCTTTTGGGCTTCAGTTTACCCCTTCAGTTTTGCGGGTTCCGTACTTAAGTCCGTAAGGGGAAAAAATCCTTATAGGACCACTTTGTTGCCTGTCTGTCTGTCTGTCTGCTACGTTTTCACGGCCCAACCGCTGAACTGGTTTTAACATTTTAATGTTTGATACAAACTTGGGATACATCCCAAGGAAGGACATAGGCTACTCTTTATCCCGGATAATCAAAGAGTTCTTACGTGATTAAAAGAACTGAAATCCACGCGGGCGAAGCCGCGGGCATCCTCTAATAATAAATAACTGTGGGATAGGTACATGCTTCCGAAACTTTAAAGTGAGTTCCTTTAAAGTTTCCGTGTACCACATAGGGGCAAATAGTAATAATTCACGATATTATTAATACATTTCTCTATTCAAGTCTTCAGTTAGTGGTCCCTTTAGTGACCCACTTTGTTTACTGTTTGAAAGTTAAAGGCTTAGAAAGGGCATGTGGGTTTTGGATGTGTAAAATTTATCAGACGTGGCAACCCTAAATTAGTAGTTACCCGACTGCGGCAAAGCCAAAAGGAAGGGTTAAGATTTTAGCAGTCTATGTATGTTTGTATGTATGTATGTATGTATGTGTGTATGTATGTATGTTGGTATGTATGTTTGTATCCAGATTCTGTGTGTTCCACAGTAGCGCCTAAACTACGCCGATTTTGATGAATGAGGTGTAGACCATATTATTATGGTCTACAATTTTTGTTTAACATATTTTATTATAAACTTACCGTTTAGCTGGAAAATGCAAAAATCCCATTTTAGTGAACTCTCACCTTGAATATATATTTTTTGCAAATGTAAGATCGATTGGGACTTTTCACAGTTCATATAATTATCGGTATCCCAACATTCGTACCCATTTTTACCTCTATACGAATTATTGTGTCCTTGAATGTCTATTTTGACTGGACTGTAATACATTTTATATTCCGTAGTCTGAAATGGGCTTCAAGCTACTGTTATAAAAATAATAACAATAACAATATGTTAATATGCATTACATACCTACATGTTTTTTCAATACACGTACACATTTCATACATCCACGTAAGTCACCCTCCTCCACCCACGAAACTCCGTCGACGTCCCTTAAGAGGGAAACAAAATATTAACTTGCCCTCATAGAAAATTCACGACAAGAAAAATCACTTTGACTTCAAAAAGGTTTGGCTCAATTGCAGTATCACTTAGAAATTCAATAGAAACACTTTTCAGTTCAAAGGAAACAGGCCCAAGTTTTTATGTACGCGAAATGAATTATTGAGATCGATTGCTTGAAGTCAGCTGCCAACTACTTCTCTATGTACTACGTTTAATAGGTACGAGTACGACATCCAAACGGATCATTCCCATAGATATACGATAATACTATAACTGGGTGTTACCAGAACGCTGGCAAAACGAAACCAGGCGATATCACTGATGATTACTGTTAAAGATACCATAAAAAAAAACTACGAAAAACATTTTAAAATCCTGTATTTTTTAACATTTTACAATATATTGCACATAAAATCTAACTGACGCTAGAGGTCAACGAACGTTCCGTAAATAGGTCACTCGAAGTAAATGCCACGTCAAAGGGGGGCATTGACCCCTATACACATTTTAAGCTGTACGTTGGTTTATTTATCCCATATCCTTGTACATTTACAGATTAATAACAATGTATGGCATAATAAAATAATTCCATTTCGAAACTGGACTTTTTGAAAACTATTAAAAACCACTTGATATTATATCCTCGGCTTTCAGCTGCAGATAGGCGTAAATATTCAACAATAAATCACCTGGTTGCGGCGGCCGGCATTGATACGTGGAAACGTGACATTTGCAGAATTTAATTCTAGCCAATGTGATCACTGAAAATCGAACTTTTAAATGCTAAAGGGGAAAAGGTGAACGGCCATTCCACAGAATCTACACTAGATAATTATTTATGATTTCTAAATATCCAATCTACTAGTCTGGCGGTAGCCTTCAACCGTGGCTAGTTATCACCCTAACGGCAAAGCAGTGCCAACAAACCTAACCAAAACGGAACCCAAACCTAACCAAAACAGAACCCAAACCTAACCAAAACGGAACCCAACCCTAACCAAAATGGAACCCAAACCTAACCAAACTGTTAAGTTTTGTTTGGTTGGGTTTGGGTTACCAAACCCAACCAAAAACTAGCCCAAACCTAACCCAACCTCAGAGGCCGAATAAATTATTTCGGTACTAAATTGTTTTTTTTTAATTTTTAGTGTCTGTGGTTAGGTATTGAAGTCAGTTTTTTTTAAATTATGGAGATTCGTGTAAAAAGGCTTTGCTTGCGTAATGTGATAATGATTATAGTTAGGTAAGTATTGATAGGAGCCTTTTACCATGACTTACATGGCAAATTCCCCGTAAAGCACTTTCAGCGCAGATTTTTCCATGGCAGCCCACTTTGCCAAGCGAAGGGCTCTTCAGCCGGGCAGAGCCCTTGTGTTGAAGAAGCTCATTGTTCTATAGCATAATAACCGCCGCCATATTGTGTAGCCTTAACGCTGTTACGTGTTTTAATATCATCTCACAGTTTTGATAAGTCTCAACCTTTTTTAAGACTACGCGTGGATTTAGGTTTTTGAAAATCTCATGGACAGTGGACACTCTTTGATTTTGTAACTCTCCAGGTCTTATTAAACTCGTGCAAAATATCATGTCAATCCTTTGCTTCGTTGCGATGTGATTTAAGGACAAACCAAGTGACCAAGAAATCATTCCCCCTTATCTCTGAAGTTTACTTCATCATCATCATCATCATCAGCCTGTGGACGTCCACTGTTGGACATAGGCCTTCCCTAAGGAGCGCCACCACACCCGGTCCTCAGCCTTCCTCATCTATGTGGCTGGATGAGGAAGTTTCCTTACCAATCGAAAAATCTGCCCGGCTAGCATAGCCAGTAGATAAAAATTATATCCCCGATTATATCCACTGATTTGTATGACATCAGTGGATATAATCGGGGATATAATTTTTATCTACTGCCCATGCTAGCCGGGCTGGAATAGGTATGGCCAATGAAACTTTATGTATATTTTACAGGAAAAATAAAATTAACGCTCTATTGTAATTTTTTGATATTAACAATAAACAAAGTTAGTTTTGCGGTCCGTTGCCAAAAGTGATAAGTACTTACCGTTTTACTTCTGAACTGCGGAACCCTCGGCGCGCGAGTATGGTTGGCCGGTTTTTGATTGTTAATTTATGTTACACTAGCTGATGCCCGCAGCTTCGCCCGCGTGGATTGGTCAGATCCCCTGCAGCATCAGGATTGAGGAGTTGGAATCCAAATTTTGTATGAAACAATGTCGCAAAGTTCCTCTATCGATTAAAAAAGAAATGACGCAAATCGGTTCAGAAATTTCGGATATTTTGGTGTACATAGGTAAAAAAACACAACTCCCTTCTTGAAAGTCGGTTAAAAAAGTAGCCTATGTTACATCCTGGTCAATCCTCTACTTGTAAGTGAAAATCCCGTTAAAATTGGTCCAGCCGTTCCGAAGATTAGCCTTTTCAAACAGACAGACAGACAGACAGACAGACAGACAAAAATTTTAAAAATGTGTGATTCAGTTATGGTATCGTTCAAATAACCATATGACCTTAATATGTGGTAGTTATTTCGAAATTACAGACAGGCGCTCCAATTTTATTTATTAGTATATAGATTGCAGATGATTTTCTTGAGCGGAAAGTGCAGGATTTTTTCTAGTTATTGCCTAGCCTCAATGGCAATAGTACTCGATCAAATATTCTAATTTAAATATTACTTAAAACCTATCTTATAATAATTAGATACCTGCGTAAATCAATCCCGATGGAAAATAAAATATTCTACCGTAAAAACATACGAAGAAATATATTGTCGAACATTTTATTAGAACAACAATTCATTTAAAAGTGACGACCTCTTGCACAATGGTATATTAGTTGTCCTAGATTTTACTCCCATTTAGTACTTTGGCATAGTCTGAACTGACCTGTGACCAGACTATGATCTAACTCTAAACCCTTCTGAAAGTAGACCCGTTCTCAGCAGTGGGCCAGCGATGGGTTGATCGTGATGATGATAAATAAATAAGACAGTGACAATATACAGACAGTCAGGCCACAAAAAAGAATACGTGATTTGAACCCGTCCGTTTCCAACAACAGATCTCCATCAAGGTCTAACGCAAAGGATGGCCCATTCATTAATCAACAGGGATTCAGTATATTTATCGTTGATGGGAAGGATTTGTCTTCCCGTGGATCGCTCCCACTTCGACAAATTAATAGTTTACTTTGAGATAAGATAATATAAAATTAATGTTATAAAGATAAGCTTAGTATAATATAAAACATAAATGTTTCTACCTATGCCCGTTATAGATTTCAAAACTATCCAACCGATGCGCCCCAATTTGGTTTCCTTAGAAAGGCAATAATGCGAAGATGTTTTTTTGCTTAATAACATACGCCAGATATCCACTATATTAGTACTTACTTATATTATAAGGAAGAAATTGTTTGTTATCGTTAAACTTTGAAACGACTGAACCGATTTTAATAATTCTTTCACCATTAGAAAGCCTATAACGTAGTCTATTTATTATGTATATATAGATAAATGTATAAAGTTTCCCCAAAACTCGAGCGAAGCCAGGCGGATCAGCTAGTATTTAACTAAGCCATATTGTCTTATATTCTTAGCCATTTTCAGCGCGTATGTTTTCATCTAAAGTTCATCAAGGTCCAGCGTGGAAGTATTGCTGATTCATTAATTAAAGGGACTCTCCAATAATAATTACTGTCAACGTAGATGATTCCTCTTTATAAGAAGTCTATTGACATCTGCTTGCGCCTCTTTCAGGTCGTGTATTTTCATCAGAACTTCATCAAGGTTCAACGCAAAAGGATTGCCGATTCATTAATTAAAAGGGCTCTCGAATATTTACTGTCGATGTAGATGACTCCTTAAGAGGACTCTATTGCTTTCTCTTCAAGGATTTAATAGGGTGCCTAGATTTGAATTTTCTATTAAGAGGGTTTAATTTCGCCTTCATTCTGTTTTAAAAGCGTTTAATTTTCTGTTTCCAAATCGTTTTAGATACCTACCTAAATTAAAAAACCGGTCAAGTGCGAGTCAGACTCGCGCACCGAGGGTTCCGTATTCGGGTATTTTCCGACATTTTGCACGAAAAATCAAAACTATTATGCATAAAAATAAATAAAAATCTGTTTTAGAATGTACAAGTAAAGCCCTTTCATAATATGATACTCCATTTAATATAATATGAAAATTAAACCCCTTAGGGGTAAAATAGAGGGTTTAAATTTGTGTAATCCACGCGGACGAAGCCGCGGACATGAGTTAGTTACTTATTCAAAATTCAAAATATTTTTAACTCAATTAGACTTAAATACAAGTAGTCTTGAATCGTCAAGGGCATCTACCACTGGTTCGGAATGCCTGCCTATGGAATAAGGATCCCGTCTAGTTGGCCTTATTCAAAAATTGTAACTAAGTTCATAAATATGCATAATCCAATATACGTGATTTAAGCATTCATACATTTAAATTCATAAAAGTTGCCAAAATTACTTTCCGCTTCCATTGTAAGAAAGAAAAGCACCCACGAGAATATACAGATATAAGTGAAAAGTATTTTAATTGTACCAAGTAATGTAATTCCGTGGAAAAATCATCGCATCCCCACGGTTAAGGTTCTTGGCAATAAAACTTGACACCACCCTGAGAATGGATTTAACATGTTGTGCCCGTGGCATTGCGATGCTAAATTTTACTTTAGCCTATTTAAGGCCGTAGGGATTTGATACTACTAGATGTGACAGTTAATTTTAGAATCAAGACCGGGAGCCGCAGCAGAAATGGCTGAAAACGGCAAGCGGCGCAAGCATGTCTCTCTTATTGAGAGTTACATTTTTGTTCGGTTTGCCGTGGAGACCCTGGGGCCATGGAAACATTTCACCACGATTAATAGCCTCATCGGGTGACAGAAGGTCTGGCTCATCTTTTGTACAACGGATCAGCCTGGCTATCCAGCGCGGAAATGCAGCCAGTATTCTTGGCACCCATTCCACGCGAGCATGATTTGTATACCTGTAATTAGATAAGGCTAGCTTTAAGTTTTACTGTAATATTTTCAATAAAAAAAAGTAACATTTTAGCTATAATAAAAAAATCACAATGTTTAGAAAAGAGGGGTAGAGGAAGACTTTTTAAGCCACATTATGGCACGGCGCGGTGGCGGGCGTGGTGCGCGGCGCGCAGACTTAGCTCCTTATTAAAAACTAGAGGATGCCCGCGACTTCGTCAGCAATTTGATTTTCCAATAAAAAAAGCCTATGTCAGTTACAGGACGCAAGCTACCTCGGTACCAAACATACAAATCGGTTAAGCGAATGGCTTTTTAGGAATCCCGTGCGAATTCTTTGATTTTCCGGGATAAAAAGTAGCCTATGTCCGTTCCCGGGATATAAGCTAACCCTGTACTAAATTTCGTCAGAATCGGTTAAACTGTTGGGCCGTGAAAAGGTAGCAGACAGACAGACAGACACACTTTCGCATTTATAATATTAGTATGGATGGATAATAATGCGCACTTCCAGTAAGATTCTGCAAACATTCTACATCCTTGTATAAGCCGTACGCCATACAGACGTATGTTGTTTTATGTTAAGAGAAAAGTTAACTCGGAAAACACGTTCTGTGAATGAGATTAGGCCTCCTTTATGAACACACTCGTTAAGCCCGCTCTTCACTCTTGCCGCGACAGTTTGAAAACCCTGTCTCTTAGGGATTTGATCAAATCCCAACTTTGCAAATATGACCATTTTAATCGCTGTCTCTTAGGGATTTGATCAAGTCCCAGCAAATGTTAAAATGACAACTTCTTCAATTTTCAAATCTAGTGATTTGATCACTTCACTAAACAAATTACTATCATAAATTCTAGGAGACTAGACATTGTCAGCCTGAACGAATCTAAGCCGACTGTTTCCACGCAATCTTTTTTCTAAGAAAATCAGTTATATTAACAGTGACTTAAGATAAATGTTGTTTAACAGTGTTTAAATTGATGCAATGTTAATTCGTAAATCGTGTTATACAGCGCTATACTTGATCCACAATGGATTTCTGCACTTTGAGTTTCTCAATGTTCCCACAGGATTTTCAAAAAAACCTATATCCACGCGAACGAAGTCGTGGGCATCAGCTAGTGATACTATAGTATCTTGGAGTACAATATGTAGGTATGGAGAGACAAGCTATTATAGCAAAATTTATATGGCTGGAATATTATGTTACTAGCTGTGCCCGCGACTTCGTTCGCGTGGAATAGCTCTCAGCGCGCTTTATATAGCCACGGACGCTCAGGCGCGAGGCGTGTAGTACGTACTCTGTACGTTAAAAATGTTCGCCGTGATTCTTTAAATTGACATAACTTTTTTATTTATGAACCGATTGACATGAAATAAACACTAAATGTTAAGTGAAATATATACTACAATATATTAGTGAAAACCGTATCTAAATCGAATAAGCCGTTTCTGATATTAGCGTGCACAAACACACAGACAAACAGACAAAAAAAAATTAATTACAATTTCGGGTTCGGCATCGATATAATAACAACCCCTGCTACTTTTTTTTTATATATTTCCATTGTACAGACACCACTTTTCTACAATTTTATTATATGTATAGATGTAGGTGATCTTGCAGGGTGAGGAGCGGGCTTCAAGTACTTAAAGCGAAACGTATTGTGATGAAACACGACTTTGTACCTACTTATGATATGAATTCGTAATTAGGCGCTCTGAGATTTCTTCCATTTAGGTAAATCTCTTATGACCTCCTTAGTGAAGTGATGAGGGCTTTTGTCTTAAAGTGGAAGTTCTTGGGTTCGATTCCCGAGAGGTGGAATTTGAAAAATGTTTATCATTGACTGCAATCTTACCTGGTGGTAAGTGATGATGCAAACCTGGTTGTATGATGGAAGCGAGCTAACCTGGGGCATTTTAAATTAAATCCATATCTTTTGGTTTCTACACAGCATCGTACCGGACCGCTAAATCACTTGGCGGTACGGCTTTGCCAGTAGGATGGTAACTAGCCACGGCCGAAGCCTCACACCAGACCGCGAGACGAAGAGATGAAAAAGGACTTAATGGTAATAATATACTAAACTTAATTTTCTAAAGGTGAGATTACATAGCTTACCTATCCGAATGGAATTCTATTTAAATTCAGGTAAAATTTCGTGAAATTCCTCCGAAATAAAGCAGTAGGGTTGACCATTAGCACATTTTATAAGGTTATGCACCGGCTGGAGTGTAATGCAAATTAATGCCCGGGTGAGACGTTCTCGAGATCTAGGGTTGGCACTTAACATAAATCTTTTAAAATTAATATGTATTCACTCATTAATTTCATTATTATTTATAGTAGAAAATGTTTGGATTTTAATGTAATATTATTAAAAGAGCTCAAACCAAAAAGCTCAATTCTTTAAATGGTTTCAAACAAATCAGATGGGTTAGATTATGTTTTACTAAATGATGACTAGCCTACGTCTGTATCTAGGACACAAGCTATCTTTGCAACAAACGTCAAAATCGGTTTAATAGATGAATCGTTATAAGGTAACAGATAGAGAGGCATACTTTGGTTCATTTATACCTACCTATTTATAGTACCTATGGATTATTGTTATAGCATTTCAGTCAGCTGTTATACAAGCTGTAGCAAGCTATTCCAGCTAATATATACAAACTTAGTTTAACAAATTTAGAATAATCAGTTTAATCAATAAATCGATGTGGACAACCCTATTTGATACGCATTATCGAGCAAACTAAGCCAGACGCCAGTGTATTACTACCCTTCTACGATCCAATTAAGCCTAGACCAGACAAGACTACGCAAATCCCCCTAACTCTATCACTTTTACTTTAACTTTCAACCATCACCAATTTGAACTCTGTTTCAATAGAATTAAAATTGATTTTCATAAAGCATTGGTTTTAAGAGTATGCTCTCGAATGAGATCAATGATATTCAATGTTGGCAAAACGTTCAGGGAGTGAGTTCTAGCCTTTTTCGGAGTGTTTTTTAATGAGTAGGTAGAATGTTTTTTGCATTGAAATTTTCCGATCAGCGTTTTTTTACTAGTGTCTGCATACATAGGTAAGTACTTTTACTAAGTAGCTAGACAGGAACACAGTTTATTCCGACGCTTCTTCTGCTTGAGTCATGTTGGTTTGTAACCCCCGACCCAAAAAGAGGGGTGTTATAATTTTGACGTGTGTATCTGTGTATCTGTCTGTGGCATCGTAGCTCCTAAACTAATGAACCGATTTTAATTTAGTTTTTTTGTTTGAAAGGTGGGGTTGATCGAGAGTGTTCTTGGCTATAATCCAAGAAAATCGGTTCAGCCGTTTGAAAGTTATCAGTTCTTTTCTAGTTGCTGTAACCTTCACTTGTCGGGGGTGTTATAAATTTTTAAATTACACTTGTTAATGCTTGAGTGGAATGCCAACTCTTTTTTATATTGTGATGTTCACGTTATAAAAAAGACGTGTGTGACGTTCAACGTGTGTTGGGACAGTTTAAGAATTAAAAAAAATATTTTCTTTTTTCTTTACTTCCTGCCCACCTTCACCTTTTTTTAAACTTAATTTGTATTAAGTATATCGTCATGTTTAGATTAATAAATACAAGTTAAACTCAGTAACGCGATGGGTTGCGTCAGATTGTTTAGATACGTCAATCATCATGATGACACAGTTGACCACAGTTAGGCAACTTGTAACAATACTTCGTCACTGACAAGCGTCAAATGTTTCTACTGTAGCGGTTGCCACATTCGCAAGAAGATGTCGCTTCTAAACTCAATCAATCAACAACGCTCGAAACACGAACCCTAGCCTGATAACTCACGACCTACGCCTAGATGGCAGCACGGGTAGCTTAATTGGAATACAAGGAGAAACACGCAACTTTCAATCGCATTGACAGAGCGTTTACCAAATTGCACTATATATAGAAGTTTCAACGCTTAACAGTCGGCCCAGCTGGCGCTACCGAGCACAACACCGCTCGGTTGGGAAATTTCCCTATTGCTACGGTCGAGCACACAGTCACAGCTCCCGTACACTACATTTGACAGTAAATAGCCTATGAATCACCTATTTTTCTTTGATTTCTCGAAACACAGATCTAAAAATCTAGCTAGGATAGCCAGTTCTTGATCTTGCAACATTTAACTTACACTAACAAACTGTTGGTATAAACTTATGCTAATAAGCACGCAAATTGTTCGAAATCAAAATATACTACCTATATCTGTGTATGTAAGAAGATGCTCGAAAATAAACGTTTTATTTGTTTATTTTATTCATTTCACGTCACCTATAACCTAATATTTTACATATCGTCGATTCAGGAAACCGAGAGCTCCCTCACTCTAGTTCACTCTGTTAATGATGATTGACGCATCTGAACTAAGTGTGTCTATACATATTCTTTGCCAATACAATCTAGGGCTGTCTATTTTTACGCGTGACAACCTTTGTTACTCTGCTATCGTTGTTAACGTCAATGACTGTGAGGTTTACACTAAACATGTCAGAACTAGTCAGAACTCACAATGCAGGGATTGTTCGAGCGTTGAGAGACGAATAGAAAAGTTGTGCCTAACCAACAATGCAGCTTTGCCTAGACAATTAATGCAAACATAAAAGAAAAAAAAAAATCAGCAACTGTAGACTTCAGTTGAAAATTACGTCAGATATTAGTACTTACATATTTAATTGATTTTATGTGATTTTGTCAAGTGGTGATAATAAAAAAAGAATAGGTACCCGGCTGAGTTTGTTGTGGGCTCTTCTCAGACTTGAGCGCGTTTGGAACGTTAGCTTTAGTCATAAGTTAACGTAATTAAATCAGCACTACATCATTGTTTGACATAATCAGAAAATGTATCCATACCTAACTAAATGACTTTGACTTTGACTTTGTTTTTATTTTATTTAGGTAGTAGCTTTTGGTACTTAACTTTTTTTGCTTCAGCTGACAGCTGATAGAAAGATAGAACACTTTATTGCACCTAAAAACACATGTAAAGGATCAAAAAGAAGAAAACAGAAAAAATTGTGTACAAAGGCGGCCTTATTGCTTGGAGCAATCTCTACCAGGCAACCTTTAAGTAGGTTTTATTCAAGGGTAATTTTAATTTTGATCGTAACCAGTTTAATAGACGACGTCATTATGGTTATTTCTTTCATAATGCTCCTTGCAGAAAAGGATAGCACTAGATTTATACCTATTATTTGTCTATTTAGTTTCATTTAAAGATTGTGTTTAATAGAATTAGCCACACTGATTAACTTGTGCCTTCTCAACAAGTGCAAATAGTAAAAAATATGTTAAATAGCAGAATTCCCGGAATGTCGGAATGTGCTACTTTGCATGAAAGAAATTACAAAGCGTGTCACCCGGAGGTTTCCTTTTCCTACCATGTCCGCGATATCTAAGTTTATTTAAAGGTTGAGTCACACAGGACGCGTGGCGGTAGAACGCGACGATAACGTATCCAATAGGTACAACTTACTAGTTGTAATCACTACCCATATTGTAAATGCGAAAGTGTGTTTGTTTGTTGGTTCATCCTTCAATTACGCGCAACGGAGCAACGCATCGACGTGACTTTTTGCATGGATATAATAGTTAAAAATCTGGAGAGTGACAGAGGCTATTTTCACCTCAGAAAATCTAAGTTTCCACAGGATTTTCTAAGTCCATATGGGTGAAGTCGCGGACATTAGCTAGTATCACAATATTATAGCACTTACGCCGCGCTGGGCGGCTGGACTATCGTGCGTATACTGTTCCTTTTCTGTTTTTTTGAAGGACACACTAACAGACAAACACACGTTCGCATTTATAATATGAGTTGTGACTAGAGATGCTCTATACAGAATACGAGTATCATCACTTATCACCACGTGAGATTCCAGCAAAGGGAACTTGAATCGACATTAAAAAAGAACAACGCGGTCGCGTTGCGTGTGTTTTAAACCTTTATAAAGAAAACTTTTAAATTTATGCAAAACTGCGGCCCGCAACTATGCAACTAATGTTAACTTGAAAGAAAAACTAGTACCCTACTTTGTCGTATCTTAGTGCAGCAATATTTAAACTTTATTAAAGAAATATTTCTTGTAAGTATATTTTTGTGTAAAATTCTCGGAAATTATTAGAATAGAATAGAATAGAATAGATTTTTATTCAAATAAACTTTTACAAGTGCTTTTGAATCGTGTTTGAAGAGCTAGGCATAATATAGCTTAGCTTCTGTGGTTCTCTAATCTAAAATTATTGGCATATTATTGTATAAATTGAATACTTGAAAAGAGCTACCGCCGAGTTTCTTGCTGGTTCTTCTCGGTAGGAACGGCATTCCGAATCAGTGGTAGATTATTTTGATGATTCAAAAGCACTTGTAAAAGTTTAATTGAATAAAAATACTTTGAATTGAATAAACCAACATCAAACGAATAAGCTCCCAAAAATAGATTTGAATTAAAAAGTTTAGATTCTGTACTTTTTTTTCTCTCTTGTCTGGCTTTACAAAGATTAGCCAATGTCAAGTTTGTAGTTATTTGTAACTAGTTAAACTATACAAGTATGGACCCCGTCTGTGCCGGCGCTCGCCGACATACGCACGGCACCCCCTTAGAGTGCTTTCCAGTCAGTTTTAACAAAAAAAATCACTCCAAAAAGGTAGAGCACGCCCGCCAGCTAACACCAACACAGACGAAGTCCAGATTCTGTACTATACATTATTCCAGTCCGCCATTACTAAATATATACTTAAGGTATTATAGGAATTGACATATTGCTACTTAATCTCGTAAAGTATCTACTTACATCATACTTAGGTACAAAAGCTAAGTAGGTACAAGATTTAAGCCGGATACATAAATTATGTATTAGCATCCCTTCTCTGAGGTTTTAACACTACACAACAGCTTTAGTCAAGTTAAATTTATTAAGAGGTCTATACTTATATTTTGCGAGACTGTACCAGGACGAGGCAAGGTCAAAGTATAAATTAAAAAAAATACAGGATGTTATAAGAACGCCAGAAAACACTAAGACATGATAGTACTGATGATAACTGATAATTGATAAGATACCACATCAAAAAAGCTAAATAAAGTTAAAAATCCTGTATTTTTAAAAGTTCGCAATGTACTAATAAATAAAATTGGAGTGTCTGTCTGTAATTTCGAAATAACTACCTCATATTAAGCTCATATGGTTATTTGAACGATACCATAACTGAATCACACGTTTTTAAAATTTTTGTCTGTCTGTCTGTCTGTCTGTCTGTCTGTCTGTTTGAAAAGGCTAATCTTTGGAACGGCTGAACCGATTTTGACGGGACTTTCACAGGCAAGTAGAGGATTGACCAGGGCGTAAAATAGGCTACTTTTTTAACCGACTTTCAAAAAGGGAGTTGTGTTTTTCTACCTATGTACACCGAAATCTCCGAGATTTCTGAACCGATTTGCGTCATTTCTTTTTTAATCGATAGAGGAACTTTGCGACATTGTTTCATAAAAAATTTGGAGTCCAACTCCTCAATCCTGATGCTGCAGGGGATCTGACCAATCCACGCGGGCGAAGCTGCGGGCATCAGCTAGTTGCAAATAAAATATATGACTGCGTTAGATGTCAACAAACTTGCGTATATAGGCGCCACAGGGTCAATGTCGCGTCGTACTTATTGCGTATATTATTTTGTAAATAATAACTATTCATCAATAAAATAACCAAACCCTTTGATCGGCCCTTGTTGGGCATTGCCACGGAAATTAAGACTTGCACATGTAGAAAGATCTAACTTAAATACCAATCTTTCATTTCTCAGGCAAAAAAAGTAACTTGTACTTACTGAAAAAGAAGGTTTTCATAACACAAAGTAGGTTCCTATAGAATAGAATAGAATAGATTTTTATTCAAGTAGAATTTTACAAGTGCTTTTGAATCAAAATAATTTACGACTGGTTCGGAATGTCGTTCCTACCGAGAAGAACCAGCAAGAAACTCGGCGGTTGCTCTTTTCAGCTGTTCAATTTACAATAATATACCATACTATACAAGCAATTGCAGCCCCGCGCATTGTTGGAGCGAGTCAAATCCTTGATTTTTTATCATCTACATAATCTTCGATTGTAGGTATAATATGCTTTTTCCAGGTGCATACTTTTAATAGATTTTTTAAACCTTTGTAAAGTTTAAAACTTTATCTTGTTCTTTAACAGGAATTATATAAATTAACACTTTCCCTGGGAGCCTGGTTGGCGGAGCTTCGTTCGGGATCGCTCGTAAAAATAGCAGTTAATGTTGTAATTAATTTTCATGTTCGCGTAAATCGCCGAGTTATCCTAAGCTATCCCTTTGGAGGTCTGCCTTGAAGTAAAGTCATTAGATTCATAAATAACAACAAGGTACTTCATTTAGAAATGTTTTCAAAAACCCGACTGATGTTGGCACTGCATGAGGTTTGATGTTTATTAAGTCGAAATAATTAAAGATCGTCACAAGTGTAAATTAAAAATGTACAACACCCCCGACAAGTGAAGGTAACAATAACTGGAAAAGAGTTGATAACTTTCAAACGGCTGAACCAATTTTCTTGGATTATAGCTAAGAACACTCGATCAAGCCACCTTTCAAACAAAATAAACTAAATTAAAATCGGTTTATTAGTTTAGGAGCTACGATGCCATAGACAGATACACAGATACACAAGTCAAACTTATAACACCCCTCTTTTTGGGTCGGGGGATAAAAAGATTATCTCACTTGCTCTAACGGTGAAGGAAAACTTCGCGAGGAAACCTGTATACCTGAGAGTTCCCCAAAATGTTTTCAAAAGGTGTGTGAAATCTGCCAATCTGCACTGGGCCAGCGTGGCAGACCATGGCTTAAACCCTTCTCACTCTAAGAGTCCCGTGCTCAGTAGTGGGCCAGCAATGAGTTGATCATGATGATGAATTCAATACCTAGTAAAAAAAAAAATTATAGTGTTACTCGGGGTGATGTTAGGCTTCTATTAATATCCCATGTACCTACATCAAATGTGTCAGGTATTTAAACTGTAAATATCACAGTTAACAGGGCTCTCTCCGTCACTCGCTTCATACAATCGTAGTTCCAATTTCATTTGAATATTAAGCAACCAAAGTCCATGAGCAGACACATTCAAGAAAGTAATATCAGCTGTGTCTGTGGTTTTCCAGATTTCTGTTAAAATATTCGGTTTCAAAGTTACGCGGTCTTAAAAATATACATACAAATCTGCGAGCCCCTGTAGTTTTAAAACTACATATTTTTAGAAAAATATCCTGTAGGTATATCCTAAAACAGATTTTTATTTATTTTTATGTATAATAGTTTTTGAGTACGGAACCCTCAGTACGCGAGTCTGACTCGCACTTGGCCGGTTTTTTCACAAAATTTACAGTCAGTGTTACTCGGGATAATCTAAGGGATTCTAAAAATAGATCAAATGTGTTCAGGTATTTAAACTGTAAATATCACTGCACTGAGACATCGATTGTTCTAGCGCTTCCCGGTTGTTCTCAACTGTAAAACTATCTATTCTGTATTGTCTAGAACTCTAGAATACACTTATAATAGAAAGCTAGAAACAGCAATAAATATAGACTTTCTGTAAGCTGCATCGAATAACCATCTGTTAGCATTGTGAGAACGATAATAATATATCGCTATTGTTTTTTAACATTGTTAGTAGAGTAGGTAGATGGAGTGCATGCAAATAGGAATAGATAATAGAAATAAAATGAAATATATTTTAACAACTTCGACAAGGACAGACAGAAGAATCTATCTATACTTATAATAAAACTGTAACTGGACGATTTCTGTACATTACAAGTGTAAATCAAATATTTATAACACCCCCGACAAGTGAAGGTTACAGTAACTAGAAAAGAGCTGATAACTTTCAAACGGCTGAACCGATTTTCTTAGATTATAGCTAAAAACACTCTCGATCAAGCCACCTTTCAAATAAAAAAAAAACTAAATTAAAATCGGTTCAATAAGTTTAGGAGCTACGATGCCACAGACAGATATACAGATACACACTTCAAACTTATAACACCCCTCTTTTTGGGTCGGGGGTTAAAAATATATATTTTGAAAATTTTAATTGCAGGAAACATTGTTATCGATATAGACTCCAAAACAATTTTTTTTGAAATTTTTGTCCGGCTGTCAGTCTGTATGTGCGCGCATCACGCGAAAACTAATGAACGGATTTAAATGAATTTTGGTTGGTAGCTGATACTCCGGGTTAACATATAGGGTAGTTAGAGGATGGAACTTCTCAATGGGTAATAGCAAATCGATCGCGATCAGTATACTAGCTTTGTAGAAAGTGGACTTTTAGCCATAATAAGTACATAGCATACAATCAGTGGCGTGCAGAGGATTTAGAGCCAGGGTAGGAATTCAATAGGTTGCATGTGGCAACTCATATTGAACCATTACAACCAGGGTAAGCAGTGCTTTTATGCCTCTATGATCTGCACGCCACTGCATACAATACATTTTCATTTTTTCTCCTTTATAAGCCGGGGCAAGTCAATCAGTCATAGAATATGTATCGTATCACTAGGTTTGTTTAGTAAAAATATGGTCTTGAGTGGTCGTTTTAACATCTCCCAGGCATTGACCATATCCCTTAGGGATCCTAGTTTCTGCCATTTCCCTGCGACATGTATAACAAACGATGATTTTGATTCATAGTTATACCTAGCTCATTTGTTGATAAACACAATTAGGTTGGTATTTGTAGGCTAGGTTGGATTCAATAACCGAATTAGTATCGGGTCGTGTTAACGTATTAGAACAATGTCAGCAGGCAGTGTTAGTTTATGCCACGTTTATGCCTTTGTACAATTAAGGACAACAACGTAGGTGTTAAGAGGGCTCTCTCCGTCACTCGTTTCATACAATCGTAGTTCCAATTTCATTTGAATATTAAGCAACCAAAGTCCATGAAATTTTGCAGACATATTCTAGAAACTAATATCTATGTCTGTGGTTTTCCAGATTTCTGTTAAAATATTCGGTTTCAAAGTTACGCGGTCTTAAAAAATTTCATACAAATCTTTGAGCCCCTGTAATTTTAAAACTACATATTTTTAGAAAAATCTAAAACATCACAGACACAGATATTAGTTTCTAGAATATGTCTACAAAATTTCATGGACTTTGGTTGCTTAATATTCAAATGAAATTGGAACTACGATTGTATGAAACGAGTGACGGAGAGAGCCCTGTTAATGCAACAACGTGACAACGTACAGTCATCGTCAACCGAAGATGTCCAATGTTTACCAAATTCCGGTACCTTATATACAAATCGGTTGAGCGGATGGGTCTTTAGGAATCCCGTGGGAACAATTTGATTTTCCGGGATAAAAAGTAGCCTATGTCCGTCCCCGGGATATAAGCTAACTCTGTACCTCAGAATTGGCTAAACTGTTGGGCCACGAAAAGGTAGCAGACAGACAGACAGACAGACAGACACACTTTCGCATTTATAATATTAACTATGAATAGTATGGATTATTGTGATATAATTGTATGGGTAGCTCCGGCATATCCACAATGAATTTAAACTACAGTAAACTCCAAGCATATGAGTTATTACTGACTTCCGTACAACAAAGATAGTGTAATCAAAATAATTTACACGCGAGCATCTTACGAGGGCATTATGCAAAGCGCATACATGTCCAGTTTCCTACATGACATCCTTTATGAGCAGTTTACAAACAAAAGGATGGTTTAGACTACAAAGTAAAATAAATTTAACAACTTAAACAGTTGTAACTTAACTTAAGCAGATGTACTTACCACATTGCTTAATTTATTACCAACTAGCTGATGCCCGCGACTTCGTTCGCGTGAATGTAGGTTTTTTTAAAAATTACGTGGAAACTCTTTGATTTTCCGGGATAAAAAGTAGCCTATGTGCTAATCCAGGGTATAATTTATCTCCATTCTTTTCAGCCCAATCCGTCCGGTAGATTTTGCGTGAAGGAGTAACAAACATACACACACACACATACACACAAACTTTCGCCTTTATAATATTAGTGTGTCCAACTACTTAACTAAGATTGTTAGTTAGTTTCTTGTTTGGTACCTTAGCTATTCAGTGTTTGACAACTAGTCAAATCAGTATATTTTTATCAAACGCCAACTCAAAACACGCGCTAGTATGCGAGCTTTTATGAAATACTGGCATATGACGTCACAATGATTTTGCCACTGTAATTCACGGTATCGCTTGCCACGATAAGCGATACCGTGAATATAAGCTAACTCTGTACCTTTCGTCAGAATCGGTTACACTGTTGGGCCGTGAAAAGGTAGCAGACAGACAGACAGACAGACAGATAGACAGACAGACAGACAGACACACTTTCGCATTCATAATATAAGTATGGATTATTTAGAAACCTTGAAGTGTAGGTTAAAAACCCGTATCATAAAAATTATAAAAAACCGTTATTTTGTACGACACACCTCTTCCAGTGTACTTGTATATTATGTCCATTACAGTGATCAAGGCTCAGAAACCTACCGTAATGTTATAACGATAACTCGTTCACGTTAACAATGATAAATCCAATTTTTCAGCATATCCAAAATTACACTGCACACTGCACAGAACAGTGATATAAATGTTTCACTAGATGGGGCTTCATAGCAACAACGTGCCTATGAACATCGGTGTCTGCACTTCTGTCAATTTGTGGTGAGCGCTGTGGTCTTATTAGTAGGAGGTTCCGGGTTCGATTCTCTTCAGGGGCTTGGAATTTCGCAAGAAGACTATACAAGAACAGATAATGTTACTTACTAAAGCTACGTCTGTGTGAATAAAAAAAGCGGCTAAGTGCGAGTCAGACTCGCGCACCGAGGGTTCCGTGCTCTGGTATTTTTTATGACATTTTACACAATAAATCAAAAACTATTATGCATAAAAATAAACAAAAATCTGTTTTAGAGTGTATGTGAATCCCTTTCATATGATACCCCACTTGGTATAGTTATCCTACCTTGAAAATCGAAACACATTTTAATTTTTTTTTAATAATGTTACCACAAATTCACGGTTTTCAGATTTATTCCTTTACTTGTGCTATTAGACCTATCTACCTGCTAAATTTCATGGTTCTAAGTCAACGGGATGTACCCTATAGGTTTTCTTGACAGACACGACGGACGAACGGACGGACAGACAGACAGACAACCAAGTGATCCTATAAGGGTCCCGTTTTTCCTTTTGAGGTACGGAAACCTAAAAATGTATAGATGTCGCGCAAGTTTAACTTTTGCAAACGGACTGCGTCTAAATCGACCGGTGTTCATTGGAACATGTTGTTACTATGAAGCGCACCATTTAGCGGAACATTTATATCGCTGGCACAGAAGAAAATTGTGTAAATGTATCAAGTAAATCTGTTGTAAATTACATTCGAGCGCGACAGGCGTGCCGACGCAAGCAATTGGCCTGAGTCGGATTTATTTATGCAATTGCGTTAAAGGCGGTACATCGGCTGTTCAGTCGAATGTACTGTATATCTGCATTATGTAGATCTGTTGCATATTACAGAATGAGTTGACCAACGTGTGTGATAAATCTGGTATATTGTAAGCATGGCCATAGCCAGGGCGGGGGGGAGGTTTCAGGGGTCCAACCCCCCGTAATCCCAGAACAAAGCGAAATTACATTTAATTACTGATTCTTGATCTAACCAAATTGTAAAAAATTTCGCGCTCGCTTCGCTTGCACTTTTGTTTCATATTGGTTGCCACCACATATTAGTTCCTAGAATATGTCTGCAAAATTTCATGGACTTTGGTTGCTTAATATTCAAATGAAATTGGAACTACGATTATATGGAGTAAGTGAAGGAGAGAGCCCTGTTAAAGGCGGTATATACATCGACTGTCCAATCGAATGTACTGTATATCTGCATTATGTAGATCCGTTGCATATTACAGAATGAGTTGACCAACGTGTGTGATAAATCCGGTACATTGTAAGCAATGCCGTAGCCGGGGGGGGGGGGGGGGGGAGGTTTTAGGTGTCCAACCCCCCGTAATCCCAGAACAAAGCGAAATTACTTTTAATTTCTCATTCTTGATTTAACCAAATGTTAAATATGTAAAAATATGTTATGTAAATATGTAAAATAATTCACGCTCGCTTCGCTTGCACTTTTGCTTCATGAGGTGCCAATGTGGGGTCCCAAAACAATATGAAGCATAAAAGGTTCGTGTGGCTTATAATTGGCACCGGCTCCAAATAATATTACTGTAGAACTACATTAACTCTCGAACATAATATATTCGGTAATAAATTATATTACTTTTTAATTTTCAGTGTGTGTGGTTATTGAAATCGTTTTTTTTTTTACAAATAACAAAAAGGTATTTAGATATTTTTACATAGCAGAGGCCTCCAATTATACGTTTAAGTAAAATACAAAATTAAGGGAAAAAGAGACGTTAATGTACTAAATTTTAATGATATACAAAGGAAACTCTATATAGACGGGGCAGTTTGTTAAATATTATATCTCATAGTAAGGCTGTTGTCATAAGATACACCGTTGGACGCGCGTTTTTATATTTTCTTTACATCTTTTCGTTAATCAACCCATTTCCGCCCCACTATTGAGTACGGGTCTCCTCTCAGAATGAGAAGGGTTTAGGTTATAGTCTGCCACGCTGGCCCAATGCGGATTGGCAGACTTCACACACCTTTGAGAACATGGAGAACTCTCAGGCATGCAGGTTTCCTCACGATGTTTTCCTTCACCGTTAAAGCAAGTGATATTTAATTGCTTAAAACGCACATAACTGAAAAGTTAGTGGTGCATGCCCGGGATCGGACCCGCGACCTCCGATTGGAAGGCGGACGTTCTAACCACTAGGCTATCACAGCCTTACATCACATTTTTAAAATCAGTTATACACCTCCAGGATATTTCATATAAAATATATAATATGTGGAGTTATCGCCAACTTGCAATTAGAAAGGTACGGGTACAGTGCATGATGGGGTATTAGCCAGACAACCTCCCCGTGTGCTTGAGTGTTGCGGGTAACAGAAGGGCTTGCGGTGTTCCCTGGTAACATGGTTAACGATTTCCCTTCATGGGATGTTGTTAGCCATGGCTAACCATATCCCATATAGCATTGTGATCAGGCAGGAAGAGGATGTTGTCTGCGCGTCCCTCTGAGTATTCCGAGCATAGGGCACAGGACACGCACCCATGGGGCTAAAGATTAGGCGCAGGATCGGCTGTATGTGCTCTCTGAGGAACGGGGTGAAACACCTCAAACTTCATAACCTCGCTTCCTCAATTAATATTTCGTGTGAAAGACCTTTACTGGCCGCTTTTCCAACGCGGACGGAAAGGTCAGTCCATTGTTGCGAAGGTTATTTGTCAAATATTCAAGGCCAAAGGGCTACGAATAATTTCTATTGTGTACAACACGGATTTATGTAAAGGGATCTTAAATATTACTTGATTGTACAGTTAATTAGGGACGTTATACCGTCACATTTCCAAAGATAATGGTTCCCTGAGAATTCTGTCATATAGCCAAACTAAGAGAATAATATAGCCAAACCCCCGACAGACCGGTGCTCTGATAGTAGCAATAGGTCATAAAATCAGTTCGCTTGTATGGTACACAAACTTTAATTACTAAGTACAAGATTTAATTACTTATTTTTAATATACAGCCCAAATAAATGATAAAAGAGCGTGGATTTGACCTGCAGCTTGCTTCAGCAATGCGCAGGACTTCAATTACTTTTATGCCTGGCCTAATATTGTATATCAAGTCTTTGAGAAGAGCAACCGCCGAGTTTCTTACTGGTTCTTCTCGGTAGCAAAGGCAATCCGAACCAGCGGTAGATGCTTTTGAAGATTCAAAAGTTTAATTGGATAAATATATTTTGAATGATGAATTTTGAATTTATGTATACACAAGTGTAAATTAAAAATTTATAACACCCCCGACGATCCAAAGTATCTGAGTTTTCCAAAACATCATTTTCAAATAAATAATTATGTATTTAGGCAACATCCATCTCGACAGCTTGACATTTGTCTATTGACATAATATTATGAACCTAACGGTTATCTAACCTTCTTTTCTACAAGAAAACTAGAAAAGAGCTGATAACTCTTAAACGGCTGAACCATTTTTTTTAGATTATAGCTAAAAACACTCTCGATCAAGCCACCTTTCAAACAAAAAAAAACTAAATTAAAATCGGTTCATTCGTTTAGGCGCTACGATGCCACAGACAGATACACAGATACACAGATACACAGACACACAGACACACAGATACACACGTCAAACTTATAACTCCCCTCTTTTTGGGTCGGGGGTTAAAAATGATGCTACTAAACAGCGTGTGCTTGCGAAGCATTTTACTAGTTCTAAAGTAAGTAAATATCAGAGGTTTAAAAAACAATTTTTTTGAAAAAGAATACCCCTCATTCAATACGGGGCGTCAAGTAGAAAATTTTACCTCCGCGCAAACTTGAATGAGGCCTTTTTGTGAAGAAAAGCGTTTTATGTAGCATTATTTTTAAATGTATCTCGGATTTTAAATACCATTACAGGGCTTTTAGAGGGAAATGAAAACTTTTCCTTAATTTCGATTCATTTAGAACAGGTTTTATAATATGATATTATGACTTGCATGTGATTTCATATTTATCATAACAAAATATGTATGCAAGGAATACCTAATAATGCGGAAGATTCAAAAATGGTCTTTTTAACCCCCGACCCAAAAATAGGGGTGATATAAGCTTGACGTGTGTATCTGTGTATCTGTCTGTGCCATCGTAGCTCCTAAACTAATGAACCGATTTTAATTTAGCTTTTTTTGTTCGAAAGGTGGCTTGATCGAGAGTGTTCTTAGCTCTAATCCAAGAAAATCGGTTCAGCCGTTTGAAAGCTATCAGCTCTTTTCTAGTTACTGTAACCTTCACTTGTCGGGGGTGATATAAATTTTTAATTTACACTTGTGTAAAATAATTGTACATAGTATAATATATAACAATGTATAGCATGTAATTGAGTAAATAAAGGCTTTTATTATCAATCAATTTGTCTTTTTGTACCTATAGAAAAACATAGACAGATAGGATAGGATAGGATAGGATAGGATAGGATAGGTTTTAATAACTTGTTTTACTATTATCAATAACGCAGACGCGGCACGTAGATATAATTTACACGTGCACGTGACGCTGTTATGTAAATTAAACTTCAGACGTGAGGGTTATTAATTTAAAACGGGCGATGATATTGCGATATTGCCATGTTAGTTTTATTATAGTTGTTCTGCTGTTATTAATATTCTATGAACTTGTGATTACAAGTGTAAATTAAAAATTTATAACACCCCCGACAAATGAAGGTTACAGTAACTAGAAAAGAGCTGATAACTTTCAAACGGCTAAACCGATTTTCTTGGATTAAAGCTAAGAACGCTCTCGATCAAGCCACATTTCAAACAAAAAAGAACTAAATTAAAATCGGTTCATTAATTTAGGAGCTACGATGCCACAGACAGATACACAGATACACACGTCAAACTTATAACACTCCTCTTTTTGGGTCGGGGGTTAAAAACTGCCTGGTAGGGATACGTATTCAGTTTTTAGAACTGCTTAGGTTCGAGTATTGACTGCCTCGATGGTCTATTGGTTAGCTTATTAGGCTGACAAGGTTTTGGGTTCAAGTCCCGGATAGATTTTTTTGTCAAGAAATTCTGTTTCATTTTCGTGTCTTGGAGAAAGCCATTTTTTCAACTGATGTCTCTCCAGTCATGTCGGATTTTCAATATTAATATTTAATCTAACTGTGCCTAGTATTTAAAACAAAGCTCAATAACTTGACGTTTCTAAGTCACACGCCCTAGTGTAGGTACCTAATGACAAAGCTTGCACGGGGTCTTCTTTTCATTCGAATCATTTGTGAAAAGACTTGGAAGCTTGATTATTATCCTAAAAAGGCCTACCATTAAATTTCAATTCATGGTAAGTCATAATCCGCAATGAGAAAGAAAGAAAGGAAAATAATCATTTCTACAATGGTTATAAGACAATATGACAGAGAGAGAATGAAGTACACACTGATATATCATAAAAACATCCCAAGTTATAAAAATAATGGTTATAAAATAAATACCAATAAAATATCATGTTTAATGATAGTTATATTAAACATTGTTATAAAATAATAAGTTTTACTATGAGGATGAATGAACTGATATTAGGAATTGACTATGTTTTGAATAGGTATGTATGATGAATTTATGAACAAAAATTACGTAGAATAAATAAATTATTATAATTATGAGATAATAATCACTGTATTTGGAAAACGTATTAGATAATAAAGGCTTTTTATCGTTCCGTACCTCAAAAGGAAAAACGGAACCCTTATAGGATCACTTTGTTGTCTGTCTGTCTGTCTGTCTGTGAAGAAACCTATAGGGTACTTCCCGTTGACCTAGAATCATGAAAGGCGGGGAAGGTAGGTCTTATAGCACAAGTACAGGAATAAATCTGAAAACCACGAATTTGTGGTCACGTCATTTAAAAAAAAATTAATATATGTTTCAATTTTCAAAGTAAGATAACTATACCAATTGGGGTATCATATGAAAGGGTACATTCTAAAACAGATTTTTATTTATTTTTATGCATAATAGTTTTTGATTTATCGTGCAAAATGTTGGAAAAAATACCCGAGTACGGAACCCTCAGTGCGCGAGCATGACTCGGACTGGCCGGTTTTTTTATATTTTATTTATTATATTAGAGAGAAACGTTCATCCGTCTACTTTAATGCCATTGTAAAACACAAATCCCTATTTAAAAGGACGACCAACGATTAATGGTGAAACAAACAGAAGTGGTTACTTAAGGGCACTTAAATTACCTAACCGCGAGATGTAGAGGATTTAGGATTTACTGAATAAATAGGTGTCTGACTAAGGCTAGGGACAGATCCACCGGAAATTTGCTGCGTGGAAACCGAGCTGATCTCCTACCCAACTACAACTTGACTGAATGAAAATCTGAGGCTTTTGTATGACTGTTTGTGTTCATGTTACCTGTGCGGAAGACTATGTAAGAGAAAATGTCGTGGTTAACATTTCTGTGCAATTTTGAAAACATACACTCATGAGTCACATACACATTTTGAGAGGAAAATTAGATTCCATCAAAGTGAACTAAAGTGAGAAATCTCTCGGTTTTGATCCTGAACAATAATCATCCTAAGGTTGAAGTGACATCAAAAATACCTAGTCGTTGCATAGCCTACCTAGCGTCAAATGTAGGTAATATTTGACACCTACCAGTGTTGGTGAAACCTTGATGTTTTGTTACTTTCCTAACTGTTGCGAACTGTGATTCTACGGCGTTGGTATAGGAGTGACAGTTACACAAAGAAAACATTATTGAAATTCTGCGGCAAACGGACTGTGTAGACGCACAGACTGTTTTTTTCCGCCTAGCTCTAGATAATAGCGCTCTCCTAACATTACAGGTACGACATATTGGCGTGAAATAACGCATATTTCCGTTCGCGGTTTGTCGTTAGGTCCGACCCTGGCCTTAGAAGAAGAATGAATAGCAATACGTCAGCCGAGGGACGCGATTGAGCGCTTTGCGATAAAAACTAGTGTTGCGACCCGACGAAATATCGATAAAATTGCGATGAAAAACTACTCTAGCGGATAAAAAATGTTTTAATTGTAGCCAGATATTCACGCCAATTTCGTTGTACAAAATTTAAATAAAATATCTATTTTTTAGTTTAGTTAGAAAATTGAGTTCTGTTAAATTGGCATGAAAAAGTTTTAAATGGTACGATGGCATTGAAATAATATTGGAATGCCGTATATACACGATTTTTATAACAGACTAGTTGATTACTTCCTTCTTTGCACGGGTGGGCTACTTATTCCACAGAAGAATAAGTAGATATAAACCTGCCTTGTTTAATGTCTGACTGATATTATAATGAAACCTGGTATTGAACTGCATTTATAATAAAAATATTTTGCTATCGCACTTTTAATGACTTCTATAATGTTTTTATCAGAATTCAGATAAAATTCTGATCCAATCAGGTGAACGAATACTTAGATACTTAATGAATAGACAAGCAAATACTCGTTTTTAGGTTTCTGTTAAGGGTGCCAATTCTATCACTAAGCGTCCGTCTGTACGTCCTTCCGTCTATCTGTCAGCGGTATCTCATGAAACCTAATAGGTAGAGAGTTGAAATTTGCACAGAATGTGTATTCCTATTGCCGCTATAATAACCAATAGGTAATTAATACAATATTTTTTTTAGAATGGACATGATGGACATTCTAAAATTTTTTTTCGTAAACAAGAATAAAATAAAATAGTACATAATCTTGTAAGATGGTATCCAGAACCCTTCGGGTGCGAGCCAACTCGCACTTGACCTATTTTTATTAATTATTATTTATTTTAATCTAACTCTAGAGACTCTCTAAAGACCTAGATTAAACACCGAACTTTAGACTAATCTTGATGAAATTGATCATTTATCAAGATTTGTATTTAAAGAAATCTGATAAAAATGTAATTGTTTGCTAAAACCAAGTCATCATCTGCTCTTGGGTTATGGTAGAAATATTGTTTTACTTTGATTTTAATATTGTTACTAGATGACGAGACACCTACTTCGTCCGCGTGGTTTTAGGTTTTATTGAATCCCGTGGGAACTATACAATTTTACGGGATAAAAAGTTGCCTATGTCCGTACCCGGGATGTAGGCTAACTCGAAACTAAATTTCATCAAAATCGGTCAAACTGTTGGGCCGTAAAAAGCTCGCAGACAGACAGACATACTTTCGCATTTATAATATTAGTATGGAAGTATGGATTGCCTATATCGATTAGATGTTGCCAACCCTAAAATATTCAGAGCAGAACGGACTAATTTTATTGGGTGGATTTAGAAGGCTATGATAATATACAGATAGGGTCCTCCTCCGCTACTCCTTGCTTATTTTCTGGTTCAGGACTTTAAGGATTCACTTAAAGTGATAAGAATTTGAGGAGACCACATTTTTCTGAATAAATTTATCGTTCCGGAGATCCCTTGATACAATATAATACCTACCTACAAAAGGGGATAAGTTATACGGCCAAATTTGTTTTGAAATAAAATTACCACATCCATACTAATATTATAAATGCGAAAGTGTGTCTGTCTGTCTGTCTGTCTGTCTGCTACGTTTTCACGGCCCAACCGCTGAACCGTTTTTAATGAAATTTGGTACAGACTTGGCATACATCCCGGGGAAGGACATAGGCTACTTTTTATCCCGGAAAATCAAAGAGTTCCTACGGGATTTTAAAAAACCGAACTCCACGCGGGCGGAGCCGCGGGCATCCTCTAGTCCATACTAATATTATAAATTATATTAATTTATAATATAATATTATATATTATATTATAATAAAATTATTATATAATATTAAAAATTTTCGTAACATTCTTCTTTCATCTTTATTTTTTAAATACTGTTCGTATATATATAAGATTTAATTTCTATGCATATTTGTCATTTAAATACTTAATCTCATGTAGTAACCACTTTATATTGTAAATTTTTATTAAGCCTTCATGTTAAAAATTCTGTGTATATCTTGTGTAATGTATATTTTATTTAGGTATAGTATTGCTGTGTACACCTATTAGGGGTTGTCACTTAGATTAGGATCTTTTGTTTTTATGTTTGGACCATTTTTAGTTATAACCTGTTGTGTGTACCTTTGAATAAATAAATAAATAAATAAAAAATGCGAAAGTGTGTCTGTCTGTCTTTCTGTCTGTCTGTCTGTCTGCTACGTTTTCACGGCCCAACCGCTGAACCGATTTTAATGAAAGGTACAGACTTGGCATACATCCCGGGGAAGGACATAGGCTACTTTTTATCCCGGAAAATCAAAGAGTTCCTACGGGATTTCAAAAAACCGAACTCCACGCGGGCGAAGCCGCGGGCATCCTCTAGTTAAGTATAAAGTATCTAAGTATATCATATTCTTTATGCCACTAGTAGGTAGCTAAGTCAGTTACTCTGGTTCCCCTACGGATTTCAAGAGAAACTTTGAATATAGCTTCCATCGTCTATTGAGTGACTTTAAGCTTTCTTATGAGGTCTATAGTTAGCGACGGGTTGCGAAGCTAAAATTTTAATGGCCAGGGCTTATAATTTGAAAAACCGTTAGATGTTGTTGGTTCTGAGTTGCTAGAATGGATACCTTGCACTGGAAAGTATGGCGTTGGCAGACCGCCCACTAGGCTGACAGATGACGTCAAAGGAATCGCACGTACCTACCTGTAACATTTTAGGGTTTCATACCCAAAGGGTAAAACAAAGCCCTATTAATGCCACTTTGCTGTGTCTGTCTGTCTGTCTGCGTATCACAGGTCTCTAGCTCGTAGACTTTAATGAGTTACAAACCTTGATTTTTGGCATTTGGTGTAGAACGTTGATCCAAAACCAAATATTGGAGTTATGTTCGTTTCAACATAATTAAATATCACTTACTTTAACGATGAAGGAAAACATTGTGAGGAAACCTGCAAGCCTGAGAGTCCATAATGTTTTCAAAGGGGTCTGAAATCTGCCAATCCGTACTTGGATATGTGATTATGGTCTAAACTTTCTTATTCTGAGCAGTCTAGGTCACAAAAACATAGTGAACTGTAAGTAGGTATTAGAATAAACTAAGGACAGTTATTGGAATCTTAATTATCTGTAGAATCTTAAGCTAGAATAATATTACTTATTAGCCCATAGGCTAGAGGGTGGTAGTGGCAATAAAGCTGCCATAAATGTGAAAGTGTGTCTATCAGTCTGTCTGTCTGTCTGTCTGTCTGTCTGTCTGCTACCTTTTCACGGCCCAACAGTTTAACCGATTCTGACGAAAGGTACAAGGTTAGCTTATATCCCGGGGACGGATATGGACAGACATATTTTTTATCCCGGAAAATCAAAGAGTTCCCACGGGATTCCCAAAACCCCATCCGCTTAACCGATTTGTACTTACGTCCCTGTAATTGACATATAGGCAACATTTTATCCCGGAAATTCAAACAGTTCCCACGGGATCTTTAAAAACCTAAATCCACGCGGACGAAGTCCCGGGCATCCTCATTATAATGGAGCTTTATGGTAAGAAAAAAAAATCTGAGTGGAAAATCCGTGTTGAATAGGGGACCGGCAATGGGATGGCGATGAGGACTGTGGCACCAGCGAGACCGTGAAAAAGTATGACATAGTGCGATCATTACAGTGCACTAAAAACTTCCCGAACAATCAGTTAAAATAACGACCCTCCCATCGGACAAAGGTTGAACCGATTCGACTGCCGTTAACAGGGCTCTCTCCATCACTTGCTCCATACAATCGTAGTTCCACTTTCATTTCAATATTAAGCAACCAAAGTCCATGAAATTTTGCAGACATATTCTAGAAACTTATATATATGCCTGTGGTGTTTTAGTTTTTTTTTTTAAATATGTAGTTTTAAACTACAGTTACAGGGCTCAAAGATTTGTATGTGAATTGTTAAGACCGCGTAACTTTGAAACCGAATATTTTAACAGAAATCTGGAAAACCGCAAGCATAGATATTAGTTTCTAGAATATGTCTGCATTTGATGGACTTTGGTTGCTTAATATTCAAATGAAATTGGAACTACGTTTGTATGGAGCGAGTGACGGAGAGACCCCTCTTAAGCCGAGCTGTCAGATCCAAATCTAAATGTAAGCGTCAATGGTTGGCCAATGCCGGCAGATGGGCCGATAGTTACTGGCCTAGCAAAAAATATAGCTGCGATTTATATTGGTGGGGTACAAGTTGGTAGCTTCAGCGGTTTAATATACAGGGTGTAAATAGAATGCTAGCAAAAACAAAGACAGGTACTGATGATAACTGATGAAATACCATAAAAATACTAGGACTTTTTTAAATCCTGTATTTTTTAAAGGTTCACGACATATTACAAATAAAACATCTACTGACGCTAGAGGTCAACGAACGTCCCGTTAATAGCGTTTTCTATTGCGAGGTCACTATTCCATCACCTTGGGACCCCAACGTTAAGACCAGACCATGACGTGTGGAAGTCTCTACAAGAGACTTATGTCTAAGGTTAGGTAAGGTCTACGTATATTGGTTGACTATGGTGATGACGAACTATGTGCACTGTCTTACCATTAAGAGGGCTTTCTCCGTCACTCGCTTCATACAAACGTAGTTCCAATTTCATTTGAATATTAAGCAACCAAAGTCCATGAAATTTTGCAGACATACTCTAGAAACTAATATCTATGTCTGTGGTTTTCCAGATTTCTGTTAAAATATTCGGTTTCAAAGTTACGCGGTCTTAAACCTACAAATCTTTGAGCCCTGTAATTTTAAAACTACATATTTTTAGAAAAATCTAAAACAC
Organism: Maniola jurtina; assembly: GCF_905333055.1. Taxonomy (NCBI): domain Eukaryota; kingdom Metazoa; phylum Arthropoda; class Insecta; order Lepidoptera; family Nymphalidae; genus Maniola; species Maniola jurtina. The sequence goes on from NC_060053.1 coordinate 3,725,787, forward strand.
CACAGACACAAATATAGTTTCTAGAGTATGTCTGCAAAATTTCACTGACTTTGGTTGCTTAATATTCAAATGAAATTGGAACTACGATTGTATGAAACGAGTGACGGAGAGAGCCCTGTTAAGATTTTCAAAAAGTTTGACATTGTACGATCATTGTAATAGAAAGTGCAAGTTATGGAGTCATTCGCACTTTACAGGTTTCCGATGTTTTACAAATATTGGGAAAACTATACTAGATTTTAAGTACTTCTAATCGCTGCCGCTTATGACTTGGTGCCTCTCAAAACAAAGAAAGGGTTCCGCTCAATCTTGAAAGCTCGGACTGTATTTTATTTGATTTCCTGTCACTTGTCAGGATTATGGCCAATGTTGTACAAAACTTGGGCCAACTCGGCTGTGGATTGATGAAGGTTACAACAGTGGCGTTGATGTATTGCTTTACAATTTTTTGAAAACTGTTTGCATTTTCATTGTATACGGGACGTGTAGCTTATTGCAATGGTGGATATCAGTCGATTATACTAGTTAAGCAAGTTTGACTAAAGTAATGGAATGGGTGACCGTCTTTGGAGGTCCAAAGGCCTTTTCGTTTCCTCCAGCATTGGAGGGTCTCGCTTATTATTACACTAACCCAAGAGTCGAAATCTCGTTCTCTTAGTGAATTGTAATGCAGAACGTTCAGAGAATCCATCGTACTATTATGCCAAGAAAACTCCTACCATTATATGATCTATGGAAAGGGGTTAGGACTCTCAGAAATGAGCAATAAAACGAAGAGAGAGATACCTACAAAATGTAGCAGACCATAGTAAAATTATTTATTTACAAGCTATATTACGTACACAAAGGAGTTGGGATGTCGACCGCTTGAATACTAGCCATCTATCAAACTAGCTTTGAATTCATATTTTATTCGAGGTTTAGTGGGTACTTGAATAATGTGGCTACTTTAGCTACTGGCTAGTGGATTCTCGCTACTTGCGTAAATAATAGGTATGGAGAATCGATGGCAGATTGAATCATAACGTACCAGACGTGGATTTAATGAAGCCTTGATTACAAAAATGACGTAGCTTATATAGGGATAGTAATAGTCAGCAAGCTGACATGGTGGTGGACAGGCTATGTCTTTTATTATTCAGATACAAGTTAGCCCTTGACTGCAATCTCACCTGGTAGTAAGTAATCACCTAAGATGGAAGTGGACTAACCTGGAAGGGGTATGGCAGTTTTTATTAAACCCATATCCCCTTGGTTTCTACACGGCATCGTACCAGAACGCTAAATTGCTGATAGGGTGGTAACTAGCCACAGTCAAAGCCTGCCACCAGGCAGACCAGAGATTTAGAAATTTTAAATTTCCAAACTTCTTGCCGGGAATCAAACTCGGGACCTCCCACTAATAAGACCACATCGCATCGATTACCACTACGCCTGAAGATCGTCAGGGTAATCATTTGTGAATCGCAGATTGCGAAGTCACAGATGAGATGGCTGCCGGAAGAGACAGTTTCTGGAGTAGAGAATGCGTTTTCGTACCAGCAAGTGCAGCGTGGGTCAGTTTTCAGTCCACAGCTGGACAGACGACCTTAAAATTTAGCATTTCGGTGATGCGATCTTTCTGAAGTTTTTACCTATCTCAAAATCGCCTAATGCGCCTATAGAAGTTTTCACTTAAAAAATTGTATGCATACTTTTTGTTTTGTATTTCTTATATCACCCTAAGAAATATAGGTACCTACCTTGCTAATTGGGCGGGTGCAGGTACTTTAGCCAAGGATGCTTCATACGCGTAAAATATTTGATCCAAGTCTTGTACGTGTCAAGTATACACGTTTGCCTAGACTTTGTGCCTTAAGGATGTTAAAAGATCGGTTGTGTAGTCATAGTGCAAGAGATAAATACAGCCCGCTGACAAAAGGACGGATAATGGATGAAATAAGTAGGCAGCGGAGGCTCAGTAATAGGGTCCCGTTAGCCCCCTTTGAGTACGGAACCCTAATAAATACAAGAACTTTTTATACAATTTATAACACCCCCGACATGTGAAGGTTAGTAACTAGAAAAGAGCTGATAACTTTCAAACGGCTGAACCGATTTTCTTCGATTATAGCTAAGAACACTTTCAATCAAGCCACCTTTCAAACGAAAAAAACTAAATTAAAATCGGTTCATTAGTTTAGGAGCTACGATGCCACAGACAGATACACAGATACACACGTCAAACTTATAACACCCCTCTTTTTGGGTCAGGGGTTAAAAACTATAGCTGTACCTACAATCTACCTTTAAATTACAATAATTCGAACAAACGTTGTGTAAACGTGCCGAAACATAGTACAGGAATAATTAAATCCGAAAACAAAAGCAATTACAGTTGAACTTTACTCAACTTTGTTCAAAGTTGAATTTTCCGAGTCTAAAGCACACACACGGAATCTGTCCCTTGAAAAACCATTACAAGGCACGTGACCAATTAGGGGGTGAAGGGTTTGTATTGATTGTGGAAAACCCTACCTTTGTTTAGATTTCGTTTCCGTTTGAAATTTCTGTACTAGGTTAGGTATGTATTGAATTTTTTTTCTGTCCATCTAAACCAGAGGTTCCCAGATTTTTTTCTCATAGTCCACGTTCAAATTTTTTTTTAAAAGACCCCCTGCAGCTACATTTCTACCATATTCCCAAAACTTGTCAAAAATATGAAGACTAGATTTAACTATGGTGCGTTGTGGCGTAGTTCGGCTACGAAGTGTTAATAATTTTTGAAAAATAGTGAGAATTGTTTTTGCTGTTAGTAGATGTCAAAAAAGTAAAGTTGGCACATCAAAAAAGTAATTTCATCCAACTTTACTTTTTTAACATCTTCTCATAGCACAAGAAACCAATCAATTCTCAATTATTTAATTTAGAAAACATTGATCGGTGAAGTCGAGCCAACATTTTAGTTCTTCACTATCGAAAGCGGATAAATTTTTGTGGACCCCCGATTACGAATATTGAACCCCCATTTTTTGTCACACCAACGTAGACCCCCGTCGAGTCTCCCGTGGACCCCTGGGGGTCTTTCAATCGGGTTTGTTTTACCTGACTATAAGTTCTAGAAGTATCTCATTGATAGCTAAGTAGCACAGCGTAAGGATATTACATACAGAGGTTAGGCGAAGGCGTCTAGACAGAGCAATCGCGACAAAGGAGCGATCCGAACTGGCCTACGTAGTTAGTGTCGTATTAGTCATTTACCACTAGATCAAAGGCGTTGGACTACTGTCTTTCTTTATACTATCCGTTACTAGTCGGGGGTCCGGGGTTCGATTCCAGGCATGCACCTCTAACTTTTCGGAGTTTTGTGCGTTTTAAGCAATTCATTATAACTTGCTTTAACGGTGAAGGTTATTTTTATTAAACTTACAAATAAGTCGTCAAAAACATCTACCGCTGGTTTGGATTTCGGAATAACTTTCCTACCGACAAGAACCAGTAAGAAACTTGGCGGTTGCTCTTTTTAACGATTTGATATAGGTAGGTATAATATTATGCTATGTATGTAGTAATTGAAGTCCCGCGCATTGTTGGAGCGAGCTTCAGGTCAAATGCACGCTCTTTTATCATCGATGAAAGATGAAGTTCTCATTGCACATTTCTTGTATTATTATTGATAGATAAAGAGTGTATAGATGATTTTAAGGTACTTTGTGTGGCTTTATTTTACATTTTATTTTAATTTTATACAAATTTACTTATTATCCAGCAGAAAGCAAAAGTGCCAATGGGCAGGCCATGTTTGTCGTAGCGGCAATGGCGGTTGGAGGCGAAAAGTCCTGAAATAGAATAGAATAGATTAAGAATAGAATAGATTTTTATTCAAATAGATTTACACTTTGACTTTAGACTTTTACAAGTGGTTTTGAATCGTCAAATAATTTACCACTGGTTCGGAATGCCATTCCTACCGAGAGGAACCAACAAGAAACTCGGCGGTTGCTCTTTTCAATCCAGAGTAGAGACCGCGTATAAGGAAGCGTACAGTGGGGTACCCTCCAGGCTGTAGATCGACGATATTATAATGAGGCTAGCGGGAAGTGACTGATGAGAAAGTCTGGGGCCTGGGTGTCGTGGGCCCATTAAAGAAGGCCTAGGTCCAACAGTGGACGTCCAGAGGCGTTTCGGGTCATCTATTACTTACCTAGTCCTTATATTATGTCGTGAAAATGTAAATAACAAAATCATTAGCCGAAAATCCAGCAGTACCTACAAAAGGTGTAAAGCGTACGTAGGAACCCCCGCTTTCACCTCAAACTAATCAGTCATCAAAGCACCAGCGTCTGAATTGCGAATAAAATCTCTACATAAATGTACGCTTTTCAACATTGAGCTGGTGGTTTAAGTCATAAGAATCGCTGAGAATATAACCATTTTTTTTTAAAAGTTAACTATCACTTGGCTGCAATCAAACCTACAAGGAACCAAATGCTTAATTTGCTATAATCCGCCAAACCATATGGTGCAACATGCAGCATGTGACATGCACTGCCCGCCCTCCCACTGATAAAAATGCAGGAAAAGCCAGCCACCCAGGAAGCCACACGCACCACCACCACACAGCACCACACAAATCCCAAATATGGTGACGGGGCGAAACGTGCGTCGAGTGGTGTTGGGACATCTATCACAATGGAACAACGTGAAGTCGTTGACGACTATGCGTTGTACCACACAACAAAATCCTTCAAATTACTGGGGCTATAAGTACCGAGAATTGGAGAACTCTCACCTCCCTTTGCGCAGCTCGGTTACAACACCACTCTCTGAGACTGTGTGTGTTACCTGACACACACCAGTTACAAACACATAACAACACACCAACAGTTCAACATTTTATGTGTTGAGTGTTGTAAAAGTAGTGTAATATGTAGGTTGCTTACGCGATGAATTTGAACAAAAGGTGATACAAAATTATTTAGGTTAGATTAAGAAACATTTTTTAAACAATAGCATTTAAGATTTCATTATAATTAATATTAGTTCATAAAGGAGTCGATCATAAGCCTGCACAGAATAAACACGTCTACCACAACACCATTTATCATTTAATACCACCACAAAGTTTAATATTTCAGTAGCATGGCCTAGTCGCAATATTTATCAAGTGTACTAGTTAAGCAACTTTGACCTAGCTCGGTTACTGGATGGGTTACCGAATTAGGAAGTTCGAATTTTGCCTTTTTCTCAATTCTGTATTTTGGAGTTAGTCCCAGTTATTATCACTTACAACATATCATCATACAACATGTTACCTTAGAGTCGAAATCTTACTCAGTTGGATAGGATCCGGGAGCATAAAAAAATTAATATTTGTAAGAGGTCACTAGTTTTTTTTCCCAATGAAGAATACGATTAGGTATATATGAATAAAGCAGGTCTCAAAACCAAAGTGAAAAAGAATGAAAACCAGAGGAAAGAACGAACGAGAAATTGAGAAAAAGGGGTCTAAGGGTTAAAGATGGTAAAACAGGTTCTTTTTATTTTTCGTCGAAAAACAGCTAATTTTACACAACACCCTTTTACAAGAGTTTCAAAAATATATGCTCCTACAAAATATTATTCAATCAAAGATTATGTAAATGATAAAAAAGCGTGGATTTGAATTGCAGCTTGCTTCAGCAATACCCTTGACTGCAATTACTGTAATGTCATAATATTGTAAATTGAATATTTGAAAAGAGCAACTGCCGAGTTTCTTATTGACTCTTTTTGGTAGGAGAGGCATTCCAAACAGTGGTAGATTCATGACGATTCATAAGCACTTGTGAAAGTTTCTTTGAGTAAAAATCTTTCTTTTTCTATTTTTCATAAAGTCTAAGCAGTCTTATCAAATCTGGATTACCACCTGACCCCCGTTATATGCCGGCACAATGTTATCACTCCAATTACGTAGTTTATAAGGTGCAGGGAGATGTTTTACTACTAGAGAGTGTATTCCTCCTCAATATGACCTCAAATTAAATGGCTCAAATTACTGGCAAGCCTACGAGGCTAGACACATAAACAGTGATAATCGAAATCACGTCTGAATGGCCAATACGCACTAACTTTTGGCTAACATCGCATCGAGGACACATCACACATTCAGCAAAAGCAACAATTTTGTTTGATAGCCACGATTGTTATTGTCACAATAATGTAATCACAGCTCCCGTGCTAGCACCTCTGCTTCACTCTACGATTCTTAGCTGACAAGTATTCAAATAGTAATGTAAAAAGAATTACTAAAAAAGATAAGGATATCCAAATGTTTCCTACAAAAGAAAGCTTATATTCCTCTTTCATCTTAGGTCGTTTTTTAATTAAATCACACTAATATTATAAAGGCGAAAGTTTGTATGTGTGTGTGTGTGTGTGTGTATGTTTGTTACTCCTTCACGCAAAAACTATTGGACGGATTTGGCTGAAATTTGGAATGGAGATAGATAATATCCAGGATCAGCACATAGGCTACTTTTTATCCCGGAAAACCAAAGAGTTCTCACGGGATTTCGAAAAACCTTAATCCACGCGGACGAAGTCGCGGGCATCATCTAGTTATCAATATGTGGGAACTTTTAAGACTGACCTTATGTATGAAGTTTGCTACTCCACAGGTGAGCTACCTCAGTGGTGTGTAGGACTTTTTTAATTAAAGGACGCCGAAGTTCCAGGTGACTAAGCTTATTAAACATTTTTAGGATCTTTTTAGTATTCAAATGAGATCAGGAACAGAATTAATTAAGAGTAATAAGAAAGGAGACAATATAATTAATATTATTCCATGTTTTTACGCATAGCTTTACGATGCCTCGCGGTCCAATAGTAAAATGACGAGGGGACTAGATCAAAATAGTTCCTTAGCACACTTTTTAAGATCGTCAACTTTCCAAAACCAAGTCAACTTACTAGATCTAAAAGTTTTTAGCACAGCCGAATTAACAAGCTACTAAACCAACGAAGTAGTTTTTTTTATGTTTTATTCAGATACAAGTTAGCCCTTGACTGCAATCTCACCTGGTGGTAAGTGATTATGCAATCTAAGATGGAAGCAGGCTAACCTGGAAGGGTTATGTCAGTTTCTATTAAACCAATACCCCGTTGGTTTCTACACGGCATTGTACTGGAACGCTAAATCGCTTGGCGGGACGGCTCAGGCGGTAGGGTGGTAACTAGCCACGGCCGAAGCCTCCCACTAGACCAGACCAGAAACTTTAGAAATTATTAAGTTCCAAATCCCTGTCGGGAATCGAACCCGGGACCTCCCACTAATAATAATTAAAATGATTGTTCATAGAAATTAAACAGTTCAATCCTTAAATTGATATTCTACAACCCCTCTTATACTTATCACTCATGACAATTATCTATTGATAACGTGGGCTTATAGAAAATTCAACGCTCGAATTATTAACTAAGTAATTATTACACGGTACATGGGCAATCGTACACGGGTAAAGATGATTTCTCACAAGACGTCATTGCACGAACTAAGCAGTTTCCATTTGCTATTAGTATAGGAAATGTATAACAGACGGGGTTTTTTTTATAAAAAATCGGCCAAGTGCGAGTCGGACTCGCGCACTGGACGGTTCCGTACTCCAGTACTTTTTCCAACATACATATAAGGGTTTCGTTTTTCCTTTTGAGGTACGGAACCCTAAAAAAAGCGAGCAAACGAGCAGGTGGGTCATCTGATGTTAAGTGATTACCACCGCCCAACTGCCCAAGAACATTTGCAACACCAGAGGAACCACCGATTTGAGTTGATGCCGCCGATTCGTAGACAGGCAACACTGAAAGAGTCGAAGGGAGCCGCTAGATTAAGGCGGCGCAAGCCCGTCGCGTGTGGAAGTCCCTACAAGAGACCTATATTCAGCAATGAACGCCGATCGGGTGTTTTTTTTGCTAATATACATATCACTAGCTGATGCCCGAGACATCGTTCCCGCGGATATACGTGTTTTAAAATCCCGTGGGAACTCTTTAATTTTTCGGGATAAAAAGTAGCCTAGATGTGCTTATCCAGGACATTATCTATATCCACTCTGAATTTCAGCCAAATCTATTTGGTAGTTTTTGCGTAAAAGAGTAACAAACATACACACATACAGACAAACTTTCGCCTTTATTAAGTGTGATTTCAACCGTATGTCAAAGTACATAAATAAAACTTGTATTTAGTAATTAGTAGTGGGAGGGCAGGCAGTTCGTATCACATGTTGCACGTTATATCGTGTACTAGCTGATACCCGCGACTTCGTTCGCGTGGATTTAGCTTTTTCGAAATCCCGTGGAAACTCTTTGATTTTCCGGGATAAAAAGTACCCTATGTGCTAATCCAGAATATTATCTATCTCCATTCAAAATTTGAGTCAAATCCATTTGGTAGTTTTTGCGTGAAAGAGTAACAAACATACACACATATAGACAAACTTTCGCCTTTATTAAGTGTGATTTCAACCGTATATCAAAGTACATAAATAAAACTTGTATTTAGTAATTAGTAGTGGGAGGGCGGGCAGTTCGTATCACATGTTGCACGTTATATCGTGTACTAGCTGATACCCGCGACTTCGTTCGCGTGGATTTAGCTTTTTCGAAATCCCGTGGAAACTCTTTGATTTTCCGGGATAAAAAGTAGCCCATGTGCTAATCCAGGATATTATCTATCTCCATTCTAAATTTCAGCCAAATCCATTCGGTAGTTTTTGCGTGAAAGAGTGACAAACATACACACACACACACACATACAAAATTTCTCCTTTATAATATTAGTATAGTATTAGTGTGATAAGTGTGATTTCAACCAGAGGTCAAAGTACATAAATAAAACTTGTATTAAGTAATTAGTAGTGGGAGGGCGGGCAGTTCGTATAACATGTTGCACGTTATACCGTGTATCTCTGCCTATTTTGGCGGATTCAGCTTACGGTTCCTTGTATAGGGACCTTCATTTCTCTACCTTAGACTGGAGGGTAACCTTAACCCAAAATTGATATTCTATAGCCCCTTCCGGTAATTATGAGCAAAACAATTGCCAGCGTAGGCGGAATAGATAGTGGATTGAAGGCGGAAATTATTAACTAACCAATATTAATACGGTACAATTAGTTTGGGTAAATGGATACCTATTCCGTGAAAATTGCTGTCTTGCTAAATTAACTGTGAATATACCTTAGCTATGCAATATAGCGGTGGTTAACAGGGCTCTCTCCGTCACTTACTCCATACAATCGTAGTTCCAATTTCATTTGAATATTAAGCAACCAAAGTCCATGAAATGCAGACATATTCTAGAAACTAATATCTGTGCCTGTGGTGTTTTAGATTTTTCTAAAAATTTGTAGTTTTAAAATTACATTACAATTTAAGACCGCGTAACTTTTAAACCGAACATTTTAACAGAAATCTAATACATCACAGGCATAGTTTCTAGAATATGTCTGCAAAGTTTCATGGACTTTGGTTGCTTAATATTCAAATGAAATTGGAACTATGTTTGTATGGAGCGAGTGACGGACAGACCCCTCTTAAGGCATCGGTCTTCGGGGTACAGGGATCCAGCGTTTGATCTTGGGCACGTATCTCTAACTTTTCGGATTTATGTGCGACTAGAGGATGCCCGCGGCTTCACCCGCGTGGATTTCAATTTTTGAAATCCCATAGGAACTCTTTGATTTTCCGGGATAAAAAGTAGCCTATGTCCTTCCCCGGGATGTATCCCAAGTCTGTACCAAATTTCATTAAAATCGGTTCAAGGGTTGGACCGTGAAAACGTAGCAGACAGACAGACATACTTTCGCATTTATAATATTAGTATGGATGGATTTAATATAATAAAACATTTATTTTCTGGTTTAAGACGTTTATTGTTCCATAAAGAAAATTCCACATAAATGGAACTTACGGGCTATGTAATAAAAATAGTAAGTACTTACATAAATACGTCTTAGCGCATTTTCAGTTCAGCTATTTCATCCATAATGTGTTAGTAACATCGATGTTAGTAACAATAGACCTAATTAACTATACTAACTAAACTATACTTTAATTTTATTTGGTTATAAATTATTATAGATACTAAGGAATAAAACAAAATACTTAATTAATTTACATCTGAGTTAAAACTAAAAACTAATAAAAATAATTAAATTAAAAACTAAAATCTAAATTATTAAAACAAAGAAACTAAAACTAAAAACCTTCATACTAATAGAGATACACTTGTATGTACTTAACATACTTTTATTCGACTGTTTCCTTATTTTATTAATTTACAGTAATGTAGAGTCCGCTCGTACCATAGACTCTTGGAGAACGTAAGAGGGAGCTAGTCCACACATAGACTATCAACAAAGTCCACCTAACAGTACATACATACATAGACTGCTAAAATCATAACCCTTCCCTTTGCCGCAGTTGGGTAAAAATTAAACTTCATTGCGTTGGCACGGAACAAAAGTAGCGAAACTATTAGGCATTACAAGTTGGGTAAACGAGGGAATTGTGTTAATTCGATTATTCCATTTGGAGCGGGTTTAAACGGCGATCCCGTTCTGCCTCCGATATCTATTTTCTGATAAAAAAAACTTTAATTTAAAATGGAACGGCAATGGTTCCAGTTAAAACAACATTGAATTAAAATTTTGTTGCGTTGTTTCGCGACGTGAAATTGTTCTGTCGATTCTATTTTTTGAATGCAGAGTACAGCTTTTTAAAATTTCTATTAACTTTAGCATAATTGGAAACTATTTTGGAACAAATTTCACTTCTTTCTTCTTATATGCTTCGGCGCTTTCTCTGTTTGAGGCATTTTGGCTGAAGGGGTATGAGACGGGCCTGCCCGCGAAATTCAAATTTAATTTGGTTTTTCGCAATTTGTAAACTAATACGACAACGTAGGCTTATGGTATTTTAATTGCGACAATGGCAGTATCATCCTCACAGATTTATATAAAAATGTAACCAGGTTCTTTGTAAGAAAACACATTTAGGATTCACGAGACAAACTATATTAATATGTAAAAACAATGCCCGTGACAATCGCGGGACGCGTACATGTCAAAGGTAGGCGCGAGTTAGACTAGCGAGGCGCGCGGGCGGCGACGAGCTGCCGTGCGCCTCTCGGGTGCGATCGAGTGCGCTCGGCAAGGTTACTAGGCGCCTTAGCGACCGGTTGTCATGGCAACGGTGGACGAACGCGGCACGTTTTAACATGTCTACCACAGGCTCCCCCTTTTCACCTGGCTTTTGTGCCCTCACAACAGGTGAAACAAGCAAAAAAAGGTTAGGCAGGAAATTTCCGCGGTCTACCCCGTTGTCTTCGGGGACGGAGTGGTTCCGGCCGATCGTCGTCGCGCGCGTGGTAACGACGCAGATCTACGGTGTGGTACTTACCCAGTACGTCCTCCGGTTTCCCACAGTGGGCCAGTAGATACGTCGTGGGACTTATTTTCTTGCTTATGACGTAGGGTCCATCACGTTTAGGAGCGAGCTTGGATGTGACACCTTTCCGGGCATCACTCAGCACATGACTGCGTAAGAGGACCAGATCCCCTGGCACATAGTCCTCCGAGAGACGTCGAGTTTGGTCCTTACTCGCTTTGCTGCTATCCTGTTCCCGCTCGATGGCCTCTTTCGTCGAGCACAAGGTTTGGGCCATTTTCCGCAAGTAGGGCGTAATTTGCGGCACGAAGTTCTCGGCCTCAATTATCGCGCGAAGATCACTTTGGGCGGTGATTGGCGATCGCAGCTCTCGGCCAAAAGTGAGATAAGCCGGCGTATGCTTAGTGGACTTACATATGGAGGTGTTCAAGGCGAACCGTATGAACGGTAAAGCCTCAGCCCATTGTCGATGCTCATTCCCTACAAGGATGGCTAACTGACCTTTCAAGTCCCGGTTCTTTCGTTCCACCGGGTTTGCTTCTGGATGGTAAAGTGGGACTAGGCTCTGCTTAATTCCTAGGACGAACATGGCCTGCTGCATTAGATCCGCAACAAACTGGACCCCATTGTCTGAGATTAGCTTGCGCGGCAGGCCAAATCGGAGAAACACTTCTTCAATGAGCACCTTAGCACAAGCTTCAGCAGTAGCATCAATGAGAGCGAAGAGCTCCACCCACCTACTAGCGGTATCCTCTACGATTAGTATCCATCTCTCACCGTTCGGCCCCTTGGGCAATGGTCCGAAGAGATCCACGGCTAACACCTCAAACCGCTGAGACGGCACAGGTGTTTGCAATAAGCCGGCTGGCTTCTGGTTGCTAGGCTTATAACGCTGACACTCTATGCAAGTCTTAAGGTACTCGGTCACATAGCGTCGCATACCTGGGAAGTAAAATCGTTGGGAGATACGATGGAGAGTTCTTTCTATACCTCCATGACCCGAAGTGGCAGAGTCGTGACATTCCACCATAACCTGCTTCTTCAAATCCTCAGGCACGACGAGCTGGGGCTCTTCGGTATCATCGTCCGTATAGCGGTACAGAACTCCTCCGCACATATGGTATCCTCTTCCTGTCCAGGTGCTGATTGCAACTTCTTCCTTACCTTCCAATCCTTGAATGATTTTGGCCACTTCCGGATCGGCTAACTGAGACTCTCGTACGGACGTTGCATTCCAATGAGGCGTCTCTACAATTACCGTGCAGACATCGCAGGCCTCCCGCGTCTGTCCGTCACAAGGCGGTCGACTGAGCGTATCAGCGAGGACGTTTAGCTTTCCGGGTGTATACTCCACTTGAAGATCAAAAGCTTGCAACCGCATCGCCCAGCGAACTAACCTACCTGTGGGTGACTTAAGGGTAAGAAGCCACCTCAACGGCTGGTGATCGCTACCAACGCGTACCGGGTGTCCATCAATGTAGCCCCGGAACTTCTCGCAGGCCCACACCACCGCAAGGGCTTCCCTCTCTGTGGTCGAGTAGTTGCGCTCAGCTGCCGTGAGAAGACGACTGGCATATGCTATTGGGCGTTCCTCGTGAGCTGACTCCCCCTGGAGTAAAGCAGCGCCTAGTGCGTAGCTGCTAGCATCTGTCCTCAGAACGAAGGGTTGGCTGTAATCCGGTTGGATAAGAATTGGCGTGGAGGTAAGTAACCGCTTAAGTTCTTTGAAAGCCTGATCTTGGGCTTCTCCCCAAATCCAAGCTTGATCCTTCTTAGTAAGCATCGTTAGTGGTTGTGCGATTTTCGCAAACCCTGGCACGAACTTACGGAACCACGAACAGGTCTGTAAGAAGCTCTTGATATGCTTCACCGACGTTGGTTGGTTCATATCTTGAATGGCACGTACCTTATCTGGATCCGGCGCAATACCTTCTGATGAAATAACGTGTCCGAGGTACTTAACGCTTTCCCGCGCGAATACACATTTGTCGCGGTTAGCTTGGAGGCTGAAGACACGAAGTCGCTCAAAGACAGCACGAAGATCCTGAAGATGCTTAGTGAAGCTGTCAGAGATCACGATCAGGTCATCAATGTATCCCAGAAGAGTGACATCTTTAAGGGAAGCGCCAGACTTGAACCTGTCAAGAAGCCGCTGAAAAGTAGCGGGAGCGTTCCGCAACCCGAACGGCATGCGCTTAAATCGATGAACCCCGAACGGAGTGACAAAAGCCGTCTTATCTTGGTCCTCCTTCCGAACAGATACTTGCCAGTACCCAGCCCGAAGGTCGATGGTGCTCATGAAGCAACTTTTCCCAGTATACTGTAGTAGGTCGTCAATTACAGGTAAGGGATAGGAATCACTTTTGGTGATGGCATTTAACTTACGATAATCCACACAAAACCTATACGAACCATCTTTCTTTGGTACTAATAGGGCCGGAGCAGCCCACGCGGACTCGCACTCCTCAATAATTCCGTCGCTCAACATCTTATCGAGTTCCTTCTCCATAACGGCTCTCTTGGCAGGAGTGAGGCGATAGGGCGGCACGGCAACTGGTGAGTGGTCACCGGTGTCAATGGCATGTTCCGCAAACGGAGTTGGTCCCTTACCTTCTTCGAAGACGTCGTTGTACTGGTCAATCAGGCATGCGAGTTCAGTACGCTCAGCAGGTGACAGCTTAGGGCCCTCGTCCACTCTAAGCACATTCGCGGAGGCACATCCCACGAAGTTACGCGAGGACTCACACCGCAACGGATAAATCGCGTGAGGACGATCGGCCGTGAACCAGCTGTTCGAATCTATGTTAATTACCAATCGCGCTTTACGTATGAAATCTATACCTAGAAGTGTATCATTGGTACGCGAATGAGTGAAAATGATAAACGTAATAGGCACCGTTACGTCAGTCTGGGCTAATTTAACCTGTACGTCCGCGAGTTTGACCTCGAGGGTACGCACGACCCCATCCGCGAGCCTTACTGTCATTTCACTATTCCGGAACGAGTGATGTGTATTTCGCAACCAATCGTAAAGCCTAAAGCCAGCAATGCTACGCTTTGCGGCGGTGTCAATCAGACCGGTACCATGGCAACCATTAATCACAATATCGAGAATCGGACGATCACCGCTGCCCGTCGCCTCCCCACTCGAGGCTGAAATGGTAGACGCAGCTACCAAGTCCGACTGCACACTATCAGTTACATAAACATTTTCCGAAATATTGTCTCTGAGAGACAAATTTTCGTAGGCAGGATAATCTATATTATCCTTACTCTGTGACATCATTGCTCTATGACTATTAGTTAGGCAATCATTGTCAGACGCATTGTCTCTGAGAGACAAACATTCGTTGTCACATAAAATTTTGTTATTCTTTGACATTATTGATCTATGACCACGAGTAGGAAAAATTTTCTTAGGTCTAAGCAGAGTAGACAAATTTTCCTTAGGGCTAAACACATCGCACGATTTATCATTATTACGATCATTGTCATGATTATCACTGTAAACATCGCACGAACTAAAAGAGTTACACCGCTCACAGTCCGATCGAATGAAACCCCTTTGTTTACACTTGTAACACAACAACGGACTATTGTTATTATTAGCCGGAGTCCCCGATTCACTCTTATGTTTTAAACGTAAACAAGAATCGACCCCGTGACCCCCACGCTTACAATAAACACAAAACAATTTACCTTTCGTATTGGTAGTAACGTTTACCGTACGTGAGTCCATAGGCCCTTGTGTAAAAGTTGACGGCGGCCTGGCGGTGACGTCAGAGCCCCGACTCCCGCCGCCTGCGCCGCTTGCCCCGCCGAGTCGATCGGTCGGGCGCACCGTCACGCACGAGTTTCCGCGCGCCACGCCCTGCGACGGCGTTAAGCTAGCTTCGCGCGCGGCTTCGTCGACGTTATTCATATGCGTAGCACTTTGCAGAACGGTTTTAGTAGGCACACTTTGTACGATTTCGGATAAAGATTCCTCTACGATTCTAGCCTTTTCATAGAGTTCATCGACACTAGTAAATTTATCCCGCGCTACGCGTTCACGTATATTTCTACGAAGAAGACCATAAATCATGTCAAGTTGCATCCGTTCGTCCACGGCATATGGCAATCTCGTGAATTTCGCGCGTAAGCGAGCAATGAAAACCTCTGCTCGTTCTTCCCTTTGCTCTGCCGCGAAGATTTCTCGGAATATCTTATGCGGGGGCCGGGGAACGCCATACATTCCACGAAGTTTAGAAATTGCGTCATCCCATGACGTAATCGTCGATTTGACGCCTCTGAACCACAGAGCTGCTTCTCCTTCAAGGAGCATCGGCAACCCCTTCAGTGCGTGATCATCCGATATGTTGACGCACTCCTTAAATACCTTCACCGAGTCAATGAATGCCTCCAGGATCTCCGGGTTCTCCGAACATCCTGCTCCATTAAACCTTGCTAGGCACCTAGCAAAGTTACCGGCAGGTTGTACATTCGCAGACAGGGTAGGTGATGGGAACGTAGGTACATCCGTCGGGTTGGCGCGCGAGCCCAAAAAAGACTCCACCAACTCTCTGTTGGCTTCAGCTTGAGCGTGCGCAAAAGAGGCCAACAATGACGCGATACGTTCCTCGATTCCTTCGTTTCGAGTCTCACTAGCAGCCGGTGTACCGCGAGGCATTTTCAAAAAATGCCGGTTACGAGTACGACGCGATTACGTCACCACAGACCACACAGTAAGTACATACACTACTATATAGTTTCTCGGGCCACTAGTTGGGACGCCAGTGTAACCAGGTTCTTTGTAAGAAAACACATTTAGGATTCACGAGACAAACTATATTAATATGTAAAAACAATGCCCGTGACAATCGCGGGACGCGTACATGTCAAAGGTAGGCGCGAGTTAGACTAGCGAGGCGCGCGGGCGGCGACGAGCTGCCGTGCGCCTCTCGGGTGCGATCGAGTGCGCTCGGCAAGGTTACTAGGCGCCTTAGCGACCGGTTGTCATGGCAACGGTGGACGAACGCGGCACGTTTTAACATGTCTACCACAAAAATCTTTACTTGAAAGGGTACAGTTAAAGAAATTAATTCTAGTATCGACTATTCTCACAAATTAATCGATACTAGAAGTACTAGAATTAATTTCTTAAACTGGACCCTTTCAAGTAAAGATCAAACTAATATTATAAAGGAGAAAGTTTGTATGTGTATGTGTGTGTGTGTGTGTGTGTGTGTGTGTGTATGTTTGTTACTCCTTCACGCAAAAACTACTGGACTGATTGGGCTGAAATTTAGAATGGAGATAGATTATACCCTGGATTAGCACATAGGCTACTTTTTATCCCGGAAAATCAAAGAGTTCCCACGGGAATTTTAAAAAACCTACATCCACGCGAACGAAGTCGCGGGTATCAGCTAGTTTTTATATAAATCTGTGAGGATTATACTGCCATTGCTTCAAATAAAAAAATGCAAAGCTTCTTTCTTTAAATATGTTGTTGTTCTGACCTACTGACTGATCTATCGATGTGCAGCTTAAACCGCTGGTGTTAGAAACTTAAAATCCTACTTACCTATATTATAAACGCGAAAGTTTGTATGTATGGATGCTTGTTACCTTTTCACGTAAAAACTACGGGACAGATTTGGCTGAAATTTGGAATGGAGATAGATTATACCCTGGATTAACACATACTACTACTACGGCTACTTTTTATCCCGGAAAACTAATAAGATCCCACGGGATTTTAAAAAACCTATATCCACGGGAACGAAATCTCGGGCATCAGCTAGTTTCGAACTAACTACCTTCAAGACAAAAAAGAATAGGCAATACTTTCAAAGCAAGCACACTCCAATCTAACAGCACATGATTCTCGTGAAAAAAGACATGAGAAGGTACCATTTCTATTACCTTGTTTTAAACTCTGTGGTATCAACTTACCTCCGTCGCATCGTTGCGCCGATTACGATTGCTTATTCGAAATCTGCAAATCCCACAATTCCAATCGAGAACACGGTTATAGTAGTCGTCTGTAAACTAAGAGCTGGTGACAAGAATTGTTAGAGTTACAAACATATATAATTATTTTATTACTAGCCGTGTCCACGACTTCGTCCGCGTGGATTTAGGTTTTTCAAAATCCTGTGGGAACTCTTTGATTTTCTGAGATAAAAAGTAGCTGGTATTATGTGCTAATCCAGGATATTATCTATCTCCATTCTTTTCAGCCAAATCCGCCCAGTAGTTTTTGCGTGAAGGGGTAACAAACATACACATACACACAGACTTTCGCCTTTATAATATTAGTATCATTTACAGTGAGGCTACTTGGTCCGCGGGGCTTTCGGTTTTAAAAATCCCACGATAACTCATCTATTTTCATCGAATATTAGTATGGATTGTTTAAGTACTAAAACTTAGTAAAATATCAATTACAATCACTGGATTAGGCATAGAAGTAGGAATAATTCGGCAATTGAAGTAGGAATGGATTGCTCTTTTCAAACAATTTTTTTGCTAGCTGCAATTCGCTTTTGCATTAATTTGATGGCCAGTGTCACTTGTGTGTATGGCACGGTACTACGGTCCCACCTGCGCATCATGAATGCGGGACGCAATGTCAGGTAAAGTGGTTGCGTAGGTATGCATGCCGCCATTAAATATCGCGGAAAGTGACGTCACGCGGCTGACGTTCCTCGTTTCTTCCCATGCCACACGAGCAGTGTGTGGACGGGGGGTTAGCGCTAGGGAGAAAACAAACAAACGGACGGTTGGAGGTGGTGGGAAATGGAATGTAATTGTGTAGGGACTCAAGTCGACACCAGCTCTAAGACTACAGCTCCTACTGCAATGCGAGCGTGTCTAGTTTGTGTTCCACTAGAAATAGCACAAATTGGATTCTATTTCGATCGTGATTAAATGATTTGTGATCTGCTTGGTTTGAATACGCACGTACTGGTTGCTTACTTTATATATACGTATATATTATGTTTGGAGCCGGAAAGTAGAGTGGAGACCGTTTAGGCAAGCGTAGTGTGGGACGCCCTCCAGCACGACGGACCGACGATATAAAGCGGCTGACGGGAAGTGGCTGGATGAGGAAGGCTGAGGACCGGGTGTGGTGGCGCTTTTTAGGCAAGGCCTATGTCCAACAGTGGGTGTGACCACAGGCGGATGACGATGATGATGAATTGATATTCTTTGCTATGAAGTTGCAATTCTATTCATTAGTTCGTTTAAATCTGCAATTGTATACCTTTTGGTTATTTTTCGCTATTTATATTCTCTTGCACAAATCTAGACATATAATAAAATTGTAGAAAAGTGATGTTGTACAATGGAAATATATAAAAAAAAAGTAGCAGGGGTTGTTATTATATCGATGCCGAACCCGAAACTGTAATTAATTTTTTTTTGACTGTTTGTCTGTGTGTTTGTGCACGCTAATATCAGAAACGGCTTATTCGATTTAGATACGGTTTTCACTAATATATTGTAGTAAGCTTCACTTAACATTTAGTGTTTATTTCATGTCAATCGGTTCATAAATAAAAAAGTTATGTCAATTTAAAGAATCACGCAGCCCGAAAAGTCACTATTCCACGCGAACGAAGTCGCGGGCATAGCTATTATTCAATAATTTTCTTAAAGAGTCGGCTGCGGTGGTATGGTCATGTCATGAGAAGAGCCGAGGATCACATGACCAGAAGCGTAATACATGCTAGCGCTGGACCCAACGGGGCAGACCTCGACAAACCTGGATGTATTGAACTACCCGAAAACAGCCCAAATAGACACAATGACGACCCAAAACCGAACAACTTGGAGAATAATGGTTAGGAGAGCCGTTCCAATTAACATAGGAAAAGGCTAGGTCTATATAATTATTCAATATCTTTAGTGCGCGATCGGGACGCCCCACACACCAGCAAAGCGCTATATTTAGCTATCTATTGTCAGTTCGCGGGTAGTAGTCGGGTTTAAGTGCTGCTGAACTTCATCTCGTCATCATACAATCAGAGTTCCCACGGGATTTTAAAAACCCGGCTAAGTGCGAGCTAGACTCGCGCACTGAGGGTTCCGTACTCGGGTATTTTTTCCAACATTTTGCACGATAAATCAAAAACTATTATACATAAAAATAAATAAATAGCTGTTTTAGATTGTACAGGTAAAGCCCTTTCATATGATACCCCACTTGGTATAGTTATCTTACTTTGGAAATTGAAACACATTTTAATTTTTTTTAAATGATATAACCACAAATTCGTGGTTTTCAGATTAATTTCTGTACTTGTGTTATAAGACCTACCTACCTACCAGATTTCATGATTCTAGGTCAACGGGAAGTACCCTATAGGTTTCTTGACAGACACGAGACAACAAAGTGATCCTATAAGGGTTCCGTTTTTCCTTTTGAGGTACGGAACCCTAAAAACTAAATGTACGCAGCCGAAGTCGTGGGCTAGAAGCTGGTTTGGACTTTGTATAATTGTAGTTGAAATTATAATTCCTGGGATTCCAAAGTTCCAAACGACAGGCACAGGTGGTCGGTTATCAGCGAAGCGTGGCTCTGACAACCGCTGATAAGGGTCCTGAGGTCGTCAAAATTAACTTTTCCGACTAACTGTATTCATTTGCTAATCTAGGGCGTTTAAATTCAAATTCTAAAATAGTTATATTTTCATGTAGGCCTTGTGGCTTCTATGATAATGACGTAAGTACACGTATGTAAAAGCCTTTACCATTGAACCATTTTATTAACCCCCGACCCAAAAAGAGGGGTGTTATAAGTGTGACGTTTGTATCTGTATATCTGTCTGTGGCATCCTCGATGTGTGAAGCCCCGACAAGTGAAGGTTACAGTAACTAGAAAAGAGCTGATAACTTTTAAACGGCTGAACCGATTTTCTTCGATTATTAGCTAAGAACACTCTCGATCAAGCCACCTTTCAAACAAAAAAAAACTAAATTAAAATCGGTTGATTACTTTAGGAGCTACGATGCCACAGACAGATACACAGATACACACGTCAAACTTATAAAACCCCTCTTTTTGGGTCGGGGGTTAATAAATACAACGTTTCTGCCCAGCCACGTCCATCGCACCGCACGGCTCTGTGTAAACAGTCCCTAAAAGGTCAGCCGTACAGAAAAGGGCTAATTCGGGAAACGTAGCCAATTTCCCCACTGCCGAGCCGGCTTCATTACGTGAATAATTTATCGTAAAAAGGTAACATCGCTTTGCTAATGGTTGCCTTAATGTGATTTCTTTATATTTTCTTTTTTACGTTTACCTGTTTTTCGGGTTACGTACCTCAAAAGGAAAAACGGAACCGTAATAGAATTACTTTGTTGTCTGTCTGTCTGTTTAACAGTCTGTCTGTCTGTCCATCTGTCCGTCTGCAGCGAATGGCTACGTCATAATAGTTATCTGTATGCCTTAGCCCAATCCGTTGATAGATCAGTCAAGATTTTCCTTTTATTTAGTTAGACTCTATCATATTCCCTCTGGGTATAAAAAATCGTATTTATTCGAAACATTATTCCTCACCATTTTTTTAAAACAATAGTGTAAATTAAAAATTTATAACATCCCCGACAAGTGAAGGTTACTAGGTAATAACTAGAAAAGAGCTGATAACTTTCAAACCGATTTTCTTGGATTACAGCTAAACCACTCTCGATCAAGCCACCTTTCAAACAAAAAAAAAAAAAACTAAATTAAAATCGTTTCATTAGTTTAGGAGCTACGATGCCACAGACAGATACACACGTCAAACTTATAACACCCCTCTTTTTGGGTCGGGGGTTAAAAGAAGTATGTCACCAAGGCGACTGTGGCACAAAAAGAAACTCAAGTATCAAAAACAAGCACAGAAGCCTTATTCACGGACCGAAACTCGTTTCACGGAAAGGGCAACCGCTTTACCGGATAGGCACTACACAAATTCTATACGGGCTTTGTTCAAAAACATTACACAATGTTCAGAACAAAGCGCGCTCCACACAAAGGTTGTGAAGTGTCGAGGGTCCCCCGCCCTCCGCTCTTTTTCTTATAACTTTTTGAGAAGCTGTGTAAAGTTATTGAGCTGTAAATTTCCGATCGGTTCCAAATTCCAATTTCCAAAGTCAACTCTAGGGACTCTCTGGTGACGTTTGAAAATGCCGCAGTTCTGGAAAAGTGTGAAAGTGAAATAAAACCATTTTAATCGTTTAAACTAAATTTATTTTTAAAACTACCTACCTATAAATAGGGTACTACATAGCATCGTACCTAAGCGTCACAAAGCACTAAATCGTTCGGCGACAATTCCCTGATTGCCCCCACTGGGAATCAAACCGTGTACTTCCATTTTATAAGACCATAACATTCACCACTGAGTTAGACAGGTCATTAAAATAATGCCACAGGCATCACAAATAGCAGCTGAATAGATAAATAGCCCTTAAAGCGCGCAAATAACTGATGCATATATTTCCATTACATACGAAATAGTTCACCACAATTGGAAAACAGTCCAATTAACTATCATTGAATTCTGAAATGCACTATTGTAATTGCCAACTAAAATTTGGATAGACATTTTAGATTAGATTGTGTCTGTGTAAAACGTTAATTTTGTGCTTTATCCTTACTAATATTATCATTGCGAAAATGTGTCTGTCTATCTGTCTGCTACGTTTTTACAACACAACAACACACAACGGCACAACCGCTGAACCGATTTTAATGAAATTTCTAGTTCTTTTTTTTTCTTTAAATCTGGCTTTACTCTGATTAGCCAATGTCAAGTTTGTAATTATTTTCAAGTTATTGAATCTATACAAGTATGGACTCCGTCTGCGCCGGCGCCCGCCGACACACCCGCAGCGCCCCTTCAGAGCGCTTCCCCATCAGTTCCACCACCAAAAAACACCAACTAACACAAAAACCAGCCACTCTTAACAAAAAAAAAACACTCCAAACAAGCACAGCACGCGCGCCAGCAAACGCCATCACAGACGAAGTCCATTTCTAGTTCTATACATATGATGAAGTTAGTATAGAGCTTTCTCTGTCATGTAATCCCATACAAATGAAAGAGCTAGACAAAAATTTCAGTGGGCGTTAACCATTTTAAGACACTAACGCGAAACAAAAAAACAAAAACATTCGAAATTCAATTCGAAAATGTTTTAAAAAAACATTCCAAATTCAATTCGAAAACATCGTTTCGTTTGTGATTGGTTGGTGACTTCCACTCCAAATGGTTAACGCCCACTTGAAGAAATGAGGAGATTACCTACGGCAAAAAAACGGTGTTTTTTGCAGTTTATTTGTGTTTTTTAGTCTGTCTGTCTGTCCGTCCATCCGTCGCGCAAGGGATGACAAAGATGTCATAATTACTGATCTTGGAGCCTCCCCCCCCCCCCCCCCCCCCCCAACAAAAAAAGACTGAAATTCAGCGGTTAAACGCTACTTTAGTAAAGTATGTAGGGGCACAATTTTGAGTTAGAGTGTCTTCACATTCTTGAGCCCGACGAAAACAAAGTAGGTAATTTCCACGTCGTCGGCGAGGCGCGGGACGACTTCCCTCCCCCATTTCCTGCACTTCCCCAAGTTTCCTTCGAGGGGATGTTATTGTTAAAAGGCTTTCATATTTTGTTTATTTCTTGCATCTCCTGCCTGCTCATACAGAATTGTAATACAGTAAAATGCTAAATAATAATCTTATATCGCACCTTTAGAATTATAGAGACCTAATTCAACATACAAGGATTTCGAGTTTGAATTATAAATATGACTTCGGATGACCATTTGCATCGACTTATAAATAAATTGCAGCGTAGAAAGAGACAATTAATTTTGACTCTTTCTCTCTATTTTATTTTATTCTAACCCCCGACCCAAAAAGAGAAACTTATAAAAAGTTTTACGTGTGTATCTGTGTATCTGTCTGTGGCATCGTAGCTCCTAAACTAATGAACCGATTTTAATTTAGTTTTTTTTGTTTGAAAGGTGGCTTAATCGAGAATGTTTTTAGCTATAATTCAACAAAATCGGTTCAGCCGTTTGAAAGTTATTCTCTTT
Source organism: Maniola jurtina (assembly GCF_905333055.1). NCBI lineage: Eukaryota > Metazoa > Arthropoda > Insecta > Lepidoptera > Nymphalidae > Maniola > Maniola jurtina. Next base: position 3,749,266 of record NC_060053.1, read on the forward strand.
TCTAATTACTGTAATCTTCACTTGTCGGGGGTGTTATAAATTTTTAATTTACACTTGTTTCCACTATAATCATACAAGAACGTATTTTTTAAAATTCTCCTATCGTTTTTATATTACAACTTAAAATGTACAATTAACTAAGCTTTTCTTAAGAGAAAAGTCTAGACTTACTTAGCTAATGATATTAAACTAACATTTTGAAATATTATATTATACTCATTTTTATAGTTATTCAGCGAGCGTAATATAAATTTATTATTCAAGTAAGACGCGTTGCGGTAGGGTTGTCGATTTGTTATCGCTACCCATATTATTATAATGAACTAGAAGATGCCCGCGACTTCGTCCGCGTGGATGTAGGTTTTAAAGATCCCGTGGGAACTGTTTGGTTTTCCGGGATAAAAAGTTGTCAATGTCAATAACATGGACGCAAGCTACCTCTGTACCCGTCAGAATCGGTTTAACTGTTGGGCCGTGAAAAGGTAGCAGACAGACAGACAGACACACTTTCGCATGTATAATATTATTAGTATGGATTAACAGAAATGTGAAAGTGTGTTCGGGAGGACTTCGTCTGTAATGGCGTTTGCTGGCGCGCGTGCTGTGCTCGTTTGGAGTGTTTTTTTTTGTTAAGAGTGGCTGGTTTTGGTGTTAGTTGGTGTTTTTTGGTGGTGGAACTGACTGGGAAGCGCTCTAAAGGGGCGCCGCGCGTATGTCGGCGGGCGCCGGCGCAGACGGAGTCCATACTTGTATAAATTCAATAACTTGAAAATATCACAAACTTGACATTGGCTAATCAGAGTAAAGCCAGATTTAAAAAAAGTTATAGCTATCCTGAAAACGGTCCACTATTTTTCATAGCTCGCGCAAAGGTATCAAAAGATTATTAACTTAATTAACCCCGAGCTAATAGTCATTATGGATGAAATAACCGGCCAAGTGCAAGTCAGCCTCGCGCACTGAGGGTTCCGTACTCGAGTATTTTTTCCAACATTTACAAAAACTATTATGCATAAAAATATATAAAAATCTGTTTTAGAATGTACAGGTACAGCCTTTTTATATGATACCCCACTTGGTATAATTATCTTACTTTGAAAATTGAAACATATTTTAATTTTTTTTTAATGATGTCACTACAAATTCGCGGTTTTCAGATTTATTCCTGTACTTATGTTATAAGACCTACCTACCTACCAAATTTCATGATTCTAGGTCAACGGGAAGTAAGTACCCTGTAGGTTTCTTGACAGACACGACGGACAGACAGACAGACAGACAAACAGACAGACAGATAGACAACGAAGTGATCCTATAAGGGTTCCGTTTTTCCTTTTGAGGTACGGACCTTAAAAATTAAGGTTTTAAGTTGAAAAACTCAACATTTGACTCCTGGCACTCAAAGTAGTTTTCAAAATGTTGCCTAGCACAGCTGACCCCTTTGAACTGCAGTGGCAACCCTGCCGCTCATGCAGCACAGTGTCCGTTGCAGTAAAGCCTTTGTAGCCGCTCCTTTACGCCGCGTTCAGCAAAATGCTCTTTGGATAAACCTGCAAAAATATTGCATAAAAAACTACCTTTTGATTTTAGCTTTAAGAGGGGTCTCTCCGTCACTTGCTTCATACAAACGTAGTTCCAATTTCATTTGAATATTAAGCAACCAAAGTCCATGAAATTTTGCAGACATATTCTAGAAACTAATATCTATGTCTGTGGTTTTCCAGATTTATGTTAAAATATTCGGTTTCAAAGTTACGCGGTCTTAAAAATTCACACACAAATCTTTGAGCCCCTGTAATTTTAAAACTACATATTTTTAGAAAAATCTAAAACACCACAGACACAGATATTAGTTTCTAGAATATGTCTGCAAAATTTCATGGACTTTGGTTGCTTAATATTCAAATGAAATTGGAACTACGATTGTATGAAACGAGTGACGGAGAGAGCCCTGTTAAGAGGGGTCTCTCCACAAATGTCAAGCATTTGTCAATTGACATATTATTATGAACCTAACGGTTATCTAACCTTCTTTTCTACAAGAAAACTAGAAAAGAGCTGATAACTCTTAAACAGCTGAACCAATTTTTTTGGATTATAGCTAAGAACACTCTCGATCAAGCCACCTTTCAAACAAAAAAAAGTAGATTAAAATCGGTTCATTCGTTTAGGCGCTACGATGCTACAGACAGATACACAGATACACATATACACACGTCAAACTTTTAACACCCCTCTTTTTGGGTCGGGGGTTAAAAATATTTTGAATTTTAATTTCAATTTTGTATACTTTTATTGTGACATCCATGTTCAGAACAAACCACAATTTTGTAGGCCCAAAAATACGCCGTAGGCGTTGCCTACGAACGAGCTACGAGCTCCTACGTCATGTAACGTGCGCTATTACTAAAGTGCTACAAACATGCTACAAACCAATTTTTTAAAATCGTAGTGTCTAGCTTATAATATATACCTAGTGTATTATGACTGGCTGATGATCCATATTTTATTTTTATCTATCCGACCGATCGCTTTTCTAGACGATCTTGTACCAACTATATTTGGAATGTCTAGCAGTCCAATCAGCAAACGACTCATTTAGTTTTATTAATAGACGATTTTTGTTCATACGCTACCACATTATATGTGTTATCTTTTGTTAACAAGTGTAAATTAAAAATTTATAACACCCCCGACAAGTGAAGGTTACAGTAACTAGAAAAGAGCTGATAACTTTCAAACGGCTGAACCGATTTTCTTGAATTATAGTTAAGAACTCTTTCGATCAAGCCATCTTTTAAACTAAAAAACTACATTAAAATTGGTTCATTAGTTTGGGAGCTACGATGCCACATACAGATACACAGATATACAGGTCAAACTTATAACACTCCAGCTCGATTTGGGTCGGGGGTTAAAAAACACGATGAAGAAAACATTTTAAAAGTTAATTAATAAAATATACAAATAAATCCTCCTTTTTCTACAACCGCACCACACGCCGCCGCAAGCATTTTCACCCTTACCACCTAGGTGCCTGGTGCACTTCGACCGCCCGTTGTACCAGATCCTATTTTCCATACACATGCAAACTGTAGAATCAAGTTCTGGGGTGTTCCCATTAGATTACAACATGGGGTTATTCAAGAGGCGGACCAACAAATTCCTGAAAAGCCGGCAAGGCATTGGCGGGTCCTCTGGTACTAGAAATGTTAAATCAGGTGGCTTGCCTGCTCATTTGCTCGCTATTTGTATTTAAAAAAATTACTTCAATTCAATTTCATTTGAATTGAATTGAAGTAATTTTTTTTAATTCTCACAATTTCACTGGAGCGCAATAATTTCCTCATACCACTTAGACGAACCTTTGCTGTCTACAAAGAATGTCAAAATGTCACACCACACAGTTCCCGTGACGATTCTTTAGAATTCCCAAGCATAATCAGTGTGAAAACACTTTCTCGCAGCCTTTGCAAAGCTTAGACGATGCAAAGGCTGCGATTGAATAAATCATTGATTGAAAATTATTCATTCACTCATTCATTCAAAAGATAAAATTTCAAATGACTACAATGCAATAACATAAGTGCACCTGTAATGGACGACCATACTGCAATGAATTTGAACATTTTATAGTCATAACTGTATGCAAAAGATAAACAAATGATTAGAATGCAATATGCAAAAGATAAAATTTCAAATGATTACAATGCAATATGCAAAAGATAAATAAATGATTACAATGCAATATGCAAAAGATAAATAAATGATTAGAATGCAATATGCAAAAGATAAAATTTAACACGATTATTATGACTCCTACTCGTACTCGTGACTTTGTAAACATCAAATTAAGTTTTTTTAGCAGCGTGGTAGACTATGGCCAAAACCCTTCTCATTCTGAGAGGAGAGTCGTGCTCCGTAGTGAGACAGCGCAGACTATGGATTCATCATGATGATTCAGTTCCGAACATCACATCACAGGAACATAATTCTGGTGTAGGTTATAATTGTTATATTATAACCCTCAGAGTCGTCTCACTGAGTAATTTCCCCACTAATTGCTAAACAGTTGGCGCTAAATTACAGCGTTTACAGTTAATTGAAATATCCCGATAATTCGGGGAAATGTTGGTAGGTACTTGGTTAGTATAGGTGCGGTAAATTAAATTCACTGATTTCGGAAATCTAACAATATTTTATTTGATTAATAAACACCTAAGACATTTTATAATATTAATTAATAAATATTTAATTTCAGAACATCTAAACTCTAAATTATTAAAACAATGAACCTAAAACTAAAAACCTTAAAAAATATAAAATAATAACTAAAAAAAATTATTAAAAGAAGTCCCTTTAGGCAAGGTTTCGAAGATACTGGCAGCTTTCCCCTTTGAATGGCTAGACTAATTCTTTGTCTGAGGTAGCTGCCAGCTCTTCGGTCTCCTGTGATGTCGACATAATATTAACTATTTTATACCCACGACTTCGTCCGGGTGGACTTCATACATTTTAAACTCCTATTATACTTCCAGGGGTTTAAAAGGATTCAAAGAAGGCCGTGAAAACTAGCAGACAGACAGAGAGACCGACACTTTTGTATTTATTAATATTACTAAAGGATGGCCACGACTTCGTCCGCGTGGATTTTGGTTTTTAAAGATCTCATGGGAACTTTTTGATTTTTCGGGAAAAAAGTTGCCTATGTCAATAGCAGGGACGCAAGCTACGTCGGTACCTTTCATACAAATCAGTCAGGCGGATGGGTTTTTAGGAATCCCGTATGAACTCTTTGATTTTCCAGGATAAAAAGTAACCCATGTCCGTCCCCGGGATTTAAGCTAACCCTGTACCAAGTTTCATCAGAATCGGTTTAACTGTTGGGCCGTGAAAAGGTAACAGACAGACAGACAGGCACACTTTCGCGTTGATAATATTAGTATGGAGGACGGATGAATAATGACTTATCCAAACTTTATCTTAGTAACAAAAGATAGAGCCAAAATAAAGAAAAAACCAAGTTTTTAAACATCAAAATTTTTCCAAACAAATCCGTCCAGAGCTTTTGTAACAGGAAGTTGTATGAATTATGAAGACTGACGTATTATGACTCACATGCAACTCCGCAATTGTGTGAACAACAATGCCCGTCCCATCCCTTTTGTATGGAAAATTGGTGACTCCACACACCGGGGTAATTCGAAAATTGCTTTCTGGGTTTTTTATACACACAATGCTGAATTTAATTCAACTCTACGTGAATATTCTAACTTATAAAGTTGAAAACTAAAACCCGACTGCGATCGTCTTCATAAACGCTGAATTATTAGAGTGAAATTGTTTTTCTGTCATTTTGTATATTTTAATGTTGTTATATATGTATATTAATACTCATGGACTCAGAATTTCCTCCTCTTTCATTTGACATCCCACTCGATACAATAGCAAAAACAATTTTTTGGACACGCCCACTTTTTTCATCCGTTAGGTCAATTTTTTTCGTATAAAATGGCCTATGTCACCCGCCCGCAGCGGGCTAATTTGGAATGGTTATGGCAGTTTTTTTATTAAACCTATACTCCTTTGGTTTCTACACGGCATCCTACTGGAATGCTAAATCGATCTGCGGCACGGTTTTGCCGGTAGGTTGGTGACTAGCCACGACCGAAGCCTCCCACTAGACCAGACCAGAAAATTAGAAATTATAAAAATTCCAAACCCCTGCCGGGAATCGAACCAGGGACCTCCCACTAATAAGACCACAGCACTTGTCACTACGCCAGGGAGGCCGTCAAAGGCCGAGGCCAAGGAATATTATGATAGTGATAACAAGTGTAAATTAAAAATTTATAACACCCCCGACAAGTGAAGGTTACAGTAGCTAGAAAAGAGCTGATAACTTTTAAACGGCTGAACCGATTTTCTTGGATAATGGCTAAAAACTCCTCCTTTCACCCAAAAAAAACTAAATTAAAATCGGTTCATTGGTTTAGGGGCTACGATGCCACATACAGATACACAGATACACACGTCAAACTTATAATACCCCTCTTTTTGGGTCGGGGGTTAAAAAAAGCAACGGAATAAGAATTCAATGAAGAAATTTTCGCTCCAAATGTTCTACATAATGTTCCTAGCTCCTACAATCCTAACTAGAGGAACTGGAAGCTTAAATTTTATTACGCCGGGGCGTAAGGCCCATAAAAATACAGCGGAGTTCCGTACAGGTGAAATTGGTGGTAAAAATTTTAATGCTTTAGCGACGTAGGTACCAAATCTTCTAAACAACATGCATGAGTCCTTTTCATTCGTTGCTTTTTACTATAATAGTGATTAGCAGTTTAAATGTGTGTGTGTGTGTGTGTGTGTGTGTGTGTGTGTGTTCGTCGGTTCATCGTTTATTCCGTGTTTTTACTATAAAACGGACGAATTTAGTAGTTTAAATATGTGTGTGTGTTTTTTTCAGTTTTTTCTTAATTACCAAACTGCTCATTACATTTAATAGGTATTCATTTTTTTTACAGACAGACGGAAGGAAGGATGGACGGACAGGGAAGGCTTAGTGATAGCCTATTCCTGTAGGGTCCAACACGTAAAAAAAATGGAATTCACGCGGACGAAGTCGCGTGCAAATGCTGGTTTGAAATGAAAACAAATCGTTATTATAAAATACAAGTATCTGTTAGAGAAAGTACGTAACATTATAATATAAAACAGCTTAATTTTACTCGCGATAAAGTATAAACGGAATTATTTCAGTACAAAACAGAAATAATTAAAGCTTTAAAACATAAAAGCCTTTCCTGTGAATATTGCTTTATAATTTATACAGTTCATTTTCTCGTAATATCAAATTATTCAGTGCTTCGTGTAAGGAGATGTGGTACTCCTAGAGCAAGGAATGTACTTACGGGAAAATGGATTCAATTTGAATGATGTTGACTGGTTGACTGGATAGCCATGGACCCACTTTTTAACCTCCGACCCAAAAAGAGGGGTGTTATAAGTTTGACGTGTGTATCTGTGTATCTGTCCGTGGCATCGTAGCTCCTAAACTGATGAACCGATTTTAATTATTTTTTTTTTGTTTGAAAGGTGGCTTGATCGAGAGTGTTCATAGCTATAATCCAAGAAAATCGATTCAGCCGTTTGAAAGTTATCAGCTCTTTTCTAGTTTTCTTATAGAGATTTTTGTGTCGGGGGTTTTTCAAATTTTGAGTTATGATTAAAATGTTTATCAGTCCCAAACTTAGGCTGTTTGTTAGGCACCTTTTGATGTCTGATGTGATGTACCATATGGTCTATGAGCTACGTTGTTCTATGGGTACGATATCTCAATGGTTCCATGTATATTTTTAATTTACATTGACGTCCGTGGGGCCGTGCAGTGATATTTTACCGTGGAAATATCATCTTTTTTATTAATAAGTCCCGATTCCGGATTTAAATCTGGGAATCTGCAGTTTACAAATTTATTACGGAAATCTATACGATCATATTATAATTATTTTAATACAATAAGTATTTTAATGCAGTTTTCCGTTGTCGATTATAAGTTCTTCGAGTTATGTTGCCACTTTGAGTTCATGAATCGTTGAGCTACGTCGGTTATTCTGGCTCTTCTATGGGTCTGTTCGTTTTTGATTTGCTAACGTAAAGATACACCGAACATAATATAGATAGCTCTCTGCATCGTTCACTGAGTTACTTTCTTATGAGACCCATAATTTAGCGACTTTGTTTTGAATAAATATTTTATCACTGGCAGTGTCAGTAACAAGTTTAATGGGTTTTGTTTGATAAGTAATAATAATAGTGGCCTTTAAGGTTTAATACTTTCATTGATAGCAAGCCTTGCTTGGCATATAAACAATTTGATCTTCTAAAATCTAATATAATAAAACTGACTGGCTCATTAATGCCTTTTTTTTTCGTGAGGAAAATCCGTCATGGATACCACCGACCACGGGGAAGCACAGTGGATATGTCGGACTCCTACCGACTAAAAACCTCACGAAGTTCCATCCCACCGCTGATGACGGTGCACAAGGGACCGTAAACACCTCGTTACTCCGCCAGCGTATGTTCGTCTCAGCAGACCCATCATTGGGACACTACGTGCCCCCAAACACCGTTAGAGGCATGTCGGAACCACAGCACGCCAACCAACCCGAGGACCACACAGTGAGCGACGGACCACCCCGTGTCCACTAGCCACAGGTCCTCCTGAGGGCTAGGGTTCGCGGGAAGGGCAATTCCCTTTCCACGTTCCCTATCCTCAACATCTCCCTCGCCCGTTAACGCCTAGCCCAAGGTTTTAGACCTAGAAAGCCGAAATTGTGCATAGATTACCTTTATAGTTTATACTTTATGCTGTACCTAACTACATCTATACTAATATTACAAAGAGGTAAAGTTTGTTAGTTTGTTTGTTGGGGGTAATCACTGCAACTACTAAACCGATTTTGAAAATTCTTGCACCAGTAGAAAGCTACATTATTCCTGAGTAACATAGGCTATATTTATTTTCAAAAAATTAGGGATCTCTATGAATATTGTAATAAGCTACCCATGTGATGACGAGGTGGGTCGCTAGTAAATATATAAGTATTTTTAACCCCCGACCCAAAAAGAGGGGTGTTATAAGTTTGACGTGTGTATCTGTGTATCTGTCTGTGGCATCATAGCTCCTTAACTAATGAACCAATTTTAGTTTAGTTTTTTTTGTTTGAAAGGTGGCTTGATCGAGAGTGTTCTTAGCTGTAATCCAAGAAAATCGGTTCAGCCGTTTGAAAGTTATCAGCTCTTTTCTAGTTGTTACTGTAACCTTCACTTGTCGGGGGTGTTATAAATTTTTAATTTACACTTGTTAGTACTGTTGCTTGCAGCTCCGTTATGTAGATTTCCTGGTAGGGTTGTAATTCTAAGTTTAAAAATAGGTACGAATTATTTGAATTTGGAACGAGACGTGTTTCGTTTGTCAAACTCTGACAGAATTACAGCGGCGGTCATTCTGTAATTGCGTCGGAGTCACTGACGGGAGCGATAAAGGGTTAATTTAACGGTCGCTTCACACAGGACGCTTGTGTATGGCTTTCAAGTAATTCCGACGGAATTTTGTCGCCCGCTCGTGGTGTGTAAGTGGTCTTTTAAGTTTAATGGCTTTCGTTTGAAGGGTCACGCTTTGGATTTAAGTAATTTTATGGACTAGTATCTTGTCGAGGTTCAGCTAGACAGTATTATAGGTACAAAGCAAAATATATAATATAAAAGTTAAAATAAGAATTTGACTTTTCTGAATTATAATCCAGCTGAGCGAGTTTTTCTTTGAGCTATCAAATAAAAACTCGTTCAGCTGGATTATATGGACAAGAGCTATCTTGTCGCTACGAAAAACTAGTGAGAAAAATAAAGGGTGTAACAAGTGTACATTAAAAATTTATAACACCCCCGTGGAAGGTTACAGTAACTAGAAAAGAGCTGATAACTTTCAAATGGTTGAACCGATTTTCTTGGATTATTGTAGCTAAGGATTATCAAGCCACCTTTCAAACAAAGAAAAACTAAATTAAAATCGGTTCATTACTTTAGGAGCTACGATGGCACAGACAGATACACAGATACACACGTCAAACTTATAACACCCCTCTTTTTGGGTCGGAGGTTAAAAATGTAAGCAAATGCCTACTGGACTTGCAACTCTCTCTATCGCACGATACGGAGAAGGTAGCGCAGCGACGTGAAAGAGAGCATTTTTGAAAATACCTACCCGCGTCGCGTTTTATTGTTCAGTTTCTTGCTGGTTCTTCTCGGTAGGAACGGCATTCCGAATGAGTGGTAGATTATATTGACGATTCAAAAGCACTTGTAAAAGTTTAATTGAATTTCGAATTTGAATTTGAATTTTGAATTTGAATTTGAATTTTGAATTTGAATTTGAATTTGAATTTTGAATTTGAATTTTGAATTTGAATTTGAATTTTGAATTTAAATTTTGAATTTAAATTTGAATTTTGAATTTGAATTTTATAATGCTCACTGCGGAAAAGGATAGCATTAGATTTAAACCTGTCAATTTAGTTTAGACTTAGAGATTGTGGCCAACAGAATTAGCCACAATTTTAGCGTTTTAGATGCATTAGCATTCACAAATCCTGTGACAGTGCCGCACTCATTTGCATATTATGTAGTTAATTGTCTACACGTCGCGATTCCGACCCGAAATCTGTATGGTGTGACGGCTTAAAAGCTATGCTATGCAATTTCCCGTTTCATAAGGAATTAAGCGTACAGTGTTAAATCAGGTCACGTGGATTGTTACTCTTGTAGCACATTAAATTAAACACAAGCACAGAATGTACTATTTTTAACCCCCAACCCAAAAAGAGGGGTGTTATAAGTTTGACGTGTGTATCTGTGTGTCTGTGTATGTGTGTATCTGTCTGTGGCATCGTAGCTCCTAATCGAATGAACCGGTTTTAATTTAGTTTTTTTTTGTTTGAAAGGTGGCTTGATCGAGAGTGTTCTTAGTTATAATCGAAGAAAATCGGTTCAGCCGTTTGAAAGTTATCAGCTCTTTTCTAGTTTTCTTATAGAGGTTTTGTGTCGGGGTTTTTAAATTTTGAGATATTTGACGGGACTCTCACGTGCTCTCACTGACACGTAGAGAATTACCCAAGGAGTAACATATTATACTACTTTTTAACCAACGTTTTAAATGAACCGATATCTCCGAGATTTATGAACAGATTTGGGTAATTTTTTATTAAATCGATAGAGAAACCTTGCGACATTGTTCCATAAAATTGTACCTTTCTTTAAAGTGCGTGAAGTGTACACAATATGCACTGGGCCAGCATGGCAGACTATGCCCAAAGATTTTCTCATTCTGAGAAGGATGATGGTTATAACGTGGACGAAGTCGCGGGCAACCGCTAGTATTTGATAAGAACCATGCTCAGTAGTGCGCCGGCAATGGGTTGATCATGATGATATGTAGGTGTAAAGCTTGAAAGAGAGCAAAATCAAAAAAAGCTCACGCTTCTGGTGCTAGTTGCTCAAAAATTGGAAATCCATTAGAATCGTACCAACTCTTTTCTACTGTGGACAGATTGCTCGAAAATTAAGCAACACTTTCCAGTGCAACTCGTTAAGAGGAGTTTAAGTTAAAGTTCTACGAGTCTATTCAAGCATGAAATGCCACTTGTAATTTTTAACATAAATAAATAAAAGTTTCTTTTAAGTAACGAGAACTTACAAATCATTACATTTAGTATGAACTAGCCGATGCCCGCGACTTCGCCTGCGTGGATTTAGGTTTTTCGAAATCCCATGGGAACTCTTTCATTATCCGGGATAAAAAGTAGCCTATGTGCTGATCCAGGATATTATCTATTTCCATTCCAAATTTCAGCCAAATCCGTTTAGTAGTTTTTGCGTGAAAGAGTAACAAACCTACACACACACAGACACATACACACAAACTTTCGCCTTTATAATAGTGTGATAAATAAATTAAATTAAAGTACATTAATTAATATAATAGAAATACTTATTAATAGGTATAAAAAGTTTCATCATCGCGTGTCTTCTTCGAAACGAAGCGATCATCATCCGAAAAGCTTCTCTATTAACTTCGGGTAACTAAGACCTATCCGCCCCCTTATATCGTCCACCCATTGGCGTCTTTGGTGACCTTGAGCTCTTTTGCCTGCAATTCTCCCTTCTAACACTAATCTTGAAATGAGAATTGTCCTCCCCTCTGTAAATGTCCAAAGAAAGCGAGCTTCCTTCACATGATGGTGGACATGATTTCTCTCGCTTTATGGACCAATTCCAGTACCTTGGTGTTTGGTATATAAAAAGTTTATAGGTAGTATGACTGACTGACACATTACATCCAGCTCAAACCGCTATGTGTTAAAACTTAAGCTTGTACATAAGTTGTACATAAGTAAGTAACTTAGACTGCCAGTAAGAAAGCATTTTCAGAGATTCTAGCTGTATAAAGCAAGGGTGGGACAGGTAATAGGTAATTTTTAACTGACTGCGGCGAAGCCCAAAAGGAGGGTTATGTGATAACCTGTATGTATGTATGTCCGTTCCTATGTCCCCTCGTAACTACTCAATGACTCAACCGATTTTGATAAAGGATACGTTATTAGATTCGTCTGATGGTATGAGTGTCACTGGGTATATGAAATTCTAAAAAGACCAAAATAGTAGATTTTATGCGTTTCTGCAAAAGACGCCGTAGTCAAAGTTTTTTGAAACCTTTTTAATTTACTTGTTTAAAGAAATATCAAATAAAAGCTTTAAAAAATCTAGCAGTCAGTAATTTAATGAGTTACAAATTGAACGTGTGACCTATTTAAGTACCTAACAATTTGGGCGTGCATTAAAAATTTACCGCCAATTTCACCTGGACGGAACTCCGCAGTGTTTTTATTGCTCGAGCGTCCCCGTCGTGGGCTATAATAAAATTTTAAGCTTTTATATCTAAGCCAGGACATTTAGGACGTAAACGTAGAAAGTTAATAAATTGATAATAAAATTTTAATATCTTTTCTAGATAGGTGCTTAGATCTTAAGCATGATAAAGTTTGTACGTCATAAAAAGCACTAGTTTAAACAAGTGTAAATTAATTTATTTAAGACCCCCGACAAGTGAAGGTTACAGTAACTAGAAAAGAGCCGATAACTTTCAAACGGCTGAACCGATTTTCTTGGATTATAGCTAAGAACACACTCAATCAAGCCACCTTTCAAACAAAAAAAACTAAATTAAAATCATTTAAAAGGTTCATTAGTTTAAAAGCTACGATGCCACAGACACATACACAGATACACGCGTCAAACTTATAACACCCCTCTTTTTGGATCGGGGGTTAAAAATCATAGAAAACGACCGTCTATATATATTTTTAGAATAAAAAAAAAATTATAGTCAGTGTTACTCGATATTCTGTGAGGATCCAAACGATATCCGATGTTCAGGAATTTACCAATCATGGTGGAATAAACTCATTTACATGGAACCTTGAAAACATTACGTTAGTTTTTTGGGCAGTCGTGACTCATGAATAAAAAAAAATTAAGTCATGCAGTATAAACAATATAAAGAAGATGGCGAGAAGTGGCTGGATAAGGAAAAGTTGCAATTAAATCCATACGAATATTATAAATGCGAAAGTGTGTCTGTCTGTCTATCTGCTACCTTTTCACGGCCCAACAGTTCAACCGATTCTGACGAAAGGTACAGGGTTAGCTGATATCCCGGGGACGGACATAGGCTAATTTTTATCCCGGAAAATCAAAGAGTTCCCACGGGACTCCTAAAGACCCATCCGCGTAACCGATTTGTATGAAATTTGGCACCGAGGTAGCTTGCGTTCCTGTAATTGACACAGGCATTTTATCCCGGAAAATCAAACATTTCCTAAAAGGTATGCAGAGTGTGTGTTTCCCACCGTAGCGCCTAAACTACTGGGCCGATTTTGATGAATGAGGTGTCAATCGATTCGTCGTAAACGTCCGGGTGACATAGGCTACATTTTATACGAAAAAATTTACCTAACTTATGTTACATGAAAAAAAGTGGGGGTCTCCAAATTTTTTTTTGCTATTGTATCGAGTGGGGTGTCAAACGAAAGCGGACAAATTCTGAGTTCATAAATATAAATGTACTACAACATTAAAATATACCAAGCGACAGAAAAACAATTTTACCATAAAATTTCAGCGTTTATTAAGACGATCGCAGTCGGGTTTTAGTTTTTAACTTTATCTTGTCATTCTGTAAGGAGATGCTCACTGCTCAATTGTAATGAGGTGATGATGATGATGATAATTATATTTACAAGGAAAATAATTAAATGGTAATTTCAACGGCAACGCAATACAAATTTCGCGCAACTGCAATTTAATTCCACCATCACAATGCGAGTGTGACCCATTTGAGTCGCAATTTTGCCGTGTCATTAAAAATTTACCGCTAATTTTACCTGGACAAAACTGCGCAGTGTTTTTATTATTCTGCTGGTTTATATTAAAACTTTTTTACCGAGCCAGAACAGTAGTGACAATCGCCTAACTACGCTTGGAAATTGCCATAAACATAAAGGATCCTTATCGTAATCTATACAAGTGTAAATTATAAATTAATAACACCCCCGACAAGTGACGGTTACAGTAACTAGAAAAGAGCTGATAACTTTCAAACGGCTGAACCGATTTTCTTGGATTATAGCTAAGAACACTCTCGATCAGGCCATCTTTCAAACAAAAAAACTAAATTAAAATCGGTTCATTAGTTCAGGAGCTACGATACCACAGACAGATACACAGATACACACGTCAAACTTATAACACCCTTCTTTTTGGGTCGGGGGTTAATTAAATTATAAAGAGGTACATAAAGTTTGTAAGTTTGTTAGTAGGGGGTAATCTCTGGAACTTCTGAACCGATTTTGAAAATTCTTTCACCAGTATAAAGCTACATTATTTCTGAGTGTCATAGGCATTTATTTTCAAAATTAGAGATCCTTACGAATAATGTAATAACTAATATGCTACCCATGCAAAGCCGGGGCTGGTCGCTAGTTTTACAGTCAATGTGAAAGTTTTGGTGTTCAGATTTTGTTACTCCTTCACGCTATCGATTTGTAATGGAGACAGCGTATACCCTAAATTACCACAAATTTTACATTTTATTCCAAAAAATCTAATTAAAAATCAAAAAATTAATCTAATTTTTAAAAACCTGAATCCACGCGGACGAAGTCGCGCGTATTATCTAGTTGTGGAATTAAAAAGCTTAAGAGGGCTCTCTTCGTCACTCGTTTCATACAATCGTAGTTCCAATTTCTTTTGAATATTAAGCAACCAAAGTCCATGAAATTTTGCAGACATATTCTAGAAACTAATATCTATGTCTGTGGTTTTCCAGATTTCTGTTAAAATATTCGGTTTCAAAGTTACGCGGTCTTAAAAATTTTCATACAAATCTTTGAGCCCCTGTAATTTTAAAACTACATATTTTTAGAAAAATCTAAAACACCACAGACACAGATATTAGTTTCTAGAATATGTCTGCAAAATTTCATGGACTTTGGTTGCTTAATATTCAAATGAAATTGGAACTACGATTGTATGAAACGAGTGACGGAGAGAGCCCTGTTAACTATAATTATGACAAAAAACCATCGATGTATAATCGATGCAAAACCCCGTAAGAACTTTTCATTTTTCAGAATATGTCACTTTAAAAAAATTCACATCGTTCCTATGCTTTGTTACAGCCTAAATAATAATTCATTAATACTGACAGAAATTGATGGAGTTTTATACAGCAAATAAAATGAAATATAACAAGGATTTTAATTAACATCATTACTGAAAATGAATTGAATATACTTAACAATAATAATTTCATTGTATGAGTGTGACTCATATGTAGTCGTAAGTTGCAATATTTTCGCATCATTAAAAATTCACTGCTAATTTCACCTGGACAAATCTGCGCAGCATTTTTCGTACTCTGTAGCTTTATATTAAAACTTTTGTTACCCTAGCTACCATGTTGGCGACAACAATGCTTGAAAATTGTTATAAAAAGAATATAGGTAATTATTAATATTGACAACGAAATTAAATTAAATTATGTTTCATTAACGGTAACTACTTAGTCACAAAAATATTATAAGGGCGAAAGTTTGTGTTTGTATGTGTGTATGTTTGTTACTCTTTCACGCAAAAACTACTGAATGGATTTGGCTGAAATTCTGAATGGAGATAGATTATTCCCTGGATTAACACATAGGCTACTTTTTATGTGTTATAAGTTTGACGTGTGTATCTGTGTATCTGTCTGTGCCATCGTAGCTCCTAAACTAATGAACCGATTTTAATTTAGTCTTATTTTGTTTGAAAGGTGGCTTGATCGAGAGTGTTTTTAGCTATAATCCAAAAAAATCGGTTCAGCCGTTTGAAAGTTATCAGCTCTTTTCTAGTTACTGTAACCTGCACTTGTCGGGGGTGTTCTAAATTTCCACAAATCAGATCCACAAATACACAGATACACACGTTAAACTTATAACACCCCTCTTTTTGGGTCGGGGGTTAAAAATATAAAGAGATGATATTATGAAAATTCACCTGACAATTAGCCTGGCATCGCTCCAATTAGCGAATAAAACGTTATGTGTGTTACTCCGCAATTAATTATAATGGGTCACTCTGTAATTGCGTCGGGTTATACTGACGGGGATGATAAAGGTTTAAAAACGGTCGCTTTGCCCAGAACGTTTGGAATGGAACGTATAACGTATCAGAATGGAATTATGAGAAACTTTTTGGCACATTAATCAATCAAACGATAGGTGTAATGCCAATTCTTTCTTAATATTATTATGTATTACTTAAAATTTAAAAACCCCTGACACAAAAACCTCTATAAGATAAAAATTACAAGTGTAAATTAAAAATTTATAACACCCCCGACAAGTGCAGGTTACAGTAACTAGAAAAGAGCTGATAACTTTCAAACGGCTGAACCGATTTTCTTCGATTATAGAACACTCTCGATCAAGTCACCTTTCAAACAAAAAAAAAACTAAATTAAAATCGGTCCATTCGTTTAGGAGCTACGATGTCACAGACAGATACACAGATACACACGTCAAACTTATAACACCCCTCTTTTTGGGTCGGGGGTTAAAAAAAATACTTCGCACAAAATGTTACAAAGTACATAAATAAAGGGGTCATTACTCCACATTGACGTGTTACAATCCATTCAGGCGTCCATATCCAACGTAGGTACAATGTAACAAATTTTCCAGTTCACTTTAACCCGAAAATTCCGTCCCATCCAGCGTGAACTTCCCGGCGTTGGAAGATTTATGCGAATCCCTGAAATCATCTCGAGACCGCATCGCTATTTGTTACGCGACATCTGGTGTGAGCAGTTCACACCGGTTCAAACCGGTTCATATTATTGGCGTCACTCAGAAAAGCAGGTATTATTTAAATATTTTTATCGAATTATTGGAATGTTCTCTCCAGAACCAACACAAAAAACACCAGGTTCAATGTGTAAGGTTATCCGAGAGTTTTAATCTAAACAAACTAATGCCAAAATAAGTAATTTAATTAGAGCGTGATTGCTATCACAACATCTAATTATTCAGTTCACAATCCAAATACCGAAAATATGCGATATCGCTCCGAATCTCAGAAGGAGACTGAACTAAAACCTTCAAAACACCCGTATTTATGCAAGTTCAATCTTGTCGGCCTCCTAGTAACAGATTGTATGACATCAAATGAGCGAAATATCGATTTTATCAAACTACCTGCATTAGATAAATTAATAATTTTATATTATTTTTGACAACTCAAATCCATTTTTTAAAAATAACCTTACAGTTCGGCCGTCCTGAATTTAACACGTCCTCGTGTTTCTAATCTATCTTGTCATGTCAGTCGCGGGCTTCCCTGCCCTAAGTCAAATCCAAATCATGGGCTATCCTGCCCTCCGTCAAATCATCAAAACCTATTCTTGAACAGCCGAACTCTCAGTTTTAATATCCAATCAAAAATAAATCCAAACGACTAACTTCTCATTCGATGTATACAAAATCTGAACCACTTATTGCAAATTACTTTCCACTTCACAAAAGACTAAATTCTTAAAAAAAAACTAAAAATTTTAATCACCAAATCAAACTCAATAAAAATTTTAATCAAATGTGGGTTGTTTACAAAAAGATACCAAAGCGAAATTAAGACAACGTGAGACACGTCCCGCTTCTGAATTATTGGCGTCACTCAGAAAAGCAGGTATTATTTAAATATTTTTATCGAATTATTGGAATGTTCTCTCCAGAACCAACACAAAAAACACCAGGTTCAATGTGTAAGGTTATCCGAGAGTTTTAATCTAAACAAACTAATGCCAAAATAAGTAATTTAATTAGAGCGTGATTGCTATCACAACATCTAATTATTCAGTTCACAATCCAAATACCGAAAATATGCGATATCGCTCCGAATCTCAGAAGGAGACTGAACTAAAACCTTCAAAACACCCGTATTTATGCAAGTTCAATCTTGTCGGCCTCCTAGTAACAGATTGTATGACATCAAATGAGCGAAATATCGATTTTATCAAACTACCTGCATTAGATAAATTAATAATTTTATATTATTTTTGACAACTCAAATCCATTTTTTAAAAATAACCTTACAATACGTAGTCGGAGAGCTACAAACTTTGTCCAGGTATCTATGCAACAAATTGGTTATCTGATATTAAAAATACCTGCTTTCAACAATATTTTTTAAGCTTTCTACGTCTTGTATAAAACGTAAAAAGTTCACGATCATGATATTTGAATTAATCATCTCGAGACCGCATCGCTATTTGTTACGCGACATCTGGTGTGAGCAGTTCACACCGGTTCAAACCGGTTCATACGTAGTCGGAGAGCTACAAACTTTGACTGGGTATCTATGCAACAAATTGGTTATCTGCATATTTCATTTTTAAACGAAAAATGAAAAGCTGCCTTGTCGAGGAGTCTTTCTATAGTTATAATAAATTCTTACTAAGAAAGATTGAAGACAAAATTGATTATTAATATTTATTATTGTATTTTATTCTATATTTATAAGAAAAAATATTGTGACATTTTAATAATAATAATAATAATAATATAAGCCTTTTATTACTGAAAATAAAATTTACATTTTAAAATACAATATTATGTAAGTTATACATGCTTTTTAGGTAAGTTTACATAATTCGAATTTTTAATCTTATAATTACAGTAGCAACAACTATATGTATAATATTTCTTTCCTTTTTTTTTTCTTAGTGAACACAATTCATTACTATAACAATAACTTCTTAATTTAAATTTTGATTTTTAATCACAATTTATTCTAAATAAAAACTGTTTTTTAATGGAAAAGCTCATTACACCTATATCAATCACATGGTAGGTATAGGCTTATGGGAAGGTACCTATTTATTGTTAATTGTTATCTATAAAAGTTAGTACCTACTAATTTATAATTCAAATTTTATTATTCTTACTAGATAACAATATCATCTTATGTTTTTATTTATAATATTTTAAAAAGCACAATAGATGTTGCTATTACATATTCTTTGCATTACAACAGCATATTGAAGAAGCAATGATTATACATATTATATCTATCTTTATCTATCATATTGTATGTAAAATATACTTATTTAATATTACCATTCTTATAACTTATATTACAATTAAGTACAAACACAAGAGGGCGCTGCAGTTGAAGTGTAGTGATATTAGCTCCGTAATTTTATGAGAATATCAAATAGTTAAAGTACAAAACTTAGTCTATTTCTAGTAATAAACAGAAGATCTATATCCAATAATTACGTGCAATTGTTATCGTAATCAAAAGTGACCGATAAATACGTAAAAAAGTGCATCTTCGTTCTATCTACGCCTTTCAAACAAAAAAAACTAAATCAAAATCAGTTCATTAGTTTAGGAGCTACAATGCCACAGACAGATACACACGCCAAACTTATAACACCCCTCTTTTTGGGTCGGGAGTTCACGATCATGAAATTTGAAATCATCTTGAGACCACATCGTATTTTGTTACACGACATCTGGTGTGAGCAGTTCACACTGGTTTAAACCGGTTCATACGTAGTCGAAGAGCTGGAGATTTAACTTATTACTAGTTGATGCCCGCGACTTCATTCGTGTGGATATTTTTTTTTAATATCCCGTAGGAACTCGTTAATTTTCCGGGATAAAAAGTAGATCTATCTCCATTCTAAATATCAGCCAAAACAGTCCAGAAATTTTTGCGTGAAAGAGTAACAAACTCACCACTTTATAAAATTAGTGTGAAGTGTGATCATAATTAGTACCTACAAGTTTTCTTATCCATACTTCCATACTAATATTATAAATGCGAAAGTGTGTCTGTCTGTGTGCTACCTTTTCACGGCCCAACGGTTTAACCGATTCTGACGAAAGGTACAGAGTTAGCTTACATCCCGGGGACGGACATAGACTACTTTTAATCCCGGAAAATAAAAGAGTTCCTACGGGATTCCTAAAGGCCTATCAGCTTAACCGAATTGTATGAAATTTGGTACCGAGGTAGCTTGCGTTGACATAGGCAACTTTTTATCCCGGATCTTTAAAATTCAAACAGTTCCCCCGGGATCTTTAAAAACCTAAATCCACGCGGACGAAGTCACGGGCATCCTCTAGTATGAAATATTTCAACTAATATGAATTCACTATTTCATTTCATAGCCATCATCTCTTGCCCTACAAGGTACATTGGTGCAAAATGGGGGTACTTGGAAACTTGTTATAACTGAAAATGGCTAGTAAGATCGTTTGTTTTTATCGCCCGTAGGATTTTCTTGGATAATTCCAATAAGAGGATTTCCTTCCATCGGTTTTACCATTTAACTTGAATATTAGCTATAAGATTTGAAATTCAAATGAAAGATTCCTATCTTAGTCATCGGGCTACCTATTTTGTAAGTATTTGCTAAGGTCAAGGGTTTTGATCGTGATGCTCTTGAGTCTCAACTTCATCCGCGTAAGTTTCAGTTTTTTAAAAATTTCGTGCGAATTTTTTGATTGGTCGGAACAAAAAGTAGCCTATATACGTTTCTAGGATGCAAGCTATCTTTGTAGTAAACAAAATGATGTTTTAAACTTCTTTGGTGTGGATTTAGGTTTTTTAAAAACCGTGGGGACTTTTTGATTTTCCGATACAAAAAGTAGCTTATATTCTTTCCCGAAATGCAAGCTATCTCTAAACTTACCAATTAATTACACGAATTAATAATAAACAAATTAATTACACGGATGAACCGTGGAAAGTTAGCAGACAGACAGACACACTTTTGCTTTTATAATATTAGTACGGATATTTTTGAAGGGCAAAAGCTTTGATACATATCTTTAACTATATAGTGTGACTGTAGCAGTAAGGCAGAGTAAAGTGGTACTAGGGCATGGCTTTTATTTTTACTAACCTTATCATCATCATCATCATTATCAGCATCAACATATGGTTATTCAAGTATTCAAGGGGCGGACTAAAAAAGTCCTGAAAGGCCAGCAAGGCATCGGCGGTTTTTCTGGTGCTGCAAGGGTTCATGGGCGGCGGTAATCACTTACCACCGCCCGCTCGTTTGCTATTTAAAAAAAGTCTACTGCTAGACATAGGTCCCTGAAAACAAATAGATACCTACCTAGAGTAATGATATCTGTAGTACTATAGACGATTAAATGAAATCAAATGAAATGTACTACAGGATAAGTATTTGCGAATAGATTTTTTAACCCCCGACCCAAAAAGAGGGGTGTTATAAGTTTGACGTGTGTATCTGTGTATCTGTGTGTCTGTGTATCTGTGTATCTGTGTATCTGTGTATCTGTCTGTGGCATCGTAGCGCCTAAACGAATGAACCGATTTTAATTTAGTTTTTTTTGTTTGAAAGGTGGCTTGATCGAGAGTGTTCTTAGCTATAATCTAAAAAAATTGGTTCAGCCGTTTAAAAGTTATCAGCTCTTTTCTAGTTTTCTTGTAGAAAAGAAGATTAGATAACCGTTAGGTTCATAATATTATGTCAATAGACAAATGTCAAGCTGTCAAGAATGACGTTGCCTAAATACATAATTATTTATTTGAAAATGATGTTTTGGAAAACTCAGATACTTTGGATCGTCGGGGGTGTTATAAATTTTTAATTTATACTTGTTCATATATATTTCATATTTGAAATAGCTCTTCTATCTAGTTCTAGATACTAATTTATTCCGATGCTCCGTTTTCTAACTTTCTCACAAAGGACGTAAGTATTTAAATATAGTTATTCTCGTCATTTGAATGAATTAATGACCTGTCGCGAACTGTAGATGCTAAGAGTAAGTAGCTATCCTCGTTTGAGATATTGACTAATGCTCTTTAGCTTATAAATCTCCACTATACATAGAGTTAAGGGAAGTCTTAATGTGCCTCCATTCATTCCTAACCCCGATCTGGTAACAGCGCATTTGAAATTTAAATCGCTCCCTCAGCTGAAATGCCATGGCCTGAGAGCCCGTGGGTTATTCTTAGGGGCTTTTTGTTGAATTAAATGTGATATACGATATTAGACTTTTTTATTTGTTCATGTATAATAATAATATAATAACAAGTGTAAATTAAAAATTTATAACACCTCCGACTAGTGCAGGTTACAGTAACTAGAAAAGAGCTGATAACTTTCAAACGGCTGAACCGATTTTCTTAGATTATAGCTAAGAACACTTTTGATCAAGCCACCTTTCAAACAAAAAAAACTAAATTAAAATCGGTTCATTAGTTTAGGAGCTACGATGCCACAGACAGATACACAGATACACACGTCAAACTTATAACACCCCTCTTTTTGGGTCGGGGGTTAAATATTTATACGAAATAGACTGATGTAGAAAATAGGCTGTCTAATATGTTAATGTACCTACAGCTCAAGCCTAGAAACTCGATTCTTTGTATTATATGTCAGTTTGTCTATAATATACAGAGTCACTACAGAATATCTTGGAGCATGTGCTAAGGAACCATTTAACCCAGTTTCCCCTCATCATTTTATTATCGAACTGTCAGAAGCATCGCAAAGGTCTGCACCCCTATATATTACAAACTCCATGGACTCGTATGAATCGATTCGCATCCTCGTTTCTAATACGCACTACTAAAATATAGAATACCATTTCAGCTTCGAATCGCTTTATCTTGGTAGATTTTGAAAAATCCCAACAAGATCTTTAAAAAATCTTAATCCACACGGACCAAGTCGCATGAATAAGCTTTAGTAAGGTTTGAATACATTTCAGTTATTAACATTTTTAATTAATGAATTAATTTAAACACGTTTTATTACAGTTAGCACAAAATAACCCCCTTACAAACCTTCAGATTTCCAGAACACAAGCGCCTCCTCAAAATTTTCCACAGCCTCCCTGGCTGCCAGCTGAATCGGTCGCATTGATTTCCAAGATCACGTCACCATGATCGAATGTAGACTTTAACCCTAATTGGATTGAGTTTAAAATTGATTGACCGATCAATCTGTCAGGCAATTGAGAAGCAGTTCTAACGACTTATTATTTCCAAGTCCCGGTGTTATCTTTAATGACTCTACTTTATGGTATCATGCCGTTACTTTACATTTTATTGATTCAGCCGAAATTTGTATAATTTTATTATTTTTACTAGCAAACTTGAAAAGGTAAATGTCTTTTTTCACGTAATATAATTCCCTATTATTTTAGTTAAATCTAAAGCAGATTCGATAATTCATTTTTAACCCCCGACCCAAAAAGAGGGGTGTTATAAGTTTGACGTGTGTATCTATCCGTGGCATCGTAGCTCCTAAACTAATGAACCTATTTTAACTTAGTTTTTCTTGTTTGAAAGGTGGCTTGATCGAGAGTGTTCTTAGCTATATAGGTAATCGAAGAAAATCGGTTCAGCCGTTTGAAAGTTATCAGCTCTCTTCTAGTTGTCTTATAGCGGTTTTTATGTCTGGGTTTTTTTTAAATTTTGAGTTATTATATTTGCTTGTGTCAAATAGAACATACTGAAAGGAGAGTGATATCAAAGTGGTTCAGACTTCATTGGTTTACAGTTCGATCCCGGATACGGCGGTATTCATGGAGTCCTCGGTTCGATCCAGGATACGCATGTCAACTATTCGGGGTTATATGCGTTTTAAACAATTTGATAGGTACTAGCTGATGCCCGCGACTTCGTTCGCGTGGATGTAGATTTTTTAAAAATCCCGTGGGAACTCTTTGATTTTCCGGGATAAAAAGTTGATTCTATAATCTTCAATTTCTAAATTTCAGCCCAATCCACCCCAGCTCAGTAGTTTATTATTAGGCCCACCACGTTGTCAAAGACGGCGGATTGGTAGACTTGAGTACGTTATGGAGAACTTACAGGGATGCAGGTATCCTTACGATGTTTTCTTTCACTATCAAAGCAAGTAATCACACTAATATTATAAAGGTGAAAGTTTGTGTATGTGTGTGTGTGTATGTTTGTTACTCCTTCACGCAAAAACTACTGGGCTGGGCTGGATTGGACTGAAATTTAGAAATTAAAAGATTAGAATCTACTTTTTATCCCGGAAAATCAAAGAGTTCCCACGGGATTTTTAAAAATCTACATCCACGCGAATGAAGTCGCGGGCATCAGCTAGTAACTTATAGGATAAAGACAATTAATGTAAAGCTATTAAATTAATTCCGTAAATTAATTCGCTAAATTGATTTACAAATACAAAAGAACATCGCAAGGGGTAAGACAATACCGTTGAATGTTTACCCGTTGTCGCATTTAGAATTAGCACCTTAGAAATTTAATATTAAACCCATTTGCCTCGCCCCGGGGCTACGCGGAATTAACATTGGAGGAAGCCATTTTAAAACGCTTTGTGGTAAGAAATTGTATGTAATTCCTGTCTCCTCCTTTTAGCATTACCTACTCTTTGTTTATAAATATACTAGACTAACTTATGCTCGCGACTTCATCAGCATTAAATGCACATATGTCAAACCTCTATTTTACCCCCTTGGGGGTTGAATTTTCAAAAATCCTTTCTTAGAGGATGTCTACGTCATAATAGTAAACTGCGTACCAAACACTTCTATCCGTCCGGTAGTTTGAGCTGTGCGTTGATAGATCAGTCAGTCAGTCAGCCATTCAGATACTCAGTCAGACATTTTTCTTTTTATATATTTAGAATATAGATGTATATAAGAAATTGTATGTAATTCCTGTCTCCTCTTTTTAACGATACTCTTTGTTTACAAATATTCTAGATGATGATCGCGACTTCATCCACTTTAGGTTTTTTTGAATCCCGTGGGAACTCTTTAATTTTTGGGGTATTATGTATGTAATGTAAACTATCTCAGTGCTAAATATCATCGCGGTTGAAGAAATGGGCCTTTAAAAGTAACAGACAGACAAAAAGATAATATACACACCTTTGCATTTATTTACTACTAATAACTATAAGTCTCTCATTTATTTATTTTTCATTTTACCCTATTTTTAAAAAATGTTCACAAAACTAAAATAACAGAAATAACAAAAATGATATAACAGAAACAACAAAATAAATAAATAACAGAAACAAAAGAGAAATAAAATAACAGAAACATCAGAAAACTAAAGTAACTGAAGAAAAAAAAACATTGAATAAAAATACGGTAAAATGGGTCCCACTAGCAGCGGGGTGAGTTGGACCCAAGCCGCCAGTGGTCAGGGCTCCAGAGTGAGGAACCTCCTCACAATGCGTGCCGTCTCAAGCTGCCTTCTGTATCTTACCCTTGATCCAACAGTTACGCGACAGTTTCCTAAGATGTTGGTCGAAACTGTTCGCAATAAGACCAATTTTTAATAACTAATTTTTAATAACTAATTTTTACTATCAATATTTTTAATCATTTATGACTGACTGACTTATATCAGCTAGGCGCAACTCAAACCGCTGTGCTCAGAAAGTTGAGATTTTGTTTACTAGGCTTTCTTAATTATACCTACGTACTAAGAAGGGATTATTTCAACGAGAACTCTAAAAAAAAAAAATACACGTGGACGAAGTCGCAAACTGCAAAAGTGCACTCTTTATTCTCTTACTCTTTCTGGTCAACGAATCGACCTCAATCAGTAAACTTATATAAAAAAGGCACAAAAATTAGTTACTTGTATCCTGGAGATGGATATACTTAGTAGTGACCACTTAACTCATAAAATTAACAATTAGTTTCACAGAAAAAAATGTCGATTTTTGAAATTCAAAAATTACACCAGACAAGTGTAAATTAAAAATTTATAACACTCCCGACAAGTGAAGGTTATAGTAACTAGATAAGAACTGATAACTTTCAAACGGCTGAACCCATTTTCTTGGATTATAATACAACACTCTCGATCAAGCCACCTTTCAAACAAAAAAAAACTAAATTAAAATCGGTGCATTAGTTTAGCAGCTACACACAGATAGATACACAGATACACACGTCAAACTTATAACACCCCTCTTTTTGGGTCGGGGGTTAAAAAAGAGAGATTAATTTTTAAAATCAGTTTTAAAATATACATTGTTTTTCTCTACGACTTTATAGCGTCACGAAAAAACCTTCTAACCCAAAGAGCGTACTCCCTTGAGACGTTTTTATACAGCTTCTCAAAAGTTACTCCGAAGAGAAGGGTCCTCTCACAACACTTCATAACCTTTGTCCACGGCATGTATTGTTCTGGACGTGAGGTTTTTTTAGGGTTCCGTACCTCAAAAGGAAAAACGGAACCCTTATAGGATCACTTTGATGTCTGTCTGTCTGTCCGTCCGTCGTGTCTGTCAAGAAAACCTATCAGGTTACTTCCCGTTGACCTAGAATCATGAAATTTGGCAGGTAGATAGGTCTTATAGCACAAAGGAAGGAAAATTCGAAAACTGTGAATTTGTGGTAACATCATTTAAAAAAATTGAAATGTGTTTAAATTTTCAAATTAAGATAACTATACCAAGTGGGGTATCATATGAAAGGGCTTTTTACTTGTGTATTCTAAAACAGTTTTTTTATTTATTTTTATGCATAATAGTTTTAGATTTATCGTGCCAAATGTCGTAAAAATTACCCGAGTGCGGAACCCTCGGTGCGCGAGTCCGACTTTCACTTGGTCGGTTTTTTTAACAAAAGCCTCTCGGTTAGAGAAAAGCGGTCAGCCTTTTCATGAGTTAGTTTTGACGCGGTTTTCGGTTCATAAATGGGTCACTCTCTTGTATACCATTTATCTCTTGTATAATAGTTTTTCCGTTTCTTTGTTAGTACTCGTTTCAGTGGTTCTAAAACAAATCTATATTATACTAAACATAATGATGCCCGCGACTTTATCCGCGTAGATTTAGGTTTTTTGTAAGATTGGAGGTTTTGCCTCGAAAATTGACTTCAGCAACTTTTTACTCCGGAAAAGCAGAGTTCCCTCGGCATTTTTAAAAAACCTAAATCCACGCGGACGGAGTCGCGGGCATCATCTAGTATTGAAATAATCCATACTATACCTACTAATATTATAAATGCGAAAGTGTGTCTGTCTGACTGTCTGCTACGTTTTCACGGGTCAACCGCTGAACCGATTTTAATGTTCAGTACAGAGTTAGCTTACATCCCGGGGACGGACATAGGCTACTTTTTATCGCGGAAAATCAAAGAGTTCCTACGGGACTCTTAAGAATCTATCCGTTGAACCGATTTATATGGGTACAGAGGTAGGTTACGTCCCGGAAATTAACTTCGGCAACTTTTTATTCCGGAAAAGCAGAGTTCCCACGGCATTTTTAAAAAAACCTAAATCCACGCGGTCGGAGTCGCGGAAATCATCTAGAATTGCAATAAAAACCCAACTACGTTTGGAAAGTGCTAGGGAGCGCTTTAAGGTTACTTCTCTTAAACATCGTTTAAATGAAAATTACTTGGATAAACGTTGAGCACCTTACTTAGTTATAATTAAATATGTCAAAACCGTCTAAACCTGAAACCGGAAGCGGTTAAGACAAGCCAGTTAATTGTTTCCGAGCTGAAACTGTTAGAATAATAACTGTTAAATTATAATTTACTAGCGACTCACCAGGGATTGCACGGGTTTCCGCGTTTTTTTATACAAGATGCCCGTGACTTTGCCCGCGTAGATTAAGGTTTTCTAAGAATCCCGTGGGAGCTCTTTGCTTTTCCGGAATAAAAAGTTTTCTGTGTCAATTTCCGGGACGCAAGCTAACTCTGTACCCATCAAAATCGGTTGAACTGTTGAGCGATGAAAAGCTAGCAGACAGACAGGCAAACAGGCAGACAGACAGACAGATAGACAGACAGGGAGACACACTTTTGCATAGTAGTCATTGTAAGTTAATATAAGAAGAAATAATGGTGGACAAGTTCGAGTTTGATATTATTATAGTAACAAAAAAATTGAATGTAAAGGAGCTTATTCGTAGCGCTCTCCATACAAACGTAGTGAAATCTGAGAGAATGAATGAATGATTATTATTTGTTGATCAACATTGGTTGCATAAGCTTACATTGAATCCTGGGCCCTAAACTAGGATATTTCATATCCTTCCCATAGGTACATGTGGCTCTACTTAAAATAACCTATGACAAATACACATAGATAGATGAATAGATAGATGAAATCTTTATTGCACACAATAACATGAAAAGGACAGTACAAAAGGAAGAAACAGAAAAAAACAATTGTGTGCAAAGGCGGCCTTATTGCTAAGAGCAATCTCCAACCTTTGCTGAAAGGAGAAGCTAGTGTTGGATAGTACTAATACATGTTGTGTGTGTGAAAAGTAATGATTTTGTGATGATGTAATCCAAAAAAGAACATAGTTTGCGCGCCTTTTGAAGTATTTTTCACTCAGTAACGAGTCCAATATCATTGCTTACAGCAGGTGCCAATCAAAGTTAGGTACATTTTGAAATAGCTGTAACCTAACGTGTATTTTAGGCACGTAAGCCATCATACGGTACGTCACGTAGAACATTCCTCAAATACAAAATGGGGCGTTTTATCGCGTAATTTTGGATGTACTACAGTATGAGTACACTTTTATAGTACCAGCCTATGTTCGGTTTATGTTAGAACTAGGGGATGCCCGCGACTTCATTCGCGTAAATGTAGGTTTTGAAGATCCCGTGGGAACTGTTTGGTTTTCCGGGATAAAAAGTTGTCTATGTGAATAACATGGACGCTAGCTACCTCGGTACCAAATTTCATACAATTTGGTTGAGCGGATGGGTATTTACGAAGCCCGTGGGAACTCTTTGATTTTCCGGGATAAAAAGTATAAAGTAAAGTCCCAGGGATATAAGCTAACTCTGTACCAAATTTCGTCAGAATCGGTTAAATTGTTGGGCCGTGAACGGGTAGCAGACAGACACACTTTCGCATTTATAATATTAGTATGGATTGCCTTATGCCCGCGACTTTATCTGCGTGGACTACACATATTTCAAACTCCCATTTCACCCCTTTAGGGATTCAATTTTCTAAAATCCTTAGTCTGCATCATATTAATAGGTAAGTATCTGCATGCCAAATTTCAGCCAAATCCGTCCAGTAGTTTTTGCGTGATTGAGTAACAAATATCCAAACATCCACACTTTCACATTTATACTAATATTAGTAGAATTGGGATTAGGATAAATTGGAAAAAAACAACGGAGTTAACTGTAATCATCTGTTGTGTAACTGGACCTTTAAATATGGGTAAGTAACAGATTTTGTAGTATAGAAGCAGGCGTTATTTTGCGGAAGTCCATTATATACAAGGAACCAAAAGCTTATTTTGCTATAATCCGCCAAACCAAAGAAATCTGTATGGTGTAACATGCAGCATGCGACATGCACCGCCCGCCCTCCCACTGAAAACTCGTTTCGCCCCGACACCGGAACGTCTCCTGAGGATGCTCCGGTGTCGGGGCGAAACGTGCGTCGAGTGGTGTTGGGATTTGTGTGGTGCTGCGTGGTGGTGGTTCGTGTGGCTTGCTTGGTGGCTGGCTTTTCCTGCATGTTTATCAGTGGGAGGGCGGGCGGTGCATGTCGCATGCTGCATGTTGCACCATACAGATTTCTTTTATTTGGTTTGGCGGATTATAGCAAAATAAGCTTTTGGTTCCTTGTATAACAGATTTTGCTACAAAGCATCTGAATGCAATAAATTTATTTTGGTAGTATTAAGTCAGTTCTGTATCTATACTTTTAAAAACTACTAACAAAATGTTCGTACCATCCACTCTGGCTCTAGTTAGACAACTCTATAATCCGAAACACCCCATTTTCTTGCTAACTTTGTGTCGGTCTTTGCACACTTTGAATTTCAATTTTCAACAATACAGTCTTTGTAGTTTCCCGTTCCATTTTAATGTTTTTTCAGCGGTGAGCCAATTTACTCTTTAGAATAGATCTTTTGGGTTAAAGAGTTACTTGTAAATTCTAATTTTAAGTGAAACATGTCCACGTATTGTAAAAGGTTAATTAATTTGATGATTATGTAGGGCAAAAAAAGAAGTTAGTTATTACGTACCTACGCCAAAAAAGTGATAAGTAATTACTAGGCAGTCTAGGCACCCATATTTTACATGAGAAAGAGTGTTTCTTTGTCCGTTTATTGGATTTTTCTTTTAATCATATCGCAACGGAGCAACAAGACGGATCGACGCGATATTTTGCATGGATAGATATTAAAGTATCATAAGTAGTAAGTATAATAAAATACCAGGGAAGTGACAGAGGCTACTTTTTATCCTGCAAAATCAAAGAGTTCCCACGGGATTTTTATAAACCTAAATCCACAGAGAGGAAGTCGCGGGCACCAGCTAGTTTCAAATAAAGACACTAACAATAGTAAGTAACAGGATTGAGTTGAATTTAATATTTAGTACTGCTGAGTTTATTAATACAGACTCTTCTCAGTGGAAACTTTCCGAACAGGTGGAAGACTCTACACTGAAATAGCACAAGTTTTCCTACATGAAATAAAGTACTAATTTGAACT
This sequence comes from Maniola jurtina, assembly GCF_905333055.1. NCBI lineage: Eukaryota > Metazoa > Arthropoda > Insecta > Lepidoptera > Nymphalidae > Maniola > Maniola jurtina. The sequence goes on from NC_060053.1 coordinate 3,779,927, forward strand.
GTTCAGTATTTTTTTAACCCCCGACCAAAAAAGAGGGGTGTTATAAGTTTGACGTGTGTATCTGTGTATCTGTGTATCTGTGTATCTGTCTGTGGCATCGTAGCGCCTAAACGAATGAACCGATTTTAATTTAGTTTTTTTTGTTTGAAAGGTGGCTTGATCGAGAGTGTTCTTAGCTATAATCCAAAAAAATTGGTGCAGCTGTTTAAGAGTTATCAGCTCTTTTCTAGTTTTCTTGTAGAAAAGAAGGTTACATAACCGTTAGGTTCATAATATTATGTCAATTGACAAAATATGTCAAGCTGTCAAGATGGACGTTGCCTTGATACATAATTATTTATTTGAAAATGATGTTTTGGAAAACTCAAATACTTTGGATCGTCGGGGGTGTTATAAATTTTTAATTTACACTTGTTAACTATTTATTTACAAGAAATTGAAACAAAAGGTTTCAATTTCGTACTTAATCGAAATAGACTTGCATCTCGGAGACGGATTTAAGCTACTTTTTATTCCGGAAAATCGAAGAGGTCCTACGGGATTTTTAAAAACCCGAAACTATTACGCGGATGGAGTCGCGGGCATAATCCAGTAAGAAATAAGGTGAGAATGAAGTCGGTCAAAAATAAAGAGAGGCAAAAAGCAACGATAACATACAAAATCATAGACGCTTTTCATTTACAATAGAAGTAGGTAAACGATCTGTCATTCTTCATTTCTTCGAACTACAAGAAGCCATCACAAATCATTGTTCAATATAGAAAGAGGGCGATAAAAATAAAGATACCTCAGTATTCTCGCCTGAAATCACTGATTTCTCGCGTCACAGCGATATAAATATGTTCCACTGGATGGGGTACTTCATAATATCACACTTAATATTATAAAGGAGAAAGTTTGTATGTGTGTGTGTGTGTGTGTGTGTATGTTTGTTACTCCTTCACGCAAAAACTACTGGACGGATTGGGCTGAAATTTAGAATGGAGATAGATTATACCCTGGATTAGCACATAGGCTACTTTTTATCCCGGAAAATCAAAGAGTTCCCACGGGAATTTTAAAAACCTACATCCACGCGAACGAAGTCAGCTATTATTATACAAAATAAAATTAAGAATAATATATTATATTATTTACAACATATTATAATATATAATACATTATAATATTATGTTTCTTATAACATAATATAATATATAATATAAAATTATGTTCCAACAAACATCGTCGTTCGCACTCCTGTGAATCACAATCCGCTATAGACGCATTCCATCACTGGCAGGCGTCAAAATATGTTAGTACATTAGACGCAGGTAGTAGCCCTATATTTCTTTGATTTTACGACACCATAGCCTAATATTTGACATATATCCGAGAAACCGAGAATTCCCTCACTCTAGTATACTCTGCTATACGAGTAGGTACTAAAGCTATCTCTACCTATTCAAATAATAAATGGCAACGTAAATACTTATAATTTAGAGTTATCTTTCTTTATTGTTGTACTCCTTCATTGCTGAGGGTCGTGACTCCTTTCCATTAATCACATAATGTCAGGAGTTCTCTTGGGATAATAATGCGGTGGGTTCCCAGATCCTTCCGTATACAACTCACTAAGAGAACGAAATCTCAATTCTTATGTTTTTAAAGTTATCATCAGATGTTAGTGATAATAATCGGCACCGACAGCCTAACGTGCTACTCCGAGGCACGGAGGAAACGAAAAGGCTAAATGCGGACCTCCAAAGTCGGTCACCCATCCAGTTACCGACTTGGGTCAACGTTGCTTAACAATCGCAGTCGATTGATATGCGTTGTCACAACTAAGCCACACGTCTAGTAAGCGCAAACACTGATGTTCGTTCGAAGCGCCGCATCTAGTTAACTATTTATATCGCTGTCGTGTCCCTAACCGTTCGAGCAGTCATTTGTCATTATAACAACTAGATGTCGCTACGTAGATAGGCCGCGATTTATAATAGCTCCTTGTGAAAAAGCCACACACTGAATTCAAAACTCTATTGTGTTAGATCAAAGGTTGAAATTCGAATGAGGCTTTGTTGAACAAGCTCGCGTGACTACCCTACATTTTTGCTACAACGAAATTAGCATTTCTTGGAGATATTTTAGTTTCACTCTCAGTTTTGTATCCATCGCCTTAAATCTTTCGTTAACCATTTAAGCTTGTTCTAGAAAAGGTGTAATGGAAACAATATTTTGTATTTTTAAAAGCTTCGCCATTCTTTCCGATAATATTTCCTGTTGTCACCATTTAGTGTGGTATTTTTATAGGTCTGTCCACAGCTTTATCGACTCTTAACTAATTGATATGGATTAGGATCATTTTCTTTGGAGTGAGATGGATCGCTGTTGAAACTGAAAGTACTTTAATTAATAAAGTCAAGTATAAAGTCCGTTTTCAATTACTTATTCCGATTTCTATTGTACTTTAGGTACAGTAGACATGCCTTTACTGGATATAACCATATAAGCTTCGAAATTACAGACAGACACTTCAATTTTATTTATTAGTTAGTATAGATGAAAATACGAAGGAGCGTGTGGTGGATAAATAAAATCTCAAGGAAAGAAAATAATTAATAAAAAAAACCATTGTATTCCTAGAATTTTTATGCAAAGGCAGTCTTAAAGGCTTCAATGAAATTGATAATCCTGCTGCGGTGGTAAAAATTTTAGTAGCGTTTTTTTAAGGCTTGTTTATTTTTCCCCGGTTTATGACTGATGTTCTGGTGCCATATTTTTTATCATAAACATTTCCACACACTAATATTATAAAGGAGAAAGTTTGTATGTGTGTGTGTGTGTATGTTTGTTACTCCTTCACGCAAAAACTACTGGACGGATTGGGCTGAAATTAGAATGGAGATAGATTACCCTGGATTAGCACATAGGCTACTTTTTATCCCGGAAAATCAAAGAGTTCCCACGGGAATTTTAAAAAACCTACATCCACGCGAACGAAGTCGTGGGCATCAGCTAGTTAATAAAATTGGCTACTATCTGAACAGAAACTCTCGATTTTGAAAATAATCCTACTTCGTAAACTACGCATTCGTAAAACTTACCAAAAAAATTCATTACTTGAAGGCTTTAGCCTTTGATAAAGAATGAAAGAAATGATAAAAAAGCATGGATTTGACTCGCTCCAGCAATGCGCGGGGCTGCAATTGCTTGTATAGTATGGAATATTATTGTAAATTGAACAATTGAAAAGAGCAACCGCCGAGTTTCTTGCTGGTTCTTATCGGTAGGAACGGCATTCCGAACCAGTGGTAAATTATTTGACGATTCAAAAGCACTTGTAAAATTCTATTTGAATAAAAATCTATTCTATTCTATTATATTTGAACAGGGTATGTCTAGACACCTAGCTTTGAGGACATTATGGAGAACTCTCTTAAGCATACAGGTCTCTTCAAAAAATTTACCTGCGCCGTTAAAGCAAGTGATAGATAGGTATTTAAGAGGGCTCTCTCCGGCACTCGTTTCATACAATCGTAGTTCCAATTTCATTTGAATATTAAGCAACCAAAGTCCATGAAATTTTGCAGACATATTCTAGAAACTAATATCTATATCTGTGGTTTTCCAGATTTCTGTTAAAATATTTGGTTTCAAAGTTACGCGGTCTTAAAAGTTTTCGTACAAATCTTTGAGCCCTTGTAATTTTAAAACTACATATTTTTAGAAAAATCTAAAACACCACAGACACAGACATTAGTTTCTAGAATATGTCTGCAAAATTTCATGGACTTTGGTTGCTTAATATTCAAATGAAATTGGAACTACGATTGTATGAAACGAGTGACGGAGAGAGCCCTGTTAAAATATGGTAAAATATATTGTATTGGTAAAACGTAGGTGCTTGAAATGCACTAGATGAAATTGTATGAGATAAACTGATAAAATAACCATAGATTAAACCATGCAAACACGTCGCACTTAGCCGGCTTTCTTACCTTTTTAATATGCTAATGGTGACTCTTTGAAGCGACAGACATGGTCGCACATATTGTGTGAATCTTATTACAGAGGCATAGGGGTTAAAATACAACCGAAATTTGCATTCAGATGTACACACCGTGCGGTGGGCGTATGAGTACCGTCGGCAGAGACGTTTAGGTTTAAGAAGACATTTTAATTTTCGTGTATGATCACACTAATATTATAAAGGCGGAAATTTGTGTATAATAATAATATGTTTGTTACTCTTTCACGCAAAAACTATGGACGGATTTGGCTGGAATTTAGAATGGAGATAAATTATACTCTGGATTAACACGTAGGCTACTTATTATCCCGTATAAATACATACACATATCTTATCCCGGAAAATTAAAGAGTTCCCACGGGATTTAAAAAATCTATATCCATGCGAATGAAGCCGCGGGCATCAGTAAGTAGAGAATAAAGAGCAACCGCTGAGTGTCTTGCTGGTTCTTCTCGACAGGAAAAGCATTCCGAACCAGTGGTAGATGCTTTTGACGATTCAAAAGTACTTGTAAAAGTCTAATTGAATAAAAAAAAAAAATTTGTTTATTATAGTTTTCGTATGTTATTGCTAACGGTACGTCTACGTGAGCTAATTTAGCTGAGAGCAAAATTGATAGGGTAGCTGTTATCACTCGCTTTTATGTTATTTGCAGGAAAGAAACTGCTGTGTGGTATCAATCCCATTGCTGCATTGTGACTCGAACTTATGTTTTATGACATTTTTGGGGTATTTTGAGTTTAGACATTTTAGAGGTCAGAGGAGAGTCGTAGTTGAAATTCCTCGGATGTGTACGAAGCGATTTGCTTCTATGTTTCTAATCCGAACCGCTAGGATACGAAACGCCCTTCTGGCATCAGTTTTCCCTTCCATTTTTAACACTTCAAGTCAAGAGTGAATAGGCAACTTCTAGGCAAGCGCGCTCCATCTTAGGCTGCATCATCACTTGCTAGCAGGTTGCACTTGCATCCAAGCTATAATCTATAAATTAAAAAAAAACCAGCCAAGTGCGAGTCAAACTCCCGCACCGAGGGTTCCGTACTCGGGTATTTTTCCGACATTGCGCGATTTTGAAAGTTATCAGCTCTTTTCTAATTACTGTAACCTTCACTTGTAGGGTACCCCACTTGGTATAGTTATCTTACTTTGAAAATTGAAACAAATTTTAACTTTTTTTTAAATAATGTAACCGCAAATTCGCGGTTTTCAGATTTATTCCTGTACCTACTTGTGCTATAAGACCTAACTACCTACCAAATTTCATGATTCTAGGTCAACGGGAAGTACCCTATAGGTTTCTTGACAGACAGACAGACAGACGGACATACAGACAACAAAGTGATCCTATAAGAGTTCCGTTTTTTTCTTTTGAGCTACGGAACCCTAAAAATTACACGAAACCAAACGTAAACAAGTACCTACTAAATATTAAATTCCGCATTGGCTGGTCATGGAAATTTAAACACCAAAAGTACCTCAGTATAAAATTCCAATTTCTGTGCAAGTTGGAGAAATCGACACCCAATATTGCATACTTCGTACGACTGAATATGTGGAATAGAATTTCAATAAACAAAATATGGAATCGTTGAAATCTGGTGTAAAATGGAGATCATTTTGAATTTTACATCGTCGGAAGCAATGACCTTCTAAAACAAGGTGTTTTAGAAGGTCATTGGTCGGAAGTGTTGCATCTCTCTTCTTTTTTAGGGTTCCGTATCCGAATTCGAAGGGTGCCAACGGGAGCCTATTACTGAGCCACTCCTGTCCGTCCGTCCATCCGTCCATCTCTCTGCCAGCAGGCTGTATCTAGTGGACCCTAATAGGTGGAGAGATGAATTTTTCACAGAATATATATTTCTATTGCCTACCTAACAACAAATAATGAAATAATTAAAATGGCCACCATGACAATTAAAATTTGTTTACGGAACACTTCGTGACAGTGATGCGCGAGTTCTTTGATTTTTCAGGATAGAAAGCTTATGCTCGTCTTCGGGATGTAAGCTATCTCAAACGATAAAATCGATCAAACGGATGGGACGTGAAACAGTAGCAGATAGACTGACACACAATTTCGCATTTATGATATTAGTATGGATGACGAAATAATTCTCAAACGTAATTTAAGGAATGAAACATTGCCAAGAAAGGCACAAAGGCCGTGGGGAATAAATTACAAAAGTTTGCCGCGTATATTCGTAAACATCAAAAAGTTAAGAGCGGTCTCTCCGTCACTCGCTCCATACAAACGTAGTTCGGTTCGATATTCGGTTTCAAAGTTACGCGGTCTTAAAAATTCACATACAAATCTTTGAGCCCCTGTAATTTTAAAACTACATATTTTTAGAAAAATCTAAAACACCACAGGCACAGATATTAGTTTCTAGAATATGTCTGCAAAATTTTATGGACTTTGGTTGCTTAATATTCAAATGAAATTGGGACTACATTTGTATGGAGCGAGTGACAGAGAGACCCCTCTTAAGGAGTCACACTGAATAAGACGGAGTTAGGGGGTGTTCCCCATTGTACAAAAGTACCTACCTAGTCATTTGAAATACTTAAGTAATTTCATACTAGACATATAATTTTACATTTCCATGTAGGTACTTACAGTCAAAGGCCGTAAGTCGCTTAGCACCTTAATGATCATATTCGCGTGGCACGGTTATACACATGCAATAGCCGTGTATGGCGTGTTTATAGAAAAAGGTCATTGATGCAATAGTTACGCGGAATTGCTACTCAAATTCTGAGGCCAACCGTACCGACTTTTTACGTATCCGTACGTCTGAATGAAAAAAACAGAATCCTCATAGTTTCATTCGTTTGTCATCATAGTTCTTTACTTATAGTTACAGTATTTTAATTAAAGAAAATAGGTCTTATTTAATAACATAGTAAATCTCATAATATTGTGCGTACAAACTTACAGATTATTCGTACGGAACCGTCTCCACGCGAGTTCAAGTCGCACTTGTCTGATTTTTATATAATAACATCCTACTGATCCACCCTGTCTATTGGTCTAGATTTGTTACCTACATATAGGTCAACCACCGTACCAATTTTGACGAAATTTTTCATACAGATATAGAAAATTTTGCATTTACTACGCCTCCTTAAACATGATTTTTCTACCAATATATTTCTAATAATTTCAGTTTTTTTTTTTTCATGGCTACATCATAACTAATATTGCCCTTTCCCGTACAACTAAGCGCAAAGCTGTGTTAGGAGTAGGTACGACAATAGTGCAACGGGTGGGGTTTGAACCGGCGACCTTTCGAAATTCAGTCCGCCCCTCAACCGTTGAGCTATTGAGGCTCTAATTTTTGGCTTCAATGACCGCTCACAAAAATCACCTGTATTATGTCAGCGCTATGCTAAACGTAGTTATATAGGTTTTCCATTTGACAAATAATTTATTATAGCAAGGAACTCTTACATCGTAGTTCACAGTCAAGATAGGGGTGTCTTTAGGGGGCTATACAGACCACATATTGTGTCTTATTCGACCTTTAATGCATTGATTAAAGGTTGAATATGACACATGTCTGAATGGTCCCCTGAAGAAGCTCATATTATCTTGACTACGAATTCCAGTGTAAGGCTGCTTTTCCACCAGAGATGTGCTAAGCTACGTTGCAATAGATGTGTTTAATATCCATCAATCATATTCATTGGTGCACATAGCTTAGAACTGGTGGAAACGGATTCAACTAAGATATGTTTTTATATGAAAGGATGCGTGCTATAGATGCCTACTATGGGCCGTCGACAGTGGTGCAGAGCAGAATACCTACAATATGCGCATCTTTCTCGCGCAGCTACTTTGCAGCGGCGCATCTTCATAGCGCATCCTCCTCGCACAGCTACGTAGCTTAGTATTGGTGGAAACGGTCTCATATTTTCGTAGCGTAGATTTCACATCTTCGCAGCATAGCTGCATAGCGCATCTATGGTGGAAAGGCACCCTTAAGCTATCCCCAAAACAATGGCAGCCTTAACAACCCAAAACAAATTAAAATTATTCAATACGTCATATTAGGAAAGGTGCTGCGCAAGAGTTGGCGCCATGGGAATTGACGACTCATATTTTTGTGGTAGCATAACATGGATACGACTTATCGATATACCATAAAGTAATACATTAATCCAATTTTTAGGGTTCCGTACCCGAAGGATGCCAACGAGACCTTATTACTAAGTATCTGCTGTCCGTCTGTCTGTCCATCCGTCCGTCCGTCCATCTGTCTGTCAGTGGCTGTAACTCATGAACCGTAATAGGTAGAGAGTCACAGAATGTATAATTACTATTGCTGCTATTACAATTCATCCATACTTATAAATGTGAAAGTGTGCGAGTCTGTCTGTCTGTCTGTTACGTTTTCACGGCCCAACCTCTGAACCGATTTTAATGAAATTTACAGACTTGGGATACATCCCGGGGAAGGACATAGGCTACTATCCCGGAAAATCAAAGAGTTCCTACGGGATTAAAAATACTGAAATCCATGCGGGCGACGCCGTGGGCATCCTCTAGTAAATAATAAAATAAAATGGCTGCCATGGAATTAAAAAAAAAAAAGATATTACTTCTTGTACGATGGTACGGACCATTCGTGTGAAATTCCGACTCATACTTGCCTGATTTATTATACCTACCTATCTGTTTTAAAAAATTCTAAGTCGAGTAGGTTAGTATTTTGTTACTCTCATTTATTTATTGCATTATTACCAAAAGTATTTACAAAAATAAAATAACAGAAACAACGAAAAGTAAAATAACAGAAGCAACAAAAAATAATTTCCAGATAATTATTATTAATTAATGTACTTTTACCCGACTGCGGCAAAGCCACAAGGAAGGGTTATGATTTCAGCAGTCTATGTATGTATGTTTGTTTCCTGATTCTGTGTGTTCGACCGTAGCGCCTAAACTACTGGGCCGATTTTGATGAATGAGGTGTCAATCGAGTCGTTGTAAAGGTCCGGGTGACATAGATTATATTTTATACGAAAAAAAATTGACCTTACGAATGTTACATAATAAAAGTGGAGGTTTCCAAAAAATTTTTTTGCTTTTGTTACGAGTGGAATGTCATATGAAAGAGTTCATGAATATAAATGAAGAACAACATTAAAATATACCAAGCGACAGAAAAACAATTTTTAACTGATATTTCAGCGTTTATTAAGACGATCGCAGTCGGGTTTTAGTTTTCAACTTTATCTTGCTTCTAATCGTGTCTAGGTCCATACTAAGGTCATCTTAGTAAACAAACAGTACCTGCGAAACCTTGTAGAATCTGCGTAGGTGTCGCGATCCAGGTCAACTCAAGATATATGGCAGCGGCTTACGTAATCACGTCATCAAATGGATTCTAGTATGTACGTAACATGGCTTCGAAAGTATGGATAAAAATACGAATCACGTAAACGAAAGTTCTACAAAAACTATATTAGGGCCAGCGCAAACAGACGGAGTGAAGTTGAGCCCAGTCTAATTGATACATACTTAAACTTACATTTACGTAGTTTGACATACGTTGAAATTCTTGAAGTTAGTATCATCATCAACCGATAGTTTTTTTTAAATATTAACCATGCTAATCATGACTAATACCCCCCTTTCCCCTCCAATTAAGCGTAAAGCTTGTGCCAGGAGTGGGTACGACAATAGTGCAACGGGTGGGGTTTGAACCGCCGACCTTTCGGAATTCATTCCGCTCCTCAACTGTTGAGCTATTGAGGCTTGTTGTTTGAGAATGAATGAATCAACGCAACCAGAATAAAAAGTCTATATAACTTTTGACAACAGCATTGCTCCGTTCCAACAGTTTTTCATAGTACCTATCCTTTAAAGATGAGTGAAGTCTCATTAAAGATCTGTACTTGACCAGCGTGGCGGACTGTAATCTAATCCTTTTAGAATTTTTCTTTAAAGAAGATACCCGTTCTCAGTAGTGGACCGGCGCGGCGATGGGTTGATGACGATGATACTCTGAAAAGAAATGAACCTTTAAAGTAATGTTTGCTACAAATTCCAGCGTTGGAAAGTCAGATATTTCATCATTTAACCTTTCCGGAATGGAACAAAAACTTTTAATACAACTTTCGTTATCGATCGAAGTCAGAGAGTAATACCGAATTTTACATGGATATAGAGATAAACATGCCGACAGTAAAGGTTTTAAACCCAAATTAATATTATGACATAGAATAAAAGATTCCCAGCCTGGCGACTGGGTCACGGGAACGCCGAAGCAAACAACCGCGACCCAGCCAGCGACGTCTGCCGAGGCAGACCCTCCACCGGGGGCCTACTCGCGAGGTCCCACCACCGCACCTCCGGGGCGCACCAACGAAGTGCGCCCCCCGACCCTGGGACCCAACGGGTGACATCCGCAGACCGTCCCGATCCCACGCACGTCGCCCGCGTCCCGTCCTGCGCTTCGTCCATTGTGCCCTCTGCTAGTCAGAGGGACACGCGGAGAAACTTCCCCCCCTGCCAGGTCATTAGCCATAGCCAACAATATCTCCGAAGAGAAATTATTAGCCATGTTACCGGGGCGCACCGGCCCGAACACTGCTCTTCCCCTCGGACGCATCCAAAAGGGACCAGCAGCATCCAGGCGCACTGGGAGGTTACCTGGCTGGCGCCCCTTATATTATAAGCCTCTTCTAGTGTAGTTCTACATCCTTGTCACCGAATCTCTCTACACCGGCAAACTGGGAAGTTTTACACTGAACTCCAATTAATTATAACGTGTAATGAGTCGACTTTATACCCCCCACTTTCCCATAAGGGCCATGGCTTTAGGGCATTGGCTTAAGTACAGTAAAAGGACGTAAGTCACTTAGCACATTTGCGTGGCACGGTTATGCACATGCGTTAGGTGTGTGTGGCGTGTTTATAGAAAAAGGACATAAGTGCGACAGGTTTTTGAGGCAATAGTTTCGCGGAATTGCTACTCGAATTCTGAGGCCGACGGTACAGTTGATTTCAGCTGAAAGAGTTCAGTAGGTTTGGTATAGCATTTTACTTTTCACCAATGTTTATAGAATTCAAGCGACGAAATAAAACTGGTCTAGCCTTATTTTAAAGCTTTCTTTCATACATCTACTGCCAGAACTCTAAGTGGAAACCTTCCAAAAATAAAATCGACCGTATTGAATTTTTGAGATCTCTTAGTATAATTTACTCCGCCTTTGTTGCGTTTCGATTCTCGAATTCTATTAACGTTTGGTTGAATGAAAATTATATTCTTTCGTGTTTCCGTCGAAACAAGAAAAGTCATTTACGAGTTTCGACGGAATGACAACTAACAAGCTTTTACTAAAGCACTTGTAAGTTCCGTGTACAATAATCATGTTGTTTGACACGATATCGCTTATGGGACAAAGTTATGGCCCTGCGATAAAGTTATAGCCCAGGAGCTACACCTTTTTAAGTACTGTTTTCTTTCTAAGAACAAATGTTATTAGCACAAGATTTGACAAATTATGTAGAAAAGGGATTTATTTCATTTAATTTCATCGAATAACTTTCATAACTTTTGTAATCACTTCAGAAAGTTGGATTTTGTTGTATTAGGTGTGAACAGAAATTTTCTTTACCTAACCGACTTCAAAGAAGGCGGTGGTTCTAAACATAAAGATTAGACTGTAACAATATGTACATGGTTCATACATATTTTACACACATACTTGATACACACAGAGTTAGTTTTGATATTCAACTTTTGAACTTTAAATTGAACACTTTTCGGTATTATAATTCCTACTAACTATATATAGGTTGGATGCATTTTTACAGAACTACTTCCCGTTTTCCTATAGTAATCACACTAATATTATAAAGGCGAAAGTTTGTATGTGTGTGTGTGTGTGTGTGTGTGTGTGTGTGTGTGTGTGTGTGTGTGTGTGTGTGTGTGTGTGTGTGTGTGTGTGTGTGTGTGTGTATGTTTGTTACTCCTTCACGCAAAAACTACTGGACGGATTTGGCTGAAATTTGGAATGAAGATAGATAATATCCTGGATTAGCACATAAGCTACTTTTAATCCCAGAAAATCAAAGAGTTCCCACGGCATTTCGAAAAAGCTAAATCCACACGGGCGAAGTCGCGGGCATCGGCTAGTGAATAGTAATAATATGCACATTTTAACCCCTAAACTGTCCTACTCACACAGAGTTAGTTTTTGATAGTCAAGTTTAAAGTAAATAAGTAACCGTTTATTCCAGACTAAGATCCATATAATTATATTTATAAATACATTGACCTATTGATTTAATTAGTGTGTTAGTAACAATATTTCCTTATAATTATGTTAGTATAGTACTTAATTAAGATAAACCTATACCTAAAACTAACTTTATATGGGTTGGTTCTTTTTCGCGTAACTACATTCCATTGGCCTATGGTAATAACCGTTAAATTGTACTGCTCAGACAGAATTAATTTTTGATAGTCAACTTCAAAGTTTGAACTCTAAGTTGTACCTATGCATACCTAAAACAAGCTTCATGTGTGTTGGTTCCTTTTTGCGTAGCTATATTCCATTTTCCTATGGTCTCTCTCCGTCAGTTACTCTATACAATCGTAGTCCCAATTTTATTTAAATATTAAGCAACCAAAGTCCATGAAATGCAGACATATTCTAGAAACTAATATCTGTGCCTGTGGTGTTTTAGATTTTTCTAAAAATATGTAGTTTTAAAATTACAGGGGCTCAAAAATTTGTATGTGAATTTTTAAGACCACGTAACTTTGAAACCTAATATTTTAACGCCGAATATTTTAACGGAAATCTGGAAAACCACAGACATAGATATTAGTTCCCGGAACGTTTCTACAAACTATTGAGTATTGGTTAGTATTCAAATGAGAGAGCGAACTACGTTTGTATGGAGCGAGTGACGGAGAGACTCTTCACCGCTAAACTGTCTCTTTCAACACTGCAAAAATCTGACCTTTCTACGAATCTGGTGGGAACGATCCCATCGTACGTTCTTGTTCACCGAAACGTGTCATGTTCATGTATAATGATAAACATTACCGAGAACAATTCAAGGCCAAGCATAACTGCATTACGGAATCCAGTACACCATTGTTTTACGCCGTTTGGTTGCAAAGCTAAGAAAATGATAGATCGGGTTGTTTTTTTTTCTCTCGTCTGACTGTGCAAAGATTAGCCAATGTCAAGTTTGTAGTTATTTGTAACAAGTTAGGGAAACTATACAAGTATGGACCCCGTCTGTGCCGGCGCTCGCCGACACACGCACGGCACCCCCTTAGAGCGCTTTCCAGTCAGTTTTAACAAACACACTCCAAAAAGGCAGAGCACGCCCGCCAGCTAACACCAACACAGACGAAGTCTCATCGGGTTGTTTTATATGATAAGCAGAATCGTGACTAGTACCAACTCCCTCCTGAGCGTGCCGGCATGAAAGCTGGACGGCCCTCTCTGGAGGACCTGGAACGCTGCACATGTAGAAACGAGGGCGCCTAAAAGGTAGTTTTATAGTTAGTAAGTACTAACATAGTTTTTAAGTTATCGTTACTAACACTTTGAACTAGGTTTAGCTACTAATATAGGATTAAGTAAATAATGTAACCAACACGTATATGGACTATGTATAATTGTCTGAAATAAACTTTTTATTATTATTATATGGTTTTATTACAAACAAAAAAAACCGGCCAAGTGCGAGTCAGACTCGCGCACCGAGGATTCCGTACTACAGTCGCATTTCAAAATCCCGTGGGAACTCTTACCGTGGGAACTTTTAAATTTCCTGGATAAAAGCAGCGTATATCCGTCCCCTGAGGTGCAAGCTATGTCTGTATCAAATTTCGTCCAAATCGGTTGAACAGATGGGCCGTGAAACGCTAGCAGATAGACAGATAGACAGGCGGACACACTTTCGCATTTATAATAATATTATAGATAAGGATTATACCTGCCAATAAATAGCCGTATCCAAACATCATAACTCGTGTATCTTAGATTCCTCTAAAAATGGGATGAACTTCGCGCTCTGGTTGCTTGCGTGGGAGAATCAGACACGTTTACGTATCACAATAGGTAACATACCGCTAACATTTATAGCTACTTTAATATATCGCACTAAAAATAAACCAAACCAAACATAATAAATAAACCAATAAAATAAATAAATAAAGAGGCTTATTCATTGAGCATTCTCATTGATTTTGGAAGCGCCGCGCCATAAGTTTTATTTATTCTGAGTGCCTTTTGAGGGCGATTCACACCAATTGCGTTTGCACGTACACGTGACACGAGCGTATGGACGCGCGTGAATCCGTAGACATAACTACCTGCACGCATTACGTCTACGCGAACGTTCACGCTACGCAAGCGGTGTGCCATGTCTCATACAGTTCCATACATTACGATGCAATGGTACGCGCTACATCTACGCTTACGCAACGCTCACGCAGCCTGTGTGAACGAGCTCTTAGACGAACGTAGGTACCTATAGTACTCGACAGGCAATCGGGGTGGGAACGCCCCGCACATTACTGTGTCTGTGGTTTTCCAGATTTCCATTAAAATATTTTGACATTAACAAGAATCGACCTGACGGACGTTACATTCAAAAAAGTGGGAGTGTCCAAAAAAATTTTTTTAGCAATAATATCGAGTGGGATATCAAACGAAAGTGGAAAAAATTCCGAGTTCATAAATATATATATATGGTACAATGTTAAAATACACTGAGCGACGGAAAAACAATTTAACGACATATAATATATATATCGGCAGTTCAAGGGTTTTAGTGCTGTTTAACTTTATCTTGTTTTTAAAAACTAGTCGGACTCGCACTCGAAGGGTTCCTACTACTTATCCATTTTTGGGGTTCCATACCTCAAAAGGAAAAACGGAACCCTTATAGGATCACTTTCTGTCTGTCTGTCTGTCTGTCTGTCCGTCGTGTCTGTCAAGAAACCTATAGGGTACTTCCCGTTGACCTAGAATCATAGGTAGGTAGGTCTTATAGCACAAGTACAGGAATAAATCTGAAAAACCGCGAATTTATGGTTACATAATTAAAAAAAAAAATTAAAATGTGTTTCAATTTTCAAAGTAAGATAACTATACCTACCAAGTGGGGTATCATAATATGAAAGGGCTTTACTAGTACATTCTAAAACTGATTTTTATTTATTTTTATGAATAATAAATAGTTTTTGATTTATCGTGCAAAATGTTGGAAAAAATTACCCGAGTACGGAACCCTCAGTGCGCGAGTCTGACTTGCACTTGGCCGGTTTTTTCCGTAATAATGCGGTTAACTCCCGAATCCTTCCGTAAAATTTATTTCACAGACATGCAAATTATGAAACCAGCTCGCTTCTGTGGTGTTCCCACTAAGCATTTTAATATAGGGTTATTAAGGGTGGATAAACAGAGTCACGGGTATTAACTAGTCATAAATAACTTGCGGTTTCTCTGATTATGTACAGTTAGCGGCTGAGAATCGCGTGACATCGCAACATTAGCGCCCGCTACGGTGTAATTGAGGACGTCTCTTAGGGTCTATCCAGACGGCCTGCTTTGGGCTGCAAGTTAACAAGATGAAGTTGAAAACTAAAACCCGACTGCTTAAGAGGGGTTTTTCCGTCACTCGCCTCATACAAACGTAATTCGTCTCTCATTGGAGTACTAACCAATCCATTGAGTACAATGGAATTTTGTAGAAACGTTCCGGGAACTATTATCTACTAACTCCATACAATCGTAGTCCCAATTTCATTTAAATATTAGGGTTCAAATGAAATTGGGACTACGATTGTATGGAGTAAGTGACGGAGAGAGCCCTGTTAAGAGGGCTCTCTCCGTCACTCGTTTCATACAATCGTAGTTCCAATTTCATTTGAATATTAAGCAACCAAAGTCCATGAAATTTTGCAGACGTATTTTAGAAACTAATATCTATATCTGTGGTTTTCCAGATTTCTGTTAAAATATTCGGTTTCAAAGTTACGCGGTCTTAAAAATTTTCATACAAATCTTTGAGCCCCTGTAATTTTAAAACTACATATTTTTAGAAAAATCTAAAACACCACAGACACAGATATTAGTTACTACAATATGTCTGCAAAATTTCATGGACTTTGGTTGCTTAATATTCAAATGAAATTGGAACTACGATTGTATGAAACGAGTGACGGAGAGAGCCCTGTTAAACGCTGAAATATTAGAGTAAAAATGTTTTTCTGTCGCTTGGTATATTTTCATTATACATTTATATTTATGAGCTTAGAATTTTCTACTCTTTCATTTGCTATCCCGCTCGATACAATACCAAAAAAATTTTTGAAGACCTCCACTTTTTTCCTTGTAACATCCGTTAGGTAAATTTTTTTAAAATATAGCCTATGTCACCCGGACCTTTACAACGAATAAATTGTCACCTCATTCATCAAAATCGGCCAAGTAGTTTAGGCAATACGGTGGAACACACAGAATCTGGATACAAACATACACACATACATAGACTGCTAAAATCATAACGCTTCCCGCATACCCCGTCCAGGTTAATCCGCTTCCATCTTAGACTGCATCACCACTTACCACCAGGTGAAATTGCAATCAAGAGCTAACTTGTATTTGAATAAAAATAAAATAGACCATCTGTATGGACCCTATGAAAATGTATGAATGATTATAATTATTATTTGTGTGGGTTTAATTGTTGTGATTTTGACCGTGTAGAAAGGTAGAAAGTATGTTTATTGTTTTATTGTTATCTAACCTTCCGTTCTAATCTAGTTTTAAATCACCTAAAAGTTTCTGTACCTACCTCCACTTTTTATCCCATTGCGGCAAAGTCAAAATTAAGGGTTATGATTTTAGCAGTCTATGTATGTATGTATGTAAGTATGTATGTAAGTATGTATGTATGTAAGTATGTATATATGTTTATATCCAGATTATGTGTGTTCCACCATAGTGCCTAAACTACAGGGCCGATTTAGATGAATCAGGGGTCAATTGATTCGTTGTACAGGTCCGGGTGACATAGGCTATATTTTATACGAAAAAAATTGACCTAACGGATGTTACGTTAAAAAAA
Source organism: Maniola jurtina (assembly GCF_905333055.1). Taxonomy (NCBI): domain Eukaryota; kingdom Metazoa; phylum Arthropoda; class Insecta; order Lepidoptera; family Nymphalidae; genus Maniola; species Maniola jurtina. The sequence continues at coordinate 3,797,050 of NC_060053.1, forward strand.
AGTGGATATCGAGTGGGATGTCAAATAAAAGAGGAGAAAATTCTGAGCTCATGTATATAATTAAAGTACAATAACATTAAAACATACCAAGCGAAAGAAAAACAATTTTACTCTAATAATAACAGCGTTTATTAAGACGATCGCAGTCGGGTTTTAGTTCCAACTTTATCTGTTTAAAGCGAGGCAGAGTTGTCTGACGCCTTTGACTTTTTTTTTTAAATTATATTATAAACTAGCGTTTGGCTGTAATCAGACCTGCTAGCAAGTGATGATGCAGCCTAAGATGGAGCGCGCTTCCCTAGAAGTTACTAATTCACTCTTGACTTGAAGGTACCCAAATTATAGGTGGAAGAGAAACTGATGACCCCTAACTACGTAAGTTCATAATTATTATGCCAGTTCGGGTCTCTCCTCCGTACTTACCGAACGATTTTTGAACCAAAAATCTTTTCATTTTTAATTCAATTTGTCAATTTAACTGACTCAACCAAAGGAGTATAGGCTCAATGTAAACTGTCATACCCCTTCCAGGTTAGCCCGCTTCCATCTTAGACTGCATCATCACTTACCACCAGGTGAGATTGCAGTCAAGGGCTAACTTGTAACTGAATTAAAAAAAAACAACTCTAACGTTGTAGGTGTAGTTCGCGACAGATCGACATGGCAATCGGGGTAGGGACGTCCCGCCTTTTACTCCGATTGTTGACCTTTCGCGAACTAAATATAACTTTGTTACTTGTTCGCCCACGGATTTCCTCGTGGCGGATTTTAGTAATCAATAAAGTTATAAATATTTAATCAAATAAATCGACGCCTCCACGATTATCAAAATATCAATCCATAAACATCAAACTATTCTTAACAGGGCTCTCTTCGTCACTTACTCCATACAACCGTAGTCCCAATTTCATTTGAATATTAAGCAACCAAAGTCCATGAAATTTCGCAGACATATTCTAGAAACTAATATCTGTGCCTGTGGTGTTTTAAATTTTTCTAAAAATATGTAGTTTTAAAATTACAAAGATTTGTACTTATGTGAATTTTTAAGACCGCTTAACTTTGAAACCGAATATTTGAACGGAAATCTGGAAAACCACAGGCAAAGATATTAGTTCCCGGAACGTTTCTACAATATTCCATTGAGTATGATTGGTTAGTATTCCAATGAGAAACGAACTACGTTTGTATGGAGCGAGTGACGGAGAGACCCCTCTTAACTACAAAGTTAAAATAGCGGTTACGAGAGATAGAAATTATTTCGTTACACTTCAATAAAACAAACACGACTGTCACGGTGTATGTAATTACTCAATCTTTGTAATTGTTCTAAAAAACCAGATGAATACTGAACTCCACTTGATTAGCTTTGCTATATTTTTAAATTTTGTTTCATAGCTTTGTATCAAACTCTCTAGCAATTAATTTATCACACTAATATTATAAAGGCGAAAGTTTGTGTGTATATGTGTGTGTGTGACGTGTGTGTATGTTTGTTACTCCTTCACGCAAAAACTACTCGACGGATTTGGCTGAAATTTGGAATGAAGATAGATAATATCCAGGATTAGCACAAGGGCTACTTTTTATCCCGGAAAATCAAAGCGTTCCCATGGGATTTAGAAAAACCTAAATCCACACGGACGAAGTCGCGGGCATCATCTAGTTAAAATTTAATAAAACAAACAAGGCTGAAATCCTTGAAATTGTTCAAAAAACTAGATATACAGACTAAACTAACCCGCGACTTCGTCCGCGTGGACAAAACAAATTTCGAGCCCCTATTTTATCCCCTTAGGGGTTGAATTTAGAAAAATCCTTTCTTAGCGGATGTCTATGTCATAATCTGCATGCAGAATTACAGTCCGATCCATCTAGTAGTTTGAGTTGTGCGTTAATAGATCAATCAGTCATATACCATACTAGCTGATGCCCGCGACTTCGTTCGCGTGGATGTAGGTTTTTAAAAATCCCGTGGGAACTCTTTAATTTTCCGGGATAAAAAGTAGCCTATGTGTTAATACAGAGTAAAATCTATCTTCATTCTTTCAGTCCAATCCATTCAGTAGTTTTTGCGTGAAGGAGTAACAAACATACACACATACATACACACAAACTTTCACCTTTATAATATTAGTGTGAAGTGTGATAGTGTGATACTTTTTGTTTTGCAGCTGCATTTCAACGAAGACGGAGAGAGAGATATGTGACGGAGAGAGCTATGTTTGAAGTTTCTCTACATGATCCAATCAGAAATGAGGAGATCCCATTGATGCAAAGCTGAAGTGGCAATGGACATGACACATATCTAGTTCGAATACGGACGGACGGACAGACAGACAGACAGACATGACGAATCTATAAGGGTTCCGTTTTTTGCCATTTGGCTACGGAACCCTAAAAATGAACGCAGACGTTAGGGTCCTAAGGAACGGCGACCTTGCACCGGAAAGCTCAGCATCGGAAGAAGTTGGAGGAATGAATTGTACTATTTTTAACCCCCGCCTCAAAAAGAGGGGTGTTATAAGTTTGACGTGTGTATCTGTGTATCTGTCTGTGGCATCGTAGCTCCTAAACTAATGAAGTAATTTTAATTTTGTTTTTTTTTTTGTTTGAAAGGTGGCTTAATCGAGAGTGTTCTTAGCTATAATCCTAGGAAATCGGTTCAGCCGTTTGAAAGTTATCAGCTCTTTTCTAGTTACTGTAAACTTCACTCGACGGGGGTGTTATAAATTTTTAATTTACACTTGTAAGCTAAATATATTACAGCATAATCTATAAAGCACCAGCCTAATGCCTCCGCCCGAGGCGAGGCACGTGGATGCTGATATTTTCTACGTTATTATTATCTACGAGTTAGCTCTGTATGATGAAACTGCTATAATACGTATATTTTATATGCATATGTAAAAATAAATAATGTCAAATAAATAAACAAATATTCTTTTATTTATTCTCAAAATCTTGATTCTCAAAAAAAGAGTTACAGGTCCCTCAAATCTGTAATAAACTGATATATACATACTTACCTATGCTATATTAATGTATACGAAGTAGTAGGTAGATCAGATAGATAAACTTGTCTCAGCTGGTCAAGCAAAACTGTAAACATAAAAAACTAGCATTCAAACGTTTATTCTAGAAATGAAACGGCTCGAAATGAAGATATTAAGTTTACAGCGTTATAAACCTGCCTGTTTGTAGCAATAAAAAAACCTAGTTAATTTAGTAGCAGCAGTAAAACTAAGATGGCCGTAAAGGGAAAATAACATGATCACCGGCGAACGACGGTGTAACTACCTAACTCAAAATATGCTGCTTTATCTCGGGTTTTTAAGTGAACGAAAAATTGTATTTAAAGTGATCTACATTATTAGTTTTTCTGTTTCTTTGTTAGTATTCGTTTTAGCAGTTCTAAAACAAGTCTATAACATACGAAACATAATGATGCCCACGACTTCATCCACGTAGATTTAGGTTTTTTTTTTAACAGGGCTCTCTCCGTCACTCGTATCATACAATCGTAGTTCCAATTTCATTTGAATATTAAGCGACCAAAGTCCATGAAATTTTGCAGACATATTCTAGAAACTAATATCTGTGTCTGTGGTGTTTTAGATTTATCTAAAAATATGTAGTTTTAGAATTACAAGGGCTCAAAGATTTGTACGAAAATTTTTAAGACCGTGTAACTTTGAAACCGAATATTTTAACAGAAATCTGGAAAACCACAGACATAGATATTAGTTTCGAGAATATGTCTGCAAAATTTCATGGACTTTGGTTGCTTAGTATTCAAATGAAATTGGAATTACGATTGTATGAAACGAGTGACGGAGAGACCCCTCTTAAGTGAACGAAAAATTTTATTTAGAGTGATCTACATTATTAGTTTTTCTGTTTCTTTGTTAGTATTTGTTTTAGCAGTTCTAAAACAAGTGTATAACATACGAAACATAATGATGCCCACGACTTCATCCACGTAGATTTAGGTTTTTTGTAAGGTTGGCGGTTTTGCCTCGAAAATTGACTTCGGCAACTCTAACCGGGATGAGAATCAGAAAGTGGCAGACAATTTATTATTTACTAGATGATGCCCGCGACTTCATCCGCGTGGATTTAGGTTTTTCAAAATCCCGTGGGAACTCTTTGATTTTCCTGGATAAAAAGTAGCCTATGTGCTAATCCTGGATATTATCTATCTCCATTCCAAATTTCAGCCAAATCCGTTCAGAAGTTTTTGCGTGAAGGAGTAACAAACATACACACAAACTTTCGCCTTTATAATATTAGTGTGATGAAGTTTGATAAATCAAGAATTTCCCTCAAATAAGTAACAAATTCTGAGAGTGGGAGTGACAAATCGTCACGCTTGAACTAATAATGACATTTTAGATTTTTAATCCATCCTTTATACTAATGAACTATTGAGACTACATAATTTAGTAACAGCTATATAGAACCGATGGCCGATGGGGAAAACGTGTTATGGAGTGGAGACCGCGTACGGGTAAGCGCAGTAAGGGACGACCTCCAGCCCGCTGGACCGATGACCTGAAGAAGGTGGCGGGGAGCGGGTGGTGAGGAAGGCGGAGGACCGTGTTTGGTGGCGCGCTCTTGGAAAGGCCTATGTCCAGCTGTAGACGCATACAGGCTGATGGAATGGAATGAAAAAAAAAATTGGTTTAAGTTATTGATAGCCTAGTGTTTAAGGCTTCAGCCAAGGTTCAAGCCCTCTAACTTTTCGGAGTTTTTTTTTTAATTTGTACCAGAAAGTTGTAACAATAAAACGAAAGTTGTAACAATAAAAGTCATACGACTGCAGCTGTCAAGCGTAGGTATGCCTCTTCTGCAATAAAAAAAGATGGAAGCAGGCTAACTTAGAAGAGGTATACCAGTTTTTATTAAACCCAATGATACCTCTTATCGGTTTACTCTATACGGCATCGACTGTATCGTCAGAAGTTATTGTGTTTTGATTTTCGACGCTCGAATTCTAGAGGGGTCTCTCCGTCACTCGCTCCATACAAACGTAGTTCGTCTCTCATTGGAATACTAACCAATCATACTCGGTGGAATTTTGTAGAAACGTTCCGAGAACTAATATCTATGCCTGTGGTTTTCTAGATTTCCGTTAAAATATTCGGTTTCAAAGTTACGCGGTCTTAAAAATTCACATACAAATCTTTGAGCCCCTGTAATTTTAAAACTACATATTTTTAGAAAAATCTAAAACACCACAGGCACAGATATTAGTTTCTAGAATATGTCTGCGAAATTTCATGGACTTTGGTTGCTTAATATTCAAATGAAATTGGGACTACGATTGTATGGAGTAAGTGACGGAGAGAGCCCTGTTAATGTTGGTGAGTTGTATTTCATACTCGTACTAACCACACTGTTGAGTTGCCATTGGTATCATCGCCTCAGTCCTAACATTGACATTGAAATGAAATACACCGTGCGATCCATGTGCTATCAACATTTTATCGGTCGATCGCTAAATGTAATAATTTCATCGAGTATACGCCAGAAGGGGCGTTGCCTCTCTGTTCTCTGTTGACAGAATAATGACACAGTTCCACTTAGCGGTAGGTGGCGGTAGGACACAATGTAGCATTGACATTATTAAAAACTAGGGCATGGACTCACAGCGGGACAAAACGCTGCGGTGCTCTAATTTTATTGATATGTGTCAGTATTACACATTCTGAATTCATAAAGGCTTTTCAAAAGAATTTTTTATTTAATACGTACCTCTGCAATACTTTAAAATTAAGACGGGATACATGTTATTTTAGTCAAATCCATGCTAATATTATAAATGCGAAAGTGGGTCTGTCTGTCTGCTACGTTTCCACGGTCCAACGGGTCCAACGCTGAGCCGATTTTAATTAAAGGTAAAGACTTGGGATATATCCCGGAGAACGATATAGGCTACTTTTATACCGAAAAATCAAGGAGTTCCTACGGGATTTAAAAAAAACCGAAATCAACGCAGGCGTTTATATAATTTATTCAATTACCCGACTGCGGCAAAGCCAAAAGAAAGGGTAATGATTTTAGCAGTCTATGTATGTATGTATGTGTGTATGTATGTATGTTTGGACGATTTTGATGAATGAGGTGTCAATTGTTTCGTTGTAAAGGCCCGGATGACATAGGTTATATTTTATACGAAAAAAAATTGACCTAGCGGATGTTACATCAAATAAAGTGGGGTTCTCCAAAAATATTTTTTGCTATTGTATCGAGTGGGGTGTCAAATGAAAGAGGAGAAAATTCTGAATTCATGGGTATAAATCTACAACAACATTAAAATACACCAAACGACAGACAAACAATTTTACTCTAATATTTCAGTGTTTTAAGGCGATCGCAGTCGGGTTTTAGTTTTCAACTTTATCTTGTTATATTTCTTGTCAGGCTATAATACTGTATATACCCTAGCCGGTAAAATCCTGGCTGGAAGTGTAATATATATGTTGAATAAATGATTTTGACTTTGACTTTGACAAAGTTGCCCTGCACCTCACCCGGTTAAGGAGGCCATGCCTCGAAGCCTGTATCCCCTTGACCATTCCGGCCAAACGGAGAAAACCCGCACTACTAAGCTATACTGTGTGTACTGAGCTTAACAATACCGTATAATGAATAGTAAGTTCATCACAACAGATGGGCAGATTACGTCAATAGTATTTTATTGGGTACATTTCAAGCTCGGTAGCTATTGATGGGGAAATCGTGACTATGCGATAGAGATCGCTATTTCCATCGCTTTTTTTTACAGTGTATTATGTTGCTTAGGTACTACTGTAATTTTACGGTTAGAAGTTGGCTTGGAAATCGGGTTAATTTTGGTTAGCGGTTTCGGCTCAAATAAGTGTAATATTATGTTATAGTATGTAACTTAAGTAACACGATGCCACAGACAGATACACACGTCAAACTTATAACACCCCTCTTTTTGGATCGGGTGTTAAAATTATACATACTAAGTTACGCAATATCTTACTTCATATCCAAACATTTGTGTGTCGTGTTTAGCATTTTAGTGTCTCTCACAGGACAGAGTGTAGGTACATAGTACAAATAGAATCAAGCCTGTCGTCTGTTTGTTTGTCCCATTACGGAGAACGTTTGAACAATTGTAGATACAAGTAGCTTTGTACTGTTTCCTTTGCTCTTTCACGTTTCATGGAGTTCTATATATTTGTTATGATTATCGAAAAATGTTGCCTGTTTTGAGAATAAGTAAAACTATAGGATGCCCGCGACTTCGTCCGTGTGAGTTTAGGTTTCCCGTTTAAAGATCCCGTGGGAGCTGTTTGATTTTCCAAGATAAAATACCTATGTCAATAACATGGACGCAAGCTACCTCGGTACCAAATTTCATACAAATCGGTTAAGCTGATGGGTTTTTAGGAATCCCGTGGGAACTCTATGCTGTCCCCACACATGTCTATGCTTATATAAGCTAACTTTGTACCAAATTTCGTCAGAATCGGTTAAACTGTTGGGCCGTGAAAAGGTAGCAGACAAACAGACAGACACACTTTCGCATTTATAATATTGGTATGGAAGTATGAATTATTTGTTGTTATAGCGACAATTGAAATACATTTTCTGTAAAAATTTTAACTCTACCAACCTACGGTTTATAAGATACAGCCCGTTGACAGATAAACATACGGACGGACGGACGGACGGACGAACAGCAGAGGCTTAGTAATAGGGTCCCGTTGATACACTTCGGGTACGGAACCCTAAAAAGCTTTTAATTAATCACACTAATATTATAAAGGCGAAAGTTTGTATGTGTGTGTGTATGTTTGTTAATCCTTCACACAAAAACTACGGATTTGACTGAAATTTGGAATGGAGATAGATAATATTCTGGATGAGCACATATAGCACATAGGCTACTTTTTATCCCGGAAAATCAAAGAGTTCCCACGGGATTTCGAAAAACCTAAATCCACGCGGGCGAAGTCGCGGGCATCGGCTAGTCAGCCATAACTAAAGGTTTTTATATGTGGGTGGAAAGCAACTTAAAGTCTAGTAAATTGATACAGTTAATTTATTAGTACACCGGGGCTATGGAACCTCACGCAACCTGTTCGCCCAATACACTATATCGATCAGCCGAGGGTAATACGCGTTAACGAACTATGAAGTGATACCATCATGCCATCGAGCTAAGAATGCTGAATACGGTATTTTATACGCGAACGGCCGAACCGGTACGGCCACCCGAATTGGGGTTCCAGCTGAAAATCAGCGCTGTTTGTTTTTAGGGTTCCGTACCTCAAAAGGAAAAACGGAACTCTTATAGGGTCACTTTGTTGTCTGTCTGTCTGTCCGTCCGTCCGTCTGTCTGTCTGTCTGTCTGTCGTGTCTGTCAAGAAACCTATAGGGTACTTCCCGTTGACCTAGAATCATGAAAGGTAGGTAGGTAGGTCTTATAGCACATACAGGAATCAACAGCATATACTTATAGGAATAAATCTGAAAACCGCGAATTTGTGGTTACACCATCTAAAAAAAAATTAAAATGTGTTTCAATTTTCAAAGTAAGATAACTATACCAAGTGGGGTATCATATTATGAAAGGGCTTTATTTGCACAATCTAAAACAGATTTTTTTTTAATGTATAATAGTTTTTAATTTATCGTGCAAAATGTTGCAAAAAATACCCGAGTACGGAACCCTCAATGCGCGAGTCTGGCTCGCACTTGGCCGGTTTTTGTGTATGGGCAAGGCATACAGCATTTATGCTGAGTTGGGATTTTATTTTTTCGGGTTATGCCACACATATACCATCTTATACCAGGTCCTACCATCATATACGTTTTGTCATGATATGATTATAACTGATAACTTTCAAATGGCTGAACCGATTTTCTTGGATTATAGCTGAGAACACCTTTAAAAAAAACTAAATTAAAATCGGTTCATTAGTTAAGGAGCTACGATGCCAACAGATACACAGATACACACGTCAAACTTAAAACACCCCTCTTTTTGGGTCGGGGATTAATAAACCAAAGTAAGGCATATTGATTCTTCGCACTCCTTGTCCGAAGCGGGCAATAGACAGGCGGGTGGCTGAGTTTGACAAATTACTTTTATTTTTTTCCCTTTGGAAAGATTCCCGCGGTCAGTCATGGGTCGGTGTACCGCGTGAAGTTTTGTCAAGTTGTGATTCGAGTTTGTGATGTTATCGACACTTATAAGTTGAACAGTTTGACACCGACTCGATAAAAGGCGTTTAAGAGAATGTTTTGTATTATTTTTAACCCCCGACCCAAGAAGAGGGGTGTTATAAGTTTGACGTGTGTATCTGTGTATCTGTCTGTGGCATCGTAGGTCCTAAACTAATGAACCGATTTTAATTTAGTTTTTTGTTTGAAAGTTGGCTTGATCGAGAATGTTCTGAGCTATAATCCAAGAAAATCGGTTCAGCCGTTTGAAAGTTATCAGCTCTTTTCTAGTTTTCTTATAGAGGTTTTTGTGTCGGGGATTTTTTTAAATTTTGAGTTATAATCACTACTAATCACTATCCATATTATTAATGCGAAAGTGGGTTTTTTGTTGGTTTATTCGTTTGTTGGTTTGTTCTTCAATCACGCCTCAACCAAGCAACGAATCGGTATGATATTTTCCATGGTTATAGTTAAAGACCTGGAGAGTGTTATAGGCTCCTGTAACAAAATCGCGGGCACCAGCTAGAAAGTATTATAAGCTTGCTGATGCCCGCTACTTCCTCCGCGTGGATTGAGGTTTTTAAAAACCCCGAGGGAACGCTTTGATTTTCCGGAATAAAAGTATTCCGGAATAAGATGTATCTGCCCATGCAAAAAATCAAGTGCTTTGTTAAAACGTGAGTATTTTTCGTTTCCTCCTTGTGCTAAGGGTACTACATACTCCAAAATGTTGCCATACAACCGCCATTTTGATTTTTTTTTCTAATTTATAGCCAGTTTCACTCAGAACGATGTAAGGATTCTAACGATACTCGATACATCCAACTCTATTCAGGAATATAGAAGATAAGATGGAAAAAAGAAACACACATACATACATAGGTACATGAACCCTGAAATCATTAGGTACACTCCTTTTCGGGCAGTCGTGTAAAAAGACGCTGTGCGCTGTGCGTTTGTTTGGACTCTACTCTGCCAGTATGCGCTGTTCCTAAGCCCACCAATACGTCTTGATCTTTAGCCTCGATAAGTCTTCAGGTAAGATCGTAATCAAAGCTGTCAACAAGTCATCCTAACCCAAATAAAAAACCGACATTAGAAGATTGTTCTTAAAAGGGGTCTCTCCGTCACTTGCTTCATACAAACGTAGTTCCAATTTCATTTGAATATTAAGTAACCAAAGTCCATGAAATTTTGCAGACATATTTTAGAAACTAATATCTATGTCTGTGGTTTTCCAGATTTCTGTTAAAATATTCGGTTTCAAAGTTACGCGGTCTTAAAAATTTACATACAAATCTTTGAGCCCTTGTAATTTTAAAACTACTTACATATTTTTAGAAAAATCTAAAACACCACAGACACAGATATTAGTTTCTAGAATATGTCTGCAAAATTTCATGGACTTTGGTTGCTTAATATTCAAATGAAATCGGAACTACGATTGTATAAAGCAAGTGAAGGAGAGAGCCCTGTTAAAACGCTTAACTTAATTTTATCCACTAACGCTTAAAAGTTAATTAATTAAGATTAAAACAGATAACTACATACTAACGTAGTTCTGTTGTGATGTTCGGAGCATAAAGAATGTTGTAACTCCAGTTGTTAACTATTTGTACTGATAAGCTTTTACAGAGTTTACAGCTTGAACACATACCTTTTTTTTGATCGTGATTATTATCAAAATAGGTAAGCTCATTTTTAAAATCTGGAACATCTGAAAATGTTCGGAGTAAACGTATGTTGAGTGTTGTTGATAGTTTATTGTTTGCTTTTTCTGCTTTTTTAGTAGAGGCAGGTTTTCTATATTGGCGAATTAGGTAGGCATAAGGATTAAAGCTTGTGGTTTCTTTACTCAATCACATATAGATGGCCCTGTTATCATTAACTTGCAATGTTGCATATAAACATATTAAAATATTATCTTGTACGGAACCATTCATATGCGAGTCCGACTCGCACTTGACCGTTTTTCTTTCCATATGCATATTTAAAATTCTGCTTGTGATATGATTTACTTCCCTCCGCATTACATGCTCATACTAATTAGCCTTCATCTTTTCTACCACTCTGGCGCTACTTTCAAACTTCACCTTATCCATAACAACTAAAAAATAAATGCCAATATTATTGGCTCAGACGGGAATAGAATCCGATATCATTTAGAAAGCCACAGCTAAAGTTGAAGGCAAAACAATCTTAAGCGTCCTTAAATTGTTTTGATTATTTCGATTGTATGTTAAACAAGGCAGTTCCTGTGACCTTTATGTTTCTTAGGAATAGAAATAGCAAGTGACATTTGACTTAGCAAACAATTGAGCAAGCAAAGAAGTTGCACAATGCTTTGGTAGGATAGAACATTACTAGCTGAAGCCCGTAACTTTGTCCGCGAGGATTTACGTTTCTTTAAAAATCCAGTGGGAACTCTTTGTTTTTCCGGGATAAAAAGTTGCCTATGTCAATTTTCAGGACGCAAGCTACCGTTATAGCAAATTTCATATGTATGTATATATCGGTTAAACGGATGGATGTTTAAGTATCCCGTGGGAACTCATTGTTTTTCCGGGATAAAAAGTAGCCTATGTCCATCCCCGGGATGTACCCATCAAACTCGGTTAATCTGTTGGGCTGTGAAAAGCTAGCAGACTGAATTCAATCTTAGACTGCATCATCACTTAGCACCAAGTGAGATTGCATTTAAGGGCTTACTTGTATCTGAATAAATAAATAAAAAGCCTCGAGATATCTAAACGGGGCTTCACAATATTATATTCTGCCTGTACGATGCAATTAAACACACGGTATAAGCGGAGAGTTACCAAGCAATATATTTATTATTATCATAGGCACCGTAATTAATACTGACTTTTTGAGTGCCCCCAGGCTCTACCATTTATAATTGCTCAACATTTGTATTGTTTTTGTCAGGTACCTATATATTTTTAACCCCCGACCCAAAAAGAGGGGTGTTATAAGTTTGACGTGTGTATCTGTGTATCTGTGTGTCTGTGTATCTGTGTATCTGTGTATCTGTCTGTGGCATCGTAGCGCCTAAACGAATGAACCGATTTTAATTTAGTTTTTTTAGTTTGAAAGGTGGCTTGATCGAGAGTGTTCTTAGCTATAATCTAAAAAAATTGGTTCAGCCGTTTAAGAGTTATCAGCTCTTTTCTAGTTTTCTTGTAGAAAAGAAGGTTAGATAAACGTTAGGTTCTTAATATTATGTCAATAGACAAATGTCAAGCTGTCAAGATGGACGTTGCCTAAATACATAATTATTTATTTGAAAATGATGTTTTGGAAAACTCAGATACTTTGGATCGTCGGGGGTGTTATAAATTTTTAATTTACACTTGTAAAGAAAAATATTACAAGCTTTGTATATATCTAGACATTTACGTTCTCGTTACATGGTGTATAAATAATTCGTACTCGGTGATGAGTAAGACAGAAAATCACATCACATCACACTAATATTATAAAGGCGAAAGTTTGTATGTTTGTGTGTGTGTGTGTATGTTTGTTACTCCTGCGGGCATCCTCTAGTAGAATAATATAATGGGCGTTTGACATTGTCGTAACCGCAAGTGTACGAGTTTTATTATTATTAAACTCCAATAGGTAGGTACAGGCACACTATGTAGGTAGTGGTCATAAATCTGAAAGTTCGTAATTAAGTTAGCTTTAACTGTACCCACTCATTGTTTCATATTTTCCGCATACCTACCTACTGAACTGTTAATTGCAGTTCAATATTTATTGTAATGAGCTGCGCAGAGTTTTTACTTCAAGTTTGTTGAAAACTCCTATTGAAATATATGACTTTATAGTTTCAATAGAGGGTTGAGTTCAGGCTTCATTTGTTTTAGTAAATAAATAGTCTTTCAAAGTAACTAAAGTAATTTAAACCTTTGTTAGGTTTCAATGATAAAGTTTGTTTGATAATTATTTTTATTATTGATAATGTTTTTTAACCCCCGGTCCAAAAAGAGAAGTGTTATAAGTTTGACGTGTGTGTCTGTGTATCTGTGTATCTATGTATCTTTCTGTGGCACCGTAGCTCCTAAACTAATGAACCGATTTTAATTTAGTTTTTTTTTTGTTTGAAAGGTGGCTTGATCGAGAGTGTTTTTAGCTATAACCCAAGAAATCGGTTCAGCCGTTTGAAAGTTATCAGCTCTTTTCTAGTTACTGTAACTTTCACGTGTCGGGGGTGTTATAAATTTTAATTTACACTAAACTTGTGGATGACAATATCTAAATGTTAGGTACACAGGTAATATGTGTAGGTACACAGTTTATTTAACATAGCCTACCTTCTAGAGATCTACAAGAAAAACTAATTTTGACGAAATCCCTTCTATGATTTTGAAACTTCACTCACCTTTGAGAACCATGGAGACTCCTGACTGTGTCTTCCTTCATTGTTAAAGCAAGTAATATTATTTTAAATGCTTCAAACGAATACCCATAACTTCGAAAAGTTACAAGTGCATGCCCGGGATCGAACCCTCGACCTTTCGATTGGGAGGCCGACACTTTACATGACAAGATGAGCAGACTCGTGGCAAATACCAACACCTTTCTGGAGGACCTGGAATGCTGCACTTGAAGGCACTAGGGCGCCTACAAGGTAGTTTTTAGTTAGAAGTAAGAACTAATATAGTTTTTAAGGTATGATCGTTACTAACACTTTGAACTTGGAATAGATCCCTACTAATATGTATAGGTTTACATATTACTAAACCTGTAAATATTATATAGGTGGTGCGTATGGCTTGCTTGGTGGCTGGCTTTTCCTACATGTTTATCAGTGGGAGGGCGGGCGGTGCATGTCGCATGCTGCATGTCGCACCATACAGATTTCTTTGGGTTTGGCGGATTATAGCAAATTAAGCTTTTGGTTCCTTGTATGTATAGGTTTAAGTAAAATATTGTAACAAACACACCTATGGACTGTAATAGGTACCTACGTCAGAAATAAAAACTTTATTTAATATTTATTTAAATTAAAGATTTCCCACGGGATTTATATAAAACTTAAATACACTCGGACAAAGTTGCGTAGTGGGCATCTAGTTAAAATATTTCTCTTTCCAAGTTCGTATCGTTTTCACACGAGAAAATCGATAGACGATAACTAAGCGCCCCGTCTAACCCTTGTTATGTATCTTTAGGTGTCCTTAGGGAGCTTGAGAAATATGACGTCGTTGGTTCACCAGGTTTACTGTACACTGAAGGGTTGAGGCGAGACTGGAATTTTGTCAAGTTTTTAGTATTGTATTTTAGAATGGATTTTTTAAATCCTTTAGTAAATTAGCAGATAGAATCTATGGCTGAGAGTAAGTAATCCATACTATCCATACTAATATTATAAATGCGAAAGTGTGTCTGTCTGCCTGTCTGTCTGCTACCTTTTCACGGCCCGACAGTTTAACCGATTCTGAAAAAATTTCGCACAGCGTATATCCCGGGGATGGACATAGGTTACTTTTTATCCTGGAAAATCAAAGAGTTCCCACGGGATTCCTAAAGACCCATCCGTTCAACCGATTTGTATGAAATTTGGTACCGAGGTAGCTTGCGTCCATGTTATTGACATAGATAACTATTTATCTCGGAAAACCAAACAGTTCCCACGGGATCTTCAAAAACCTACATCCTCTAGTTCTTCATAATTTGTTAAACCCCCTAGCGCACTTTCTGGCGTTTTTAATACTAGCTGATACCCGCGACTTTGTTCGCGTGGATGTAGGTTTTTTAAAATTTCCGTGGGAACTCTTTGATTTTCCGGGATAAAAAGTAGCCTATGTGCTAATCCAGGGTATAATCTATCTCTATTCTAAATTTCAGCCCAATACGTCCAGTAGTTTTTGCGTGAAGGAGTAACAAACATACACACACACACACACACACACACACACACATACAAACTTTCTCCTTTATAATATTAGTTTGATTTGCAGTAGATACCAGAGGAACTGCCAATGCCTTGCCAGCCGTTCAGGAATTTGTTGGTCCGCCCCTTGAATAACCCCATGTTGTAATCTAATGGGAACACCGCAGAAGGCAGTTGATTCCACAGTTTGCATATTATGCGGCTTAATTACCTGTTAGTTTAAATATCACGATCAAATACACTTGAAGAAGACCCTATTTAATATTACGCCTATCACATTACTTTGAGGTCAAGATTTATTGAGAGAAAAAAGGAACAGTTAAAGAAGCGGAAAGAATTAAGTAATGATAAATACAGTTCACACACGAGTGGTGATCTAATCAAATTAAGGCTAAGGTTTCGTTGAGCAAATATTAGAGATTATATAAGCGGGCTATTTCTGAAAGACAGAGACAAAGACAAGAGAGAAAGAGAGAAAGGCAGACGAAGTATAAAAGTGTAAAATAATAGACGATAGTAAAAGAGTACCTAATACATACTTAGTTGTTAAATTCAAATTCAAAATATTTTTATTCAATTAGACTTTTACAAGTACTTTTGAATCGTCAAGAGCATCTACCACTGGTTCGGAATGCCTTTCCTACCGAGAAGAACCAGCCAGAAACTCGGCGGTTGCTCTTTTCAAAGATTTGATATAGGTGCAATTTTATGCCATGTTAATAAGGAATAGCAGTCTTAAATAACAGGTAGAACAGAAATAAAGGAAATGCAGTCAGTGTTCTTTTATTAAATTATATTCCAATAAAAAAAAAATTAAAACTAAGTATACATACAGGATATAACCACAACGGTCAACGCTAGTAAAAATGAAGACAGGTGATAGTACTGATGATGGATAACTGATATGATACCATAAAAAACTATGTTTTTTTTTAAATTCGGATTTTTATAAAAGGTCACAATTAATTGCAAATAAAACATCTGATTGACGCTAGAGGTCACTCTGAGAGGAGGCTATGGGTTTATCATGATAATTATTGGAAAATCTAAGAATATTAATCCTAATAATAATCTATATCAAAATTATTCAGATACAATGAACAATGTCATTTCATTTTCTAAGTATTTATTTATCCTAAAACTCGCTAACGCTTATCCACTAATGACTAATTCAACCCGAAATAATCGTTCAAGAGAGCTTACAAGATATTAACCCGCTAATGTGTAACACTTAACGAGGCCAGATATTCTTTTAATTATCCATCTAAAAGATGACCTATTTTATTTGTTAGCATAATACTTGTATATGGAACTATGATTCGGTTTCTCACGGATGTTATTCTTATTACGTATTGACTAATGATGCATCTAATGTACCTACTTAGGTATTGAATTAAAAATAAGATTGGTATTTATGTATTTGATCATGGGTTCAAAAGATTATAAATTATAATATATACTTACATTAGAGATTATAGAAGATACTGGAGGATGCCCACGACTTCGTCCGCGAGGATTTAGATTTTTAAAGATCCCGTGGAAACTGTTTGATTATCCGGGATAAAATGCCTATGCCCATTACAGGGACGCAAGCTACCTCGGTACCTTTCATACAAATTGGTTAAGCGGATGGGTTTTTAGGAATCTCATGAGAACTCTTTGATTTTCCGGGATAAAAAGTAACCTATGTCCGTCCCCGGGATATAGGTACCAAATTTCGAGCCGTGAAAAGGTAGCAGACAGACAAACAGACACACTTTCGCATTTATAATATTAGTATGGAGTATGGATAAATTGGCCAAGTCCGAGTTGGACTAGCACATGAAGGGTTCCGTGCCATTGTAAAAGAAATAACACTTGTTTCATGGCAGCTATTGTGAAATCTTTATTGTTTATTGTGTTACATCGGTAATAGAAATTTCAACTCCCTACCTATTACGGTTCACGAGATACAGCCCGCTGACAGACAGACGGATGAACACACGTATGGATGGACAGCAAAGTCTTAGCCTGAAATCTATAGAGCGCATTTTGAATTTGTTTAGACATGAGACACTGATAAAACGAGAAAGCGCTACATCAGCAGAGCAGAGTCAAAGTTCGCTTTATAGATCTCAAACTTAGACCCGAAGAGTCCCGTTGGCATCCTTCGGGTAAGAAACCCTAAAAACTAAGTGATAGAAAAAATAAGCCCTGATTCACATGAACATTATAAAAGCGTCGCGTTAAAACCCGTCGTTGGCGAGTATTGACGTTGTACGCGTTAAAAAATCGTTGACGTGTGAACAGATACTTAGGAATGCATTTGTTTTATTTGAACGCTTTTTTAACGGACGTCAAAAAAGCTCTCGTATGAATGAGGCCTTATTGATACTAAAAAATAAGTGATAGAAAGTATAATGTGTACCTAAGTACAGTACAGTACAGTATGTAATTGTACAGTACTTACATACAGCTTTCTTTCAATTTAGCATCAAAAAGTTTTCTTAGTGGCAGAAATATGACGAGACGGCGCATTCAACAGGTCGCAGGCATTAGTTCTAATGACGACGCCCTTATTAAGTGTCGCTTACGCCCGCAAGATTGTATAACGGTTCCACGTGTGGTTATTATTGTTGCAATGTACACAACCGTAGGTGCTCATGATTTACTAGCTCAGAAATTATGTTGTGAATTCGTCTAGTTGTAAATTTTCATACAAAAAACTATGACGTTTTTTCCCCCGTAAGTAAATGTTTTGTTTTTAAAGAAATATTGCTTGTGTTAAAAGTTACTAGCGTCTAAATATCCATATATTTCACCTAAAAACTAAAATACTAAAAAAACGTACAATTCTAGATTAAGGTACGTACCTACTGAATATAATGTTACCAAAGTTGTCTAATTTGGTAAAGTTGGGAGGGGGGGGGGGGGTAGGGGGGGGGGGGGGGGGGGGGGGGAAATTGTTTACCTACATGGTAAACAATTTACGCTTATCACTCTAATATTAGAAATAAGTACAAAAGTGAGTGTCTGTCTGGAGGAAACTTCAACAGATATCAAGAATTTGTTCTAACAACGACGCTCTCATTACATGTAACGGTTCATGTTATTGTCATTATATATACACATGCGTGTGAGCATGATTTCCGAGATAATGATTAACACACCGTATATTACACGTGATTTACACCATTGATGAAGGAGTGATCCACCTATTTACATTGTACCAGCAGGAAATAATGTTAATTTCTCTGATCTGATCTTGGAAGCTTTGTCATTGACTAATTACGATTCAAACTTGCACCTATGTCAACGTTGCACCTATATAACACAATCACACTAATATTATGAAGGAGAAAGTTTGTATGTGTGTGTGTGTGTGTGTGTGTGTGTGTGTGTGTGTGTATGTTTGTTACTCCTTCACGTAAAAACTACTGGACGGATTGGGCTGAAATTTAGTATGGAGATAGATTATACCCTGGATTAGCACATAGCACACTTTTTATCCCGGAAAATCAAAGAGTTCCCACGGGAATTTTAAAAACCTACATCCACGCGAACGAAGTCGCGGGCATCAGCTAGTAATATTATAAAGGCGAAAGTTTATGTGTATTTGTGGTATAAGACCAACCTACCTGCCAAATTTCATGATTCTAGGTCAACGGGAAGTACCCTATAGGTTTCTTGACGGACACGACGGACGGACGGACGGAGAGACAGACAGCCTGACGGACAGACAGACAACAAAGTGATCCTATAAGGGTTCCGTTTGTCCTTTTGAGGTATGGAACCCTAAAAAAGTAAGTAGGTACATAGGTAGTTACGTGTTTCAGAATTTTTCAAAATAATAATTGCACTCTCAATTTTCAAAAGTTCCACTTGAATAAAGCTAGTCAACTTTTACGAGTAGGTACATATTGATGTTTTAAAGTCGTCAAGTCAAAATCATTTATTCAAAGTAAATTAAAGTACGATATAGTAGTGATAATTAATTACGTAACTTAAAACTAAAGCTACGAGGGTTCCAAACGGGCCCAAGTCTGAGAAGAGCCCACAACAAAAACTCAGTTTCTTGGTAGTCTCACAAAATTTCTTTTTGGAAATATAGATATCAAATAATAATAAAAAGGATGAAGTCACTCTTCCTCACGTGATATAGGTATCATTTGAATAATGGGGGGTGTTTGGTATTCCCCTCAGGGCGGCGCGAGATTTGTATACTCAGCGTTTATTTAGGAGATATAGTTACTTCCGCCACGGCATGACGAAATTCCTTGTGATAAAAATATTGTTGGGATGAAAATTCTTAGCGAAATTCCCATGTGGGGAAAGGAGAACAAAAAAGTTTAAAACTAAAACCACAGTTAAGTAAACTAACTCTTATTAAACACTGAAATATAGTTTGGCTTCTTCTCAGACCAATAGACTCCTTGTAGAATTAATGAATAAATAAATTTAAAAAAAATCTTACAAATCCCACAGTTAACAATCAAAAAATGTACAATGTAAAATTGTTTAGTTTATTTGTGGGTAGGTATATTTTTATATTTCTACTATTATATAAATTATGAACTCCAAATTTTCGCTTCTTCGTACTTTGTTTTTTTTTTGGATACGATAGCAAACTTCAGAGACTTTTTTTGGGTGCACCTAGTCTGAAAAAACTAGAAAAAAAATTTTTTTTTTTTTCACCTAGTAGGTTTTTTATTTTGCGTTTTAAAACTGTAGGCTTGAAGTTTATTTGGATATGCAGTTTTCTTACTTTGTTCTGTACTAGGTTATCAAGGAAAAAAGCGCACCAATGTACCTTGAGCTTAAAAAAGCATGATTCGTATTACAAGCTCGCAAAGTGTCTCGTAGGCGCCTGGGTTTGCGCGCTTTTATGACATCTGTATGCACATTTTATGACTGTTTGTCTCTTTAACGGGCACAAGAATGCTGTGAGAGAGGCAGGCGCGTTCAGTTTATTGGTATTATATTATTTTTGAGCTATTCTGTAGACTAGAGGATGCTCGCGACTTCATACATACCTATATACGACATAGCTCCAAACCCCTTCGTGTTATGTTACGAACCTTATCAACTAGTGATTTTTCATAGTAATTATCATCATCATCATCGTCGTCATAATTAACGTATCGCTGGCCCACTACTGTGCACGGACCTCCTCTAAATGAGAGAATGAGAAGGGTCTAGGGCCCTGGGCCATGGTCTACCACGCTGGCCCATGATTGGCCGACTTCACACACACCTTAGAGAATATTTAATTATAATAATCATTATATTTCCACGAAAAGTTTATAATAATTATGTACAAAACATATCCTTTTATGGGACAGAATATAACGGTCATACGTAATACATACAATTATACATATTATTACGGGCAGGTAACTTGAGGTGGGCCATTTCACAGGTAGCATGTGAAAAATCATGTAAAGCCTTTTCATAAGTAACACTTGCTACCTTACTTAAAGTAGCCAAAATTAATTAGCCTAAGTTTGACAAATATTACATTAAGAGCCGATTCACACCAAGCACGTACACGTGACCACGCGCGTAGTGACGCGCGTGAATCCATAGAGATGACAGCACGCATTACGTCTACGCGAACGTTCACGTCACGCAAGCGGTATGCCATATCTCATACAGCTCCATACATTACAACGTCATGGTACGTGCTACGTCTACGCTTACGTGCTACATACGCGTTTGGTGTGTTCCAGCTTTTACTGTTGAAGTAGTACGCCCGCACGGTCATCGACTCCGAGCTAAGATGCTTAAGAGCGCGCGAGCGAGATCATCTGCAGCGCTGCTCGTTGGAATTCTTAGAAAGGGAAAACATCTAGTTAAATTAATGTAGCAAACAATTTGCTACGTTTCACGGAAAGTGAATTTTCGTACTTACAATAATTACAGCGAAAATCAATCTCAGTTAAATTAATGAAGTAAACAGTAACTAGAAAAATTGAAAAAATGGTTCCGTGAAAAATCACCTGTGAAATCACTGTGAAGTAAATAACAATTTCACTAAGTGACAAGTACAAATTGAAAATATATAGTACCCCGACAAGTGAAGGTTACAGTAACTAGAAAAGAGCTGATAACTTTCAAACGGCTAAACCTATTTTCTTGGATTATAGCTAAGAACACTCTCGATCGGCTTCCTTTCAAACAAAGAAAAACTAATTTAAAATCGGTTCATAAGTTTAAGAGCTACGATGCACATATACACAGATACAGAGATACACAAATACACAGATACACACGTCAAACTTATAACACCCCCTTTTTGGGTGGGGGGTTAAAAATGAATTTTAAAGTAGCTACAATGCCCATCCCTACAGGTAACTCTGCCGAACTACATACAAAATTGGAATACCATTACAAACTCCCGTATTAAAAACATATTCGTTGCGAATGCACCTCAGAGGCCTTTCATTTCGAGCCGCTGGTTTTTTTTTACTGATACCTCGCTCTGTGAGTTATACATCGGTAAGTATGGAAATGGACTATCATACATTAAAAAGGCTTGTTCTGATTGAATGAACTAGCACACAACCTAAACCGCTTGGTTGAGGTTAGAAACTTTAAATTTTGATAGTAGGTTGCTTTTTATTGAACCCACTTACTCTTTAAAGGTCCCAACGCACTTGAGCTGCGCTGCGCAACGCTACGCGGCTTATACAAATTATATGAATTTGTTTGGAGCAAAGCGCACTTTGAGCGATACGACACAAAATTTGGATCAAGGGTTTTTGGGAATTTCACTCCTATGGGGATAAGAATTGTATGTATTTATTGTATGAAATGATTTTTTTTCTTCTTAAGTGCCTCCCTCAAGCTACTCGACACTGGCGAAGTGCATTGCGCTAAGCTCACACTAAAAAAGCCACCCTTATTTGGTGCACTTTTGTAGAAAGAAGAACTGTCGTGAATGCACACATAAGTTAAACAAGTGTAAATTAAAAATTTATAACACCCCCGACGACAAGTGACCGTTACAGTAACTAGAAAAGAGCTGATAACTTTCAAACAGCTGAACCGATTTTCTTGGATTACCTACTAAGAACACTCTCGATCAAGCCACCTTTCAAACGAAAAAAACAAAATTAAAATCGGTTCATTAGTTTAGGAGCTACGATGCCACAGACAGATACACAGATACACACGCCAAACTTATAACACCCCTCTTTTTGAGTTGGGGGTTAGTAAAATAAAAATATAAAAAGCCTTTTCTATACTAAACAACCATCCAGTAGAACGGAAGCTCTGATTTCGGTGTGTATAACCTATAATCAGGCACACACACAAACACACCGCTTGACCTCGGCCAATCAGATTTATCTTATAAATAAATAAATATAATAATACGAACCATTACAGATAATGCTACAGAGAGGTGTTCATTTCCTTGTCTGGAAAATGGTATGGTATTTCGTTAGTTGAGACATTGTGTGGAATGATAATATAACCACGATATTATAGTACCACATATTAACATAATCAACCCATTAACGGGTCACTACTGAGCACAGGTCTCCTCTTAGAATAAGAAGGACTTAGGCTATAGTCCGTCATGCTGGCCAAGTGTGGATTGGCAGAATTACACACCTTTTAGAACATTATGAAGGCATGCAGGTTTCCTCAGGATCTTTTCCTTTGACATATTTTAACTGTTTTAAAGGCACATAGCTGCTCTTAAAAAAGTACAAGTGTAAATTAAAAATTTATAACATCCCCGACAAGTGAAGGTTACAGTAACTAGAAAAGAGCAGATAACTTTCAAACGGCTGAACCGATTTTCTTGGATTATAGCTAAGAACACTCTCGATCAAGCCACCTTTCAATCAAAAAAAATCTAATCGGTTCATTAGTTTAGCAGCTACGATGCCACAGACAGATACACAGATACACACGTCAAATTTATAACACCCCTCTTTTTGGGTCGGGGGTTAAAAAGTTGCGTGCCCGGAATCGAACTCTCAACCTTCCGCATAGAAGGCAAACGATTTAACCACTAGGCTATCACAGCTTATAGCTAGTTAGTACTAATCAGCAATATTATTTTGAAACACTTATGTTTTGACATACAACCAGTTTTAATTAACACACGTGAACAATATCGATCCAGTAGCGTGATAAATGAACATATTTTTTTAATTTCATACATCACAATAGATTAAAGTTTCATCGCGAACGGTTTAGCTAATTTGAACCTTATTGCGAGGTGATAGGTGCAGTGTAATATTGTGACGGATGTACGGCAATATTGATTAGATATTTTATTATTGTTTTCGTGAAAGGCTTTCAATCAGATGGCGTAGACATAAGTCAATTTTAGTACATATCTATATATTATAGCCAAGCCAAAACCATGTTCCACAAGATGTCCAAAATCCTCTGCAGCAACAAATTACAGCTTGAGCTGAGATGCCGCCTTGTAAAGTGCTATGTCTGGTCCACCCTCTTGTATGGTTGTGAAACTTGGGTTCTCAAAAAGGAAGCAACTAACCGCCTACAAGCTTTCGAAATGTGGATCTACAGGAAAATGCTCAAAATAACCTGGAACAGTTTTACACCGAACACTAAGGTACTGGAATTGGTCCACAAAGAGAGAGAACTCATGTCCACCATCATGCGAAGGAAGCTCGCTTTCTTTGGGCATTTACAGAGAGGAGGACAATTCTCATTCCCAAGATTAGTTTTGGAAGGGAGAATTGCAGGCAAAAGAGCTCAAGGTCGCCAAAGACGTAAATGGTTGGACGATATAAGGGGGTGGACAGGGCTTAGTTACCCGAAGTTGAAAGAGGCGGCTTTTACTAGAGAAGCTTTTCGGATGATGATCGCCAAACTTCGTTTCGAAGAAGGCACGCGATGATGATGATGATATATTATAGTACACTAGAGGATGCCCGCGACTTCGCGTGGATTAAGGTTTTAAAGATCTCGTGGGAACTCTTTGATTTTCTGGGATAAAAAGTAGCCTATGTCCGTCCCCAAGATATAAGCTAACCCTGTACCTTTCGTCAGAATCGGTTAAACTGTTGGGCCGTGAAAAGGTAGCAGACAGACAGACAGACAGACAGATAGACAGACAGACAGACATACTTTCGCATTTATAATATTAGTATGGATGTAGTGCTCTCTCTGCTATCTGATCCAATACAAATTATAGAGACAAAAATCTAACCATTTTGAGACACCAGTCTTCCAACGCAACCAATGCATCAACAAGTGTAAATTAAAAATTTATAACACCCCCGACAAGTGAAGGTTACAGTAACTAGAAAAGAGCTGATAACTTTCAAACGGCTGAACACATTTTCTTGGATTGTAGCTAAGAATACTTTCGATCAAGCTACTTTTCAAACAAAAAACTAAATTAAAATCGGTTCATTAGTTTAGGAGCTACGATGCCACAGACCGATACACGTCAAACTTATAACACCCCTCTTTTTGGGTCGGGGGTTAAAAAACCAAATTTGTCACAGCAGTTTTGCAAATCGAAACCTGTTGATAGCAGTTATTCTGGTTTTCCTATAGAGAAACTCCAAGGATATCTCTCTCCAGTAACCATCGCCAACTGAATGAGATATGAGATTAATAAAATTAGCTATAAATAATGATTAAGTATAATTTAATCTGAAAGAAATTTATGATCGTGCCTTAAGTCTGCACTTTAAGTTAATAAGTCAACTATTTTTTGTAACTCTCGATCGGTCTTATTAATTATTAGATTAATGATATTAACTATAAGACAAGATCGCTGCTTTGAAGTTACCACTGGGCCGTAACATGATCGCTTATAGACCGGTTAATGATCGTTTATTGTTTCGGTGGCATCCACTGATTTATTAAGTGTGGATTAAAAACATGATTAAGGGGCATGAGACCGGCTTCCCCGCGAAATTCAAATTTAATTTGGTTTTTCGTAATTTGTAAACTAATACGACAACGTAGGTTTATAGCATTCTGATTCCGACAGTGACAGTATCATCCTCACAGGTTTATATAAAAATCTTTACTTGAAAAGGTCCAGTTTAAGAAATTAATTAAAATATCGACTATTCTCACAAATTAGTCGCCATTCTGGCAGTTGGGACGACTCCTAATTTTATAATAAATTGTTAGCTGCTTTATATATGGAAGATGTATGGTATATTGAGCGCATCGCACCACACCGCACCGCATAACACCAACCTGCACCGAACCGCTTCGCATCGCATCGCATCGCACCGCACTGCATCGCCCCGCCTCGCACTGTACCACATCGCATCGCATCACATCGCACCGCATTGTATTGCACCGCAGTGCATCGCATTGCATTGCATCGCACCGCATCGCACCGCACTGCATCGCATCACATCGCACCGCACCATATTTAGAGCCTCAATAGCTCAACCGGTAAAGGAGTGGACTGAAAACCGAAAGGTCGACGGTTCAAACCCCGCCCGTTGCACTATTGTCGTACCTACTCCTAGCACAAGCCTGACGCTTAGTTGGAGAGGAAAGGGGAATATTAGTCATTTAACATGGCTAATATTCTTTTTTTTTTTTTAAAATATCACATCGCATCGATGCAATGCAATGCGATGAAAGTACCTATCAATAAAATTCCTTTGAGTTTAATAATTGGTGAGTATTCAACAAATAAATAAGTTATTCGAAATAATTTTCACAACAAATACTTACCAAAAAATTAACTCAAAGCAATGGTTAGCTGTTTAATCATGGTTAGCTTTCTTGCGGATCCTAGAATCCTAGCAAGAGATGTATAGGGTCGCAAGAAAGCCCGTAAAACTGGGATCATAAAAACACGCTGTTTGCGGAGCTGAAATATTGACACAGACGACACGTCCGCTACACGAGCAATAACAACGGACGGACGCACAAACACTTTCTGTTATTACATTTTTGTGACGTGTGTTTTGGCTAAACACAAAGTTGTGAAGCCTCAATAGCTCAACGGTTATAGGAGTGGACTGAAAACCGAAAGGTCGACGGTTCAAACCCCACCCGTTGCACTACTGTCTTACCCACTCCTAGCACAAGCTTTACGCTTAGTTGGAGGGGAAAGGGGAATGTTAGTCATGATTCAAATGGCTAATATTCTTTTTAAAAAAAATATTAATAAGTACTAGGTACGTATAACCAAACGTCGGTGTTACAATAGCGTACATAATTAGTTAAAACAAGCATGCAAGCTAAATTGCACTTAATCGCTATCCAAATTCCAAAAGGTTTGTGGACTTTTATCAATACTTATAATAAAACTGTAACTAGACGATTTCTGAACATTTAATAAACTAATTTTGAAAATTTTAATTAGAGTAACTGGGCGGATTTTGATGAATGAGGTGTTATGGTCCAGGTGGCATAGCCTATATTCTAAACAACGTGTGTAAATTAAAAATTTGTAACACCCCCGACAAGTGAAGGTTACAGTAACTAGAAAAGAGCTGATAACTTTCACACGGCTTAACCGATTTTCTTGGATTATAGCTAAGAACACTCACGATCAAATCACCTTCCAAACACAGAAAACTAAATTAAAATCGGTTCCTTAGTTTAGGAGCTACGATGCCACAGACAGATATACAAATACACAGATACACACGTCAAACTTATAAACCCCTCTTTTTGGGTCGGGGGTTAAAAAATTGACTTGACGGATGTAGCATCCACAAAAGTGGGGGTCTCTAAAAAAATTTCTATCTGTAGATACGGAACCCTAAAAACGACATAAAATAATTTTAGGTTTGTACACCTAGTTGATATTCATGTCGACCAATCGAGGTATGAGTTTTGTTTTTCATGCCACGACCCAGTTTTTCGAGGCTAGTTTGAATGTACCATCGTTTTATGGAATCGAAAAAATTGGCTTCCAGTGCTTCGGACACGATAGCTTTTGCGCTTGATGAAAAACAAAATGAACAAATAAAAAATATCTACTACCTAACTCTAAGGTTCAAATTTAGCCAAATAAAATAAGGCCTTAAGGACTCAAGCCATGTTCTTGCAACAGTATCTAAATATAGTATAAGACAAAGCTGACTGACTGACTGATCTATCAACGCACAGCTCAAACCACAGGACGGATCGGGTTGTTTTCGAGGCTAGTTTGAATGTACCATCGTTTTATGGAATCAAAAAAATTGGCTTCCAGTGCTTCGGACACGATAGCTTTTGCGCTTGATGAAAAACAAAATGAACAAACAAAAAATATCTAGTGCATAACTTTAAGGTTCTTTAGCCAAATAAAATAAGGCTTTAAGGACTCAAGCCATGCTCTTGAAACAGTATCTAAATATAGTATAAAAGACAAAGCGGACTGACTGACTGACTGACTGATTTATCAACGCACAGCTCAAACCACAGGACGGATCGGGTTGTTTTCGAGGCTAGTTTGAATGTACCATCGTTTTATGGAATCGAAAAAATTGGCTTCGAGTGCTTCGGACACGATAGCTTTTGCGCTTGATGAAAAACAAAATGAATAAATAAAAAATATCTAGTGCATCTAAGGCTCAAATTTAACCAAACACAAGATAAAGTTAATGAGCACTAAAACCTGACTACACCCAATAAAAAACGGGTTAAGTGTGAGTCGGGACTCACTCTTTTAGGATTCAGTACATAATTATGACTAGGATAAGAACAAAAATAAAAAATTCCGGTTCCTTTTTCATGTATGGAAGCCCCCCTGAAAAATAATTTAATTGGATTTCTAATTCAATATTTGGGTTCGGGTCAACGTTTTACACCAAATGCCAAAATTTCAGGTTTCTAACTCATTTCGTCTACGAGTTAGAGACCTGTGATAATATGATCCGGACAGACAGACAGATAGCAGTGGCATTAATAGGGCTCCGTCACAAAAAGAGGGGTGTTATTAGTTTGACGTGTGTATCTGTGTATCTGTCTGTGGCATCGTAGCTCCTAAACTAATGAACCGATTTCAATTTAGTTTTTTTTGTTTAAAAGGTGGCTTGATCGAGAGTGTTCTTAGTGATAATCTAAGAAAATCGGTTCAGCCTTTTGAAAGATATCTTCTAGTTACTGTAACCTTCACTTGTCGGGGGTGTTATAAATTTTCAATTTATACTTGTTTTATTTAATATTTTATTTAAATGTTTTTTTTAACCGACTTCCAAAAAAGGAGGAGGTTCTCAATTCGTCGGGATCTTTTTTTTTTTTTTACACTTGTTACGCTTTGAGTACGGAACCTATCTACAAAATTTTATTGAGTTATAAAAGCCAAACTACGTTTGTATGGAGTAAGTTACAAAAATACCCCGTAACCCAAAACACTAGTTGCCTAGATTCACTGGTTTAAAAAGTTTTTGTTGAGGCCGTACCTATGAAGAGCAGTCAATAAATTTTAGCATCCATCGCTACTTTTAAGTACTTTATTGATCTGGCAATACATCCCAATCGGAAATAAATACCCGATCCAACAATAATAGGTGCATACACCCCCAAATATCACGCCTACAAATGCAAAACCTATCCACCCAATTGTGGAGTTTAACTAGTTGGAATAAAGGTTATATCCGCTTGTGTAGTTTCTCATTGTAATTGATGTGTTTGATCAAGGGTATCAGTAATAGAATGTCCGTATACGGATTCAGTTGGCGGAAATTCGTCGAATGCAATTTCCGATGTTAGCTGAGCCTGTTAAGCCCACGCGTGAGTAACGGGCCCTGGTTGTTTTTTAAGGCCTGGATACATAGCGTGAAGCGACGTAGGACGGCAGCAGGGTGATCTCTACCTATGGTCCAGCTGTGGACTTGTGTAGTTTGGGATGACATTAATGTTCAGTTTTTAGGGTTCCGTACCTCGAAAGGAAAAACGGAACCCTTATAGTATCACTTTGTTGTTGTCTGTCTGTCTGTGGCTGATTATGGCCGAAGCCTCTCCATTCTGAAAGTATTCAGTAGGTCGGGCGATAGATTGAGATGAAGATGATGATGATGATAATCTACTTATATTGCGTATAATACGAGGCAAGGCACTGCCTCGCAGTTGTATGCTAATTGAACAGAGAAGTCTGAATTGAAGAGAGTTTTTCTGGTCTGGTGGGAGGCTTTGGCCGTGGCTAGTTACCACTGTACCGGCAAAACCGTGCCGCCAAGCGATTTTAGCTTTCCATTACGATGCCGTGCAGAAACCAAAAGGGTATAAACTGTCATATAAGGGTAAAAACTGTCATATCCCTTCCAGGCTATCCCGTTTCCACCTTAGACTGCAGCAGTCAATGGCTAACTTGTATCTGAATTGAAGCCTCAATAGCTCAACGGTTATAGGAGCGGACTGAAATCCGAAAGGTCGGCGGTTCAAACCCGTTGCACTATTGTCGTACCCACTCTTAGCACTAGCTTAAAGCTTAGTTGGAGGGGAAAGGTGAATGTTAGTCATGATTAAAATGACTAGTATTCTTTTATAAAAAAAAAAGAAGACATGAAAGCCTCATGACGTGCCTCAGATTGAGGCAGCTTGAGGCAACACCTCGGCGTCTCTAGTGTATGTAATCATTTCACGATACATCTTTGATGTGTCCAATAAACGCGTGGATGCATTGTCCACTATATTGATGCGTTCGGTAATTGGAACGTATCGCTTCAGTCGCACTGGGCAACGGCCATTAATAGTGAAGACAATATGTCGATGAGATATGACAGCATGTCGATGAAATATGACAATGCGTCGATGAAATATGATTTGTGATTGAGTTGTGATTTAGAACCTCTTTTGTCTCGTAAGCGCATTGTTTGATGAAATTAACCTTATTTTAACACTGGGGAATGAGGAGAGTATGTGGGACCCGCCAGACCCATTAAAACCCAGCGGTGCTCCTGCGCGTCGTCTAGCGACTAAGTCACGGGAACACCAAAGCAATCAACCGTGACCCAGCCAGCGACGTCCGCCGAAGCGGACCCTCCACCAGGGACCCACTAGTGAGGTTTGTTGTGGGCTCTTCTCAGACTTGGGAGCGTTTGGAACCCGCGTAGCTTTAGTTTTAAGTTTACGTAATTAATTATCACTGCTATACCATCTTTCAAATATAAAAAATCGGACAACCAAAAGGTGTACAATAGTACCTATTTTGGATAAATGATTTTGATTTGATTTTTCGGTCCTCCCGCCGCGCGCTCGAGAAGTGCACCTCCCGACCAGAAGATTCAACGGGCAACAACAAACCCATCACCTGGAGCCTCCGCCAGGGCAGCGGCGGCCTTCGCTTTCGTCCACTGTGTCTTCTGCTAGTCAGAGGGACACGCGGAGAAACCTCCCCCCCCCCCCCCCCCCCCCCCCCGCCCCTTCCAGGTCATAAGTCACAGCTAACAATATCCCCGAAGAGAAATTATGGTGGATACCTAACGGTTAACAGTATTTAGACTGCAGTAAAGTTTAGCGTGACTTGTAACTTAAACATGCTTATTATATATTTGATATTACCTGTACTTACCATCGATAGAAAATGCTTATTGATTGATATTGCCCATAGACTGCACTTACCATCGATAGAAAATTCAATAGCGTAACTAGCTCAAACTACTTTTAAACAAACACCTAATTGCACACTTCACTTTATCTAAACATCGATAGTCACACATCACTAACGAGACCGCAAGTGTGGCGCTTGCATTACATTACTATAAAACGGAATTTCGATACCATGGAATTCTTAATACGGTAATAGAAATAGTATCTGATTTACATTTTACTAGCTGACGCCCGCGACTTCGTCCGCGTGGATTTAGATTTTTCGAAATCCGTCCAGTAGTTTTGCGTGAAGGAGTAACAAACACACACACACACACACACACACACATACAAACTTTCGCCTTTATAATATTAGTGTGAAGTGTGATACGAATAAGCGGTGATAGCCTATTGGTTATGACGTCAACCTCCTAGTCGGGAAGTCCAGAGTTCCCGAGCACGCTCTAACTTGTCGCAGTTATGTGCGTTTTAAGCAAATAGTTTCATTTACTTTAACGGCGAAGGAAAACATTGTGAGGCAACCTGTTTTGTGAGTTTTCCGTAATGTTTTCCAAGGTGTGACGTCTGCCAATCAGCACTTAGACTATTTCCAAACCTTTCTCATTCTGAGAAAAGACCCGTACTCAGTAGTGAGCCATCGATGCACTGCAGTGGTTTATCAGCCCAATGCGAAACTTTGCCTACCTAGGTGGCCTACTTGGATTCTGAAGTGAGCTCGGCTAGCTGTAGAATCTGGCAGAGAGCTGCACCAGTGTGCAGTGATTTCACGTATAACAGTCGGCTAGTACATACAAGTACAGAAAAAAACTTAAAACAAAAGAAAAACAGCGAAATGAGTATAAAATTACTTTATTAAATTAGGCCCTGACTGTGATTTCACCTGGTGGTAAGTGATGATGCAGTCCGATGGTAGCGGGCTAACTTGGAAGGTTGACAGTACTAACGCACACTGATGTTCCAATACACATCTGTGCAACAAGCTCACGCTGCACAATCAATTCTATAACTTTTCTGAATTCTGTAATCGATACTCTTTCCGATTCAATACATATCGACTCGTTACAACAATATCGAGTTACTCGTATCGAGATGCTAGAATACCTGTGGTTGTATTAATGTAATTTAGAGACGGCGGTAAATACTGTTAGGTGACGTTCAAATGTCGGCGACATTTTATCTACCCTATTAGTTGCCTATATACATAATTTGATGGTGTTGTGGCAACACTCAACAGCGTACACAAAGTCTATTGCGCTGTTGCTACATCCTAGGGTTGCCATAATTTGTTAGGAACTGATAGGTAGATACAGTTTTTTTTATATTTAAGGGTCATGAGACCGGCCTGCCCGCGAAATTCAAATTTAATTTGGTTTTTCGCAATTTGTAAACTAATACGACAACGTAGGCTTATGGTTATTTTATTTGCGACAATCATCCTCACAGGTTTATATAAAAATCTTTACTTGAAAAGGTCCAGTTTCACACTAATATTATAAAGGCGAAAGTTTGTATGTGTGTGTGTGTGTGTGTGTGTGTGTGTGTGTGTGTGTGTGTGTGTGTGTGTGTGTGTGTGTGTGTGTGTGTATGTTTGTTACTCCTTCACGCAAAAACTACTGGACGGATTTGGCTGAAATTCGCAATAGAGATAGATAATATCCTGGATTAGCACATAGGCTACTTTTTATCCCGGAAAACCAAAGAGTTCCCACGGGATTTCGAAAAACCTAAATCCACGCGGACGAAGTCGCGGGCGTCATCTAGTAAGAAATAAATTAAAGTATCGACTATTCACGTGTGTGTGTGTGTGTGTGTATGTTTGTTATTCCTTCGCGCAAAAACCAATGGACGGATTTGGCTGAAATTCGGAATGGAGATAAATAATATCCTGGATTAGCACATAGGCTACTTTTTATCCCAGAAAATCAAAGAGTTCCCACGGGATTTTGAAAACCTAAATCCACGTGGACGAAGTCGCGGGCGCCAGCTAGTATCAAACAAATAAACACTGAAATAAGTTCAAAGTAAAATTGTGGTAGGTAAGGTACTGTGACAGGTCGACATGGCTATCGAGGCAATCACTAACCCGCTGCGGGTAAGCGCGGGTGACGTGCGGATGTGCAGGGCGTCCCCCCGCCTCATACCGCGATTGCCATTTCAACCTGTCGCGTACTATACTTCCATTAGGTACTCCAAAACGTACACTCTGGCTTAGCACTTGGATATCTTTCGGTGAATTAATTCAACATAGCGTGTTCTCGGAATTAAACAAGTTCTGTTTATTTCGTTTGATTCCCACATGGTGCTTGTTCTAGGTAAATATACTGTGTTAATACTTAATACATAGAAATTAGAAAAGGGAAAATACGAAACCTTTACTGATTAACGAACTCTTCTCAGAAACGAACGAATAATGGTAGAGACACACTTTGCCTTTGCCTGGCATTAAACGATTTTAAGCCCAATTCAAATTGGCATTAGACGTTAACCGTTCAAGTATGGCCACTCAGTTTAACGCGTTAATTATCGCGATAATTATGACGTTTTTGGGCATTGACGTTAACCTTAATGTAGCCGCAACATCAAAATATGTAGGAACATTTGACGCCTGCCAGTGACGTCGCAGCCTCGAAGTTTTGTGACAAGTTCCCAGCAACTGTCGTGAACTGTGGCATTGTACATAATATTGATACAGATAATATAGGTATTAGGTACATACTGCACAACTACGGCACAACTTTCAAAGAATAAACTTTTTTAGGGCTCCGCGGTACCCGAAGGGTAAAAATGGAGTCATATTAATGTCACTCTGCTGTCTGTCTGTCCGTCTGTCAGTCAGTCAAGAAGGCGCCCCAGAAAAGAGCCTTCGAGCAAGTACCAAACGGGTGCCCTCCCGCGTTTCAGTGCATAATATAACCGCAAGTGGTGGGTTGTCCGTCTGTCTGTCTGTTGTCTGCGTGTCACAGGTCTCTAGTCTCAGGACTAAATGAGTTACAAACCTGAAATTTTGGTATTCGCTGTAGAATGTTGACGTAAAACCAAATATTGAATTAAAAATTTAAATAAATTACTCCTCCTCTCAATTCCCATACATGAAAAAGAAGCCGAAATAATTTGTTTTCTTACCCTAGCATGACGTGATGGGTACATTGTTTAGAGCTCGTTAAGTAGAGTACCTACGAAATTATTTTTTACTTAATTTTATCTTAAAAAATAAATATGACAATTCGGTATATCATGTACAATATTATAATTTATTAAACAACAAATGCTGAAAACAACGATTTATAAAATAGATTGTAAACTGTGGTCCAAACAAACGAAGATCTTTTGAGGATTTCTTTCACGGTTTATTGCGATGTTCTAGCGGAAAAGAAATGAGTATTTCATACACCCCAAATCTGATGTTCATAGCTGAGTACGGTACCCTAAAAGACCGGTTGTTCATTCTTTCAATGTACAGTTGCAAACTCTCGAGTGTGTCTCTACCTTAAGTCCCCGGCGTGTACGTCCTCGTATTTCACGCAATACTCGTATTTTATCCGTTAAATTCCAGTAGCTATGGACAGCAAACACAATTATTAGCATTTAGTGAGAATAATTGAATTGATTTCAGTTGAAATCTATTTTGTACGACTGACATTTTTATCCAAGTAAAGAATATATATTTCATTTATTTTATCATCATCATCACTCCAGTTACTGAACATGGGTTTCCTCTCAGAATCAGGGTTCAGGCTATAAGCCTACAAACCTTTTTTAACCCCCGACCCAAAAAGAGGGATGTTATAAGTTTGACGTGTGTATCTGTGTATCTGTCTGTGGCATCGTAGCTCCTAAACTAATGTACCGATTTTAATTTAGTTTGTTTGTTTGAAAGGTGGCTTGATCGAGAGTGTTCTTAGCTATAATTCAAGAAAATCGGTTCAGCCGTTTGAAAGTTATCAGCTCTTTTCTAGTTACTGTAACCTTCACTTGTCGGGGGTTTATAATTTTTTAGTTTACACTTGTTATCGTAAAGTCCTGACAATTAATGTCAATACCTAAATATAGGTAAAAACGCACTTTCACTGCCAGGTGAAATCTAAGTCAAGAATCTTTTTTTCCCAGACTCTATACATTGCAAAATATCAATAAATTATGGCGCCTATACATTCCTGATGCCTTTTATTTTCCCCAAGTCATTTCACATTCACTTTGTATGAAATACGACTCAGTAGTGTAGTATCCGTCTACAATATTATAATCACGGCTGTAAATAATATTGAATGATGCCAATGATATACTGAATACAAGATCGACAGTGAACTGGCAACCGGTACTACATTTCTTAATTCTAACAACTTTACAGGATGAAGGAAAAACTGTTTCCATGGGCTAAATGTGATTGTGTACTAGATAGGTAGGTAAAAAAACTATCATAAAAATTATAAAAAGGTAGATACATGCTTTCTTAAACTTGCTTAACAATCGAAATATTAACTGCGAGTACCTATGTTCTTAAAGTTTTCGTAATATCAAGCAAAAAGTGTGTAAAAATGTATTGAAATGAATATGTTTCACTCAAATTATGGTTGTTTTGTTCATTTGTGTCTAATAGCATAAAAGCAAAATAAAAATAAAATATGCATCTCTATGAAAATGCATAAAAGATTTTATTTTTGGTCC
Organism: Maniola jurtina; assembly: GCF_905333055.1. Taxonomy (NCBI): domain Eukaryota; kingdom Metazoa; phylum Arthropoda; class Insecta; order Lepidoptera; family Nymphalidae; genus Maniola; species Maniola jurtina. Next base: position 3,832,313 of record NC_060053.1, read on the forward strand.
CATAGCGCGGCACGGCGTAATAATAACATAATTTTAGGGGCAAAGTGCACATGCTGTCTTCTTATAAAGATATAAAAGGTTTCTAATAGACCCTTTTAAAACCTGCTAAGGAGGACTTTTATAAGCTTTTATTTTTATGGCAGCCTACACTGACTTGCAAAGCTTTCAGGGCCGTTGTTCAAATGCAATATTCGGCAGGAGCTCTCGGAATTATCCAGTGAACACTAAATCTTTAGTATTAATACATTTGTAGAGCGCTATCTCTTCTACTCTCATACGTTTTTATTTTCTACTAGCCGATGCCCGCGACTTCGCCCGCGTGGATTTAGGTTTTCCTAAATCCACGTTTTTTCCGGGTTTTTCAAAATCCCGTGGGAACTCTTTGATTTTCCGGGACAAAAAGTAGACTATGTGCTAATCCAGGATATTATCTATCTCCATTCTAAATTTCAGCCAAATCCGTCCAGTAGTTTTTGCGTGAAGGAGTAACAAACATACACACACACACACACACACACACACACACACACACACATACAAACTTTCGCCTTTATAATATTAGTGTGACTAGCTGACGCCCGCGACTTCGTCCGCGTGGATTTAGGTTTTTCGAAATCCCGTGGGAACTCTTTGATTTTCCGGGATAAAAAGTAGCTTATATGCTAATCCAGGATATTATCTATCTCCATTCTGAATTTCAGCCAAATACGTCGAGTGGTTTTTGCGTGAAAGAGTAACAAACATACACACACACACACACATATTACAAACTTTCGCCTTTATAATATTAAGTGTGATGTGATTTTTCTCATCAGCGAGCACGAATTATATACGCTTTGTAATACGAATGTAACATGTCTATGGTATGTAAATGTGTCATTGCCTCCGGAGTAGTTTTCTAGGCACGAGTCAAAGGAGCTATGGTGTACGAAGCTGTGTATCTTTGGTTCTTTATATCAATGAATCTAGGCAATTATTTTTAATAACACTTATCTCAAACCCATAAGTGCTTCTATATATATGTATTTATGATTTCCGCTGTACGCTACGAAATGAATCGTTACAATTCTATTTATTTGTTTTTTTTACTTTTTTAAATATTTGAGTGGGGTGTGAAGAAAGTATTGTGGTCGCTTTTTTACTATGTTTACTACTAGTCTTTACAGCGTCAGGTTGTGAGCTCTAGGGATCTATGAACTTGGGAGAATAGTTTTAGGGTTCCGTACCCGATGGGTGCCAACGGGACCCTATTACTAATCCTGCACTGTCCGTCCGTCCATCAATTCAATTCAATTCAATTCAAAATATTTTTATTCAATTGAACTGTTACAAGTGTTTTTGATTCGTCAAAATAATCTACCACTGGTTCGGAATGCCATTCCTACCGAAAAGAACCAGCAAGCTCTTTTCAAGTATTCAATTTACAATAATATGCCATCCGTCTGTTTGCCAGCGGAATTTATCTCGTGAACAGTAATAGTTGAGAGTTGAAATATTCACAGAATTTGTATTCTTATTGCCGCTATTAGAACGAGTAGTAAAAAAATCAAAATGGCGGCATTGAAAAAAAGTGTTATTTCTTATACGATGGTACGGAACCCTTCATGTGTGAGTCAGACTCGCACTTGATTGATTTTTGACATCACCAGTGAGACCCGTAACTCGACTTAGGACAAATTAACGTTAGATTAACTCAGGTGTCGCGTCGTTACAACTTTTACATATGGCGCTCTTAATTTTATATACATAACTACTATATTTTCTATATATTAAGAATATGCAAAATTACTAAACCGTGTCTACTACCTCTTACTTGTTTGTAACATGATAAAGTTAAGAAATTCACACGAGATATTCTACTCCTACGTTGCTTATCATTTTCTTCCATACACAAATCGCGAGAAAGTTTAAGTGCAGCACACAAATATGTATTATCTATGTACATTATGTCGTTGGTTTATCGCTCTATTTATTAATATTATTGGTACTTACCTACCATTAAATAGAACGAATGGCTTCCCATATTATCATAGGACGTGAAAAGTTTGAATAAACAAATAAACCAGTTCAGCTACTAAGATTGCCTAGTAAGTAATAATATTATAATGACTATAACCACAGAATCCAGAAAATGTTCAGAAATAATAATAAAGGGTAAGAACAGATGTGTGCCCTACACTGTAGGTACAGTTTGAATTTCTGTTCCTGAATTTTCTATTTTTTCAGTTTTCATTAAACCAGAAGTAGGTAAGTACTTCTTTGGTTTTTAAACGACATCGTACCGGAACGCTAAACGCTTGGCGGCACGGTGGTACGGCTTGGTGGTAACTAGCCACGGCCGAAGACACCAGACTAGACTAGAAATGTGTGTAAAGTCTGCCAATTCTAGCTAGCGTGGTGGACCCTTCTCAATGAGATGATACCCATACTCAGTAGTGGCCTGGCAGCGATAGGTTTATTTGATATGAGATGAGAGGTACCTACTCGTTATTAGAAAAGTTACGATAGGTAGTATTTTCGTCCATTTCATGGTAGCCTTTTAAGAGGGGTCTCTCCGTCACTCGCTCCATACAAACGTAGTTCGTCTCTCATTGGAACACTAACCAATCATACGCAATGGGATTTTGTAGAAACGTTCCGGGAACTAATATCTATGCCTGTGGTTTTCCAGATTTCCGTTAAAATATTCGGTTTCAAAGTTACGCGGTCTTAAAAATTCACATACAAATCTTTGAGCCCCTGTAATTTAAAACTACATATTTTTAGAAAAATCTAAAATACCACAGGCACTGATATTAGTTTCTAGAATATGTCTGCAAAATTTCATGGACTTTGGTTGCTTAGTATTCAAATGAAATTGGGACTACGATTGTATGGAGTAAGTGACGGAAGGAGCCCTGTTAATAGTTACAAAAGCTACAATAAACGTCAAACTACAATCATTGCCGGTGAAATACAACCACCTAATACTTTCCCTGGATACGTGTTCGGAACGAGTAATTAGGGTGTTTTATTCCGCACCGCAATTTTATTCCGTAACGTTATTTTATTCCGCAACGTTATTTTATTCCGGAACTTATTTTTTCCGTACATAAATACAGATTTCGCACGGCCTCCGTCGTTGCGGTTGGATTTATAGTGTTTACAGGGTGAACATTTTTACTGCTAATTTATTTTTTCCGATAATTTTCGTGGTGCTTAATTTTTTTCTTCATTTCTCATTATTTTTCTCGTATATTTCGGATTATAATTGTAATGTTCTTTATTTTACACTCCAAGATATTTTATTTTATTGCAGGATAGGCTTGCGCTTGACGACAATCATGCCTAAGAGGGGTCTCTCCGTCACTTGCTCCATACAAACGTAGTTCCAATTTCATTTGAATTTTAAGCAACCAGTGGTAGATGCTTTTGACGATTCAAAAGAACTTGTAAAAGTCTAATTGAATAAAAATATTTTGAATTTGAATTTTGCAACGATATTACTATTATATGGAGTAACTGTGCCTTAATGACCTCATCATTCTCTAAGTAGGAGCGCGTTTGCCTAGAAGATGCCTTTTCACTCTTGCCTTAAAGGTACTTAAGTTAAACACGGACGCCGGAAGGGCGATTCTCCTCTCAGAAGAGAAGGGAACTTGCTTTAACGGTGAAGGAAAACATCGTGAGGAAACCTGCATGCCTGAGAGTGCTCCATATTCTCAATGGTGTGTGAAGTCTGCTAATCCGCACCAGGCCAGAGTGGCAGACTGTGGCCTAAACCCTTCTCATTTTCAGAGGAAACCCGTACGGGGTTTTCTTAATGTAACGCCTTCCTTTATACAAATAAAATAGCAAAATAATCATTATTATTCTCTTCGTATATAATCTCTAATCTCAGTTTATCTAACTCGCTGATTAAGCAATCATCTCCAACGAGATCCGAAAACACAGTGCAACTAAGACGCCAACACTAGGTAAGTAGATGAACTAATTTAATTGAGACAATCCCTGGTTGTGCTTATGCAAGAGTGGAGTAGTTTAACTTTCATGGAATTTTGTAGGAAAACTTTTAATATCACACTTAATATTATAAAGGCGAAAGTTTGTATGTTTGTGTGTGTGTGTGTATGTTTGTTACTCCTTCACGCAAAAACCACTGGACGGATTTGGCTGAAATTTGGAATAGAGATAGATAATATCCTGGATTAGCACATAGGCTACTTTTTATCCCGGAAAATCATAGTTTCCTCGGATATTTTAAAAACTTACATCCATGCGAACGAAGTCGCGGGCATCAGCTAGTATACAAATAAAATAGCAAAATAATCACTATTATTCTCTTCGTATATAATCTCTAATCTCAGTTTATCTAACTCGCTGATTAAGCAATCATCGCGAACGAGATCCGAAAACACAGTGCAACTAAGACGCCAACACTAGGTAAGTAGATGAACTAATTTAATTGAGACAATCCCTGGTTGTGCTTATGCAAGAGTGGAATAGTTTAACTTTCATGGAATTTTGTAGGAAAACTTTTAATATGGGAGGATATGTTGCACAATGAAAAAGTTGTAAAAGGAAAAGCTGACTGACTGATCTATTAACAGGGCTCTCTCACGGCACTCGTTTCATACAATCGTAGTTCCAATTTTATTTGAATATTAAGCAACCAAAGTCAATGAAATTTTGCAGTCGTATTCTAGAAACTAATATCTGTGTCTGTGGTGTTTTTGATTTTTCTAAAAATATGTACCTAGTTTTTAAATTACAGGGGCTCAAAGATTTGTATGAAATTTTTTAAGACCGCGTAACTTTGAAACCGAATACTTTAACAGAAATCTGGAAAACCACAGACATAGATATTAGTTTCTAGAATATGTCTGCAAAATTTCATGGACTTTGGTTGTTTAATATTCAAATGAAATTGAAACTACGATTGTATGAAACGAGTGACGGAGAGAGCCCTCTTAACACTCAGCTCTAACTACTGGACGGATGGGGCTGAAATTTGGCATACAGTTAGCTATTATGAGAAAAACATTCGCTAAGAAAGGATTTTTGAAAATCCAACCCCTAAGTGGGTGAAATAGGGGTTCGAAATTTGTGTAGTCCACGCGGACGAAGTCGCGGGAATAACCTAGTTATATCATTATTACCATCATCGTCATCATGATCAACACATCGCCGGTCCACTACTGAGTATAGGTCTTCTCTGAGAATGAGATGGGTTCAAGCCATAGTCCACCATGCAAACTTTACTTTGTATAAGTAACTAGCCGATGCCCGCGACTTCGCCCGCGTGGATTTAGGTTTTTTGAAATCCCGTGGGAACTCTTTGATTTTCCGGGATTAAAAGTAGCCTATGTGCTAATCCAGAATATTATCTATCTCCATTCCAAATTTCAGCCAAATCCGTCCAGTAGTTTTTGCGTGAAGGAGTAACAAACATACACACACACACACACACACACACACACACACACACACACACACACACATACAAACAAACTTTCGTTTTTATAATATTAGTGTGATTCTATTTATTCGCCATTGCATAATGCGGTGCCTTCATTTGCATCGGGACAATGTATCGCCGAAGTTGAAATCCCTTCTAAGTGAAGGGTAAATTCTAGAGGCCGCGCCTCTGCGTTCCTTTTATATAGGCTTAAACATTCAGAATGTGCTGGTAGCAGCTTGCCGGTACACTTGAGGACACAAAAATTGCCGCTTTTTTATTTTTAAGATTGTTTTCAGGGTTCCGTACCTGAAAAGGAATAAAAAGCCGGCCAAGTGCGAGTCAGACTCGCGCACTGAGGGTACTCGGGTATTTTTTTATTGTACGGGTAAAGCCATTTCATATGATACCCCACTTGGTATAATTGTCTTACTTTGAAAATTGAAACACATTTTAAAAAAAATGATGTAACCACGAATTTGCGGTTTTCAGATTAACTCCTGTACTTGTGCCGTACGGAAAAAGATGGAAAGTTGAAAAAATCAAAACCCATTCAGGACTGTAGAGGTTTGATGATGATTGTTGCAACGTCATAGGAAAGTTTTCATTTTTTCCTTCCACGATTGGGTATAGGTTTAAAAAAGAAAACGACATACAAGAAGCTCAGTATATTATGAGATATCTTGTATGCAACTTTCTTTACGATAAATAGATTTCAAACCAGTGATAATGTGTTCGAATGAAGAAAGAAAAGAAAGAAAGAAAAAACGTTTATTTTTTTAAAGCTGTGCCACACATTACCAGTTATACCTACGGGTTAAGTTATACCGGCGCTTATAATACTTGAGCATTGAAGTCAAAAGAACTAAAGCAGAAATTCGCTTTATCGATTATGTAAAAAGCTTTCTAATTTCAATATTCTAAGTATAGATAATACAAAAAGTACTTTTCTAAGCTTTATGTAAAATATGTAATGCGTTAGTCCGTCTGCTAAATCTTTATGCTACTTCTTACTTAAAAATGTTATTTCTACCAAGAACATCCGGTAAGAATCTTGGTCAACCTTACTGGTCATAGTGTACACTTTATTTGGCCTAAAGTGTACCAGTTAGATATTATCAGTAACCGGGATATTCAAAGAGATCTCACATCGAGATTCTACGTGACACAGTTACTATTTACTTTTGGTTTTGGTCTAGGTTCTAGAATAGTAAACACTTCTAGTTTCCACTACTCTTTCAACTAGAGAGTTATATTTTTGAGCGAAATCCCCCAGACTTGGCTTACTAGAAAATGTATTCCGACCGTATTTGATAAAAGTAAAGTATGCTTTTTGCATTTAGTATGTTTCGTAGGATCTGTGCGGTGTACCGCAGTGATGCGTAACTATTGCTTGCTTTTCCTGGAAGTATAGTAGCGGAAGGGTGAAAGTTATTGATTTTTATCATGATTAGTTATTGAGTAGGTACTCGTACTCTCTGATAACTATACCAAATGGGGTATCATATGAAAGGGCTTTACAGTCTGTACATTCTAAAACAGATTTTTATTTATTTTTATGTTCAATGGTTTTTGATTTATCGTGCGAAATGTCGAAAAAAATACCCGAGTACGGAACCCTCAGTGCGCGAGTCTGACTCGCACTTGGCCGGTTTTTTCTTGGAAAATCACAGATTTTCACGAGATTTCAAAAACCTAAATTCATGCGTTTTATTATTAATTGTCAGATTTTAACAAATAATTATTTGTCTCATTGTTCCTATCCATACGATTTGTATTTATTATCTTTCGCATAGTTTAATGTGAATTTTGTTTGGATGTTTCATTTTTTTCGGAAACTAACTCCGTCATCATAACGATGAGTGTTCGAAAAAGTAGGTAAACTTTGAACTTTCAAAAATCCAGGTCCATTTCAACAAGCTATGTCCAAACCACGATCCTAAATGCTAAAAGACCTAAATGCTGATGTGTTTCGTTCGAACGAAGTAGGCTATGACGTAGTGCTTAGATACATTTTCGGAGTTCAAAGTGAACCAACAGAAAAATAGAAACTGAAAGTATATGTCGCAAAACTGTATGCAGAATCTATTTGAATCACTGACCTCTACTAATACCTACCATCAAGGACGCTGGAGTTGCGATTGCCGACCTGTTTTTGAAGTAACTTGATTTTCGTTTTTTTTTTAAACAAAGAATATTAGCCGTGCTAATCATGACTAATACTCCCCTTTCCCCTCCAATTAAACGTAAAGCTTGTGCCAGGAGTGGGTACGACAATAGTGCAACGGTTGGGTTTGAACCGCCGACCTTTCGGAATTCAGCCCGCGCCTCAACCGTTGAGCTATTGAGGCTCTGATTTTAGTGCTGATAGCTGCAGTGAGCGTTAGATAAATGCGACCGTACTGAGAACTTATTAGTGCTAAGACATCTAATTTATATTACTATTTAATTAATTGCTTATGATATACCCATTGCCGGCCCATTACTGAGCACGGGTCTCTTCTCAGAGTGATAGGGGTTTAGGCCATAGTCTGCCACGCTGGTCCAATGCGGATTGGCAGACTTCACACACCTTTGAGAACATGGAGAACTCTCAGGCATGCAGGTTTCCTCACGATGTTTTCTTTCACCGTTAAAGCAAGTGATATTTGATTGCTTAAAACGCACATAACTGACAAGTTAGAGGTGCGTGCCCGGGATCGAACCCCCGACCTCCGATTAGGAGCCGGACGTTCTAACCACTAGGCTATCTAGCTATCAATTGCTTGAAATACCTATATTAATTCGGATAAGTTAGAGGTGCATATCCGGGATTGAATCCCTGACCTAGGATTAGGAGGCGGTCTTAACCACTAGGCAACGACGGCTCTTTTTAACCCCCGACCCAAAAAGAGGGGTGTTATAAGTTTGACGTGCGTATCTGTGTATCTGTCTGTGGCATCGTAGCTCCTAAACGAATGAACCGATTTTAATTTAGTTTTTTTTTTGTTTGAAAGGTGGCTTGATCGAGAGTGTTCTAATCTATAATCGAAGAAAATCGGTTCAGTCGATTGAAAGTTATCAGCTCTTTTCTAGTTTTCTTATAGAGGTTTTTGTGTCGGGGGTTTTTTAAATTTTGAGTTATGAAGTAGGTAATCTGAAGTTACCATAAACTTTTTTTTAAAGGGTTAAAGTTCCTGTAGCTATGTACTTATAAAGTAAAGACAAATTGACAGTTTTTCAAATAGGTACCAACTCTAAATTTAACGAGTCCGTTTTTGAATTAACGAGTCCGTTAATTCAAAAACTCATAGGTTTAATTACAATGTCGAGTTCATAATACTTTGCGACAGTAATTTAACGCAGCTCGCAATTGCAATCTTAATAAAAACTTTATCTTAAGTTTACTTTTATTTTTATTGAACTTGATAACCTGCTAGAAATCAGGTTTTGAAAGAGACGGATAGATTCGCGTGGTGAAGAAAAGAGACATAAATATAAATGATAAATTAGTTAGAAAAGGATAGATGATGTCGCGTGGCTATAAAAAGAGTAATGAAGATTCTTCAGGATAGTGTAGACACTGCAATTTGTAGAGACGGGTTTTCTTGCTTTACGAGGGAAGGAGAAGTAAATATAGCAATTTTTTAGGAGTAAAAGAGAAAGATGGTGTCGCGTGGCAGTAAAAAGGTTAATGAAGCATCCTATGCGTTGTTTAGACGTTGCAATTTGCAGCTAAACTAGTTTTTATGGGAATGCCTAGATTTTCTTTTTATGTTCAAAGGAATGTAGGAAGAATTTTAGCTAATTAGTTATAACTTATACCTAACAATTTTGTAAGCTGGAAGTGAAATGGATTTCAATTCAAGAATATTTTTGTAAATAATAGTATCTAATAAATTTTGATATACTTAAAGCTTTGTTTTTTTATTTTTTTAACAGATTCTTGCAATGCTTAATGCATTAACAAATATTTTCTATTAGTTCATATACATTTATTCTATACATGAGATAAAACTATTGATATCAATATTGAACACATCTAGGCTCTGGTGAGCGGAAAGTTGGCGCACTTTGAGCATACCGCGTGCGGGACTCGAGCGCGATTTATAGGGTTCTATACCTCAAAAGGAAAAACGGAACCCTTATAAGATCACTTTAGTGTCTGTCTATCTGTCTGTCCGCCTGCCTTTCAGTCTGTCTGTCTGTCCGTCCGTCCGTCCGTTTCTAACAACGATGTTCGATGGTTTCTAAAGAACATAATATCTGTAGCATCCAAAGCAACGAAAATCATCACACTAATATTATAAAGGAGAAAGTTTGTATGTGTGTGTGTGTGTGTGTGTGTGTGTGTGTGTGTGTGTGTGTGTATGTTTGTTACTCCTTCACGCAAAAACTACTGGACGGATTGGGCTGAAATTTAGAATGCAGATAGATTATACCCTGGATTAGCACATAGGCTACTTTTTATCCCGGGAAATCAAAGAGTTCCCACGGGAATTCTAAAAAACCTACATCCACGCGAACGAAGTCGCGGGTATCAGCTAGTGCTGTAATACGTTAGTAATGTAAGATGTGATAGCCTAGTGGTTAGAACGTCCGCCTCCTAATCGGAGGTCGGGGGTTCGATCCCGGGCACGCACCACTAACTTTTCAGTTATGTGTGTTTTAAGCAATTAAATATCACTTGCTTTCAAGTCTGCCAATCCACATTGGGCCAGCGTGGCAGACTATGGCCTAAACCCTTCTCATTCTGAGAGGAGGCCCGTACTCAGTAGTGGGGCGGAAATGGGTTGATCATGATGGTGATGACATTAGTAATGTAAATAATACATAATTATGTCCACTGTACAGCATAAGAACATACAGTTAGATGACGCCCTTAAGGTTTACGAACTGATGTTGTATAGCACATCTGACAATATTATTATTCTCCTTACCCTTCTATAATTTCTTTGAATTCTGTGATACAAGCGTTCACAGTGAGCTAACAAATAAAAACACAAATTACTAGTTAAAACAACTGTTTTCATCATTTAAAATATTCATAACATCCAAGTTAAGGCCGTAAACATGTAAAACGCTTCTGAAAAATAATTAACGCGGCCCTAAAAATATTCGCTTTAATATTTATTTGAAGGTTATGGGCCCTTTGAATCGACCACCTGCCTCGTTCAGCTTGTAAGTACTTGGATAAAATGTGTTTTAGCGCCCTTTTTCTATTCAGATACAAGTTAGCTCTTGACTGAAATCTCACCTGGTGGTAAGTGATGATTCAGTCTAAGATGGAAGCGGGCTAACCTGGAAGAGGTATGGCAGTTTTTACTAAACCCACACCCCTTTGTTCTGTTTCTGTTTGGCATCGTACCGGAACGCTGAATCGCTTACCGATACGGCTTTGCCGGTAGAGTGGTAACCAGCCACGGCCGAAGCCTCCCAGACCAGAAATTTATATATGATAAATTTCCAAACCCCTGCCGGGAATCGAACCCGGGACCTCCCACTAATAAGATTACAGCACTTAACACTGAGCCAGGGAGGTCGCCTCAATGCGTTAAGCGAGGAGTTAATTCGTAGCGTGCTCTATTCAAACTTAGTTTGGCTGTCATTTGGATATTAATCTACTAATCAATCTCAATGAATTTTTTGTACTATAGAAGCAGGCGTTATTTTGCGGAAGTCCATAATTTACAAGGAACCAAAAGCTTAATTTGCTATAATCCGCCAAACCAACGAAATCGTGGTACGCAGCACCACACAAGGAAACTGTATTGAATAAAGGATGATTTATGCTAGACCGTGCTGGGCCAGAGCCGTGCCACGTTCGAGGCACATCCGACGCGCAGATGATGCACGGATTGCAATTTTACATGAAGAAACGTAACAAGGACGGGGCTCGGAAGACTCTGACACGCACGGTCTGATGTGACCTCATACAACAAACATATTCTGTGTCTCGGACATGGCACGACTCGGCACGGCATACATCTTCCTTAAAGTAACTCCATTGTGCACTATGGTATCAATGGGAGGTTTCGAGTTCGAATCCCAGTTCTCAATTTGGGAATAAAGAATTCTTAAACTGTGTCTGATCTGATCTACTGAGAGGCTTCGGTCGCAGCTAGTTACTAGCTGGCTCTCTATAACTTGGGCCTCCACTAAAAAAGGATTTAGGCAAATTCCTATTGATCTTAAAACCTAAAATCACGCTAATGAAGCCTTGAGAAAAAATTTAGGATTTTTCCGAAAGTATTTTATACCAAAATACAGGCTATATTTCCAATAATATTCTTATAAGTATGGTACCTATAACGAATAAACACGATACAGTTATGAATTCACATCGTCTCGTATTTATTAAAAACTTAACAAAAAAGAATTCCATAGGAATGTCCAATAAAAACTTTTCCTCCACACATTTCGCATATTTTTCACAAAAAACGCGCCTGAAAAATATGCGTATCAAAAAATAACGTGACACATATACAAGAAAAATTCAATATAAAACAAAAGGGAAAATGCCAGCGTACTAATAAGCTTACGAAATATATTTGGTATTCTGTGGCTAATATAAGGGAAAAATTTCTAATACACACTCTCGCATTGATAGTACGGGCGCCTCTACCTTGTTTTCGAAGCTCTGCAGTGAAGTGTGAAGGGGATAGATGTAGAGAGCTTTCATACGTTCGAGAGAGAGAAATACATTATTGCACCGGTGGTAAGGAGTGAAAGAGATCAATAATGAGAGGCCCGAGGAGTTGAAAAGGGATTTCAGATTAAGGTCGTTGTCGAGTCATAGATTAAAATTTTTGTAAGCGAAAGATAGTTAAGTGGTGATTATAGTAATTGGCAAAAATGGTTAAAAAAAGTTTAATATGAGAGAAATCCCATACGGCTTTTCCTTTTTGCTAAGGTTTTCGAAATTTTGTTAAGGCTGAATTAGGATTGTGATTTTCCATTTATGTAGTGGCCTTTGTCTCTATAATTATGATGAATACAAAAAAATGTATTTATGAAAAAATGTTTTATTACCATTAAATTATACTTTATTGAAAACAAAATAAAAACTTGACAAGAACTTTTATTGAAGAAAAAATGAAAAAAAAACCCAGGAATTAGGAAAAACTTTTTTTTTACCTTTTTTTATAAACTCACCACTAAAGAATAAACTCAGCAGCCCTAATAGGTATCCTCTTTAGTTAAAATTTAATTTGTAGTAGCATTTCAATTACCTATGACTTATTTTAATACGTCAAAATAATTTTAATTTTACTTTCATAGCTCATTCTAGTTTTATAGCTATAAATTCTGTAATTGGTATATTTACAGTTAAAACCAAAAATGTAGCAAATAGGTTACCAGTACCAGGAACCAGACCTGGAAGGATGACCGCGTTTTATTTACGTTTTTAATTAATATCCCGTGACAACTCCTTCATTTTCCGGAATAATAAGTAGCCTATGTCACTCTCCATATCTCCATCTGTATCCAAGCTGTATCCATGCAAAAAATCCAGTCAATTCGTTGCTCCGCTGTGGCGTGATTGAAGGAAAAACCAATGAACCAAACAACAATCACACACTTGCATTCATAATAATGGGTCATCATTATCATCATCATGATCAACCCATCGCCGCGCTGACTCACTACTGAGTACAGGTCTCCTCTCAGAATGAGAAGGATTTAACAATATACCACAACTAGTGTTTCGCTCGGTGCGCGAGCTGCTAAAGCAGCTCACGTGACGTGGTTAGGTTGATAAGTATTAAAACGAATTTATTTATTAAGATTCAAAATTCACCCCAAAAACACCATAAAACGACACCCATATCGATTTTTTTTTTTTTTAAATGCATGTCCGCCATCTTGAATTTCAAAATAAATGTCATTATCAAAATCAACACCCTGGAAAACTCTGAAAACGACATCCATATAATTTTTTGTAAAAACGGGGTAACTGAGGTTAATAAAGTAGGGTGCGTGGGTGCGCGGACCACTAAAGTGGTCCGCGAGCATGCAGACTTTGTTCCACCGAGTAGACCTTCGGACCCTGATCATCTTTTGCCAAGAAACCACTCTTCCATCTTTTATAGCCTCCGAGATAGACACCGACGAAATTCGTACGGCGGCCATCTTGTTTTTCCAAAATTTTCCACTTTTTCTATTAATCGTTTACTACATTCTTCAAAGATTGCGAGTTTCAACGAAATCGGTTGGAAAACAAAAGAGTTGCAAAAATCACGTCGGCCGCCATCTTGTTTTTCTGAAATGTCATAATTTTTCCCGACTCCCATTCCGCACTCAACCATATCTTCCGAATATCATTGTATCGTTTCTTGTCTCTTTCTAGGAGAATGAGGCATTCAATATTCGTCATACAAAATGTATGAAAAAATAAATTCCGCCATTTTGATTTTTTTTTCTATTCATCGAGTAGACCGTCGGACCCTGATCATCTCTTACCACGAAACCACACTTATATCTTTTATACCCTCCGAGCTGGACGCCGGCGAAATTTGTATGGCGGCCATCTTTTTTTCGCCATTTTGAAATTTTTTTCAGCTTTTTGGCAATTGGATGACGTCATGAATGACATTTGCTCGAGCACCCCCCACCTATCTTCAATACCTTAAGCGGGCCCTTCACCCGTCTCCGATATCCTCAATCATCAGCTCTCTCCATAATTTTGGCTTACTAAGTTTTTGTTTTCTATACGACACCATCAGTGAAAAAAAAATTTTTCATACAAAATTTTACAGGAGTTTCTTAGTTGAAAATCTCGAAAATCTCCCCAAAAGTGGCAACACCGGTTGCATATCTCCATACTGCCAGCCGAGATACACAATCGAGTCATACATATTGACTTTCCAAAATGTTGCCAACTGCCTCAAAAACGTGATCAAAATTTCGAAAAATTAAAAAAAATACAAAATGGCCAACAACTCGTTTCACAGAAAGATTTTACACGGTTTCATAATTTTCCTATTAACTACAGGATATACCGCTCCCGATGACGTTTCAATCTTTCCTCTCGCTTGCACCCAGGCGACCCGATCGCCCCTAAAAAAGACCATGTCGAAAATCACTTTTTCTTTGATAAATTCCAGTGTTGCCAGTCTCTGGCGACAAAAATACCGAAATGTCATTTGTACAAGTAAAACACATAATCGCACATACAAGGATTCTGCGAAAAGTGCGTATTTCGATTTTTTACAGTTTCCCGAAAATCTCGAAATTTCCCGAAAAATGGGGTAATTTTTTTCCTCCAATCTATACCTCAAGCCTATGCGTATAATCGCTTCATAGAAACCGAATCGCTCCGATGTTGCCAACTTTGAGATATTTAACTTTTAAAATTGCGTTTTTTCGTACCTCTAACATAATGGCCGCCACGACAGCCGCCATCTTGAATTTCTAAAAACCACTCCCATTCCGTCAAAATTCAGGATAATCATAGACGAAACCAGAAAAAAAATATTATTATCGATTTCCCGTTTCGGATCTGTGGCGCCGCGGTTCGGGGTCGAAAAATCAAAATTTTGAAAACGCTACGGTTCGGCCGCCATCTTGTTTTTTCAACTTTTTCGACATTTCCCATTAATCGTTTACTACTTTCTTCAAAGATTGCAAAATTCAACGAAATCGGTTGGAAAACAACGGAGCTGCAAAAATCACGTCGGCCGCCATCTTGTTTTTCCGAAAAGTCATAATTTTTCCCCAGAGGGTTCCCGAATCCGAACACATCTCCCCTACATCACTATATCATTTTCCTTCTCTTTCTAGGAGAACAATTATGTCAATGAGTCAGTGAGTCAGTCAGTGGTAATCGAGCTATATATAGTATAAATAATTGGCAGACTTCACACACATTTGAGTACAGTATGGAGAACTCTCAGGCATCCAAGTTTCTTCAGGATATTTAATAGCTAAAAATAATAATAGGTAGTGATAAGTAACTGGAAAAATTGCTAGGCAGGTAACGCATCTGCGTTTGCTTAATCTATGTTTTTCCAGCCTGGCCGGGGCAAGCGGAGCCTACTCTACACCCTCAGTTACCGGCCGGACGCCAACGTAGTCGCGTATATATGTGCGTAGTCTTGCCTACTACGTGAACCTCGCGACAACACGCGACGTTTCACTACGCGAATACGTCATTTTACGAATTTTTGCGGTTGTATCTGTGAAATGACCACCTAAATACTCTATGGTGACTCATGAAAAAAAAAGAGTGACATTTGAATTTGGAAAACCGGGAAAAACGATTTTCGTATCAGTGTTTGTACTTGTGCGTGAATGAAAACTGTTTATGGATTTTCTGAAATTTCCGTGACGGTGAGCCTTTTCATTTTTAATGGGGTATTTTCATTTGGACTTTCCCCGTTTTCCCGAATTGATTGTTTTTTTTTTTTAATTTTTTTTAAGCAATTAATTGTTTGTAGTTTGTAATGTTTCTTTTATACTGTTTTTTTTAATTACTACCTAATTGCCAGGTACCTACATGCATTTGTTATTTTTTTTGTACGTAAATAATTAATCTGTACTTTCACATGGACGTAGAAACTTTCAGAGCTTAATGTTGTTCTGTAGAATGGAGTATTATGAATTTACCTAAGTGCGATAGCGTAAAAGCTTTCATACCTAATAAGCTTTTATAACTTACAGTAACAAATTAATGAAATTATCTTTACCAATTGTCCCTACCTGTACCTAGGTAGATATTTAAGTAACTAAGCATTGTTTAGTGAGGATAGTTTTTTTTTAATTAGTTCAGCTTTATATACTTACCTATATCTAATATTATGTACTAGACGATGTCCACAACTTCAACCGAAGGTTTTTGAAAAATTCCATGGGAGGTCTTTGTTTTTCTGGGATAAAAAATATCCTAATGATCGTCCCTGGGATGCAAGTTATCCCTGTACCAAATACTTAGAATCTAGCTTAGGTCCACAACTCAATCCATGTAGATTTAGGATTTTAAAAATCTAGTGGCATCTTTTTGTTTTTCCGGGATAATAAGTACCCTATGGCCGTCAATGGGATGCAAGGTATCTCTCTATACCAAATAGACGATGCGTGCAACTCTATTCATGTAGATTTAGGTTTTTAAACATCCCGGAGGAACTCTTTGTTTTTCCGGGACCAAAAGCTGGGATGCAAGCTGTATCTGAACCAGATTACGTCAAAATTAATTAAATAGTTTTTTAACGAATATTAGCCATGCTAATTACGACTAATACTCCCCTTTCCCCTCCAATTAAGCTTGTGCTAGGAGTGGGTACGACAATAGTGCAACGGGTGTGGTTTGAACCGCCGACCTCTTGGAATTCAGTCCGCTCTTCAACCGTTGAGCTAACGAGGCTCTCAGGATGGACCGTTAAAAGCTGGCACACAGACAGACAGGCACTTTCGCATTTGTTATATTAAATGAATAAATTAATAATATGAATTTTATTATCTAACTGATAAAAGGATTATATCAATAATTAAGGAAGGCCAAATTATTAATTTATCGCGATTTATTTTATAGTTGTTATTCGCATATTAGAAGCTTAATCTGAATTCTAAACCTGTTCGATTTTAACGGTAACACTTTAATGTGGGACTTGTTATGAAAACCACATAATGAATAATTCATTATGAGAGGTAATAAAACTCTTGTACAGTGATTAGGGAATTTTAATTGATTAAAAAAAAAAGTAATTAGGTACCAATATATTGGCGACCTCGTACTGGAAAGCGTAGCGTCCCGAAGACCTCCCACTAACGGCCGAAATTAATAACTTATCTATCTGTAATCTGTCAATAAGTTTCTTAGCAACGTTGTTATTTGTCAAGGATTATATTATGATCTTTTTTGACAAATAACAAAGTAGCTAAGTTACTTATCGACAGATTAAAGATATATTGATTACTAGCCGATGCCCGCGACTTCGCCCGCGTGGATTTAGGTTTTTTTGAAATCCCGTGGGAACTCTTTGATTTTCCGGGATAAAAAGTAGCCTATGAGTAGTAAGGGATTCGCCGGTTCTGCCCCAGGCCCTGGCCCCCTCCCATGTCTCGCTGCCTCGGCCGTGCCTCGGTCAAGATCGAAACCTAAAAAAAAAAAAAAAAAAAAAAAAAAAGGTTTTGGGGTACGCTGAATCGATTGCGCTCACTCCCGACGTCGTATCTCTAACGGTTGCAAAGTTAGCTTTTCGAAAAACTAATCCCTAGTTCGTTATCTAATTGCTTAATCACCTACTAATGACGCTCTATTGTTCGCTGGCTCGTTGCTTCATTCTATGGGTTTTAAAGGAAACGCATGAATCATAACTACTCTTTATTAGCCTTCAAATATTGATTTAAATAACTCACATAAAAATATATCATTCTCTACTGTATTTCCATTGAATAAATCTAAAAAATCTGAACTTGTATAGTAACCCGTAAACATGAAATACAAATACATTATACAATATTCTCCACAAACTGATGTGTAATCATTCTGTATCCGCCTTGTATTGAATTGCCATATTCTTGTGTTTCTTTCCAAGAACTGCTTATGATATTTTGGTGGTGCTCGTCCAAATGAATCAAAATATTGTCCAACACCATTTGTATCTATATATATGGCTATCCAATGCGATCCTGGTTTATAATCGGGGTCTAGATTGCTTATTAAATAGGCGGGTGTTTCAACATAAATCGGTAACCGGTTTGCGGCATACACATTGTCTTGCAGACTTGGGTGGATTCTTCTTAAATATGTCTTTATCCCTATTGTATTCATATTACTTCAATACTACTGATCTTATCGCTGCCGAGGATCATACATGAATGGGACGTAAGACCATGTTATTTCAGATATATTATAATATAATCATCATCATCATCATGATCAACCCATTGCCGGCTCACTACAGAGCACGGGTCTCCTCGTGAGAAGGGTTTTTTGGCCATAGTCCACCACGCTGGCTGAGTGTGGATTGGCAGACTTCGCACACCTTTAAGAACACTATGGAGAACTCTCAAGCATGCAGGTTCCCTCATGATGTTTTCCTTCACCATTAAAACAGTGTTATTTAATTAAGTACTTGAAACGCACAAGACTTCGAAAAGTTAGAGGTGCGTGCCTGGAATTGAACCCCGACCTCCGATTAGAAGGTGGACGTCTTAACCACTAGGCTATCACAGCATAGTCTTATTAAAAATAATGGTCCATAACTTAAATAAAAACAAAAAATATTTCTTGTATCAGTGTTTTATTACAAACCTTAATAATAATGTAGGTACAAATTATAACTTAATCTATTTACAGAAATTAGGTTTCTTAGCTGCTATAGTCCACGCTTACATTACGATTTTTATCAATTTCAATAACATTGTCAAACTCTGCATATACGATGCAGTTTATCGTTTCAGGAATAGCTGAATCAAAGCGAACTTCTAGCCTCACACTACCGTGCTTTATAAGATTCCAATGACTAGAGTGAGCTGATAAATCAGGAGTTAAATCGAATGCTAAGAGACAATAGCCTTTTGCATATTGTTCCCTAGATATTCCGTTCCCTTCATTTAAAAAATGGATTCCCGTGCCTGAGAATAACGTATGATAGGCTGAACTGAAAGTATTATCATCGAATGATGGTTGCAAAGCTTTTGAAGGTATTTGTTGGCCATCAATATATAAACTAAATGTATTCATATGATAATTTTCAAAGTTGAATGGATTTTTCGTAAGAGTTCCATTAAATGCTGCGTTGTTAACAAATCCGACAATACATCTTTTAGGAACTTGACCAAGAAAAATATTATCGAGTGTTTTACCCTGAACCCCTGAAGGAATTGTTAAAACTTTAACTTCCGCTCGAGTTATTGGATATTTTGCAGTAGTAGATGCTAAAACTTTTTGATGTGCAAGTAATACAGTCAGAGCAAGTAGTACAGGCACGTGTCGATTAGTCATTATTCATTCCAGGTATTTGAAATTCCGTAGGTTCGTCATTAGAAAATTCCAACAATACATCTTTATCTAGGTAGTTAGCTTATCACGTTCCTTTTGGCTTTGTTCAATAATTGTTACAATCACTAACCACATTTTTTGAAATATTGATTACAAAACCTTTTTCGATAATATGCTGTTTAACTAGTTGTTATCGGTGCAAATACATTCTTCACTAACGATAATGGCATTGGTTTTACTATATAAGCTCAAAATAAATAATTTCTGTCATATTTACTACCTCGTTTCTACTGAAGAGTACTGAGAGAGTACAGTTTGACTTTAAATCTATATTGTATTCATACAAGTGTTTATTAGCAGTGTGTGATTAAGAAGTGTCGTGTGATAAACAATGGAGGTGAGTGTGTAATTTATTTTCTTTTAGTTCCCTTTAAATTAATGTAAATATTTATGATATCAGTATGATAGTTTATTTTTATTGTTACAGAATATATCGTACTCCCCTTGCAATAGTCAAGAAAACAATACATATAAGCAATATTACTTTCCTGCGAATTTGGTAGAAGAAGAAACACAAAATTTGCTCATAGATCATGAAATGCCATCAAAGAAAATGAAAAGGAAATCTGAAAATATAGACATTTTTTTCGAGTCATCCCCAAAAAATAAAAACAAAACTAGTTCAACAGTAGCTCGAGCTAACAAAGATGGCAGTATATCGTATATATCTACGAACTCCAACGATGGTGCGACAGCCACACATCTCATTAAATTAGAGGTGTATGACCTAAAAAAACTAGCCAAAATACCTTAGTCTCAACACTGGAAACATGCTAATGTAAAAATCAAATATTATACAGAAAAGGCTAATGGAAATTTTGCGAACACGAATGAGATAATTTATAATATTACAAAAGAAATCGCAGAAACAGAGGGTTGTAAAAAATACTCATTTAATAATTAATAACTTAATCTATCATTAGTAAACTACCTCACATAAATACTTCACCATAATTTAATTTGTGAGATTAATTCGACGTAACACTTATACAAGCAGTATAAAAACACATTGTAAATCCTATAGTAATGTCAGTAAGCCACCTGGTGCTGTTAATGAATAAGTCTCCCTCTGTGGTCTTATAAACTGTCAGCAATGGAAGATACAATTGACAGCTGTGTTAGCACATTTTTCAACACTTCAATTAATGATGAGGAACTCATTGAGGCTTTAGATTATTTTGACTTACTGGATCCAGCATATGACAATGAATTGTATAATATATGTGAAGCAATTGATTCAATCATGTAAGTATTTAAACATTATTCTTTTTAAAATTATATAATGTGTATTATTGATTGTTTTTATATGCTTCTATTTTTAATTTCTAGCCCAACTAAACAGAAACTTCAAATTGGTGGAGCTTTAAAGCGGTCCAATGATTTCACCGTGAACAACTCTGCGAAAAAAGTGAAATATAATGAGGGAGCCTCAACTTCATCTATTCAACACTCAGAAAATAACTCCACTACACCATCTGCATATTCAGAAGGTAATAAAGTGAAGTGTGATATTTGCAATATTTTTATAACCAAAAGGTATTTTTCTAATCATTTAAAAAGTAATTTACATAAAAATAATCATTTAAAGTCGCACCCATCATTATCGAATGTTTCTGTAATTGATTCAGCTTTTGGACAAAGAATAATAACGTACATGATAAATAGTAAAAATGATGATTTATCGATTTTTAAGACCCCTGAATCATTTTTGAACTCAATAAAAAATGATATTTTATTCCTAGTTCAAGAGTCGATCAAAGAACATACAGTTTTTAAGGTAAACTTCATTTTACACGCAGACTTTATACAACAAACCAAACAATTGACAAATTCATTTGACTTTCAAACATCAAACTATATAGTTTTCCGTGGAGACGATCTAAATATTTTCCTGTCATCATTATGTGACACTTTTAAAAATAAAATTAGTTCTTTTGAAAGAAAAGACAGTGGCTGGAGTTTAACAAACATAAAATGCTTACATATGAATGTAAATAAATTTAACCCGCTTCGTGGTACATCTTATATTGATTTACCTCAAGATATTAGAGCAAAAAAAGCGGTGATAAATGTTAAAAATGCTGATTATATGTGTTTCAAATGGGCATTACTTTCTGCTTTATATCCTCCTGCTAATAACAAAACCGATAGAGTCTCGTCATACAGCATGCATTCAGATAAACTTAAATTTGATGGTATATCATTTCCAGTCAAATTAACGGATATACCTAAAGTTGAAAAGCAAAACAATATAAGTGTGAATGTTTTTGGCTTAGAATATAATAAAGAAAAGAAAAATCATAGTATTGTAGGTCCCCTCTATTTTACAAAATCTCGAAATAGTACTCATGTTAATTTATTATTAATCTCAAATCAAACAAACTCGCATTATTGCTATATTAAAAACATGTCACGACTAGTTAGCAAGCAAATTTCAAACCAAGAACATGCCATTTATTTATGTGATGGGTGTCTTTTACATTTTCCTACACAGGAGAGATTAGAAACCCACCAACAAAATGATTGCGTTCATATCATTACAGAATTACCAAACAGTGAACTATCTAAAAAAAATTGGTTTGGACAACCATCATCAAACAATAAAATAAAGTTTGATAAGTTTAATAAAAAGTTAAGAATACCATTTGTAATATATGCTGATTTCGAAGCGTTTTTAAAACCAATAAATTCATGCTCAAACGATCCCTCTAAACCTTTTACTGAGAATATTCAGAAACACGAAGTGTATAGTTTCGGATATTATATTAAATGTTCATACGATGATAGCCTTTCAAAATATGAAACATACAGCGGTCCAGATTGCACTAAAGTATTCATGGAACGACTCTATGAGGACATAAAACTAATATGCAGAAAAAATAGTTTTCAAAAACGCCCAAACCCACTAACAAAAGATGATGAAATAACGATTGCAAATTCTCATAACTGTCACATATGCGAATCAAGACTGAATGGAGAATCCATTCTGGACTTTGACTGGCATACTGGAAATCTAAGAGGTGTAGCACATGAATCATGTGTGGAAAAATATCGCGCTCCCCGTCATATTCCTGTAATTTTACATAATCTTAGTAATTATGACGCACATTTCATTGTTCATTCATTAAATTTTACGGAAGGTGAAATCGAAGTAATACCTCAAAATAAAGAAAGATATATTTCGTTTTCAAAAATATTAAATGTTAATAACCAACAGATAAGTTTGAGATTCATAGATTCTTTCA
The DNA here is from genome assembly GCF_905333055.1 of Maniola jurtina. NCBI lineage: Eukaryota > Metazoa > Arthropoda > Insecta > Lepidoptera > Nymphalidae > Maniola > Maniola jurtina. The sequence goes on from NC_060053.1 coordinate 3,854,979, forward strand.
AATTTTTGCCGTGCAGTCTTGATCAATTAGCAAAAAATCTCAATGACGATCAATTTAGATCGTTAAAAAGAAACTTTCCTCATAATGATGACTTTAGTCGTTTAAGAAGAAAAGGTATTTATCCGTATGAATACATGACTTCCATTGAATGTTTAAAATCATCATCACTCCCATCTCAACCTCAATTTTACAATTCGCTGTCTAATTCCCATGTTTCCGATGATGACTATAATCATGCAAAAGATATTTGGAGTCATTTTTCTTGTCAAAACATGTTAGATTATTCGAATCTGTATTTGCAAACGGATGTTTTGTTATTAACGGATATATATGAAAATTTTCGTGATATTTGCATCAAAACATATGGATTAGATCCAGCTCATTATTACACAGCTCCAGGTTTAAGTTGGGATGCCATGCTTAAATATACTCAAATTGAGCTAGAGTTATTGACCGACTATGATAAAATAGCTTTTATTAAAACTGGGATCAGAGGAGGCATATCTCAATGTAGCAATCGTTATGCAAAAGCAAATAATCAATTTATGGAAGATTATGATAAGGAAAAACCCAAATCGTATCTAACATATCTAGACGCTAATAATCTTTATGGTTGGGCCATGTCCCAGTATCTTCCAACAGGTGGGTTTGAATGGGTAAACACTGAAACAAACTTTAAAGTATCAGACACATCGGATATTGGCTTTATTCTTGAAGTCGATTTGGAGTATCCTAATGAACTTCATGATTTGCATTCCGACTTACCTTTATGCCCTGAAAATCTTCGTATCGGGAATTCTAAAGATATCAAGTTAGTACCCAATCTTAATAATAAAACGAAATATAAAATTCATTATAGAAATCTAAAACAATGTCTTAGTATGGGTATAAAGTTAACTAAAATTCATAGAATATTAAAATTTAACCAAAGTCCTTGGTTACAAACATATATAGATTTAAATACGAATATGCGAACTTTGGCTACTTCAGATTTTGAGAAAGATTTTTATAAATTAATGAACAATTCCGTTTTCGGCAAGACTATGGAAAATATCGAAAAGAGAGTCAATGTTAAAATGTTAACGCATTGGGAAAATCGTGGTAAAGTCTTAGGGGCACAAGACTTAATTGCTAAACCTGAATTCCATAGCTTAGCCGTTTTCAACGATAACTTGGTGGCAATACAGTTGCGCAGAACCAAATTAACTTATAACAAACCAATTTATTTGGGTTTTTGTATTTTAGACATTTCTAAAACTTTAATGTATGAATTCCATTATAATTATATGATAAAAAAATTTAACAAGAATATTAAGTTATTGTATACAGATACAGATAGTTTAATTTATCAAATTTTTACAGACAATTTTTATGAAGATATAAAATGTGATCTAATTAATTATTTCGATACATCCGATTATCCACAAGATAATATTTACGGCTATCCAAAAATAAATAAAAAAAAGTTAGGATTCTTTAAAGATGAAAATAATGGGAAAATTTTAAGAGAATTCGTAGGATTAAGATCAAAAATGTATGCACTGGATGTGGACCATAAAACTTTTGCAAAAGCAAAAGGAGTAAATAAAAGTGTCACAAAAAATATGACCATGGAAAATTACAGATCGTGTCTACTTGATAAAAAAATTCAGTATTGTAATATGCTAAGATTTCGATCCATCAAACATGCGATTTTCACACAAAACATTAATAAAACTTGTCTGTCGTATAATGACACCAAGCGGTATATTTTACAAAATGATATTGACACATTAGCTTGGGGTCATTATAAAATTAGTAATAATGAGGTATTTTAAGAAATGTAGTGTAAGGAATTTTTAATGTAATTTGATGTGTCTTTAATTTATTTATTTTTTACTTGTAAATATTTTAAGGAATTTTTATTGTAATTTGATGCGTCTTTTATTTTATTTTTTTACTTGTAAATACTATATAGTTTTAAGAAATTAATTTTAACTTTCGTCTTTATATGTATTTTATTACAACTTTCCTCTAGTTCATTTTTGTAAATAGATTTAAAAAAAAAAAAATGTTTAATGTGATTTATTTCTTTTTGATTTTTATTTTGTTTCATAGAACTTTTATTCCATTGTATATAATGTATATTAAGTAAAATAAAATGTTATACTGTCACTGAAATGTCTCAGTCTTTTTTTAAACCTTTCAAGTAACACACGTTACAATGTTGTGTTTTATTCATCCATTTACTGCAATCGTAGCTGGTCCAAGTGGTTGTGGAAAATCAAATTTTGTTACAAATTTCATAAAATATGTGAAAGAAATTTGCAGTAGAGACTTTGCTGAAATTACTTGGTGTTATGATGAAATGCAACCACTATATAATTTATCAAATGTTAACTATCATCAAGGAATTCCTGATCTTACAATGTTTGATGGCAAAGATGCTCACCTTGTTATAATTGATGATCTTATGAGAGAATCTGATGGTCGTATTGTAGATATTTTCACTAAAGGTAGTCATCACAGAAACTTAAGTGTTTTTTATATTACTCAAAATTTATTTCATCAGGGAAAAGGACAAAGAGATATATCTTTGAATTCAAGTTACATTATTTATTTTAAAAATCCTCGTGATAAAACACAAATACGATACCTATCAAGACAAGTGTCACCAGAAAATTCAAAATTCATTGAGGATGCCTATAAGGATGCGACAAAAGAAGCACATGGATATTTGATGATTGATCTGAAACAAGATACAAATGACATGTGTCGAATTAAGTCAAAAATATTTCCCTCTGATGAATGTTGCGTCGTATATATCCCACCAAAAGATTATAAATATTTAAAGAATCATCAAATTCCTATCATTTACAAATAATGCATCGAAGCCTAAAGACACATAAAGAGCTGCTACAAGCGTTGCATACACTTAAACCTAAATATCAAAAAGCATTATTAAAATCCTGTGAAGAAGAAGAGATAAATTGCATTTGTGAGTGCATTCACAACGTATTACAAGGTAAAGTTCCACTAGAAGATAGACGAAAGAAAAAGTTAAAAAAATTTAAAAGTATACTTCGCACTTTGGTTCGCAAGGGAAAAAATAAACTAAGAAAAAAGATATTGATTCAAAAAGGAGGAGCATTTTTACCTTTAATTTTGGGTTCTATTTTGAGTGGATTAGTATCATCTATAGTTTAAAATGGAAAATGCTAAAAAAATGTTGCTTGTTGAGCCTAGTTTCATAGAAAAACTAAAGCAGCATACCAATACTGAAAATCCTATGTCCCGATTAGATGCAGAAATGCAAAAGATTTTAAATAGTAATATCGAAGATCGGAAAAAATGTATTTTATATCTACAAATTCTACAAAGATACCTACATTTTACCGAAGGAGAACGACAACCTATCGAGTTGCCAATCATTACTGACAATATAAATGAAACTAAGAGTTATAAAAATAACAACATGGAAAATAAAGACTTAGTATCGTTCGAGTCACCAACAGCTGAAGTGAAGGAAAATAAAAATTCGAATGAACATAGTCAACCACGTTACTCAACAACTCAAATACTAAGTCTTATACCAAAATCATATTTGAAAAAAGGTGAGCTGTTATTAAACTTGATTTCTTTGAGTAAAAATACAATTTATTGGGATGATGATGATGGTACAGTGATAATTAATAATGAAAAAGTCCCTGGAAGTAATATTGTTGATCTAATTAATGATTCGTTGAGACCACTAAAAAAAAGTGATCCAATAGGTTGGGAAAAGTTTGCCAAGGCATTACATGCAATCAAAGTACCATTGACTTACATCGGAAATTCTAAGAGGTCGGATTTTATTCATCAACTTCAGATGAAATCACTCGAAGGGAACTCTACATCTGATGAAAGAACTTTAAATACTCCACAAGGTAGTGGTGATAAATATATAAAAAAAATTAGGAAGAAAATTGATTGGGAAAAATGGACCCCTTATTAGAAATTAATAATATATATTATAATCCAAAACACCCAGCTGGGTTTAGTAGCATTGATAAATTATCAAAGACCATGAAAGGTAAAATGAGTAAAACGGATGTAAAGAAATGGTTACAATCACAAGAAACCTATACTCTTCATAAACCTGTTCACAGAAAGTTTTCTCGAAACAAATACATATTATCAAATCTCAATGAATTATGGCAGGCTGATCTTAGTGATATGAGAACTTATTCGAAATATAATGATGGTTTTAACTATATATTGTGTGTTATTGATGTCTTTAGTAAATATGCTTATGCTAGGTCGATGAAAAAGAAAAACTCTAAAACAATAATCGAATGTTTTGAAAGTATATTTAATGAATCTAATGCGACTCCTACACACATACAATCGGATAAAGGAACTGAGTTTGTTTCTAAAGATGTTAAAAAGTATTTTAAAAGCAAAAATATAAATTATTACACTACAAATAATCCTGATATAAAAGCAAGTATTGTAGAAAGGTTTCAAAGAACTCTGAAATCTAAAATGTGGCGCTATTTTACATACAAAAATACATATAAATACATAGATATTTTACAAGACTTGGTATATTCGTATAACCATAGTTTTCATTCTAGTATTAAGATGTGTCCTTGTGATGTTAGTTCTAACAATATAATGACTGTTTGGAGAAATTTATATGATAGGAAAGCAACTAACAAACCATCATCACAAAATTCACTACCTACATTTCATGTTGGTGATAATGTTAGAATTTCAAAATATAAACACATTTTTCAAAAAGGTTATGAATCTAACTGGAGTGATGAAATATTTGTTATATCTTCAATAATAGATAGATCCCCACATGTAGTTTACACATTGAAAGATTTACAAAACGAACCTATAGTTGGAACTTTTTATGAAAAAGAATTACAAAAAGTATTTTATGACCCCTCCTCAAATTATAAAATAGATAAAATCATTAGTTCTCGATACTCCGGCAACAGAAAAGAAGTGTTAGTGAAGTGGAAAGGTTATCCTGATAAATTTAACAGTTGGGTTTTAGAGTCTAATTTAAATCAAATATGATAAAGGAAAACTTTTATTTGACTTTACTTAGTAATAGTTCAATGGAATACTTCCCGGAAAACAAAACAACTATGTTTTCAACGAAGTTACCAAAATCCCTTATATTAGAAGGTGAATGGTTTGTTGGAGTTGTAGAAATTCAATATCCTTGTACGGTATTTACTGTTCAAGAACATGAAAATGTTATTAACACATCTAAATGGGTTTTGATGCCTGATGATGACACACATTCATTAGTGCACTATAAAGGACGGATTCCGGCCATGAACTATGACAGCATTCAACATGTTATAGAAACTTTAAATAGATATACTTTTGAAGAAATAGTATTTCATTATGATGAAATAACCAAACACGTATCAGTATCAATTTTGGATAACTCAATTGACACACTTAAGTTGTCAACCAAATTATGTTTACAACTTGGATTTGAACCAAACAAAAATCTTGCAGTAAATAAAATTGGGAGCTATCCTTCTAATTTAAAATTAGGGTTGCCATCTCAATTGTTTGTTTATTGTGATATAATAGAACCGCAAATTGTGGGGGATGTAATGGCTCCTCTTCTCAGAATTGTACCTTTAGATACGGCAACATATGTATATGGAGCAAATAAAATGCATATTTTCTCACCACCTCACTATTTACCTGTTATGCGGCGGGAGTTTGATACTATTGAAATAGATATAAGGTCAAGCACAGGCAATAAAATCCCATTCCAGTTTGGAACTGTGTGTATTAAACTTCACTTTAGAAAATTATAATGGATCCTTATCAAAAGATAACTTGTCCTTACGAGCAATATTATTCACATCAGGCTGGGTCAGGTATTGGAGTAATTTATAAAGGTGTACCATATCAACGTGGTCATGGTATTGGGAGTTTTCTTGGAGGATTGTTTAGGTCTATTTTACCACTACTCTCTAGTGGTGCTCGAGCTGTAGGAAAAGAAGCATTAAATGCAGGTGTTGGTCTTCTATCGGATATGGTTAGCGCACGACCTTTGGAAGATTCTATCAAAACTCGTCTTAAGGAAGCTAGTTCAAACTTAAAAAGGAAAGTTCATGACAAGATAGACAGAATTAATATGTCTGGCTCAGGATATATAACTAAAAGAAAACGCCAATCTTCATTCATTCAACCGCTGACAGCTAAAGTGAAAGCTATTAAAAAATCAAGGCTCAGTCAAAATAAAATAAAAGATATATTTTCTAATTAATTATGTCTTTTTTACATAATCATTCATGTGAGTGTATTAAATCAGAGTTAGATTTGTTTGCTTTGCCATCAACGCAAACAAGTATAGAAAATGGATTATGGATTCATTACAAACCCATTTCATCCCTTGCTGATGATGGACCGATAGAATTTCAAATACCTGGAACGAGTGAAGACTACATAGATTTATCTCATACGTTGATCCATTTAAAAGCTAAGATAGTGAATCAAGACTTATCAAAACTTAGTTCATCTGCAGTTGTAGCTCCAATTAACAATTGGTTACATTCAGTCTTCAGTCAGCTGGATGTATACTTGAATCAAAAACTCATTTCACCTCCAAACAATACATACGCTTACCGTGCTTACATTGAGACATTATTAAACTATGCGCCAGCAGCAAAAGAATCTCACCTGACTTGCGGTCTTTGGTATGAAGATACTGCGGGGAATATGGATTCAGTAGATGAAAAAAATACAGGTTTTACTAAAAGACAGAGTCTTGCAGCCGAAAGTAAAGAAATAGAAATGATTGGACACTTACATGGTGATATATTCAACCAGGAAAAATTTTTGATTAATGGTGTTGAGATGTGTGTTAAATTAATTCGCTCAAGGGAAACTTTCAGTCTTATGGCTTCTTCAAATGATTTAAAACTTAAAGTGTGTATCACGGATGCAACCCTTATAGTTAGACGCGCGCGGATCAATCCGACTGTATTACTTGCACATCAAAAAGTTTTAGCATCTACTACTGCAAAATATCCAATAACTCGAGCGGAAGTTAAAGTTTTAACAATTCCTTCAGGGGTTCAGGGTAAAACACTCGATAATATTTTTCTTGGTCAAGTTCCTAAAAGATGTATTGTCGGATTTGTTAACAACGCAGCATTTAATGGAACTCTTACGAAAAATCCATTCAACTTTGAAAATTATCATATGAATACATTTAGTTTATATATTGATGGCCAACAAATACCTTCAAAAGCTTTGCAACCATCATTCGATGATAATACTTTCAGTTCAGCCTATCATACGTTATTCTCAGGCACGGGAATCCATTTTTTAAATGAAGGGAACGGAATATCTAGGGAACAATATGCAAAAGGCTATTGTCTCTTAGCATTCGATTTAACTCCTGATTTATCAGCTCACTCTAGTCATTGGAATCTTATAAAGCACGGTAGTGTGAGGCTAGAAGTTCGCTTTGATTCAGCTATTCCTGAAACGATAAACTGCATCGTATATGCAGAGTTTGACAATGTTATTGAAATTGATAAAAATCGTAATGTAAGCGTGGACTATAGCAGCTAAGAAACCTAATTTCTGTAAATAGATTAAGTTATAATTTGTACCTACATTATTATTAAGGTTTGTAATAAAACACTGATACAAGAAATATTTTTTGTTTTTATTTAAGTTATGGACCATTATTTTTAATAAGACTATGCTGTGATAGCCTAGTGGTTAAGACGTCCACCTTCTAATCGGAGGTCGGGGTTCAATTCCAGGCACGCACCTCTAACTTTTCGAAGTCTTGTGCGTTTCAAGTACTTAATTAAATAACACTGTTTTAATGGTGAAGGAAAACATCATGAGGGAACCTGCATGCTTGAGAGTTCTCCATAGTGTTCTTAAAGGTGTGCGAAGTCTGCCAATCCACACTCAGCCAGCGTGGTAGACTATGGCCAAAAAACCCTTCTCACGAGGAGACCCGTGCTCTGTAGTGAGCCGGCGATGGGTTGATCATGATGATGATGATGATTATATTATAATATATCTGAAATAACATGGTCTTACGTCCCATTCATGTATGATCCTCGGCAGCGATAAGATCAGTAGTATTGAAGTAATATGAATACAATAGGGATAAAGACATATTTAAGAAGAATCCACCCAAGTCTGCAAGACAATGTGTATGCCGCAAACCGGTTACCGATTTATGTTGAAACACCCGCCTATTTAATAAGCAATCTAGACCCCGATTATAAACCAGGATCGCATTGGATAGCCATATATATAGATACAAATGGTGTTGGACAATATTTTGATTCATTTGGACGAGCACCACCAAAATATCATAAGCAGTTCTTGGAAAGAAACACAAGAATATGGCAATTCAATACAAGGCGGATACAGAATGATTACACATCAGTTTGTGGAGAATATTGTATAATGTATTTGTATTTCATGTTTACGGGTTACTATACAAGTTCAGATTTTTTAGATTTATTCAATGGAAATACAGTAGAGAATGATATATTTTTATGTGAGTTATTTAAATCAATATTTGAAGGCTAATAAAGAGTAGTTATGATTCATGCGTTTCCTTTAAAACCCATAGAATGAAGCAACGAGCCAGCGAACAATAGAGCGTCATTAGTAGGTGATTAAGCAATTAGATAACGAACTAGGGATTAGTTTTTCGAAAAGCTAACTTTGCAACCGTTAGAGATACGACGTCGGGAGTGAGCGCAATCGATTCAGCGTACCCAAAACCCTTTTTTTTTTTTTTTTTTTTTTTTTTTTTTTTTTTTTTTTTTTTAGGTTTCGATCTTGACCGAGGCACGGAGGGGGCTGAGGCAGCGAGGCATGGGAGGGGGCCAGGGCCTGGGGCAGAACCGGCGAATCCCCTACTACTCCTATGTGCTAATCCAGGATATTATCTATCTCCATTCCAAATTTCAGCCAAATCCGTCCAGTAGTTTTTGCGTGAAGGAGTAACAAACATACACACACACACACACATACAAACTTTCGCCTTTATAATATTAGTATGATTTATTGATTTCGGCCGTAAATGGACTGACTGACAAACGAGTTTCAGTCAGTCTCTGGATCCAGGCAGAGCTAGCCCATGCCTTGTGGAAGTCCCTATAAGTTGCCGGTTCACTACTGAGAATGGGGCTAATCAGAATGAGAAGAGCCTGCCTCCATTTGCTCTTATCCATTGAGGAGTTCTGTTCTCCATCTCCGAAGATATTCATTAAATCTTCACCAAATTTACCTATACGAGACCACCAGTGCACAGTATACTCTTTTTTTCTCTCTCGTCTGGCTTTACAAAGATTAGCCAATGTCAAGTTTGTAGTTATTTACAAGTTAGGGAGACTATACAAGTATGGACTTCGTCTGTACCGGTGCTCGCCGACACACGCGCGGCGCCCCTTTAGAGCGCTTTCCAGTCAGTTCCAGCACCAAAAAACACCAGTGAAACACAAAAACCGGCCACTTTCAACAAAAAAAACACTCCAAAAAGGCAAAACACGCGCGCCAGCAAACGCCAACACAGACGAAGTCCAGTATACTCTTCAAATCAAAAAATAATAATAAAAACCTAATCGGGGAACATACAAAAAAAAACCGACGAATTGAAAACCTCCTCGTTTTTTGAAGTCGATTAAAAAAAACTATCACCTGTAGTCAGCGATATGATACATAATATGCATGTACAAGATTTGTAAGCTTCCTTCAAAAGTGAATGAATGAATGAATATACTTTATTGTACACCACAAAATTAATACAGAAAATTTGAAAACTAAAACCCGACTGCGATCGTCTTAATAAACGCTGAAATATTATTAAAATTGTTTTTCTGTCGCTTGGTATATTTTAATGTTGTAGTACTTTGTATTTATGAACTCAAAATTTTCTCCTCTTTTATTTGACACGCCACTCGATACAATAGCAAAAAAAATTTGGTGACCCCCCACTTTTTTTCATGTAATATCCGTTAGGTCAATTTTTTCGTATAAAATGTAGCTTATGTCACCCGGACAGTTAAGACGAATCGATTGACACCTCATTCATCAAAATCGGCCCAGTAGTTTAGGCACTACGGTGGAACACACAGAATCTGGATACGACATACATACATAGACAGCTAAAATCATAACCCTTCCTTTTGGCTTTGCCGCAGTCGGGTAAAAACTACAAAAGTATAGACGATAATATTATATCTAGCGATCTCTTCTAGGCAACCAAAATGCTGCAAAGGACAATAGCTATAGATATTAGATGTAGGTGGTGCAAGTATATAATATATTACTGTACGATATTAAAATACATAAATATATGTAAATAATAATTAAATAATATAATAAATGGCCCGAAAAATAAAAACAAATATAACAGTTTGACCTTATTTCAAATTAGTCTTTAGACTTTAGATGTTAAGTTTTATTTAAGGCTAAATATTTTGTTCTCATCTATTTTATACATATAATAAAATTGTAGAAAAGTGTTGTCTGTACAGTGAAAATATATAAAAAAAAGTAGCAGGGGTTGTTATTATATCGATGCCGAACCCGAAATTGTAATAAATTTTTATTTTGTCTGTTTGTCTGTGTGTTTGTGCACGCTAATATCAGAAACGGCTTATTCGATATAGATACGGTTTTCACTAATATATTGTAGTAAGCTTCACTTAACATTTAGTGTTTATTTCATGTCAATCGGTTCATAAATAAAAAAGTTATGTCAATTTAAAGAATCACGGCGAACATTTTTAACGTACAGAATACGTACTACACGCCTCGCGCCTGAGCGTCCGTGGCTATATAAATCGCGCTGAGAGCTATTCCACGCGAACGAAGTCGCGGGCACAAATAGTTTTAAAATAAACTGGCCACCTCAGCGATGTCATTTTGTTCCTGATCTGTCATCTATACCTACCTACTATTCTATATCAATGCCTGTAGTAATGCTGTAGTATTAACTTTTACTTTAGTAATTACTCAAGCTTTCTTTATCGTTGTTATCATTAGTAGAGCTTTATCAACGTCACGAAGGAGGCTTTAATATTTTTTAACTGCTTATTAAAAACTAGCGTATGCCCTCGGGTTCGCTCGCTTGAAATTAAGAATTTCTGAAAATATTTCGCAGTCTATGTTAAGTATAGAGACGCAATACTATTAAGTTACTAGTGTAAATTAAAAATTTATAACACCCCCGACACGTGAAGGTTACAGTAACTAGAAAAGAGCTGATACCTTTCAAACGGCTGAACCGATTTTCTTGGATTATAGCTAAAAACACTCTCGATCAAGCCACCTTTCAAACAAAAAAAACTAAATTAAAATCGGATCGTATAGGAGCTACAATGCCAAAGACAGATACACAGATACACACGTTAAACTTATAACACCCCTCTTTTTTGGGTCGGGGGTTAAAAAGGAAATGTAATATCGCATGTCACATAATACATAGGTACCTATTAGATAACAAATATAAAGTTCATAACACTACTAGGAAATAGGAATACTGGAAAAGGAAACTGGGTCAAAATATAGTTGCTAGATTTTTTTTCATGTTAGGTAGATATCTGATATCATCTGTACCTTAGGGTATTCGATATTAATAAAATGAATACTGTATTTCATTGGTGTGTTACAAATAAAAGATGGATGCTCTTGGATTTGATTTTATTTCCATTCACACGACACAGACAGACATTGTATCAAGACAGCGATAGGTGACAAGTGACAAGTATGTGACAAGTGACAGATGACGTTAGGATATTACACAGACTAATACAATACCGTAACATCTCCCTTTTTTTTTTTTTTTTTTAACACTAGGTACTAACTGTTAACAATTTTATTATTATGACAACGACAGATTTTTTATATTTTATAAACACAAGTATATACATAGTACAAGTACAACATTATTTTTTATAACACCACAAGAAAATCACTTATGACTATCCAGGCTGCATGGTTTACAACCTTTGCCTTTCTCGATACATTGACAGACTACTACTAAAATTGACATTTGTTTTTTGAACCTTTACCTTTCCTGAAAAACAATTTAAATACCTACTAACATTTTGTTTACATCTTTAAATAATTGAAATACTAACAAACTTACTAACAAATAACAATTTCATTTTGTTTACATCTTTATAGGTATACTGACTGTGTTGTGTGCTGTGGAAAATGATATTATGTGTGTACTGACTGTTTAATGATAAACTGACGGTTTCTCCTAAACTGTCCTAGTTCACTATTTATTAGATAACTTCTAGGTTCAGGACCTATCTGGATAATAACTCCAGGAACCCATTTTTTGTGTTCAGGTTTGTGTTTAAATAAGATTTTATCACCTACATGTAATGGTTTAAGCATTTTTGTATGTTTATTATAATAAAATTTTGTGTATGACTTTTGTTTTTCATTTAATTTCTTTATTTTATTCATATCACAAAGCTTAGGTAGCAAGTTTTCTTTTCCAGTAGGAACTACTGTACGCAGTTGTCTAGACATACACAGCTCTGCTGGTGAATATTGACTTTGTTTAGGGGTATTTCTGTACAAGAGTAATGCTAAATACATATCAGATTTGTCAGTTTTACACTTAATTAACATATTTTTTATAGTTCCAATAGTCCTTTCAACTAAACCATTTGACCTACTTAAGTATGGACTAGAAGTTATGTGTTCTATGTCCCATTCTTGAGTGAATAACTTAAACTCTTTGCTATTAAACGGGGGGCCATTGTCTGTTATTGCAATCTTGCAAATTCCATGACGGGCCAATATTGACTTTAAATGTGTAATTACTTGGCTAGCTGAATAGCCTGATGTTAACTTGGCAAGTTCTATATACTTTGAATAATAGTCAACTACCATTAAGTATTTAGTTCGTTCAAATTCAAAAATATCTATACCAATTTTGTACCATGGTATGTTTTCATACTCATGTTGCATAATTGGTTCTTTACTATTATTTCGACGGTAAGATAGACAAATGTTACATTGACCTATATATTTTTCTATATCATTTTGCATATTTGGCCAAAAGACTGTAGTTTTTGCTAGACGGATTGAGCTGTTTATACCTTGATGGGCAGAATGAATTAGTTTTAATATATACTCTCTCATTGACTCTGGGATTATAATGCAGTTAGATTTGAAGACAACGTTATCAATGACATATATTTGATCTTTGAGACTATAATAAGATTTGACTGACTGACTAACTGAACGCTTATGTTCAGGCCATCCGTTGTGACAATATTGAATTATTTGACTTAATGTTTGATCTTGGACTGTAGACTCTTGAATTTCTTTTAATTTCTCTGGACTGACTGACAAATTAGACATTATTATATTAACATGTAAATCTATATCTTGATCAACTTCTGACAAACAAGTTTCACTTAATGCTGCTCTAGACAAAGTATCTGCAATATATAAGTAACGACCAGGCTTGTATACAACAGTTAGATCATACGGCTGCAATCTAAGCATGATTCTTTGCAATCTTGGGGGAATGTCATATAGAGCTTTTTTGAAAAGAGTTATGAGAGGTTTGTGGTCTGTCTCCACTGTTATGTTATGACCATATATGTATTGGTGGTACTTAGTACAACCAAAGAGGACAGCTAGTAGTTCTTTCTCTATCTGCGAGTAGGACTGTTGTATTTTACTTAGAGAAGCAGATGCATATGCAATGGGTTGCTTGTCATGGGATAACACTGCACCCATGGCATCCTTCGATGCGTCTACAGATAAAATTATTTCCTTTTTAGGGTCATAGTATGTTAAGACAGGTGTTGAACAAATAACTTTTTTAATATTATTAAATTGAGACTCATGGTGCTCTGACCAATACCATTCAGTATTTTTTGATAAAAGTGCTCGCAAATGACTTATTTGCTGTGACAAATTTTTAATAAATGGACTAAGATAATTGACCATACCTAGGAATCTTTGAAGATCTGTTATATTTTTAGGACTTGGCATGTTACAAATAGCTTTTACTCTAGACTTATCAACTTGTACACCTTCTTCACTAAATATATGGCCTAAATATTTGACTTCTTTTTGACAAAACACAGACTTTTCTTTGTTAAATTTTACATTAATTTGACGTGCTCTTTCTAAGACTTTTTGTAACCGTTGATTATGTTCTTCTACAGTTCTACCATAAATAAGAAAATCATCCATCATAATTTTAACACCTTCAATATCACCAAATCTTTTTATCATTTCTCTATGAAATATTTCTGGAGCTGCATTAATACCAAAGGGTAACCTAGTGAATCTATATCGTCCAAAAGGTGTAATAAATGTACAGAGCTTAGAAGAAGCTTCTGACAACTTGAGCATCCAATAGCCTTTATTGGCATCTAATGTTGAAAAATACTGAGCTCCAGCAAGACTAGATTTAATTTCATCTAAGGTTGGAAATTGGAAATGTGATCTTAAAATTGACTGATTTAGCTTTCTAGGATCAATGCACAGACGTAATTTACCATTCTTTTTTGAGGTTAAGACTAGAGCGCTTACCCATTCAGTAGGCTCTTCAACTCGTTGTATGACTCCACTTTTTTCCATAGATTCTAGCTCTTGTTTTAGTGGTTGATGAAGACGGAATGGAACCCTTCTGCATGCCTCTATAGATGGAGTTGCATTAGGCTTCAAGGTTAGTTCGCATTGAAAATCTGTTAGACAACCTAAACCTTCAAACAAGTCCTTATTTGTATCAACTATATCTTGACATGTTAAATTCTGGAAAGAAACACTATTAATTTTTCTTACTAAATTTAAAGTTTTACAGGTATCCCTACCTATAATATTTTGACTTTTCATGTCGACAATATGAAAGTTAACTGTATATGACTTATTTTTATGAATCACTGACAAATTGCATTGACCTACCAGAGGGATAATTTCTCCACTGTATGTAGAAAGTGTGTTCTTACTTTTGTGTATGTTGGAAAGTGGCAGATTTAATGAGTTGTATGTGTGAATGGATAGAATATTTGTGTCTGCTCCAGTGTCTAATAAAAAATTTACCTGTATTTGGTTTATACATAGATCAATATTCCAAGGTTTTGACAAATTAGACTTATCATCCTGTATACAGTAGACAGAACCAACATAAAACAAAGATTCATTATTTACAGACTGATTTTCACAATTGACTACTTTTACTTGATGTGAACGGCAAAACTGAGCGAAATGATTGGACTTATTACACTTTCTGCACTTGACACCTTGAGCTGGGCACTTGAATCTATGTACCTGACCGCACCGACCACATGATGTATTCCTCTGACTTGACGTTGATGGTGTGCGTTGACGTGTTTGCTGTGACTGGTGTCTGGACCTGTTTCTATGGGAAGAGTCTCTGCGACTTGGTGATCTTGACACGCGTCCTATGAAATGTAATGATGCGTCTTCCAATGCTTTTGCTTGTTGTTTAGTAGACTCACAGCGCTTGGCTATGTTTATTGCCTCCTCTAGGGTGTTCGGTTTTTCAATTAGAATCCTTTCTTTATAGTAAGTGTTGTTGCAGTTCCAGCTAAATATGTCTCTGAGCAAGCTTTCACGTATGTCACCAAATTCACAAGTGTGACTTAAATTTTTTAGATCCGTGACATAGGTGTCTATAGATTCATTTGGTAGTTGTTTCCTGCTAAATAATTTATGCCTTTCTATCGTGACGTTTATTTTCGGAGTGAAATACTGTGTAAATTTGTTACAGAGATCGCCAAAACTAACTTTTTCGATATCTAGATCAAATGAGTAAAAAATTTCCAGACAATCTGATCCGATGAATTGCAAGAGAATGGCTGTTTTACGTGCATCTTCGGCTTCATCTAAATTATTTGCCTTTAAATAGACTTTCAGTCGTGTGAGCCATTTTTTCCATAGCAATGGGACGTTGTTACCTTCAACGATGAACGGCGGCAGGGTCATGCCTACTGGCAATGGCGTCATGGCGTGGCTGGTTGACGACTCGCTGTGACCTGGTGGTCTTCTAGGCTTTGTGTTCACAAAATCTTCGTCCTGCATTGTTTTTCTTTATTGTGATCCCTGTTCTGGCACCATATTTCATTGGTGTGTTACAAATAAAAGATGGATGCTCTTGGATTTGATTTTATTTCCATTCACACGACACAGACAGACATTGTATCAAGACAGCGATAGGTGACAAGTGACAAGTATGTGACAAGTGACAGATGACGTTAGGATATTACACAGACTAATACAATACCGTAACATACTGCTTTGCGATAATTACTGGAATTTCATTAATCGATGTAATTAATTAAGTTCCGTATCACATAACCGTGTAGAGAAACTAATAATATTTTCTATTAGAAACATGTTATATGGTTTGTTTTTTTAACCCCCGACCCAAAAAGAGGGGTGTTATTAGTTTGACGTGTGTATCTGTGTATCTGTGTGTCTGTGTATCTGTGTATCTGTCTGTGGCATCGTAGCTCCTAAACTAATGAACCGATTTTAATTAAAAAATTAATAAATTATAAAAAATACTTCTGGCTTCACACTTACACTTTAGTTAAAGGTAGCTTAAACCAGAAAATTGTTTCTGACTGTTATGTGAAAAAGCTGCAATCACGCGGAGTACCTAAGTCGCTGGAATTTATCTATCACACTAATCACATTATATTATTACGAGTATAAAGGCGAAAGTTTGTGTGTATGTGTGTGTGTGTGTATGTTTGTTACTCCTTCACGCAAAAACTACTGGACGGATTTGGCTGAAATTTGGAATGGAGATAGATAATATCCTGGATTAGCACATAGGCTACTTTTTATCCCTGAAAATCAAAGAGCTCCCACGGGATTTCAAAAAACCTAAATCCACGCGGGCGAAGTCGCGGGCATCGGCTAGTTAAAAATAATAATCATCATCAATCCATTGCCGGCCCACTACTGAACACGAGTCTACTCTTAGAATGAGAATGATTTAGGCCATGTTCCACCACCTGATCAAGTAGGGATTAGCAGACTTCGGACGCCTTTGAAAACAATCTGGAAAACCCTCAGGCATGCAGGTTTTTGACGAGGTTTTCCTTCACTTTCCCTAGTAATATTTTTTTTTTTGTTTTTTTTTTTTTTATAAAAGAATATTAGCCATGTTAAATGACTAATATTCCCCTTTCCTCTCCAACTAAGCGTCAGGCTTGTGCTAGGAGTAGGTACGACAATAGTGCAACGGGCGGGGTTTGAACCGTCGACCTCTCGGTTTTCAGTCCACTCCTTTACCGGTTGAGCTATTGAGGCTGAATATAAATACATATTTGTACTAAAGGTCCAAGTCTACTCACGTAGGACCCATCTGTTACACAAATCGTGTTTTTTCCAAAACACACAATAAAATAATAGGGTCAGAGTAATGGTAGCACGTAAAACTGGCCGAATATATTGTGCACTAGGTTTTCGCTTCGATATACTTCTAGTAGGAAACATTATTACAGCGAAATTGTATTTTCAGATAACTCAGCAAGTTTCAAGGCTAACACCACCTTCAGACTAGAGGATGCCCGCGACTTCATCCGCGTGGATTTAGGTTTTTAAAGATCCCGTGGGAAGTGTTTGATTTTCCGGGATAAAAAGTTGCCAACGTTAATTACAGGGACGCAAGCTACCTCGGTACCAAATATCATACAAATCGGTTAAGCGGATGGGTCTTTAGGAATCCCGCGGGAACTATTTGATTTTCCGGGATAAAAAGTAGCCTATGTCCATCCCCGGGATATAAGGTAACTCTGTACCAAATTTCGTCAGAATCGGTGAAACTGTTGGGCGGTGAAAAGGTTGCAGACAGTCAGACAGATAGACAGACACACTTTCACATTTTTAATATTATAAGTATGGATTATTTATTTTTAACCGGTAGGAACTAGGCGTTACTGTACGATGTTGCGTAGAAACCAAAGGGGTATGGCTTTAATAGAAACCCATTCCAGATTAGCCTGCATCTATCTTAGAACTACAATTATCACTTACCACCAGGTGAGTTTGCAGTCAAGGGCTAACTTGTATCTGAATAAAAAAAACCTCTTTTTTACGCAGTGAAAGTGACAGAAAGAATGACAGATAATAAAACCGGCTTCCCACGGTGCGTGATTCTGCGGATTATCATGCAAGGCCGCACGACCATGGACATCGCATCGCACACAAGGTCCTTCCAACGGCGCGTGTTAATCTACCTGAGTCTTGAAATTGAAGCCATTTTGAAGTTATCAACTCGTCGTGGATTGGACGGACTGCAACGTGTCTGCGCTACCACGGACGACACCTTCCCCATGGTGCGTTGGTGAAGGCTGGTCCGCATCCGTCCGAAATATCACGCACCGTGGGAAACCAGTATAACAGCGTGAACAAGCCGTTTCCGTCATAAAAACTGAACTTAGCAGGGAGTCGTATTTTACAAAAGGTCTCAAGTTTTACGTCCTAGCGTGTTTCCGTGACCGATATCGCCATTTCGCCCACGTAAATACGACGCTGGACGTAAAAATAAACGTAATTCCGTCGAATCCAAACGATTATCCGCCGTAATATTTTATTTATACAGACCATTTTCGGTTTCGCTAGCTTTTCCTTCCGTGTGTTTGAAGAACTTGGGTACAAGGACTAATAAGCTTAAGCTGGATATCCAATGAATACTTGCAAACCTCCAGTGGGTATGTACAGTACAGTGTGGGTTGTTGTAGCCCTTGTAGGATCACTTTGTTGTCTGTCTGTCTGTCCGTCTGTCGTGTCTGTCAAAAAAACCTATAGGGTACTTCCTGTTGACCTAGAATCATGAAATTTGGCAGGTAGATAGGTCTTATAGCACAAATAACGGAATAAATCCGAATACCGTGAATTTGTGTGAAAAAAATATATTTTCAAAGTAAGATAACTATGCCAAGTGGGGTACCATATAAGAGTACTTTACATGTAAATTCTAAAGCAGATTTTTATTTATTTTTAAGCACAATGGTTTTTGATTTATCATGCAAAATGACGAAAAAATACCCGAGTACGGAACCCTCGGAGCGCGAGTCTGACTCGCACTTAACCGGTTTTTTCAATGTTGAACATCATCGGCCCGTAAATATACATTATCTAGCATATATTCTCTATCATCATTAAATAACAGATGAGGGTAGACATTTCTAATACCGGATCTCACCAAGGGAGGATTTTCCTAACCGCTAATCCTGATACAGGTTCAGACTATCTTCAATAACCTAGTATAATAAACCTACAGTTAAACTAAGTAAATACAAGTTATGAAATCATTAAGTACTTTTACAACCAGGAAATGATGTTAAACTCATAAGGAAATATAAATCAATGGGACCTGTTAACAATTTCTTAGTAGGTATTGTTTTCACTCAAGCGATGTCACTTTGTTCGTGTTATCATGGTTTGATCGTATTTTATTACTTCGGATTACGTAGTTACTTAAAACGCACATTTTTTTTAAACTTTTTATTCAAATACAAGTTAGCTCTTGACTGCAATCTCACCTGGTGGTAAGTGATGATGCAGTCTATGTTAGAAGTGGGCTAACCTGGAAGGAGTATGTAAGTTTTCCTTTTTTAATAACTAGCTGATGCCCGCGACTTCGTTCGCGTGGATGTAGTTTTTTAAAAATCCCGTGGGAACTCTTTGATTTTCCGGGATAAAAAGTAGCCTATGTGCTAATCCAGAGTATAATCTATATCCATTCTAAATTTCAGCCCAATCCGTCCAGTAGTTTTTGAGTGAAGGAGTAACAAACACACACACACACACACACACCCACACACACACACATACAAACTTTCGCCTTTATAATATTAGTGTGATTTTTGACCAAAATTTAAAAAATAATAATTTAAACCATATGTTGTTATTCAACCTATGCCCCTTTGGTTTCTACACGGCGTCGTACCGGAACGCTAAATCGACCCTCACAGCTTTGCCGGTAGGGTGGTAACTAGCCACGGCCGAAGCCTCCCACCAGATGAATTAACTTGGTCTCAGAGAATTTCCAAATGGTCTCTGCCAAGAATCTAACCCGAAACTTCCCGTTTATGAATCCAAAGTGCTACTGCACCCAAGGGGGTCAACTTTAATGAAAAAAAGAAACGTAAACTACTTAAGCACAACAAATCAATAAAACTGACAATATAAATTCTTGAGATAGGTACCTACCTACGTAATAGAAAAAGCCATGGTGGTCTATTAATTTTTTTCCCTTAAATCGTGAAAACGGTTACAGTATCTACAGGTGGGTTGATAATAGAATACGAGAATAGAGATTTTGTGCTTCCTTCGTGATCCTAAATAATTTGTATTTTGAAAACACTTTAACAGGGCTCTCTCCGTCACTCGTTTCATACAATCGTAGTTCCAATTTCATTTGAATATTAAGCAACCAATGTCCATGAAATTTTGCAGACATATTCTAGAAACTAACATCTGTGTCTGTGGTGTTTAAGATTTTTCTAAATATTTGTAGTTTTAAAGGGGCTCAAAGATTTGTATGAAAATTTTTAAGACCGCGTAACTTTGAAACCGAATATTTTAACAGAAATCTGGAAAACCACAGACATAGATATTAGTTTCTAGAATATATCTGCAAAATTTCATGGAATTTGGTTGCTTAATATTCAAATGAAATTGGAACTACGATTGTATGAAACGAGTGACGGAGAGAGCCCTCTTAAGAACTACACGATTTCAATAAATAACAACAATGAAGGATAGGTTCTTTGTCAACAACGTTATTCAATAACCCACAGTATTCGTGGCTTCTAAAGGTCTTCGCACATTACATAGGCTCGATAACAAATCCACGGCGTTCTAACTCCAACTTTTTGCAACATAGGGTTATTCAAGGGGCGGACCAACAAATTCCTGAAAGGTCAGCAACGCATCGGTGGTACCTTTGGTGCTGCAAATGTTCATGAGCGGCGGTAATCACTTAACACCAGGTGACCCGCCTGCTCGTTTGCAACTCAACTAGTTAATTAGGCGATTGTTGGTTAAAAGCCGGTATCACTTTGCGGAAGTTCTTGATATTCAAGGAATTATGGGTTAAATTCGCTATGATCACAAAGCAGACAAATCTGTATGGTACAATGTGCAGCATGCGATGTACACCAGCCGCCCTCTCACTACTAAAGAAGCAGGAAAAGCAAGCAATACACACAACCACGCAAATCTTCTAGCAATACACACTCAACGTATGTTTCAATCCAATACCATGGCATCCTCAGAAGTTAGATTCCACAATGCGCGTGAAGTTAGTTTTGTACAAAACTTTGCAAGAGTACAGTTTATAGGCGTTCCTCTAGTATTAGTATAAATCATTCCATCTAAAAAAAAACTGGTCAAGTGCGAGTCGGAATCCCACACAAAGGGTTCCGTAAAAGATACATATAGCGAACACTTTTATGTAGAACACTGCAAGCTAATGACGGACTTCGCCATCTATATGTGATTTAGTGAAATTCATTTTTTCATCAACACATTTTAATCCCGTATTGACCAAGGTCAAACGGAGAAGACCCCGCTGAACATTTTAATATACGGTTTTCTTGACAGACACGACAGACAGACGGATGGACAGACAACAAAGTGAATCTGGGTTCATTTTTCCTTTTGTAATTCGGAACTTTAAAAACCTTCCTTTTTCTTCCTTTCCTAAGTCGTTTTTTTCTTTCCTAATTCGAACCGCTAGGATATGGAACGCCCTTCCGGCATCAGTTTTCCCTTCCACCTATAATATGGGTACCTTCAAGTCAAGATTGAATAGGCAACTTCTAGGCAAGCGCGCTCCATCTTAGGCTGCATCATCACTTGCTAGCAGGTCTGATTGCAGCCAAGCGCAATAATTAAAAAACCTATAAAATAATGCTATATAATTAAAAAAAACCTGTCGATGAAACAGCTATAGCCTTGCTTTATGCAGATTCTCCTCAAAAGTTCTTGTTACAATACAAGTATAGTAAGTATACCCATATCAATGTATAAAGTAGGTAGGTATTATACTGTACAGAAACTGTTATATCATCACGATACTCGACGCCCTGTGAATGAAGGGAGGCACGATTGTAACTCGAGAACTTTTTATACAATAAAAATAACGAGCATGATCTCTCAACGCAACAAAAACGTTGCCTTTGATGTCGGCTACCAAGGGTTCTCGAACCTCGGCGCGGATTTGTTATTTTATGTTCGAGTTGGTTATGATTGGCGATTAGGGTTTTTAAGGATAGATGGATACGCAATATGCAAAAATATTTTAATGGAATTGGTCCGAAATTGTTCAAGACAAGTTATATGATACTAAATAATGCTTACGACTTCATCATCAGGACTTCATTCGCGTGGATGTAGGTTTTTTAAAAATCCCGTGGGAACTCTTTGATTTTTCGGGATAAAAAGTAGCCTATGTGCTAATCCAGGGTATAATCTATCTCCATTCTAAATTTCAGCCAAATCCGTTCTGTAGTTTTGCGTGAAGGGGTAACAAACATATGTACACACACACATATACACACAAACTTTCGCCTTTATAATATTAGTTTGATGTGAAAAAAATCCCGAAGGAACTGTTTGATTTTTGTTGGGCAGTTATGTAATAAGACACTGCGTCTAAGCTCCACTCCACTTTATGGATATGCGTTGCGCCTTATAATAAAAAAAACCTGTGTAATTTAGCGTGACTGCCCTTCAAGAGTAAATACTAACACAAATAAGTGAAAACAAAACCAGATTTTGACCATTAGTAACGCTACGGGATTTTAAAAAGTTGGAACGGGTTTAGGGATCCCTGACTTGGGATAATTGTCCAACAGGTGCGGGGCTACCGTTGTTTATTTTGTGCGCCCAAGGGCATGGGATCAAGTTGCAGGTAGAACAGTTCGATAAGGGCGCCTACGCACGGACGGCACCTGGGCCCTTACAGCTTTTGTTTATTGTGTGACTAGGTGATGCCCGCGGCTTCGTTCGGGATTTAGGTTTTTTAAATCCCGTAGGAACTATTTGCTTTTCGGGATGAAAAGTTGCCTGTGTCAATTTCTGAGACGTAACCAACCTCTGTACCAACTTCGTATAAATCGGTTAAACCCATGGGTCTTTAAGGATCCCGTGGGAACTGTTAAATTTTAAATAGGGATAGAACGTAGTCTATGTCCGGCTGTAACGGCGCCGTATACCAACCTCTGTCGGATGAGGCTAGGACTCTGTTACTTTTGTACAAGAAGGCCTTACGAAAGTAGGTAATTTAATAAATCTAGATGCTTTACGAAGTAACATGATCCGAAAGGAAAAACTCCTTAAATTAAAGATTTAAAACAAGTGTAAATTAAAAATTTTCAACACCCCCGACAAGTGAAGGTTACAGTAACTAGAAAAGAGCTGATAACTTTCAAACGGCTGAACCGATTTTCTTGGACTATTCCGCGCCTACGATCCAAAGTATCTGAGTTTTCCAAAACATCATTTTCAAATAAATAATTATGTATATCTAGGCAACGTCCATCTTGACAGCTTGACATATTTTGTCAATTGACACTTGAATATTATGAACCTAAGGGTTATCTAACCTTCTTTTCTACAAGAAAACTAGAAAAGAGCTGATAACTTTTAAACGGCTGAACCAATTTTTTTGGATTATAGCTAAGAACACTCTTGATCAAGCCACTTTTCAAACAAAAAAAAGTAAATTAAAATCGGTTCATTCGTTTAGGCGCTACGATGCCACAGACAGATACACAGATACACAGACACACAGATACACACGTCAAACTTATAACACCCCTCTTTTTGGGTCGGGGGTTAAAAAGTGTTTATGTGTGCGCCCGTTGTCCAACGTACGACAGGCTCAGCGGTCGTACAATCATAATATCTTCAATGACATAAGCAGAAAAGGCTGGCTGGCCGTCGTGATCTCTGCTCGCGTAATTTTATCAGCAGGTGCGAGCTTACCGTTGTTTATTTTGTTCGCCCAAGGGCATGGGATAAAGTTGCAGGTATAACAACTCGATAAGGACGCCCACGCACGGAAGACACCTGGGCCCTTAAATTGCGTTGTTAGAATTATAAACACGTTCGGTATTGGGTTGGGTTGGGTTATATTACGAAATAGATCATTTCTTTTTGAAACGTAGATCAATGTGGAGACTGTGTAAAAGTTATTTCTTTAGATATTCGATAATGCGCTTGACTTCGTCCAAGTGGATTTAGGTTTTCAAAAATCCCGTGGGGGCTCTTTGAATTTCCTAAATTAATGGCTCGTTCACACAGGCTGCGTAAGCGTAGACGTAACGCGTACCATTGAGTTGTAATGTATGAAACTGTATGAAATGGTTCATTAGTTTAGGTGCTACGATGCCACAGACAGATACACAGATACACACGTCCAACTTATAACACCCCTCTTTTTGGGTCGTGGGTTAAAAAAGAGACAAAGCATTATTTTACTATAGCGTGGTTGAAGATTATATCGTGCCTTATTATAAACTCATAGTCATAGAGGCTACTGATAATATTGGTCGGTACTCGGTTCCTCAAAAAAAATTAGATGCTTCAATATTATTGAACATCGATCGAAATATTCGATCTAGATTATTATTAACCCACTTTAATGAGATATTTAAATAACATGTTCCCAGTACGAGTTATTAAGTGAAGTGCTTTTCAAAGTGTGGCCTAAATTATACCTTTTATGGCACATCATTGCTTTTATATGATTAAAGTTTGGACGCTCATGGTGTGGTAAATATATCGGTATTGAATACCGTTATTTATGCTACGCACATATAATGTACCTATTATTTTATTAATAGTATAATAAAGTAACCCAGCCGAAAATATAATCGGTGATTCAAAATATTTATATTTTGTGAAGTAATAATTTTTTAACTGTAGTTATGTCGTTATCAAATAAGTAGGTAGCTAACATTTTTTATTAGATTGAAATTGGTTTTTTTTTCTTTTAAATACCTACTACTCCTTCTAGATGTAGGTCCATAAAAAAATAACGCAGTTGTAAATATAATAAAGTAGCCGATGCCCGCGACTTCGCCCGCGATGATTTAGGTTTTTCGAAATCCCGTGGGAACTCTTTGATTTTCCGGGATAAAAAGTAGCCTATGTGCTAATCCAGGATATTATCTATCTCCATTCTAAATTTCAGCCAAATCCGTCCAGTAGTTTTTGCGTGAAGGAGTAACAAACATACACACACACATACACACACATCACAACATAGTGTGATAGTGTGATTTTGAATTACATTACTTCAAAATATTTACTAATACTTAACATCGAATGAAAACAACTTTTCAAGTATAGAGACGCAAACTCATATAAACATCAAAATAGGCGTAAAAGGTTACATTACATTTATTACATAACTAGCTGTGCCCGCGACTTCGTTCGCGTGAAATAGTGACCGCGCTTTATATTATAGCCACGGACGCTCAGGCGCGCGTGATTCTTTAAATTGACATAACTTTTTTATTTATGAACCGATTGACATGAAATAAACACTAAATGCTAAGTGAAGCTTACTACAATATTTTAGTGAAAACCGTATCTAAATCGAATAAGCCGTTTCTGAGATTAGCGTGCACAAACACACAGACAAACAGACAAAAAAAAATTAATTACAATTTCGGGTTCGGCATCGATATAATAACAACCCCTGCTACTTTTTTTTTATATATTTCCATTGTACAGACACCACTTTTCTACAATTTTATTATATGTATAGATATATAAACTGTAACGCTAATATTTTTATATAGTATTTAGTCCTTTGCACGTATTATTATATATTATTTTACCTTTTTGTTTTGCTTTGTATATGTTTTCTGTACTAATTTTGTGGTGTACAATGAAAGTATATTCATTCATTCGATTTTTATTTAATCGTGATTATAGAGCTATGAATTGATTTTGTATACCTACCTACAGAAAAAGCTTTAATATACGTAATGTTAGCAAATTTTTCAAAGGTGAAGTAACTAAGAAAAATCTGAGACGTTTTTAATATGATAAAAATTCATCAATCTTAACAATTTATCCAAAATGAGTTGCGTTTTCGAAAAGCCTTTTATAAGTTCCTTTCATACTTAACGGCTGACTCTTTAATCTATTCAGGATTTCAGGTAATACACAAGAATTACATTAACCCACATAATATTATAGGTCCCTAATACCTACTCACTCTCACTTTGAGTAAAAGCTTTTAAACTCAAGGGAAGGTTACAACTATTGTATAATAGAGATGGGCCAACCATGTGTTGATTAGTCGACAGTAGGTTCGAAGACTCTTTGGACTAATTTAAAAAAACCAGCCAAATCCACGTATTTCTGGTTATCTGTGGCTGAATTGATAACGATAAAATTTTCTGTATACATGAGTGGGCTAAGTTATTTTTTATTCCACAAAAATAATTGGTATCTACGAGATTTTTATAAACGTACCTTTTACGCGGCCGTAGATGAGGGCAAAGTATAGTTTAAAGATTGTAAAATCTTGTTAAATTGCTAATTTTCATTTTTTTCTTGTATTTTTGTTACTAAACAGTTTTTATCCGTCGATGTCGTCTACATTGATGGTCTCTTGTAGGGACTTCGATACGTTGCGGTCTAGCGCCGTTAGGGTCCAACTACTCCATGAAAATAAAATATAAGTATGTAATTACTTACATGCGGAATAGTTAACACTTATTGAACCACTGAATCACTCTGAGTCAATGAGCGGGCGATGGAGAGAGTTTTGCTTGGAGTTACTCTATACGTATATACGCGATCAAATTAGAAATGAGGAGATCCATAGGAGAACCAGAGTTAACCGACATAGCACAGCAGGTTGCGTTGCTGAAGTGGCAATGGACAGGGCACATAATTCGAAAAACTGATAGACGACGGAGTCCAAAGGTGCTGGTATAGCGGTCTTACACCATAAAGCCTAGCGTTGGAAGACCTCTCGTTAGGTGGATGGACGACATCAAGCCAGTTGTAGGGAGCTACTGGATTCAGACGGTGCAAGATCGTGGCGTATGTAAGTCCCTACAAGAGACAAGCCCAGCAGTGGACATTTAATAATAATAATAATAAATAGGCTTTATTGCTTTCTTATTGCTAGTGACAACCATGTGTTATAAGTACATTAAATCTATAAAAATAATAAAAAAAAAACTAACAATTAGCAATAGGCCGCAAACTCAGCATAGCCGAGCATTGATGGCAATGCTCAGGTATAGATATATAGATTGATATATAGATTGATAGATTGAGATCTATAGATTGATGATGATATTTCACCGAATAGAAAACATGGCGAATAGTCGGTTTTCCCGACTATTCGGCGTGTGGTTGACCCATCTCTAGTTACAACAAAGTAGGCACGCCTACATTGCTACGATTCAAAAGCATTCACCAGCGTGGGTGGACTAGAAACTGTATGAAACCGTATGACCGAGTTTTGCCATACAAGCCTTGCCGACGAATCTACCTAAAGTTCGAAACAGACGTCAGACTTTAGCGCGACATCAGTTTATCACACTAATATTATAAAGGCGAAAGTATTTGTGTGTGTGTATGTTTTTTATACCTTCACGCAAAAACTACTGGACGGATTTGAAATTTGAAATGGGGATAGATAATATCCTGGATTACCCGGAAAATCAATGAGTTCTCACGGGATTTCAAAAAACCTAAATTCACGCGGACGAAGTTGCGGGCATCAGCTAGTATAAACATAAACCATTATCACAGTTCAGGACAGTTAGGGATCTACTAAGGAAATGTCGCAGCTTCGACGTCATTGGCACGTGTGTGTGTGTGTGTGTGTGTGTGTGTGTGTGTGTTTGTATGTTTGTTCCTCTTTCACGCAAAAACTACTACACGGATTTGGCTGGGAATCTTGACTTAAAAATAGCCTATGTGTTAAGTCAAGATTTTAAAAACTTAAATCCACGCGGACTCAGTCTTGGGTATCATCTAGTAACTAAGTAGTAAATGTATGACGATTTAACTTAAGTGTTTGTCGTAGTATTTAGTTTCAAACCTGTTTGGTCTTTCGCCTGCAACAGACCTAACGGACTGCCTAAATATAGCGGACGGCAAAAATAACACGCCTCTCTGAAAGCGCTTTAAAGCGGCTAGTTTTCACTTGTGAAAAACTTCTGTGGCTGTTTCTTTGAGGCTTACGAGAGCTTCATATGCAATGATGAAGTCGCATTAGCGTCAGATCTCACTGAGGATTTTTTGATTCAAAGGTTTAAATCCTCTCGTATAATAATACTAGCAACTGCCTGCGGTTTTGCTTCCGTGGGAATTTCCAAAATCTTGCCCTACATCTTACTAGCTTAATGCCCTTGACTTTAAAATAAATAAAATCTGTTAAGAATGTACAAGTAGGTAAAACCCCTTTCAAATGATATCCCACTTGGTATATTAATCTCAAATTGAAAGGTGAAAACACATTTAATTTTTTTTTGTAATTACAATTTCACGGTTTTCGGATTTTTCCCCTTACGTGCGCCATAAGACCTACCTGCCTGCTAAATTTCATGATTCTAGGTCAACGGGAAGTACCCTATAAATTTCTTGACAGACACGAAGACAGACAACGAAGTGATCCTAAAGGGGTTCCTTTTGAGGTACGGAACCCTAAAATTATTCCGAATCAGCGGTAAATTGTTTTGACGATTCAAAAGCACTTGTAAAATCATTATTTAAGTAAAAGTCGGTATATTCTTTTCTCATTCTATTCTTAGGACTTAGGGCTGTAATCAGACCTACTGGCAACTGGTGAAGCCTAAGATGAAGCGCGCCTGCCTAGAAGATGCCTATTTACTCTTGACTTGAAGGTTCCTATATGAAAAATGGAGGTTAAAACTGAAGACCCATATCTTAGCGGTTCGAATTAGAAACGAGTAGGTAAATCGCTTCGTACGCACTTTTCCTTTTTAACCCCCGACCCAAAAAGAGGGGTGTTATAAGTTTGACGTGTGTATCTGTGTATCTGTCTGTGGCATCGTAGCTCCTAAATTAATGAACCGATTTTAATTTAGTTTTTTTTTTGTTTGAAAGATGGCTTGATCGATAGTGTTCTTAGCTATAATTGAAGAAAATCGGTTCAGCCGTTTGAAAGTTATCAGCTCTTTTCTAATTACTGTAACCTTCACTTGTCGGGGGTGTTATAAATTTTTAATTTACACTTGTATTGTATAACTAACTGGAAAAGAGTAATTGCCCTAATTCCTATTTTACCCACTACCCATTAATACCTACTCAATTATTGTAACAATAAAATTACTTACAGACTTGGCACGTGAGAAGTAGGCTTTTTTATGCTTTCACTAAGTATTGTTACTTTTCCTTTATTACCTACTCATGACCGAAAATTACGATTCCACGTTTCGTACAATTAAGTGCTTATTCCGGTATTAACCACAATAGAAGCTTTGCGATTAGTTCTATTGCGGTTATATAAAAAACCGTTATAGCCTAGTGGTTAATGCATCGGCCTCCTAATATAGGGTTCGGTCCATGGACCTCTAACTTTTCGGAGCTGTGTGTTTTAAGAAATTAAACATCCCTAGCTTAAACGGGGAAGGAAAACATCGTGAGGAAACCTGCATGCCTGAGATTTCTCAATTTTTTCCTTTACTTGTGCTATTAGATCTACCTATCTACCACTAGCACTTCTCCTTTCAGCAAAGGTTGCCTGGTAGAGATTGCTCCAAGCAATAAGACCGCCTTTGCACACTATTGTTTTTTCTGTTTTCTTCTTTCTGTGTTGTGATCCTTTACATGTGTTTTTGTGTGCAATAGAGTGTTTTATCTATCTATCTATCTATCTGTCAAATTTCACTATTCGGTCAACGGGAAGTACCCTATAGGTTTTTTGACAGACACGACAGACGAACAGACAGACAGACAGGCAACGAAGTAATCCTATGAGGGTTCTTTTATTCCTTTTGAGGTACTAAGCCCTAAAAACAATAACATTCCTTCCATTTACAAAAAAGCCGTTATACAACAGTATAATAATATTAGTTGTATATTATATAAGCGTCAGTGAAGATAACGTGGCAGTAATTTGTGGTACTTATAACCCACGCGATTTTATGTTGTAGGCTAAATATTCTGTGACACACGGTTAGAATGTTCATCACGCATTTAATCTAGTTTTTCATATCAATAGCTGGTTTTGATAAAATCAGTTTATTAAACAAATCGTTACTGTCCTGCCAAACACAAGCTAAAAAGTGAAAAAAAAAAAACATATTTGAAAATGTCGTCAAATATTGGCAGTGTCGCTCGGGATGATGGTATGATTTCATACGGTATCCCATACATCCAAATCTGTTGCGACATTTACAAATTATTATGGAATACACACACATATATTCTCACATCAGAACCCTGAAAACATTACCTAATAAGATTTAATTTTGGACTAAAATCGTACATTTGACATGACACATAGAGCAAAAATGGTGACTAATTATTTTTGAAAATGCACTATAAAGTAAGAATTGCTTTATTTTTTAATCGCAATTATTAGATGGAGCTTTTTACAACGTATAGTATAGTATGGCATATTATTGTAAATTGTAAATGTAACACTTGAAAAGAGCAACCGCCGAGTTTCTCGCTGGTTCTTCTCGGTAGGGACGGCGTTCCGAACCAGTGGTAGATTATTTTGACGATTCAAAAGCACTTGTAAAAAGTTTATTTAAATAAAAATCTATTCTATTCTATTCCAAGATTGCCTACTATGAAAACGTCCTATTAAATTATGACAAAAACATTTTTTCTATTATAAATAATTATACAAGTTCCCGGCTGTATTCACGTGGAGAGTTGACGTAAGCCCGACTAGTTTCGAACCCATCCGGGGTCTCTTTTCACAGGGACTCATATCGCAAACGCGTCGCGGATGAGTTTGCGTTGAGTTGCCCGCACTTCACGCATTCACTTTTCACATGACTACAGCCAGGAACTTGTATATTTATAATGGAAATCACTCACAATACTTTAAACGCCAAATGCTTTTTTCTATTACCTATACCTACACTATTAATGTGATGTCATTATTGACAATGTACAAAAAACCACTCAATTCACGCGCCTTTGTGTCCCCTGAGGTGGCCATTCAAATGTTTACGCACGTATATTGAGACATCGAACTTTTTGTGTCTAATGTTGACAATTTCTCACGAAAAAATAGTCTATTAAAAGGAAACTTTCTATTAACTTTTTCTCAACAAGATTCCAAGTGACAAATGCAGAACGAAAATCTAAAGTTCTCCATCTCAATGTTGATTGGTTTTAAAACTATTTGAAATTGAAGTAAAAACAGAATAAGTAACTTTTTAAATTAACGTTTCATCTGTCATCAAATAGCTTTTGACCATTATCAAGGTTAGTATATAACGTATTTTTTAGATCCTGTCCTAAACTACTTTTCGAATAATTATAAAAAAAGACTAAGTAGGGTTTGGCAAAACGTTTCTACGAAAAGCATGGCCGGCTCAATGCCATTTCAACTTGCTAATATTTTGAGCTTTGCCAGTGATTTTGTTAATGTTTGTTACGTACCAAATACAAGTGTATTAAAAATTTATAACACCCCCGACAAGTGAAGGTTACAGTAACTAGAAAGAGCTGATAACTTTCAAACGGCTGAACCAATTTTCCTGGATTATAGCTAAGAACACTCTCGATCAAGCCACCTTCAAACTAAAAAAAAACTAAATTAAAATCGGTTCATCAGTTTAGGAGCTCGATGCCACAGACAGATACACAGATACACAAGTCAAACTTATAACACCCCTCTTTCTGGGTCGGGGATTAAAAACAATTATTCATAATCATCATCAATCCATCGCAGGTTCATTACTAAACACGGGTCTCCTCTCGGAATGAGGAGGTTTTGACCATAATCCACCACGCTTGGCAAATGCGGATTAGCAGACTTCACACACTTTGAGAACTTTGAGAATTCTCAGACATGAAGCTTTTCTAGCGATATTTTCCTTCACCGTGAAAACAAGAGATATTTAATTGCGTAAAACACACATAGCTCCGAAAAGTTAAGGGTGCGTGCCCGAAATCGAACCCCCCACCTGCCGAATAAGAGGCAAACGTCTTAACCACAAGGCTACCACTGCAAAATAAAAATATGTTTAATAATAAAAATTTCGAGCTCGTTAATTTTGAGATCAATATGTCTCAAACTTTTCCATTGAACTGAAAGCTTTTTAGCGGATGCCTTTTAATTATAAATTAAATGCTTTTTGAGCCTAGTTCGCAAGGTTATTTACTCAGAAGTTGACCTTTACAAAAACTGGTATTTACTCATAATTACCACAAATAGCCTAATGACATAACAGTTAGTGAAAATACCTATTTTCAACCAAAATCAAAATTATAAGTTTGACGTGTGTATCTGTCTGTGGCATAGTAGCTCCTAAACTAATAAACCGATTTTACTTTAGTTTTTTTTTTTGTTTGAAAAGTGGCTTGATCGAGAGTGTTCTTAGCTATAATCCAAGAAAATTCGGTTCAGCCGTTTGAAAGTTATCAGCTCTTTTCTAGTTACTGTAACCTTCACTCGTCGGGGGTGTTATAAATTTTTAATTAACACTTGTTTTAATTTTATTTTAATGTTTTTTTTTAAATAACTTTTGTAAATGGCATAATATTGTATATCAATTCTTTGAAAAGAGCAACCGCCGAGTTTCTTGCTGGTTCTTCTCGGTAGGAAAAGTATTCCGAACCAGTGGTAGATGTAGTGCTCTTGACGAGTCAAAAGTACTTTGAATCATTTCCCGGTTGGGTGGTAACTAGCCACGGCCGAAGCCTCGCACCAGATCAGACCAGAGGAAATTTAGAAATTATAACATTTCGCGCTGCCGGGATTCGAATACAGGACCTTCCACTGATAAGACCACAGGTCATCAAAATCGCCATTCAACGTAATTTATTGTGGACCCGAAACGTCAAAACTTACGTTTTTTTATATATTATTTATCGCAACAGATAGTTACAAGGAGAAATTCGACGTTTATGGCCAGTATAAAAGAAATATGGCGGTAAAACGCGTCCGAGAAAAAATATAATGTAGTATATTATCTATATAATAAAAAAAACATAATTTACGATACAGTTTTTGCGGTAGGTAGGTCTAGTAATACATCCATACTAATATTATAAATGCGAAAGTGTGTCTGTCTATCTGTCTGTCTGTCTGCTACCTTTTCACGGCCCAACAGTGTAACCGATTCTGACGAAATTTGGTACAGGGTTAGCTTATATCCCGGGGACGGACATAGGCTACTTTTTATCCCGGAAAATCAAACAGTTCCTACGGGATCTATAAAAATCTAAGTCCACGCTGACGAAGTCGCAGGCATCCTCTAGTTCTAAATATAAATAACTCATCTAATCTTGCTAAAATTTCAGAAGCTCATCGAACAAGCTTCGTTCGAAAGGGTTATCTCTAAGGCTCACTAAATTAGGTCTCACTGAACAGCAAAAGTAAACTTACAAAGTATAAAAATATGAGTTTATTGCAAAGAAAAGCATAAAAGATTCGCGTTTGTACGCCTCCATACAATCGGGACAATCAAAGCATAGCTACACATTTTTAAAGTCCGAGAGCCTGTGGAAATGTTGAAGAGGTGCTCGATAAAAGCTGAATTTTTTGTGGGCTCTTCTCAGACCATGGCGCGTTCGGAACCCTCGTAGCTTTAAGTTTACGTAATTTTTTACATCTTACAAATCTAA
This sequence comes from Maniola jurtina, assembly GCF_905333055.1. Classification (NCBI taxonomy): domain Eukaryota; kingdom Metazoa; phylum Arthropoda; class Insecta; order Lepidoptera; family Nymphalidae; genus Maniola; species Maniola jurtina. Next base: position 3,888,810 of record NC_060053.1, read on the forward strand.
CGATTCTGACCATCAAAAGATGTAGGTACAGTACCTACTTTGAATAAATGATTTTGAGTTTGAGTTGTGGAATGGTCAATGGTGGTTCTATTTACTTAGTTGCTTGTTTTGGAAAACCAGACCAGCCAGTTCAGTCCAAGCATAATTCGAACAATGAAGTACGCTAGACGTTGCATCAGCAACTCTACTTATATTTTTATTCGTATTTAAAAATTGTTTTCTTGTCCGTGTAACTTTTTTCAATCATTTTTATTTCTGTTCTTTTACCACTTACAATCTGACCTTAACTTTCTTCTAGACTTGCTCCTTGATACCTATACAGTTGGAATTTGGTATGGTCGTCTTTCTATGTGTACATCATTTCAAAACTTTGAAATTCCAACGGTTACAGGATTAATTTTTTTTAGACCAGTGCTTCTATCCTTGAGCAATTAATATTTTAATAGCCACCAGGTTATCCAGTATAGCTACGACGAACTTAGTGTATGTTATTATTATTACTATAGCATGCTGCATATTTATAGACAGATACACTTTCGTATTAATAATATTAGTTCGGAAGTATGGATGCAGTTACATTGGAAAAGTCTTTGTCAAGATTTTTTTCCAAACCCACCATATCTTGGGCTAGCAAATTCATACGCCTTTATTTCATAGTTTGAAGAAGATATTACGACTCGGCACAAAGGCTGTGAAATAACGTAAGCGATAACTTCACAATCAGTTTAGCAAATAACAATATTATTGTTTGCTGTTTTCTTTTGTGTTTGTAAAATTTACACGCGCGTGAATAGTTTTTAGCAGATTTTATCTTTTCACTTTGATCTTTTATGGCTTTTGACACCTTAGCATTTATTTATTTAAAATTTAAAGAAAATTTCAACTGATTTGAAATCTTTGTGGCTCAAATTGGGTACCATTTTGATGAGAATGAAATTTAAATGATTCACGTGCCGTACTCCGGCTGGGAAAGCTGGCAATAATTTTGGTAATCATTTTATGGGCATAATATAGCTCAGTCTAGAATAAAATAATCGCCATAACTACCTAATAAATTCGTCTAATATGAACCCACTTCAACTTAATCCATTCTCTACTAATCGCTACAGTTACTTTGATATTCGCTGATAGCCCTCTTACTTATACTTATGCAAAAAAACTGAAAAGCACCGATTTTCCAAGTATACACCCCTAGGATGGCTATTTTAAGGCGGATAAGCGGCATAAGACTAGACAAAAAAAATCATACCTTCCAAATTACAATTAACGCTATTAAATGCCTATTAAAATTTAAACTTGTATTTAAAAAAAAAAAAACAAAATAACAATTCCTTATCAGATATCTGTAGAAATTCATTCCAAAATAGAAATAAAACCTAGGCACGTGTCTATTATGAAGGAAAAAGCGTTTAAAATAAAAATAGCACACAAAAACTTTTGAAGCTTTTGTACAATAAAATAGTTCACGAGATGGTAGTCAATCTGTTCAAAGCGTTTAAAGATGTCCAAATTGTTAACCCTAAAGTTTTACCGTGTTTTGATAAAGATAGAGCAGTTATTAAGGGAGAGAAAAATATCGGGAGGAAACCTGCATGCCTGAAAGTTCTCCATTGTGCTCTCAAATTTGTGTAAAGTATGCCAATATGCACTTTATGGCGATATTACAGTTGGTGGAAGTCAGCGATGGGTTGTTATGATTGATGAATTATTAAGGTATGTTTATAGTAAGGTATAAGTTATAACAGACAAAATAGATCCTTTTTTTAACTGCTCACATTTACTTTCCAATGGCCGTAATCGTCAATTACTACCATGTGAAATCTTATTCAAGCGAAAACTAATCATAGAATAACGAAAAACTTATCAATAAATAATTTACTATGAGCTATTTTTGAAATCCTTTTAACGAATTGAAACAAAGGGTGTTTACAATGCAGTAAACCCACTATTTTGACTGTAGATTATTTTATAGATAGTGGTAGATGCTTTTGACGATTCAAAAGAACTTGTAAAAGTCTAATTGAATAAAAATATTTTGAATTTGAATTTGAATTTGAATATAGCCTGTTTAAAATACTTGAACAAATTGTGTACAATCTCTCGGGCTATAAGCAATAACAGTAGAACGGCAAGACCCGATATTCCTACGTGACTTTGGCTAACTGAGTTGTCCGTTTTCGGTTTGGAACTGTTCATTTATTGTGCAACACTTATTTCTTAAGTTTCAAAGTTATTGTTTTATTAAGAGGGTCTCTCCGTCTCTTGTTCCATACAAACGTAGTTCCAATTTCATTTGAATATTAAGCAACCAAAGTCCATGAAATTTTTCAGACATATTCTAGAAACTAACTATAAATTAAAATCGGTTCATTAGTTTAGGAGCTATGATGCCACAGACAGATACACATATACACAGATACACATGTCAAACTTATAAACCCCTCTTTTTGGGTCGGGGGTTAAAAATACGATCTGTCAAAAAACTAATTTCTCGTTGGTCGCATTTTTATGTACCTACTTAGATGACTTGGTGATTCCCACGAATCTGTGTTCGTGGAACTACATAGCTTTTTTGAAATCCCGTGGAAAGTCTTTTATATTCAGTGATTTCTTTCCTTCTTCTCTCTGGGCCTCTGGGCTGGTTTCCGCACTTAGACGTTTCCGTCTGTTGTGCGTGCGTTGCCCCTCCCCGCCGAAGTCTTCAATCCAGCCATCCAAGCTCGCTCCAGAAGCCGAGTAGACCGCTCAGGTTGCCGAGGGCTTCATGAACTGAGGTTGGGGATCCCTAATGGCGCTCTCGTTGTTCTGCCACGCCCGTGCACTCTAGGAGCACGTGCGTCAGTGTTTCATAGACCTCCATGCAAGGCGTACCCAGAGGTCTGTCGGTGACACCTATAACGAAAAGATGTTTGTCTAGTGGGTTATGCCCTGTTATGAGTCCTAAGTTTACCTCTGTCCAGGCGGAGTAGTTAGTTTGTCGTTGTTTTATGTTAGGGAAAGCCTGTTCAGGGATAAAAGTAGCCACAGGTCTTTAGACAACCAATAACAATAATCTACAAACCAATAAACAAATACGTTATGTCCACATTTCTAATATTAACGGGGCTCTCTCCGTCACTCGCTTGATACAAGCGTAGTTCCAATTTCATTTGAATATTAAGCAACCAAAGTCCATGAAATTTTGCAGACATATTCTAGAAACTAATATCTGTGTCTATGGTGTTTTAGATTTTTCTAAAAATATGTAGTTTTAAAATTACAGCGGCTCAAAGATTTGTTTGTAAATTTTTACGACCGCGTAACTTTGAAACCGAATATTTTAACAGAAATCTGGAAAACCACAGACATAGATATTAGTTTCTAGAATATGTCTGCAAAATTTCATGGACTTTGGTTGCTTAATATTCAAATGAAATTGGAACTACGTTTGTATGAAGTGAGTGACGGAGAGACCCCTCTTAATAATTGTGTAGGTATTCTGTGATATTAGTAGGCATGGACGGCCGTAGCGTCGTAAAGCATACCTAAACACAATTATACTCCTACTAGGGGATGCCCACGGCTTCGCCCGCGTGGATTTCGATGTTTTTAAATCCTATAGGAACTCTTTGATTTTCCGGGATAAAAAGTAGCTTATGTCCTTCCCCGTATGTATCCCAAGGTTGTACCTTTCATTAAAATCGGTTCAGCGGTTGGGCCATGAAAACGTAGCGGATAGACAGACAGACACACTTTCGCATTTATAATATTATTATGGATAGTTACTGTTATACCCGTTAGAAATCACTTACGACCGAAGTCGATTATTAAAAACCTTTGCCGCTAAAAGTGTCACTGATACAGTAAAAAATCGACAAAAAATCGCGCCTGTCAACTTATCAAACTTTCGACAAATTAACTTTAACAACTTCTTTAATGTGATTTCTTTTACCAAAAAACTTATTCGTCACGCCATCAGAGTTACCATGTTGTTTATAAAAACTAATAAAAGTGACAACATCAATTTTAAAAGTTTTTCATAATCAGACCCTTAACCAGAGTGATCTATCTCCCACCCTTAAATTAAATTAGTAGGTAAGGTACATCAAGCAAAAACGAATTGCAGCCCGCAAATTTTTTATACGAAATGACCCTTCTAGTGCGTACAAGGCTTTACTTTTTAACCCCCGACCCAAAAAGAGGGGTGTTATAAGTTTGACGTGTGTATCTGTGTATCTGTCTGTGGCATCGTAGCTCCTAAACGAATGAACCGATTTTAATTTAGTTTTTTGTTTGAAAGGTGGCTTGATCGAGAGTGTTCTTAGCTATAATCCAAGAAAATCAGTTCAGCCGTTTGAAAGTTATCAGCTCTTTTCTAGTTACTGTAACTTTCACTTGTCGCGGGTGTTATAAATTTTTAATTTACCCTTGTCGAAAGTCATTTACTTCGTTTCGTTATATTTACGAAAATAATATTACTCGTAAATGTAGATAATAGCTAGATTACTCACATTTATCCTAAATTAATCTGGCATTTATTCTAGAGCCGAATTTTCCCGACTTTTCTTTATGCTTTATTCACTCACTCCGTCTACTTTGAAATGGATAATAATTTACAAATGGGACTAGACATGTTTTTTTTTATTCACGCAAAGTTTAACGCACCCTAAGCAAAACTGGTAACAAGTGATGGGTTAAAACGTCGCAAAACAGTACATAATTTACAATAAGAAAACTCTATGCAACCAAAATATAGCCCTCCACCATTATGTTAAGGTTAAAAATCAAGTGGTATATTTCGTTTTACGACCTTTCTCGTCTGAGCTGAAATGTAGACAGCCACGCGAGCTTATATAGTTCGAAGAGAATTCAACTTTATGTTTCTTGTATTAAGGTACAAATTTGTGTGACAGCGCTCAGTTTACGTCTGTTTTGTAAAATGTATGCAGTACTGCGTACTTGGCTATAAGGCTATAACAGGTTTGCAACGTCTACCTTTTCCCAGATGTTTCGACTTTTTGCCGATGTGACTTGCGAGCGAAATAAGAAAAGTTTTTTTCATGAATGAGTCAGAACTCAGAGCTACTTGAAATTGCCAAGTAAGAGATGCTTGCAACAATTTTATTCTCCAACATACTAGTACCTACTTGGAAAAGACGGGCACGCATAAAAGATACAGTTGAAGTTGAAGAAACTTTTTAACAGGGCTCTCTCCGTCGCTCGCTTCATACAATCGTAGTCCCAATTTCATTTGAATATTAAGCAACCAAAGACCATGAAATTTTGCTGACATATTCTAAAAACTAATATCTGTGTCTGTGGTGTTTAAGATTTTTCTAAAAATATGTAGTTTTAAAATTACAGGGGCTAAATTACAGGGGCAAAGTTACGCGGCGAAAGGCCGCGTAACTTTGAAACCGAATATTTTAGCAGAAATCTGGAAAACCACAGACATAGATATTAGTTTCTAGAATATGTCTGCAAAATTTCATGGACTTTGGTTGCTTGATATTCAAATGAAATTGGAACTACGTTTGTATGAAGCGAGTGACGGAGAGACCCCTCTTAACATGAAGTCTTTCTTGTTAGATAACAATAAGAATAACGCTTGTTACAAGTTCAGAATTTTCTCCTTTTGAATTGTAAATGTATTGAGAAAAGTTTTGCTGCAATGTATTTATTTTGTTCTAGGTACGAACGCTACATTTGTCCTTCAATAGCATCTACTTTATAAGTAAGTAAACTTAGTCAAGACGCAAAACCCTCAATTGCACAGATGATGGCCAGGATTTATTTGATAAAAACAAAAACCGGCCAAGTGTGTGTCGGACTCCGTACCCTACTCGGGTATTTTTTTCGACATTTTGCACGATAAATCAAAAACTATTTTACATACAAATAAATAAAAATCTGTTTTAGAATATACAGGTAAAGCCCTTTTATATGATACCCCACTTGGTATAGTTATCTTACTTTGAAAATTGAAACATATTTTTTTTTTAAATGATGTGACCACGAATTTGCGGTTTTCAGATTTATTCCTGTATTTGTTCTATAAGACCTACCTACCTGCCAAATATCATGATTCTAGGTCAACTGGAAGTACCCTATGGGTTTCTTGATAGACAGGACGGACAGACAGACATTGAAGTGATCCTATTAGGGTTCCGTTTTTCCTTTTGAGGTACGGAACCTTAAAAATAAAACTTCTTAAAGCTTGAGCGATTCTATTTATTCTACTATAGTCTGTATAATTGGACGTAGGCATTTACGCATAACTCAAAATTAAAAAAAAAAAACCCGACACAAAAACCTCTAAGTATAAGAAAAATAGAAACGACCTGATAACTTCCAAACGGCTGAACCGATTTTCTTCGATTATAGCTAAGAATACTCTCGATCAAGCCACCTTTCAAACAAAAAACTAAATTAAAATCGGTTTATTCGTTTAGGAGCTACGATGCCACAGACAGATACACAGATATACACGTCAAACTTATAATACCCCTCTTTTTTAAAACTCATAACCTTCCTTTTGGGCTTCACTGTAGTCGGATAAGCAAAAATAAGCAAGAAAAAGTTGCCACAGAATGCTTAGTATAAAATTTAGTGCCATTAGGTTCATGGCTCGGAACGAATTACTAGACAAACCCAGACAAAACTCCATTTAAGTTAAAAGCGCGCAAAACGAAGCTAATTTCTAATTTGCACGAACTGCATCGCGACGTTTTGACCATTCTCTAGATATTTAAGTTTTAACAGGATCTACTTAGTGTCACCAGTGTTTTAGACAAAACTTTCTATTTAGCAACACTGCTTCTTTAAATAGTTTTCTTTTTAAAAATCTTATTACAAGTACGTATAGTTAGGGTTGTGAAGCCGAAGTGGCAATGGGCAAGGCACATAGTTCAAAAAACTAATAAATATTGGGGTCCAAAGATGTTAAAAAGGCGAGCTTGCACTGAAAAACAAAGCGTTGGCAAACCCTCCATAAGTTTATTGTCTATCAAGTTTATCTATTACAAGTTTACAAGTTTACTTATTTTATGGAAACACACAGGATAATTTAACCTTAACTTGTGCTATAAGACCTACCTGCCTGCCAAATTTCATGATTCTAGGTCAACGGGAAGTACTCTATAGGTTTTCTTGACACACGGACAGACAGACAACGAAATGATCCTATAAGGGTTCCGTTTTTCCTTTTGAGGTACGGAACCCTAAAAAGAATGTTAGGTAAGTTGATATAAAACGAGTCTTAGGGAGCCCGTGGGTTCAGGTGGCGTAAGACCCACGGTCTTGTGCCTCTTCGTGTGGAAGTACTTACCTAAAGAGACCTATCCTATGTCCAGCAATGGACGTCTATAGGTTCACGAACATAGTTCCTAGAACTATTACGATCCGGACCTACACATGTCTATTAACGATGATAACGATGATAGTCACACTATTATTATAAAGGCGAAAGTTTGTATGTGTGTGTGTGCACGTATGTTTGTTACTCCTTCACGCAAAAACTACTGGACGGATTTGGCTGAAATTTGAAATGGAGATAGATAATATCCTGGATTAGCACATAGGCTACTTTTTACCCCGGAAAATCAAAGAGTTTCCACGGGATTTCGAAAGACCTAAATCACCACCACGCGGGCGAAGTCGCGGGCATCGGCTAGTTGATAGATATACTGTTGAATAGGCAGGACAGTACAAATCAGCGTAGCTTAGTGCCGTGGGCGTTGACTAAAGCTTTAATCCCAAAGAATTCTTCAGCGAGCATATTTTTCGACTAGCTGATGCCCGCAGCTTCGCCCACGTGGATTGGTCAGATCCCCTGCAGCATCAGGATTGAGGAGTTGGACTCCAAATTTTTTATGAAACAATGTCGCAAAGTTCCTCTCGATTAAAAAAGAAATGACGCAAATCGGTTCAGAAATCTCGGAGATTTCGGTGTACATAGGTAGAAAAACACAACTCCCTTTTTGAAAGTCGGTTAAAAAAGTAGTCTATGTTACTCTCTGGTCAATTCTCTACTTGTCTGTGAAAATCCCGTCAAAATCGGTTCAGCCGTTCCCAAGATTAGCCTTTTCAAACAGACAGACAGACAGACAAAAATTTTTTCAAAAATTTGTGTGATTCAGTTATAGTATCGTTCAAATAACCATATGACCTTAATATAGCGGTAGTTATTTCGAAATTACAGACAGACACTCCAATTTTATTTATTAGTATAGATAATTATCTTACTCTACAAATAATGTTTTTACATTAATGGGGTCAGTAATTTGGTTAATAAAACATTTTTCAATGGAATGCTAGGCCGTATTGAAAACTTTTTGAATATTAGAACGAGAAATTAATGTTTTCGCTAGAATGTAATTTCAACAGTTCATGAAATTATTATGGTAATCACGTTATCATGCTCAAAACATTTTAATAACTTCACGAACTAGCTATTTTCATAATTAAAACCTCAGACTTAATAATATGGTATAATTTTGTTTATTTTTTAGGTTGTATTTTTAACCCCCGACCCAAAAAGAGGGGTGTTATAAGTTTGACGTGTGTATCTGTGTACCTGTCTGTGGCCTCGTAGGTCCTAAACGAATGAACCGATTTTAATTTAGTTTTTTTTTTGTTTGAAAGGTGGCTTGATCGAGAGTGTTCTTAGATATATTCGAAGAAAATCGGTTCAGCCGTTTATTTATTTATTGAAAAGGTACACAAAACAAGTTGTTACTAAAAAAGTTATCAGCTCTTTTCTAGTTTTCATATAGAGGTTTTTGTGTCTGTGTTTTGGTTTTTAAATTTTGAGTTATGTACTGTAACTTGGACAGATTTGTTTTTTTAAAACCTAAGGTTTGGTTAGGTTAGGTTAGAACATAAATATTCATGTGCCCGGAGTATGGTCACTTAGGATCTATTGAGTAATATTATCTTAATATTATATTAGATGCTCAGTTCTTTATGATATCACTAGGTTTGTTTATTGAAATAGTAGAATTGAGTTTTTTGGGGTTCCGTACCTCAAAAGGAAAACGGAACCCTTATAGGATCACTTTGTTGTCTGTCTGCCTGTCTGTCTGTCCGTCCGACCGCGTCGTGTCTATCAAGAAAACCTATACGGTACTTCCCGTTGATATAGAATCATGAAATTTGGCAGTTAGGTCTTATAGCACAAGCAAAGGAATAAATCTGAAAACCGTTTTGTGGTCACATCACAGAAAAAATAAAATAAAAAGTGTTTTGATTTTGCAAAGTAAGATAACTATACCAAGTGCGGGCGGTATCTATTATGAAAGGGCTTTACTTGTACATTCTAAAACAGATTTTTATTTATTCTTATGTATTAGAGTTTTTGATTTATCGTGCAAAATGTCAAAAAAATACCCGAGTACGGAACCCTCGGTGCGCGAGTCTGGCTCGCACTTGGCCGGTTTTTTTAAAGAATCCATCAGGTTATGATGTCTCAAACGCTGCACGCTCCACCGAACGCACTTAACTTAGGCCATGTCTGAAATGTTTGATTCTCAGGAGATGTAGACTACGATCTGCGTAATTGTATGTAGTAGAGTCGTATCTCTTGAGGATGCTGCGGTGTGAGATATGTGCGTGTCGAGAATTACAGGGTCTGTATGACGTTGCTTCTCTTTCATGTTGGCTTCTTCTCAGATTATGTCGCTTTTGGAAACCATAGTTAAATTGACTGAAGTAATTAAGCCTCAATAGCTCAACCGGTAAAGGGTTGGTCTGAAAACCGAAAGGTCGACGGTCCAAACCCCGGCCGTTGCACTATTGTCGTACCTACTCCTAGCACAAGCCTGACGCTTAGTAGGAGAGGAAAGGGGAATATTAGTCATTTAACATGGCTAATATTCTTTAAAAAAAAAAACTTATCGGCTCACTATTTGTCTACTGATCTAAGTAGAAAATATGAAGTAGAAGCCCATTCCGGTCATTATGAATCCTAAAATTTCTGTTGCTTACAAATTGCAAGGAAACTGCTATTCCCATAGACCTAATACCTAAGGCTTGTAGGTATATTTTGTAAAGTACCTACCTATCCATACTATTATAAATGCAAAAATGTGTCTGTCTGCCTGCTACCGTTTCACGGCCCAACAGTTTAACCGATTTTGACAAAATTTGGTACAGGGTTAGCTTATATCCCGGGGACGGACATAGGCTATTTTATCCCGGAAAATCAAAAAGTTCCCACAGGATTCTTAAAGACCCATCCGCTAAACCGATTTGTATGAAAAGTACTAAGGTAGCTTGCGTCCCTATAATTGACATAGACAACCTTTTATCCCGAAAAATCAAACAGTTCCCATGGGATCTTTGTAAACCTAAATCCATCCTCCAGTTCTAAATAATAGTTACCCCCAAACATGCTACATTCAGTGTTTACTTAAAGTTGCACTAAAGTATCCCCAACTTGCAACAAGGTCGTTATATCTAACAAGGGGTTGCCTGGGAGCAGTTTAGTACAAAACTCTACGCCATTAACTTCATGACTCGAAACGAATCGCAAGACGCAAACAAAATGTCGTCTAGCTAAAGCACGCAAATGAGTCTCTTTTTTAGAAATAAAATGCATTAAAGCTAAGTGCATTTTTAGGGTTCGTTTTCTCAAAAGGGTAAATGGAACCCTTAAAGGATCACTCTGTTGTCTGTCTGTATGTCTGTTTTTTATTCATTTAATTTTTCCATAAAATAGAGGTGCTTCCAGCTTAATTTTATAATTTTGGTTATTCTTGAAATTATTATCTATACTAATATTATAAAGAGGAAACCTTTGTATTTTTGTATGTTTGTATTAAATAGGCTCAAAAACTACTGGACCGATTTCAAAATTTCTTTTACCATTACTTAGAGGGATTCTTCCGAATCCGTATAGGCTATATTTTATCCCGGAAAATAGAAAAAATAAATGTCCATCCGTGCGAAGCCGGGGCGGGTCGCTAGTATTTTATATAATGAACAGATTAATGAGTATCTGGTTAAGAACAGCAAGTTATATCTGGCTTAACAGGGCTCTCTCCGTCACTCGTTTCATACAATCGTAGTTCATATTTCATTTGAATACTAAGCAACCAAAGTCCATGAAATTTTGCAGACATATTCTAGAAACTAATATCTATGCTTGTGGTTTTCCAGATTTCTGTTAAAATATTAGGTTTCAAAGTAACGCGGTCTTAAAAATTTACATACAAATCTTTGAGCCCCTGTATTTTAAAACTACATATTTTTAGAAAAATCTAAAACTCCACAGGCACGGATATTAGTTTCTAGAATATGTCTGCAAAATTTCATGGACTTTGGTTGCTTATTATTCAAATGAAATTGGAACTACGAATGTATGAAACGAGTGACGGAGAGACCCCTCTTAAACCCCCAGGGGTTTTATAATAATCGATACTTGAGAATCAACATAATACATTCAAATTGATTTGACTAGTAAATTAGCTCTCAAGGAAATTAGTTTCTATGATCTGCATGTTTAATGAAGCAATATGAGTAATGAAATTGACAATCTAATTAATCATTCAAGTATACTCTAATATCATTATTTTGATTATATAGCGATTAAGGCATACCTATACATACATAATAATATGCTGAGATACCTGCTTAGTGCTTATATTATTAGGGTTCCGTGCCTCAAAAGGAAAAACGGATCACTTTGCTGTCTGTCTGTCTGTTTGTCGGTCCGTCTGTCGTGTCTGTCAAGAAAACCTATCGGTACTTCCCATTGATCAAAAAAGGGCTTTACATGTACATTCTAAAACAGATTTTTACTTATTTATTTTTATGCATAATATTTTTTGATTTATCATGCAAAATGTCAAAAAAAATACCCGAGTACGGAACCCTCGTTGCGCAAGTCTGACTCGCACTTGGCCGGTTTTTAATTATTTATCAATAAGTGATGAATAAATTATTACAGGATGAGCTTCTACGGACATCAAGACGCGTCCGTCTGTCCGTGATGCAGCCTAAATTAGTGCACGCTTACTTAGAAGATGAGGAATTTCATTCATATTTAAAAATCAAAATCAAGTGCGAGCCGGACTCACACATGAAGGGTTCCGTACCGTAGAAATAACGAAGTAAGTATATTTTTTTAAAATTCATGGCAGCCATTTTCAATTATTGTTATAACGGCAATAGAAATACACATTCTGTGAAAATTTCAACTCGCTCCCTATTACGGTTCACTAGATACAGCCCGCTGACAGACAGACGGACGGATGGACGGACAGACAGCCAAGTCCTAGTAACAAGGTCCCGTTGGCACCTTAAAAATGACTCCTGAATAAAGTGCCAAAATTGTATGGAGATGTGAAATCTCGTTTTTCTATCCCTTTCCCATCACTAAATGACAGTTAACTAGAAAAGTTCAACTTTGCTCCTGTTCTCAGCTAGTTTAAAGTTAACATTCAATTAAAGTATTAAACCAGCTTTAAAATTTAGCAGCAAAGTTATTTGGGTGTATTACACAAAGTTTTCAGGGAATAGTTAAATTTAGTACAGTAAAGTTCATGGCTCGGAACGAATTATAAGCTAAACGTAGATAAAAGTTCATTTAGTTAAATCCTTTAACTTAAAGTTATTTCAACACGAGTTATATTGCGCTAACTACATTTAGCGGTAAGTAGATACTTCGGTGTTATTTTTTAATTGCAGTAACTAGTCATTGTTTAAAGGTACTATTTTTTGGAGGAAAAAAACTTCTTTAGGTGCGTTGGGTGATTTTGGGATGGGTAAAACCTTCCAGTTTCGAAAACATAGTGAGGAAATATGCTTCAGAGATCAGATCTACATGATGTTCTTAAATGTATGAAGTCTGCCAATCCACACTTTACAAGCGTGGAAGACTATGGCAAAAACTTTTTCATTCGCAGCTGTGGTCGCGACCCATGCAAATTCATCTTTATAAACAACTAGAAGATGCCCGCGACTTCGTCCGCGTGGATTTAGGTTTTTCGAAATCCCGTGGGAACTCTTTGGTTTTCCGGGATAATAAGTAGCCTATGTGATAATCCAGGATATTATCTATCTCCATTCCGAATTTCAGCCAAATCCGTCCAGTGGTTTTTGCGTGAAGGAGTAACAAACACACAAACACACACACACATACAAACTTTCGCCTTTATAATATTAGTGTGACTAGAAGATGCCCGCGACTTCATCCGCGTGGGTTTAGGTTTTTAAAGATCTCGTGGGAACTGTTTGATTTTCCGGGATAAGAAGTAGCTATGTCCGTCCGCGGGATATAAGGTAATCCTGTACCAAATTTCGTCAGAATCGGTTAAACTGTTGGGCCATGAAAAGGCAGCAGACAGACAGATAGACAGACACACTTTCGCATTTATATATTAGTATACCTATTACTTGTACTTACCCCATACTTATATACCCCACACAAGCTATTTGTCATTGATGGTGATGTGGTCATGTGTCCATGGACGGTGAGAATAGAATAGAATAGATTTTTATTCAAATAAACTTTTACAAGTGCTTTTGAATCGTCAAAATAATTTACCACTGGTTCGGAATGCCGTTCCTACCGAGAAGAACCAGCAAGAAACTCGGCAAGAGGTCCGTAGAGGCCTAAGGGTTGATGGGTTGATGAATTGGAGAAGGACATGAAGGTTCTTGGGATTCAGAGCTGGAAGAAAACTCCATCTGACCGGCCCCGATGGCGTTTGCTTGGCCAACCCAAGGCAAACCCAGGGCTGGAGTGCTTTGATGATGATGGTGACGTGGTCGCCCCCATTTATGAATGAAAATGTATTTTTTTTTTTAATTTACAGACTAGCGCTTGGCTGCAATCAGACCTGCTAGCAAGTGATGATGCAGCCTAAGATGAAGCGTACTTGCCTAGAAGTTGCCTATTCACTGTGATTTGAAGTTATCCATATAACAAGTGTAAATTAAAAATTTATTAGGTACACCCCGATAAGTGAAGGTTATAGTAACTAGAAAAGAGCTGATAACTTTCAAACGGCTGAACCGATTTTCTTGGATTATAGCTAAGAACACTCTCGATCAAGCCAAGCCACCTTTCAAACAAAAAAAACTAAATTAAAATCGCTTCATTAGTTTAGGAGCTACGATGCCACAGACAGATACACATATACACAGATACACACGTCAAACTTATAGCACCCCTCTTTTTGGGTCGGGGGTTAAAAAGTGGAAGGGAATGAATGTTTATAGGAGTTTGTCCTAAAAGATTAGGTGTCGCGTCGTTGCGTTAGTGTGGCATCAGCTTAAAGGTAGTGGGAAATTGGCATTGCTCAACGTAGACTATTTTATTCAGGTCCCATAGATACTGTATGTATGAGCCAATTAAGTGGCAACTCTCTCATGTGACGGTAACGGATGACGGTGAGGTTATTGGTAGGTAAGTACATTGCTACATGAAATAAGACATGTTTTCTTCGCATTTTCTCCCTCAGAACTATTTTTTAATTGACGTCTTGAATTTTTTTATCGCCAGTATATTAGTAACTAGGTAGGTAGTGTAGGAGTTGGAATGTTCAATTTAATCTAGCGCTAAACTTTCCTAGATTTTAATCTAGGTGCCAAAGGTTAGGTAAAGGTAAAGTTTACGGGTTACTACAGCTCAGTACAAGAATGAATTTGAAGTTAAACAAGGCAGATTTATGTCTCCAATATAAAGTCTCGTTTTAACTGTTAAAAAATTGTTGTAAGCAGTATCATAGTACGCTCTATAGCTTAAAGAATAAAATAAGCAGGCTTTATATTTTTTATTTAGTACCAAAATGTTTTAATAAACAGTACATGGCTAACATTAAAATTCAATACACTTGAGATTTGGTTTAAATGTAAGTAGAGACAGCACAAAAGTACTTACTATGTATTAACCCAAATTCATCATTGATTAATAACCCGGTCAATTTAGACATAAAAATAGTGGCCAAATAACAATAATTCCCACAGAGCCAAATATTGTTGGAGAGCAGGGGTTTACCATTACGAGAATTTTTTTCGAGAAAAATCCAAAAACCTCAAATTTTGACCTTTGACCCCGAATAACTTTTGTAGCACACATAGGATCCATGGGGATTTTTAATTGTAATAGTAAACCCCAGCTCTCCACCAATATTTGGCTCTGTGGGAATCATTGTTATTTCAAATGTCTCTATATTGACCGGGCTGTAAGTCAAAATTAAAGTTATAAAAAATAGGTATCTGAATTATTCCTTTTCTAAGCTACTTGTTGAAAATACATTAAGAATATAATAATAAAGAATATAAAGTAGTTACCTATCCAAAAAAAATTATGTTACAAAACAGAGCTGTAATAATACCTATAATTTAAAATAAAATACCTGTAAGTAAAATAAAAATACGTTAGAAGCCATGCCGATATAATAAGGCATGACTAACATAAAGATTCAATACTCTTGAGATTCTGTAAGATGGTAACGTCAGCAAAAAATCTTTAAAATAGTTTTGACGATTTTAAATCTGTTATTCAATATGCTGTAATTTTGAAAAAACTTTCAGAAACAATGATGGCGATTTAATTGCGATTGAAGACCATTTTTGCTTGTTTTTCTTCCTAGATATTGTAAGAGAAATAACTCGTTATATTTATTTAATCTATCTTTATATAAATGTATTGTCGTAAAGCATTGAGTTAGTCAGATTCGGCAAATGAAGTCATAAATAATTGTAAGCTATATGAATCTATCGTTTAGGTTCTCATATACTTACCTACTGAGTTTCCAAAGAATTATGTGTACAGTGCAACATGCAAAGCAGTATACAATCGTCAAGATAATTATTTAAGATTTCAGTTCAATAAAAACATAATAAATCAAGTGGTAAGTCCAATAACATCAATCGCAAAATAATTTGAATACAACTAAGAAAATCACAAAATAAATGACTGTTTTGTTTACTTTTTCTGCTGTCGGTACAAATGGGAACAAAAATAGCGGAACGACAGGTGCAACGGACATATAACCGGCTTTGACTTGTCGGGAAGTTAAGAGACTGGTCTCAAGATTCTATAGGAGTATACCTATACATTAAACATATACGTATATAATGTATAATGTGTTTTAGATAAGCCTATTTATATTCCACGCAAGGCAGGACATCCTCTTTACATTCTGGTGGAATATTTATATTATTTTTGTTGCTAAGTAAACCCTAAGAGTAACCTCGAGATTCTTCAAAATGATTTCAAAGATTTCATCTCTTAGAGCGCCTTGAAACTTGCCGCAAGGTGCCGTAAGGAGCCGCGCGGATGCAGCGCTGTGGCCGCGCGTCACTTTGCGGCAAAGAAGACTTGTCCGCTTTCTTGAACGCTGTGCCTGGGCATTTACACATTCGCCATAGAGGCACGTCGCGCCGTTTAGACGCACAACGCCAAAAACGCAAAATGCCATAATTCAAGTTGTGTCATTTTGCGATGGTATAGGTACTTAATGAAAGATTCATCATCATCATCTGCCTGTGGACGTCCACTGTTGGACATAGGCCTTCCCTAAAGAGCGCCACCACACCCGGTCCTCAGCCTTCCTCATCCAGCCACTTCCCGCCAGCCGCTTTATATCGTCGGTCCATCGTGCTGGAGGGCGTCCCACACTACGCTTGCTTAAATGCGGAATGAAAGATTACTTACGACATATATGAAACAAGCATACCGCCAAACACCAGAACGCCAAAATTGAAATGTTTGCCCGAAAAACTAAACCCAAAGTAGTCCTTCAAAAACAGGATTTCTCAATTTTGATGAACATTTACATCACAAGGGCTTTTTAAAGAAGATTAAATCTTCTTTAAAATTTATTTTAATTTAAGAGTCTTAAATTTTAGGGATCTTTATTCTAAAAGACCATTAATAGGCAGGACCTATTTTATAGTTTAATTCATGTTAGTTTTTTTGGTAACTTTTTAACCCCCGACCCAAAAAAGGGGTGTTATAAGTTTGACGTGTGTATCTGTGTATTTGTGTATCTGTCTGTGGCATCGTAGCTCCTAAACGAATGAACCGATTTTAAATTAGTTTTTTTTTTGTTTGAAAGGCGACTTGATCGCAAGTGTTCTTAGCTATGATCGGAGAAAATCGGTTCAGCCGTTTGAAAGTTATCAGCTCTTTTCTAGTTTTCTTATAGAGGTTTTTGTGTCGAGGGTTTTTTAAATTTTGAGTTGTTATTACTATCTGTACTGCATTAGGTAACTGTGGTGCAGTCCCGTGCATTGTGTATCCCGAGCAGTCAAATTTTAACAGTCAAAGTAAACTCTATCGCCCTAAATTCCTTGTAAGAAATGTAACATAAACAGTACATTCATGTCACCTTATCCATATAAAAGTAGGTACGATATAAATTAAGTCTTGGCATCTCTCTCGCAATTCCAATTTAATATACCCGGTCTCCCAAGAGACTTGCATCTTGATGGAAACCTGCGGAACGCCCACGCTAGAAACCCGGAGCTGAATGTAGGTGTAATGCTGGAAACATACTTATAATCCCACCTTGGTGTGAGCTATTATTGAATAGTAGTATTTTCTACGGGACGTGTCTAGGATGGTCACACTAGGTAGAATTAAAATCCGACGTAATGTCGTGGTGTTTAGTATGTTTCCAACTTAATAAGTTCTGGATTCGATTTCTAGCAGGAGAAATTCGACAATTTATCACTACCCATAACTACCCATATAATAAATGCGACAGAGTGTTTGTTTGATGGTTTGTCTTTCAATCACGTCGCAACGGAGCAATGGATTGACGTGATTTTGTCCATGAGTATAATTAAAGACCTGGAGAGTGACATAGGCTATATTTTATGCGGAAAAATCAAAGAGTTCCCACGGGATTTTTAAAATCCTAAATCAACGCGGACGAAGTCGCGGGCATTAGCTAGTAATTTCTGTATCAGCTCAGTCGTAGGTAATATGGTGAGAGCCGGTAATGAGATATCTATTCGTTGATGCCATTTGACGTTTCGCCAAGCGATTATGTTCCTGTAAAATGCCGCGTTGAAACCAAGTACATAGAGATGGATTTAATAAAACTGCTTTTTAACCCCCGACCCAAAAAGAGGGGTGTTATAAGTTTGACGTGTGTATCTGTGTATCTGTCTGTGGCATCGTAGCGCCTAAACGAATGAACCGATTTTAATTTAGTTTTTTTTTGTTTGAAAAGTGGCTTGATTGAGAGTAGTTCTTAGCTATCATCCTAGAAAATCGGTTCAGCCGTTTGAAAGTTATCAGCTTTTTTCTAGTTACTGTAACCTTCACTTGTCGGGGGTGTTATAAATTTTTAATTTACACTTGTGTTACAAGAAGTCATGATATATTGCAGCGTAACTTGCCACCAAGTGTGATTGCAAGCAAGGACTATAGATAATTAATTTAATAAAAATTAAATTAAAAATTTAAAAAACCCCCGACACATAAACCTCTAAAAAGTAAAAAAATAATAGGTAAGTATGTATGGGCCCTTTAAGAATAGTATAAATAGTAAAGTTTTTATCCAAGCGCTCGTTGCGCCAGGGGACCGCTACCTATGATAAACTATGAAAGTCATCTGTTGTAGAAAGAATAGTCTTTAGCGGTCCCCCGACGCAACGAACGCTTGGATAAAAACTTTACTATTTATACTATTCTTAAAGGGCCCATACATACTTACCTATTATTTTTTTACTTTTTAGAGGTTTATGTGTCGGGGGTTTTTTAAATTTTTAATTTAATTTTTATTTCACGCTTTTTAAACTTTTATTCATAAATTACCGTTTATTTGTGCTATTCTAAAACCCGATTTCTATAATAATATAAATCCAATAAGGCAGCTAATATCTCTTCAAAAGTAACATCAATGTTATGTTAATTATACGTTCCATGAAATATTTTTGATCAAGAATTATCTGAATGACTCACATAGTTTAACACGACCAAATCGAAATATCTGTTTCTAACATGTCGTTGCTTTAAAAATGTACCCATTTTACGTAGTCGTATAACAGTTCGCTTTTCAAGATATACCTACGATTAAATTGAAATCGACTTTCACCCGATGAAATAAGGAATAAAGTGACTTGTATTTCATTTTGTTTGTTATTGCATGTCAAATTTTTATTTGACATAACTTTCAAAAACCGGTCAAGTGCGAGTCTGCCTCACACATGAAGAGTTCCGTACAAGTTTTTTTTATGTAATGACAATTCAGTTGTCGGATTTTTCTGTTTATTTGGGCCACAGGAGTAGAGTGCTTGGGCTATAAGATATTGCTACCTGCCTTTCATGATTCTACGTAAACGGGAAGTACCCAATTTATAAGTTTTGATTCTCTTGAAAGATGACACACAGACAGACACCGAAGTGGTGAAGGAAAACATCGTCAGGAAACCTGCATGCTTAAGAGTTGGCCATAATGCTCCCTCAAAGGTGCGTGAGGTGTGCCAATACGTGCTTGGCCAGTGTGGTAGCTTCTCATTCTGAGAGGAGACTTGTGCTCAGTAGTGAGCCGGCGATGGGTTGATCCTGATGATGATGAATTTTAAACGTATTTTGTCAAAGTGAATAAGCTGAGTTCAAGCAGATAAAATATAAAGAAGGTGCGCCTAATGCATCATCCAAACCTGCGCGACAAAGCGACTAGGATGCGGGAACCTCAGCCGCGCGGAGGGTCATCGCCTCCTACGATATTTAATGGTGCCATGCACACCTACGCGACTACAACAGTCGAGGCTTCAACATCTTTTTTTTTCTACAGATACCTACTGAACCCTAAAAATAGTTTGACTATGGTTTGGGTTTGGGTTGATTGTTTGTGGCCTTTGGTTGACTGTTGGATATTATAATTGAATTGATGTTTTCTCGTTTAACTGTGATTATAATATTTTATAAATTAGAAACTCCGCGGCTACGATCCAAAGTATCGGAGTTTTCCAAAACATTATTTTCAAATAAATAATTATGTATCCAAGCAACGTCCATCTTGACAGCTTGACATTTGCCAATTGACATAATAATATTATGAACCTCTGTTACAATAGTGAAAGATCCCAGGGCCACCAGCCGTCACATATTTTCTGACGAACGAAATGTGGACGATTGAGTAGTGTTAGTATGTACTAAGAACGCATGCCTACAGACCTGCTAGCTTGCTTAGACGGCCAATTTTCAGGTATCAGGTAATCAAGGTACATAAAAACATTACTTACCTCACGTAAATTCTCCAATTTTTTTAATTTTTAGCTGATTTTTTTTAATATTAATAATTAATTGACATAAGTAAACTATAAGAGAGTGAGAGAGAAGTCAATATATCCTAATACATGTCTTACTCAGTCTCATGCGCGTAGATAATGATGCCTTCGCGCTCAAACCCACAGAGGCATTAAAATTGAATTTAGGGGATCATTGGCCCTCTGGATCGGTCTGTCTTCTTGTAAAAGGTTTTAAAATAGTTGTCTGGTGGACATATATAAAAATGGAGTATCAGAATTTACGTGCAGTTAAGCAATTACTTATTTTGGGAGCTTTAAAGCGTCTGCAAAGCAATACGGCCGACGCGGGAAGTGTCTGGGAGTATTGGCGACATATTTTTAAGGATATTGCCTAAAATATACGTAAAAATCAGTTTGGAGAATTTACGTGAGGTAAGTAATGGTTTTATGTACCTTGATTATCAGATACCTGAAAATTGGCCGTCTAAGCAAGCTAGCACGTAGGCTAGGCATGCTTTCTTAGTACTTACTAACACTACTCAATCGTACATATTTCCTGTGTCAGAAAATACGTAACCTCTGGTGGTCCTGGGATAAAAGTAATAAGAAAACCAGAAAAGAGCTGATAACTTCCAAACGGCTGAACCAATTTTTTTGGATTATAGCTAAGAACACTCTCGATCAAGCCACCTTTCAAATAAAAAAAACTAAATTAAAATCGGTTCATTCGTTTAGGCGCTACGAGGCCACAGACAGATACACAGATACACAGATACACAGATACACAGATACACAGATACACACGTCAAACTTATAACACCCCTCTTTTTGGGTCGGGGGTTAAAAAATGTTTTTCCTGGGTTATAGAACCCAAAACTCCTCGAACCCATGTTCACCTTTTAGATGACTTCTTACATCACCCGTTGGTGAATTAGGACACTAGGACAAAACTTCCGTCTCCTATGACAATGACGCGTCGCGCGGACGTGTTGTCCTATCCGGTCCTAGTCTGCCGAAGTTCTAAGTGTGCTTCTAGTCATTCATGCATAACACTTCGATTTGATTTGATTGAAAACGCGTAGAGTTGTGTCATAAGTATGTTCCAAGCACAAAACCTCTTTGACCAGTCATTATGCTGGAAGATTATAAAACGAATAGATTTTTTTACGATTACGACTTCAAAATGAACAATTTCGCTAAAGGGAAATCTGATGACTTCATTTCGTATTATGAGGGAGGTATGTTTCTGTAATTTACATATCTTTTTTGTAATATTCATTTGTGTTTACTATTATACCTAAATAGAATCATCGCTCGCGATAAGAGAGGTGTATTTCTGTCATTTACATTTTTTTTTGTAATATTCATTTCTATTTACTCTAAATTGAGTTATCGGAGGTAAAATAATATTAATATTCTGGAAAATTATGGACTTTCATACAAACTTTTATCCTTCATTTAACCCCCTTGGGGTTGGAATTTTTAAAAACCCTGAAGTACCTTTTTCTTAGTTTTAACTAAAAGCTCAAATACAATTTTCATAGGTATTATTTGAAAAATGACGGACTTTCATACAAAGTTTCACGCCCTATTCAACCCCTTTAGGGGTTGAATTTCCAACAAGTGTAAATTAAAAATTTATAACACCCCCGACAAGTGAAGGTTATAGTAACTAGAAAAGAGCTGATAACTTTCAAACGGCTGAACCGATTTTCTTGGATTATATATAGCTAAGAACACTCTCGATCAAGCCACCTTTCAAACAAAAAATAAAATAATTAAAATCGGTTCATTAGTTTAGGAGCTATGATGCCACAGACAGATACACATACACACAGATACACACGCCAAACTTATAACACCCCTCTTTTTGGGTTGGGGGTTAAAAATCCGTTCTAAAAATTTCATGTTTATAACCTCAGCGGTTTAGGCTGTGCGCTGATATATCGCAGTTATAATATACATACAGATGATATTTACAACAGTGAATGAATGAATTTTTCCACATTATCGACTTATCTATAGTAGGTACCTATAAAAAATTCTAACCAATATTTATTACTCTCATAATTTTCCTTATATTATTGAATACAATTTATTTCAGTTACCTAATACAAGTTTTGATGTGTGTTATTTTTATTGAAATATTTGTGAAGTATTTTTAACCCCCAATCCAAAAAGAGGGGTGTATCTGTGTATCTGTCTGTGGCATCGTAGGTCCTAAACTAATAAACTGATTTTTATATAATTTTTTTTTTGTTTCAAAGGTGGCTTGATCAAGAGTGTTCTTATAGCTATAATCCAAGAAAATCGGTACAGCCGTTTGAAAGTTATCAGCTCTTTTCTAGTTACTGTAACCTTCACTTGTCGGGGGTGATATAAATTTATAATTTACTCTTGTTTAAGGATTTAATTAAAGCTATGAGGCACATTTTTTCTATTTTGATGTGACATTAAAAGACTGCTTAGAAAAGAATTTCAATTATTTCATTTGTTCTATTTTCAATTTCAGGAATTCGTAATTGAATTACGGGTATATAATATAAGCTTTATTAAGTCTATATTTTTCTATGAGGCATCAAAGGAGAAAGAAATCTAATTACTTTACCAAGGTACCTAATTGGTTTTATGTTTAGTTTTATTAGGTTTACTATTATTTTTAACCCCAGACCCAAAAAGAGGGGTGTTATAAGTTTGACGTGTGTATCTGTCTGTGGCATCGTAGCTCCTAAACTACTGAACCGATTTTAATTTGGTTTTTTTTGTTTGAAAGGTGGCTTGATCAAGAGTGTTCTTAGCTATAATCCAAGAAAATCGGTTCAGCCGTTTGAAAGTTATCAGCTCTTTTCTAGTTACTGTAACCTTCACTTGTCGGGGTGTTATGAATTTTTAATTTACACTTGTAACAGCATGGAGTGTGGCGTAAAATGTGTAAACAGATGTAACGTCAGTGTCGACTCTATCTTCAATTCTTCGTTGCTCCCGATGCTGCTGAGTTTTGCTGTTGGTTTTCACTATCGAAAAGTCCTGTGGTAGGTATAGGCTCATTTTAAAGTCTTTTATTTTTAATCTTTTAAATCTCCTTTTCCCTATAATATTTTCAATTTTTTAATTATTCAAGGAACCCTAAAACAAATAGCAAGATTTGTGCTTGACCGCATTTCCTCCACAGTAGGATTTTCAAGATTGGAATGAAAATAAAACCTTATAACAAAACATTGCAGGCCTTTGTGAATACAGCAATAGAAAGAGATATTAAGTTTTCTTTGTAATCACTACTCCTAGATAAGACTAAGTTAAATTATTCTCTCATATTTAGAAAAAAAGTTAATTAACTTAGTAACCTACTAAGTAAATACATAAAAGAAAACTTAAGAGTTACAATAGGGTCTTTGACTATAGTAATAAAATGGTGTGATGTTTTGTTTATGGGGCTAGAATTAATTATTTGAAAAAAAAAAAACTAAAAAATTGCAAACTATTTGTCGTTTAGAAAATTATGTACTTACCTAAAAGAATATTTAGGTAGATTTTCTAACATTTTGCCATTATTTTCTTTTAGATCTCTATTAAGAGGGGTCCTCTCCGTCACTCGCTCCATACAAACGTAGTTCCAATTTCATTTGAATATTAAGCAACCAAAGTCCATGAAATTTTGCAGACATATTCTAGAAACTAATATCTATGTTTGTGGTTTTCCAGATTTCTGTTAAAATATTCAATTTCAAAGTTACGCGGTCTTAAAAATTTTCATACAAATCTTTGAGCCCCTGTAATTTTAAAACTACGAGTACATATTTTTAGAAAAATCTAAAACACCACAGGCACAGATATTAGTTTCTAGAATATGTCTGCAAAATTTCATGGACTTTGGTTGCTTAATATTCAAATGAAATTGGAACTACGATTGTATGAAGCGAGTGACGGAGAGAGTCCTGTTAATTAATACATTCTTAGCAAAACTACAGTCATTTGTACAGATGGCTCACTAATAAAAGCTAATTAATTATTATCTTTTTTTTCTATTCTTCAAGAAAATAAATAAAGTTAGCAATAACGTATATTATTTTGTTATCTATAATACCAACCGTGAGACAAGATTCACTAAGGTCAAATTCTGATTTATTTAAATCTTACAAGTGTTAGCTTTTCAAAAAAACTATTTAAAATTTAAAATAATAAAACAGATATTTGACTCATTTGACGTCACACGATCGCTTCCGAGCAGCCATCTTGAATCGATTTGTATAAATACGGCTGCTTGACGGTTTTTAAGCCAGTCTCGCTCCGACTCGAGACTCAACGACTATTAAATACTTTTGTATTTAGGTCGCCAATTTGATTGAGTGGTTGCAATAGCAATTGCGCCCCGGTCAAATTAATATTGCAGTTAGGTTATTTAAAGATTAAAACTCTTGATAAGCCTCTACGCGTTGTGGCTTATGTCCTCGCGCAAGCTTAATATGAAAGAACATTTAATAACTTATAAAAATAGTTAAATTATAACGCCCCTTTTGGTCTAAGCTTACAGTTCAGAAAGTGGGATAGAATTAACGCAAAAATCCACTTAAGCATACAAAATATAGTTCACAAATGAATATAGTTCGAAGTTAAGGGACAACCCTGGTCCTAGAATAAAATGTGTTGGGACAACCCTGGTCCACTCATCCCTTTAAGGGACAACCCTGGTCCTAGAATAAAAAGTGTTGGGACAACCCTGGTCCACTCATTCAACACCCTTTAACGGACAACCCTGGTCCTAGAATAAAATGTGTCAGGACAACCCTGGTCCCGTAGTATTACGAACAACCGTGCCCCTATTAGTATTCTGGACAACCTGGCCTAATATTTATTTTCGTCGCTCGAGGTCGAACGACCCAATTTGGATGGCCGACTGTTAGCTTTTCAAAAAAACTATTTAAAATTTAAAATAATAAAACAGATATTTGACTCATTTGACGTCACACGATCGCTTCCGAGCAGCCATCTTGAATCGATTTGTATAAATACGGCTGCTTGACGGTTTTTAAGCCAGTCTCGCTCCGACTCGAGACTCAACGACTATTAAATACTTTTGTATTTAGGTCGCCAATTTGATTGAGTGGTTGCAATAGCAATTGCGCCCCGGTCAAATTAATATTGCAGTTAGGTTATTTAAAGATTAAAACTCTTGATAAGCCTCTACGCGTTGTGGCTTATGTCCTCGCGCAAGCTTAATATGAAAGAACATTTAATAACTTATAAAAATAGTTAAATTATAACGCCCCTTTTGGTCTAAGCTTACACAAGGTCTTTTCAATAGATAGATTACCGTAATTAAGATAAGATTACATTACTTTACTATTTTTTATACATAAAGCAGAAATATTGATTCCTAATATTTTAATAAATGCGTGAATATTATTCCAAAAACTAATAACCGTTGAATATTTATATGCGACACTTTAAAACGATAAAACGCTACTTTAAAAGTATTATCACACTTGATATTATAACGCTACGACTATTTATTAGTGATCTAATAAAATTCTTATAGTTGTTAAGAAAATATTCCCTAGCGAGCTCCCCAGCACTTGCCATACACACGCAGAATTGTTCACATTTGGATACTAACCAATCAAACTAAATGAAATTCTGTAAATAATATATTCTAAAAACAAAGAGTTACATTATGCGTCTGTGGTTTATCAGATTTCCAAAAATATATAGTTGCAAAGTGATTTGCTCAAAGATTTGAATGTAAATTTTGTAATTTTAGAACTACTCATTTTTACTGAAATCTAGACAACCATAGACACGGGTATTCATTTCTAGAATGTGTCTACATAGTTTCATTGAGCGATTTATTATCTAATGAGGACCAAACAACATTTGTTTGAAACACACGAACAAATTGCTCTTAAACCGTTTACTATAAAATCACCACCTAACCTTAGGTGATGGTGAACGTCTCTCTTGCGAAGTATATACAGGGTGTTTGGTAATTAATATAAAATGACGACACGTACCCATGCTACTTTGATCTGATAAACACAATGCTGAAGTATAATGACGAAATAAAATGATAACCATACAAAATAAAATAAAAAAATATGTCAAAGTTTTCATGACCCTAACGTGCCCTAACGTTAGGGCCATAAAAAGTTGGACATAAAAATAAAAAAAAATTGTATGGAAATTTTTATAATTTTATTTCGTCATTTTACTTTAGACTTGTATTTATCAGTTCAAAGTAGCATAGGTACGTGTCGTCCTTATATACTAATTACTAGACTTGCAACGAATAGTATATTCGGCAGTATACCGAATACCGAATATTCGGCGAGGCCCCTGACCGAATAGCCGAATATTAGGCAAAAGTATTCGGCTGGATTTTTTTATTAAATTGGATTAAATTATGTACCTGTTTTATGTACCAATGACTACTTAATAAATGATTATAAAAGAAATGAGTACCTTACCCTTCTAAATTTTGATTACGACAAGAATTCAAATACATAGAATCCTCCATTTTTCCAACTCAGAAGATGATTATGTACCTGTGTTATGCACCAATGACTACTTAAATGATTATAACAGAAATGAAAATATGAATATACGTATATATTATCAATCGATTTTAATTTTTCATTTTACCAATTATTTCTCTATGACAAAATATATTATTTAAGTATTCGGTATTCGGCCGAATAATATGTAGATATTCGGTATCCGGCCGAATATAATAAAAGCAGCCGAATAGGCCGAATACCGAATAGTAACCGAATATTCGTTGCAAGTCTACTAATTACCAAACAGCCTGTATATTGTATTTTATTTATTTTTTATTTGTACCAGTAAGTTATAACAAATACATAAATTAATAAATATTTATTAACTTCACAAAACAGTGTTTACAAAATTTAGTTTAGTAGTAGTACCAGTAAGTAAAGAGAAAAAGAAAGAAAATTGTGTGCATGTAATGGTGTAATGTTATAATACCACACAATAAGTAAACGCAGCGTTAACTGCAGCTAGTATGAAACGCCCTTACATTTATATGATTTACAATTTAAATTTTTGCCGTTTCAATAATAAATATGTAGCTTGTAAAAAAACTTTCTCACAGAAAGTAGAGGAAATGATTTAAATCGTCGACGATGTGGCGCCGCGCTAGTATCGAAACTTGTTCCTAATAAAACCAGTTCATAGTAAAACTAACACCACAGTTTGACAATCATATCGTTAGTACAAGTTTTTTTCTACCATACAACACAATTTTACAATGGCAGCTTTAATCCTACAACCTTCGAGCCTCGATAGCTCAACGGTTGAAGAGCGGACTGAATTCTGAAAGGTCGGTGGTTCAAATCCCACCCGTTGCACTACTGTCGTACCCACTCCTGGCACAAGCTTTACGCTTTATTGGAGGGGAAAGGGGAGTATTAGTCATGATTAGCATGGCTAATATTTATTTAAAAAAAAACCATCAAGTCTGTGTGTGGTTAAATGAGTATATTACCTTCTTTAGATTAAACTTCTACTAAATTGATTGCTAATTTTAATTTATAGTCCAATAACTATCCTTACTTTATTACAATAGATACTAAGAGTTCACTGTTTGTGTCACCTAGTTGAACTGCACTTACCTATGCGATTTTTGACACTAGTTTCAATGGTTTAGTTCTTATAAGTACACGTTTTAGCTAGTTATAATCAATCCAGAATAAAAACTGGTTTAAATACTTAGTCTCTAGTGGCTTTTCCTTGACACATTAAGGATTAAAAAACCCAAAAAGCCGCTAAAAACACCCTTTATACTTAAAATGGATTGTTTAACGAATGGATTATGAACACTATATTATTTAAAATTTTCTTTCCTACTGGATGATTGTTAAACTATGGTTACACATGTTTAATCGGACGCTTCTAGGAAGTTCGGGTTATTATCGAGATCCAAATTAATAATTAGATCGGCGATATGTATCATAAAATTGTAATGTTTGCTCCGAGAGTTACAACTAACTGACTGTAAAGTGGCTAGTCATGTATCTCCAGATAACTACATACGAGTATTTAATACGACATGTAACAAGAGAGAGTTGTAAATGTAGATTCTTTATACAATAAAAATAACTAGAGGCACATTTAGCTAATCCTAATCCTAATATTATAAATGTGAAAGTGTGGATGTTTGGATGTTTGTTACTCAATCACGCAAAAACCACCGGGCGGATTTGGCTGAAATTTGGAATGGAGATAGAGTAAACCCTGGATTAACACATAAGCTAATCTTTATCCCGGAAAATCAAAGAGTTCCCGCGGGATTTTATTAGTTAATAGCTTAGTAGTTAAGACAGTGGCCTCCTATTCTACAGGCCCAGACCCTTTTTACCCGATTACGGCAAAGAAAAAAGGAAGGGTTATGATTTTAGCAGTCCATGTATGTATGTGTTTGTATCAGATTGTGTGTTCCACCATAACGCCTAAACTACTGGACCGATTTTGATGAATGAGCTGTCAATCAAATCGTTATTAGGGTCCGGGTGGTGAGAGTACATTTTATACGAAAATATCTAAATCAAAGAGATTCCACGGAATTTATTAAAGGCCCATCCGTTTAACCTATTTTTATGTTTGGTACAGAGATAGTGTACACCATAGGCTACTTTTATCACGTGAAAATCCACGTAGACAAAATCGCGAGCCTCATCTAGTAGGACTCTTCTCAGACTTGGGCGCGTTTGGAACCCTCGTAGCTTTATTTTTAAGTTAACGTAATTAATTCATTATTTGTCAATCAGAAAGAGTATAATAGTACCCAATTTGAATAAATGACTTTGACTTTACAATTATAACATCTAAAATCTAAATTATTAAAATAATGAACCTAAAACTAAAAACCTTAAAAAATATAATAAAATAACTAAAATAAATTATTGAAGGAAGTCCCTTTAGGCAAGGTTCCGAAAATACTTTGACTTTGACTTATATCAATACACACTATTGATTGGCCCTCTGATCATATATGGAGATGTCTATTAGCATCGATGCTAACGGTTTTGGTTCTATCAAAACAAATCAATCTGTACTCAGTGTTTCACCTGCGTGTTTAAGAGGGCTCTCTCCGACACTCGTTTCATACAATCGTAGTTCCAATTTCATTTGAATATTTTAAGCAACCAAAGTCCATGAAATTTTGCAGACAAATTCTAGAAACTAATATTTATGTCTGTAGTTTTCCAGATTTCTGTTAAAATATTCGGTATCAAAGTTACGCGGTCTTAAAAAATTTCATACAAATTTTTGAGCCCCTGTAATTTTAAAACTACATATTTTTAGAAAAATCTTAAACACCACAGACACAGATATTAGTTTCTAGAATATGTCTGCATTTCATGGACTTTGGTTGCTTAATATTCAAATGAAATTGGAACTACGATTGTATGAAACGAGTGACGGAGAGAGCCCTGTTAAATGATATCCGTATGTCAATAATGTGTTACAAGTCATTTATCATTCTGTTTTATAAACCAGTAGTCAAGTAGTCATATCAAACTTATCAAGCAACTGTGTTTACATCATCGATATACCTATAGAACCCCCTTATAAACAAGTAATTTAAAAAGATTTAAGACATTAAATATCACTTGTTTTAACGGTTAAGGGAAAGATTTTAATTTAGTTTTTTTTTTTGTTTGAAAGGTGGCTTGATCGAGAGTGTTCTTAGCTATAATCGAAGAAAATCGGTTCTGCCGTTTGAAAGTTATCAGCTCTTTTCTAGTTACTGTAACCTTCACTTGTCGGGGTGTTATAAATTTTTAATTAACACTTGTTATAATATATTATGTCCTATCTACTGTCTAAAAATTTGTGTCTTTACCAGCTACGGAATTCATATTTGACCGGTTTTATGTACAAAACACGAAATCAATTAAATTAGAATCATCAATTTAGCCGATTAATTCAGATATTAGTAATAATAAGTCATAACTAATAATGACGGTGCTTAATTAAATTAACATCACAAGTTTATATTAGTGTGGAACTTGGGTTTGTGGTGCATAATCAATACATATTAACGCCTCTATTTGTTTGAATAATTTTATACAATTAAGCGTTGTTATTGTGAACATGAAAAGAATAGCTGGCTGAGTATGTCGTAAGCTTCTTCTCAGATCAGGGCGTGTTTGGAACCCTCGTAGGTGCGTGCGGATGAATGCGAAACAATTCTTCTGGATAGGGTCTAAACTAAAACTTTCCAACATTTACGTGCCGCCAAGTGTACCTAAAACCTGTCGTTTAGAAAAAAAAAATTGCGGTCAATCACTTAGCTGTCCTCTATTATTAGATATCTATGAAAAAGAACAGGTTTCTCCAAATATCTACCAAAATACTCGTTCTATTGTCATCAACTTATACAGAAACGGTATATTTCGTAGCGGCTTCCTTTATTCAATGATGCATGAAACTGTACGGCGAGCAATTGTTCATTCTTACCGTGGAGTGACATCAATCGATCGTGTTCTTAACCCCCTGTATCTGTGTATCTGTCTGTGGCATCGTAGCTCCTAAACTAAGGAACCGATTTTAATTTAGTTTTTTTTGTAGACTTTCACACGCCATAGTCTTGCACCGCCCGCCTTAATCCAGTGGCTCCCTGCGTCTCGTCTAGTCTCGTCTATCCATGTAGTTGGAGATCATCATCAAAGTTGTGCTTTCAAGTGCGAAGTTGCCATAAGAATAGAATAGAATAGAATAGATTTTTATTCAAATAAACTTTTACAAGTGCTTTTGAATCGTCAAAATAATTTACCACTGGTTCGGAATGCCGTTCCTAGAGAAGAACCAGCAAGAAACTGCTCTTTTCAACATTACACCTTCGGATCCCAACGTCTATCTTTTTTCTGACCAATTGTACGCTCCCTATAATTGGCACTCCAGTTTCGGTAACCCGTTATGCCATATCAGTTCCTCTGGTTCTCCTACGAGAACTAATTATTTTTTTATAGTTCCTGAAAAAACATGATTGCATGAAACCCAGGATCCAGTTTTCAGTTGTAAAAATTTATTTTAGAGACCAATTACTGCACTAATTGACGGAAATCTTCACGCGTTGTATTTTTAGAAACGAGGATGCCGTAATTCAATGAATTTTTAAATTGAATCGCGAAATATCACGGAAATAAAGTAAAGAAAATTCGAATGCGAACATTCCTATACCAATTGCGAATCTATCAATGGAGAAACTTAACAAAAAGGAACGACGAGTAAAAAGCAGAATACTTGTCACAGAAAAATCTGTACAAAAGTTTACGAAGCAAATTGTATTTTTCACTAAGACAATAAGAGTATCGTTGTAGCATAAAATTGAGTTGAAGGATTCGTTTCCAACAAACGGAAAACAGCCAAATAGAGTTTCATACAAAAATAGTGGAAAAAAGCACTCGACTTCAATATTATAATCTAGATGACGCCCGCAAATTCGTCCGCGTAGAATCAGGATATTTTAATTCCCGTGACAATCGTTGATTTTCCGGGATAAAAGTAATCTATATTCATATGCGAGATCCAAGTAATCTGTGTACCAAATAGATGATGTTCATGACTTCATTCACTTGGCATTAGGTTTTTTAAAACTCCGTGGAAACTTTAATTTTCTGGGACAATAGCCTGTCCATCCCCGAGATGCAAGATATCTATTAACCTTTCGTCAAAATCGGTTAAACGGGTTGGCTGTAAAAAGATAGCATTTGTGTGGACAGACAGACAAACACACTTTTGCATTTATAATATTAAGAGTAAGTATAGGGTTCTTAATATTATTAATGAAAAATCACATGGGACCCTTTGATTTTCCGGGATAGAAATTGGCCATGTCACTTTCCAGGTGATAATGCAATGCGTCGATCCATTGCTAGTCAAGTATAACCAAATAATTAATATCCCTATAGTGCATGAGCAAGGTGTTGACACAATCATTGTTAACACAGTGCGTTCTGTTTCTTCAACAAACATATCCCGTTCATTGTGCATATAGACGACATTAGCATATTGATTGGAACAGCTCACCCCGGCGTATCAAAACAAATCAATCGATGCTGACGGGCGACCTGTGTGTTCAGTGATACCTGCTTGTTTACCAATAATGTAATACATTACTCGCATACAAATATCACTTATTTATCACCATATTGCCTGAGCTTTTTGGAAATTCAAGTTCAAATTCAAATTCAAATTATTTTTATTCAAGTAAACTTTTACAAGTGCTTTCGAATCGTCAAAATTATCTACCACTGGTTCGGAATACCGTTCCTACCGAGAAGAACCAGCAAGAAACTCGGCGGTTGCTCTTTTCAAGTATTCAATTTACAATAATATGCCATACTGTATACAAGCAATTGCAGCGCCGTGTATTGCTGGAGCGAGTCAGATCCAAGCTTTTTTGTCATTTACATAATCTTCGATTGTATAATAAGCTTTTTTGAGGAGCATACTTTTAATAGATTTTTTAAACTTGTGTAAAGGCAAGTCTAAAATTGATTGTGGAATTTTATTATAAAATATTACACTCATTCCCACAAATGACTTTCCCACTTTCCTGAGGCGGAGCGTAGGAAATGCGCGGAGATATAGGATTTCCATAAACCGCGCAGGAACTCTTTGATTTTTCTTGATAAAAAGTGGCCTGTAGTACTCCCCAGGTCTTAACTACAGGTAAAACATACAAAATATCAGATCTAACCGTTGCTACGTAAGTGAAGGAAAAACTAAAAAAACCGGCCAAGTGCGAGTCAGACTCGTGGACTGAGGGTTCCGTACTCAGATTTTTTTCCAACATTTTGCACGATAAATCAAAAACTGTTATGCATAAAAATAAATAAAAATCAGTTTTAGAATGTACAGGTAAAGCCCTTTCATATGATACCCCATTTGGTATAGTTATCTTACTTTGAAAATTGAAACACATTTACATTCATTCACTATTTCAATTATTTTTTCTGTGACGTAACCACAGATTCACGGTTTTCGGATTTTTTCCTTTACTTGTGCTATAAGACCTACCTACCTGCCAAATTTTATGATTCTAGGTCAACGAGAAGTACCTTTTAGGTTTTCTTGACAGACACGACGGACGGACGGACGGACGGACAGACAGACAGACAATAAAGTGATCATATAAGAGTTCCGTTTTTCCTTTTGAGGTACGGAACCCTAATAAACCAACAAATAAACACAATTTCCCATTTATAACATGGGTAGTGATAGTGATTCTAAAGGGAAAATTAACCCTTCATAATCAAATCATTTTAGGTATGGCGCAAGTCCCACGTTCCCGGATTACAATCGTTTTGTCCCGGTGGGTACAGAGTGAACGGTCAAAAGGATTAAATCTGTATAAATTAATTAGCCCCTTCGTTGGGTCTTTGACCTTTGTAATCAATACAACAGATATTATACTTAGCTATAATCCAAGAAAATCGGTTCAGCCGTTTGAAAGTTATCAGCTCTTTTCTAGTTACTGTAACCTTCACTTGTCGGGGGTGTTATAAATTTTTAATTTACACTTGTCCTACTAATATTATAAACGCGAAAGTTTGTAAGTATGTATGTATGGATGGGTGTATGTTTGTTACTGTTTCACGAAAAAACTACTGGACGGATTTGGCTGTTTGGAATGAAGATAGATTATACCCTGGATTAACACATAGGATACTTAATATCCTGGAAAATTGATGAGTTCCCACGGGATTTTTAAAAACGTTTATCCACGGGAACGCAGTCGTGGGCATCAGTAAGTGTGTAATGAAATGAAAACCAAACTATCTTTGTTTGAAGCTCACTACGAATAAATTCCTTTTTAACCCCCGACCCAAAAAGAGGGGTGTTATAAGTTTGAAGTGTGTATCTGTGTATCTGTCTGTGTCATCGTAGCGCTTAAACGAATGAACCGATTTTAATTAAGTTTCTTTTGTTTGAAAGGTGGCTTGATCGAGAGTGTTCTTAGCTATAATCCAATTAAATCGGTTCAGCCGTTTAAAAGCTATCAGCTCTTTTCTAGTTTTCTTATAGTGGTTTTTGTTCTGTTCATCACCACCGAACCTTATGTCCCTCTTACAAAGATAGTTGCAATAATAATATATCTAAATCAACGGTTATACCCAAACAAGTAGAAACAATACTAACAGCGTTCTTTATCATTGTCGTAAAATATATCTGCGAAGTAAATCTTTATTTGAATAGTAACAAGAGTTTATGACCTCTGAGATACATGAAATGGTGTTGTAAAGACAATCGGGGGAGCAGAGGAAATGGCAGTGTAGACAAAGAAGGTAAAATGAAGTTCTTGTTACGGATTTCATTTTATTTTGAAGCAGACTTTATAAAACAGGGGTGTTATAAGTTTGACGTGTGTATCTGTGTATCTGTCTGTGGCATCGTAGCTCCTACACTAATGAACCGATTTTAATTTAGTTTTTTTGTTTGAAAGGTGGCTTGATCGAAAGTGTTCTTAGCTATAATCCAAGAAAATCAATTCAGCCGTTCGAAAGTTATCAGCTCTTTTCTAGTTATTACTGTAACCTTCACTTGTCGGGGTGGGTTCATCAATTTCCCCATTCGAGTTTTCGTATATTATAATCGCATTGTTCTACCTATTTGAGATCTTTAAAGGAAAATAAGTTTAAAAAATAATTCCAGTACAAAAATTAGGATAGACTGACCAATTTTATTTTATTTTGTATATGAATTTATTATTAACTATTTGTAGAACTAAGAAATGTTATTAAGTAGAACATAGATCAATCATATCATATCATATACATATCATATCATATATCATAATTATATCATAAACATTTATTTTGCTAGAACATGGTAGGTACATTCATATTATTTACCTTGGTTTTAAAAATGAGATAAAATCGCATATCCTGCCAAGCTTGGCGTGCAAAATTGAATCCAGTCCAGCATCTCATGTTATATCTTGACATATTATGTGATCATACAAAAATATTAATTTTATTCTATGCATTATTTACAACTTTTCATTACGCAATCACATATCCTGCCAAGCACGGCGTGCATTGAACCCAGCATCTCATCTGAAAAAGATAAAAAGTATGAAAGTTCGTCATGTTTAATCGACTTCAACAAGTGTAAATTAAAAATTTATAACACCCCGGACAAGTGAAGGTTACAGTAATAACTAGAAAAGAGCTGATAACTTTCAAACGGCTGAACCGATTTTCTTGGATTATAGCTAAGAACATTCTCGATCAAGCCACCTTTCAAACAAAAAAAACTAAATTAAAATCGGTTCCTTAGTTTAGGAGTTACGATGCCACAGACAGATACACAGATACACTCGTCAAACTTATAACACCCCTCTTTTTTGATCGGGGGTTAAAAACAGGAGGAAATTCTCAAATTGACGCGTATTTTTCATATTCATAGCTATGAAAATTGGAATTTCGTGTTTTGAGCAAAAATTATAAAACGCGTAAGTATTTCAGGATTTTTGAAAATTCCAACCCCTAACTGATTTTCTAAAATTTTACTCTGTGAAGCATTTAAGAAATATAGAAGCGTGAGGATCTAAATAATATGATAGAAATAGTATGTTATATTTTGCGTCTTTGGTTTGCGGGAATCAGCTGAATGATGAATAGTATCTGTTATGCAAACGCAATGCAAAAAGTCTACTTTTGGAATAACTTATACTAGAAAGACTAACTACTAATTATTTCGAAAGACTAAAACGAAACTAAATCAACACTAAAAATGCATTGTGTGCGGCTTTTTCGATCAACTTTATAACTTGATAGCCATTTTTGTCCAGTTTAACCATATATTTACTACTTAACTTAAGATTTAGGTAAAAACAGATTATTTAAGTTGATATTTTCATATATCAGATTTGATAGCAAATACCTATCATCCATCCTTATTTATTACGTTTTTAATAAAAATACCAAAGAAAGGTCTGTCTGGCAATTTAATAAATCTTTGACGGTCAAAGAATTCAATTTAGGTAGGTACGGAGTTTGATTATACTTACATTAATTTCCTATCGCTTATCGTTAATCGAATGGAATTTCTATTAAATTGTGTTATTATTTCATTAAGCCGAAACAAAATAAATCACTATCCCTTACTGCCCATATTATGAACTAGCTGATGCCCGCAGCTTCGCCCGCGTGGATTGGTCAGATTCCCTGCAGCATCAGGATTGAGGAGTTGGAATCCAATTTTTTTATGAAACAATGTCGCAAAGTTCCTCTATCGATTAAAAAAGAAATGACGCAAATCGGTTCAGAAATCTCGGAGATTTCGGTGTACATAGGTAGAAAAACACAACTCCCTTTTTGAAAGTCGGTTAAAAAAGTAGCCTATGTTACTCCCTGGTCAATTCTCTACTTGTCTGTGAAGATCCCGTCAAAATCGGTTCAGCCGTTCCGAAGATTAGCCTTTTCAAACAGACAGACAGACAGACAAAAATTTTAAAAACGTGTGATTCAGTTATAGTATCGTTCAAATAACCATATGACCTTAATATGCGGCAGTTATTTCGATATTACAGACAGACACTCCAATTTTATTTATTAGTATAGATGCGAAAGTGTGGTTGTTTGTTGGTTTTTTGGTTTGTCCTTCAATCAAGTCGCAACGGAGCAGAGGATTGACGTGATATTTTGCATTTTCCCATCGGGATTTGCAAAACAAATCCATGCGACCGAAGTCGCGGGTATCAGCTACCTAGTTTCCAATAAATGAGTAAGTTATCTGATTTAATCAGTATTGCTTCAAGTATTAGTTCAAATGCTAGCACTCTTGTATGAATGGTCTGAGCATGGATACTTTGAATTTCGAATCTCAAGTGTCATCGTAAACGGAGCAGACTATTTGGCATGCAGATAGCTGTTATGTCGTAGACATCCGCTAAGAAAGGATTTATGAAAATTAAATTCCTAACAGGGTAAAAATATGTGTAACGACACGCGGGCCATTTATTTATTTATTTATTTATTGTATTTACAATATTCTAAAACTATTTACATTGAATTCTTAGCGCCCTGAAGTCTTGGCGACTTGTCTGGGCGCTGCACATTCCTCTAAAAATTAACTGTATGATATACGGGTGAGACTACTCAGTACACTCAATACCATATTATGTCGGTATAAGATAATATTATATTATGCAAGTTAGTGGTTGTATTTTCAAAAATCCTTGCTCAGCGGACGCTTACGTCATAATAGCTATGTATCTGCATGCGAAATTTCAGATTAATTCGTCTGAAATTTCTTTAATTAATCTGTGCATTGATGGATCAGCCAGTGCGTTGATAGATCAGTCAGTCAGTCAGCTTTTCCTCATATAAATGTATAAGTATATAAGTATAAGATAAGACAAGATATAAGACAAAATCAGAAGCACGGACTAGTCAGTAAATAATTCACACCGTCTCTACGAAGTCTCATAAAAAAAGATAGGAAAAAATCACGGACAAATCAACAGGTTGTCGGTCGGTCGGTGGTCAGGTTTTTTCTCTTTTTATCCCTCAGCCGTTCTGGGAACGGATGTCGTTGGACGTCCGTGACGTAACTCGCTTTGACTGTCTGTTTACTAGTGAAGGTAACTACCTTTATGGAATAACTAGCCGGTGCTCGCGACTTCGTTCGTTTCTTCTTCGTTTTAAAAATCCCATGGGAACCCTTTGGTTTTCCGGGACAAAATGTAGCCTGTGTGTTAACCAAGAGTATCTATCTCCGTTCCAAATTTCAGCCAAATCCGTCCAATAGATTTTGCGTGAAAGAGTAACAAACATACGCACTTAACCTTTATAATATTATACTAGAGGACTACCTAGAGGATGCCCGTGGCTTCGTCCGCGTGGATTAAGGTTTTTTATGAACCCGTGGGAACTATTAGATTTTCCGGGATAAAAAGTTGCCTATGTCAATTACAGGGAGGTAAGCTACCTCGGTACCAAATTTCATACAAATCGGATAAGCGGACGGGTCTTTGGGAATTCCGTGGGAACTGTTTGATTTTCCGGGATAAAAAGTTGCTTATGTCCATCCCCGGAATATAAGCTAACTCTGTACAAAATTTCAAATACTCAAAATTTAAAAAGCGCCTGACACAAAAACCTCTATAAGAAAACTAAAAAAGAGCTGATAACTTTCAAACGGCTAAATCGATTTTCTTCGATTGTAGCTAAGAACACTCTTGATCAAGCCACCTTTCAAACAAAAAAAAAAACTAAATTAAAATTGGTTCATTAGTTTAGGAGCTACGATGCCACAAACAGATACACAGATACACACGTCAAACTTATAACACTCCTCTTTTGGGGTCGGGGGTTAAAAATATATTCTATTCTATTCTACTAGGCTATTATGACTAAGCCTTTTCATATAAATAGGGTTTCCGTCAACACACCATAATTGCCACCGTTATAATATTATGCATATACAGGATGCAACCAGAACGCTAACGAAAACTTAGTGTTATAATTATATGCCAATAACCATTAGCCTTATCTTGTAGTTTTAGTGATTCAGTATTTTTCAAAACCCGCATTGTACTTATAGCTCGCAAAACTCATATCAATGCCCCATATACGACGCGGCATTGACTTTGAGTGACCTATTTACGGAACGTTCGTCGACCTTTAGCGTCAGTCAGATGTTTTATTTGCAATATATTGTGAGCTTTTAAACAATACAGGTTTTCTGAATATTTTTCTCGTGGTTTTTTATGATTCACTTCGTTTTTGGTAGCGCTTTAACCCGCATTGTACTTATAGCTCGCAAAACTCATATCAATGCCCCACCTACGACGCGGCATTGTCTTTGAGTGACCTATTTACGGAACGTTCGTTGACCACTAGCGTCAGTCAGATGTTTTATTCGCAATATATTGTGAGCTTTTAAACAAAACAGGTTTCTAAATATTTTTTCTCGTGTTTTTTTAATGGTTCACTTCGTTTTTGGTAGGGTTCTGGTGGCACTCTGTATGTATAGATTTTCCGTCAACACACCATAATTGCCACCGTTCAAATATTATGTAAATATAAACAATCCAGTTCTGAACATCGCATTATGTGCTCAACACACTTGTGTGAGCATATTTATCAAGTTAAATTCACTTGACAGCTTAGAAACTAGGAGCTCCATGAATATTATATAGCAAAGACACATGTATGTTGAGAAGTTTTATAAACGAGTAACTCGAGTTTCTTGTTGGCTTTTCAAAGCAAGACATATTCGTAGTACTTACGTAAAAAATATTGTTTAAAAAAATACAAAACACTAATTATATCCATACCAATATTATAAATGCGAAAGTGTGTCTGTCTGTTTGTCTGTCTGCTACGTTTTCACGGCCCAACCGCTGAACCGCTTTTGATGAAATTTGGATTAAAAAAAAATTAATCCTTTTGTTTCTTAGAAAAGATTAACTACTTGCAAGACGGGCGTTCTGGGTAGTTCTGGCACGTGGTGGTAGTGAAGAGTTTCTGTTATTTTCACAAATTTTAAGTGTGACAAGCACAGTGATGTTTCTAGCATTCCAACGTACAAAAAACTAGCAGTTTAACTAGCAGCATGATAATCTTCAAAATTATTTTGAATTAAACTAATCTACTGAAATGCACCTTGACATGAAAAAACGATTATAATACCAGAATTACGAAACAAAGAGTAACTCATTTGAATTGGCATTAAATCAGCAAGTTTTTCTAATACAGGGTCATTTTTCCGTAGTACATTTTTTTTTCACAGTGCGCTTTTAAGAGGACTCTCTCCGTCACTCGTTTCATACAATCGTAGTTCCAATTTCATTTGAATATTAAGCAGCCAAAGTCCATGATATTTTGCAGACATATTCTAGAAACTAATATCTATGTCTGTGGTTTTCCAGATTTCTGTTAAAATATTCGGTTTCAAAGTTACGCGGTCTTAAAAAATTTCATACAAATCTTTGAGCCCCTGTTATTTTGAAACTACATATTTTTAGAAAAATCTAAAACACCACAGACACAGATATTAGTTTCTAGAATATGTCTGCAAAATTTCATGGACTTTGGTTGCTTAATATTCAAATGAAATTGGAACTACGATTGTATGGAGTAAATGACGGAGAGAGCCCTGTTAAAGTGATACTTAATTTTTGGTAACGCTTTAAAAGTTTTGGAAAAAAATTAATTGCTCTTCTAATTTGGTAGCCAGAGCCTCAATAGAAGGTTTGTAGGGCTGATACATTATCTAGTAATGACACAACATCGTTTGTTTTATTGTTTTTTATCACATTTTTTTTTATTAGTGTAATTGTTAAAAAACCCAAAAATGTTCATAACTTTTAGGGCAATTTAAATATGGCCATGCTGTAGAATTTTTTTTTGCTGGAAATGACCTCCTCTATCTCCCTATTGCGTTTGATCCCACGACTTTTTGACCATCCTGTATAACACCATGGGGTTATTCAAGAGCGAACCTACAAATTCCTGCCTGCCGGCAACGCATTGGCTGTTCCTCTGGTGCTGCAAATGTTCATGGGCGGCGGTAATCACTTAACATCAGGTGACTCGGCTGCTCGCTTGCTCGCTATTTTATTTATTTTTTAATGTAATTACTACGCAAAATACAAGTAATGCGCTATATATTACACTAATTTATGCAATGGCCAATCTGAGAATTCTTTTCCGGTCCGGTCAATCTGCATCTTATAATAATATGGTCACCCGAAACCTAAATCAGTCTCCCAAGCACATAATCGCTTGTAGTCTAATTAATTGGATGCCAGTTAATTATAATTAACAGGATTTGATGACAAGCCGATTTCTAACCAAACTGTTGTTGTATCGGGTAGTTAAGGGCTTATTAAAGTAAATTCGTGATTTGATCAAACATCCATATAAATGTAACCAGGTTTATTTTTATGAGTCAGTACGTCAGATAAGACGAATCCAACAAGCTAATTAGGTACGCAATTAATTAAGTCTATGTTTGTTTGTCAATTAAAATGTTTATCTGTCGAACGTCTTAAATATTATAATGGAAAACGTATTTTTAACCCCGACCCAAAAAGAGGGGTGTTATAAGTCTGACGTGTGTCTGTGTATCTGTCTGTGGCATCGTAGGTCCTAAACGAATGAACCGATTTTAATTTAGTTGTTTTTTGTTTGAAAGGTGGCTCGATCGAGAGTGTTCTTAGCTATAATCGAAGAAAATCGGTTCAGCCGTTTGAAAGTTATCAGCTCTTTTTTAGTTTTCTTATAGAGGTTTTTGTGTCTGGGGTTTTTTAAATTTTGAATTATTTGAATTTACATTATGAGATAACGGGAGCGGATGATGTACGATCAATTGTAACAATATCAATATTACAATTTTTGTCCGGGTAAGTGTTATGCCTTAGAACCCAGCTAGTCCAATCTTCGTATGATGTAGGTATGATAATATATACTTTATTGCACCATGAAACACAAATGACAGGTTGTATCTTGCAACTTGTCTATATTGCTAGATATAATATTATAGTGTTAGAGAAAACTTCGTTAGTGAGATCTATGGAAGCAGATTGCAGACCTTATACATAAACTACTGTACATAAAAAAAAATACAATTATAACAATGAAACTAAATTTTACCGTGGTTCAAATTCAAATTCAAAATATTTTTATTCAATTTGACTTTTACAAGTTCTATTCAATAGTCAAAAGCATCTACCACTGGTTCGGAATGCCTTTCCTACCGAGAAGAACCAGCAAGAAACTCGGTGGTTGCTGTTTTCAAAGATTTGATAATATACAATATTATGCCATGTATAAAAGTAGTAGGTATATTGAAGAGCTTTGGTTATGGAAATTTATGTTGTTTTATTATGTAGGTTTATCATCTCTTTATTTAAAACCCCAACGCAAAGGCTTACCCAAATCAGCGGTAATAAATAATTTATTCGAATTCAACCCTTTTCATTCACTCGTATCTTATTCAATTTGCCCAATTAAGTACGTTATGTGCGCTGAGAATATTTAATAATGTACGCCGGTCAATTACAAAGTCCGTCGTTATTTTAGGGTTAATTGGCAACAGCATTACTTGGGCGTGTAATATAAAAATATTTTTTTTTTTAAATTTTTTTTTCAAATCATATTCATACTTTTCAAAGCAAACCCAAGCTAAATTTTGCTGTGTGCCATAATATCTATTCAGCAAACAAGAAGATAAGTAAAAGTAACAGTAAAGTAAAGATAATAAGTAAAAGTGTGATGGCTCAACTGAAAAAGCTTTAGTAACTAACTACATACATAGTTGATGAAAAATAATTGAAAGGAATTTCAGAACCAAATCCAATTAAGCAAGCAAATTGAAAAATAATAATCAAACTCACAAAATTAATGAAAATACATTTTATATTGTTTTCAAGTATGGATAAGTTCGTGTCGATTTCCGAAGGCCGCAAGCGCCCCAATTAACAGGGTTCTCTCCATCACTTACTCCATACAATCGTAGTTCCAATTTCATTTGAATATTAAGCAACCAAAGTCCATGAAATTTTGCAGACATATTCTAGAAACTAATAACTATGTCTGTGGTTTTCCAGATTTCTGTTAAAATATTCGATTTCAAAGTTACGCGGTCTTAAAAATTCACATACAAATCTTTGAGCCCCTGTAATTTTAAAACTACATATTTTTTAGAAAAATCTAAAACACCCCAGACACAGATATTAGTTTCTAGAATATGTCTGCAAAATTTTATGGACTTTGGTTGCTTAATATTCAAATGAAATTGGAACCACATTTGTATGAAACGAGTGACGGAGAGAGCCCTGTTAATACGTCGCCGCTATTTTATTTGCGTACCAATCCCGAAATCGGATACATTCTCACAAAAACGAAAACGTTATTTCAATTTGTAGGCGATTGATTCAATTCCCAACCCTATATCACTTTATAATAAGTGTCATGAGCACGGACATTGAACGAC
This sequence comes from Maniola jurtina, assembly GCF_905333055.1. Lineage (NCBI taxonomy): Eukaryota > Metazoa > Arthropoda > Insecta > Lepidoptera > Nymphalidae > Maniola > Maniola jurtina. Next base: position 3,931,980 of record NC_060053.1, read on the forward strand.
TCGCCGCATTCAAAATAGCCGTATCCTTCTATATTTAAATACTAAAAGCTTAGTATAAGTTTGCACGTCTCGAAAACTTTGATAGATTTGTTAGAATGAAACAACTTCAAAATTAGTTAAACCAAATTTGCCATATTTTGAGCTTTGATTTCGGTCATTTACAATACGTAGCTTATTTTGAGCATCTACTGCCAGTGCTCCAAGCGAAAACTTCACGTAATTAAGACTAATCAGCTTTGAATTCAGCAGCCTATAAGATACTATAAACATTAGTTACATTCATATAGCAACATAGTTTTACTGTAACATTTATCCTTTTGAAAACGTTGACTTCAGAATTGCTTGCTGGCTAAAATCTGTTTACCAAAAGGTTGATAGAGTTTTGAAATTTAAAATGTTTTATATACAAACCTTAAATTAGCCTATTTGTAAAAAAAAAATACATATTAAATTTGAATTCAAAAGTCGGCAGTTTAAGAACTTTAACTATACTTCAAAATAAAGAACCCAGGATGATTTTATTCTGAAATCATGGTCTTTTGAGATTCGAAATCTATTAACGTTGTCGAGAAATACAACTCGTGCTAAGCGTGCTGACATCCCATTCGACGCCCGGAAGCAGCCTGCATTCTACATGTTTTATTGACGCTAATGTCTTCAACTGATAGTCAGGATCAAGTTTTACAGCCTTTTAAGATGGGAATACTAGTATCAGATCAAAAACTAGTAGGAAAACCGGCGGAAATTCAAATTGAAAACGTGAATACAATAAAGGATTTCTATATAAATCATCTTCGTTGTCAATCAATAGATAGAAATAGATGTGTCTTGATATAAGTGTTTTGTAAGGACTGCCATTTGATGCGGTCTTGTACCACACTTGTACCATGTAAGTATACCTATTAGGTGTTCATGTGATTCGTTCAAAATGGTCTATCCACCTAGTGGGTGGTCGGCCGACGCTTTCCAATGTGAAGGAGCAATTTCTGCTCCTTGGGACTTCAACATCTATCGGTTCTTTGAACCTACCCACCCATTGCCACTTCAGCTTCGTAACAGTGGCGTTCAGCTATATCAATTACTCTGATTCTTCAATTTTTGACGTGACAACGTCTTATAATTCGATAGAGCCGGCTGCACGCACGAAAAAACATGACTCATGCGGCGTTACCTCGCTCTGAGGCGTTCCATGTAAAGCTTGAAGTGCAAGCGAGAGCGCAGAACGAGCGACAAAGAAGCACAATCGGCCTTTGTTATCACGTTCAATTATCGTCAGTAAACCGACTTTACAGACAACCAATTTTTTTTTATAAATCTGATTCTTTTATCTTCTGATTCTTTTATCTATCTGATTTTTTTTTATGGGTTTTTGCTTGACTGCAATCATACCAAGCAGGAGATAATGCAGCCTAAGGTGGAGCGCGCCTGCCCAGAAGGTGCCTATTCACTCTGCTTTTGAAGGTACCAATATTGTAGCTAGCGGGAAAAAACGGAAGCCGGAAGGGCATTTCATATTCTGGCAGTGCGTATTAGAAACGAGGAAGCAAATCGCTTCGTACGAGTCCGTGGGCTTTTTTCTTCTAAGGATAAACTCAGAGCATACGCTCCAACGCTCACTGACTCTTAGCTTTCATATTATAATGAGTCCAAAGTGAGCGATCGTAAATCGCCAAAAAAAAAAAATAATGCGCACCTATGCTTCAAACTTTCAAATAAACTATCACATGGTATGACGGCATTGGCGAGATAGTCTGTTGTCTAGACTCTAGACAAAATATTTAAGAGGGGTCTTTCCGTCACTCGCTTCATACAAACGTAGTTCCAATTTCATTTGAATATTAAGCAACCTTCAACCTTCCTTCCCTTCCTTACCTTCAGTAACTAGAAAAGAGCTGATAACTTTCAAACGGCTGAACTGATTTTTTTGGATTATTGCTAAGAACACTCTCGATCAAGCCACCTTTCAAATAAAAAAGCTAAATCAAAATCGGTTCATTAGTTTAGGAGCTACGATGCCACAGACAGATACACAGATACATCCGTCAAACTTATAACACCCCTCTTTTTGGGTCGGGGGTTAAAAATACAAGCGTTGTTAAAGTATTTAAAGTGTGTAATTATGTACTGCTCGTAGGATTTTTGTGTCAAGTTCTGACATTTGTTTCTAGATCAAGGTGAAGGGCGTTGCAGCCGTAAAAACAGCTTTTATTTTACATTTTAATTTAATTAGCTGCAACATCTAGGTAGCATCGTTCGCGAAGGTTTACTTATTTTTTTATTTAATTCAAATTAGACCTCTATGATTTTTTGGGTTTAAAAGTAGTCTGTATCCGTCTCCTGCATTAAAGCTATCTATAGTACGCGACAGGAAAGGCGGGGGGACCACCCGAATGCTATCTCGACCTGTCGCGTACCATAGTTAGGTAATAATATTAGCATCGTTATAGATGACTATGTGAGTATTTGTGAAATAAGAATGTAAAAACTAAAATTATCTTGCAAAACCGGCCTAGTGCGAGTCAGACTCGCGCTCCGAGTGTTCCGTACTCGGGTATTTTGTCTGACATTTTGCACGACAAATCAAAAACTATTATGCTTAAAAATAAATAAAAATCTGTTTTAGAATGTAAAGCACTTTCATATGATACCCCACTTGATATAGTTATCTTACTTTGAAAATTGAAACACATTTTAAATTTTTTCTCTGTGATGTAACCAAAAATTCATGGTTTTTAGGTTTATTACTACTACCTATTAATACTACCTATCTGTCAAATTTCATAATCCTAGGTCAACGGGAAGTACGTGGGAAGTACCCTATAGGTTTTCTTGACAGACACGACAGACGGATAGACGGACAGACAGACAACAAAGTGATCCTATAAGGGTTCCGTTTTTTCCTTTTGAGATACGGAACCCTAAAAAGGAACGGTTTTGGGAGAGCTGCTGACAACGAATGTTGAATTAGGACGTTTGGTGATACGATTTGGTGATGATTAATCATTAAAATATTGTATTGGAGAAGTAAATAGTGTTAGCTCAGTGGTGAATATAATAAGTATTTGATTTCAATCAGTGTTTCATTAAGTACCTACCCGTTAGAAGAGTTTCATCTCAATGACTGCATAACGATTAACATCCACCTATTTACGTTGTATTGTTCTACGGTGGAATTTATGTAGGTACACACTAGTGACTAGAGGATGCCCGCGACTTCATCCGCGTGGATTTAGGTTTTTAAAGATCCTGTGGAAACTGTTTGATTTTCCGGGATAAAAAGCCTATGCCCGTCCCCCGGGAATAAGCTAACCCTGTACCAAATTTCGTCAGAATCGGTTAAACTGTAGGGCCGTGAAAAGGTAGGAAAAAACAGACAGACAGACAGATAGGCACACTTTCCCATTTATAATATTAGTATGGATTATTGTTTGATGTATAAAATTCTAGCGTGTTCTATCATTAGACAGAGATATAAGGGCAGTGTACTGTAAAAATAGCCAGCCATTAGGCATCGGATGTAGATGACTCAGACAGCGTACTGGGGGTAAGTTAAAAATACCCACAATAGTCTGAAAATGCAGTTTAACTTAGTAACGTTTGACGGGTCGACAAGACCGTTCCGTGAATCAGTCTGTCTTTAAAACCATGTGGTTCGTTTTAGGGTTAACAGGGCTCTCTCCGTCACTTACTCCATACAATCGTAGTTCCAATTTCATTTGAATATTAAGCAACCAAAGTCCATGAAATTTTGCAGACATATTCTAGAAACTAATATCTGTGCCTGTGGTGTTTTAGATTTTTCTAAAAATATGTAGTTTTAAAATTACAGGGGCTCAAAGATTGGTATGTGAATTTTTAAGACCGCGTAACTTTGAAACCGAATATTTTAACAGAAATTTGGAAAACCACAGGCATAGATATTAGTTTCTAGAATATGTCTGCAAAATTTCATGGACTTTGGTTGCTTAATATTCAAATGAAATTGGAACTACGTTTGTATGGAGCGAGTGACGGAGAGACCCCTCTTAACTTTTTTTGTGAATTAGTAATTAGAAAAAAAGTTTTAATGAATGAATGTGATTCCTTTTAAATTATTCATAACGATTTTTGTGGTAAGTTTTTTGGTGTTCATGTTATGGATTTAATTGGTTTTTTTTTGGGATGAACTACAAACAGGTCATTCAGGCAAAGTATGACTGACATAAATAGGTAGCTATATGTAAGAAAAGGTGACTGACTGACTGACTGATATAATATTAATGTAGGTACAGGTCAAATCAGTGGACAGATCGGGCTCAAATTTTACATACAGGTAGCTATTATGACATAGATATCTGCTAAGAAATATTTTTTTTTGAATTATTCAATCCCTAAGGCGGAAAACATGTGGGTTTTTTGTATTAAAGTGTGTCAGTTCTATAGTTATACTTACCCATAAAAATTTATATTCAAGCTTTCAGTTGAAAATGAAAGGATACGTGTTTCACTATTTCTGGAAATACCACCCTTAACGGGTTTAAACAGATGAATGAATAAATGATGATGAATTAAATAGATGAAAGTTTGTGTGAAAGTTGATTCTTTCTCAAGCTATTTATGAAAATTGATGAGTACCTATTTAGGTTTTCGACTAAAACTCAAGAATTTGTAGAGATATTGTGAAGTCTGCCAATCTGCATCTACTACAATCAACCAACGTTGTTGGTTGTGGTAAATGCAGTGGATGTGGTACAATAACCAGCGTAGTGCACGATGGCCTAAGTATTTCTCGTTTCGATAGAAGACCCATTCTCAGTAGTTGGCCGGCGATGGACCGAGAAGATGATGAGAATAATCAGTCATTTGCTGAGTTTTCAACGATCATAGGTATAATAAAATCCATAATTATTTATTAATCGATGTTTTTAAAGTTCGATGTTCTCTATCCAGTTTCAATGGATTAATAAATAATTAATTAATTAATGTAGAGCATTGATTAATTTGGCTAACCGGTTAAACGAGTAGCAAATGTGTTTTAACATCATGTTTTCTTACAAGTTTTTGTGGTACACATACCACACTTTGCAGGGGAATGGTGTACTTGCCCAATAGGAAAGTTTATAATGAAAGATACCTAGACTGGATATTATTCAAACTATAATAAATGTATTGTTAACTAAATAGGTAATGTGTGTCACTAATGTGACCAACTATTACTAGGGTACTATTACCTCAAAAGGAATAGCGGAACCCTTATAGGATCACTTTGTTGTCTGTCTGTTTGTCTGTCCGTCTGTCATTACATAATTTTTGTCATTACTTACATTTGCTATAAATACAGGTTCACAAAGAACTGTCTCATGTCTAGAAAATCTATTGGGTTTTTCCCGTTGACCTGCAATCTCTCTGGTGGTAAGTGATCACTGATGATGCAGTCTAAGATGGAAATAAACTAACCTGGAAGGGGCAGGTATGGCGGTTTTTATTAAACCTATATCTACCTCTTTGGTTTCTTCTTTTACGTATATCTTTTGTTTGGATCTCTAATTCTTTTCTCATATATTTAGATTCATTGCATGATATATACCAAAACCATTGCCTAATATTATGTATAATATCTTTTTGGTGTATTAAAATCGGTGTTACAAATATTATTTACCATCATAACCAACTAAGAACCTTAGTTTAGTGTCTCTCCGTCACTCGCTTCATACAAACGTAGTTCCAATTTCATTTGAATACCAAGCAACCAAAGTCCATGAAATGCAGACATATTATAGAAACTAATATCTATATCTGTGGTTTCCAGATTTCTGTTAAAATATTCGGTTTCAAAGTTACGCGGTCTTAAAAATTTACATACAAATCTTTGAGCCCCTGTAATTTTAAAATTACATATTTTAGAAAATCTTAAACATCACAGGCACAGATATTAGTTTCTAGAATATGTCTGCAAAATTTCATGGACTTTGGTTGCTTAATATTCAAATGAAATTGGAACTACGATTGTATGAAGTAAGTGACGGAGAGAGCCCTGTTAATATTGTACGTCTTTACTATAGAATCTGTACTTATTTATTTATTAAAAACAGAGATCCTGTGCTAAAATTGCTCATCCATAATGGCTTGCAAGTAATTTCAAGCTGTATAAACTCCCCTTTTGTACCAGTTAAGCGGGAATCTTGAGTAATAATTTATCTGTGAGCTAATCAAGGCGGCGTCGCCATAATGAGACTCCATAAATACGGTAATACTCGTATATTACTATGGGAATCTGACTACTGCTCACATCCGGGATTAGGGTTGACAAAAACTCAAAATAAAATCAAAGTCAAAGTCAATGCCAAATCATTTATTCAAATTGAGTACCATTGTACACTTTTTGACTCTCATTGTTGAATTTGTAAGATACTTAATGATGGTATGTGGATAAACAATTAATTACCACATGGGTTCCAAACGTGCCCAAATCTGAGAAGAGCCCACAACAAACTCAATCGGGTATTATTAACCACTTTACGATAGCAAAGCCGAATTTGTCTGTAAGGAATTGTCTATGATCGACCTAAAAAGCTATTTCTCACAGTTATTCCTTTTTGTGATGCTGTCCAACGTCTTAATTACCGCGACTTCGTATGCGTGATTTTCTGGGACAAAAGTAGCCTATGTCACTCTCCAAGTCTTTAACTGTGCCTATCTACGAGTATTATAATCACGTCGATCCGTTTCTCCATTGCGATGTGGTTGAAAGCCAGGGTCACAACCCTGTATCTTACTGAAACTCTATGATACTTAGATATAAGTCTAATAAAGATTTGCTCGCTTCAAATCAGCGCGTTTTTATCTTATCTTTTCCATTAATGTATGTATGTATTAATCTTAGTAAAATTATTAATAAGTAGTTTTTGTGTTTACTTAGCCAATTCTGTTTTATTATAAAAACGAATCAAGATACCTTATCTCGTAGCTTTAGTTTTAAGTTACCGCAATTAATTGTCACCACTACATCATTGTTTGACAATCAGAAGGTGTACAATAGTACCCAATTTGAATAAATGACTTTGACTTTGATTTTGACTGTGATTGATTAAAAAGTTGACAACCCTATCTGAGTTCGCGGTGATATAGCGACAAAGCGTATCAGATATTTATCTTTATAATTAAATGTATTAAAGTTAAAGATTCCCGGTTTTAGATAATTCCTATTTAATTAAGTGTCAATGTACCACTTCGGTTAAAGCTTTTAATTGATAATTGATAACGATGCCCGCTACTTTACTTAAGAGACTTTCTTATCTTCACTTTATCTGTGACTTCGTAAAATATCGTATTTGTTGAAATCTCTCCATTAATTTATTCAAACAAGATACAGTTCAAATAGTGAAACCCGACTACTAGGTGATTTGATATAATAAACCACCGTGGAAGTATCGTTTTTAGTGTTAGGTACGTGTTTTTCTTTTTACTGAATATTTAAGAGGGGTCTCTCCGTCACTCGCTTCATACAAACGTAGTTCCAATTTCATTTGAATATTAAGCAACCAGAGTCCATGAAATTTTGCAGACATATTCTAGAAACTAATATCTATGTCTGTGGTTTTCCAGATTTCTGATAAAATATTCGGTTTCAAAGTTACGCGGTCTTAAAAATTTACATACAAATCTTTGAGCCCCTGTAATTTTAAAACTACATATTTTTAGAAAAATCTAAAACTCCACAGGCACGGATATTAGTTTCTAGAATGTCTGCAAAATTTCATGGACTTTGGTTGCTTAATATTCAAATGAAATTGGAACTACGATTGTATGAAGCGAGTGACGGAGAGAGCCCTGTTAATATAATAAGATAACAAGATAAAGTTGAACAGCACTAAAACCAGAGTGCTATCCGATTGGTTGGTGAATTAAAATGGTTAGCGCCCAGTGAGAATTTTGTCTCTATACATTGTATGGAATTGCGTGACAGAGAGAGCGCTATACGTACCGTACTAACTTCTTTCAGCGAATAGAGTGTAAAAAACCGGCCAAGTGCGAGTCAGACTCGCGCATCGAGGGTTCCGTACTCGAGTATTTTTTCCGACATTTTACACGATAACTCAGAAGCTATTATGCATAAAAATAAATAAAATTCTGTTTAGAATATACAGGTAAAAAAGCCCTTTCATATGATACCCCACTTGGTATAGTTATCTTACTTTGAAAATTGAAAATACTAATTATTTTGTTCATGAACCAAAGACATGGATTTACATTTATATCGATGTCATGAACACATTTTTTTATGATGTAACCACAAACTCACGGTTTTCGGGGTTTTTCCTTTTACTTGTGAATTGTGATATATCTAAAACCTACTTACCTGCCTATGATTCTAGGTCAACGGAAAGTACCCTATAGGTTTTCTTGACAGACACGACAGACAGACAAACAATAAAGTGATCCTATAAGGGTTCCGTTTTTCCTTTTGAGATACATAACCCTAAAAAGAAAGCTAGTATATTTTTCTTTTTAGCATACTAGGAAACTCGGATTTGAAGAGAGTCAACTCAACGGCTCTAAACTCTATTAGCCTTTCCTAGATTCATTTGCAGGCTCTAAATCTAGAATTCCACGGATAGTTTTAAACTTGTTCGCGCTAGAAATGTAAAGGGAATAATGTAACGAAATACGTGCTTCCATTCCACTGGTGCGGCGTTGCTATAACTATAAATTGCTTATTTTATTTTAGACGGAAAAGTTCTTACGAGTATTCCCTTTTACAAAGAAAAAGAGTACGTTTTGTGGAAATGTATTTAATTTTATAAGACGAATGCTTAGCTAAAAGAGCATTAAACGTGTTTCTTCTGGGTATATACCGTACATACTATGTACTTCTTGAAAACATTTTTTTTTATTTTTTTTACTTATATATTCTACTACAAGTTAGCCCTTGACGGCCATGTCTCCTGGTTTGACGATGCAGTCTAACTCAATTCAATTCAAAATATTCTTATTCAATTAAACTTTTATAAGTACATTTGAATCGTCAAGTGCATCGACCACTGGTTCGGAATGTCTTTCCTACCGAGAAGAACCAGCAAGAAACTCGGCGGTTGCTCTTTTCAAATATTTGGTATACGATAACGATATAAAATAAATAACGATATTCAATCTATTATGTAATTCGTTGATGAAGTTACTTAGCCGTTGCTATTTGGCGAATAGCCCAGCCAAAATAGACATTCAAGGGTACAATAATTTTAAATAAATGAAAATACTTTTACTTTGCAAAATATGAAGAAAAGACTTTTTCAACTATTTGAATCGTATTATCTCGAAAACGGTGAATCTATGGCGCAAAAATGTAGAGACAATTTTTATAGATAGCTGCATGATCTCAAATTTTGTTGAACCTATTTTTATGATAAAACTTAATATAACGTTTGGCTGAAAAAACCCCATATTTGCGATCTTTGACCTTGGGGACTTTTCACAAACATTGGTACTCAACTCTATTTGAATTAATGTAACCTTACTTTTTTTTGAGCTGAATTGACCGGGCTAAAAAGGCCTTTTAAGTTACAACGTTTAACTAAATATAACAAGTGTAAATAAAAATTTATAACACTCCCGACAAGTGAAGGTTACAGTAACTAGAAAAGAGCTGATAACTTTCAAATAGCTGAACCGATTTTCTTGAATTATAACTAAGAACACTCTCAATCAAGCCACTTTTCAAACAAAAACAAACTAAATTAAAATCGGTTCATTAGTTTAGGAGCTACAACAGATACACAGATACACACGTCAAACTTATAACACCCCTCTTTTTGGGTCGGGGGTTAAAAAAGATCTGGCGCATCGAATAAGAGGTAACTTAATAGTTCCATCTGAATATTCAAATGAGTAAATCACTTCACAAAATAGCATAGCGTAGATCTAGATATTCCAACTCCGAGGCGTCTCCGGCAAACAATCGCGGGGAAAACTTGAAAAGACAGCAATACAGGAAACTTGGGGAAATTATTCCTGCCCCGGCAAAGTTGGGGCCCCAACTTATTTATTTGATTAACCCAAGGGGCATTCTCTCCCTTTTATAACATGAAGTTATGTTAGCAAAGTTCCCTGGCTCTAGAATTATAGACGAGAAGTATAGATTGTTTTATGAATAGGCAATAATTATGCACCGCCCACCCTTTGCAGCAGAAATTAATTTTTATTAGTTAATTATATTCTCTTGTTTGCTGTTATGTGTAATCTAATCTGACAAAACAGTTTTTCGTAGAAATATCTACCTACGAGTACTAAGTTTCGAAGTTATAAGGGTTTAAAAAGTACGTATGACTTTGAAACTAAATATTTTAACGGAAATCTGGCGGACTACAGACATACACGTAGATCTCAGTTCTAAGAACATAAAATTATCTACAAAATTAGTTTATTCAAACTACAGTAGGTAGCCGGCAGAAAATTATATATATTGACATTTAGAAAGGGATTTCGGATTCGTAGAGCGTTGTCTCTGTCACTCATACCAATGTGACGTTTTATCGCTCTCAACGACAGAGACAACGCTCTACGAAACCACTATCTCTTTCCAAAAATTGATGTACAATATTCCCTGCTGGGTTCTGTACATTTGTTTAGAGTGCACACGCAATAAAAGCTCATGCCCTCTTAAAAAGCTCATGTGTAAAATATCTTATTAAATCACCCTACGATATCGTTAACTCCCAAAAGATTAAAAACAATTTATATTTAAACTATATTTTCATTTGTTTCAGATCACAGCCGGAACGAATCAAAGGATAATACATCAATTGAGAACACCCTAAAACAAATATGGCTACCAATACGTTAGAATCCAAAAATAAAACCAATCTCAACACATAGGGGAAGTGCAGTGTACTTTTCAAAATGTAAAAGTAAAAATAAACTTTAGGATATCCGGATGAATGTACCTTTAAAAGGATAATAATGACGAACTAATTCAACAGAATATGAATGTGTGTATGGAGTGACATTACAAATTCATATGAATGTGTTCATTCAGTGGCATTGTTCATAATGTCGAACTATTATAGGATGAGGTTGACGAGTCGGTGTGTTAAACCCTTGTTTCTGTTGTTGCGGACTTGGTGGTGTTGTGTTTTTGTGTTGTGTGTTTGTGTTGGTGTGTGCGGTGGTTACGTCGAGCAGAAGTTCGCGATGGAGCCTCAAGATCAGGTTGGTTGACCTTATAATTTTTATTTTCAAGAATATTAGCCATGTCAATGATGAGTAACATTCCCCTTTCCCCTCCAACTAAGCGTAAAGCTTGTACTAGGAGTGGGTACGACAATAGTGCAACAGGTGGGGTTTGAACCGCCGACCTTTCGGAATTCAGTCCGCTCCTCAACCGTTGAGCTATCGAGGCTCTATATTCCAGTACTAGATGATACCCCTATGTCAATTTACGGGATGCAAGCTACCTCTGTACCAAATCCATACTTCCATACTTTAATATTATAAATGCGAAAGTGTGTCTGTCTGTCTGTCTGCTACCTTTTCACGGCCCAACAGTTTAACCGATTCTGACGAAATTTGGTTCAAGGTTAGCTTATATCCCGGGGACGGGCAAAGGCTACTTTTTATCCCAGAAAATCAAACAGTTCCCACGGGATCTTTAAAAACCTAAATCCACGCGGACGAAGTCGCGGGCATTCTTTAGTTTCATATAAATCGGTTGGGCCATGAAAAGCTAGCAGACAGACAGACACACTTTCGAATTTATAGTATTAGTATGAATGGGTAGTGATTAATTAGTATTTACTTAAGTCATGTAAGGAAATATACATAGTACCTTTTACATGACCTGATAAAACCAAACAAGCTTAGATACCTGTCGTTTGGATAGGTACTCTTAGAAAAATAGCCCGCAGTAAATATTTTCACTGAAAGCGGGAAAGACAAACAGCAGATGCATCGCTGTTCCTTTTGGTTTCTACACGGCATCTTACTGGAATGCTATAATCCAATAAACAAACACACTTTCGTATTCGCAATATGTGTAGTGATTATTATTTACTTGAGTCATGTAAGTAAATACATCGTGAAACCAGAACGCTATCAAAAACGAAGAAAAAATTAAAAATACCCTGTATTGTTTAAAAGTTCACAATATATCCATACTAATATTATAAATGCGAAAGTGTGTTTGTCTATCTATCTGCTACGTTTTAGAACCGCAGAACCGATTTTAATAAAAGACACAGACTTGGGATACATCCCGGGGAAGGACATAGGCTACTTTTACCCCGGAAAATCAAAGAGTTCCTACGGGATTTAGAAAAACCGTAATCCACGCGGGCCAAGCCGCGGGCATCCTTTAGTTCAAATAAAACATCAGACTGACGCTAGAGGTCAACGGACGTTCCGTAAATAGATCACTCGACGTCAATGCCGCGTCGTATCGTAGGTGTGGCATTGACCCGAGTTTTGCACGCGATACAATGCGAGTTTGAGATATATTAATCCCTAAAACTACAAGATAAGGCAAATGGTTATTGGCATTGGATTGTGATAAGCTAGTATGATAATAACGCTAAGTTTTTGCTAACGTTCTGGTTGCACCCTGTACAGATAGTACCTTTTACATGATCTGATAAAACCAAACAAGCTTAGATACCTCTCGTTTGGATAGTCTCTTAGAAAAATAGCCCGCTGTAAATATTTTCACTGAGAGCGGAAAACTCAAACACAGCTGCATCGGTTCGCATGGGTTCTGTAGCGACTGAAACATGGACACGAAATATTAACGATGCAGCTTTTCCTTCTAGTGATGTTCTCCATTTTATGTGTAACTTTTCCATCTGTCTTCTAATAATATTTCTTTTAATATTTTAATCTGTAAAATCCACATACATACATTCATACTTTATATTATAAAAGCAAAAGTGTGTCCGTCTGTCTGTTTGTCTATCTGTCTGACTGTCTGTCTGCTTGTCTATCTGGTTGTCTGTCTGCTAGCTTTTCACGGCCCAATTTTGGCCTTTTAACCGATTTTGATGGTACAGAATTAGCTTATATCCGCGTACATTTTACTCGGAAAATCAAAGAGTTCCTTCCCACGGCCACGGGATTCTTAAAGGCCCATCCGTTTAACCGATTTGTATGAAATTTGGTACAGTGATAGCTTGAATCCCGGAAATTGACATAGGCAACTCTTTATCCCGGGTTCCCACGGGATTTTTAGAAAACCTAAATCCGCACAGTTGAAGTCGCGGGCATCATCTAGTTTCTAAATAATTTTTAAATACTTTTCGAAAATTGTGGAACCGGCAGGATTCAATCCAAACATTTAACAGGGTTCTCTCCGTCACTTACTCCATACAATCGTAGTTCCAATTTCATTTGAATATTAAGCAACCAAAGTCCATGAAATTTTGTAGACACATTCTACAAACTAATATCTACGTGTGTACCTGTAGTGTAGTACCTGTGGTGTTTTAGATTTTTCTAAAAATACAGGGGCTCAAAGATTTGTATGTGAATTTTTAAGACCGCGTAACTTTGAAACCGAATATTTTAACAGAAATCTAGTAAACCACAGGCATGGATATACATATGGACACATGGATATTAGTTTCTAGAATATGTCTGCAAAATTTCATGGACTTTGGTTGCTTAATATTCAAATGAAATTGGAACTATGTTTGTATGGAGTGAGTGACGGAGAGACCCCTCTTAAGTATCTAACTCTTTACCCGTTACTGTCGCTCGTCGCTGGTGTTCTCTATGTGTCCAAGCCCTTATAGTTATACTCTATTTGATAAATCTACACGTTAGATAGCGCTCAGATTAAAAGGTGCCCGGATGTTAAATGAAGACGCCATTATTCTTGCGGAGATAAAGCCCGAGATTATGGCGTAAAAAATTAATTTCCTTTCGTGTGTTACCGTAACTGGATATTGTCGTAGTGTGTGGGAGTTTTTACTTGGAGAAACATTCATTTGTCAAATCAAACATGGCTTATTAGTTACTAGCTGATGCCCACGACTTCGTTCGCGTGGATGTAGGTTTTTTGAAAATCCCGTGGGAACTCTTTGATTTTCCGGGATAAAATCCCTATGTACTAATCCAGGGTATAATCTATCTCCATTCTAAATTTCAGCCCAATCCGTCCAGTAGATTTTGCGTGAAGGAGTAACAAACACACACACACACACACACACACACACACGCACACACACACACACACACACACACACACACACACACATACAAACTTTCACCTTTATAATATTAGCGTGATAGTGTGAAGTGTGATAGTGTGATCTCAGTGTCCGTAACGGCCTACTTGGCGCAGTGGTCAGCGCTGTGGTCTTATTAGTGGGAGGTCCCGGGTTCGATTTCCGGCAAGAGTTTGGAATTTTATAATTTCTTTTCTGGTCTGGTCTGGTTGGAGGCTTCGGCCGTGGCTAGTTACCACCTTAGCGGCAAAGCCGTGCTGCCAAGCGATTTAGCGTTCCAGTATGATGCCGTGTAGAAACCAAAGGAGTATGGGTTTAATGAAAACTGTCATACCCCTTCCAGGTTAGCCCGCTTGTTTGTTGTCTTATCGATGTAATCTTTTTTTTTCAGACTGCAGTGGTAGGGTCTAGGGTAACCTTACCCTGTAGGGTGGAGAACAAGGCAGGTCAGCTGCAGTGGACGAAGGACGACTTCGGCCTTGGACTGCATAGGGAGCTCAGTGGTTATGACCGGTATAAGATGATCGGCAGCGATGAAGAGGGTGAGTGCCTACCTACTTATCTGTTCTTTGATAAACTTTCATACATATGATAAATTAATTGACTCACTCAGTCTACGCATATGAAATAGCTGAAAATTCTTTATTAGTAAGAGTTTAAAGAGAAAACTTATACGTAAAATCTTAGTAAGTTTATTCTTTGTCCTTTTAAGGGTTCCATACCTCGAAAGGAAAAACGGAACCCTTATAGGATCACTTTGTTGTCTGTCTGTCTGTCCGTCTGTCGTGTCTGTCAAGAAAACCTATAGGGTACTTCCCGTTGACCTAGAATTATGTTTGGCAGATAGGTAGCTCTTATAGCACAAGTAAAGAAATAAAATCGAAAACCGACAATTTGTAATTGCATCACAGAAAAAAAATTAAAATGTGTTTAAATTTTCAAAGTAAGATAACTATACTAAGTGGGATATCATAGAAAAGGGCTTTACTTATACATTCTAAAACAGATTTTTATTTAAGACTAGAGCATTCGCCACTAAACCAGGAAGGTTGTCAAAAAGTTTACCTATAACAAGTGTAAATTAAAAATTTATAACACCCCCGACAAGTGAAGGTTACAGTAACTAGAAAAGAGCTGATAACTTTCAAACGGCTGAACCGATTTTCTTGAATTATAGCTAAGAACACTCTCGATCAAGCCACCTTTCGAACAAAAAAAACCAAATTAAAATCGGTTCATTAGTTTAGGAGCTACGATGCCACAGACAGATACACAGATACACAGATACACACGTCGAACTTATAACACCCCTCTTTTTGGGTTGGGGGTTAAAAAGTGAAGTAAACAGGATCGTCCACAAAGTTCCGTAGTAAAACTTTTGATTGACACATATTAAACCGAGTTTCTACACCGGATTTAACTTTAAAGTACTTTAAACATAAGTTTTGGAATTACAAATGTTTGTATGTCAAAGGCGTATCACATCTTCCTGACGTATGAGACTTAGGGAAGTTTGCGTTAATAGTAAAACTTGAGCTTTGGAGAGTCAAAGCTGATACGATGTCCTGAAATAGACTGCTGTATGAGTCCCTAGACAATAGTCTTAAGAAAGCATTTAAGGTCTCATTAAAATTTAAGGTGCCTGCTATTCGACGGCTTAGAAATAGGACTGCCATGAGTTTTATCAGAGATTTTTTTAAGAATCAAACTTCGTTTGTATGGAGGGCGCTCTAAATACACTCCTCTTTTTATAGTAATTGATGTTTTTATTATAATACACGAAAGTTTTGTGCTTAGTATAACTTTAAAATGGTTCATTTTCTAAAATTACCACCCACTTAGCGAAGTTTTATTAGGTATATTAATTACTCCATCTTTCAAATAGTTATTACAGTGGACCCCCGGTAATCCGACAAATGTTTTGCAGGACATTGTCGGACTATCGCATTTGTCGGATTATAGAGTAGGTACTGCCTACTCACTATGTATGTCTTTAGTAAATTCAATAATAATAGACATGTCGGATTACAGGGGGTGCCGGATTAGACAGGGGCCGGATTACCGGGGGTCCACTGTATAATGATATTTGTTTTGCAGGTGATTACTCGTTAGACATCAGAGAGGTGACGCTTGATGACGATGCGAAATATCAGTGCCAAGTCAGTTCTGGATCAAGAGGTAAGAAAATCTCTCACATTTTTAAAAGATACTTTTTTTCTAAGAATCCTGAAACACTGATATCATAATTTGTTCATTTTTAACCAAAATCCTAAATACCAAATCCATAACTATTATAAATGCGAAAGCATGTCTGTCTGTCTGCTAGTTTTTCACGACTCAACAGTTTAACCGATTTGGATGAAAGGTACAAAGTTAGCTTACACCCCGCGGAAGGAAAAAGGCTACTTTTTATTCTGGGAAATCAAAGAGTTCTTATGAGATTCTTAAAAGCCCACCCGTTTAACCGATTTATATGAAACTAGAGGATGACAGACAGACACACTTTTGCATTTATAATATTAATTATAGTATGGATGGATTTGGTACAGAGGTAGTTTCCGTCTCGGAAATTGACATAGGCCATTTTTACCCCGCAAAAGTAAAGATTTCCCACAGGATTTTTAAAAAACCTCAATCCATGCGGACGGAGTCGTGGTCATCATCTAGTTTCATAGATATAACTTGAAAAACAATGAACATACATACAGATATCTCAAAGTACAGTTACGATCTATGTGTTTTAAAGAATGCCACAGCAAGGAGGCTCTGTAGATTACCAATGCCAAGGTGATGGTAAAAAATAAACTCAACCTAATTTACGAACCGTACCGATTCACGAAATCCCATAAACAAAAACCATGATCTCGTTCCACGTAATGGTTTGAAGATCAAAATTACAAAAATACATTTCTCATAACTCAGCCGAGATCTCACGATATAGGATGTAATTTGAGATGTAACACAATAATTATGTAGTAGTCCGAGACCTCGTAGGCAGTTTTGAATAGGTGCTTAAAAAATCTTGTAATTGCAAACTAGACATGCAAGCAGCTTCACAGTGGATCCATAACTTAAAAAACCCCGTCAAGTGCGAATCGGGCCTCGCTCTTCTAGGGTTCGGTACATAATTATGAACATCATATTTGGATGCATGAAATATTTCTTTTCCGAGCTAGAACATCGCAGTAAACCATGAAAGAAAATCCCAAAAAATGGTCGTTTGTTTTGGTTCAGCTCCCAAACTATTTTATATAGAGTATTTTTTTGTTTAAATAGAGTAAGTATATGTTACATAATATACTGAAATTTCATATTCCTACCTAGTTTAATTTTTGAGATAGCCCCCATCACAAAAATATTCTAAAACTGCCAATTTTAAGGGCCCCCCTTTCTTTATTTATTAAGATAAAAAAATATTTACATACTCTGCTCAAATAACTCTAAACAATTATACCCCACTTGCTATGTCAAATTTAGCTAAGCCGTGAAAAGGTGACAGACAGACAGACACTTTTGCATTTGTATTAAACATAGATTTAAATAGAATAATATCTCTTTCACAAACCCGCTACAATCTAACAGCAAGTATACCATACACCTACGTAACGTAGAAAAGCTACATTACTTTTAGCGTCTATCAAGCTTCTCCTAAAAATTATGTACACGCTCTTGAACTATTATGTGAGAAGTTTGTTCAAACAGTCCCTTGTTAACTTTATTGGTAGCAGCTTGGAAAAAAATATAACTAGCAATTTTGGTTTCAAGTCATGAACGCTTCGTGGTAATATAAATTATGAGATCAAAATTATTGTTCTATGTTTCCGATGATATATTGTAATTTATAGAAAGGAACTAGAAGATAATTACATCATTAATATTAATAATGGAACAATTTGGGTCTAAGACTATTTATTAAATTGTTAGATGTTCCTTAATCATAGCATCAGTTTCTCTGTTTAAAGTACCATTTGCTTTCACAAACTCAAAAAAATTACGAGTATTTTAAACTCTTGTATGGTTAGTGGTGACAGACATAATTTAGTTATTTGATTTTTTTGCGAAAAGAATCAGCTTGACTGGTTATTAGGTATTACTAGATTTGCCCGCGTGGATCCATGATTCTTATACAATCTCGTGGGAACTCTTTGATTTTCTGGAATAAAAAGTAGCCTACACTCTTTAGGTCTTAACTACACGTATGTCCAAGTAAAAAAACACGTTGATTTAGTGTTCCTTTGTGGCGTGATTGAAAGACAAATCAACAAACCAAATACACAACCAACAATCCATACTAATATTATAAATGCGAAAGTGTGTCTGTCTGTCTGTCTATCTGTCTGTCTGTCTGTCTGCTACGTTTTCACTGCCCAACCGCGGAACCGATTTTAATGAAATTTGGTACAGACTTGGGATACATTCCGGGGAAAGACATAGGCTACTTTTTATCCCGGAAAAACATTAACAAAGAGTTCCTACGGGATAAAAAAAAAAAAAAAGAAATCCACTTTCGCATTTATGATACCTATGGGTAGTCATTATTTTGCACTATGTCAAGTAACACTATAGACATACTAATAATAGGTATCGTTATGAATAAAAAGATTCCGACGAATTGAGAACCTCCTCCTTTTTTGGAAGTCGGTTAAAAATAACACTCAAAACTAAAACACAAATGTATATTTTGATAAAAATAATGACATAAAAATCATGATATAGGATATACTATATTTTGTCATACTTATTTAAACAAGTGTAAATTAAAAATTTATAACACCCCCGACAAATGAAGGTTACAGTAACTAGAAAAAAGCTGATAACTTTCAAACGGCTGAACCGATTTTCTTGGATTATAGCTAAGAACACTCTCGATCAAGCCACCTTTCAAACAAAAAAAAACTAAATTAAAATCGGTTCATTAGTTTAGGAGCTACGATGCCACAGACAGATACACAGATACACACGTCAAACTTATAACACCCCTCTTTTTGGGTCGGGGGTTAATAAAAAGCTGTTGCATAAACGACGCCTGTCTCTCGCCTTGATATTTTCGTGTCTCGATTTTCATAAACAAACTTCAAAATATGCCGCGTATTTGTTGCTTGAAATTACAAAAATGTTCAATTTCGTATACATTTCCGATACAAAAAGGAAAAAGTTAATTTCCGAGTGCCATTTCACGAACAGCATCGATGTGTTTTAATAAATTAGGTTATGCTTTTCAATGTTGTGCTCAAAAAGAGGTACCTCTTTAATCCGCTTAACCTAGATATTCAATATGTTCCTACTGCCTTTATTTTCTGTAGGAGGGGTGGTCCTACAAATGGAAGGTCCCGGCTTCGATTCCCTGCAGGAGCAATCTGGGATTGATAAATATAATCAGGAATTTATAATTTCATATTGTCTCTGATCTGGTCTGGTGGGAGGCTTTGGCTGTGGCTAGTTACCACCGGCAAAGCAGTACCGCCAACGATTTAGTGATAGAAACCAGTAAGGTCTATGACTTTAATAAGACTGCCATACCTCTTCCAAGTTAGCTGTAGACTGTATTATCATTTACCACCAGATGAGATTGTAATCAAGGGCTAGCTTGTATCGGAAACAAATCCTCATAGACATCCAAATCATCCGGAATCATCTGGACTCTCCGGAAAACACCTGCTTTCTCCAAGCAGTTAATTTCCTTGCCTTGTTGCCCTACCACTACTGCTGCAGGCCTTACCCATCTTTCCTCTCTTTCATCCTATTCCTTTCTCGTCATTCAACTAGCTAATGCCCTTGAACTCGTCCGCGTGGATTTACGTTTTTGAAAGTCCCCTGGAGAAACTCTTTGTTCTTCCGGGATAAAAAGTAACCTAGGTCACTCTCTAGGTCTATGTAATTTCTAAACAAGTTCATTTTAAAGCAATTTTTGCATTCAGCTGTTCATAAGATACTATAATGATTTGTTACATTAATATAACTTCAAATTAAAGAGAAAGAAATAAAATACAGAAGCAGGGAAAGAAATTACATAATATTATATTACCATCCGTGTGCCACATGGTGACCTCTATAACGATATAACGTGCTAAGTATTTGAGAATAGTAGGTAAGTGTGCTGAGTTTTTACCTGCTCTAATCTTTATGACGAATACGATAGAGTTAGCATGTTTGTGCACATGAAATAAATATTATTCGATTAGAATTGAGCACTGCTCGCTAAAATTTATGCATTGCGCCATACACCATTTCTTCTTTACACAAGTAACTATTATTTTCCTTTTTGGCCCAGTATTGCGAAATTGTGTTTGCTTTTAATAAATTGAAAATCTCGCCCCTTTCCCCCGTCTCTTAGAGTAGAAACATATTATTAACGGTCCACTTCACAATGGCCGCAATAATTCATTGTTTTCAACTTTTGACAGGAAAATAACGTTGAACGTTTCCAAGTAAAGGACGTGGAAAATACCTATTTTTAAAACTTTTCACGACATTATAAATTATTATTTGCTTTTTGTTTGTTATTTAGTTTTTCAAGTGTCCAAGTTTTGTACGTCATTATATTATCTGATTATTAAGGCAACTTTGTAATTGCGAGCTGAGAAAGAAACTTTGTTCGCTATCTCTGTTTTATTTTTAAGTTAAGTTTCTTTTGCAGGGAAAACATCTTTAGACTATTGAGATATAAAACGAAAAGCGACACTAAAAAGAGACAAACGAGACAAACACGTATATCTATTGATATATGACAGAGACAGAATATGTCTAACTTTTCGGAGTTACGTGCGTTATAAGCAATTAAATATCACTTGCTTTGAAAGTTAAAGAAAACATTTGTTCTCCATAATGTCCTCAAAGGTTGTGAAGTCTGCCAATCTGCACTTGGCCAGTGTGGACGACAATAGCCAATCCCCTTCTCATTCTGAGAGGAGATCCGTACTCAGTAGTGAGCTGACCATGGATTGATTATGATGATTATAACTTTCAGCTTAGGATTGGCATCGAGAAAAGACCAGTAAATAATAACTTTATTTTTCTCAATGCAAATCCTG
The DNA here is from genome assembly GCF_905333055.1 of Maniola jurtina. Classification (NCBI taxonomy): domain Eukaryota; kingdom Metazoa; phylum Arthropoda; class Insecta; order Lepidoptera; family Nymphalidae; genus Maniola; species Maniola jurtina. Next base: position 3,953,200 of record NC_060053.1, read on the forward strand.
TTCCTATTTTTATTGTAGTGTTTTTTATGATTATTACCTAGATTTTTATATGTACCTAGTATAGTGATAAGACAGTTCCCTTTGTAGCTATATAGAGAGGAATATTCTCTAAGCAAATAATCACTGTAAACAAAGATTATATTGAAAAAACTTTAGATATTCACTCTAACACACACATTCTACATAAAAAAATATCAAAACCTGTTCAAAGTTATTGATGAGTACTCGTTTAATCTTGCCTTTCTTTTTTGTTCCAGTCTAGTCGTATTTATCTTTAGTTGTCTAGATCTTCAACTAACTTTCATTATATATTTTTATGTATCATGCGCTCCTTTCGCTATTTATTTGATACCTGTCATAAGTCTTCAGACGGTAAAAAATCTTGTGTAGTGAAAAGTACAAAATGGTCTATCATAGCCATATCATAATATTTTTTCTTTAGTTTTTATTTTTATGTATTTGTTTCTATTCTCTTTTAGAAACCGTCAATTTTAAAGAACGTTTGTTAAATAATTCTGTCAATATTTCTAAGATTTCTTCGTATTTCTTTTGTTTTTTTTTTCAAGTAACCCCCGACCCAAAAAGAGTGGTGTTATAAGTTTGACGTGTGTATCTGTCTGTGGCATCGTAGCCCCTAAACTAATGAACCGATTTTAATTTAGTTTTTTTCGTTTGAAAGGTGGCTTGATCGAGAGTGTTCTTAGCTATAATCCAAGAAAATCGGTTCTGCCGTTTGAAAGTTATCGGCTCTTTTCTAGTTACTGTAACCTTAACTTGTCGAAGGTGTTATAAATTTTCAATTTACACTTGTTGATTTTTCCTTTATTAATATCTATGACTTCATTTGGCTCATATCTCAGTACTTGAATGTAAAATTACTTACGCTGCGAAAAGACTACCTAGCATATTCTATTGTTATATGAAGGAAAAACTCATAGAACTAATTTTAATTTGAATCTTTAATAGAGCATGCAAAGGAAAATTGTATTAGATTCTTGTTAGACAATTTTTCTGATGAATATATTTTAAAGTAGAGCATAAAAGTAGAAATAATTTTATTTAAAAAATATATGCTTTTAAGTCTTTGATAAGAAATGTTTTAGTCTTGTACGTACCGTAAGTACAAAATGACTTTACATTTAATTCTAAGAACCAAGACGTGAAATAGGATATTTTGCTTTCTCTGAACTTCGATTCATAATATTATTAAAATGCTTCAATGGAATTTATTTTATGTAAGGTCTCCTATTCTAAGAACAACATTCGTTGATTTCAGCGATATTTAATGTCTTCTTTAAAAACACTTAGATGATACTTGCATCATAGGATGAAGTTAATGATTTTTAGACAATGCTAAAAAAGATGGTGGTGTTTTTGATGAATTTATTAATGATGGACATCAAAATCAGCCATGATATTTATTTAATAGTAGAGGATGCCCGCGACTTCGTCCGCGTGGATTTAGATTTTTATAGATCCCGTGGGAACTCTTTGATTTTCCGGGATAAAAAGTAGCCTATGTCCGTCCGCTGGATATAAGCTAACCCTGTACCAAATTTCGTCAGAATCGGTTAAACTGTTGGGCCGTGAAAAGGTAGCAGACAGACAGACAGACACACTTTCGCATTTATAATATTAGTATGGATAGTATGGATTATGATCTGGATAATGATTCATCGATAGGGCATGGAATATGATACTGATGAGTAAATCTTTAGAATAGAATAGAATAGAATATGTTTTCATTCAAATAAACTTTTACAAGTACTTTTGAATCGTCAAATAATTTACCACTAGTTCGGAATGCCGTTCCTACCGAGAACAACGAGTAAGAAACTCGGCGGTTGCTCTTTTCAATTGTTCAATTTACAATAATATTTTAAGCAAGAGAGCATTTTGCTAAAATAAATATCGATGAAGATCTTTCAGTACCAACAAAAAATATTACAGGCTGTATTAATATTAAAATAGTCATAGTAATAGGATGTGAATTATTGAGTGGTTCAATATTTTTGTTATACTAATCCTCTAATTACGCAATAATTTTGATAATATATAAAGATAACTTCACAAATATTTCCATTATATTACCGTTTTCTTCCTAGCCTTGAATAGGTATTATTACTTTATCAATATCGTCTCAAACTCCACAAACAAAGGCTTTGTCTCCGAATTTCGTATCATAAATACCACGTGGCGTATTGTATTTAGGATTACTATGATGACAATTATGTGAATTTATAATAAGCTGTCTTAGAAATTGTCGGGCGCTCGATCCATTTAGCATCAAGTGGGTCTATTATGAATGGAAAAGGTTCAGAAATTAATTTACATAATCTTTTGTGCGTCTTTTGATAAATTCGCATTCTAAAGTCTGCTGGAATATTCTTATCTCCGAGTGCCTCTCATGGGTCTTCCGCCTTTGTTTGAAGATTTAAGTTAAACTCTGTATTTAAGTAATCGTTGCTCTTATTTTCTTTGAAGCATTAATTAAATTTGATCCCAATTGAGGAAATGGAGCTCGTTTTTCAAGGAACGCCTCATTTCACTTTTCGTGTTTTTTATTAGTTTCTTTGTCGTGACTTTGTCTGGTTTCTTATTCTTTGTTTTTAATTGCCTATTCTTCTGGGTTACTAGCGAAAAAAAATTTCATCGCAAATTATATTATTCGCTCTCATAAATAAAACATTAAACTTTTTCTTTGGCTTCAAAATTTAGTTCGCAGTTTTTTTTATTTTTCCCCAGAGTAGGTACGTGATATATTTTTCTTTCGGTCCGAACTCCTAAGTGATTAAAATATTTAACTAGGTACTTATACTTTAAGAGAGCTTAGGACAGAATTTTGTAAAACCATATTTTCCTCAATATAAGAATGATGCCAGTTCAGGTTTGAGTGAATCATAGTAATATGGTTGAAACGGTTGATCGTAAACAGAGCTTCAAATACTTTACATTTTTTTACATAAAATTGTAGACAGTAGAATATCTCGTTTTGAAAAATCAACGTCTACGGTTTCATCATCATCATCTTTATCAACAGATAGAGGTCTAGGTGTCTAGGTAGGGATTTCAACACGCCACGATCTTGCGCCGCCTGAATCCAGCGGCTTCATGTGACTCTTGGATGTCGTCTATCCACCTAGTGAGGGATTTTCAAACGCTGTGCTTCCTGGTGCGAAATCACCATTCTAGCATCTTGGGTTCCCAACAACTATCGGTTATTAGGGTTCCGCACCTCAAAAGGAAAAACGGAACCTTATAGGATCACTTTGTTGTCTGTCTGTCTGTCTGTCCGTCGTATCTGTCAAAAAACCTATAGGGTACTTCCCGTTGACCTAGAATAATGAAATTTGGCAAGTAGGTAGGTCTTATTGCACAAGTACAGGAATAAATCTGAAAACCGCGAATTTGTGGTTACATCATTAAAAAAAAAATTAAAATGTGTTTCAATTTTCAAAGTAAGATAACTATACCAAGTGGGGTATCATATAAAAAGGCTTTACATGTACATTCTAAAACAGATTTTTATTTATTTTTATGCATAACTAGCTGATGCCCGCGACTTCGTTCGCGTGGATGTAGGTTTTTTAAATTCCCGTGGGAACTCTTTGATTTTCCGGGATAAAAAGTAGTCTATGTGCTAATCCAGGGTATAATCTATCTCCATTCTAAATTTCAGCCCAATCCGTTTAGTAGTTTTTGCGTGAAGGAGTAACAAACATACACACACACACACACACACACACACACATACAAACTTTTTCCTTTATAATATTAGTGTGATAGTTTTTGATTAATCGTGCAAAATGTTGGAAAAAATACCCGAGTACGGAACCCTCAGTGCGCGAGTCTGAGTCGCACTTGGCCGGTTTTTTTCGAACTATGTCGCCTGCGCATTGTCACTTCAGCTTTGCAAACCATTGAGCTTTGTCGGTTAGTCTGGTTCTCCTACAGATCTCCTCATTTCTCAGTTGATCACTTAGACAAACTCCATTACGGTTCACGATTTAAATTATACGAAATAAATTATTGTATTTTAAATTTTAATCTCATCTGAAAAGTTACAAGATTAATAAAGTTTGAATCAGGAATATCAGATCTTACGTCGAAGTTAGTTCTTGTGTAATTTAATCTAGAAAATTCAACTAGTATTAAAACTCAATCAGAACTTAATGACAGGCTTCAGCCTAACCGACTTAGAGCTAATTGGAAACTTCCTAGACGTAGACTTTATACTTCCGAACTTTTACTACGATAACATGCTCCACTTTAAATTATATTTTTTGCTTTTCAAATCGTTTTATACCTAGACTAGTTATGTTCGCGACTTCATCCGCGTGGGCCACATTAATTTCAAACCCATACTTTTACCCTCTTAGGGATTGAATTTACAAAAATCCTTACCGGATGTCTACGTTATAATAGCTATCTGCATGCAAAACAGCCCGATTCAGCCAGTAGTTGAAGTTGTGCGTGATTTATCTTTAAGGTTTTTGAAAACGTTTATAAATAACTAGCCGATGCCCGTAACTTCGCCCGCGTGGATTTAGGTTTTTCAAAATCCCGTGGGAACTCTTTGATTTTCCGGGGTAAAAAGTAACCTATGTGATAATCCAGGATATTATCTATCTCCACTCCAAATTTCAGCCAAATTCGTCAAGTAGTTTTTGCGTGAAGGAGTAACAAACATACACACAAACTTTCGCCTTTATAATATTAGTGTGAAGTGTGATAAATAAATACAATAAATGTTCTTTATTTCAGGCAAATTGTATCTATATTATTACAGAGGCCAACATAAGTATGCAAGTTTAGTTTGAAATCCTTTCTTTTGTGAAAATATATTGTGGTTTCAAATTAAATTGTTACAATGATGTGGGTGTAAATCCAAAAAGCTCTAACACTGAAATTGCCTACAAAGTATTATATGAGAATGTTATAGTAGTGAAGCAAAAAAGGTGTCAAAGATTAAATAATAATAGGTATTTACAGATATGTGCGTAATGCGACATCAAAGTGAAAGTAGGTTAGCAAAAAACATAAAAGCTTCTGAAAGTAAAAAAAAAGCATCCAACCTCAGAATCTATTACCAACTTCAACAAAGCGTAGATACAATAAAGTAGGTTAAAATTAAATGAAGTAAGAATTTACCTTTAGCGCAAGGAGTTATCAAAGGAACCGTCAACAAAGAAACCAGACTAGAAAATGTTATTCTTAATTAAGTACAAGTTAGTAATCAGCACAAATTAAGAGAATTTCTCCACAAAGGTAGCTGAAAATGAGTGCTCGAGCATCTTCAAGTTTCTGAGGGAACAACTTTGAAGCAAATAGAAGTACTCTCATCCTTTATAAAGATTTACATAAAAGTAATGGGATGGAACAATGTTTTTTTCTTATCTAAAGGCAAGCACAATGGACAACTAGCTTGCGGCTAAATTGTACAACTTTTCACTATTTAACTTTTGTAACTTAGTTGGGTGCGGAAAGTTTTCTCAACAGAAACTTTCTGAAGGCAACTCGGGCCTTAATTGTCTTTACACCTTACACATGAGCGAACTGCTGTTGAGGAATTTGGTATGAACCAGTGAATGTTGAGATTATTGCGGTTAGATGAGCTCACATACCTACATATCTACACCTAGGTATACAAAACTTAGAAATGCGCTAGTGTTTGCCTGTTGCCTTATAAAATTATAACCGCTGTGGTCTTGCAAACAACTTTAAACCAAAATAGAAGCAAATACTATCCTTTATGAAGATTTAAATAAAAGTAATGGAATGGAACAATGTTTTTTTTCTCATGTAAATGTAAGCACAATGGAAAACTAGCTTGCGGCTAAGTTGTACAACTTTTCACTATTTAACTTTTGTAACTTAGTTGGGTGCGGAAAGTTTTCTCAACAGAAACTATCTGAAGGCAACTCGGGCCTTAATTGTCTTCACACCATACACATGAGCGAACTACTGTTGAGGAATTTGAGATGAACCAGTGAATGTTGAGATTATTGCGGTTAGATGAGCTCACATACCTACATATCTACACCTAGGTATACAAAACTTAGAAATGCGCTAGTGTTTGCCTGTTACCTTTTCAAATTTTAACCGCTGTAGTCTTGCAAACAACTTTAAACCAAAATAGAAGCAAATACTATCCTTTATGAAGATTTAAATAAAAGTAATGGAATGGAACAATGTTTTTTTCTCATGTAAATGTAAGCACAATGGAAAACTAGCTTGCGGCTAAGTTGTACAACTTTTCACTATTTAACTTTTGTAACTTAGTTGGGTGCGGAAAGTTTTCTCAACAGAAACTTTCTGAAGGCAACTCGGGCCTTAATTGTCTTTACACCTTACACATGAGCGAACTACTGTTGAGGAATTTGATATGAACCAGTGAATGTTGAGATTATTGCGGTTAGATGAGCTCACATACCTACATATCTACACCTAGGTATACAAAACTTAGAAATGCGCGAGTGTTTGCCTGTTGCCTTATAAAATTATAACCGCTGTGGTCTTGCAAACAACTTTAAAGCAAAACAGAAACAAAAACTATCCTTTATAAAGATTTAAATAAAAGTAATCGAAAGGAACAATGTTTTTTTTCTTATCTAAAGGCAAGCACAATGGAAAACTAGCTTGCGGCTAAATTGTACAACTTTTCACTATTTAACTTTTGTAACTTAGTTGGGTGCGGAAAGTTTTCTCAACAGAAGCTATCTGAAGGCAACTCGGGCCTTAATTGTCTTCACACCATACACATGAGAGAACTAGTGTTGAGGAATTTGAGATGAACCAGTGAATGTTGAGATTATTGTGGGTAGGGAGCTTGTAAACCTAACTTTGTCTCTTCACCTACCAAAACTAATATCCTCCCGAACAAATTTCATTTCCGGATTGGCAAACTTCCCACACCTTTGGAACAGTATGGGGAATTCTCAGGCACATAGCTTTTCTCACTACGTTTTTTTTCTCCGTAAAGAGAGGTCTCTCTGTCACTCGCTCCATACAAACGTAGTTCCAATTTCATTTGAATATTAAGCAACCAAAGTCCATGAAATTTTGCAGACATATTCTAGAAACTAATATCTATTCCTGTGGTTTTCCAGATTTCTGTTAAAATATTCGGTTTCAAAGTCACGCGGTCTTAAAAATTTACATACAAATCTTTGAGCCCCTGTAATTTTAAAACTACACATTTTTTTAGAAAAATCTAAAACACCACAGGCACCATTCAGGTTCGAAAATTCAGAGGCGCATACCCGAAAATGAGCCCCGCGAATAGGAACTAGAACTTAACCACCAGTTCCTCTCTACTAACTTGGAATAGTTATCTATACTACTACTTACTAATAAATAAAATTGAACTGGCTGTCTGTAATTTCGCTCATAATTCATATTAAGCTCATATGGTTATTTGAATTGTACCATAACTGAATCACATGTTTTTAAAATTTTTGTCTGTCTGTCTGAACGGGCTAATCTTTGGAATGGCTGAACCTATTTTAACGGGACTTTCACAGACAAATAGAGGATTAACCAAGGAGTAACATAGGCTACTTTTTTAACCGACTTTCATAAAAGGAGTTCTGTTTTTCTCTCTATGTAGGTACACCGACATCCCCGTGATTTCTGAACCGATTTGCGTAGATTTTTTTTTTAATCGATAAAGAAACTTTGCAAAAACAAAGAATTCGCACGGGATTTTTGAAAAACCTAAATCCACGCGGACAAAGTCGCGGGAATCATCTAGTTTGTACATGTAGTTAAAATAACCAGTCTTGTAAGATTATTAAGACCTCGACCCATTATATTATCACTAGCATCTGGTGGTAATCGTTAACCCTGAGTGAAAATTATTCCTATACAAATATTGGTTCTGGGTATTATCATAAAATCTAATGATGATAGTTTATGTAGGTGGAAAATTATTATATGCCGGTGGGATGCCTTACAAGAACTCCAATTAAGGGTTCTTAAGAAACCATACCAATGGGGTTATACAACTGATATTTCCTTAATTACTTTATGGACCTCCCTGACACAGTGCTGAGCGCTGCTGTAAGTAGGAGGTCCCAGGGTCGATTCCAGGCATAGACAATTTGGGAATATACGAGTATATTTTCCGATCTCGTCTGGTGGGAGTGTTTTAGCCATGGCTATTTACCACCCTACTTGCAAAGCTAGATTTTTTTAAGTAGATATAATTCGTTAGACCTTGACTGCAGCTCACCTGGTGCTAAGTGATGATGCAGTCTAATATGGAAGCGGGCTAACCTGGAAGGGGTATGGCAGTTTTTATTAAACCCATATTTCTTTGTTTTCTACAAGGTATTATACCGGAACGCTAAATCGCTTGGCGGCACCGCTTTGCCAGTAGGGTGGTATCTAGCCACGGCCGAAGCCACGCACCAGATTCCGGTACAATGCCAGTAGGTACTTGGGCTAAATTTCAAGCTGACCAGACCAGTAGTTTTAGCGGTGCGTTGATAGATCAGTTAGTCAGTCAGTCAATCAGTCAGTAGTTCCTTTTTTATATTTCGAGAAAAATGAAAATAAAACAATATTGAAAAACGTAGCATTTTATTGTATAGAAAGGTTGTCAAAACTTCACAATCCTAATTTCTGTAAGAAAACTCGTATATGAAGCAGTTATCTTTGTCAAACCGCCAATGTTCGAACTTTGTTATCTCACTAGAACAGTTTCTTGTTTAGAAAAGTTTACGAGCGCTGATTACCTACGCTCGGTTACACATTTCTGACGTGAAAACTTTGCGAGCGACGATAAAGTTTCATCTATAACAAAAGTCTGGACAGACGTAACGCGTGGCGGTGTCAGCATGGCAGGATGTCGCAATGAACGTGTATACTCCATCATTATCATCACTAACCCATCTCTTCTCTTTCTTCCTAGAATGAGAAGGGCTTAGTCATAGTTCACCACGTGGCCAAGAGTGAATCGGCAGACGGACCAGCAAGAAACTCGGCGGTTGCTCTTTTCAAGTGCTGCATTTACAATAATATGACATACTATACAAGCAAATGCAGCCCCGCGCATCGCTGGAGCGAGTCAAATCCATGTTTTTTTTATCATTTACATAATCTTTGATTGTATAATATGCTTTTTCCTGGAGCAAACTTTTAAACTTTATACATTTTACCATCTAACGCTGCTAAAGAAATTTCCTTTTAAAAATAAGTGATAAATTATAAGACACGTTTTCATCGCGCTTTCTGTGTGTCTATACCTTTATTGTGTCGTTGGGGCGATGAACTTTCGTTACGGATTAGCGTGCGAAACGCTCCTTAGCGCTAAAATTTTCAAAAGTTACTAACTTCACGACCGACAAAGCCGCACCTCGTTATAAATTTAAGGGACGTGATTATATTTTTAGCGTGTGTCAAAGCAAGTGCGGTGTTATCGTGGCTTTGCACTAAAAACATGAAACATTTGAATGTTTAACATGTCGTCGAATGTGACGAATCTCATAACTTGTTTTGTTGAATTAAGGTCAGGATTGACTGCTTCAAACAAATAATACAGGTACAGTCAAAGGCCCTAAGTCGTGTAGTTGTGAGAATATGATCATTAAGCTCCTTAAGGTGCCATATTCTCTCCAGCCGCGCCGCGCGGCAGTGACGTACGCGCGTCGCGGCTGGAGAGAATATCGTGCAGGGCGCTGACGCGACGCGCAGTTCAGCTGCAGTTCAGTTCGAGTGCGTGGGCACCTTTAGTGATCATATTATTTTCGTGGGACGGTTATGCCCATGTGTTAGGTGTGTGTGGCGAGTTTATAGAAAAAGGTCATAAGTGCGACAGGTTTCGTAATGCAATAATTTGCTGCTCGAATTCTGAGGCCAACCGTACATGGAACTGCTCGAGTAGTTGCGACTGCTCCGGGCGATCAGCAGCAGTTATCAATAGCAGATTCAAGCTGTTGGTCAATGACTGCTCGAGCGGTTCGTGTATTTTGACTGGCTAACTGCTCGAACTGCCCAGTTCGTCAGTGGAAACTCACGACAAATGAGTATCATCTCAAGATAAGTGATAGCTTGTTAGGGGTATGGCTGAAGATCTAGATACGCGTATTGAAGTAGAAATGAATAATAATCTTTTAAGCATATTCGCCTTAATTTTGTTTGCATAATCCCTTAACAGGGCTCTCTCCGCCACTCGTTTCATACAATCGTAGTTCCAATTTCATTTGAATATTAAGCAACCAAAGTCCATGAAATTTTGTAGACATATTCTAGAAACTAATATCTGTGTCTGTGGTGTTTTAGATTTTTCTAAAAATATGTAGTTTTAAAATTACAGGGGCTCAAAGATTTGTATGTGAATTTTTAAGACCGCGTAACTTTGAAACCGAATATTTTAACAGAAATCTGGAAAATCACAGACATAGATATTAGTTTCTAGAATATGTCTGCAAAATTTCATGGACTTTGGTTGTTTAATATTCCAATGAAATTGGAACTACGATTGTATGAAACGAGTCACGGAGAGAGCCCTCTTAAACGTGATAGTTGCAATACGAAAGATAAAACATTTTCCAGTTCTTGTTAAATAGTTCCTATATTCGTTACAAAGTCGAATGTTTGCCCATCGCTGAACGAATTAAACGGGCTTAGAAAAATAAAATGTTTTTTAAAACTATTTCCACTAGAGAGAAGTGCTAAAAACAACACGTTGAAAAACTAGCGCCGGCACTAAAAAGTATCAATTCTCAACAACTATATGCCATGTATACACCGCTGAAATAAATTAAAACTCTTTGTACAGGTGAACCCGCAATTAGGTCACGCTATGCCCGCCTCACAGTGCTCGTACCGCCTGAACCACCAAAAATACTGCAAGGGAATTTCTACTCTACGCCAGAAGACAGAATAATCAAATTGGAATGCGTCTCCGTTGGAGGCAAGCCACCAGCTGAAGTGAGTAATGATTTTAATGCTGAAAATGTTACGGTGGATAGTGATCTTTATTGCAATTAAGCTAAGTTAAAAGAGACTGTTTTTAATTGAGATAAAGTATCTGGAAATGATGTAGTAGGTCTGCACTATGTAGTATTAGAATATACTTTTATACTAATAACGGATGACCAGAAAAATTGCCAGCCTTAATTTTATTCTGTAGACCAAAAAAATTGACAATCAGCGGAATCTACCCAAGTGAAAACTTAAAACTATGAAATAATGGGTAGTTATTTGTATTTCCAAATTCATCATCATCATCATCAGCCTGTGGATGTCCACTGCTGGACATAGGCCTTCCCTATAGAGCGCCACCACACCCGGTCCTCAGCCTTCCTCATCCAGTCACTTTCCGTTTCAAAAATTAAAACATTAGTTTCGTTTTTACATATAATCAACACTCTGAACTTTATTAGCAGTAGGTCATGCGATTTTAGAGTTTTACCCATCCCAAAATCAATCAACGCGCCTAAAGATTTCACTTTAATAATTGTTTTTTATAATCCATACTCCATACTTAATGTTATAAATGCGAAAGTGTGTCTGTCTGTCTGTCTGCTACGTTTTCACGGCCCAACCGCTGAACTGATTTTGATGAAATTTGGTACAGACATGGACTACATCCCGGGGAAGGACATAGGCTACTTTTTATCCCGGAAAATCAAAGAGTTCCTGCCTGATTTAAAAAACCGAAATCCAGGCGGGCGAAGCCGCGGGCATCCTCTAGTAGTAATATAAAATCGTAAAATAACGTAATATTCCAGCTTGTTGCAACAAAATAGTGCATTGTACCCTAAAAAACAATAAATTAACTAATTTAATTGTATGCATAACCTGTCTTTGTGGCAAATGACTTAGTCAATACCAAAAATTTTGAAACACAAACTTTAATCAACAATTTTGAGTACTAAAATGTTTTTAAAACACTCAAACAAGAAATCTTGAGTTAAATAGTTTTAAAATATCAGATCCAAAGTTAGCAAATCTCATTTTTAATGTGCATAGTACTCCCTATCTTTTTAGAGCATCTTTATTTCAAAGGAGTGTGTTTACAAGTAATTAATGTCTGAATTTTAGGAACGCCGAGTAAATGACTTGCTAACATTTTTGTGCTTAAATTAGCGAGACTTTAAATACAAATGGCCAAACTTCTACCCTTTCCCAACTTTGCCCTAGCAAGATTTATTAATTGTTTTACTTTTTGTTTTCTCGCTATTAAAACCTTATTTTGTCTTTTTTTACTTTTAAGTATCCCTCAAATCTCTTTTTAACTTACTTCTTAAATAATGTAAACCTTACTTTTTAACCCCCGACCAAAAAAGAGGGGTGATATAAGTTTGACGTGTGTATCTGTGTATCTGTCTGTGGCATCGTAGCTCCTAAACCAATGAATTGATTTTAATTTAGTTTTTTTTTTGAAAGGTGAAGCCGATCGAGAGTGTTCTTAGCTATAATCCAAGAAAATCGGTTTAGCTGTTTGAAAGTTATCAGCTCTTTTCTAATTACTGTAACTTTCACTTGTCGGGGTGTTATAAATTTTTAATTTACACCAACTCTGCTTTAGTATAATCAATTACATTCTATTCAAGAATTCTTGTATGTCGCCAAAGATTCTTTACAAACGCTGAATAATTCTTTAATCGAAGAAGTATACGATTTTATTGGTTGACAGTTCAAATCATACAAGTATTCTTGAATATAATATACGTATTACGTACATATACATACAAGTAATTTAATATGCCTACTTACCTATAGTTTCTATAATCTGTCTTTAACCTTTTAGCCAAATCCGTTCAGTAGTTTTTGCGTGTTTGAGTAACAAACATCCAAACATGCAAATATCCACACTTTCTCATTTATAATATTAGTAGGATTCACCTCTTTTCTAATCTTGTGACTCAAGATGGTGCCGAAACTTGAGTAGGTTCGAGTATATCATTAATATTGTCTAATTTTAGATCACGTGGGTGGACAGCAACGCAGGGGTTTTGACGCAGGGCGTGACGACCACCGTCGAACCTTTGTCGGATGGACAGAGATTTACTACGAGGTAAGCAATTTGCCTGTCAGCTGGACCATTGGTACCTTGATAATCTGCAGTGATGGGTACGAATTAAGGTTTCTGCACGTTTGAATTGTATTGTCTGGTATGTTTGTTTATGTTGACTTTTTTCTATCCGCCCCTTAAGAAGATAATATAGTTGCGGTCTTTTCTGCGGTGCTTCGAGCTTTCCAACGAGCCAGATAACTTTATTATAATACTAGAGAATGCCCGCGACTTCGTCCGCGTGGATTTAGGTTTTTTAAGATCCCCTGGGAACTGTTTGATTTTCCGGAATAAAAAGTTGCCTATGTCAATTACAGGGACGCAAGCTACTTCGGTACCTTTCATACAAATCGGTTAAGCGGATGGGTTTTTAGGAATCCCGTGGGAACTCTTTGACTTTCCGGGATAAAAAGTAGCCTATGTCCGTCCCCGGGATATCAGCTAACCCTGTACCAAATTTTGTCACAATCGGTTACACTGTTGGGCCGTGAAAAGGTAGCAGATAGACAGACAGACAGGCACACTTTCGCATTTATAATATTACTAGAGGATGCCCGCAACTTCGTCCGCATGGAATTAGATTTTTAAAGATCCCGTGGGAACTGTTTGATTTTCCGGGATAAAGAGTTGCCTATGTCAATTACAGGGACACAAGCTACCTCGGTACCTTTCATAAATCGGTTACCTAAGTGGATGAGTCTTTAGGAATCCCGCGGGAACTATTTGTTTTTCCGGGATAAAAAGTAGCCTATGTCCGTCCCCGGGATATAAGCTAACCCTGCACCAAATTTTGTCACAATCGGTTACACTATTGGGCCGTGAAGAGGTAGCAGACAGACAGACAGACAGACACACTTTCGCATTTATAATATTATAGTAAGTATGGATTAAAAGTATGAATTATGCTATAAAATACTATTTTTTCTGCAGGTCCATCATAAGGATGGCTCCTAAACAAGAGCATAACAACCAAACATTCACATGTCAAGCACAAAACACCGCCGATCGAGCGTACAGAGCTGCAAGTATACTAATTGAGGTAAGTTTCTTGTACTACTACAATTTTCAATTCGGTGGAATTCCATCCGCATTTTAAATAGCCACCAAACAGAACAGCTGTTTTGAGACCTCAATCTTTTATCGAGGTTTATTTAAAGTATCGATTAGTTAGTGCCAATAGCTCTATTTTTACTAATGTACAAAAAAAACTAATAATTCCCTTGAAAAACATTTTTATAAAAAAAAAAAATATTGTCTGTCTGATTTTCTTTTTTCATCTGACTAAACCTCCTCAAAAACCTCCCTAAAATTGACGTTGCAAAACCTGTACAAAACTATGCACTTTTGTAATTTCATTTTATTAACTACTTAGGTACTTAGGTAATCACCAAGACTATTTATTATACTCAACCGAGATTATGTTTACACTATATCTATATACTAATAAATAAAATTGGAGTGTCTGTCTGTAATTTCGAAATAACTACTGCATATTAAGGTCATATGGTTATTTGAACGATACTATAACTGAATCACACGTTTTTAAAATTTTTGTCTGTCTGTCTGTCTGTCTGTCTGTCTGTTTGAAAAGGCTAATCTTGGGAACGGCTGAACCGATTTTGACGGGATTTTCACAGACAAGTAGAAAATTGACCAGGGAGTAACATAGGCTACTTTTTTAACCGACTTTCAAAAAGGGAGTTATGTTTTTCTACCTATGTACACCGAAATCTCCGAGATTTCTGAACCGATTTGCGTCATTTCTTTTTTAATCGATAGAGGAACTTTGCAACATTGTTTTATAAAAAATTTGGAGTCCAACTCCTCAATCCTGATGCTGCAGGGGATCTGACCAATCCACGCGGGCGAAGCTGCGGGCATCAGCTAGTTTGTAATAAAACTGGTAAATATTTTTTGTAAACAATTATATAAATAAATAAATAAAATGGGTTCCATAGAAGTGCACTACAATCCATACTAATAAAATAATTACTTAAACATTTTGTCCATCTATACTAATAAATAAAATTGGAGTGTCTGTCTGTAATTTCGAAATAACTACCTCATATTAAGCTCATATGGTTATTTGAACGATACCAACACTGAATAACACGTTTTTAAAATTTTTGTCTGTCTGTCTGTCTGTCTGTCTGTTTAAAAAGGCTAATCTCCGGAACGGCTGAACCGATTTTGACGGGATTTTCACAGACAAGTTGAGATTGTCCAGGGCGTAACATAGGCTACTTTTTTAACCGAATTTTAAAAAGGGAGTTGTGTTTTTCTACCTATGTACACCGAAATCTCCGAGATTTCTGAACCGATTTGCGTTTTTTTAATCGATAGAGAAACTTTGCGACATTGTTTCATAAAAAATTTGGAGTCCAACTCCTTAATCCTGATGCTGCAGGGGATCTGACCAATCCACGCGGGCGAAGCTGCGGGCATCAGCTAGTTAATTAATAAAATAATACAAAACTTTCGGAAGACAATAGTCATCTAAATCAAAGTTATAATTGGATTGGTATTATGAACGAAGAAAATATTACAGATTTAATTAATTTACGGGAAACTTCGGTACGACTTTACCAATAAAGGTATCTTAGTTTGTATTGTTTTTTGACTATTGGATTATGTTCTTGATTAGTTTATACCAAATCGTTGAAATATTTATTTTGAAGGCCAAAAGTTTGAAAGGAGATCATTATTTTTGGGCCTTTTCTGAAAGTGCCGGCCAACGAAAAAAAATGGTACGGATCGTTAGAACTAGCCATTTGGAGTAATAGTTAATATGGCAGAAAAGTTGTAGGATTGCTCTGAACCAAGTTATACAAGGTCGAAGATTCATCATTTTCATACATTTTATTGATTTCTAAAAGTGCTGAGAAACATAAAATAATGTTAGATATTGCTAGAACTAATGATTTGAAGCAATTGTCATTATGACCCGAAGCCTGTGGGGCCATTATATGTCGTGTTATACAAGTTATACAAAAAATTAATATACTTTGTATAATTAATTGTAACCGATTTTATGATTTTGTTACTGTTCTGATTGTTTTATACGAATTTGAATACACGTACAATTATTTTGACTCCCGCGAAGTGCTGGATCAGCTGCAATGTGGACAAAATTCGTTTATACATACCTGGATTGTATGCGGCCTTATAATACTAGGTGATCTCATCCAGCCATCTCCCAAACTTCTGCCACTGGGATATCTCCGGCGAGCTCTGTGATGAATGAACCATTTGGTTATAAGTACTGTTCACCATAGTAACTACGGGCTTGCTTCAGTCGATAGCTGCCCAAAGCAACCTGCGTCGATTCTTCTGTGAATCTAGGAAAGTCATTGAACGGAGGATGTCGGCTTCCATAGCCTGGAAATGAGCTCTTTTTCTATTATAATTATTGTGTGTGATAACAAGTTCTGCTAAACTGTTTTGCGCATTGACCAGTTCATGGATTTTGTCAAGGAAATCACGTCTGTAGTACACGTTATTATGCTAGAACATGATAGCTGTTTAGCGATGTTACCGCGATCCTGAAATAATCGATCACGTTACTTAATGCACGGTCACTCTGATCAATCCTGAGCAAACGAAAATCTCTTTTAAAGCAATTGTTCATCACTTCCACCATCCAGCGGCAAATGGTAACAAGTTTAGATTTATTGGTTTGGTCAGTAATTAGCTGGGTTTCATTTAAATGTTTTGTTTCTAGCATTTGTGTCACATAACCGCATGCCTCAAGAAAGAAAGGCTATCTATAAAGGGCATGTACAGACAGATACAGGCATGTACATATATCTTCAGAAAAGCACTAATTACTTTTTTCAGTGAAAATCATACCCTAACCACAAGTTCCGAAACCACTAAAAGCCTTTATATTTGTTGCGATGGAACAATAATCTACACGCTGCAGCAACTTACAATGCCTAGATTTTAAATGATACCTTAAATGATATAGAAGATTTTTACTGGATTTTTATCTTAGTCCATGGTTTTGGAGATACCATAAACAATCTTGAGGTAATCTTTCTTTCTTGAGGTGTGCGGTTATATGGCATAAATGCCAGTAACAAAACATCAGTAAAAACCCAGCTAACTACTGACGAAGCCAATAAATCTAGACTTTTTATCATTTGCTGCTGGATAATGTAAATGATTAACGACCGCTTTGGAAGAGATTTTTGTTTACTCAGGGTTATTCAGGATTTGTAACCAGACATTAAGTAACATGGTCGATTATTTCAGGATTTTGTCAGCATTGCTGAACGGCTATCATCTTCTGATAGACAACAACGTGCATGCACGTGATTTTCTTGACGTAATCCATGAACGGCCAGTGAGCAAAACAGTTCAGCAGAACTTGTTATCACAAACAATATGTAATTATAATAGAAGGAGAGCTCATTTCCAGGCTATGGAAGCCAACATCCTCCGTTCAATGACTTTCCTAGATTCACAGAAGAATCGACGCAGGTTGCTTTGGGCAGCTATCGACTGAAGCAAGCCCAAAGTTACTATGGTGAACAGTACGTATAACCAAATGGTGCATTCATCACAGAGCTCGCCGGAGATATCCCAATTCCCAGTGGCAGAAGTTTGGGAGATGGCTGGATGAGATCACCTAGTATTACAAGGCCGCATACAATCCAGGTATGTATAAACGAATTTTGTCCACATTGCAGCTGATCCAGCACTTCGTGGGAGTCAAAATAATTGTACGTGTATTCAAATTCGTATAAAACAATCAGAACAGTAACAAAATCATAAAATCGGTTGCAATTAATTATACAAAGTATATTAATTTTTTATATAACTTGTATAACACGACATATAATGGCCCCACAGCCTTCAGGTCATAATGATAATTGCTTCAAATCATTAGTTCTAGCAATATCTAACATTATTTTATGTTTCCCAGCACTTTTAGAAATCAATAAAATGTATGAAAATGACGAATCTTCGACCTTGTATAACTTGGTTCAGAGCAATCCTACAACTTTTCTGCCATATTAACTATTACTCCAAATGGCTAGTTCTAACGATCCGTACCATTTTTTTTCGTTGGCCGGCACTTTCAGAAAAGGCCCAAAAATGTATGGAGCTAGAATGATCTCCTTTATCTCGAATGTCAAGAGTGAATAGGCAACTTCTAGGCAAGCGCGCTCCATCTTAGGCTGCATCATCACTTGCTAGCAGGTCTGATTGCAGCCAAGCGCTAGTCTATATAATAAAAAAAAAAGAATTCTCAAATTAGTCAATAGGCTGAATTAACCACCTTAGCGGAAAAGTCGTATCTTCAAGCGATTTGACATTCTGCCACAATGCCGTTGTATAAACACTTCAATGTTGATCATCAGGTGAGACTGCAGTCAAGTGTAATTGATTGATTTGTTCTTCTTTTCTTTACTTATTTATCATTACTGAGGGTCGTAACCCCTTTCTATCAATCCTATAATGGTAGGAGTTCTCTTGGGATAATAATGCGGTGGGTTCCCAGATCCTTCCGCATACAACTCACTAAGAGAACGAGATTTCGACTCTTAGGTTAATTTACAGTTATTATCAGATGTCAGTGAAAATAACCGGAACCAGCTTAACGTGCTCTCCGGGGCACGGAGGAAACGAAAAGGTCAAATTCGGACCTCTAAGTCGGTCACCCATCCAGTTACCGACTTGGGTCAACGTTGCTAAACAATCACAATCGATTGATATGAGTTTTCACAACTAGGCCACACGTCCGTCCGTTATAATAATTTGTAATGGAACAAGTGTAAATTAAAAATTATAACATCCCCGACAAGTGAAGGTTACAGTAACTAGAAAAGAGCTGATAACTTTCAAACGGCTTAACCGATTTTCTTGGATGATAGCTAAGAACACTCTCGGTCAAGCCACCTTTCCAAAAAAAACTAAATTAAAATCGGGTCATTAGTTTAGGAGCTACGATGCCACAGATAAATACACAGATACACATACACAAATACACACGTCAAACTTATAACAGCCCTCTTTTTGGGTCGGAGGTTAATAAAACACACTTAATAAACACAAGCGCCAAATCTTGATATTTGCATCGGGCTAGGTAAAGTTACTTTTTGTGTGCAAATATTCAATCCATAGAATATGTTAGACCGTTGTTTATGGGATTGCAACCTAAATCCCGGTTAGAACATCCAATATCATGACAGCCAGTGCAATATGCAGTACGCAGTGAACATCGATTTTTATTTTCATCCCTCTCTATTCACGTCTTTCTATCGCGTAGATTCATATCTCGACAAATATGAAATAACATTACTCGGTATGTAACGGGAATTTTAATATGATGTCTGATTTACTTTTGCTACAAGAATTTCTGCATAGAAACTTCGTTATATGAAGCCACGGATAAGAAATATTATACTTACCTTTTATTACCCGACTGCGGCAAAGCCAAAAGGAAGGGTTATGATTTTAGCAGTCTATGTGTGTATGTGGGTATGTTTGTATCCAGATTCTGTGTGTTCAATTAGACTTTTACAAGTACTTTTGAATCGTCAACAGCATCTACCACTCGTTCAGAATGACTTTTCTACCGAGAAGAACCAGCAAGAAACTCGGCGGTTGCTCTTTTACACGATATACAATATTATGCAATGTATGAAAGTAATTGAAGTCCCGTGCATTTGTATTGGATTACATAACGGAGAGAGCCCTGTAATGACTTTTCTACGGGTAGTGGAATAAAAACACTTCTATAAACTGACCCTCATAAAACTTTCAGGCAACGTCGTCAAAGATGTACATATAAGGTTACTGTTTACGAAAACATAATATATATAAAGTATTTCTCTAATTGGCGTAACGGGCACCCACGTACGAGTAGCATAATGTATTGTTCTACGCCTGCTTATTTATTCTGAACCCGTATTTTTGCTCCGGACGCCCTTTTCTAAGGTGTAGGGGAGTCAAGAAATTCCGTGTGCATGTATACCCGAAAAAAATGGCCAGGTGCGTAAGGCAGTGTGAAACTCAGAGTTCTGTAGTAATAACAAGTGTAAATTGAAAATTTATAACACCCCCGACAAGTGAAGGTTACAGTAACTAGAAAAGAGGTGATAACTTTCAAACGGCTGAACCGATTTTCTTGGATTATAGCTAAAAACATTCGCGATCAAGCCACCTTTCAAATAAAAAAACTAAATTAGAATCGGTTCATTAGTTTAGGCGCTACGGTGCCACAGACAGATACACAGATACACACGTCAAACTTATAACACCCCTCTATTTGGGTCGGGGGTTAAAAATGAAGAGCTGAAGCCAGTAGCTCCATGGTCATAGTAAAATATTCGGAAGCTACTTTAAAACGTACCTAGAGCAGTTATTAGAAATTAAAATTACGAAGGAAGAACTTAAAATTATTATGTTTAACTTTATAGCTGTAATAGTCCCTGAATAAAAATCTATCGACATTTCAACATGTACTTATCTAAATATATACCAAAGAGATAAGGGTTACTTATTTGGCTACGGATCTCTAAATAAGGGTGTGAGTAGGGGTTTGTACATTATTTATGTAGTCTTAAAGCATTGGAAAGCTGAACTCTGACGGGTCGATAATGTTTGAGAATTCTCTTTGACCTCTTAAAGTTTCTTTTATCTACGAAAGTTCTTAGGTATATGTAATATACACAATCTCTCTCTCTCTATATCGTATTCCTCATTACTGAAGGTTATGACCTCTTCCTATTAATCACATAATGGTAGAGGTTTTCTTGGTGATGTTTTTAATTAGTAACTACATAAATGTGGTCGACGACCACGCAGTTTTGAGAGCAGGGAGTTCGAACCCCTTCCTGATGTCTTGCATATTACAGTTCTGGGTAGGATGGCTAGAGAAGACTGGAAGGGTTTAGTCTGTAGGTCACCAAGAGCACCAGTTAAATCAAGCATATCTGATATTAACCGGGACCGATGGCTCAGCGCTAAGATATTAGGTATGTAGGGTATTTTCCTTGCCTAATCCACACAAAGTGTTACAAACGGTCATATAAACTTAGCACCACCATTAAACAAAAAAATACTCTCATTGCATACATACGAATGGCAAAAGCCATCACAATATCCAAACGATATCACCGGTCCATCTCGATCATAAAAAGTAATTGGGTACCCCATAAAAAGGGTTCTTATTTTACGGCCAACGAAAATACATGATAAACAAACCGCCTTTTTTCGCCATAACAAAACGTAGACGGGGTAAAACTGGATATGGAATGAAAACGGGAACAAATTAGAAGGTCGTTGCGACTCGGCCGGAATACTTGACCGTAAATAAGTGAATATATTTCGTTGGATGCTGAATAAATTCATGATTTACTTGTGGATATATTTGGCAAATACCAAGCTTCTTTTACATAAGTATCCATCTATAGTGGGCTGATTGAGGTTAAGATCGAAAATGTCATCGAAAATACATGATAAACAAACCGCCTTTTTTCGCCATAACAAAACGTAGACGGGGTAAAACTGGATATGGAATGAAAACGGGAACAAATTAGAAGGTCGTTGCGACTCGGTCGGAATACTTGACCGTAAATAAGTGAATATATTTCGTTGGATGCTGAATAAATTCATGATTTACTTGTGGATATATTTGGCAAATACCAAGCTTCTCTTACATAAGTGTCCATCTATAGTGGGCTGATTGAGGTCAGGATCAAAAATAACATCGAAAATACATAATAAACAAACCACCTTTTTTCGCCATAACAAAAGGTAGACGGGGTAAAACTGGATATGGAATGAAAACGGGAACAAATTAGAAGGTCTTTGCGACTCAGTCGGAATACTTGACCGTAAATAAGTGAATATATTTCGTTGGATGCTGAATAAATTCATGATTTACTTGTGGATATATTTGGAAAATACCAAGCTTCTCTTACATAAGTATCCATCTATAGTGGGCTGACTGAGGTTAAGATCGAAAATGTCATCGAAACTACATGATAAACAAACCGACATTTTCCGCCATAACAAAACGTAGACGGGGTAAAACTGGATATGGAATGAAAACGGGAACAAATTAGAAGGTCGTTGCGACTCGGTCGGAATACTTGACCGTAAATAAGTGAATATATTTCGTTGGATGCTGAATAAATTCATGATTTACTTGTGGATATATTTGGAAAATACCAAGCTTCTCTTACATATAGTGTATGGAAGAGCAGCCGGATATACGTGGATTTAAATTTATAAAAATCCCGTGGAACTCTTTAATTTTCCTGGATAAAAAGTAGCTTATGCCACTCACCAGGTCTTTAATTTTCATGCAAAAAACACATTGATTCGTTGCTCCGTTGCGGCGTGATAGAAGGACAACCCAATCATTTGTCGTATAGGTAGTGATTCAATAGATATATATATATATATATATATATATATATATATATAAAGGTCTAATAAATAAGGTATGTAACCCGTACCTAAATTAGTATATTTATACAATGCAAAGGTTGAAAATGTCATCTCCTAAGCAAAAGATCCTAGCTTCGGATTCCGTCTTAATATTTATAGAAACCACGAGGGGTTTAAGCGCGCCCTAGTCAGAGAAGAAGCCCCACACTAAAGTCTCTACTTCCACTTTTTTTCGAATCCCAAAAATGGGCCACATCCAGGTTTCCTATTTCCTTTAACAGTACAATAATATCCTTTAAACGAGTTTGAAGGACAATAACTTTTATAATACTACGTGGCATCCATTGATAGTATCGTATTTTACTTTTATGGAGTCCGTACGCTTTCAAATGTTTCGTGAGATGTAGCAGTCAAGTATCGACTTTGTAATCATAGTACTAGGGCTCAAAATAATAAGATGTATATGAGCTTAGAATAAAACATAATATAGGATATATCATAGGTAGATATATACATACTATGGGAGTATTTTATTTCTAATAAGAATATAAGTTTAGAATTTCTTTACGTGATCAAATCAGAAATGAGGAGATCCATTGGCAACCATCCGTAGGCAAAAAGTGAAGTCGGTTAAAAAAGTTCTCATGACTCAGGAACCAGGGTAAACCATCCCTTCCTGTCAACTGACCTTTCAACCTAATTAACCAGTTTAGTTCCCCGAAGAGGCTATTACAGTTACAACTTGGGTTCAATAGTGAAGTTTTATGTTCCCGGTGAAGTTAAAGTAATGAGCACAGTAAAGTTTAAAGTAGGTAGTAAAGTTACTGGTATGATTAACTTTTTAAACTTTACCACATCATTCGCCATTTGTCCAGCTGTGGACATCTTATGGTTGGGATGACGACATCCAAACTTAAATAAACCGGCCAAATGCGAGTCAGACTCGCGCACTGAGGGTTCCGTGCACGGGTATTTTTTTCAACAATTGCACGATAAATCAATAACTATTATACATAAAAATAAATAAAAATCCGTTTTAGAATGTACAGGTAAAGCCCTTTCATATGGTACCCCACTTGGTATATATAGTTATCTTACTTTGAAAATTGAAACACATTTTAATTTTTTTTTCTGTGGGGCCATTAAATTGTGAAACAAAAAAAAAACAACAAAAAAAACCGATGAGTATCAATAACGTAAAAAATAATTTAATTTATTACCGAGTATAATGTATACAAGAGTTAATATAGTTTTATACTAACATTTTTTGGATTAAGCTCACGTTTGAGGTGTGTTAAGTCTGCTTAAACTGAGACTATGGTCTAAACTCTTAACCCTTCTCAATCTGAGAGAAGAGTGGCGCTCAGTAGTACGCTGGTTATGGATCGTTGGTGATGGATGAGACAGCATAAAGTAGGCAGTGCTTGGACGCCTTTATGAGGTGCACGCGACGGGTTATATGGTTATTTGCGAACAGGGTGAAATATTGCTAGTTTGAAAACGATTAATTGCTATTGAACCTACCATTAGCTCAACCAAGGGTTATAAATCTTCAATGGGCTACCCTATATTTCAAGTGTCGGTAATATTATGCACTACCCTTTGTAACCCGAGAGCCCGTGGAAAGTTATAAGGAGGCGTTTGATAAGAGCTACCAGAAGTTTTATTGCGTTACCTTTGTTTAGTAAACTAGACCTATCATTTGGACCTCTAAAAATCCAACTATGATAGGTATTTGAACCATTCGTAGACTTAAAACAGAAAATGAGCATGAATTTACCTATTATGTAAGTCTTAACGCTGTATATAGAATCTATTGCCTGTATGCAGATTTTCCTTATAAAAGATTTTCAGGAATTCTGCCCGAGTGACGTCGGATGGGTTAGCTAGTAAATAAATAAAAAATTAGTCAAGTGTGAGTTGGACTCGCTCACGGAGGGTTCCGTGCCATCGTACAAGATAATTGTTTTAATTTTCCTTGAAATTTTTATTATCTTGTTGTCATAAAAACACACGTTCTGTGAAAATTTCACTTCTCTATTTATTACGGTTCACGAGCTATCTACAGCCCGCTGACAGACAGTCAGACAAGCGGACGGACGGATATCGGAGGCTTAGTAAGTAGAGTCCCGTCGCGTTAGCACCTTTCGGGTACGAATCCCTAAAAAGCTACTTTGGTATCCGAATAATTTCATTCACCGAAAAACCGTTAAACGGATTGTTCGTTCTTTAACTCGATTAAAATAACTTTTGTTCAAAAAAAAGTCCGTAACAGCTAAATTGCATAATCTCCATTTTCACGGAACACCGAGCAAGTTTAATTTTTTGGTAAAAATCTGCAACTAACCAAAAAAAAGGTAATCAATTTATTGTGTGTCAAATAAAATAAATAACGTGTCAAACGCCTCTCGATGTATCCTATTCAGACAGCAGTGTTTTTTAACCCCCGACCTAAAAAGAGGGGTGTTATAAGTTTGACGTATGTATCTGTGTATCTGTCTGTGGCATCGTAGCTCCTAAACTAATGAACATATTTTAATTTAGTTTTTTTTGTTGAAAAGTGGCTTACTCGAGAGTGTTCTTAGCTATAATCGAAGAAAAGCGGTTCAGCCGTTTGAAAGTTATCAGCTCTTTTCTAGTTTTCTTATAGAGGTTTTTGTGTCGGAGGTTTTTTAAATTTTGAGTTATATTATGATCGAATGCAAGCATTCATACAAGTTTTTAATATTAGTTAATTCGGTCTGTGAGCGATGCTCCGAATCAGAGATATTCTCATTTTTGGAAACATACAATCATACATACAATCAAATGGGATGCAGTGCGTCGAGAGCCTTATCTTATAAAATAAAAACTTAGTAATAAGCTAGGCTGATTCCTATTTCCATCACACTAATATTATAAAGGCGAAAGTGTGTGTGTGTGTGTGTGTGAGAGTGTGTGTGTGTGTGTGTGTATGTTACTCCTTCTTGCAAAAACTACTGGACGGATTTGGTTGAAATTGGGAATGGAGATAGATAATATCCTGGATTAGCACATAGACTCCTTTTTATCCCGGAAAAATCAAAGAGTTCCCACGGGATTTTGAAAAACCTACATCCACGCAGGCGAAGTTGCGAGCATCGGCTAGTAATAAATACAAAATAGGCTATAGAGAACTGTAATACATTCAAATACCGTCTAACAAAGTGATCCTGCAGAGGTCCGTTTTTAGCTTTTTAGTACGGATCCATAAAATATACTAGCACCAGCCAGACGTACAATAAACAAAATTCATTACAGTATGAGGGTAGAAATAAAAAAATGCCATAAATAAACAGCGGAACAGCAAACGGGCTATAAACTGGGCGGAAATATATTTTGGACTGCATTTTTAATAGCTCACATTGCGGGCGAACTAAAGTGTCGATACCACAGACAGACTTTCAGAGTTCTGGCACAGTTCATGACAGTAAGGGAACTTCAAACATAACGTCCAGTCTTCGACGTCACTGGCAGGCAAGTAGTCAAAGTCAAAATCAAAATCATTTATTCAAAGTAGGTACAATTGTACTTACTCCTTTTTTTGTCTTTGGTCAGAATTGTTAAATTTATACGATATAGTGGTGATAATTACGTAACTTAAAACTAAAGCTACGAGGGTTTCAAACGCGCCTTAGCCTGAGAAGATTAGGTTAGTTTTTTTTTAAGGGGATGATCCCCTACTAAACACCCTTAAAGTTTAAAAAGTTTATGGGTGTCTGGCTGGGGCTTGCCAAGATACTAAGTGTCTGGCAATTTATGACGAGATTTCTAATAATTTTCAAAAGAAAAAAAAAAAAAAAATTAGACTCTACATTTTAACGTAAGATTTTTTACACATTTATTACCTGTTATCTCCCAAAGCCATCATGATCCAAACTTCATAGTCGCTGATCGTTTATCTCCCTGTGTTGGGGACAATACGCAGAAAAACTTTTAGCTTTTATAAAATAACGAAGGTCTGGCACGCTCTGGCTTTCTCTCTAACAGCGAATAGGAACCCAGATTTAAGAGTTTCGCATTCACAGTATATCTTAATCCATTAACAAGAACTATGCAATCTTTACATACCGTAGTTAACCACGAAAGTCAGCTCAGTAAGTTTTATTTGACGTAGGTATTTTGTTTTTAACCGACTTACGAAAAAGAAGGTGGTCTTCAATTCGGTGCGTTTTTTTTAATTAGACACTTTACTAACCGAATCGCAGAACTTATCACACTTCACACTATCACACTAATATTATAAAGACGAAAGTTTGTGTGTAAGTGTGTATGTATATTTGTTACTCCTTCACGCAAAAACTACTTGATGGATTTGGTTGAAATTCGGAATGGAGACCGATAATATCCTGGGTTAGCACAAAAGCTACTATTTATCCCGGAAAATCAGAGTTTTCGTGGGATTCCAAGAAACGTAAATCCATCCGGACGAAATCGCGGGCATAGCTAGTAAATACATAACTCTAAACTGCTGGTAGTGTGATTGCTGCTTAATAGTTTACATTGCAGACTAATCTATTGGAGTTTGGAGTAGGTACGTTTTTCAGTTTAAACTGGTGATAAATACGCTAAAAGTATTTGCTCTTTTTCATAGCGATTTACAAAGTAGAGTAGCTATCAGGAGTGTTTTCATACAACAATTTTAATCCCATGTTTTGTTTCGCTTTTTGAGTATGTACCGACTAGAAACATTATAAGTACGTAAAGTGTTAATTAATTAAAACAAGTGGAAATTAAAAAAAAATTGGATGTCTGTAAAGTCGGTTTACTGACGATAGTTGAACGTGACAACAAAGGCCGATTGTGCTTCTTTGTCGCTCGTTCCGCGCTCTCGCTTGCACTTCAAGCCTTACATGGAACGCCTCAGAGCGAGGTAACGCCGCATGAGTCATGTTTTTTCGTGCGTGCAGCCGGCTCTATCGAATTATAAGACGTTGTCACGTCAAAAAAAAGAACACCCCCGACAAGTGAAGGTTACAGTAACTAGAAAAGAGCTGATAACTTTCAAACAGCTGAACCGATTTTCTTGGATTAGGCAACGTCCACATTGACAGCTTGACATTTGTCAATTGACACAATATTATGAACCTAACGGTAAGTTAACCTTCTTTTCTACAAGAAAACTAGGAAAGAGCTGACAACTTTTAAACGGCTGAACCAATTTTTTTGGATTAATTCTGTGATAACTTTTCGTTGGAGACTGTTGTGGTGTGTGCGCTTTGTATTTGTGTTACCTTTTGTTTATTGTTAATATTGTGTGCCTCCATAAAAAATAAAAAATAAAATAAAAAAATAAAAATTATAGCTGAGAACACTCTCGATCAAGCCACCTTTCAAACAAAAAAACTATATTAAAATCGGTTCATTAGTTTAGGAGCTACGGTGCCACAGACAGATACACAGATACACACGTCAAATTTATAACACCCCTCTTTTTGGATCGGAGGTTAATAAGCTTTGCCATAAAAATACCCGCAATATTGAAATGGATATCACTGTCTTCGTAAACGAATAATATTTATCTAAATATCCTATCCCATTTTATTTCTGTAGGCATGGGTTAGTTTACTTGTAGAAAAAACATCTTATCTTGTAAAGTGTAGAGAGGTCAGAATACTTAACCATTACAGTAAAAGGTTGAAAGGGGTGGTATGACCTATTAAAACCAGGCCATGCCTACCACCCTCAATGCCAGTAGCTACTAATTTTACTATTTTAAAACACCAATTAAACTGTCTATATTACATTCTATACTCTGTGTATACAATCGTTAGAAACAAGGTTCACTGTAAACATATTATTGTCTAATTATTATCTGAGTAAACGGTTAGTGGCTTGTTTATCTAACCTAGCCTAGATTTTGTAGACCTAGAGTAATTGATGAATGGTTTATTTCAAGTATTTTACTGCAGTTTATTAACCCCCGACCCAAAAAGAGGGATGTTATAAGTTTGACGTGTGTATCTGTGTATCTGTCTGTGCCTCACAGCTCCTAAACTAATGAACCGATTTTAATTTAGTTTTTTTGTTTGAAAGGTGGCTTGATCGAGAGTGTTCTTAGCTATAATCCAAGAAAATCGGTTCAGCTGTTTGAAAGTTATCAGTTCTTTTCTAGTTACTGTAACCTTCACTTGTCAGGGGTGTTATAAATTTTTAATTTACATCTTGTGTACTATGTAGAGAAAAAGTAACAGTTGCTAGCACATTCACCCCGGGTTCACACGTCTATGGGCATATAATTTTATTTCTATAGTTATTTCCTGGTCTACATAATAAATCTTCGTCATAAAATTTCCTAAATGATGACGTAACCCGCATTGAAATTCTCGAGGAAGTTTAGAATTTAAGCGATTATACAGACAATGGTTGATTACGACTTTGTTTTATCCGATTTGGAGATAATAGGGCCTTACGTTATTAATTTATGATAAGAAAAGATAAAGGAGAAGAGAGATAAGAGAAGAGAAATCATTAAGATAAGGAAATAATGTAAATGCAAATAAAACTTAAGAGCTAGTCTTGTTTGAAAGTACCTACATAATATTACGAAACCCTAAAATGCGATATAGAAACAACGCATGGGCGCCCATTTAATTAAGCCCCGACCCAAAAAGAGGGGTGTTATAAGTTTGACGTGTGTATCTGTGTATCTGACTGTGACATCGTAGCTCCTAAACTAATGAATCGATTTTAATTTAGTTTTTTTTATTTGAACGGTGGCTTGATCGAGAGTGTTCTTAGCTATAATCTAAAAATATCGGTTCAGCCGTTTGAAAGTTATCAGCTCTTTCTAGTTACTGTAACCTTCACTTGACGCCAGACTCGATTTATAAGTATGCTTCCACCCTAACCCTCTAGATCCAGTATCCAAACAGCTGAATAAGCCTTTATTCCCTTAGGGTTGTAACTTTTTTTTTTTTTTTTTTTTTTGTTGACGCTGGGGAATGCATTTACGCATCCCCCCCCGGAGGGAGGGTATGTGGGACTCGCCAGCCGAGAGGCGACCGGAATACCCACTAAACCCCAGCGGCGCTACTGCGCGTCGCCTGGCGACTGGGTCACGGGAACGGCCGAAGCAAACAACCGCGACCCAGCCAGCGACGTCTGCCAAGGCAGACCCTCCACCGGGGACCTACTCGGTCCCCATCGACGCACCTCCGGGACGCACCAACGAAGTGCGTCCCCCGACCTTGGGACGCGCACGTCGCCCGCGTCCCATCCTCCGCTTCATCCACTGTGCCCTCTGCTAGTCAGAGGGACACGCGGAGAAACCTCCCCCCCTGCCAGGTCATTAGCCATAGCCAACAATATCTCCGAAGAGAAATTATTAGCCATGTTACCGGGGCGCACCGGCCCGAACACTGCTCTTCCCCTCGGACGCATCCAAAAGGGACCAGCAGCATCCAGGCACACTGGGAGGTTACCTGGCTGGCGCCCCAGGGTTGTAACTTGTTTCTTTGGATAATTAAGTTGAAAATTGAGGGTTGTAACTTGTTTCTTTGGATAATTAAGTTGAAAATTGATTTTCTTTGTTCGCAGGTGAAATACGCGCCGAAAGTGAAGATACGGATTAAATCCGGGAGGCGGATACCCGAAGGACAAGACGTCGTTATAAGTGAGGCTTGATTTTTGATTAATTTAAAATTAGATTTCAATATAAAAAAATATGGTTAAAAACCGATCACTTGCGAGTCGAACTAGCACATGAATTGTTCAATCTCAATTTCAATCAATTTATTGCAATTCCATAAATCCGTAATGACCATTGTATAAGGGCCTTTGCACACCGCGTTTTTTAAACGCTCCGTTGACGCGCGTTTTAGAAACGTACGTCGACGGTGCGCTTTTATCCTACAGAGCAGTTTGATGTCGTTTGTATCGATACACACGCGCGTTAACATCGCGCTAGTATCGATTCAAATGCACGACACCGGCGCGTCTGTATCGCTACACACGCGCATCTGTATCGATTCAAAGGTTATACAGGCTGCGTCTGACTCGCGTGCGTATCGCGACTGTATCGCTACAAACGCGCGTCAACGACGCAAAAAAACGTGGTGTGCAAAGGCTCTAAGATATACCTAACACTTTTTGCTAGGTGTTTGGTCACAATTCATGCTTTTCGAATTTTCGCCTTTTGCTATAAGGACAAGGAGGGTGAAGGAAATAATATTTGATATTTTGATGCGTTCTCAAAATGTATGCACTTTAGAATCCGTATAAAAGGTGTTAAAGCACTGTACCAAATTTAGTTAAAATCGGTTACCGAGTGTTGATAAGAAACAATAACGCACTTTCCGATTCATACTCACAATATTAATAAAGTACGGAAGTATGGAAAAAAAAGAAAAAAAGAAAAAAAAAAAGAAAAATTTGAATATGAATTGAATTTTTTAGTTTAAGCATACTTACAGTAATTTTTTATTCCACAGGCTGCACTGCTGATGCAAATCCGGGCAATCTGACTTTCAGATGGGTTATGAACGAGTCAATTATTGGGAATAGTTCGGAACTGGTGAGATATTGAAGTGTTTTATACATGTTTTTAACCCCCGACCCAGAAAGAGGGGTGTTATAAGTTTGACGTGTGTAATGTGTATCTGTGTATCTGTCTGTGGCCTCGTAGCTGCTAAACTAATGAACCGATTTTAATTTAGTTTTTTTTTGTTTGAAAGGTGGCTTGATCGAGAGTCTTCTTAGCTATAATCCAAGAAAATCGGTTCAGCCGTTTGAAAGTTATCAGCTCTTTTCTTGTCAATGTAACCTTCACTTGTCGGGGGTGTTATAAATTTTTAATTTACACTTGTTAGTGAAAGTTCTTCACACTGTTGGAGACAGTAGATTTGACATATATCATAATTATAACATATCTAATGTAGAAACAAGGAAATAACTGTTACTAGACAAGTGCTAAAAAACATTTACAAGACATTTCACCCCGATTGGTGGCCTTATTGGGTGACAGAAGGGCTGGCTAATTTTTTGAGAGACGGATCAGCCTGGCTGTCCAGCGCGGAAATGCAGCCAAGTATTCTTGGCACCATTCCACGTGGGCACTATTTGTATGCTAATTAGATAAGGCTAGCTTTAAGTTTCATTGTAATATTTTCACAAAAAAAAAGTAGAAAATCTACGTTACGGGTCTATTCAACGCTCCGCTCAAAATACTGGACGGATTGGGGTGAAAGACGAGCAGAGAGCTATTATGATTTAGACATCTGTTAAGAATTTTGGATTTTTTGAAAATTCAGCCCCTAAAGAGCTAAAATAGTCACACAGACAAAGTCTCAGTCATAAACTAGTTCTGAATGAAACCAGTTTTCAAGTCCTCCCAACTAAATTTTCTTGCGGAACTTGTCAAGATGTTGTTAAGAGATTTTAAACTCGAAAAATTCGCCCGGAGAATTTCATTCAGCAATTATACTTTTAATTTTAATGCCTTGGCTTCGAGGATTTGTTTTATTTGGATTTTGGGAGATATAGGAATAGTTTAACGGTTATGTACTTCATCTTAATAAGTGTGTCTGTTTGTCTGTCTATCTTCTACCTTTTCACGGCCCAACAGTTTAACCGATTCTGACGAAATTCGGTACAGGGTTAGCTTATATCCCGGGGACGGACATAGGCTACTTTTTATCCCGGAAAATCAGAGATCCCACGGGATTCCCAAAAACCCATCGGCTTAACCGATTTGTAGGAAAGGTACCGAGATAGCTTGCATTTCTGTAATTGACATGGGCTACTTTTTATCCTGGAAAATCAAATAGTTCCCACGGGATCTTTAAAAACCTAAATCCACGCGGAAGTCGCGGGCATTCTCTTATTAACTCTGACTTCTATACAAGAAAAGTAAACAATCCTTGGAATCCAATGTCTTCCCTTGAGGCTTGTACAATTAAGCAAATATAAAAAAAAAGGAAATGGTTTAGGTAAAGTTTCAGAGATCTGTCAGCTAAAAACAAAAAACTTTCCCCTAATTGAATAAAACAGTTCTCGAATGTACGCTGCCCAACTAAGCCTTCTTACGGGGGACTTGACAACTTGTCGCTATTAAGAGATTGAGATTTAAACTCGAAAATTCGCCTCGAGAATTTAATTTAACAATTAAAGTTTTTATACGGTAGTTTCACAATTCTGCTCTATATTTCCAAGTTATTGATATAAATAAGTATAATTATTGCTTATTATAATATTATGCTATTTCAGTACTAGCAGTGTTCTAGTCTTCTAGGCATGCAGATAGCTATTATGTAGACATCCGATAGGTACCTAAGGATTTCTGAAAAAAAAAACCGACCAAGTGCGAGTCAGACTCGCGCACCGAGGGTTCCGTACGCGGGTATTTGTTCCGACATTTTGCACGTTAAATCAAATACTATTATGCATAAAAATAAATAAAAATCTGTTTTAGAAAGGTACAGGTAAAGCCTTTTCATACGATAACCCCACTTGGTATAGTTATCTTACTTTGTAAATTGAAACACATTTTATAATTTTTGTTTAATAATGTAACCACTTTACGGTTTTCAGATTTATTCCTTTACTTGTGCTATAAGGCCTAAGAAGAGGTTTTCTTGACAGTCAAGACGGACGGACGGACGGACAGACAGACAGACATACAGACAACAAAGTGATCCTATAGGGTAATCCGTTTTTCCTTTTGAACCCTTAAAAATAATTGGACACTATAGGATTGGTCGGTCTTCCGTTCCTAGATTATACAAGTACACATAATATATATACATTTTATTTTGTAGTAACATTTACTAATGCTTTTTTATATACCTATATGACGATTACGCCAAAATACTTTGCGACACAACACAAGTTGTCATAGGATAAAAACAAAAGATTTACCCTAATTGAATAAAAATAAAACAATTTCCAAAGGTATTTTCTTGAACTAAGCCGTACTACGGAAGTTGTCAAGTTGTCGCTAAAGAGATTTAAACTCGAAAAATTCGTCGCGAAAATTTCATTTTGCAATTATAAGTACTTTTAATTTCTCAGTTTAACAGTTTTGCGAACTGTTTTTTAATATTTCAATTACTTGATTCCTCGATTACTCACTCTGCTGCTACTTTGTGCTTATAAAAAGTGAATATTTTTCGAATTTTCAGGAAATAAAGCCTTAATTCTTAATAATTAACTAAGCTAATTTGTTTCTGATTTTTTCGCGAATTCTGTTTGTTTTTTAGAGATTCGTCCAAAAGTTCTATGGTTTGGAAATTAATATTTTTTTTTAATCACACTTTCACACTAATATTATAAAGGCGAAATTTTGTGTGTATGTATGTTTGTTACTTCTTCTACAACTACTGGACGGATTTGACTGAAATTTGGAATAGAGGTAGATATTATCCTGGATTAGACATAGGCTACTTTTTGTCCCGGAAAATCAAAGAGTTCCCACAGGATTTTGGAAAAATTAAATCCACGCGGGCGAAGTCGCGAGCATCAGCTAATATGAGTATAAAAAGAAAAATCCTGACTCATCAACGCCCAGCCCAAACTCTTGAATCTTGAAAACTGAAATTTTTCACGGAGCTTCAGATTTATTCCTTTATACTTGTGCTATAAGACTTACCTACCTGCCCAATTTCATGTTTCTAGGTCAACGGGAAGCACCCTATAGTTTTTCTTGACACGACGGACGGACGGTCGGACAGAGATAGATAACAAAGTGATCCTATAAGGGTTCCATTTTTCCTTTTGAGGTACGGGACCCTAAAAAAAACACTTTTAATACAACTTTTAGCTATTTTAATAACGCATGTTATTTTGTTACAGAAAATAACGAACATTTCCCGCGCTTACAACGGGGCAGTTCTGAAGTGCATGGTCTTCAACGAGGTCGGAAAAAGCGAGGAGACAGAAATCCTCGAGATTACTTGTGAGCTTATTTCCTTGTGCATTTTCCGTTTAAATAAAAAAATAGAAATTTAATAAATATTTTGTAGAATCGTGCTTAAAAAGTGTAATGTTTTTTATAACTTTCTTATAATAAAGTATCGTAGTATTATTATTACAAATACCTAACAGGGCTCTCTCCGTCACTTACTCTATACAATCGTAGTTCCAATTTCATTTGAATATTAAGCAACCAAAGTCCATGAAATGCAGACATATTCTAGAAACTAATATCTGTGCCTGTGGTGTTTTAGATTTTTCTAAAAATATGTAGTTTTAAAATTACAGGGGCTCAAAGACTTGTATGTGAATTTTTAAGACCGCGTAACTTTGAAACCGAATATTTTAACAGAAATCTGGAAAACCACAGACATAGATATTAGTTTTTAGAATATGTCTGCACATGGACTTTGGTTGCTTAATATTCAAATGAAATTGGAACTACGTTTGTATGGAGTGAGTGACGGAGAGACCCCTCTTAAAAGAAAACGTAACTCGCTAGGTACAGTTATTATAGCCAAAGTGCACCTTTCTCAAGAAAATGTTTTTCATGCTGCAACTTGCGTTGCTAAATTTTCTGTAAAATTAACAAATATTTCAGTGACGATATGCCATTTAAAGAGACTTTAATTTCCATATTTTGTGATCTGTTATTTTGCAAATATAATATTAATTATTAATGAACTAGACAAATATATAAAACAAAAATAATATTCCTATATTTTTTCCGTTCTAATATTTTTATGATCTAGGAATTAATCGCAATATTATCCCAAGAGAATTTGTACCATTATAATGGAATGGGGTCTCGACCCTCAGTAATGAGAAATAAGACCAATAAAGAAAGATTTTTTCCGTAGATCCCCCGTCATTCAGGAGCTACCCGAAAGACGTAGAAGCGGAAGTGGGCAAGCAAGTGACACTGAGCTGTGATGTCGATGGGTTTCCAGCACCGGAAATAAGATGGCTGCACTATGAAGAAGACACTAATATCGTAAGTATCTATAGCACTAGATGATGTCTACAAATGAAAAGAGCAACCGCCGAGTTTCTTGCTGGTTCTTCTCGGTAGGCATTCCGAATCAGTGGTACATTATTTTGGCGATTCGAAAGCACTAGTAAAAGTTTACTGGAATAAAAATATATTCTGTTCTATTTTATTCTATTCTAAGTCTTCATCCGCATGGATTAGGGTTCTTTAAAAATCTTGTGGGAAATCTTAAAGGCGAAAGTTGGTGTGTGTGGGTGTATGTTTGTTACTCTTTCACGCAAAAACTACTGGACAGATTTGGCTGAAATTTGGAATAAAGATAGATCATAGCTTGGATCAACACATATTCTACTTTTCATCCCGTAATCCTTGTAAAATCCATAGTTCCTGTGGGATTTTGTAATCATTGTATATCTACGCGGACGAAGTCGCACGTATCATCTAGTGAACCGATAATCAAAGTCAAAATCATTCTTTTTGGACAGCGAAGGCTTAGTAGTAGGGGCCCGTTGGCACTCTCAGGTATATAGGCGAATTTAAAGAAAACTGGAACATTCATCCATCGACAAATCCATCGAAATCGAAATCCATGCTAAAGTAGATATCACACTCACACTATATAATATTATCAAGGCGAAAGTTTGTGTGTATGTGCGTATGTGTGTATGTTTGTCACTCATTCACGCAAAAACTGCTAAACAGATTTAGCTGAAATTCGGAGCGGAGATAGATTATACCCTGGATTAACACATAATCTACTTTTTATCCCGGAAAATCATTGGGTTCCTTTGGGATTTTGGGGAAACCTAAATCCGCGCGGACGAAGTCGCGGGTACCAGCTAGTATATCGTAATAAGATCGTTCTGAGCTAATAAGCAACATTCTTGACTAGGTACTAGAGAATTAATGAGAGCCTTTACATTCTGAGTACCAGTTCAGTTCCGCTCCAATAATGCTGCAATGTTCAAATTGATAACTTTCAGAGAGGCTCCATTCAATATCGCAGATTTATTACCAACAGACTTACCTACATACTGTACCTTGTATTTCAAGAGTTTGT
The DNA here is from genome assembly GCF_905333055.1 of Maniola jurtina. Taxonomy (NCBI): domain Eukaryota; kingdom Metazoa; phylum Arthropoda; class Insecta; order Lepidoptera; family Nymphalidae; genus Maniola; species Maniola jurtina. Next base: position 3,989,608 of record NC_060053.1, read on the forward strand.
AGAGGTATTTAGTACAAGTTTCACCTATACACTAGTTTATGTACACTTCACTAATATTACAAGTGGTAGATGCTTTTGACGATTCAAAAGTACTTGTAAAAGTCTAATTGAATAAAAGTATTTTGAATTTGTAGGGTTTGTAAGTTTGAATGTAGGCAGGAAACCACTCATTCGGTCTCAAAAATTGTTTTATCAATAGATAACTGCGTTAACCCCGAGTTTTGTAGGAATTTTGTAGATACGTTTTCGAATCCAATATTAAGTATCTCTTTTTTATTGCAACACTAGAGGATGCCCGCGACTTCGTCCGCGTGGATTTAGGATTTAAAGATCCCGTGGGAACTATTTGATTTTCCGGGATGAAAAGTTGCCTATGTTAATAACAGGGACGCAAGCTACCTCGGTACCAAATTTCATACAAATCAATCAAGTGGATGAGTATTTAGGAATCCCGCGGGAACTGTTTCTTTTCCGGGATTAAAAGTAGCCTATATCCTTCCCCGGAATATATCCTAAGTCTGTACAAAATTTCATTAAAATCGGTTTAGCGGTTGAGCCGTGAAAGCGTAGCAGACAGACAGACAGACAGACAGACACTCTTTCGCATTTATAATATTATAGTATGGATTAATGTGATTGATTGGATAATATCAAATGAGACACCAAACTACGTTTATTTGGAGGTCACACGAATGATCTCCTCTTGAAATGCTACGTTTTTTAAATCAAAAGAGTACCCCCAATTTAATTCAGAATTCTCCAAACATTATTCACTAGGTAAGGTAAGATTGCATTATTTAGAAACCTTATTTATAAAACAAATTATAGACAAGTGTAAATTAAAAATTTATAACAGCCCCGACAAGTGATGGTTACAGTAACTAGAAAAGAGCTGATAACTTTCAAACGGCTGAACCGATTTTCTTGGATTATAGCTAAGAACACTCTCGATCAAGCCACCATTCAAACAAAAAAAAAACTAAATCAAATCGGTTCATTAGTTTAGGAGCTACGATGCCACAGACAGATACACACGTCAAACTTGTAACACCCCTCTTTTTGGGTCGGGGGTTAAAAATAATAGGTTGCCTAAAACTAAACATGACTTTTTAACTACACGTTCGCCAACATTCACTTAGGAGCTTTATCAAGGTTTTTCTATACACGCTAACGTCATTTTTTTCCACTTATGAGGTACAGTAGGCATTTACTTGAATTATAATTACTACTCAGTGGTAAATGTCTGTCTGTACATATCACACTATCACACTAATATTATAAAGGCAAAATTTTGTGTGTGTGTGTTTGTATGTTTTGCTCTTTCACGCAAAAACAACTGGATGGATTTGGTTGAGGAATGTAGATATACTCTACCCTGAATTAACGTAGTTACTTTTTATACCGAAAAATCAAAGAATTCCCACGGGATTTTGGAAAACCTAACTCGACGCGGAGTCGCAGCTCGTAAAACTTGTTTTGTTTATCTGACAAAGTATGGGGAAATCATAGACGATTCATATGCTCGCCTGAACTTTCTACGAAATAAAGCTAAAAACTTAACAATAAATTTATTTATTTTATTAACCCCCGACCCAAAAAGAGGGGTGTTATAAGTTTGACGTGTGTATCTGTGTACCTGTCTGTGTCATCGTAGCTCCTAAACTAATGAACCGATTTTAATTTAGTTTTTTTTTGTTTGAAAGGTGGCTTGATCGAGAGTGTTCTTAGCTATAATCCAAGAAGCGGTTCAGCCGTTTGAAAGTTATCAGCTCTTTTCTAGTTACTGCAACCTTCACTTGTCAGGGTGTTATAAATTTTTAATTTACACTTGTTAAATACTAAATCAACTCAGTTTCGTGCGGATTTCGAATTTTCGCTTTCGGCAATCAATATCTCTGTAGGTATAGTATCTCTGGGTTATCTGAAGGGGATTAAGAAGGTTCTCCGCTCACAAGGTTATTATCGATCGCTCGATCAATAAGATCTACAATATTCTAAAGAATTGTTTGTTTCAGCGCGTGGGCCGGACGCCAAACCTGACGCTAACCGTGGACACACACACTTCAGGGCGGTACCTTTGTAAGGCGAGCGTTGAGGGATACCCTGAAATCGAGACTGAGGCGTCTATATTTATCAAAGGTGAGAAACAGGAACGGAAGTTTTAAGAGGGGTCTCACCGTCACTCGCTTCATACAAACGTAGTTCCAATTTCATTTGAATATTAAGCAACCAAAGTCCATGAAATTTTGCAGACATATTCTAGAATCTAGAAACTAATATCTATGTCTGTGGTTTTCCAGATTTCTGTTAAAATATTCGGTTTCAAAGTTACGCGGTCTTAAAAATTTACATACAAATCTTTGAGCCCCTTTAATCTTAAAACTACATATTTTTACTACAGATATTAGTTTCTAGAATATGTCTGCAAAATTTCATGGACTTTGGTTGCTTAATATTCAAATGAAATCGGAACTACGATTGTATGAAGCGAGTGACGGAGAGAGCCCTGTTAATGACGGTTTATTTTTAGGCGTTTGACGGCCTTCGTGGCGCAGTGGTAAGCTCTGTGGTCTTATTAGTGGGAGGTCCCGGGTTTGATTCCCGGCTGGGGTTTGGAATCTTATAATTTCTAAATTGGTCTGGTCTGGTGGTAAGCTTCGGCCGTGGCTAGTTACCACCCTGGGCAAGTCGTATCGCCTAGCGATTTAGCGTTCCGGTGCGATGCCGTGTAAAAACCGAAGGATGGCCTCCGCTTCCATCTTTATCACTTACCACCAGGTGAGATGGCAGTCAAGGGCTAACTTAGTATCTGAATTTTTAAAAAAGGCCACTGTAAAGTTGGGTTTATTGATAGACTGGCTAATTCATGCGAGCTTATTTCGGTTATACACCCTAAAACAGCCACCATAGGGTGTATACTCGGAAATATGAATGAATGAATTAAATATGCTTCATTGTACACCAGAAGAGAAACTAACAGATTTGCTCCTTTTTTGCGCAAAGGATCATACAAAATAGGTATGATATAGGCAAAAATTGCAGTGGGTGCTAACTAAATGAGTCAACAACCAATCACAAACGAAACTATGTTTTCGAATTGAAATTTCGAATGTTTTTTGAAAACACTTTCGAATTGAACTTCGAATGTTTTTTGAAAACACTTTCGAATTGAACTTCGAATGTTTTTTGAAAACATGTTAGTTGATGTGAATGATGGGTTGATGGTGTCTCAAAATGGTTAACACCCCCTGAAATTTTTTGTCTCTGTCATTTGTATGGGCTTACGTAACAGAGAGAGACCCCTATACTAACTTCTTTCCGTGGACAGAGAATAGTAGCCACTATCATATAGAATAACAAAATAAACCCATGTTCAATTTCTGTCATGGGGAATTGGAGCGAACTAAATGACTTGGATCTTCGTTCCTAAACTTGCCAATCGTACCGTAAAGCCCTGGACAAATAAGACGAACAACGGCAAAGTGTGTTCAATCTATTTTTGTATATACTTCTAACTAAATTTTTACGTTTTTTGGTATTTACATATGGCATGTTATATTTCACTCTATTGCCTATTAAGTATTTTGCTTTTTCTTTTACTCCATTCGTGTTATTTACGCATTGTTTCAATCAGCCTGCCCTCATTACCAAAGGTTAACTGGTAGAGTATGCTCTAGGTATTAAATTCGCCTAAGTACGTTTTATTTCTAAAGCAAGTTATTCCGCGAAGTCTTCGTACAGTTATACAGGATCATTCTACATACATTAAGTATAAGAAAGCTCAGTCATTCAGCGGGCGATGGAATGAGCTATGCTCGAAGTAGAATGATCGGAATGACTAACACAGCCTTCGATTTAAGAGCTAACTTGTTTCGAAAAAAATCTAGGAGCTGCGTTAGACATACCGCTTCGTATCACGCTTCCATCTTCTCTGCATTATCACTTACCAGCAGATGAAACCGCGGTTAAGAGCTCACTTGTATCAAAATAAATAAATATATCTGGGAGCTGCATTAGACATACCGCTGTCACGCTTTGTATGACCAAGGCTTAATAATATAAGGCGAAACTAGGCCACCCTATTTCGGAATTGTAATACACTTATTGAATACAAATATCATTGGCATTTAAGGAAATGGAATCTAGGACAAATTAACCACATTTCCTTTCCACATTCGTGAAAAAAACGTTTTTATTCGGGTATTTCTAAAGAGGCAATATAATTGGGACCATTTCTTTCACATTTCTTTCTTTAAAAAATGCCCACCTCGATTTACTATTTATTTTCAATCACAATATCGATATGACTTTGATATTATTTATTCAAGACAACAAATACTTTTTACATTTTTTATAATTTATGTTTGTAAGATCTGAAAAATAACAAAAAGCCCGTAAAATACGCCTACTTAAAATGTTACATATATTTTGTATATTTCACAATAAGTTAATTAGTAATGTAAGGATTATTGAAAAACTTTTAAAAATCCTTGATAAATATTATAATACAAAGCGGTGGCTGTTATATCTATGATTCTATACTATTATAAAGATAAATCATTTGTTTTTGTTTGTTCGTTATTGATAAACTCATTAAAAAATTAGAAAGATGTTTTTATCCAGAACTAACATGAGCTATATAGGTACCTATTATAATATTATGTATACGTAGATAGGTATATCGAATTTCACGGATCAACTAATCAATACTTATATTATAAATGCGAAAGTGTGTCTGTCTGTCTGTCTGCTACCTTTTCATGGCCCAACAGTTTAACCGATTTTGATGAAATTCGGTACAGAGTTAGCTTACATCCCGGGGAAGAACATAGGTTACCTTTTATCCCGGAAAATCAAAGAGTTCCCGCGGGATTCTTAAAGGCCCATCCGTGTAACCGATTTGTATGAAATTTGGTACCAAGGTAGCTTTCGTCCATGTAATTGACATAGGCAACTTTTTGTCCCGGGAAATTAAACAGTTCCCACGGGATCTTTAAACACCTAAATCCACGCGGACGAAGTCGCGGGCATCCTCTAGTATAAACTATTTTAATCTGATCAAATTAAAACTATGCTAACCATTAAAATGAGTAAACATGAGAACCTCTTATATAAAACAACTTTAATAGAAAGTAAAATTTCATCAACTCAACACAAAAGCTGAAATTGATGAGTTGAAAGTTAATAACATTGATGTTAATACTGATTTATTAGACCTAGAATAATTTATGAGTATTCTTGATTTAATAAATAAATTGATTAGAATTGAAGAAGATTATGTTTCCAAAAGGTTTCCAACAGTTAAAGTAATTATTGTAATATTAGGTGTATTCGGTATCCAATCATGTTAGTGATAATAACCGGGACTTAACGTGTTGTCCGAAGCACTGAGGACACGAACAGTCAAATACGGACCTCCTCAGTCGGTCACCCATCCAGTTACCGACTTGGGTCAACGTTGCTTAACAATCGCAGTCGATTGATATGCATTGTCACAACTAAGTCACACGTACTTTGTTTTAGGTCCGCCAAAAATCATTTCCAATCACACACAGTTTGGGTCTCAAGGTGACACAGTCAACATAGAGTGCGCAGCGTTCTCCATACCAAGAATAGACACCATCATCTGGACTTATGAAGACAAAGAAATTGACACGGTCCACGATCATGTAAGTTTATAAACCATTTATGCATTGAACCTAGTTGGCATACATACAAGTTCGCTATTTTGAATTCGGCTTTAAATTCTATTTGAGTTTGAAACCGTAGAAAAATAAATCATTAAGGTGGAAGCCACGGGCCTGCCCGCGAAATTCAAATTTAATTTGGTTTTTCGCAATTTGTAAACTAATACGACAACGTAAGCTTATGATATTTTAACTGTGACAATGGCAGTATCATCCTCACAGGTTTATATAAAAATCTTTACTTGAAAGGGTCCAGTTTAAGAAATTAATTCTAGTATCGACTAATTTGTGAGAATAGTCGATACTAGAATTAATGATTATATTATTAAATTTGAATTTCGCGGGCAGGACCGTCTCATGCCCCTTAATAATTTTGAACTCAAATATCTTACAATGTACATTGATACATGTTTATCTTTGGCCACTAAAACGAGTTTTTTTCAAAATAGCGGACTTTTAGGTATTTCAGGCTCCATACAAAGATGTTCAAACCCTAAAATGCTCTCTTGACATTTCAATCGATAGACGTTGGGGTCCCAAAAAGTGTTAGAATAGCGACCCCACACCGGAAAGCGTTGGATGACCCACCACTAGGTCAGACGACATCAAACGGATAGCCGCTAAATTCAGGCACTGCAAGACAGTGGCGTTGTGTGACTGTGCAGTCAGCAACAAAGTTAGGTTTGCATCCGCCCATAGTTGCTTGTACTTAACGGGCGCTAGCTTTGTTGCTGACTGTACAAGAGACCATGTCCAGTTGAGAACTTCGGCTGAAGACGATGACGACGATGATTACATTTCGAATTAAGTCACTTATTGCCACTTCAGCTTCGCACCGCGTTGAGCTTTGTTGGTTATTCTGGTTCTCCTACGTAACTCCTCATTTTAGATTTGATCACGTAGAAAAACCCCGAGCGAAGCATTGTGTGACTGAGATTATATGTGAGGTCTATAGTTAGCAACCATATCTCAGAACCCTTTTTTTTTTAAAGAATATTTTTTTTTAAGAATTTTTTAAATATCTCGTGGTGAGATGCAGTTAGAGAGAAAGGATGACACGCATAAATACATAAACTGTCAACATCACTATTTTAGGTTCCACCCGCAAACGAGTTATCGCTTCGATGAAGCGGGCTCTTAAGAAGTTTTATTTGTTTTTTTTTTTTTTTAAAGAATATTAGCCATGTTAAATGACTAATATTCCCTTTCCTCTCCAACTAAGCGTCAGGCTTGTGCTAGGAGTAGGTACGACAATAGTGCAACGGACGGGGTTTGAACCATCGACCTTTCGGTTTTCAGTCCACTCCTTTACCGGTTGAGCTATTGAGGCTCTAGCATGACTTATCAAATTTTGATTTCCAATATTAAAAATACGAATTGAATGATAAATTAACACGTTTACTGCGGGTACAATTTTGGCTATCTATAAGCAGGTGCGTTACGAGGCAGAAATCACTGCGTATTGGTTTTTGCGTTAGATCGGAAAGCGATGTAAGGCACCTCGTATGCTAAGATTATTTTGAACATCTAGATTTTTATGAATTTTAGTGACCAATAAAATTTAATCAAATCAATCGATAAATTAATGTTTCTTTAGTATGTAATCCGCCCCGCCTAAAGATATTTTAAAATTTTACCTAGAAAATAAGTAAAAAACTTTTACGAGTTGTTTCTCATGTCGTACCGCACATAATGATAAAAAAATACGAGGTGATCTTGATCACGTATCGCACTTAATTCTTAAATATCGATAAAAAAATAGGGCTGGGAAATGAAATAATAAAAAGTATCGAGAAATGTTTTAATCAAAAAAAAAAGAATTTTAATGTTTTTCATTGAATTTAGATACAAAGCTTTATTGCACATTTGACAGAAACTCTTAAATTTTTTTGTTTTTTTTTCTGCTTCTCTGCTTGATAATAGTTTTCTATGTTTTTCGTAACAACCAACGCATCTTTTACTTTTATTCCCGATTGAATATTTATGTGTATTTGAAATATTAGGACACGGTTCTGCATTCGTCAAACTTTCAGTAAAATTATTAATAATATCTTCGAGAAACTTTTTTTTGGTTATTTTTTTTTTCGTTTTTCATATTAAAAACAACCCAAGCGTTTGTTGCGGCTGTTCCAAAAATTATTTCCATCATCAGTTTTCGGTACCATTTTAAACGGATTTTTGAAGATCATTCTTAAAAGATAGTTCTAACATTCTTCTTGATCTTTTCCTGTGCGCGGTCAAGTTAAAATTCATATTCAAGGGTAATTATTACGTTCGTTACTTGTTAAAACAAACCCAACACTAGTCATAATTCATCGACTCAACGCGTCCGAGATGCTTAGAGATTTAATGCATCTCGTACCGCACCAAAAGTAAAATTTTGCTGTTCTGTCGGTCTGAGGTGGAAAAAATCTCTTACGATTTTATTATAAATCTGAGTAGGTTAGAAGTCATTATATAGGCCTACATTAGTCTTTTCATTCTAAAATGTAAAAATGTACGAAAAAATTGCTTCGCAAAAACGAGACGACACACGTTTTTAGCTCCCGCACTGAATGGCAGTATCGTATCAGATCTAATCCACCGCGTAACGCAGTGAACGTGTTAACTAATTACGTATACGCATTGGGACAGAAAATTGATACCGTTGGTACATGATAGGTTGATATGAGTTGCTGTAATTAAGTTATTAGACAAGGGTAATTTGTAACAATGGTAATCAATATTGAAAGGGATGATTAATACGGTGGCTAAATCTTGACCTGATTTCGGGCTTGTAAAATATTCATCAAGGAAAATTAATATTTGAACGGGTGGGATGCTACTTTTGTCCGTGTACATATAGCTAGGCGGGTTGCGAAGCTGAAGTGGTAATGGGCAGGGTTCAGTTCGTAAAATTTATAGACCTTGGGGTCCGAAGGTGCTAGAATGGCGAACCCGCATTGCAAGACCTCCCTATAGGTGTGGTGCAAGTCCGTGGCGTATGAAATTTCCTATAAGAAACCTATGCCCAGCAATGGACGTCTAACGGTTGTCGATAATTAGTAATTGGAGAATATTGTGTAACCTAAGTGGTGATACCACTTGCGCTACGAATGTAGGCCATTTGATTGCCTTATCCAATGTGGCCTACTGAAAAGAAAGAAAAAAAATGTTTATTTTTGAAAGCTGTGCCACACATTACCAAGTTATACCTAAGGGTTTGATTATCCCGATGCTTCTAATACTTGAGCATTAAAACCAAAAGAACTCAAGAAGAAGAAGTGAGGAATAAACTGTACCATGTGTGACACAACCCAAGCAAAGGTCCCAACTCAGCATAAATGTTGTTATTAATTGTCTTTCTTTCTTCTCTCTGGGCTGGTTTCCGCACTTAAACGTTTCCGTCTGTTGTGCGTGCGTTGCCCCTCCTCGCCAAAGTCTTCAATCAGCCATCCAAGCTTGCTCCAGAAGCCGAGTAGACCGCCCAGGTTGTCGAGGGCTTCATGAAGTGAGGTTGGGGATCCCAAATGGCGCACTCGTTGTTCTGCCACGCCCGTGCACTCTAGGAGCACGTGCGTCGGTGTTTCGTCGACCTTCATGCAGGCCCTGCACAGAAGACTGTCGGTGACACCTATAACGAAGAGGTGTTTGCTTAGCTATTATGAGTCCCACCACCTTCCTAAGTTTATCTAAATCATGGTGATAAGTAATCACCATATCTACTAAGGTCACATTTAATTCAAATCTCATCTCTATGCAGGATTACTTGTTCCGAGAAGACTTACAAGCGGGTGGCATCGTCAATTCCACACTGACCATTCGTGAGAGCCAGTCCAGACACTTCGGCGTTTACAAATGCAACGTCTCTAATGACTATGGGAGTGATACCTTGGAGATCGTCCTGAGGCCCACCAGTGAGTATGGGATTGCTTATAATTTGATAATATCATGTTTCATTGTTGGTATCTTAGTATTTTAATGTATCACTATAGAATTTGATGTATCTATGTTATTATTAAGTTATTACTATTATTTTACTAACTGATGCCTGCGACTTCGTTTATTGTGCATTTAGGTTTTTAAAATCCTGTAGAAACTAAATACCTAATGTTTAAATTACTACTATTATGCTAAAATTGCGGAATCAGCGAGAAAAATTTCCCGTTAATTTCCCTCTTTGATCTTCCAGGTTAAAAAGTAGCTTATGTTACTCTCCAGGTCTTTAACTACGAGTATATCCATGCAAAAAAAGGACAAAACCATTAAACAAATATACTTTCGCATTTATAATATGGGTGGTAATATCTGTATCGTAGATCATTATTGATTTTTTGAAGTAAGAACCTCTTTGGGTGCGTTGAGTGATTTTGGTATGGGTAAATTCTTTGATTTAAGATCGTTCTAGGAGTGTCAATAAACTAAACTAATGTTAATTTACAAATTATGAACGTTTAATTTTTGATACTACAATTAATTTGAAAATCCAAGAAAACTACTTCCATTTGATGATAGTTTTAAGTTTTCATGTCTGTCAGCAGTCCCCAATAACTGCCAATTTTTTTTACTAAAAAATAGGTGTATTTTTAATGTTACTATTAATTTTCAAAATAATCACCCACCGTCTTGTGAGATATTTGACAGGTGTTTATTTGGTTTACATCCAAAATAATTTAAAATTATAATGAATTTTAAAACCATGTTATGGGTGCTGTAAAATAGCTGAACGAAGCCTACAAACAAGGCTATTTAGGTCTATTTCACTTTGAATTGACAGGGTTTCGAATTTTCGATACTCTTTTATCAACGTTGTCGATACGTACAAACTTGTACTAAGCCTTCAGGTAGGGGATATTGTATGCGAATAAATTATAATATTGATGTCACATTTGGTTAGTGTGCTAGGCCTTTCATTCACGGTGACTTGTTATGCAGATTGAGGTAATTGTGATATACCTACCTATCATGATTGAATATTATAATATTGGAATTGCAATACGAATACCTAAATTTCGTATGCGACTGGGCTTAGTTGTGATGAAATCAGAGCTGTGCTTTTAGTTTAATACTAGCTGATGCCCGCAGCTTCGCCCGCGTGGATTGGTCAGATCCCCTGCAGCATCAGGATTCAGGAGTTGGACTCCAAATTTTTTATGAAACAATGTCGCAAAGTTCCTCTATCGATTAAAAAAGAAGTGACGCAAATCGGTTCAGAAATCTCGGAGATTTCGGTGTACATAGGTAGAAAAACACAACTACCTTTTTGAAAGTCGGTTAAAAAAGTAGCCTATGTTACTCCCTGGTCAATTCTCTACTTGTCTGTGAAAATCCCGTCAAAATCGGTTCAGCCGTTCCCAAGATTAGCCTTTTCAAACAGACAGACAGACAGACAGACAGACAAAAATTTTAAAAACGTGTGATTTAGTTATAGTATCATTCAAATAATATTTCGAAATTACAGACAGACACTCCAATTTTATTTATTAATATAGATGGAGAGTACATTACCTTTTTTCATATTTAGTAATGTCCTAAATGATGTAAAAGGCCGTAAGTCGTTTAGCACCTCAATGATCATATTCGCGTGGCACGGTTATGCACATGCGTTATGTGTGTGTGGCGTGTTTATAGAAAAAGGTCATAAGTGCGACAAGTTAATGCAATATTTTCGCGGAATTGCTACTGGAATTCTGAGGCCAACCATACCTAACTAGTATATTGAATGTTTGAAAAGAGCAACTGCCGTGTTTCTTGCTCGGCAGGTACTTCTCGGTAGGAAGAATATTCAGATCCAGGCAGCGGTAGATGCATTTGACTATTCCTATGTTACATTTGCTATTTCTATGTTATACATTTGCTAATTGGTTTTCCATGGACTTACACAATTATAATGCATGCATACATTTTGAGAACTCACTCACCACATTAGCTCTATATGTCAACTGTAATGTCAACGGTTCACCCTTAAATTAAAGTCTAAAATTGTACTTTTAACATGACAGATTAGACTTAGCAAGAAACAGTTAAAAATTATTTTGCTATAATCCGTCAACAGAAAAAATCTGTATGGTCAAACATGCAGTTATAAGCTAAGCACCGCTTACCTCCCCAACCAAGCAATAAAGCCAAGTTCCCAAGCAAGCACTGCCACCACCACTCACATGCACCACCACACAAGACTTTTCCACTACTCTCGACGCACGTTTCGCCCCGACACCGGAGCATCCTCAGGAGATTTCGACTTTACAATGCTGTATTGTCAAGATAGATTAGACTTAATTTGGTGAGCGAGTTCCCAAAATGGATGCACTAAAAAAGTTTCCCAGGGATATGTTGACTTTTCCGCTCTCACAGATGTCTAATTCTGTTTCCCCGCTCAAAAATTCACTGTGTTTTCCAATTGGAAACTTCTGGGAAATATTTATAAATATATCGGCAAGGAACTTTTTCAATCGGGCTGCAGATTTAAGTTGAACGCTTGAAATCAGAACGTATTTTTAGTTTTAAAATCTAAAAGTTTATTCCGCGATTGTGTATTACCCTCGGGACTCCCGGCGCCATTGTATAACTTTTATTGCACCGAGATATAAATCTTTCCTTTGTGACTTTCAAGATTTTTGTATCATACATTGTGTATATACTACTTAACATATTTCAAAAATCCCATCTTCTTCACTGAGATTTTTGTATTTTTATTATTTTTAGGGTTCCGTACCTCAAAAGGAAAAACGAAACCCTTATTACCCGTTACCCTTTGTTGTCTGTCTGTCTGTCCGGCTGTCGTGTCTGTCAAGAAAACCTATAGGGTACTTCCCGTTGACCTAGAATCATGAAATTTGGAAGGTAGGTAGAGTCTTATAACACAAGTAAAGGAAAAATCCGAAAACTTGAATTTGTGTTTAGGTATGGTTAACCATACCTAACCACAAATTCAATGGTTAGGTATGGTTAACCATACATAACCCAAAAAAAATGGTTAACAAAATTACATATAGATGGCGCAAACCATTATTAACTTGCAGAGCTCTACATAAAGGTGTTAGGTATATCTTGTACGATGGTACGGAACCCTTCGTGTGTGAGTCCGACTCGTGCTTGACCGGATTTTTCTCTTGAGCAAACACTGGATGTCACTCCTCAAATCAAATTGATTCTTGATTTCTACTTTAGTCTTTGAGTCTCTTTATCTATCACTTTTTATCTTTGTTACAATAAGTACTAGCCGATGCCCTCGACTTCGCCCGCGTGGATTTAGGTTTTTCGAAATCCCGTGGGAACTCTTTGATTTGCGGAGATAAAAAGTAGCCTATGTGCTAATCCAGGATATTATCTATCTCCATTGCAAATTTCAGCCAAATCCGTCTAGGAGTTTTTGCGTGAAGGAGTAACAAACATACACACACACTCACACATACACACAAACTTTCGCCTTTATAATATTAGTGTGATGTGATAGTGTGATAAGTGAGTAGGATGCTGCGGTAGTGTGATGATGTCACAAGTTGACGAATCACTGAGCTCCCGCACCGCCACACTACCGAGTACTATTTGGCTATGAATTATGCCTCTCCTCTTCAAAAAAAAACTCTTTCATTCAAAGAAATGTTTCAGATTGAGTATTAGGTACAAATCGCTTCCATCAAATTCAAATTCAAAATATTTTTATTCAATTAGACTTTTACAAGTACTTTTGAATCGTCGAGAGCATCTACCACTGGTTCGGAGTGTCTTTCCTACCGAGAAGAACCAGCAAGAAACTCGGCGGTTGCTCTTTCATCTCATATATACCTGTCTATGATTTGCTACTTTATATTTCTTATTAACTCTACATTATTCTATCAATACCTATAAGTATAGGTAAATGAATTCAAACAATGTCAACCTAATATATCACTAATATACCGATCAAGGTTTTCGTCGCCTTCGTTAAACGCGGTCGTAAAAACGGAATACATCTTTGGGAATAGTTCGTAGACATCAGGGGCATAAGTATTACACCCTAGACGTTCATGGGGACCCATTAAGGGTCCAACGACCACACATTATCGTAAATGTATTGTCGTTTTAACTTTACGCCCGGCGCATAAAAGGAGGCATCTGTCACTATCTGCCTTCAAGATATTTGTGTATTTTTCGACCGACACATTTTTTAGGTTAATAACTTCCTATATTTATTCCATATCCCTGAAATTTCTCAACGTTTTCTTCACATTTTTAACAAAAAGAGGGGTGTTATAAGTTTGACGTGTGTATCTGTGTATCTGTATGTGGCATCGTAGCTCGTAAACTAATGAACCGATTTTAATTTAGTTTTTTTTGGTTTCAAAGGTGGCTTGATCGAGAGTGTTCTTAGCTAATCCAAGAAAATCGGTTCAGCCGTTTGAAAGTTATCAGCTCTTTTCTAGTTACTGTAACCTTTATTTGTCGGGGGTGTTATAAATTTTTATTTACACTTGTTCAGTAAAACATTAAGTTTCGCTTCGAAAATATCAGTGTATTTTTCGACCGTCACATTTTTAGTTTAATAACTTCCTACATTTGTCGCACATTTAAAAATATTTCAAGACCTTTTTCTTCGTATTTTTTGGTAATAGGTTAAGCCTTTGTACGTGGGATACAATAAATTACGTGTTTGTATTTTATGATATCCCTCGTATAAGTTATAAATACAGGTACTCACTTGAAATATAATATCCTGGGATTAAACAAAATAAACTAAACAAATTGATGAGGGTCTATGGGAACTTTGAAAGCACATTTGTCGCTTTTGTTTTCATATTGACTTATTTATCATTCTGTTTTGTAAAATACAATCTATGAATATTTTTATAAACTATCTTCTAGGTAAACGCGTCCCATTTACAGCGCATTCACACAGGCTGCGTAAGCGTAGGCGTAGCGCGTACCATTGCGTTGTAATGTATAGAACAGTATGAAAAATGGCAAACCGCTCGCGTGGCGTGAACGTTCACGTAAGCGTAATGCGTACAATATGTCTACGGATTCTCGCGCGTCACTACGCACGTGTCACGTGTACGTGCTGCATATGCAATTGGTGTGAATCGGCCTTAAATCCACATCATCACTTTCCATCAGTTGTGATTGTGGTCAAGCGCTTGCCTAAAATGAATTTAAAAAAAACAAAATTAAGTTTCAAGCTAGGTCTTTATACACAAATCACTTGCATTTGGTTCAATTGATTACCTAGCCTTATAACTTCAGCTAATCAACTTCGTATATGAAACTTAATAACTTGTTCGCACAGGCTGCGTAAGCGTTGCGTACGCGTAGACGTAGCGTTGGAATGTATGGAACTGTATGAAACATAGCACACCGCTTGCGTAAAGCGTGGACGTTTGCATAACCCGGTGTGTTAGGGGTTTACGCGCGTCATCACACACGTGTCACGCGTACGTGCTGCATACGCATTTGGTGTGAATTGGCCTTAAGTGCTCCATTTATTTTTAGAAACGTTTCCCCTACTGCTGATCCTGTTTGGAGTGACATCGGGTACCATAATGGTGGCAGCTGTAATAATGCTAGTGATCCTATGTCAGAGGAAGCAAAGAAAGAATAAACAAGCGCAAGTAACAGAGAAGCCAGATGTCACTGTTACTGCTGAGGAACTTTTCAAGGAAAACGATAGAAATTCTAATATAAGCGATCTGAAACTGGAACTTCGACAAGCGAATGGCAGTTGCGAAATCGTAAGTACTGATTTTATTGCATTTTCTCGTATTGACAATGGACTTCAACTTAGTTCTTTATAAATGAAACTTCAATGTAGAGACTATTTCATCTCTGTTAGTTAAGTATTACTCCACTAACTTATGGCCGCGACTTTGTCCGAGTGGATTTCAACCCCTATTTTACCCCCCTAGGGGTCGAATATTCAATAAGTAAGAGCCTCGATAGCTCAACGGTTGAAGAGCGGACTGAATTCCGAAAGGTCGGCGGTTCAAACCCCACCCGTTGCACTATTGTCGTACCCACTCCTGGCACAAGCTTAACGCTTAATTGGAGGGGAAAGGGGGGTATTAGTCATGATTAGCATGACTAATATTCTTTAAAAAAAAAACCTTTTTTACTGGATGTCTACGTCACAATAGCTATCTACATCGCAGCACGATCCGCCCAGGAATTCGAACTGTACGTTGATAGATCAGTCAGTCACCTTTTCCTTTTAGAAGATAAATATTGTCTATTAAGAGGGCTCTCTCCGTCACTCGTTTCATACAATCGTAGTTCCAATTTCATTTGAATATTAAGCAACCAAAGTCCATGAAATTTTGCAGACATATTCTAGAAACTAATATCTATGTCTGTGGTTTTCCAGATTTCTGTTTAAATATTCGGTTTCAAAGTTACGCGGTCTTAAAAATTTTCATACAAATCTTTGAGCCCCTGTAATTTTAAAACTACATATTTTTAGAAAAATCTAAAACACCACAGACACAGGTATTAGTTTCTAGAATATGTCTGCAAAATTTCATGGACTTTGGTTGCTTAATATTCAAATGAAATTGGAACTACGATTGTATGAAACGAGTGACGGAGAGACCCCTCTTAATAATTGTTCCAAATAAAGTAGATACTTTTCATAATTAAACAGAGTAGGTACCTATTATCTTTTTCCTCTTTTATTTTATTTTACATCTGTTTTGATGCTCACTCAATTAACACATTTGGGAACAAAAGAAAAAATATGTTCCCAATCATTGTTCTGAAAGCCTTCGTCTAAAAAAAAAGGATCGCCGCTAACGATTCTCCGTTTACAGGATTATTCAAACACTGGATCGGATAGTACATTATGTTCTAACGCCAAATTGGGGAGCGGCATCCCCTTGGCCGGGTCCGTGCCGATGTCTGCGATAAATCAATCCAACGCCTACCAACCCTATAGGTATAGTAATGATTATACCGATCCTGCTTACGTGGACTGTTATAAGGTGAGCTTTTTTTTATATTTTAACTAGCTGACGCCTGTGACTTCATCCGCGTGGATTTACATTTTTCAAAACCCCGCGGGAACTCTTTGATTTTCTGGGATAGAAAGTAGCCTATGTGGTTAATCCAGGGTATAATCTATCTCCATTCCAAATTTCAGCCAAATCCGACCAGTAGTTTTTGCGTGATTGAGTAACAGACATCCAAACATCCACACTTTAAAATTTATAATATTATTAGGATTCATCATAGGCAAGCGCTTGGCCACAATCACACCTGATGTAAAGTGATGATGTGGCCTAAGATGGGACGCGTTTACCTAGGAGATGCCTATCAATACTACTACTATACTATAAATAGGTATAAGCGAATTACACAAATCTAAGTAGATTATTATTGTAATTCGCTTATACCTATCTATACTTCAGCTACTAGCTGAAATGACAATGGACAGAGCATATAGTGAGGAAAACCGAAAGCCGTTGGGGGTCCCAAGGTGCGAGAATGGAGACCTAAAAATATAAAAAAACTAGATCATGCCCGCGACTCCGTCCGCGTGGATTTAGGTTTATTTTGAAATCCCGGGGGAACTCTTTGCTTTTCCGGGATAAAAAGTTGGCGAAGTTAATTTCCGGGACGTAAGCTACCTCTGTACCAAATTTCATATAAATCGGTTTAACGGATAAATTCTTAAGAGTACCGTAGGAACTGTTTGATTTTACGGGATAAAAAGTAGCCTATGTCCGTCCCCGGGATGTAAGCTAACACTGTACCAAATTTCATTAAAATCGGTTCAGCGGTTGAGCAGTGAAAACGTAGCAGACAGACAGACACACTTTCGCATTTATAATATTATAAAGTATGGATAGAAATGAGCACGACAGTAAAATGTTAGTAATGTTTTGTTTTTATGTAGGTGAATGGTTTTACTAATGGCTACCAAACCTACGTGCACTACGGACATGACTACACACCGGGTTCTTTGAGAGTACAGTCGCCTACACTAGGAAGCGAGAAACTTACACCTAACAGGTGGGTATAATCCGTAAAAACCGGCCAAGTGCGAGTCAGACTCGCGCACCGAGGGTTCGGGTCTCCTTTCAGAATGAGAAGGGTTTAGGCCATAGTCTGCACGCTGCCAATGCGCATTGGCAGACTTCACACACCTTTGAGAACATGCAGAACTCTCAAGCATGCAGGTTTCCTCACGATGTTTTCCTTCACCGTTAAAGCAAGTGCCGGCCCACTACTATTTAATTACTTAAAACGCACATAACTTAAAAGTGAGTGGTGCCCGGGATCGAACCCCAGACCTCCGATTACATATTAGATTTTTTTTGTGATGTCTCTTTAATTTTCTGGGACAAAAAGTAGCCTATATCCAACCTCAGGAAACTACCGCTGTACGACAAAATCGGTTAAACGGATGGACACACTTTCGCATTTATAATATCAGTATGGATTTTCTTATCCACAATCTCATGGAAACTTTCTAGAAAGAGCAATCAGTGAGTTGCAAGGCTTCATTTGTAAACTATAATGAAATCCGGTATTTATTTTACCATTAGCAACGTAATTTTTGTTATTCGCGTATATAACTTTGGTTCATTAGGTACCTATGTGAAATTGTTTATAAAAATTTTCGTGGCGTTAATTTACTGATTAAGTTACGCGGGTTACTTTGTGTAAATTTGATTGAGATTTTTCATTTATAAAGGGTATATTAAAATTTACATTATTTCTAGTATATATATAATTGTCATCTTAACATTTATGTTTGTTTATTTGTGTTAGTTGTAAAGAAAAACTGATTATTCCCATTTAGGTAAAAGAACATTTTTTATCCCAGTTTAAAAATAAAATATTATTATAATTCTTCAGTAAGATTTCAATTTTTCTACATTTTAGAAAGCTTGGGTACTTTTTCATATTCGCGTCATAGTTTGAAACTGAAGTTCCTAAGTTTCTTCGAGTTACCTTACTTCTCTTCGAAAATTATTTATTAAGATTTCGCCAGTGTAAGTTTGAAGGTTTAGAGCTATATTAAGTCCTCTTTATACATCGCACAATGAACAGGCATTATGTAACTTAACTTAAAAACACTTTGCCTAGGTCAATAAACGGCAGTTTACCCAGAAGCGTGGACACGCCATCATCAACTCAATACAACGCAAGTAACGGCTCGCAAAGTAACTCTTTACAGCGAGCAACCAAGCGGCCGGACAATAGTAACACATTGCCAAGTGAAGGTAAGACAGCTTTTTATATAATTTTAATTAAATAGAGGATGCCTGCGGCTTCGCCCGCGTGGATTTCGGTTTTTTTAAACCCCGTAGGAACTCTTTGTTTTTCCGGGATAAAAAGTAGCCTATGTCCTTTCCCGGGATGCATCTCAAGTCTGTACCAAGTTTCATTAAAATCGGTTCAGTTATTCGAGCCGTGGTAGCAAACAGACAGACAGAAAGACACACTTTCGCATTTATAATATTCGTATGGATTACGTTCATTAACTTAGGTTGAATAAAGTAATGTTTACAAAAGAAATATTACTAGTAATATCATGCAAAGTAATAGTTTGCAAAGAACAATTAAATGGCGTACAGCAGTAATGATTTGAATAGTATATTGCAAAGCAAAGGTAAGGGGAGGATATTTTTATTTGCTTTTACAACCATCTCAGTTATAGATCTCAATAAATATAATACAACGCAACGGTTCGCAAAGTATGATAATAATAAAAAAAAAGATTCCGACGAATTGAAAACCTCCTCCTGTTTTTGAAGTCGGTTAAAAAAGTTTTAGCGTATCTGTTAAATATTAACATCAATAATATTAGACGTTTTAACGGTTTTTGACCATTAGCAGGCAATCATTTAACTTTATTTCTTACTCCTAGGTGCCAGAGTGCCTAACGGCGGTATAATTCAAGGCGTGGACGTGCGTTATGCGGCCACTTACGGCAATCCGCACTTAAGGACAGGATTAAGCACCGTGCACACTGCGAAGCCTGCTTCGACACCCGCACCGCCACCTTACTCCTCTGTTAGGAATTCTGTTATATTACCGTCAGGTAATGTATCTTCCGCTTTATTAATCTGTATGTATTTATTAACTACAATCAGCTAGTGTGTTAAGCTTTTTTGTTGGACTTCGTCTATGGTGGCGTTTGCTGGCGCGCGTGTTGTGACTTTTTGGAGTGTTTTTTTGTTAGAAGTGGCCGGTTTTTGTGTTCTGCTGGTGTTTATTGGTGGTGGAACTGACTGGGAAGCGCTCTAAAGGGGCGCCGCGTGTATGTCGGCGGGTGCCAGCACAGACGAAGTCCATACTTATACAAATAGTTACCCTAACTTGTGAATAACTACAAACTTGACCTTAGCTAATCAGTGTAAAGCCAGACGAGAGAAAAAAAGCTTTTTTGTTCTGTATTCTAAGGTCTAAGGATAAAAATGTAATACTACTTCTTAGACATGTGTAATTTTTAGGGTTCCGAACCTCGAAAGGAAAAAGGATTATAACCTTATAGGATCACTTTGTTCTCTGTCTGTCTATCCGTCCGTCCGTGCGTCGTCCGTCCGTCCGTCTGGCTGTCTATTTACGGAACGTTCGTTAACGTCTACTGTCAATCAGATGTTTTATTTGCAATATATTGTGAACTGTTAAAAATACAGGATTTTTAATATTTTTTTTATCAGTTGTCATCAGTACTATCACCTCTTTTCGTTTTTACTAGCGTTTTGGTTAGGTACATCCTGTATTTTTACACTAGTATATTTTACACACTAATCCGCTTTACACGCGAAATCTTCTCCTATTTCTATTAAATCTAGATCTGTTTTAGGTACATCGTCACATTCGATAACATCGCCTACGAGCCTTGCGTCGCCTCAATGTGCCACAAGTCCTATCACCAACTCAACAATGTCGACGGATAGTGCACAGCCAGCTGTAAGTCAATATTTTATCTCATTTATGGCACCTTTTCTAGGGGTCCATACCTCAAAAAAAAAAAACGGAACCCTTATAGCATTACTATGTTATGTCTGTCTGTCCCTCTGTCGTGTCTGTCAAGAAAACCAATAGGTACTTCCCGTTAACCTAGAATCATGAAATTTGGCAGATAGGTAGGTCTTATAGCTCAAGCGAAGGATGAAAATACGAAAACTGTGAATTTGTGTTTACATCACCAAAATAATTATATGTTCATGAATAAAAATATAACAATTAGTGTTTTCAATTTTCAAATTAAGATAACAAAGTGGGGTATCATATTATGAAAGGGCTTTAGCTGTACATTCTAAAACACGTTTTTATTTATTTTTATGCATAATAGTTTTCGACTTATCGTTCAAAATGTCAGATAAAATACCCGAGTACGGAACACGGTGTGGGAGTCTGACTCGCACTTGACCGGTTTTTTTTTACTTGTGGTGGGTACGATAACAGTTTATTCTCAAGAGATAGAGTACTACAAATTTTAGTTTGTATGTGCGACAGATTAGTACTCGATGTGTGGAGATTAGAGCATGCATGCTATGACGTCATCGCCTGACTGATTACTCAGAGGCCTGTCGTAATCCCTTAAGCATCCAATCTCCATGTAGTTTGGGAGTTTCGACGCTTGCTATGATTTGGTTCATTCAACACGAATTGGGAGACTTTCTAAAATATCCATTCAAGACA
The DNA here is from genome assembly GCF_905333055.1 of Maniola jurtina. Classification (NCBI taxonomy): domain Eukaryota; kingdom Metazoa; phylum Arthropoda; class Insecta; order Lepidoptera; family Nymphalidae; genus Maniola; species Maniola jurtina. Next base: position 4,010,901 of record NC_060053.1, read on the forward strand.
TAATCTTCAACCCATGGCTGGTTCACAGAACTTTTATCGCCTCTCAGAATGAAAAGGTTTGTGGTTGTAGTCTTCCGCTTAACAGACTTCACACACCTTTAAAAACATTATAGAAGACTCTTAGGCATGCAGATTTCCTCATGATGTTTTCCTTTGAAAAAGTTGAGGTGCGTGCCCGGAATCAAACTCCGGACCTCCGGACCGGATAGAGGGCCAGCATTTTAACCATAAGGCTATCACTACTATCACAGCTATTTAATTTATTAATTACTTGTTTGAGGTGGTACAATAAGTCTATTCATTTACTCAATAGAGAGAGTACAGCAAATAGTTTGTATATGAAACAGATTACTCGATGTGTGGAGATTAGAGCATGCATGCTATGACGTCATCGCCTGACTGATTACTCGGAGGCCTGTCGTAATCCCTTAAGCATCCAATCTCCATGTAGTTTGGGAGTTTGGACGCTTGCTATGATTTGGTTCATTCAACATGAATTGGGAGACTTTCTAAAATACCATTCAAGACATCGTCATCAACCCATGGCTGGTTCACAGAACTTTTATCGCCTCTCAGAATGAAAAGGTTTGTGGCTGTAGTCTTCCACTTAACAGACTTCACACACCTTTAAAAACATTATAGAAGACCTTAGGCATGCAGATTTTCTCACGATGTTTTCCTTTGAAAAAGTTGAGGTGCGTGCCCGGAATCAAACTCCAGACCTTCCGGATACGAGGCCAACATCTTAACCATAAGGCTATCACTATTACAGCTATTTAATTTATTAATTACTTGTTGGAGGTGGTACAATAAGTCTATTCATTTACTCAATAGAGAGAGTACAGCAAATAGTTAGTATATGAAACAGATTACTCGATGTGTGGAGATTAGAGCATGCATGCTATGACGTCATCGCCTGACTGATTACTCAGAGGCCTGTCGTAATCACTTAAGCATCCAATCTCCATGTAGTTTGGGAGTTTCGACGCTTGCTATGATTTGGTTCATTCAACACGAATTGGGAGACTTTCTAAAATATCCATTCAAGACATAATCTTCAACCCATGGCTGGTTCACAGAACTTTTATCGCCTCTCAGAATGAAAAGGTTTGTGGTTGTAGTCTTCCACTTAACAGACTTCACACACCTTTAAAAACATTATAGAAGACTCTTAGGCATGCAGATTTCCTCATGATGTTTTCCTTTGAAAAAGTTGAGGTGCGTGCCCGGAATCAAACTCCAGACCTTCCGGATACGAGGCCAACATCTTAACCATAAGGCTATCACTATTACAGCTATTTAATTTATTAATTACTTGTTGGAGGTGGTACAATAAGTCTATTCATTTACTCAATAGAGAGAGTACAGCAAATAGTTATATTATATATATTATATTTATTTTTCATGTACCAAAATTGTAGTTACAAAGTTAAGATAAATTAAGCTATGTACAAAGGAAATGCTTATCTCTAAACAGAGATTTCTTCCAGCTTCCCCGTGCAGGTTGTGAGTAAGGTGCATAAATACGTGGAATAGGTCCCATGGTACTAGATTTATAAAATGGTTAATACAAGTGCTACACAATAATATTTACACAAATATCTTCCAATAAATACCAAAATAAAATACATACAATAATAATATAATAATAAATAGTTATGCATAATATAATAAAATACGAATAAATATAATATATATAAAATATAATAAAATACTCTATTGTAATGATAGGTAATACTGCTTCACTCTGTATTTGAATGACTGTACTGAGCGGCAATTCTCTCTAATATTCTCAGGAAGTGAGTTCCAAAGATGGGTGGCTAGTACGGTGAAAGATTTGCTGTAGAAGATTGTGTTACAATGGGGAGTGACGAGAGGATTTTTTGAGACACAAGACCGCATAGGCCTAGTAGGAGGGAGCGAGAATTGAAATCGCTCTCGCAGATAACCAGGGGAAGAGGTATTGAGAACATTGTATAGAACAGTCAAAATATGCAAATTGTGGCGAAAGCGAATAGGGAGCCATTTTAGCTGACGACGGTAGTCGGAAATGTGATCGAATTTGCGCAGTCCGTATATAAACCGTATGCACAGATTCTGAAGCCGATCGAGTTTGTCAAGTAGCTCCTCAGTGGCGTCTAAGTAGCACACATCAGCATAGTCGAGAATTGGAAGCAACAGAGAATGTGTTAGCATGATTTTGGTACGTAGCGGAAGAAAATTCTGCAGTCTCTTCAAGGAATGGATCGAATAATGCAAACGTTTACTAAGCTGATTTATATGTGCTGCCCAAGCGAGGTTGCCATCCATAGTCAACCGTAGGTTTTTTGCTGTGAATGTGTAAGCAACGGGTGTGCCATCATAAGAAACCAAAGGCAAATCATTGAAGTTAATACGATTTCTTAGCGGCCTACTTCCAATAATCATAACCTGAGATTTATTAGGGTTAACTAATAAACCAAAAGAGTCAGCCCAATTTTTGATGGCAACTAGATCTGCGTTCAAAGCAGTTATCTCTGTATCCAAGTCTGACAATGTTGCATGCCTATAGAGCTGCAGATCGTCTGCATATAGGTGGTAGTTAGAAGTAAGAATTTTGGTGATTTCATTGATGAAAATTGAGAAGAGAAGAGGGGATAGTACACCGCCTTGAGGTACACCAGCAGAGAGGCAAGCCCAGTCAGAGTTAGCCTCTTCAGAGTGCACCCTCTGCAGGCGACCATGAAGATAGGAGTGAAACCAGTCAATCGCAGAGGAGGATATGTTAAGAGAACGAAGGATACCAAGAAGGATATCAAAGTCAACTGAGTTAAATGCGTTACTAAAATCCAACAAGGCGATAATAGTCACTTGTTTGTTATCCATTGCATAACGAATGTCATCAGTGACTTTGAGTAACGCTGTAACGGTGCTGTGCGAGGGTCGAAAACCTGATTGGAGGGGACTCAGCAGATTGTTCTTAAAGAGATACGTTGATAATTGTTTAAAAACAGCATTTTCAATAATCTTTGATAGGATAGGTAAAATCGAAATAGGACGAAACTGTGAGAGGGAATTAGGATTAGCAATTTTCGGTAGGGGAATGACATGGGCCTTTTTCCAGTCTGTGGGAAAGATCTTATGAGCCAGGGAGAAGTTTAATATGTGAGTAATAATAGGCACCAAAAGATCTAAGACGAGTAATAGCATGTCACGGCTCAAGCCATCACTACCGACAGCTTTAGTTGAAATGGAAAGGATGTATTTCTTGACATCCTCCTCCGCAATTTCTTGGAAACAGAAAGTTTCGCACAAAGGTGGGGTAATGTTTGTTAACTTTTGAAGAGTTACAATTTTTTTAGAGTCAGAAACTAGAACAGGTGGGGAGGAAAAATGTCTGTTTAGTGCATTTATATCAACAGAGTCTACTAACGTACTATGAAATTTGCCCACACCTAGGGATTTAAGAAATCTCCATTTTTCGGATGTAGAAGCGTTATCTATCGAGGAATGGATATAGCGGCGCTTGGCATCCCTACACATCCTATTGCAGAGATTACGCAATTTCTTATAGGCAGCCACATTTTCGTCAGTCGGGGATTTTTTACATTTAGTCTTGGCCTTGTTACGTTTACACATTAGCTTCTTAATTGAGTCGGTCAGCCATGGTGCTGGTAAATGCCTAATCTTGACAGGCCTCAGTGGAGCATGAGTATTATATAAGTTAATGAGAAGAGTTGTGAAAAGTTTTACTTTATTATCAATATCCAGTGCATTATAAACACAGGTCCAGTCAACTTCCGACGCATCTTTCCTTAAACACTCAATATTAATATTTTTGAAATTACGTTGCAAAATAACCTTATGCTTACGTTTTGACGAGCGCACTTTATAGCGAAGATATAAAAGATCGTGGTAGGAGAAGGGAGCAGTGAGCTGACCATGCAAAAGAACGTTTTGAGGACACGAAGTAATTATCAAGTCTAGAAGAGAGGGAACAAAACCCGGGGCGAAGTGGGTTTCTGAAAGAGGAAGGATAGTCATATTAATGGAAGACACTAACGATTTTAATTTTTGCGATCTACTATCGTTTTTTAATAGGCACGTGTTAAAGTCACCCATTACAATAACGTCGGAATAGGAAGGTGTAAGTTTCTCAAGAAGTTGTTCAAAAGTGTCAAAGTAGTTGATAGTAGATGAAGGACTATATACAACACCAATAAGAAATTTAGAGTGGTGAGTACTGATTTCAAGGAAAAGATGTTCTAGATTACCTGAGTAGGCGGAAGGTGACTGACTAATAACTTTGAATGATAAGTTGTTCCGAATGTAGATACACACACCGCCTCCACCTTTGTCAGTCCGATCATTACGGATAAGAGTAAAACCTGGTAGTCTGTAAAGTTCCGAAGAGAGAGAAGGTTTGAGCCAGGACTCAGAAACGAGAATACAATCGACTAGGACGCCACTAAAAGATGCCAAAAGATCAGCATAATGTGCCGGAATGCTTTGTGCATTAATATGCACAACATTAAGGTAGCGAGAGTCATCAGAAAATATGTTATTGAGTTTGCGTTCAAGAGAGATGCTGCAGTCAGAGGAGAAATCACTACACACACTTTGAAATTCATCAGAGGAAGAGCATGAAAAGAATTCATCATCACAATGTATTGGTAATATATCAGACATAATAGAGTAATTTATGAAAATAAACTATATACTTAAAATAAAAATATAAAAAATAAATAAATTATAATAATAAAATACTTGTATATATATATATGTATATAATAATAATACCAAATTCACGAGTGTACTTATATACATTTATACCCGCTAGCATCATAGGAGGAACCGTTTACAACCTAGTTATTCATACATTATACAAAACAAAACCAATAATTAAAGCATAAAAGAAAGCACATCAACTACTAACTTAAATTAAACTAAGTAGACAATAACAAGCTGAACCTTAGAACTACATATTTACAATGATAAATCGTTAATTGTCTATTTATACTACAGGACAAGCACGTTAGATAGGTACCTACTTTACTATACCAGTGTAAATACTGGCAGAACGGAATATCTAAATATACAATGGTGTTATTGTTATAGTGTTGGGGTATATTTAATTACGTATAACAATAAGTAATATTCAAATATTCCATTCTTGAACACTTCCAATAAAAACATGAACGAGCCAATACCATTGGACTCGACAAACGTCGTAGGTCCATGTCACAGAATGTTAATAACTACTAATTGTCGGCTCCAGTGCTACCGTATCCATGCCTGTAAATAAGACAAAACGACTGTACCTCGAGACATTTGTCGAGTTCACATCATGAAGCATGTCACTGTCGTCTTCTGTCAATGTCAATTAGCTAATTTTCGACTTTGACTGACTTAGACACAAGTTTGACACACGATAGGTACCTACCGTACGCAATTACGCATAATATAGTAACTTTTGTAAACAAGTATTATAACAGAGAATGGATTATACACAAATGTGAGGGTGTAGGTACCTCGGTGCTAAACTGAATAACTGAGTAGGTAGGTAGGTATGTCTACGAGAAGTGATGCAATACAACAGCGCACAAGAAACCAGCGGCCGAATGAAAAACGTGTACCTGATTAGTAGCTATTTGCTTACTTCTTAGTGATTCTTTTGGCCCTCGAGGGTGCATTAAAGGATGGTTTATTCACATTAGAAGTCGACTTGGCAGTAGGAGCGGTCGCTGAAGGCGTGGCTTCTTCGTCAGCGCGTGCCTGGCTAATGGAATTTACTTCCGTAATGGTTGTGACGCGGTAACGCTTGTTGGCCTGACCCGCAATAATAATAACACCATCTCTCGTCCAGCACTTCGAAATCCCAAACTTCTGCCTCGCTGCCATGAAAGCGTCGTGCCTGTCTTTTGTCAGAAATTCCGACAGAGTTATGCCAGTATTCTTGAGTGAAGTCTTTGCAAACCACAACTGATTCCTCATTGACAAGTCATGGAACTTAAGGAGTATGGCCCGGGGCTTGTCGCTCTTAGGCTGACCGATCCGTTGGCAACGACTGAGACAGTCTTCCTGGAAGGCCGACAGCTTGAGATGATCAGACAGAGATGCGCTTACCGTGGCCGCTAGATTGCTGTCATCGCTCTCGGGGATGCCATGTACTAATAGCATCTTTTTTCTGCTCCGCATCTCAAGTTGATCCATTTGCTTGGCTAGGACTTCCACTTGTTGCTGTAGACCTGAGAGAGCTGACAACACGAAGGTCCGGAAAGCATTAAATTGAGCTGCAATATTTGAGGTGGGGCTCGCAGCTGGAATAGCACCTTGCAAGTTTTTTTGAAACTCAGCCATCTGTGTGTTAAAGTGCTCCGTCAACGCCTGTACTGACTGCTGAATGGCCTCCATTTGGTAACTTTTGTAGTGATTGAGGTTATGGTGATGTGATAAAGTTATTTGGATTATTATGTTGCAATTTATGGATTTGATGAATGGAACACTGCTAGCAAGGTATGACAACACTTAAAACATGTTTAAAACTATACTAAGATAATTTTAAATAAATAAAACATTATAAGATTCGCAAAACACGTGCGTGCGTTTTCGATGCCTACCCACGAAAAAAAGATAGTTAGTATATGAAACAGATTACTCGATGTGTGGAGATTAGAGCATGCATGCTATGACGTCATCGCCTGACTGATTACTCAGAGGCCTGTCGTAATCCCTTAAGCATTCAATCTCCATGTAGTTTGGGAGTTTGGACGGTCCGGCCGCTATGATTTGGTTCATTCAACACGAATTGGGAGATTTTCTAAAATCTATACTAATTAATAAATAAAATTGGAGTGACTGTCTGTAATTTCGAAATAACTACCACATATTAAAGTCATATGGTTATTTGAACGATACCATAACTGAATCACACGTTTTTAAAATTTTTGTCTGTCTGTCTGTCTGTTTGAAAAGGCTAATCTTCGGAACGGCTGAACCGATTTTAGCGGGATTTTCACATACAGGTAGAAGATTGGCCAGGGTGTAACATAGGCTACTTTTTTTACCGACTTTCAAGAAGGGAGTTGTGTTTTTCTACCTATGTACACCGAAATCTCCGAAATTTCTGAACCGATTTGCGTCATTTCTTTTTTAATCGATAGAGGAACTTTGCGACATTGTTTCATACAAAATTTGGATTCCAGCTCCTCAATCCTGATGCTGCAGGGGATCTGACCAGTCCACGCGGGCGAAGCTGCGGGCATCAGCTAGTATACATTAAAGCCCTACTATGCACACTTATGTTACAAATTAACTGATGCCCACTATTTTGCCTGCCTAGAGTTAGGTTTCTGTATATCCAGAGAAAAGGGAACCCATATAGGATCACTTCGTTGTCTGTCTGTCGTGTCTGTCAAGACCCGTCAAGGGTATCGAAACTTATAGATTACTTCCCGTTAATCTAGGATCATGAATCTTGTAGCAATGTCTAGTGCAAGTAAAACCGTGAATTTGTGGTAACGCAAAAAAATAATTGAAACGTGATATTTCTTGCACTATAGTACGGAACTCTTCGTATGCGAGTCTGACTCGCACTTGCCCAGTTTTTTTATTTGAAAGGAAATATTGTAAGTTTTCAAGCGACAAGCTAGAAATACAACCTACCAATTACAATCCGGGTATCTTTAAAACAAGAGTGAATAGGCACCTTCTAGGTAAACGCATCCCATCTTAGACCACATCATCACTTTCCATCAGGTGTGATTGTGGTCAAGCGCTTACCTATAGTGAATAAAAAAAAAAAGAAAAAAAAAATCCGGTATGTTCACAGAGATCGTTTGAAGTTTTCCACAGTTTCCGTTTGGTTCGGATTATCTAAAGTTGTCACCCTAAGCATTTCCGTACGTGGATTACACTGATTATACGAGCACAGATAATTATTGAAAACGCTGATTTTTTTGTCTTTGACATACTTATTTGCTCCAGATTCCGATTTTTTATTCTTTTACTAGCCGCCCGCGACTTCGGCCGCGTGGATTTAGGTTTTCTGAAATCCTGCGGGAACTCTTTGATTTTCCGGAATAAAAAGTAGCCTATGTGCTAATCCAGGATAATATCTACCTCCATTCCAAATTTCAGCCAAATCCGTCACGCAAAAACTACACGTTTTTGCGTGAAGGACTAACAAACATACACATACACATATACACATAATACAAACTTTCGCCTTTATAATTTTATAGTGTGATTATTCGATGAAAAGTTAACGCGTTATCGATCTTACCTATTGGTATGTGTCTTGCTGGATTGCCTTCCCGTCGGGCTATGGGAGTGAGGGAATAGAGAGTCCCGCTATTTTTGCGCTTACACACTTGTATCGTTTAAAAGGTTAAGGGTGTCTGCCAAGGGGTTGCCACGATACTGTCTGGCAAATGCAGAAAGGGATTTTTAATACTGTTTAGAAGAAAATATAAAAAAAAATCCTATTTATATTTTTTACTAGAGGGTACCCGCGACTTCGTCGGCGTGGATTTAGGTTTTTAAAAATCCCGTGGGAACTGTTTGATTTTCCGGGATAAAAAGTTGCCTATGTCAATTACAGGGACGCAAGCTACCTCGGTACCAAATTTCATACGAAGTCCCCGGGATATAAGCTAACCCTGTACCGAATTTCGTCAGAATCGGTCAAACTGTTGGACCGTGTAAAGGTAGCAGACAGACAGACAGACACACTTTCGCATTTCTAATACTAGTATGGATAATTCCTTGAACTTTAACTTTAAATATAGGTACTATTCTATTCTATAAAACATAATCTAGGTATACTTATTAAATATAGTGTTGTATTGTGTGTAGCAGGTGGGAGTTGTGACGTCATCCGGCACTCCTCAGTCGCCAAGTTCGCACTACATACTCGCGCCGTCGAATCGATCCCTCACCAATGCGTCGGTTACCAAGAAAGGTGAGTTTTCTACCCGACTGCGGTAAAGCCAAAAGGAAGGGTTATGATTTTAGCAGTCTATATATGTATGTTTGTATCCAGATTCTGTGTGTAAACTACTCAAAAATTCAAAATTCAAAATATTTTTATTCAATTAAACTTTCACAAGTGCTTTTGAATCGTCAAAATAATCTACCAGTGTTTCGGAATGCCGTTCCTACCGAGAAGAACCAGCAAGAAACTTGGCGGTTGCTCTTTTCAAGTATTCAATTTATAATAATATGTCATACTGTATACAAGCAATTGCAGCGCCGGGTATTGGGCCGATTTTGATGAATGAGGTGTCAATTGATTCGTTGTAGATGTCCGGGTGGCAAAGGCTGTATTCTATACGAAAAAATTGACCTAACGGTCACATCAAAAAAAGTGGGGGGTCTCTAAAATTTTTTTTTTTTGCTTTTGTGTCGAGGGGGATGTCAATTGAAAGAGGAGAAAATTCTGAGTTCATGAATATAAAATAATGTACCTACTACAACATTAAATATATAAAGCGATAGAAAAACTGTTTTACTATAATGTTTCAGCGTTTACTAAGACGATCGCAGTCGGTTTTTAGTTTTCAACTTTTTAATTCAGAACTAAGTTAGCCCTTGACTGCAATCTCACCTAGTGGCAAGTGATGATGCAGTCTAATACTGACTAATAACAAAATCGCTACGTTTTATTTAGTTATGTATATTATTACTGTATAGAACCTAATTCAATATTTTAATTTAATATTATTTTAATTTAATAGTTTGTTGTGGGCTCTTCTCAGACTTGGGCGCATTTGGAACCCTCGTAGCTTTAGTTTTAAGTTACGCAATTAATTATCACCACTATACTTACAACAATTTCGACCATCAAAAGGAGTACAATTTAAAAAAAAAACCTACAAACAGTACCTACTTTGAATAAATGATTTTGACTTTGACTTTGAATATTTTTAAATTGAAATAGGTTTTGTAATAAATTAGTTCACTTACACAAAAATATTAAAACGCAATTTTTTTTACAGGTAACAGTCATCAGCAGCCGTTAGCGACTCATGTGTAAGCGTTCCTAAAAAACTTGTTTATGTAGTATCAAAAAGTTTATCCAAACTAAAACTAAGTGTTATTAATTTAGTGATTAAACGTTTGTGGGTTTCCAGACTAAAAAAAAAAACTCTTTGGTGAAAATCACTTTTATACGTGACTGTGCGGTATTTTAAAAACGGTCTGCAAAAAAGACTTTTTAAATTAATTAATTTTATTCGAATTAAATGTAAAAATATTATAATACTGTAAGATAGAATTTAGTTCCAATAACGTGAATTGTTATAATTTTATTTTAAATTTTTAACTTTTTTTAATATTATAATGTTTTTTCGAAGTTCAATTAAAACAAGGCCTACATTTTATGCAACGCATTTTTCCAATGCGTTATAATTATATTCATATTATTAAATGTTATTTTTAACGTAAAAAAAGTATTCTCAGTTTTGTATTGAAATAATGATATTGTTACTTTAGATTTTTTTTTAATTTGGTTTTATATTACTTTTAAAAACATTAAACTTGTATAATTAGTCGTCTCATTGTTATATAATTATGAATTATTGTCAATTTCGAATCGCCCCATTAAGACTGGTCTTTGCTATTGTAAAAACAATTATATACTTAACTATATCAATGTCTTGAATTTTCTATGTTAGGTGTTGAAAAGTTAAGTGGATAAGTCAGATCATATTATCATTTTGAGGCCACTTTAATAAACCTGAAACATATTAAGTTTCTAGAATACGTCTGCGAAATTTCATGGACTTTGGTTGCTTAATATTCAAATGAAATTGGAACTACGATTGTATGAAGCGAGTAACGGAGAGAGCCCTGTTAACACATTGTTTAAGTGATGATGTCCTATCGTAAAACATAGAACCTACTGCACTGCAATCGAGCATCAATTAAGTATGTTACAGATTTTAATCATTTTACATATGAACCACTATGTGCAATTAAACGCGTAAAGCCTTGTATCTTGGTTGTAATCACGTAAATATATAAACTGATATAGTATGAATTAAAAAAACTAACACCCAACGGCCTAGATTTTAGATATCTGTACAATTGATTGGGTTTCTATATACATATTTTAAACGCTGATTTTTGGATTCAGAACTACAAATTATCAGCTATATACTCGTAGAATCGACGCCTAAATAAATTTCCAACAATAAATAATAATTTTTGTCTTGTTAAATATATAATATTTTTGTATATCGTAATATTTTATTATTTTACTGGTACACATAATATTAAAAAAAAAAAATTCAGTTTATCAAAGTTTTTTAAATGTAGGTAGTTATTTAACCTAATGATTTCATTTTTTATTTAAATATTATTAGTAACGAGAGTGTTTTTTAAATAGTTTTAGCAAATTAATCGTAAAATTATTTAAAAAAAAAAAAAACAAATATGATTAAAATAATAGCTTTAATTCCTATTAAAACGTGCCATTATCTAACATATCAAGTTGATGTTACAATATACGGCCATTCAATTCATTTGAAAACTATAGTTCGTTTTACTTAATAATATGTTTTTTCATATCTTCTATACTAATAAATAAAATTGGAGTGTCTGTCTGTAATTTCGAAATAACTACCTCATATTAAGCTCATATGGTTATTTGAACGATACCATAACTGAATCACACGTTTTTAAAATTTTTGTCTGTCTGTCTGTCTGTCTGTCTGTCTGTCTGTTTGAAAAGGCTAATCTTTGGAACGGCTGAACCGATTTTGACGGGACTTTCACAGGCAAGTAGAGGATTGACCAGGGCGTAAAATAGGCTACTTTTTTAACCGACTTTTAAAATGGGAGTTGTGTTTTTCTACCTATGTACACCGAAATCTCCGAGATTTCTGAACCGATTTGCGTCATTTCTTTTTTAATCGATAGAGGAACTTTGCGACATTGTTTCATAAAAAATTTGGAGTCCAACTCCTCAATCCTGATGCTGCAGGGGATCTGACCAATCCACGCAGGCGAAGCTGCGGGCATCAGCTAGAATATAATATATATATATTTTCAAATTAATATTTTATAACATTTATATTTTAATAATTTATTCTAAAAAAAAATTGAAAATGACGACCTATAGTTTTCAAAATATCATTCATATTACTTACTAACTAAATCATTTGTTCACTATGATACACTATGTAAATATGCTGTAAAAGATAAAGCAAAATGATTATTAAAATAAAAATCTTTAACAATTTTAGTGTCAATTATTATTAAAACTTGTACAATTATTTTAAAATATTTTTGTTTATAAAACCTGTTAGGAAATAATTAATTAAAATTATATTTTTGTTCATTCATTATTAATTACATGTGACTAGAAGAATATACCTAATTAATTATAGCTTTTCACTAATGCTCAAATTACTCTATAGATTACTTTTGTTTATAAGCGCGCGTTCACACCTAACGTTTTTTCAGCTGCCAAACCGTTTCGTAGATTACTTCTTCTCCATACACACTTTTCCTTCACACTTAAACCTACGTAATTACGCTATACGTAGGAGCTGGTCACTCTACGTAGCCTATACTACGCTACAGGACGCTACGGAAGTAGATGAGCTACGTAACTACAGCACAGTCCACGACAGATAGAAAACCAGCTGTTAACTAAGGCGTCAAATGTTACCTACATTTGACGCTAGGCTATGAAATGACTAGGTATCTTTGATTTCACGTCACCTTTAGCCTAATATTTGACAGATATCGGTTCAGGGTTAAAACCGGGAGTTTCCACACTTTAGATCACTGACTACAGCGTAATGTCAGCATGGTGAGAACGAAAAATGCACTCTGACGTCACGACTCTGACGTCTTGATTCCCCTGGTGCAGAGGTGAGGTCCCGGGTTCGATTCTCGGCAGAACAAATTTGGGATTTTATAATTCAAATTTTTTTCTTGTCTGGTCTGGTAGGCTTCGGGCGTGACTAGTTACCACCCTACCGGCTAGACCGTGCCGCAAAGAGATATAGCGTTCCGGTACGATGTTGTGTAGAAACCAAAGGAGTATCGGTTTAATGAAACTGCCATACCACTTCCATCTTACACTGCGTCATCACTAACCACCAGGTGAGTCTGAATAAATAAAACGTACACAAACACACACTGAGCCTGCTTGCAATCGGCGGCTGACATTACGTTAGGTGTGTACGCTCACTAATATTTCGATCTAAGACTGATTAGATTAACAACTACACAAACATGTCACACACAACAATCGTTTTGTTTTGATTAGAAATGGTCTTTTTGAGTCACGAATTCCTCAAAAATTATGTGTCAATGAATTTAACAAAAAGTAAAGAATCGAAAATCGTTATAAAATTGGCGCATATTATCTAAAACTAGACGATAGCGCGACACTGTCCTCATAGATTTATGTTTTTTTTTTAAATTCCGTGGGAACTCTATGATTTTCCGGGATAAAAAGCACTCTGTACCGAAAAAATCGATCAAACGGATGGGCCTTCAAAAATTCCGTGGTAATTCTTAGATCTTCTGTGATAAAAGTAGCCTTTGTCCGTCTCCGGGATGAATAATAAAATAAATGAATAAATCTTTATTAACCTAACAAATCGTAGTGCTTACATTGCGGATACCGGCTACTTTTTATCCTGAAAAATGAAAGATTTTATGTAGGACTAGCTGACGCCCGCAGCTTCGCCCGCGTGGATTGGTCAGATCCCCTGCAGCATCAGGATTGAGGAGTTGGACTCCAAATTTTTTATGAAACAATGTCGCGAAGTTCCTCTATCGATTAAAAAAGAAATGACGCAAATCGGTTCAGAAATCTCGGAGATTTCGGTGTACATAGGTAGAAAAACACAACTCTCTTTTTGAAAGTCGGTTAAAAAAGTAGCCTATGTTACTCCCTTGTCAATTCTCTACTTGTCTGTGAAAACCCCGTCAAAATCGGTCCAGCCGTTCCGAAGATTAGCCTTTTCAAACAGACAGACACACAGACAGACAGACAAAAATTTTAAAAACGTGTGATTCAGTGTTGGTATCGTTCAAATAACCATATGAGCTTAATATGAGGTAGTTATTTCGAAATTACAGACAGACACTCCAATTTTATTTATTAGTATAGATTTTTAAAGGACCTAACTCTATTATGGACAAAATCATGGACACCATCTATTTGGTACAGAGATAGATTACCGAAAAGGTTATAATGATACTTTTTACCTCAGAAAATGAAAGAGTTCCCACGGGCAAAACCTGAATCCAAACGGACGAAGTCGCGGGCACTATCTAGTAAATAATTTAATAAAGTATTATCAAATAAAGTACTAAAATAAACAGACAATTAAATTAAATGTAAATGTACGTAACGAATTTAATAAGCCGTCATGTAACGTAATTATTCGTTTATAAAACTATTTAATTTATTGTTATTTTGAATAATATTTTCGGGATTCGTTGGTTGGCAGTATCATTTTATTCAAGTGCTTTTTGGTTAAATATGAGGATAATTATCGCTTATGTTTCAAAGGCCTTCTGTTTTAAAGTGGTCTAAGTCGCATTTTATTAAACAAATTGAGTAGCTGATGAACAAAACGGACTCCGTTTTCAGGGTTCCGTACCCAAACAGTGCCAACGGAACCCCAACGGTTCAGCTGCCTGACGTCTCTGTCTGTCCGTATGATTTGTCTGTTAGCGCGGTGTATATCATGAACCGTATAAGGCAGAGAGACGAAATTTTCATAGTGTGTACCTATTTTTATTGCCGCGTTCAAATTAAAAAAAAACGACGGCCAAGTGCGAGTCAGACTCGCGCACTGAGAGTTCCGTAATCAGGTACTTTTTCCAACATTTTGCACGATAAATCAAAAACTATTATGCATAAAAATAAAGGTAAAGCCCTTTCATATGATACCCCACTTGGTAAGTTATCTTACTTTGAAAATTGAAACACATTTTTTTTTTTTTAATGATGTAACCACAAATTCGCGGTTTTCAGATTTATTCCTGTATTTGTGCTATAAGACCTACCTACCCGCCAAATTTCATGATTCTAGGACAACGGGAAGTACCCTATAGGTTTCTTGATAGACAGACAGACAGACAACAAAGTAATCCTATAAGGGTTCCGTTTTTCCTTTTGAGGTATGGAACCCTAAAAATAAAAATACATACCTAGTGTAATATCTATACATACTTGTACCACTCGTTTGCGAGTCCGACTTGCAGATAAAAACATATCTTCAATCGCATATCTAACGTACTATGTAAATAAGTATTATTATAACTATATCTATGAATATATTCTATTCTACTTGTTATTTGGATTCAATCTAAAATACAAAATTCACGCTCCGATTTTGGAGATTAACCTCGAATATATCGATTAACTGTCGCCCGGCCACATCATTAAAATTGATACTTTGGCATCCATTAAACGGGCTTAGGACAATTAGACAACCTACCAAACTTTAATAATGGCAACGCCGCAATTAAAAATTAATAATTTAAACCCTTTTCTATTGAAAACTTATAGATAATTATCTTCATACTAATTTGTAGCTTGTTTTAGGGTTCCGTATGTCCAAATAACAAAAAAACAAAACCTAATAAGATCACTTGTATGTCTGTAAAAACTGTACATACTATGTGACTTTTTTTTAATAATTTTTGAATAAACAGTAAAGCAATATACGAATATAAATGAAAATTGACCAATGACCCTTTTCTCTGAAACTAATGGAGCCTAAAATTTTGGAAAAAATACAGAAAATCTAGTACTTTACTATGGAATTACAGGAAAACTTATTACCTAGAATTCTACGGTCTAAAATAATAATTAATACAAATTTCCAAACGGTTTTCGATTCTTTTCAGCGAATCTCCTATTATACGCACAAAAACTCGCAATTTCATTTTATTATACACTTTTATTGCTTGTATAATTTATTCTAATGCTAAACGTGACACTTCTTACATTTAAGACGTTGACTATTTATAACTTAAACTTGAAGATAGGCGAAAGAAATGCTATAACACATTATAGAAAAATATCGATTGAATGATTACTTAAAAAACGATTCCAAATTATACAAAATTAATGGCCTAGAACTTTTAAAAAAATAACTCGTCGTAAAAACGTATTACTATTACTTAGAATCATCTCATCCGTCTTAATAATTAATATATTATGATTATTGATAATTAGATGAAAAACATTTTTAACTTCGTGATTCCTCATAATACAATTTACCTATCGTCTTCTTTCTTGGAAATAATACAATTTTTTTTAAAAGACGTCAACATTGTATTATTTAATAAATTTTCTACCATTTTATGTATCTGTGCATTATTTATTACTATATACCGGCCCGGATTAGCTTGGAAAGAAAATCATAGGATTTTCAGGAATTCCGGTAAAGAGCATAATTATATACAAAATCTCAAGTTCTAGACAGCTGTTTGAGCGTCTATTTATCTGTCTATATAAATATATTTAAAAAATGATCAATTATACACGTAATAAAAATATGTAAACAGATTTGTCAATTATCCAGAATCACATTGAGGAATCACAGAGTTATGTTTCTTTGCTAGATAGCAAAATTGTAAATATATAAAAATTGCTTATACACTTGCTATAAAATTTATTAGAAAATGTTAAAATTGTTTGTGTATAGGGTATAATATCATAATCATAAAATTCAAATATAAATCTCTTTTAAGAATCTATTGTAATTTTGTAAGTTATAATTATGTGAAGTACATACGTACCTACATAATAAAAATTACATCGTAATAAATGTTTTTCAGACCAAAAAAAATGTCATGGAGATTTAAATACGTACTGAATGTAATTTTTATTAGTCGTTGTACTATAACTAAACTAATCTAGTAGTACTATGTGTTAAATTTATCATTTACAGCTATTTACGATGGGTATAATTTATGTACAGCCTTTTCAGCTGTCTGTGATTTCACGACCATGTTGTAAATTAACAAATCATTTTGAACAAAGGTTTGTAATAAGCTGTTAATGATATTTTTATACTGTGTATACTGTATAATTATTTTTCTGTGATACATAGATTTAAAGTGTGTGTATTTTGTTTTTGTATAAATAACAACTATACTATTTAGAGTACTAGTTCAATTAAGGAAACTGTACAGACGTAATGTAAAGCTTTGAATTCGAAAACTAGTTTAGTGAATAGGATTGATGCGTTTTTGTGGAGTGAGATTATCCTAGATAGTGGTGCGATGAGAGTGTTATAAATTTGCAAAAATGAAACATGTAAGTTAGTAAAATTGTACAAATTACTTTTCTAAATAAAACGAAACTTTGGCCTATGTACTTTTGTGTTTTAATTAACTACCAAAACAACAGAGCAATAAAGCAAAAGCTTCATATTTTATGGAATGTATAAGATCATAAAACCATATACGTAATTATAGTATAGTAGTACAAGACTGTTGAGAATTACTACATGTACGTTGTAAGAATTTTAACAACCCACAAAGTGGCTATGAGGCGATCGTGATTCCTCTATTATACCATATACACTGATAATGTGTAGCCGTTATATTCAGGCCACGAAACGAGCTATTAATACTTTAAATCTACACGAAAATTTGATCTACGCATCAGGTGATCCAAGGGCAGACGCTTATTTACGCTAAGCCTGACAATCCAGGAAGACAGTAAATAACGCTGTTTTGGACTCTGGACTGGACAGTATACATTTTTTGTAAATTACTAAATTACTTTTCAGTCTACAAACGAAAACCTAATGAATCTGCCTCACAATTTAGTTTGCGTGTAGAAACATACTTGACGAGACTATAAACGGACATAGCCCACTCGACTAAAGACGTCTCTGAACTAAAAGGGCGTATCGCCAGCATGGAAGATGTGTGTGTCTATGTTTGTTACTCAATCACGCAAAAAATGCTAAACGGATTTGGCTGAAATTTGGAATGGAGATAGATTATACGCTGGATTAACACATAGGCTACTTTTTATCCCGGGAAATCAAAGAGTTCCCGCGGGATTTTGAAAAAGGTAAATCCACGCGGACAAAATCGCGGGCATCAGCTAGTTATTAATAAAAAAAGCGTATAAACGATAAGCTTATCAATATCTCGTCTTTAATGGCCCCAAAAATGATATCGGAATGTATGGCCCGAATAAAAATACGCTACGCTTCAGTTATTGGTTATTTCAGCTTTATTTTAGCGTTTTGTTCATGGCAACCTAGTTCCAGACCTTTATTGGAATTTATAACTGGGTGAATATCACGAACTTCCCGTCCCGATATCGTTTTCTGATACATTGTATATTGAAATTGTTACATTAATTAGATCAAACTAGGAATTCGATAGTTCGCGGTGCAGTTTACGCTTTTCCATCGGAATATTAATTTAAATCTGTGTGTTATTCAAAAAAGGGAAAGTCGTATAGTTTATTTTTAACCCCCGACCCAAAAAGAGGGGTGTTATAAGTTTGAAGTGTGTATCTGTGTATCTGTCTGTGGCATCGTACTCGTAGCTCCTAAACTAATGAACCGATTTTAAATTAGTTTTTTTTTTATTTGAAAGGTGGCTTGATCCAGAGTGTTCTTAGTAATCCAAGAAAATCGGTTCAGCCGTTTGAAAGTTATCAGCTCTTTTCTAATTACTGTAACCGTCACTTGTCGGGGGTGTGATAATTTTTTAATTTACACTAGTAAATAGATACATGTCCTTATTGTCCACAGCTGGACATAATATGTCTCTTACGGCGACTTCCACACGCCAAGCTCTCACGATACCACAAGTTTGCCTAGTACAGGTGTCAAAGCACTCCACCTGGTATTAAGAGGGCTCTCTCCGTCACTCGTTTCATACAATCGTACTTCCAATTTCATTTGAATTAATTATTTACAAGGGCTCAAAGATTTGTATGTAATTTTTTAAGACCGCGTAACTTCGAAATTGAATATTTTAACAGAAAGTTGGAAAACCACAAACATAGATTTAGAATATGTCTGCAAAATTTCATGGACTTTGGTTGCTTAATATTCAAATGAAATTGGAACTACGTTTGTATGGAGTAAGTGACGGAGAGAGCCCTGAGAGAGCCTTGAGAAATCGGCGGACGATCTTACCTTACTACCAGTGGCGTGCAACTCATAGAGGTATAAAAGTACTGCCTACCCTAGTTGTAATAAATCAACACTTATTTGCCATTATGACCTGCCAGAAAATAAGTTCATACCTTAATGCCTACCCTGGCTTTAAACCCTGTGCTCGCCACTGCTTACTACTCTACTACTATTACTACTCCTCTACTACTACTCTAGCAAGACTCGGCTAAGATAGTCCGCATCCTGGTTTTTTTCCATCCTGGTTGCGAGCGAACTGCCATGGAACCCAAGTCGCCTCAAATGGTGAGCGAGGCTGACTGGGATTTTGTTTTTATTCTCATTTAAGTATTTATTTTGCAAATTATACCCTATTTTTAAAAAAAATGTTCAAAAATAACAGAAATAACAAAAAATAAAATAACAGCAAAAAAAAGCGAAAAAAAAGATGGATTACTATTATTATTATACTGGGATTATTATTATTATAGCAGAATCGATCGGCGACCTACGACTCGTTTGATGTCATCTGTCTACGAGCGTATCGGCCAACGCTGCACTTTCCGGTGCCAGGTAGCCATTTGGGACCCCAAAGTCTATCGGGTCTCCAAATTATGTGCCCCGTCCATTACCACTTCAGCTTCGGGACACGGCTATGTCGGTTAGTCTCGTTCTTCCATGGATCTCCTCATTTCTGATTTGGTCACGTAGAGAAACTCCGAGCTTAGCTCTTTCCATATCTCCCCTGGTATGGTATTGCCATCGAATCTGTTTCTTTTTTTTCTCTCTCTCGTCTGACTTTACACTGATTAGCCAATGCCAAGTTTGTAGTTATTTACAAGTTAGGGAAACTATATGTATAAGTATGGACTTCGTCTGTGCCGGCGCCCGCCGACATACGCGCGGCGCCCCTTTAGAGCGCTTCCCAGTCAGTTCCACCACCAATAAACACCAGCAGAACACAAAAACCGGCCACTTCTAACAAAAAACACTCCAAAAAGTCACAAACGCGCGCCAGCAAACGCCATCGGAGACGAAGTCCACCTGTTTCTTTGTTTCTTGCAGAGGACCACACAGTGGCGTGCACAAGTTTGAAGCCAGGGGTTAGCAGTATTTACGTAGGTACCTATTTACTGGCGGATTAATGAAAAATGGCGTGAACGTTGAGCTAGTTCTACTAAGGTAAGCAGTGCTTTTAGGCCTCTATGGCCTGTACGCCACTGGGACAACATCCCTACTATTTAGTTTCGTCCTCGTAATTTTCCATGATTTGGTGTCATTGGCAAACACCCAAAAAAATTAAATTTCACAGTTTAATATTTGCAAAGGATTTTCTCCCAATAAAGATACCTTTATTATTCGTAAATACAACAGGATCTTCAAGACATACTCGTATCATATAAAAATATAAGCAAACATGCCTAAAACAACTTTCGACTGGCCCTTTCATTTCGTTACTTCATAACAAAAATCAATGAAATTCGCTTTCAAAAATTCCAAAACATTTTGGGAAAACGCCAAATAGGTAGATGCCTATTTCAAAAAAGGTAACACCACAGTATGAAACTCTTGATGAATTATATAAGTCGGTCAAGAGAAACTTAAGATCCAAAAACTTGCAATCTATATAATTTAGGGCGCAAGTGGGTAATTAACATATTCAAACTAAAGCTTGGACAGTTTTCCAGACCATTGTACAAAACTCTGGTACGAGCTATCCCTACTAATATTATAAATGCGAAAGTGTGTCTGTCTGTCTGTCTGCTACCTTTTCACGGCCCACAGTTTAACCGATTCTTACGAAATCTGGTAACAACCAGATCCGTCCCCGGATCCAGATCGTCCAGTATCCATAGCCTACTTTTTGTATGAAAGGTACCAAGGTGCGTACAGAGACGCATCTGTAATTGACATAGACATTCTATCCCGGAAAATCAAACGGTTCCCACGGGATCTTTAAAGACCTAAATACACGCGGACGAAGTCACGGGCATCCTCTCGTTCGTATATATAGCATGGTGTCAAACGCAACGAAAATTTTAAATAATATGAGGTTCTTAAACTGCTGTTCTTAAATGTTTCGGCAATGTAGATGGTGGCAGAAAGTATAAATTATTATTAACTTAACCTTTTCGTTGGCACGACACAGTATACAATGCACTGTTTAAGTGAAGTTAGTTTTTAAATTAAATTAATTTTTATATTTTAAAGTTTTACATTTTTTTAATTTAAGTTATACAGATATTTTAAGCGTCATTATTTGTAATATTATGTTTATTGTCTTTATATTATGTGTTAGTTCAACAAATAAATTTCATTCTATTCTGTTCTATTCTAACTGTGAAGTAATTTCGCCAAAGGAAAACGATTTACGAATAATGCCCATCTCTATTCGGAGATTTAGCATTGACTTATAAGTGCAAGCTCTAGAAATTGTATGTTTCCTTGTATATTTACTTGGCTAATATTTATAGAATAATATTATAGTACAAAAGCTTATTCGATGTAAGTGGGCTATTTCGCGAAATAGAAAAGCTCTCATGAAAAGACTTTTACCGATGCTTTCTAAATAATCTTGCGTTTGAACACAATAGAACTGGTCTTATTGTTTAAATAATCCTTTATGTTTAACCCCCCACCCAAAACGAGGGGTGTTGTTTGTTGAGGGGTCAAAAGTTTGACGTGTGTATCTGTGTATCTGTCTGTGGCATCGTAGCTCCTAAACTAATGAACCGATTTTAATTTAGTTTGTTTTGTTTGAAAGGTGGCTTGATCGAGTGTGTTCTTACGAGTAGCTATAATCCAAGAAAATCGGTTCAGCTGTTTTAAAGTTACCAGCTCTTTTCTAGTTACCTTCACTTATCGGGGGTGTTTTAAATTTTTAATTTACACTTGTTATACACAGACGTTTATAGTTGCAACCGACTTTTCCAATGGGTTACTCTAGAGTCCAATGATATGGACTGGATTAGAGTCACTGGAATGATTGGATTAGAAGTAGTGTTTGATATTGGCCTTCTATATGTGGAGTCCGGGTTTTAAAAAAAAACCTGTATTGATGCGGAAAATAAAACAAATAAAGCCTTTATTTATTGAGGGTCTACAATTATTTCATTTTAAATTAACCATTTGCTAGCCGTTCTGAATCTCCAGTGCGTCTGTTAAGGTAAGTTTCGTCCAAAACCTCAGACCTCAAGCTCCAAGACAAGGATGTATGTAGGATCTGCCAAGAGGTTGCGAAAACTCTCTTACACATAATTTTTTGCTTCCATGCGCTAATCTGTCTTGCGCGTCTTTGGTACGCAGAGTGTGAGACAGCTCCAAAACCATTCCAAAGATGATTGCAACCCAACATGAATATCTTTACATCCGGCATTGCTCCGACAGACATGTTGACCAGTGCTGGAGAGAAAGTACTAGAAATTTAATTTCTTTTTAATTATTTAATGTACTAGTATTTCGATGTAAAAAGCTGTGATAGTCTAGTCGTTAGAACGTCCGGCTCCTAATTGGAAGTCGGGGGTTCGATCCCGGGCACGCACCTCTAACTCTTCAGTTATGTGCGGTTTAAGCAATTAAATATCACTTGTTTTAACGGTGAAGGAAAACATCGTGAGGAAACCTGCATGCCTGAGAGTTCTCCATGTACTTAAAGGTGTGTGAAGTCTGCCAATCCGCATTGGGCCAGCGTGGCAGACTATGGCCTAAACCCTTCTCACTCTGAGGAGAGACCCGTGCTCAGTAGTGGCCCAGCAATGGGTTGATTATGATGATTTATATATGTTTTGTTATGTTTGACATGAAATTATGGGTAGGTAAATCCTGAAATAAATAAATTTTGATTTTTTGACTTTGATTTTACCTAATGCATAAACGTAGTCTTCACCTGGAAAAACAGGAGCAGGCGAAAAACATCCCCGCCAAGGAACTGCTGCTGTTCCTGACGACAATCAGCATAGACGGGAATTGTAAATGGGGACCATCACAATAGATTGGCAATGGTCAGCGTGACACAGGGTCTGGAAAAATCCCTCGCACAGCCGCTGAGGTCAAAAAGAAAAAGGTTCCTTCATTTCCTTCTAAAGAGTTCTATCTCTAGCTTTTCTTTGGAAAACTGATGCGTAATAAGCCACGGCCAAAGCTTACCACGAGACCTTAGCCAATTTAGAAAAAATAAAACCGGCCAAGTGCGAGTCAGACTCGCGCACTGAGGGTTCCGTACTCGGGTATTTTTCCAACATTTTGCACGATAAATCAAAAACTATTACACAAAAAAAAACTGTTTTAGAATGTACAGGTAAAGCTCTTTCATATTATGATACCCCACTTGGTATAGTTATCTTACTTTAAAAATAGAAACACGTTTTAATTATTTTTTTTAATGATGTAACCACAAATTCGCGGTTTTCAGATTTATACCTGTATTTGATAAGACCTACCTACCTGCCAAATTTCATGATTCTAGGTCAACGGGAAGCACCCTATAGGTTTCTTGACAGACTCGACGGACGGACGGACGGACAGACAGGCAGACAACGAAGTGATCCTATAAGGGTTCCGTTTTTCCTTTTGAGGTACGGAACCCTAAAACCATCAGACCTAGGCCGTTATCATTATAATTCAGAAAATATAAATAAAGTCAAGCTACTTTTTTTAATGATAAAATAAACAGGGAGCGAGGATCAGCTTTTGTGTACATTAGCACAGTACAGAAGCAAATTAATGAACGCATTTGTAAATAAATTAGTTTACGCCGCAGTCCGAGCGGCTCTTTGAAAATGATATAAGCACCTAAATAATTAAGCGTGTCCGTAAATGAGTACTCTGTTTTATGTGTAACATCAATGGAGATAATTTTATTTAGTATACTAGCTGACGCCCGCGACTTCGTCCGCGTGGATTTAGGTTTTTCAAAATCTCGTGGGAACTCTTTGATTTTCCGGAATAAAAAGCCTATGTGCTAATCCAGGGTATATTCTATGTTTATTCTAAATTTCGGCCCAATCCGTCCAGTAGTTTTTGCGTGAAGGAGTAACAAACATACACACACACACACACACACACACACACACACACACACACACACACACACACACACACACACACACACATACAAACTTTCGCCTTTATAATATTAGTGTGATAGTGTGAAGTGTGATATCATCATCATCTACATAATATACAGGGTGTAACCAAAACGGTAGCAAAAACGAAGACAGGTGTTAGTACTGATGATTACTGATAACTCATAAGATACCTTAAAATAACTATGAAAATTTTTTATTAAAAAAATCCTATATTTTTAAAGTTTACAATATTATACTGCAAATAAAATATCTGACTGACGCTAGAAGTCAACGAACGTTCCGTTATTAGGCCACTCGAAGTCAATGCTGAGCAGTCCACGTCAAAGTCACAGACCATAGACAAGGCGATAATCTTACATTTTCTGTGTGTCTACAGTTATTTTGATTTCTGTGGTCTTGGCCTTTTACATCAGCACCATAACATTGCTAACGGATAGACGTCCATGGCTGGACGAAGGTCCCTTATAGGGACTTTTACACGCCACGGTTTGCGCGCCGCCTGAATTCAGCGACTCCCCGCGACTCGTTTGATGTCGTTTGTCTACTAAGTGAGGGGTCTGCCAACGCTGCACTTTTCAGTGCGAGGTCGCCATTGTAGGAACTTTTTGGCCTTTCACAATAGAAAAAATTAAAATTTTTTATTTACTTACCAAATACAAAGTCTATCAAGTTGTTGAAATAAAGCACCATTATTGCAATAAGGGTATAAGTACAAAATAATTATGATATTAAATGAAGTGGAGTGAATTTCAGTATAATGCAGAGGAGTAGAGTGGAATGAAGTCAAGTGGAATGAAAATATCTCTTCTTGAAAATCAATACTAATATTGTAAATGCGAAAGTGTCTGTCTGTTAGTCTTTCTGATAGCTTATTACGGCTCATTCGTTAAACCGATTTTTGGATTATTAAGGAAACCTGAATATTGCAATACAGTATTATTCAAAAGGTGATTATAACTGGCGCGCAAACCATTGATTTGATATCCCTAAAATGAAATTGTACTTACCTACAATTTCAATGACATAAATTTGAATTTCAACAACAATATTGTATTACATAGAAGTTCAACAAACTAACAACAGTAAAATCTACAAACAGGTAGTATTATAAATAGGTAATATTGTTTCATAAAATTGTATTTATTCTAACAGAACTCAACGTTAGAAAATTCAATAGCATATTTCAATATGCTATTTTCGTTGGAACAGTGTTGTGTTATTTCTAGAAAACTATATTGTGCAGTCTTTTCTTTAATAATAATATTATAATAGTGGCTAAGGTTTGGAATACTCTTCCGCGATCTGTGTTTCCTACCAATTACAATCCGGGTATCTTTAAAACAAGAGTGAATAGGCACCTTCTAGGTAAACGCGTCCCATCTTAGACCACATCATCACTTTCCATCAGGTGTGATTGTGGTGAAGCGCTTACCTATAGTGAATAGAAAAAAAAAAGTGGTAGGCAGTAGGCACTTATTTTCCAGGGAAATGTCTCTTATTTTTAACCCCCGACCCAAAACGAGGGGTGTTATAAGTTGGACGTGTGTATCTGTGTATCTATAGATTCGTAGCTCCTCAACGAATGGACCGAATTTAATTTAGTTTTTAAATACAAAATTAAAGTTTAGTTTTTAAATACTCCTTCACGCAGAAACAACTAGACGGATTTGGCTGAAATTTGGAATGGAGATAGATAATATCCTGGATTAGCACATAGGCTACTCTTTATCCCGGAAAATCAAAGAGTTCCCACGGGATTTTGAAAAACCTAAATCCACGCGGGCGAAGTCGCGGGCATCGGCTAGTATTAAAATATACTACCAAGCGACAGGAAAACAATTCTACTCTAATATTTCAGCGTTTATTAAGACGATGTAGTCGGGTTTTAGTTTTCAACTTTTAGCACATAGGCTACTTTTTATCCCGGAAAATCAAAGAGTTCCCACGGGATTTCGAAAATCCTTAAGAGGATCATTGTCAACGATCCCCCGTCGATTTCCTACGTATGATATTATTGTTCTCATCTCTATCTGCCCTGGTTCGTGTATTCTCGGTTCCTAGATCGGTGCATTTGTGATAACCAATTCTAATTGCTGTGATTGGCTGAATTTACCATGTTCTTGCTGCGACAGTGAGTTTGAGCCACTAGCGGAACAATGTTAGCCGGTCAGAAATGATTGCAATTAGTCAACCTGTATGACGTCCGTGTTCTGTTTTTGATTACAAAAAAGAAAAAATTGTTGTTGCAATCATCAATTTTAGCAAATAGTGAAAGAGAGTCGACCAATCAGAGGTCACAACTACCGTCACACTTTCTGTGAAACTATGGCAGTAGGCTTACCGAGTAATGAAAACAATTTTTCATTCTGTAATGTCATGTGGCAAGTAGGGTTGCCACCTGCCTCTTTTTGATTTACAGGCTACCACCATCAAAAATACGGGGTTTAGTATTGAAGAAATTTAAAAATTTGAAGTATTTGAAGAAATAGGCGGTGGTTCTCTCTGAAATGCATGGAAAGCCTATTTAGATATTTCAGTTTATTTGTAAGTTTTGTATTTTTTCTCTGTATGTTGCCGTGTCTTGATTGGTGAACTGTGTTTGCAATGTGATTTTAAATAAAAGATTTATTTATTTAAATAGCTTTTAAAAACTCTAGTTTTGTAAAGCAAAATGTTATACATTTCATGCATACAATCTTTGCATTTTAACTTAAATTTACATTTAACTTGTAATTCCACCTTCACAGTATCAATACTATGGCCGTAGCTAGGAATCGATTTCGGGAGAGGTTTTATCAGGGCCGGAACTGAATCCTGTCATGAGGAAAAAAACATTCGCTCAACTTTATGGGCTAATTACCTGGTTAGTGGAATATCGCCTTTCAATTTGACAGTGAGATAAAATACAACAATAAAAAAGCGCGAGCGCAGTGAGCGTAAGTGTTTTTGGTTCAATTACAGAAAGAATTAAAGTGAAAGGGAAACGAGTTTAGCCATAGCAAGATTTTATTTTTAAAGCTCCCTATCCATACTAATATTACAAATACGACAGTATATCTATTTGCCTATCTATTTGTTACCCTTTCACGGCCCATCTTCTTTACCAAAATTTTGGTACTTACTATTCAGAGGTAACTTGCATCCCAGACATAAACTTTTTAGCCCGGAAAATCCCCCACGGAATTTTTAAAACTCTAAATTCATGCAAACGAAATTGCGGGGCTTACACCAAGTAATACAAATTCAAAGCGCGAGTGAAGTGAGCGCGAAATGTTTGATATATTTCCAAAAAAAAATTGGTAAGCAAATGCAAGAAATAGTGTAAGTATTATTTTAGGCTTAGGTTTTTGACGGCTTCCCAGGCGCAGTCGCCATTTCAAAATTTCTGGTCTGGTGGGAGGCTTCGGTCATGGCTAGTTATATGGTTAGTATGGCCCTAACGGCCAAGAAATTAGACTGCATCATCACTTACCACTAGAAAAGATTAAAGTCACGGGCTAACTTGTATAAAAAAAGGCTAACATCCTCAAACCAAGCCCCGCCGCCTTGGCTACGACCATGATCAATATCGAGTGGGTTTCGGCTACGCATTGCCGCAAAAGGAAAATATTCTTTCTACTGGACATAACGTCAGTGTTCGGTTTCGCCAGCCAAGTGCGAGTCAGACTCACGCACCGAGGGTTCCGATTCGGGTATTTTTTTCGACATTTTACACGAGAAATCAAAAACTGTTATGCATTAAAAAAAATATGCATAAAAATAAATAAAAATCTGTTTTAGAATGAACAGGTAAAGCCCTTTCATATGATAACCCACTTGATATATGTAGTTATCTTACTTTGAAAATTGAAAATACTAATATTTGTTCATGAACACATGACAGACGGATAGAAGGACAGATGGACAGACGGACAGACGGAAAGACAGACAGACTGATAGACAACGAAGTGATCCTATAAGAGTTCTTTTTGCTTTTGAGTTACGGAACCCTAAAAATATTTAGTTTTATTTGCCCCGTATTTTATTTTCATAATTACCGGTTTCTCTATCCTGACATACGGGGTAACCAGTAAAATACGGGGCCTCTGGCAACCCTATTCGGAAAACACTGTCACATTCAAGTTAATGTCAAATATTTTGTTTTCAATTACAGAAAGCTGCATCAATCATTATTACAATATTTTCTTTGTTGTGATTGGCTGAATTTTTGAGTTTCAGCCAATAAACAGACTGTTTGCCAATTAAACGTCATAACAATATAAATGCCAGAAAGTTTAACCAAATAAAACAAACTTAATGAGAACCTAGTGAGAATGCAAACGGCACACAATTTATAATACATATTATGTTAGTCGTATATAATAGATATTATAGTAGTCGTTCACTTTGGTAATAGTCAGATTGTCATCAGTAAAATTGATATTGGTCGATGTATCGTAAATTATTGTTTCGGTGACAAATATTTTTATTATCTATTTATCTTTGAACAGAATGGAATAGAATGAAATGGAATGGAATACAATGATAAATTTTTATTCCTGTAAACTTTTAGGTAAACTTCAAAGTGTTTTTGGATGGTCAGAAAAATTTACCACTGGTTCGGAATGCCGTTCCTACGTTTTCTAGGGTTTCGTACCTCAAAATGAAAAACGGAACTCTTATAGGATCACTTTGTTGTCTATCTCTCTGTCTGTCGTGTGTGTCAAGAAAACCTCTAGGGTACTTCCCGTTGACTCAAAACCATGAAATTTGGCAGGTAACCTAACTGCGTAATTTTGGGTAGTTTTTTTAATCGACGAAGAAAGTTTGCGACATTGTTCAATAAAAAATTTGGATTCCAACTCCTCAATCCTGATGTTGCAGGGGACCTGACTACTAAAGCTAATGGGATTTAAAAAGTGTCGATTATTAATTGATATTGAAGGTATCTATACCAAGTAAACACTTTGTCGTTGACCTCAACCCTGATGCTGTAAGAAATTGCATTCCTAAATCCTGGTGATCCCTCGGGATTTGAAAAGGATAATCCGTTTAAATATTCTTACGTGATACAGAAACAAGTTGCATCCCGGGGACGGGCTATTACGGAGAGGCAACTTTTGTTCTGGGAAATGAAAGGATCGGGATTTTTAAAAACCTAAATCCACGCGAGCGAAGCTGCGGGCATTAGCTAGTTGTAAATATGTTTAGAAGCTACTATAAGATAATAGATAAGGTACTTATTTCCTTATATTTTTAATGTATGGCAGCGCGCGGTTTTAAATTATAAATTGCACGTCCTGTCCTTTTCTGTAATACATTTTTTTCTCAATATCTACCGCTTTATCTCATAGCAAGAGTCTGTAAGACATAATACAGTGAAAATAGTCAAAATATACAATTTTTGCAGTTTCCACGTCAGTACCTGTCGAATTTTTCTAACAGTGTAAGCAGCAGAGCTGAGTTTACCATCAAGTGTTGATATGTGGGTGTTCCATAGAAGCTTTGCATCTAACATTATACTGAGAAACACGGGGTTCTCCTTTATTTTCAACATATGATTATTTATCAATGAATTTATGTCATTTAAGGTCCTGGTATTGGGCAGTGTGAATTCAACACACTTAGATTTCTTTGCATTTGGAAGTAAATTGTTAGCAATAAATCAGAGAGTGACCTGTGATATGGCATTACATATAGTATACATTGTCAAAAATTATAATATTAAAGCTGTGCGTATTGCGTGAGGAATAGGTTGCAAGAGAGTTGCAACTTGCAGGGTTTGATGCATACGCTATTGCCAGCAAACATGAGACATATTTTTATCTACAGGCAACGTCTGAGTAGGTAACGCATACGTCTAACGCAAGTTGAAATGTATTTAGTTAGACCTATCGACAAGTTTGGAGTCGGGTGCAGTCTAAATGTGGCCCGTGTGTTTAGACTGTCCGTTTCTGTCAGTTTCACGTGTCGTCCCCCGCACTTCACCACCCCGCTTGCACAAATCGAGACAGCACGAAATTTTCAAGATTTCTGGATGTAATTTCTGGTTTTCGTAGTTCCCACATAATTATAACAATATAAAATATATAACGATAATTTTTTTACTACATAATATTCATTAAATTTTCTAGGTCTGTGGTTTTTCCAAATTTCATTAAATTGCTTCGTTGTCTAGAAAAACGAGCACAAAGTTGGGCCTTTTTTTAAAGAAAAATACAAATCTTTGAGCCCCTGTAATTTTAAAACTACATATTTTTAGAAAAATCTAAAACACCACAGACACAGATATTAGTTTCTAGACTATGTCTGCAAAATTTCATGGACTTTGGTTGCTTAATATTCAAATGAAATGGGAACTACGATTGTATGGAGTAAGTGACGGAGAGAGCTCTGTTAATCCACGCGGGCGAAGTCGCGGGCATCGGCTAG
The DNA here is from genome assembly GCF_905333055.1 of Maniola jurtina. Lineage (NCBI taxonomy): Eukaryota > Metazoa > Arthropoda > Insecta > Lepidoptera > Nymphalidae > Maniola > Maniola jurtina. The sequence goes on from NC_060053.1 coordinate 4,041,508, forward strand.
TCTTGTATATTGTTCGTTTCGCATGCCAAATCCGAAAGAATTCTAACAAAATACTCATAACAATACAGTACATAGGCACTTTACCCAAGCCCGTGGTATCTATTTTTAAGGCTTTTGCTCCCAAAAAGCCTTTTGATAGTGCATCGTCCCGGTAATTTGCATAATGTTAGGGTTTGAGAAAGTCTGCCTTTGTAGTTATGTAGATTACCTACCTGCCGAAGATTTTTTGAAGTTTCGAGGGATTCGCGAATTGGAAGGAAGCTATGCTGAAAATTGAATAGACATTGAAGGTACAATTTTATAGATGCGTGAAAACACTGCTTACCCACTGCTGGTGGTGATGATGATGAGTAACTTTACCCTACCAAAGTCAAAGTCAAAGCCAAAGTCATTTATTTGCTGATTATAAGTATAGGTTCGTAAATTAGTTGTTACCTAACTCCAATTGTTTTGGTTTCTAGCCACAATCTGCGATGCCATCTGCAGCTTGAAATCCCGTCTATCGTTTTTTAGCGTTTTTTTATTCAGATACAAGCTAGCCCTTGACTGCAATCTCACCTGGTGGTAAGTGATGATGCAGTCTAAGATGGTAGCGGGTTAACCTGGAAGGGGTATGGCAGTTTTTATTAAACCTATACCCCATTTGTTTCTACACCGCATCATACCGGAACGCTAAATCACTTGGCGGCACGGCTTTGCCGGTAGGGTGGTGACTAGCAACCGCCGAAGCCTCCCACCGGACCGGACCAGTGATTTAGAAATACGCATAAGATATGTGCCCTGCCCATTACCTCTTTAACTTTATTACCCACTAGCGACCCGCCCCGGCTTCGCACGGGTGGACATTTATTTTTTCTATTTTCCGGGATAAAATATAGCCTATACGGATTCGGAAGAATCCCTCTAAGTAATGGTAAAAGAAATTTTGAAATCGGTCCAGTAGTTTTTGAGCCTATTCAATACAAACATACAAAAAGACAAAGGTTTCCTCTTTATAATATTAGTATAGATTGATAAGTAGGTACCTAATATCATGTTATTATCCTATGGGAAATTTTTCACAGGCTGTATTTTCAGTTACCATATACATTGTACACAGTCAACCTAACCCTTGTTGTCGAAAAAAAATCATAATATCCATCCATCAACTATACCGCTAAAACTGAGGGAACAAAAAAACGAATCATCAACCATACACAATTGCGATTTTGTTTCGCGTACAACCTCACCAGTCACCCAAAAACAAAAAAGTATTCACCGAAAATTCGCTCCTAAACTTTGGTAATTAAGGCCGAATTCCCATGAGGGGGATACGATGGCCAAACTTATAATGTGGCAGTTCGTATTTCGGCGTCGTGTAAAGTTCTTTTTATGTTCAAATGCGGCTCTCGTAAAGATAGGACGTGATGTTTTTGACAACACATCCTTAGGAATTTTCGTGGGCGAAATGAAATGTTAAACATCTGTTGGATATGTTTTGCTGAGTTAAATAGATGGACGGTACTTAGAGAAAGGTTGTATTATATTGCTTATGATGTAAATTGCCGGAGGCATTTTGTAAAAGTTGTAGGTAAGTTACCCTATCGTACTGTAGACTCGATATGTTCTAACGATACCGCTAAACCCTTTATTTTTCGGGATAAAAAGTATCTTATGATCCCTAGGATGTTCTCTTACTATCCAAATATTAGTAGTAGCTAAAAATAGTACTTTTAGTGTCACATTTCTTCACTGTACGCACATTGTTAGTCAACGTAAGCCCGACTAGTTTTGATCTCATTCGGGGTCTTTTTTCACAGAAAGACAGCTCGTGACGCATCGCGGTTGAGACTTCTTCAAGATTGATTCGATGGTATACGTGAAGGTTTAGAAACAGAAATGGAAAGATTTTTTTATCAAAAATCAAATCGTCAAATACATCTATTACTGGTTCGGAATGCTTTTCCTACCAAGAAGAGCCAGCAGAAACTCGGCGGTTGCTCTTTTCTAAGATTCGATTTACATTAATTATTATGTCGTTATTGCAGTCCCGTGCATTGCTGGAGCAAGCTACGGGTTAAATCCACGATTTTTTATCACATAATCTACGGAATTGTGTTATAAAAGATTACACTCATTCCCACACGACTTTTGGAATTTCTTGTGGCGGAGTGCAGAGCAAGCCTATATACGATTTCTAGTTATAACTAGATGATGCCCGCAGCTTCACCCGCGTGGATTGCTCAGATCCCCTGCAGCATCAGGATTGAGGAGTTGGAATCCAAATTTCATCTATCGATAAAAAAAATCCTCTATCGATTAAAAAAAAATTACGCAAATCGGTTCAGAAATCTCGGAGATATCAGTGCATAGGTAGAAAAACGCAACTCCTCCATTTTGAAAGTCGGTTACAAAAGTAGCCTATATTACTCCTTGGTTAATCCTCCACTTGTCTGTGAAAGTCCCGTCAAAATAGGTTCAGCTATTCCGAAGATTAGCCCGTTCAAACAGACAGTCACTTCAATGTTATTTATTAATAATATATAGATTTTGTAAGTTTGTTTGAATAAAACCTTTCTTTTCGCATGCTAGGTACTACTAGAGTATATCAATACTAGGAACGATAACTCCCAACATACACACTTTCGGATTAAAATAATAAAGTCCTTTATTTTCGAATCCAAATAGTGAAGCAGCTAAGATGGATTATAGATATGCGTTTGGGTATTTTTGAGGCTTCTTTCATATAACCCAACAAGGTTTCAAGTGCTCCTATTTTTATAGTTCATTGGAAAAATGGGAAAATATTTTTGTTCGACGGAATATTGGAGTTATGGTTCGGAATCGAAGGCCTTTTTACGTATCGATAAAATAAACCAGTACCTACCTACTAAAACTTTTGGAATTAGGTCAGGTTGGGATAGCATAGCTGGGATTAATTAGGGCTTGTTATGCAACAACGGGAAGGTTTCCAGGCTATGTATTTATTAGATTTTAATTACAGTGGACCCCCGGTAATCCGACAAACGTTTTGCAGGGCAGTGTCGGACTATCGAATTTGTCGGATTATAGAGTACTGCCTAAGACCCCCTATAGTCCGGCGTTATGCCCTGGATTAGCACATAGGCTACTTTTATCCCGGAAAATTAAAGTGTTCCCACGGGATTTTTAAAAAACCTACATCCACGCTAACGAAGTCGCGGGCATCAGCTAGTTCAATAATAAAATAAACTTGTCAGATTACAGGGGGTGCCGGATTAGACAGAGGCCGGATTACCGGGGGTCCACTGTATTAAGTTTGAAAGTAGCGCCAGTGGTAGAAAAGATTAGGGGTTACAGATGCCCCATCTGCAACCCCTCAAACCCCCCTAATATAATTATATAATAATGGGGGGGGGGGGGCATATAATAATGGGGGCATGTCACTTTTTCATTATCACTTTTAATATAACTTGAAAAGTTAAGCCTCGATAGCTCAACGGTTGAGGAGCGGATTGAATTCCGAAAGGTCGGTGGTTCAAACCCCACCCTTTGCACTATTGTCGTACCCACTCCTGACACAAGCTTTACGCTTAATTGGAGGGGATTAGTCATGATTAGCATGGCTAATATTTTTTTTTAAATGACTGACTTTCAGGCAAACTTTCATTCCCACTTTAACTTATTCCCCACTTAGATAAGGAATTTCTAAAAGCATGTTTAGTAAGTATTTTCACCACTATATTATCTTACAAATCTAACATTATGACCATAAAAAAGGAGTACAATACATAGGCTGCACTAAAAGTATCGGGAATGGAATATTTCCACTGTCCCTGACATATTAAAATCTTTTTAATTGAAAACTCCTTGGTTTTAAAAATCGAATACCATTTATTTATTTAAAAAAAGATTCTCGGTCTTTTCACAATGTCTTGTCAAACTTGTTTAGTCGTTGAGAAAATGGAATTGACTCGAGAAAATTCTAGAGCGATGATTTATTATGACTTTCGAAGTGGTTTAACACAAAAATAGTGTGTTGACCGGATGATTTCTGCATTTGGTGATGAAGCCCCATCCAGAACCACAATTTATCGCTGGTTTGCTGAATTTCAACGTGGACGTGTCAAGCTCAGTGATGATCCCCGTCAAGGTCGTCCAAAAACTGCAGTCACCCAAGAAAACGTTGAGGCTGTGCGTAAGCTGATTGAGGAAGATCGACATGTGACATACCGCGAAATTCAGGCAACTTTAGACATTGGCATGAGTCAAATACAAATATTCTTGCATGAACAATTAGGTGTAAAAAAGTTGTTTTCCCGATGGATACCGCATTTGCTCTGTGAAGAGCAAAAAGCGGCTCGCGTTACTTGGTGCGTCAGAACTCTTGAAAGATTCCACGCAGGATCCTCAAATGCTGTATACAACATCGTATCAGGTGACGAATCCTGGATATATGCGTACGAACCCGAAACAAAAAACCAGTCACGAGTTTGGGTGTTCGAAAATGAGTTAAGCCAACAAAAATTGTTCGTTCACGAAGTGTTGCAAAAAAAATGGTGGCCACGTTTGTCTCCAAAACCGGCCATGTTGCGACTATTCCTCTTGAGAGACAAAGAACGGTTAATGCAGAATGGTATGCTAGCATTTGTTTACCACAGGTCGTTTCTGAAATTCGTAAAGAGAACTGCAACCGCCGCATCATCCTCCATCACGACAATGCGAGTTCTCACACCGCGCACAGAACAAAAGAGTTTTTAGAGCAAGAAAACATAGAATTATTAGACCATCCGCCGTACAGCCCCGACCTAAGCCCTAATGATTTCTGTACTATCCCTAAAATAAAGAACACATTGCGTGGTCAGAGGTTTTTATCACCTGAAGAAGCTGTGGACGTCTACAAAACGGCCATTTTGGAGACCCCAACTTCCGAATGGAATGGTTGCTTCAATGATTGGTTCCATCGTATGGAAAAATGTGTCAAATTTCGCGGAGAATACTTCGAAAAGCAATAAATACATTTTTAAATAGTAATGTTGTGTCACTTCCTTGATTCCCGAAATTTTCAGTGCCGCCCTCGTAGTAGGTATATCTACCTACTTTAAATAAATGATTTGAGTTTGAGTTTAAGTACCTAATGAAGATCCTACTATAAGGAGCCGCTGGATTCAAACAGTGCAAGACCATGGAAAGTAGAAGTTCCTACAAGAGACCTATGCTCTCAGGCATTAGGGACCAACAGGACAGAGAGAAATTTTTGAGCTCCTGTTTTATAGTTAACTAGGGGATGCCCGCGACTTCGGCCGCGTGGATTTAGGTTTTTAAAGATCCCGTGGGAACTGTTTGATTTTCCGGGATAAAAAGTTGCCTATGTCCATTACAGGGACGCAAGCTACTTTGATACCAAATTTCACACAAATCGGTTAAGCAGATGGGTCTTAAGGAATCCCGTGGCAACTCTTTGATTTTCCGGGATAAAAAGTCCTATGTCCGTCCCCGGGATATAAGCTAACCCTGTACCAAATTTCGTCAGAATCGGTTAAACTGTTGGGCCGTGAAAAGGTAGCAGACAGACAGACACTTTCGCATTTATAATATTAGTATGGGTATTAAAAAAGCTCCTGTTTTATAGTTAATTGTGAAAACAAAAAGTTTACCTATGGACGCTATCCGGAGCAATTGGTTGGCTTTTTTACGAACCAATAAAATGAAGCCAAGCACTAAAATTCCTGGAATGAGGTCAGGGTGTAATAAAGCAAAGCAAGTGGCAATAGACAAGTTCTATTTAGAACTAGTACATACCTACCCTAAGAAGACAAGCCATAGGCACTATGTCTCTTTTAAGCATTTCGTAATTATAATAAGTATAATTATAATTCATATAATTCATTATCAACCCATCACTCATCCTACAGAAGACAATACATGGGTCTCTTGTAGGGATTTCGTAATTATAATAGGTACTAGCCGATGCCCGCGTGGATTTAGGTTTTTTGAAATCCCGTAGGAACTCTTTGATTTTCCGGAATATAAAGTAGCCTATGTGCTAATCCAGGATATTATCTATCTCCATTCTAAATTTCAGCCCAATCCGTCCAGTAGTTTTTGCGTGAAGGAGTAACAAACATACACACACACACACACATACAAACTTTCGTCTTTATAATATTATTAGTGTGATAATTAGTGTGATAATAATATAATTTATCCGCCGCAGCCGAAATGGCTGAAAACGGCAAGCGGCGCAAGTATGCCTCTCTTATTGAGAGTTACATTTTTGTTCCGCTTGCTGTGGAGACTCTGGGGCCATGGAGTCTAAGTGCTAAAATAAAATTACCAGACATTTCACCGCGTTTAATAGCCTCATCGAGTGACAGAAGGGCTGGCTCATTTTTTGCGCAACGGATCACCCTAGCTGTCCAGCGCAGAAATGCAGCCAGTATTCTTGGCACCATTCCACGCGGGCATGATTTGTATAGTAATTAGATAAGGCTAGCTTTAAGTTTTATTGTAATATTTTATTTGAAAAAAAAAAAAGGTATAATTATCACACTATCACACTAATATTATAAAGGAGAAAGTTTGTATGTGTGTGTGTGTGCCTTCACGCAAAAACTACTGGACGGATTGGGCTGAAAATGGAGATAGATTATACCCTGGATTAGCACATAGGCTACTTTTTATCCTGGAAAATCAAAGAGTTCCCACGGGAATTTTTAAAAACCTACATCCACGTGAACGAAGTCGCGGGCATCAGCTAGTAATTTATATAATTCATCATCAAACCCTCGCCCATCAGCCCACTTCTCTCGGTAATACTTTAACTTACTCGGTACTAAGAAAAACAACAATTCACATCCCATTAAAAGCGTAGGTATCATAATTTGAGAGCTCACGCCAAATGAAATAACCAAGGCTTTAAGAGGGCTCCTTAGATCTTATCAAACCAATTTTTCCATCCGATTTGGCCAACGAAGATATTTCGCGCTCAATTCTTGAAGGTCGGCCAATAAAAGGTAGAAAATTGAATTTACGTTCCGTTACGCCGAGGCAAATTCGCTTTCATCCATTTGCATAATAAAGTAGGCGTTGCCTTGATTCTTAGGTCGTGTTTATATAAGGAGGCATAGTGTATCACACTAATATTATAAAGGCGAAAGTTTGTATGTGTGTGTGTGTATGTTTGTTACTCCTTAACGCAAAAACTAGTGGACGGATTGGGCTGAAATTTAGAATGGGGGTAGATTATACCCTGGATTAGCACATAGGCTACTTTTTATCCCGGAAAATCAAAGAGTTCCCACGGGATTTTTGAAAAAATACATCCATGCGAACGAAGTCGCGGGCATCAGCTAGTAGTGTATTAAAAATATTAAGTATTTCTTCTTCGAACTCGTCAGGAAAAAAATTACGACCAAAATATAACATTTTAAATTTTAAAGTATATCTAAGTAGTTTGTGACCTAACACTGTAGCTTAATCTGTTGTAACTTGTTATAACTTAAACTTAATTAGCGAATTGCTTAAATCTAGTGCTATCATTCTAGTCATTCTAGTGTCATTTAAGCTATTTATAACCTGCTTTAACAGTGAACGAAAACATCCTGAGGAAACCCGCATGCCTGAGACATGAGAGCTACACAAGTATATACAGTGTTTTTTTTTACTTGGACAGTATGGGGAAATCTGAAACCATAGAAGATACAGGGAAAGTGTCTTAGGAACCATTTGCTCTTTTTTTATGAGAACAATTTTAGTGGAATCAATTTTTTGGTCAAGCGTGAGTTGTCCATAAAAATCAATGAAATTTTCAATTTTTTTTGAAATGCCGATCGACTTAGTTTCATGTAAGGATCATTTCATTGTATCGAAAAAAAAATCGGAACTGCAGAAGTTGGTCAAATTCGAGTAAATGATTTTTCATACAATTTCTAAGTAACTGGTAGGTAGGTAAGGTAACCTAATAACACTAGTGGTTCAATTAATAACCGTAACCAAACTTAGAGAGGTAGGCTAAGGAAGTATGGATTATATAAAAAACATGGCATCCATTGTGCACGAGCCCTAAGTATTGTACATAAAGACTACGGTTTACTTATTGCTAATAGAAAAAGAAAACATTAGGACGTCTGGCTTCTGCTCGAGCTCCGAATTATTGGCTCTAGGAATAAGAAAACTGAGGCCTAAGTCGTTAGTTATAGCCGATGTGCGAGCAGAAATATATAAAATGTTTTATTTTTTTACTTTATATCACACTTCACACTGTCACACTATGTGTGTGTGTGTGTGTGTGTGTGTGTGTGTGTGTGTGTGTGTGTGTGTGTTTGTGTTTGTTACTCCTTCACGCAAAAACCACTAGACGGATTTGGCTGAAATTTAGAATGGAGGTAGATTATATCCTGGATTAGCACATAAGCTACTTTTTATCCCGGAAAACCAAAGAGTTCCCACGTAATTTCAAAAAACCTACATACACGTGGGCGAAGTCGCGGGCATCGGCTAGTGCTTAACTAAGCCTAGTTTAAATACGCGATGGTAGCCTACAGACTCCGGAGTTCCGGAGTCCTCAAACGGAAAACAGAATCCTTATAGGATCACTTTGTTGTCTGTCTGTCTGTCCGTCTGTCCGTCGTCGGTCCGTCGCGTCGGTCCGTCTGTCAAGAAAACCTATAGGGTACTTCCATTATAACGTATATAGAAAACGGACGTACAACTCTAGTAACTCTTTCAGGTTTGCCCTCTTGTTCACAGCTGTCTATGTCAGTCTATCTTCACCACTTGCCACCAGGTGAGACCGGAGTTAAGTGCAAACTTGTCACGAAATAAAAAACTACTTATACGAATTAACTACGCCAACATTAAATTAAACTGCTCAAGTATTTTCAACGAATACAGCACGCCGATAAAGTTTTTAAAACTTTCCACTCCAAGAAAGCGTCCATTTGCACCGCGAAGTGTTCTAAATTCAAAAAAAAAGTAACTGCAATTTTGAATTTCGAATGCGAGCGTCAGTCGCCATTGAACTGTGCTAGGATTAGCACGTATTAATGAAGTGCATTTATTAGATGGCGCCTCGTAAGCGTAACGAATTTAAATGAATTTCCTCTTTCTCCAGTGAGATTTAAATAAAGGGTAGAGCAACTATTTCTATTCTTCTATTTATCAGATAGACAGACATACTTTTGGATTTAATATATTATAATATGGCAGCATGGATTAAGTATAGTATAAATGGAAGCAAGGCACTCTGTTTTTGTTGATATTTTGCCTGCGTATTTCTTCAGCGGCAAAATGTAAGAATCTAAAAGGTTCATTATTGAGGTTCGAAACCCGAACGGGATCCTAATACTAAACCCGCCCACCATACGTTCATCCATCCGTCTGTCTGTTTGTCAGCGGGCTCTATCTCGTTAACCGTAATAGCCAATGAGTTGTCACAGAATGTGTACCTGCTCCTATATTAACAAACGGGATCCTAATACTAAGCCTCCGCTGTCCGTCCGTCCATCCGTACGTCCATCTCTCCGTCCGTCCGTCTGTTTGTCAGTGGGCTCTATCTCGTTAACCGTAATAGCCAAATAGTTGTCACAGAATGTGTACCTGCTCCTATATTAACTAATAAAAAAGTTCTGGCTACCATAAAAATTAAAAACAAAATGAAGAATTAAAACATTCTTGTACCATGGTAAAGCTATTAAATCGCACTTGACCGATATTTCTTGATTTATATGAGTTTAGTCGTTTTTTCCTGTCTGTTCCTAAAATAAAGCTTAAATATCTATGTCCTACCCTCGGTTTTGTATCCCGAGTATTATTCAGACCTCTTCTTCCCCTTATCTCGAGGATAGAGACGTTTCATTATATCCTTTCGGCTCCTTTTATTTTATCGGCGCCGTTCGTCACACTGTTGATTAAGAACTTTTGTTCGAACTCCTCTGGGGTGGACATTTTGCTGAAAAATCAGCTATTTTTAACCCCCGACTCAAAAAGAGGGGTGTTATGAGTTTGACGAGTGTATCTGTGTGTCTGTGGCATCGTAGCTCCTAAACTAATGAACCGATTTTAATTTAGTTTTTTTTAAAGCTAGCTTGATTGAGTGTTCTTAGTTAGCTATAATCCAAGAAAATCGGTTCAGCCGTTTGAAAGTTATCAGCTCTTTTCTAGTTATTACAGTAACCTTCACTTGTCGGGGGTGTTATAAATTTTTAATTTACACTTGTTCAGTTTTTTCCTCTACTTTTAATATCTAAGATAGGTAGAGTAGTTAAGGTAGGATAGGGAAACCTACCATCAATTCTACAGTGAATGGGTATCTAGCAATGGGTTGATCATAATGATCCTGCTGATGTGTTTGCTGAAGACATCTCCGCTCCGCTTCAATTCAGTGGACAGACAGCCTAAATTGTTCAGTCTTGAAAGCCTCTTGACAACTACAACAATCACACTAATATTATAAAGGAGAAAGTTTGTATGTGTGTGTGTGTGTATGTTTGTTACTCCTTCACACAAAAACTACTGGACGGATTGGGCTGAAATTTAGAATGGAGATAGATTATACCCTGGATTAGCACATAGGCTACTTTTTATCCCGGAAAATCAAAGAGTTCCCACGGGAGTTTTAAAAAACCTACATAAACGCGGACGAAGTCGCGGGTATCAGCTAGTTATTCATAAAATCGGTACTAATAAAATCAAAAAGGCTTGCATCAGATATTATTTCATAATAGCTTTCAGATTTTCCGTTTCATGGTTTCCTAGAGCATAGACATCGTTGCGATTTCCATTTATATAGTAACCTACTTCATTATAGTAAATAACAATGATTGTTTTAATGACGCCGAGTATTATATTTTTAGGGTTACGTATCTCTGAATGGAAGAACGGAAACCCCCCTAGAATCACTCGTGACTGTATATCTGTCCATCATATCAAACTTGGCACACATGTTTTGAACTTATGTGACCCTAAACACAGATTGTTAAGGTAAATAAATGAATTCATACAATATGGTATCCTTTTGGGGGGTACAGTAGGATTTTTTGACAAGTTTGAAAAGCTGTACCATGTGACATATCAAATGAAAGGACTTATTATGCGGCCATTTTTTTTATAATTTTAAAATAAAGAGTTGTTTATTTTTTAAATTGGTGAAAATACAATTCCCTATTCCCTCCTTTTTACTACTAATGAGAGTAAAATTTTGAAAAAAAATAGTTATCTACATACGGATTACGGAAAATTCTATAAGAAAGCTATGGTCTTAAAATATATCAATCTTGTGCGTACAGACTTACATAGATATTGATCGTACGGAACCCTCTCCGCACAAATTCAATTCGCACTTATCTAACCGGTCTTTTTCTATAAAATGATGACAATCATTTTTATCTCAACAAAGGAAAATACTAGCATTATACGGTCGCAACAACAGAATCACTTTATAGGCAAACGGCGCGCGGGCCAAAGTTTAAACACATTTCAAACAAAAGCACTTCGAATGCTATTCAGCCTCGGTGCAGATAATATCAATAAAAAACCGGCCAAGTGCGAGTCAAACTCGCGCGCCGAGGGTTCCTTACTCGGGTATTTTTTCCGACATTTTGCACGATTAATCAAAAACTATTATGCACAAAAATAAATAAAAATCTGTTTTAGAATTAACAGGTATAGTTCTTTCATATGATACCCATTGGTATAGTAAGTAATCTTACTTTAAAAACTGAAACACATTTTAATTTTCTGTGATGTAACCATAAATTCACGGTTTTCGGATTTATTCCTTTACTTGTGCTATAAGACTTACCTAACTGCCAAATTTCATGATTCTAAGTTAACGGGAAGTACCCTATGGGTTTCTTGGCAGACACGACGGACGGACGGATGGACGGACAGACAGACAGACAACAAAGTGATCCTATAAAGGTTCCGTTTTTCCTTTTGAGGTACGGAACCCTAAAACGGGGGAAAACTCATAAAATTTAAATAGGTACACTTTAAAAACATCCGTAGTAAAATTCCTCGCTTAAGCGTACATATTGGCGTTGCTTAGTATTTAAAAAGAGGCAAAATTTTTGTATCTCAAACACTCATAGAAGCATAAAAAATAGACCAAGATTTGATGAAATAATTGACTGCTACCTTTGGCCCGGTTAAGCTCTTTGATTGTCCGGGTCAAAAATGAGTTTATGCCCGTCTCCGGGATGCAAGCTATCCCTCTACCAAACGTCAAAATTGATTGAACGGATTGATTCATAAAGTCTAATTTACTGAAATCTCTCTGTTTGTATGTTACCATTTTTCGGTTCATCATGAAAAGTTACCAGATACCTACAAGAGACTTTACCATCTATACTAATATTATAAATTCGAAAGTGTGTCTGTCTGTCTGCTAGGTTTCCCAGCCCAACAGCTTAACAGATTTTGATGGGTACAGAGTAAGATTACATCCCAGAGGCTTTCCCATCGGATTCTCAAAGGCCGATTTACATGAAAGATGAAGAAGTAGCTTGCGCCCCAGAAATTGTCATTGACAATTTTTATCCCGAAAAAGCAATGAGTTCCCACAGGATTTATAAAAACCTAAATCCACACGGACGAAGTCGCGGGCATCATATAGTTTATAAGTACAGATAACTAGATAAGAGGTACTCGAAATATTCTGAAGATTTTCCGTTTAATAACACCACTTCAAGCCAACTAAGTAATTTCAGGTGTAAAATTCTCCAAAACGGCTTCAACCCTCCAATTAAGACGCGCTAAACTGCCAAAGTTGCATTTCCGAGAGTCGACTTGCTTCAAAAAGTGTCACTCTTCAAATCCACACATGAAACCGAATAACGAGCCAAGTTTAAGTACTTGGAATCACTTAGTTCGTACTTCGTATCCCTAGTTTCATAATAGAGAATGTTAACCCGGTTTCTGATTTCAATTTGAATTTTCAAACTCTTGACAAGGAAGTTAGTTGGAGAGCCCGTAGGATATGTCAAAGAAGTTTTTTTAAATATTCATTATAGGCAAGCGCTTGACTACGATCACACCTGATGGAAAGTGATGATGTGGCCTAAAATGCGACGCGTTTACCGAGAAATTGCGTATTAACCTCCGACCCAAAAAGAGGGGTGTTATAAGTTTGACGTGTGTATCTGTGTATCTGTCTGTGGCATCGTAGCTTTTAAACTAATGAACCGATTTTAATTTAGTTTTTTGTTTTGTTTGAAAGGTGGCTTAATCGAGAGTGTTTTTAGCTATAATCCAAGAACCGATTTTCTTCAGCCGTTTGAAAGTTATTAGCTCTTTTCTAGTTACTGTAACCTTCACTTGTCGGGGGAGGGACGTTTGTACATATATTAAGGTGTTGTTTAGCACGGCAGATGATTAAAACGATCCGAAATCCCTAGCAATTTTTAACCCCCGACCAAAAAAGAGGGGTGTTATAAGTTTGACGTGTGTATGTGTGTATCTGTGTATCTGTCTGTGGCATCGTAGCTCCTAAACTAATGAACCGATTTTAATTTAGTTTTTTTTTTGTTTGAAAGGTGGCTTGATCGAGAGTGTTCTTAGCCATAATTCAAGAAAATCGGTTCAGCTGTTTGAAAGTTATCAGCTCTTTTCTAGTTATTACTGTAACCTTCACTTGTTGGGGGTGTTATAAATTTTTAACTTACAGCATCTCGTCGAAACTATTGGCTCTTGCACTAGGAGGTCGTCGACTGTGTTGAATTTCATTAACTAGATTGTTGGGAGGGGGTCAGTTGACCTTATTCTGTTACAACTTAATCGTCATACCAGCAAAGCTGTACCGTAAGATATTATGCCGCGTAGAACACTATTTGGGGTATCGAGCGGTATTATTAACTGTCATATCTTTTAGAGGACCTAGAACAGAAATTTGAAACCGACTTTGTGATAAACGTAAATCTTTTATGATAACAGTTCGTTAATATTGAAAAAACCGGCCAAGTGCGAGTCACACTCGCGCACTGAAGGTTCCGTACTCGGGTATTTTTTCCAACATTTTGCACGATAAATCAAAAACTATTATACATAAAAATAAATAAAAATCTGTTTTAGGATATACAGGTAAAGTCCTTTCATATGATACCCCACTTGGTATAGTTATCTTATTTTGAAAATTGAAACACATTTTAATTTTTTTTTTAATGTTGTAACCACAAATTCGCGGTTTTCAGATTTATTCCTTTACTTGTGCTATAAGACCTACCTACCCACCAAATTTCATGATTCTAGGTCAACGGGAAGAACCCTATAGGTTTTTGACAGACACGACGTACAGACAGACAGACAGACGGAACCCTAAAAATTCATCAATTTTTAGGGTTCCGTACCTCAGAAGGAAAACGGGACCCTTATAGGATCACTTTGTTGTCTGTCTGTCTGATTTTATTATGTAGATATTTGTAAAACATAAAACTTGAACAAAATCAAATAAAGAAATTATTAAATAATAAAAACTACTGGTGCCGTTAAGGATATTGTTATTGCCACAAACAGTAAGTTATGTAAAACTGTTATGAACTCATAATTGTCCAAAGAGATGCCATAATTATTAAGTACTGGAGGAACAAACTACCTAGTGATTATAAAACTGGAAACTTAACAGGCTCCCTCCGCACAAACTCCATACAATCGTAGTTCCAATTTCATTTAAATATTTTAAGCAACTAAAGTCCATGACATTTTGCAGACATATTCTAGAAACTAATATCTGTGCCTGTGGTGTTTTAGATTTTTTTTAAATATGTAGTTTTAAAATTACAGGAGCTCAAAGATTTGTATGTGAATTTTTAAGACTGCGTAACTTTGAAACCGAATATTTTAACAGAAATCTGGAAAACCACAGGCATAGATATTAGTTTCTAGAATATGTCTGCAAAATTTCATGGACTTTGGTTGCTTAATATTCAAATGAAATTGGAACTACGTTTGTATGGAGCGAGTGACGGAGAGACCCTTCTTAATAATATACTGGAAGAACAAATAACCTGGAAATTATAAAGACGTAAACTGGAAACTTTAATAATTAATGATTATTTTTAATTAAATCAATTATATAAGGGCCATCGCTGACCGAGCGTGCCGAGTGATGTTGGTGCGAGTGGCAGCTAGTAAATTAAAGTTGCAGTGGGGTGAGTGGTGGCAAAGAGGCGCACAGAATGACAGCTAATATGTCATGGTTATAATATGTATGAGATCACTGGTTAATGCGTGATGCGTGAGGTACCGCTAGATTCCGCTCATTTTTAACCCCCGACCCAAAAAGAGGGGTGTTATAAGTTTGACGTGTGTATCTGTGTGTCTGTGTATCTGTGTATCTGTGTATCTGTCTGTGGCATCGTAGCGCCTAAACTAATGAACCGATTTTAATTTAGTTTTTTTTTGTTTGAAAGGTGGCTTGATCGAGAGTGTTCTTAGCTATAATCTAAAAAAATTGGTTCAGCCGTTTCAGAGTTATCAGCTCTTTTCTAGTTTTTTTGTAGAAAAGAAGGTTAGATAACCGTTAGGTTCATAATATTATGTCAAGCTGTCAAGATGGACGTTGCCCAAATACATAATTATTTATTTGAAAATGATGTTTTGGAAAACTCAAATAATTTGGATCGTCGGGGGTGTTATAAATTTTTAATTTACACTTGTATAATGATTTTAACCGTGCGTATGGCAAAGCAACTGAGTTTAGTGGATTAAAAAGAACATGCCTCTTTGTCACTCCACTCCGTTTGTGAGCGAAGTCTCTATCTTTTTCTCTCGTAACATTACCGGTACCTATAGAGTTGAGTGGAGTCAAAGCACAAAATGCTTTTTGAAAACATCGTAAACTCAGTTTTATTAACTTTTATATGACAGTTGAAATAGTGATAAGAAAACATGAAGGATACTTAAAGGAAGCTTCCGTAGACCTTAGAGGGCATCCTGCATCACTTGCATCGCTATGATAATAAATAAAGCTTAGTTTTTAGGGTTCCGTACCTCAAAGGGAAATACGGAACCCTTATAGAATCACTTTGTTGTCTGTCTGTCGTGTCTGTCAAGAAACCTATAGGAAACTTTCCGTTGACCTAGAATAGTTTTTGATTTATCGTACAAAATGTTGGAAAAAATACCCGAGTACGGAACCCTCAGTGCGCGCGTCTGACTCACACTTGGCTTGTTTTTTTGCTATCGAAAAGATGTTGTGCTTCCGCACCACTACACTCTGCGACAGGTGTGCGTTGCGCTCAAAATTTTCATCAAATGATAAATATAGCTTTATTATTAAATGAAATAGTAAAGTCAAGCACTAATTTAACGTACGACAAAAAAATTTTTGGTGTCCTAGTTCACTAGTAAAATTGAGGCCATTTTGCAAGATTGCACGCTCTAGTAATACGACATCTCTCTGTCATTGTATGGCCATTTATTTGATTATTTAACAACTTAACTGGTCGTAATTTAGCTACCCTGCGTAGCTTTCTAATTGGAGGTTATTCTGTGATAACTAGAGAAAATTAAATTTTACGATTTACGATTATTTTTATTTTATGTACTAAATTTACATATGATTAGTATCAATATAATCACCTCATAATCCATACTTATAATGTTATAAATGCGAAAATGTATCTATCTGACTTATTACCTTTTCACAGCCCAGTTAACTGATTTTTACGTTAATACAAAGTACCGATGACAAACATCTTTTTTTGCCTGGAAATGAAAGATTTTTTATAAAAACTTGACGATACTCAAGTTATCGAAAATAGTTTATTTCCTTCCCCGGGATGAGTGCTATATCTGTAAAAGAATCTTCAAAATTGGTTTTGCAGATAGGCCACGAAAAGCTAGCAGACAGATAAACATACTTTCGCATTTAAAATATTGAGGTATGGAGTCCCAACTCAACACTAAAAAGTTAATAAATAGTAATATTATTAGAATTTTTCGTCAGTTCTAGAAAGAGCTCCTTACCATAATCTGCTATGTAGAGTTAAAAATTAAACTATTAATATAAATTGAGATGAAGAAAGTAGCTCGAAGTTTTTGAAAGCAAAAGAACAGTTCGCACTTGAAGTACTATGAGTATTAAAGGAAAAGCTCCAATTACATAGGAATCAGTGCCAACTTTTCATCCATACTGAGATCACATAAGTATTTTGTGTTAATATTATAATTGCGAAAGTGTGAATGTCTGTCTGTGATGTTGACGTTTGTTACTGATTAAATGATTTTTTATTTTTTATTTATCTTTTATTAAGTTACTAGCTGACTAGCTTTTTCGAAATCCCGTGGAAACTCTTTGATTTTCATACCCCATTCAGGAATTTCTATTTTATTTTGGTTCCGTACCTGAAGGGTGCCAACGGGGATCCTATTACAGCTAAGCCTCCGCTGTCCGTCCTTTCGTTCGTCTGTCTGTCAGCCGGTTGTATCTCGTGAACCGTACTTAATAGGTAGAGAGTTGAAAATTACACAGAACATTGTGTTCCTATTGCCGCTATAGAAAAATGAAAATGGCTGCCATGAAAATGAAAACATTATAGTGTTACTAGCTGATGCCCGCGACTTCGTTCGCGTGGATGTATGTTTTTTAAAATTCCCGTGGGAACTCTTTAATTTTCCGGGATAAAAAGTAGCCTATGTGCTAATCCAGGGTATAATCTATCTCCATTCTAAATTTCAGCCCAATCCGTCCAGTAGTTTTTGCGTGAAGGAGTAACAAACATACACACACACACACACACACACACACACATACAAACTTTCTCCTTTATAATATTAGTGTGATTTCTTGTACGATGGTACTCGCACTTGACCGATCTTTCAAGTTGTACCTATGTATAAAAGTTGATTTGGACTTTTGATTAAAACTGAAGAAATATGTCCAGTATTTTTGATATTTCCACCCCCTCACCGATTTTCAAAAATGCAAACCAAACGAAGCCGGGTGGGATAGCTAGTATTATTATGTAACTAGAGTTGGCACGTTTTCGTATAAATACTCCCTTGAACTCGAAATATTTCGTAAGTTTTCTGTTCCTATATTTTCTTTTCCTTCTGAAACATAAGCAATAAGAATTCGTATAAACTCTCCGATAGAAACTTGGAGATCTTGTGAAATTTTGATTTCCGTGAGCTCGTAATACTTCGAAAAATTATTTATTCGAACATTTATTTACCTACAATTTGATTTTACCTACTCACTCTAACAGGGCTCTCTCCGTCACTCGTTTCATACAATCGTAGTTCCAATTTCATTTGAATATTAAGCGACCAAAGTCCATGAAATTTTGCAGACATATTCTAGAAACTAATATCTTGTCTGTGGTGTTTTAGATTTTTCTAAAAATATGTAGTTTTAAAATTACAGGGGCTCAAAGATTTGTATGAAATTTTTTAAGGCCGCGTGACTTTGAAACCGAATATTTTAACAGAAATCTGGAAAACCACAGACATGATATTGGTTTCTAGAATATGTTTGCAAAATTTCATGGACTTTGGTTGCTTAATATTCAAATGAAATTGGAACTACGATTGTATGAAACGAGTGACGGAGAGAGCCCTCTTAAGGGTGACGGAAAACGGAGCCTGTGAGTTCTCCATAATGTTCTCAAAGGTGTGTCGTCTACCATCCACACTTGACCAGGGTGGTGGACTCTGACCAAATTCTTCTCATTCTGTTATCAGCAGTGGGCTGGCAATGATGATGATGATGAATTTTTAGGATTCCGTACCTCAAAAGGAAAAACGGAGCCCTTATAGGATCGCTTTGTTGTCTGTTTGTCTGTCTGTCCGTCCGTCCGTCCGTCGCGTCTGTCAAGAAAACTTATAGGGTACTTCCCATTGTCCTAGAATCAGGCAGGTAGGTAGGTCTTGTAGCACAAGTACAGGAATAAATCTGAAAACCGTGAATTTGTGGTTACATCATTTAATTAAAAAAAAAGTGTTTCATTTTTTAAAGTAAGATAACTATACCAAGTGGAATATCATATGAAAGGGCTTTACCCGTACATTCTAAAACAGATTTTTATTTATTTTTATGTATAATAACATTTGATTTATTGTGAAATTTATTGGAAAAAATACCCGGGTACGGAACCCTCAGTGCGCGAGTCTGACTCGCACTTGGCCGGTTTTTTTGCGTGGATTTGCGTGGGTTACGAAAGTTGATGCTAAATATAAATGTTCAATAATGCCATTCATCTCAATAAAGGTTTTAAACGCCGGAATTTGCTTCCAATTAAAACTCCAAACAAACAAACAAATGTGAAATTATAATTCAATTCGCATTAATTAGATCACTAATTGACATTAATTTTGTTAAACAATAAATGAATAATTATTGTGCAATCCATTTTAGCATAAGGCTTACTGTAGACGACCGAAAATATAAAATTTAAAAAACCCCGACACAAAAACCTCTACTAAAACTAGAAAAGAGCTGATAACTTTCAAACGGCTGACCTGCTTTCTTCGATTATAGCTAAGAACACTCTCGATCAAGCCACCTTTCAAACATAAAAAAACTAAATTAAAATCGGTCCTTTCATTTAGGAGTTACGATGCCACAGACAGATACAGTCGAACTTATAACACCCCTCTTTTTGGGGGGGTTAAAAACCTAAATTGACGGACAAAGCCACGGACATCATCTAATAGATGATATAAAACGGGGAAATAATTTATTCAGAGACCACGCCATAAACTTGCTTATTTCCCCTTACACAAAGGTCTTCATTACTAGCTATCAATGCCTTAATAACTCATCCTCCATCCCTTTTTAACGCCAGACAAAAGCGAGACAGCAGAGGTTTCATTAAAGAAAATGTCCGTCCTGAATGATTCGGACAAGAGGTTTTAATTAACAGTTTGACGGAACGCCAATAAGGTAAAAGGGAAGTGAAAGGATATAAAACGGCTCAATTGCTGCCTTTACACTACACGTTCTTTCACGCGTGTATCGGCTTCAGTCTTCACAGGGCTCTCTCCGTCACTTACTCCATACAATCGTAGTCCCAATCTCATTTGAATATTAAGCAACCAAAGTCCATGAAATTTTGCAGACATATTCTAGAAACTAATATCTGTGCCCGTGGTGTTTTAGATTTTTCTAAAAATATGTAGTTTAAAAAATTACAGTGGCGCAAAGATTTGTATGTGAATTTTTAAGACCGCGTAACTTTGAAATCGAATATTTTAACGGAAATCTGGAAAACCACAGGCATAGATATTAGTTCCCGGAACGTTTCTACAAAATACCATTGAGTATGATTGGTTAGTATTCAAATGAGAGACGAATTACGTTTGTATGGAGCGAGTGACGGAGAGACCCCTCATTAGTCAGTTCTTCAGTCAGTTTGACTTAAGAGTTCAGTTTCAATTACTTAAGACAATACTAGTTTTGGATTATAGATATCATTTTCATAATCAAAGGCCCAAGACATCTCAAAAATAGCACCCATAATATAGGTATTTTTTACCCGACTGCGGCAAAGCCAAAGGAAGGGTTATGATTTTAGCAGTCTATGTATGTATGTATGTATTTATGTATTGTAAGTAATTATGTTGGCATCCAAATTCTGTGTGTTCCACCGTATTGTGTTAACTACTGGGACGATTTCCTCGTCAATTGATTCGTTGTAAAGGTCTGGGTGACATAGGCTATATTTTATACGAAAAAAATTGACCTAGCGGATGTTACATCAAGAAAAGTGGAGGTCTCCATAAAATTTTTATTGCTATTTTACCTATCGAGTGGGGTGTGAAATGAAAGAGGTGAAAATTCTGAGCTCATGAATAAAAATGTAAAACAACATTAAAATATACCAAGTGACAGAAAAACAATTTTACTCTAATATTTCAGCGTTTATTAAGACGATCGCAGTCGGGTTTTAGTTTTCATCTTTATCTTTTTTAAGTAAAGCTCTCGAAACTTCCAGACGATGTCCATCTGTTAAATGCACTTCATTAAAACATGCGAACGGTAGCAGAGCTCGCCGACTACTGACTTTCTCCAAATTTTAAAATGTAAATGCGGCGACATTTTTTCAAATTTCGAACGCGTCAGTGCGCGAACCGTGTTCCTTTTTCCGTTCAAAATTAAGATTCCATTCTTGCTTTGAAACTTTGGATTTTATGCAAATATTTTAATCTGAATAAAATGCTGGATGGATGAGCTGAAAGAATTAAAGGTCATCTTTTTGCTTCTTACATAATTATTTTTGACATCCTTAGTAAGTAATTTATATAAAAACTAGCTGACGCCCGCGACTTCGTCCGCGTGGATGTAGGTTTTTAACATTCCCGTGGGTACTCTTTAATTTTCCGGGATAAAAAGTAGCCTATGTGCTAATCCAGGGTATAATCTATCTCCATTCTAAATTTCAGCCCAATCCGTCCAGTAGTTTTTGCGTGAAGGAGTAACAAACACACACACACACACACACACACACACACACACACATATACAAACTTTCTCCTTTATAATATTATAGTGTGAAGTGTGATTCTTAACACAATGCTTTACATTAACATAACTTATTTATCGTATTTAAATGCGTGCTTGCTGACGAGAAATACAGAACATACAAAACGCACCTGAGTAGTCTTAGAACGTCTTACATTAATGTGACCCAAATGCGGTAGTTTTAATTTTTTACTTTAGATAGATGTATATTTGTAATGTAGGTACCTATCTATTTTTTTTATACATAAAACCATCAAATAACACAGAGATACAAGAGTTTTGGTTGAAAATATAATCCTTCCGAAAGCTAAATTCTCTGGAAAACTCAAAGTTCTCGATATTTTGATTTCGTAAAGCAAAACTGCGAACTGACTTTGAAATGTTGTATTTCTTTGCGAAAACTTCCTTTTGTAACTTCCCGCTTGTCTTTTGAAAGAAAAACATTTGATTTCCCCGGGCTTTATGTTAATACTTCGTGTGTTCGTTGTCATGCTCTTATACTGGCAATCAATTCTAAACTTTGTTATTTCGAATGAATTTCAGTCATTCTATCAACGATCTGTATCTGATCTTTACTAGAAGATTCTTTTGTTCAACGCGTCGTAAAGAATTTCCGCACCGAAACCACAATGGAACATCGAACCACATAGAGACGACAAATAAATAAACAGTTGTAGAAAGGAAGCAATTTTTTTCTTATTGTTTTCCTACAGCGTTACCACAACAAAGTTTATGAAATACTAGCTAATGCCCGCGACTTCGTTCGCGTGGATGTAGTTTTTTGAAAATCCCGTGGAAACTCTTTGATTTTCCGGGATAAAAAGTAGCCTATGTGCTAATCCAGGGTATAATCTATCTCTATTCTAAATTTCAGCCCAATCCGTCCAGTAGTTTTTGCGTGAAGGAGTAACAAACATACACACACACACACACATACAAACTTTCGCCTTTATAATATTAGTGTGATTAGTGTGATAAGTGTGAAGTGTGATTGTCAAAGCTAGTCTTATATGGAAAAGTCACGAATTAAACCTAGTTTTTTTTTTTTGTTACGGAACCAGCCACAGAATTAAATACTTGATTTACACCTAAATAATTATGCTTTGAGTTCTATAGGTTTCATGTAACTCCACAACTTAATAGAAAGATAGTAAGCGGGCCATAAGATTCTTTTGTTCAATGCGTCATAAAGAATTTCCGCACCGAAAACACAATGGAACATCGAACCACATAGAGACGCCAAATAAATAAACAGTTTTTTTTTTTTTTTGGAGACACACAGGAGACAAATACAAAGCACACACACCACAACAGTCTCCAAAGAAAAGTTAACACAGAATTAAAACACACAATAGTCGGGAAAAGAAGGTACATAGAAAAAGAACAGAAATAGGTAGATAACACAAATAATAAAGTAAAAACAAAAACGAAACAAAACTGACTAGTGAAGCTAGTCAGTTTTGGATATAATGTCCTTAATTGTAGATTTATATTTCTGAAGAGAGAGATGAAAAATGTCGTATTTTGAAAATTGCTGATTGAACTGGTTGCAACTTCTTCTGATAAATGTGTTGGTAGCATGTTGTGAAAAGGGAGCGAAAACAGTTGTGAAAAGGGAGCGAAATTTTTCCTATTATTGTTTTGCAAGAGGGAACTGCCGCATTAACACATCAAAGGTTATCACGCGATGCCTTTGGCAATATGAGAACCAAATATCTTGCGTAAAATACTGGAAATAAAAGTGTTCTTGAGGTTTTTATAAATAAACATGGATTTCCGAGTTTCTCTGTGTTTTTTTTGTCTTGTTTATTGTAATGGAGGCATTGGTTACATTACTTATTTAAAACAATTCGATGCAAAGCTTTTATTCAAAGATTACTTTATCGACGGCTTAGAGTGAAAACCTCGTAAGTGTAAAAGAAGTAACTTTTCAGGAGGAAGAAAAAACTGCGTGCTGTAAAATTAGAAGCGAGTATTTACGAGTTTCTCATTTAATGTCATAGATGGCGTTACGAGTATCGAATGAACAAATTAGTCAGATCAGGATGTGCGTTGCGAGGTTTTCTTCCTAGAAACGCAATAAAATAAATTTGAGCAAAAATGCATTCCCGAGGTTTTCACTCTAAGACGACGTTATGTAATTTACTAGATTTTTTCAAATGTTTGTGATTAAATAATAAAATGATTATTGAGATTTTACTAAGCTTTCAACGAGGGGTAAAGTCAAAAGAAGAATAAAATAAAAAGAGATCGTTATATTAATATTTATCCCATCAAATCAAATCAAATTTACTATGCAAAGTGGGTAAATAAAAGATAATATACTACTTGTGACTCAAATTAAGTGAAATCTTTTATTTTTCTATCTTTCTAATCTTTTATCTTTTATTTTTTATAGTAAATTCAAAAGTGTGTCTATCTGCCTGCCTATCTGTTAGCTTTTGACGACCCATCCGTTTAACTGATTTTGACTTTGGCTCTAAGATAGATTACATACAGCCTGAAGAAGAACATATAGGATACTTTTTATCCCAAGGATATCGAAGAGTTCCCACTTCCCACGGTGTTTTTAAAAATCAAACTTTTTCTAGACGTAGCCATTCGTAGTACGTGAAAAAAAACCGGCCAAGTGCGAGTCGGACTCGCGCACCTAGGTTTCCGAACTCGGGTATTTTTCCGACATTTTGCACGATAAATCAAAAACTTATTATGCATAAAAATAAATAAAAATCTGTTTTAGAATGTACAAGTTAAGCCTTTTTATAATATGATACCCCACCTGGTATAGTTATCTTCCTTGAACATTAAATCTGTGATGTAACCACAAATTCACGGATTTCAGATTTATTCCTTTATTTGTGCTATAAGACCTACCTACCTGCCAAATTTCATGATTCTAGGTCAACGGGAAGTACCCTATAGGTTTCTTGACAGACACGATAGACAGACAGACAACAAAGTGATCCTATAAGGGTTCCGTTTTTCCTTTTGAGGTACGGAACCCTAAAAAATATCAAAATAATGCGAATATAATTTTCATAAGCAACCACGATACATGAGGAAAATCAAAGATGGGATAAGCGAATAAAGCGATTAGGTAGGTATGATAATCAGCTTATCTCGAAGTAGGTTTTGCGTTTTTATTTTGCGCAAACATCTTCAGTGTTCGGCGTAAAAGGAAAATAATATAGCGGGCCGAGGCAGGCGGAAAATAGAGTGTTATCCCGAAGCGATGGAGCTTGGACAGAATCAATTATATGGGATGGGGATATATCTTAGCTATCTTCTGCGATGTATTGACTTGGCAATCTTCGATCCATGTAGCTGTAGTTCAATAGAATATAGAGTACCTACTGCTCTGCATCATCCATACTATAATATTATAAATACGAAAGTGTCTGTCGAAAAGTCTGTCTGTCTGTCTGCTACCTTTTCACGGCCCAAAAGTTTAACCGATTCTGACGTTTGGTACAGAGTTAGCATATATCCCGGAGACGGACATAGGCTACTTTTTATCCCGGAAAATCAAAGTTCCCACGGGATTCCTAAAGACCCATCCGCTCAACCGATTTGTATGAAATTTGGTACCGAGGTAGATTGCGTCAAAACAGTTCCCACGGGATCTTCAAAAACCTACATCCACGCGGACGAAGTCGCGGGCATCCTCTAGTAAAATATTAGGGCTTGCTAGTTTTCTTTTGATCGTCAGCGCTGCCAAGTAAATATTATGGTATGTATGATTCACTATGAAGCATTTCTGAATAACTAACTATAGAAAAGCATATTATCCAATCGAAAATCGATAAAAGAGCATGGATTTGACCTGCAGCTCGCTTCAGCAATGCGCGGGACTTCAATTACTTTTATAGTCATGGCATAATATTGCATATCAAATCTTTGAAAAGAGCAACCGCCGAATTTCTTGCTGGTTCTTCTCGGTAGAAAAAGCATTCCGTACCAGTTGCAGCCACTTTTGATGGAATAATATTTTATTTTGAGTATATAAAAACTTATCTTCGTCAAAATCTTTTCCACTAGAGCTAAGCTAACAAAGAAAAAAACTTAATCAATTTAATCAACAAATCCAAGAATGTTAGTAGAGCATTAGTATCTGGTAGGACTGATGTGTCCATTTATATTCCGACCGGGTCTAATGACACTCTCTTAATTCAATTGTAGCCGCTTTTGATGGAACTATTTCGTGGTCTGACTGAGTACACTGCAGGATGATGGACATTGTGGGATGATGGCAAGATTTGCTATTTTTAACCGACTTCAAAAAAGGAGGAATCTTATTTATTGTACATACTACATAGAGTATGTAACGATTAGTGATCATCATCATCATCAACAACGCATCAACGGTCTACTACTGAGCACGAATCTCCTTTTAGAACGAGAAGGGTTTTGGCTATAGTCCAACATGCTGACCAAGTGCGGAATGGCTTCACACTCCTTGGAGAACATTGTGGAGAACTTGTACGCATACATATTTCCTCATGAAGTTTTTTTTTTCACCGCCAAAAACCCCTTTATTGTTTACTAGAGGATGGATGGTCCGCGTGGATTTAGATTTTTATAGATTCCGCGGTAACTGTTTGATTTTCCGAGATAAAAAGTTGCCTATTTAGATTACAGGGACGCAAGCTACTTCGGTACCAAATTTCATAGAAATCGGTTAAGTGGACGGGTCTTTAGGAATCCCGCGGAAACTCTTTGATTTTTCGGGATAAAAGTAGCCTATGTCCGTCCCCGGGATATAAGCTAACCCTGTACCAAATTTCGTCAGAACCGGTTACACTGTTGGGCCGTGAAAAGGCAGCAGACAGACAGCCAGACAGATAGACAGACAGACACACTTTTGCATTTATAATATTAGGATGGATTTACCCCTTATTTATTTTTTAATCAGCAATTAACCAATATGGGTCAAAATAATTAAGACAATCAGGCTTTTTTACGAATTTCCTCCCGGAGTAAAAAAAAACTGTTGAATCTGCGCCAAAAGCGTGTGTTAGATTAACTGATGTTAAAGTTGGCGACACCTGGCTTCGAGCCAGTCGGTTCAGCCGCCTGATTTATACAGCTGACAATGTGTGATACTTAGTTTAGGGTGGCCTGGCGTAAAAACTACAGTAACATTTTTTTTCTCTCGTCTGGCTTTACACTGATTAGCCAAAGACAAGTCTGTAGTCATTTACAAGTTAGGGAAACTATATGTATAAGTATGGACTTCGTCCGACCGACACACGCGCGGCGCCCCTCCAGAGCGCCTGCCAGTCAGTTCCACCAGCAATAACACAAAAACCCGCCACTTCCAACAAAAAAAAAAACACTCCAAAAAGGCACAGAACGCGCGCCAGCAGACACCAACACAGACGAAGTCCTAGACTCTATAGTAACATTATACAGTAGTCAGTACAGCCGTGAAAAGCTAACAGACAGACAGACGGACACACTTTCGTATTTATAATATTAGCATGGAAGTATGGATATGAATAAATCAATTAAACGGATGGGCCATTAAGAATCCCGTGGGAACTCTTTGATTATCCAGGATAAAAAGTAGCTTATGTCCTTCCCCGGGATATAGATTATGTAAATGATAAAAGAGCGTGGATTTGGCCTGCAGCTCGCTCCAGCAATGCATGGGACCTCAATTGCTTTTATACATGGTATATCAAATCTTTGAAAAGAGCAACCGCCGAGTTTCTTGCTGGTTCTTCTCGGTAGGAAAGACATTCCGAACCAGTGGTAGATGCTTTTGACGTTTCAAAAGAAAGAACTTGTAAAAGTCTAATTGATTAAAAATATTTTGAATTTTGAATTTGTAAGCTAACTCTGTACCAAATTTTATCGAAATCGGTTAAACTGTTAAGTAGTAAAAAGTTAGCAGTCCTTTTTGTATAAAACACATAAAATTATTGTTAGCTTGAAATTTTTTTTGTTGCTGTTTTTTTGTTGTTGAGAATGTTGACAAATCCCGCTGGACAAAAGTAAGGAAATCAAGACTGCACTGCAGTGCCCGTTTCTGGTAGTAATGTTGGCGTAAACAAACAAAAAACCGGCCAAGTGCGAATTGGACTCGCGCGCGAATGGTTCTGTACCATCGTACAAGATATTTAACACTATGTACTTTATTTTTTTTATTTATTTTATTAACCCCGACCCAAAAAGAGGGGTGTTATAAGTTTGACGTGTGTATCTGTGTATCTGTCTGTGGCATCGTAGCTCCTAAACTAATGAACCGATTTTAATTTAGTTTTTTTGCTTGAAAGGTGGCTCGATCGAGAGTGTTCTTAGCTATAATCCAAGAAAATCGGTTCAGCCGTTTGAAAGTTATCAGCTCTTTTTTAGTTACTGTAATCTTCACTTGTCGGGGGTGTTATAAATTTTTAATTTACACTTGTATTATTTGTTGTTATATCAGCAATAGAAATACATACTCTGTGAAAATTTCCACTCGACATATTACGGTTCATGAGATAGGTGCAGCCCGCAGACAGACGGACAAACAACGGAGGCTTAGTAATAGAGTCTCGTTGGCAACTGAACCCTAAACACTACGGCAAATCAAACGAAAATTCGACATTAAGAATTTAGTACAATTCTTCGTCCCCTGGAGAAATCATAGGGTACCCTGGCGAGGCACCGTGCAATTCACCGGTTATAAGTCTAAATAATTGATGCTATTGCGACAAACGCCTCGATAGCTCAACGGTTGAGGAGCGGACTGAAATCCGAAAGGTCGGCGGTTCAAACCCCACCCGTTGCACTATTGTCGTACCCACTCCTGGTACAAGCTTTACGCTTAATTGGAAGTGAAAGCGGAGTATTAGTCATGATTAGCATAGCTAATATTCTTTATAAAAAAAAACGTGGTCGCATTTTTTAATAAAAGATGTTTGTCAACAATTTTTAGTGTTATTTAAGTACTTAAGTTGCTTTTTTTTTAATTTATAGACTAACCGCTTGGCTGCAATCAGACCTGCTGGCAAGTGATGATGCAACCTGATAAGGAGCGCGCTTGTCTAGAAGATGCCTATGTTAAAAGTGGAGGGTAAAATTGATGCCGGAAGGGCGTTCCATATCCTAGCGAATTAAAATTGAGGAAGCAAATCGTTTCGTACGTTCGCTTCGCTCTTACTTAGTTTCACAAATTCTGTTTGTATGTAAAACAGGAATTTATTCAGAAACTATTAAAACTCTTAATTTGTTTTTTTTTTTTTTTTTTTTTAATTTTATACCAGAAAGTTGTAACAAGAAAGACATCGATGTATATGGATGGGCCCTTCGAAGATAAAAAACGCGCTCAAAAAGTCAAGAGAATTTGCAAAAGTCTCTTGACTTTGTCAATGACGATGACATAAGATTCAAGCGTATTTTTGCGGACGGAATTGTATGGGAAAGGCTAATCCATATACATCGATGAATAAAGATAATAACAAGTGTACTTAAATTAAAAATTTTCAATACCCCCGACAAATCATTTTCAAATAATCGGGGAACATACATAAAAAAAAAAAAAAAGATCCCGACGAATTGAGAACCTCCTCCTTTTTTGGAAGTCGGTTAATAAATAATTATGTATATCTAGGCAACGTCCATCTTGACAGCTTGACATTTGTCAATTGACACTTGAATATTATGAACCTAAGGGTTATCTAACCTTCTTTTCTACAAGAAAACTAGAAAATAGCTGATAACTTTTACACGGCTGAACCAATTTTTTTAGATTATTGCTAAGAACACTCTCGATCAAGCCACCTTTCAAACAAAAAAAAGTAAATTAAAATCGGTTCATTCGTTTAGGCTTAGGCGCTACGATGCCACAGACAGATACACAGATACGCAGATACACAGACACACAGATACACAGATACACACGTCAAACTTATAACACCCCTCTTTTTGGGTCGGGGGTTAAAAAGAAAGAAAAAGTGGACAGGGAAGCACTTATCTTTATAAGAGATCTCTTCCAGTGACCCTTGGCAGTGCGAGAGGTTGTAAAGAGAGTAGAATAGGTACAGCAAAGATAGACAGTATTCATGAAAAAGCCATTCATTTATAGCCCAGTCATTTGGTAATTTTAGATGGATAGTTATTGGTTATTAGTGTAGTTATTCAACTTTTAACCGCTACTTAGCTCATGTGATTTTGTTATAAGTTCAAACAATACGCTCTCCTCAAATTCCGAGAGTAGGTACCTGTAGCATTATTATTGCGCCAAGACGCCCCTGTGTTTACTCGTAGAGTTTAATATAGCACGTCTGTTTATGTGCTGTGCGATCTTCAGTGTTATGTGCTGGTACAAGGTACAGACGGAGAAATAATTTAACAAACAAGTGTAAATTAAAAATTTATAACACCCCCAACAAGACGGTTACAGTAATTAGAAAAGAGCTGATAACTTTCAAACGGTTGAACCGATTTTCTTGGATTATAGCTAAGAACACTCTCGATCAAGCTACCTTTCAAACGAAAAAAACTGAACTAAAATAGGTCTATTAGTTTAGGAGCTACGATGCCGCAGACGGATACACAGATACACAGGTACACAAATTATTATATTGAAACCGCTAAATCTAATACCTTTTACCACACAAACAGTATACCAAGTCACCAGTTAACTGCCCGCCCGGGCATCGCCATGTGGGGTTGTGAAATTTGAATTTTACCATGCACTGCGCAAATTGCACTCGACTGTACGATCATACTGTATGGTAATGAGCTAGGCTATGATATGCAAAGCTTATACATTGTGGCGTGACGTGGCCGCCATATGACAACGTTTAATCCATCCATACTAATACTATAAATGCAAATGTGTGTCTATCTGTCAGCTTTTAACACCCCAACAGTTTAATCGATTTTGATGAAAGATACAAAGATAGCTACCATCCCGGGAAGGACATAGGCTACTTTTTATCCCGGAAAATCATAGCGTTCCCACGAGATTCTTAAAGATCCATTTATCCAACTGATTTACATGGGTACAAAGGTAGCTTACATCCCGGAAACTGATATAAGCAATTTTTATCCCGGAAAAGCAGAGCTACCACAGGATTTTTCAAAAACCTAAATCCACGCAGACGAATTGCGGGCATCATTTAGTACGTTAATAATCTTCTCCTGGCCGAATTTCAACCTGGAGAGCCATCGCCATCATGATCAACTCATCGCCGGCTCACTACTGATCACGGGTTTGCTCTCAGAATGAGAAGGACTTAGGCCATGTCTGCCACGCTGGTCCAGTGCCAGTTCTCCTGGCCGAATCTTAACGGAGATGGATAATTTACGCAAAAGATATTCATCATGATCATCATTATTAACCCATCACTGACTTACTACACTCACTGAAATACCGCCATCTTCTTATCTCCGGGCTATGAGTATTTCTTGACAGGGAAACCCATTACCTAACTAATTCTGGCTCGACCCGGGAATCGAACCCAGGACATCGTCATCCACAGTCAACGTCATCATTCTTTCAACTAGAGCAAGGAGAAATATGGGATTTTTTTGATTTTTCGGGTTAAAAAAATCTTGTCTCCAGGATGCAACGAAAGCTATTTCTTTACCAAATAAATGATGCTTTTTGATTTCCCGGGATAAGATATAGCCTTGGCCCATCCCTGAGATGCAATTTAGCACTATACCAATTTCGTCAAAGTCAAATTAAGCAGACAGACAGACACACACTTTTGCATTTATAATATTAGTATGGGTGGATGTAAAAGACGGGTAAGCAGCAAATGAAAAGATCATAGTCAACTTAGCATTTATATTAAAATAGACGTTTCTTTGAGAAAAACCAGTACAAGGTCCGTTATTAGAATATTGCAGCTTGCTATTATCTCAGACTAAAGAAAAAGTAGACGGTAACTTAGATGTCGAATTGAAAACCAAATAAAAAAGCGTGTTTCAGTAAGTTCATTAAAACAGTCTATCGCGTGGGAGTCGGCATGTAACTTATGTCATCTGTGACGCTACTGCAAACAAGATCTACTTACGTAGTCGTCTGAAACTAAAGTTCAGTGTATATTGGCTTCCTTAAGAGGGCTCTCTCCGTCACTCGTTTCATACAATCGTAGTTCCAATTTCATTTGAATATTAAGCAACCAAAGTCCATGAAATTTTGCAGACTTATTCTAGAAACTAATATCTATGTCTGTGGTTTTCCAGATTTCTGTTAAAATATTCGGTTTCAAAGTTACGCGGTCTTAAAAATTTACATAAAAATTTTTGAGCCCCTGTAATTTTAAAACTACATATTTTTAGAAAAACCTAAAACACCACAGATACAGATATTAGTTTCTAGAATATGTTTGCAAAATTTCATGGACTTTGGTTGCTTAATATTCAAATGAAATTGGAACTACGATTGTATGAACCGAGTGACGGGCAGAGCACGTGAAACTAAAGTTCAGTGTATAATGGCTTCCTTGAAATTTTTTCTAGAGAAAAATTTAATCAAAATGAATGTCAGTTACGTTTTTTATGTAGCTAATTAGTATGTGCAGAACTTTCACCTGAAGTAAAGTTGTTTAAATCTTTTAAAAGCTTCAATTCTCTTTGGGTGCTTAACGCTGACAAGACTAGCATCACTTTGACGAAGTAGTTTTTTACGACACTTCTGTCTATATACTTCCATTAGTCTTTGTAGCTTCTAAGAGTCTTCCGCTTTGAGATATTATTTCTGCATGTATAATGCAAAAAGTATCTTCTTCATTTGTAGTTTTAAGGACTCCTTTCAGTTTCATATATTTTTTAATGTTTCAAAGTGTTTTTCCTTCCTTTTATTTAAAATGTATGCATTTGAATATTACTAACAGTATCTCTTTTCCCTTACTAATAGTAATCTAGTACTAGTAAAAGCTGTGATAGCCTAGTGGTTAGAACGTCCGCCTCCTAATCGGAGGTCGGGGGTTCGATCCCGGGCACGCACTACTAACTTTTCAGTTATGTCAAACGAGCCGCAAGAAGCCGCTGGATTCAGGCAGCACAAGACCCTGACATGTGGAAACCCCTATAAGAGACCTATGTGCAGAAGTGGACCTCGGTTGACGATGTCCACTTCTGATGATACCGAAAAAAACTGGCCAAATGCGAGTTAGACTCGCGCATCGAGGGTTCCGTACTCGGGTATTTTTTCAGACGTTTTGCGTGATAAATTAATTACTATAATTATGCATAAAAATAAATAAAAATCCGTTTTGGAAATTGACCACTTAACACTAACTGGTGTAGTTACCTTACTTTGAAAATTGAAAATACTAATTATTTATTAGTTCATGGAAACATTTTTTTTATGTGATGTAACCACAAATTCGCGGTTTTCGGATTTTTCCTGCCAAGTTTCACGATTTTAATTCACCGGGAAGTACCCTATAGGTTTTCTTTACAGACACAAAAGACGGACCAACCGACAGACAGACAGCAAAGAGATCCTATAAGGGTTCTTTTTTTCCTTTTGAAGTACGGAACTCTAAAAACACACACACACAGTCGACTAAAAAACAGTACGTATGGCCCAAAGGCAGGAGTCGCCAACTTTTAACATCAGTTAATCTAACCCTGGCAACGAGTCAAGCTGGTTTTTTTTTAATTTGGCACTCGCACAAAATAAAAACCGGGCACCTTAATTGTTGTGACCCGAATTGTCTCTTCCTTTGCATGGCTTTGCGCTAATTAAAAAATAAATTAAATCGTTTAGCGGGGTTGTTGCGCTGTGCGTGTTTTTTAAACGGATTTTCTTATTAGAAACTAGATGGTGCCCGCGACTTCGTTCGCGTGGATGTAGGTTTTTTGAAATTCCCGTGGGAACTCTTTGATTTTCCGGGATAAAAGTTCCCTATGTCAATTTCCGGGACATAAGCTACTTACCACTGAACCACATATAAATCGGTTAAACAGATGATTTTCCGGGATAAAAATCCTATGCCATTCCCCAAGATGTAAGCTAACTCTGTACCAAATTTCATCAAAATCGATTAAACTGTTAGGACCGTGAAAAGCTATCAGACAGGCAGACAGACAGACAGACACACTTTCGCATTTATACAACAAGTATGGATGGATGATGCCCGCAACTTCGTCCTCGTGGATTTGGATTTTTTTTAATCCTGTGGGAACTCTTTGATTTTCCGGAACAAAAAGGTGCCTGTGTCTTTCCCCGGGATGTAAGCTAACTTTGTACCAAATTTCATCAAAATCGGTTAATGATCTCCTAAAGAAGCCTCTACCTAAATTAACTATGAATTCCAGTGTCAAAACTCAAGCAGTTAGATCGATGTCATAGTAAATACTCACTTTGAAGGTATGATAACAATTTCCAAGAACGTAATCTTAATCAGGTTTAAAGGTGCATCGGGCGCACGGAGCTTCAGTGAATTTGTAGAATTTTCACGAATAGCATTACTTAGATCTTGAAGTCATGAAAGACTTTTATATTGATAGATGCGGCATATTATAAGAGGTTAACACTCAAACTTTTCAGAGTTATAAGCAATTCAATATAACTTGCTTTAACGTTGAAGGAAAACAAATAATCAAAAGCTTAATTTGTTATAATCCACCAAACCAAATAAATCTGTATGGTGCAACATGCAGCATGCGACATGCACCGCCCGCCCTCCCACTGATAAACATGCAGGAAAAGCCAGCCACCAAGCAAGCCACATGCACCACCACCACCACGCAGCACCACACAAATCCCAACACCACTCGACGCACGTTTCGCCCCGACACCAGAGCATCCTCAGGAGATGAAGACCTTACAATGCCTAATTGCAAAGTCGATTGAAGGTTCAGTTATAGATGCGTGAAAACACTGCTGATGGTGATGATGATGAGTAACTACTTAATTCTAGCAAAGTCGAAGTCAAAGTCAAAGTCAGGACATGTAGACCTTATAATGCCTAATTGCATAGTAATTGTTAAAATTTAATTAGGAAAAAAGGAGCATAAGAATAAAATGATCTTAAATTCAAGACGTATTCTAGTACATTTAAAGAGTTCAATAGATATACCTACTTCAAAATTATATTCAATATAGAGGTAATGCTCTTTTTAAGTGAAATGCTAGTACAGATATTTATTTAATTTTAATCACTTATTTAATTTGCCACATCTACATAATAAAACTCCTTCAGACATCGGAATATTCTCGGCTGCGTGCATTTTATCGCTTCTCAGGCAAATCTCTTCGTTTGTTCATAGCTTTAACTATTTTTTTGTAAGAAAATTAGGTGCAGATACCCTTAATGAAGCTTCCTTATCGTCGCCTCATCGGGTGGATTCCATTGCTGGACTTGGGTAGGCAAGGACTATGGGTTTATTAAAACTTCCATACTCCTTTCTGTGGAGAAAGTGCTGATAGCCTAGTGCTTAATACGTCGGCTTCTTAGTCGAGAGGTTTGGGGTTCGATCCCGGGCATGCAAGTCTAACTTTTCGAAGCTATTTGCGTTTTAAACAGTTAAATATCACTTGCTTTAACGATGAAGAAAATTATAGTGAGGAAACCTGCTTGAGAGTTATCTGTAATGTTTTCAAAGGTGTGTTAAGTTTGCCAATCTGCACTAGGCCAGAATAGTGGACTATGGCTTAAGAGGAGTCTCTCCGTCACTCGCTCCATACAAACGTAGTTCGTCTCTCATTGGAATAAAAATCAATCATACTCAATGGAATTTTCTAGAAACGTTCCGGGAACTAATATCTATGTCTGTGGTTTTCCAGATTTCGGTTAAAATATTCGGTTTCAAAGTTACACGGTCTTAAAAATTCAGATACAAATCTTTGAGCCCCTGTAATTTTAAAACTGCATATTTTTAGAAAAATCTAAAACACCACAGGCACAAATATTAGTTTTTAGAATATGGCTGCATCATGGACTATAGTTGCTTAATATTCAATGAAATTGGGACTACGATTGTATGGAGTAAGTGAAGGAGAGAGCCCTGTTAAAGCCTTTTCATTCTGAGAGGATAACCGTGCTCAGTAGTGGGTCGGTGATGGGTTGATCATCATGAAACATTTTCAAAACGCATAGTAATCAGCCCTACAGGTGAAAATGTAGTGACAAAATATTAGTAAGTACTTAAATGAAATTACCGTACCCGACTAGCACTAAACATTTTACGTAAATTTATTACCGAGAGATAAGGCGAGGTTATAACAGGGATTATTTTAATACTTGGGGATAAGACTTACGTATTATTTATACCGCTGACTACGTTGAGGATAGTAAAATAAGTTGCACTTTTGCTGTACTTAGACCTTTTATAATAACAAGTGTAAATTAAAAATTTATAACACCCCCGACAAGTGAAGGTTGCAGTAACTAGAAAAGAGCTGATAACTTTCAAACAGCTGAACCGATTTTCTTGAATTAAAGCTAAGAACACTCTCGATCAAGCCACTTTTCAAACAAAAAATTAAAATTAAAATCGGTTCATTAGTTTAGGAGCTACGATGCCACAGACGCCTCTATATAACATATTAATATTAAACATATTAATTATAACACCCCTCTTTTTGGGTCGGGGGTTAAAAACTATATTATATCACTAGGATGTCCGTGACTTCATCCGCATGGATTTAAAACTCCCATGGCAACTCTTTGATTTTCAGGATAAAAATTAGCATATGTCCATCCCCGGGATGCAAGCTAACTCTGTATCTTTCGTCAAAATCGGTTACACCGATGGGTCGTGAAAAGCTAACAGACAGACAGACACTTTCGCATTTATAATATCACTTAGTAAGTATATAATGGATTTAACTCTTTTCCACGCAGCCTTAGATGGCCTATGTCAATATGATATTTTTAACCCCCGACCCAAAAAGGGGGTGTTATAAGTTCGACCTGTGTATCTGTGTATCTGTCTGTGGCATCGTAGCTCCTAAACGAATGAACCGATTTTAATTTAGTTTTTTTATAGCCTCATTTTGACGCCTACCAGTAAATGCCTTGCCTTGCTTTTGTGTGTCCTTTTAAAATATTTCAAGCTTAGGCTACATGTCTTTTTAATCACTAGACTATTTTTACCGAATACAAATATTATTACTAGCTGATGCCCGCGATTTAATTCCCGGAGATATAGTTTTTTTTTAAATCCTGTGAAAATTCATTGATTTTCCGGGATAAAACGTAGCCTATGTATTAATTCAGGGTATAATCTATCTCCATTCTAAATTTCAGCCAAATCCGTCCAGTAGTTTTTGCGTGAAAGAGTAACAAACATCCATACATCTATCCATCCAGGCCATGGCGATAAGGCCGCCAAATTGTACCTATATTTTGTTGAGCTTTGTATGTGTTTTTCTGTACTAATTTTGTGGTGTACAATAAAAGTATATTCATTCATTCATTCATTCATACATACAAACTTTCGCGTTTATAATAATAGTAGGATTACGCTACGATAAAATTTCTTAAAAACTACCGACTCACGCTTGACGCTTTAAATTAGTAGGCGAGAGATAATAGCAGAAGGTAGCCGGGGGCGAGATTGTGTTCATAATTAACGGATAAGACGTCTTATTTATAGCAGCAGACGCTGACTACGGTGAGCGGGAGATAAACTCGTTTGATATCAAACATTTTATATTTTATACTGAAAAAGAGCTAAGTATGAGCATAAAGGTCACGTAGTACTTTTAAAGGTTGTTTTTGACCCCCGACCCAAAAACAGGGGTGTTATAAGTTTGACGTGTGTATCTGTGTATCTGTTTGTGGCATCGTAGCTCCTAAACTAATGAACCGATTTTAATTTATTTTTTTTTTGTTTTGAAAGGTGGCTTGATCGAGTGTTCTTAGCTATAATCCAAGAAAATCGGTTCAGCCGTTTGAAAGTTATCAGCTCTTTTCTAGTTACTGTAACCTTCACTTGTCGGGGGTCTTATAAATTTTTAATTAACACTTGTGTTCGTATGTTTTCATCTTGTCGTTGTCAAAACGGCCTCTCTGGCGTAGTTGTAAGTGCTGTAGTCTTATTAGTGAGGGGTTCCGGTTTCGATTCCCGGCAGGGTTTAGAATTTAATCTCTAAATTTCTGCTCTGGTCTGGTGAGAGGCTTCGGCCGTGGCTAGTCACCACCCTATCGGTAAAGCCGTGCCACCAAGCGATTTAGCGTTCCGGCACGATGCCCAGATTAAAAAGTAAGCACCAGACAAAAGATACAAAGTTATCTTCCTCAAAAAATATTAAAAATATAGACCGTGAAAGACAGATAGACACTTCCGAATCACACCAATATTATAAAGGTGAAAGTTTGTGTGCATGTGTGTATGTTTGTTAGGTACTCTTTCACGCAAAAACTACTGGACGGATTTGTAGGGATAAGTTATAACCTGGATTACTACTTAGGCTACTTTTTTATGGGAAAATAAAAGAGTTCCCACGGGATTTTCTAAAACCTAAATCCACGCGAACGAAGTCGCGGGCATCATCTAGTTTATAATAATAGTATGGGTGTCAGAAGTATTTAAAATACGCCCTAAAGCCATTTCCAAAATTAGTAAAAGGTGTCATATAAAACAAAATCGGTAGCAGGTATACGTTATTTGTCGGTTTATAACCGAACGAAGCTAATTATTTACCGTGGCATCGACGATAAAGGTCGGACATTAACAGGGCTCTCTCCGTCACTCGCTTCATACAATCGTAGTTCCAATTTCATTTGAATATTAAGCAACCAAAGTCCAAGAAATTTTGCAGACACATTCTAGTAACTAATATCTGTGTCTGTGGAGTTTTAGATTTTTCTAAAAATATGTAGTTTTAAAATTACGGGGGCTCAAAGATTTGTATGAAAATTTTTAGGACCGCGTAACTTTGAAATTGAATATTTTAACAGAAATCTGGAAAACCACAGACATAGATATTAGTTTCTAAAATATGTCTGCAAAATTTCATGGACTTTGGTTACTTAATATTCAAATGAAATTGGAACTACGATTGTATGAAGCGAGTGACGGAGAGAACCCTGTTAAATGATATGAACTTATAAATAAATGTATTTTCTTACTATATGAAGCGGTTAATTGATTAAATATGAAAGTGAGATGCCGAATCACTTTCTCGTTTATTTTGAATGAATGAATGAATTATTTTTATATACTAAGGCAAAAAAAGTTCAAGTATGATAGTACCAGAAGACTTATTGTATGTTAGTGTAACTGATTAAAATACTTACAAACTAAAACTTACCTCCAATAAAGCTTTGAATGCACTATCTTGTTAGTTCAGACGA
The DNA here is from genome assembly GCF_905333055.1 of Maniola jurtina. Taxonomy (NCBI): domain Eukaryota; kingdom Metazoa; phylum Arthropoda; class Insecta; order Lepidoptera; family Nymphalidae; genus Maniola; species Maniola jurtina. The sequence goes on from NC_060053.1 coordinate 4,080,181, forward strand.
ATATTTGAACTACGATTAATTTCATTCGCTTCTATGTCAACTATTATTGTGAAAAAGCCCTCAACATAGTTACAGTCACGAGTTAGGGAACTTGTAATACAACATTGAAGCTTCGACGTCACTGGCAGGCGTCAAATGTCACCAACATTTGACGCTAGGTGGGCTATAAAAAAACTATTTTTCTTTAATTTTCCAATACTATAGCCTAATATTTGACATATTGTCGATTTAGGATCAAACCGAGTGCTCCATTACTCTAGTTTACTCTCCCATTGTGCGAGACCACAGCACAATTCACGACAGGGAACTACTGACAAAACGTCGAGACTGTCAACTTCATTGGCAGACGTCAAATGTTACCTACATTTGACTAGGCTAGCTAGGCTACGATTTTTGTTTTCACGCATGGCGGTATGGACGTAGGAAGTAAATATTCTTGTATCATAATTTCCTGGGTGTTCGCAAAACACAAAATAAATATTCATCAAACAAGTGTATATTAAAAATTTAACACCCCCGACAAGTGAAGGTTACAGTAACTAGAAAAGAACTGATAACTTTCAAACGGCTGAACCGATTTTCAAGGATTATAGCTAAGAACACTCTCGATCAAGCCACCTTTCAAACTAAAAAAAAAACTTAATTAAAATGGGTTCCTTAGTTTAGGAGCTACGATGCCACAAACAGATATACAGATACACACGGCAAACTTATAACACCCCCCTTTTTGTGTCGGGGGTTAAAAAAAACATTCGCTGACAACACTTTCGCCCCTCCCACGCTTGAAGCATAGAGAGTAAATTAAAAAAGTTTCACCGCATTAAACTTAATTTCTGGGCGCCGTTAAGTGTCTGTATTCAAATTGTAGGTACCACTGATTTAATTAATGTAATCAGATGGATGCGCAGGAACCAGTCGCGCCGGTTGCATCTCTCTATAGTGATCTAAAGGCAGGTACGCAACAATTAAAGTTGGAAACTAAAACCCGACTGCGATCGTCTTAATGAACTCTCAACACTCTCTTGGTATATTTTAATGTTATAGTACATTGATATTCATAAACTCAGAGTTTTCTCCTCTTTCATTTGACATCCCACTCGATACAATAGCAAAAAAAATTTGGAGACCCCACTTTTTTAAGTAACATCCGTTAAGTATATTTTTTTCGTATGAAATATAGCCTATGTCACCCGGACCTTTACAACAAATCAATTGACACCTCATTCATCAAAATCGGCCCAGTAGTTTAGGCACTACGGTGGAACACACAGAATCTGGATACAAACATACATACATACATACATACATAGACTGCTAAAATCATAACCCTTCCTTTTGGCTTTGCCGCAGTCGAGTAAAAATTATAGGACACAATGTTGCCAATTCACAGTCGATATACGGTATAAGATTTGTGGTTGTATTATACATTAGCTAGGATGTGTGAAGGTGTCACTCATCCTTGCATCCTTGCAGCCCAAGCACAGTCAATACGATATATCTTTCTCGCGGTTTTGTAGGTCAAGCTTTATCAAGAAAATGTTGTCATACTATTTGTGCTTGGGCTGCTGGTTAAAAAGCAGCCATAATCTAGTAGCTCGTTCACACAGGCTGCGTAAGCCTTGCGTAAGCGTAGACGTAGCGCGTACCATTGCGTTGTAATGTATGGAACTGTATGAAACATGGCACACCGCTTGCGTAACCCGGTGTATTAGGGGTTTGTACGCGTCACTACGCACGTCACGTGTACGTGCTTGGTGTAAATCGGCCTTAAAGGAATATGGCACAAAAGCTCTCAAAGCCTCACAAATGTACAACGCACCTAACATTATCCTGTGTCAACGATAGCGGTTCATTAGACGGAAATCGTCTTGACAGAGACTAATCAGCATCGATGCATAAGTCCGATAGCATTAAGCTGAGCCTCCACAGGCTGCGTGACTTATAAGTAACTTTATTTTTACGTATTACATAATTAACCCCCGACCCAAAAAGAGGGGTGTTATAAGTTTGACGCGTGTATCTGTGTATCTGTCTGTGGCATCGTAGCGCCTAAACGAATGAATCGATTTTAATTTAGTTTTTTTTTGTTTGAAAGGTGGCTTGATCGAGAGTGTTCTTAGCTATAATCCAAGAAAATCGGTTCAGCCGTTTAAAAGTTATCAGCTTTTTTCTAGTTACTGTAACCTTCACTTGTCGGGGGTGTTATAAATTTTTAATTTACACTTGTATGTACGATACAATAGCAAAAAAAAATATTTTTGGGAATCGGCCTAGTAGTCTAGGCGCTACGGTGAAACACACAGAAACTGGATACAAACATAAACACATACATACATACATACAAACATACATAGACTGCTAAAATCATAAGCCTTCCTTTTGGCTTTGCGCAGGGTAATAAATAGAGTCAATAGAGTAGACGGTGGAAATACAACTTTAATGGCACCGTCACGTGTGGCGTCCGTGTGTTTACACCTACGGGAGCTCGTATCTGCTAAAGTGCACCGCACCGGGGCAATATATATTGATGCTAATCTCTACACGAATTAGTTGAAGACAGCCGTATAAAACATTAACATAATTCAATTATACAGGCGCTCGGATACAGAGTAAAAAAAAAGTCGGGATGGGTTTGTTACTTAGGGCCGATTTCACCAATGTAAAATAAGTCTTATTTCTTTTATTCAGATACAAGCTAGCCCTTGATGCAATCCCATCTGGTGGTAAGTGATGCAGCATAAGATGGAAGCGGGCTAACCTGGAAGGGGTTGGCAGTTTTCATGAAACCCACGCTCCTTTGGTTTCTACACGGCATCGTTCCGGAACGCTAAATCGCTTGGCAGAACGGCTTTGTCGGTAGAGTGGTAACTAGTCAGGGCCGAAGCCTCCCACCAGACTAGACCAGTTTAGAAATTATGTGACGAACACTCAGAAATAAAAGGAATTAACTTGTATAACCCAACAGGGATTTAATTCCGATATTCACAAGATTATATGCAGTAAATAAATCACTCAAAACTACACGTAATAATGCGCGCACGCGGCCCGACAACCGCTTTTATGCATCGCCATCACTCCTCTCCTCTCCTCTCCTCCCCTCTCCGCACCTCTCCGCACCTCTCGCCTCGGCTCGTCACCCCTCGCCTCGGTACTACTCGCTGCTCGCTCCTTCTCTCTCTACCCGCTCCTCGCACGTTACAGTCGGCCGTCCTGAAACAATTGCACCGCAATTGGCGCGGCGCAAAAACATACTTTAGCTCTTCAATAAAATCTCCTCAGCTCACAATTTTAAACTTCTAAACTCAATCCAGATTTTTGACCTTTACCAGCTACCCAGTTTGAACCAACTGCTCAAATTGAAGCAACTGCTCAATCTGAACCAAATGCTCAATCTTAAACTGGTCAATGTAACTAACTGCTCAAACTAAACCAACGGCCAAATTTAAACCAAATGCTTAAACTGAACTAAGTGCTTAAACTTAATCAACTGCTCAATCTAAACCTACTACTCAAAGTCTCAATCTAAAACAACTGCTCAATTTAAATCAACTGTTTGAACTAAACCAACTACTCAAACTAAACAAACTGCTCAATTTGAACCAACTGCTCGGTTTAAGCCAATTGCTCACTTGAACCAACTGCTCATCTGCGCCAACTGCTTGATCTGAATCAACTGTTCAACGTAAACCAATTGCTCAATCTCAATCAACGTCTCAATCTAGACTAACTGCTCAATCTTAAGCAACTGCTCAATCTAACTAACTGCTCTACCTAAACTAACTGCTCTACCTAAACTAACTGCTCTACCTAAACTAACTGCTCTACCTAAACTAACTGCTCAACCATAACCAACTGCTCAATTTAAACTAAAAGATCCATCTGAACCAACTGCTCTATCTAAATCAACTACTCAACAACTAACTGCTCAATCTTAAGCAACTGCTCAATCTAACTTACTGCTCTACTTAAACTAACTGCTCTGCCTAAACTAACTGCTCAATCATAAACGACTGCTCAATCTAAACTGTAAGATCCGTCTGAACCAACTGCTCTATCTAAATCAACTACTCAATCTAAACTAACTGCTCAGTCTTGACCAACTGCTCAATTTAAAGTCTAAACTAGCTGCTCTACCTAAACTAACTGCTCTACATAAACTATCTGCTCAATCATAACCAACTGCTCAATCAAAGCTAAAATATCCGTCTAAACCAACTGCTAACTTGAACCAACTGCTCGTCTACACCAACTGCTTAATCTGAACTAACTGTTCAATCTAATCCAACTGCTCAATCTCAACCACCTGCTCAATGTTAACTAACTGCTCTATCTGAACTAATTGCTTAACCTTAGCCATCTGCTCAATCTAAACTAACTGCTCAGTCTTGAGTCTAAACCATATGCTCAATCTGAACTAACTGCTTAATCTATATCAACTGTTCCATTTAAACTAACTGCTCAATGTAAACCAATTAGGTACTCAATTTAAACCAACTGCTTGATCTAAACTAACTGTTCAATCCAAGCCTTAACCATCTGTTCAATCTAAACTAACTGCTCAATCTAAATCAACTGTTCCATTTAAATTAACTGCTTAATCTAAACCAATAACTCAATGTGAAAACATAGGCTCAATGTGAAAATCTTAGACTCAATGTAAAAAGCTTAGACTCAATGTAAAAATCTTAAGACTCAACTTAAAACTCGATACCAAAACCTCGTTATTTACCTCGACATCAAAACCTTAAATTCAACGTCAAAATTTTAACTCAAAGTGAAATCTGAAACTCGATTTCAAAATCTTAAACTCAATATCAAAATCATAAACTCAATATCAAAGCTTAAACTCCATCCTAAATTCGATATCAAAATCATATACTACATATCCAAATTTTTATCAATTTCAATATCGAAATCTTAAACTCAATCTCAAAATCTTGAACTCGTTATCAAAATCTTGAACTCACTATCAATATCTTAATTCGTTATCAAAATCTTAACTCGTTATCAAAATCTTGAACTCATTATCAATATCTTAGTTCTTTATCAAAATCTTAACTCGTTATCAAAATCTTAAACTCACTATCAATATCTTAGCTCGTTATCAAAATCCTTAACTCGTTATCAAAATCTCGAACTCGTTATCAAAATCTTAAACTTGTTATCAAAATCTTAAACTCGATATCAAAATCTTAAACTTGTTATCATAATCTTGAACTCACTATCAATATCTTAGCTCGTTATCAAAATCCTTAACTCATTATCAAAATCTCGAACTCGTTATCAAAATCTTAAACTTGTTATCAAAATCTTAAACTCGATATCAAAATCTTAAACTTGTTATCAAAATGTTGAACTCACTATCAATATCTTAGCTCGTTATCAAAATCCTTAACTCGTTATCAAAATCTCGAACTCGTTATCAAAATCTTAAACTTGTTATCAAAATCTTAAACTCGATATCAAATCCTTAAATTCAATATCAAAATCTTAAACTCAATATCAAAATCACGTACCTACTCAATAACAAAATTTTTACCTCAATATCAAATGTTAAACTCGATGTCAAAATCTTAACTCGTTATCAATATCTTAATTCGTTACCAAAATCTTAACTCGTTATCAAAATCTTAAACTCGTTATCAAAATCTTGAACTCACTATCAATATCTTAGCTCATTATTCTTAAATTCAATATCAAAACCTTAAACTCCATATCAAAATTTTAAATTCGTTAACAAAATCTTAAACTCGATATCAAATTCTTAAACTCAATATCAAAATCGTAAACTCGATGTCAACAGTTTAAACTCAAAATCAAAATCATAATATACTCAATAACGAAGTTTTTAACTCAATATCAAAATCTGAAACTTAATACCTAAATCTTAAACTTGATATCAAAATCTCAATTCGATAATATCAAGATCGTAAACTCAATATCAAAATATTAAACTCAATATCAAAATCATGTACCTACTCAATAACAAATTTTTACCTCAATATCAAAACTTTCTCGATATCAAAATCTTACACTAGTTATCAAAATTAAATTCTGAAACTTAAAAGCAAAATGTTAAACTCGATATCAAAATCCTAACTCGATATCAAAATCTCAACTCGATATCAAAATCTTAACTCAATATCAATTCTACAATATTTTGTTATGATCTTTAACTCAAAATCAAAATCTTAAACTTAGTGCCAAAATCTTAAGCTCAATATCAAAATTCTAAGCTCGATATTAAAATCTTAATTCGATATCAAAATCTTATCTTAATATCAATACCAAAATCTTAAACTCAATATCAAAATCTTAAACTCTTTATCAAAATCTTTTTTTTTTTTTTTAAAGGTTTACTAGCGATTTAACATAAACTTAATAACTATAATAAATACATTGGTTTTTCTATCATGCTCAACTATGTTAAATCATTTAAAAGTAAACACTACATGCTGTAAAATCTTAAACTCTTTATCAAAATCTTAACTCGATATCAAAATCTTAACTCGATATCAAACTCTTAAACTCAATATCGCAATCTTAAACTTTATATCAAAATCTTATCTCGATATCAAAATCCAAAGTCTTCAAAGAACATGACATGACATGTAGGTACAATATAAAAAAGCAGTAGATTTGCACTTACCTCTCACCTTACTTACCTCTGCTATTTCCGAACACTGTTCAGCATGAGCAATGCTGTTCTCTTTTCTATCGTGGTCTAGTATTTGTTAATTTCCTATAAGAATCTCTCGTATTGCTCTGAAAATAACTAATAGCTCACTCGGTAAGGCGTGTATTACGCATGAAACGGCTGTTTGATCATTTAGCTGGCATCTGTAGTACATGGCTAACTTTTCTTGAAAATATTTTGTTATGATCTCATTCGTCATTTTAATCTGGACATCAACTTTCAAATTCAAATTCGAATTCAAAATATTTTAATACACGACTCCACAACTCCTCTAGTAACACACGTTACACAATCATCGTCTTCCATTTTTCTCAAGTGTGGTTGTATAATTCTAACAGGTTATGGTTATTCCAACCACGTGCCTGACCCAGAAATTTCGATTGCAAATTGAATGATTTTATTTCGTCACTCCACTGATAGATCTCGTCCAACTGAACAATTTTGCTAATCCAGCTTTCTACATAATAACACATGATAAATTTATGTATTAACACGGTTTTCTCGGATAATTTTCCGAAGTACCCTCAAAAAATAATAATTTAGCGGCTTTACCAACGTGTTTATCAAACATAACCTTCAGTTCAGTCTGTGTGTGAAATGACAACTAAATTTGCATCTGTACTCACTTACGGGTCTTGAAACAAATCAGCGCTTTCACAATCTCTTGCTGACCTTCGCATTCTCTTCGACCTCAGGGATATTTCTCGCCTTTCTCGCTTCATTGTGAGATTTTTGTGGGCCTTATTCATCCCACTTCTGAATGTGACGAACACTCAGAAATAAAAGGAATTAACTTGTATAACCCAACAGGGATTTAATTCCGATATTCACAAGATTATATGCAGTAAATAAATCACTCAAAACTACACGTAATAATGCGCGCACGCGGCCCGACAACCGCTTTTATGCATCGCCATCACTCCTCTCCTCTCCTCTCCTCCCCTCTCCGCACCTCTCCGCACCTCTCGCCTCGGCTCGTCACCCCTCGCCTCGGTACTACTCGCTGCTCGCTCCTTCTCTCTCTACCCGCTCCTCGCACGTTACAATTATAAAATTCCAAACCCCTACCGGGAATCGAACCCGCGACCTCCTACTATTAAAACCACAGCGTTTACCACTGTGCCATAAATCATAAGTACATAAATTGAACTCATAAACATAAAGAGACAACGAACTTTATTCTGTAACATAGACAGCTAAAATCATAACCCTTCCTTTAGAATTTGCCGCAGTCGGGTAAAAATGAAGAGTAATATGAATACTACTTTACTTAGATAAAGATAAAAAATATCAATTTTTCATGTGAGGAAAAACTTTCACATATTTCATAACAGGCGGGGAAAACTATAATTCCTAAAACCCACGTCAACTCGCATTCCACTTTGTGGAGGCAATTTTTCTCAGAAAATCCAATACAAGGCCCGAGTGCTAAGTTTTCTCTCTGTTAGATTGTGTGTAGGTTGTACTAAGCTACGTAGTTTCATAAATTATATTATTTGCAACTTTTTTTATTTATGTGCCTTTTATTGTTGGGGATAGAACAGGGTTTTACGTATCAAAGTCAAACACTAGCTGATGCCCGCGACTCCATCCTCGTGGATTTAGGTTTTTAAAATCCCCTGGGAACTCTTTGATTTTACGGGACAAAAATCGGTCTATGCCAGTCTTCAGGATGTAAGCTATATCTGTACTAAGTACCTAGATGCTCGTAGATGCTCGCAACTTTTTCCATCTGGATTTAATTTTACTAAAAATCTTGTGGGAACTGTTTGATTTTCCGGGAGCAAAAGTAGCATCCTTCCCTGGGATGCAAATTATCACTGTTCGGCAAAATCGGTCAAACGGATGGGCCGTGAAAACCTAGCAGATAGGCAGACATTCACACTTTCGCTATTATAATACCAGTATGAAAGTAAGGAATCCATACTTCCTCACTAATATTATAAATGCGAAAGTTTGTCTGTCTGTCTGTCTGTCTGTCTGCTACCTTTTCACGGCCCAACAGTTCAACCGATTCATCTCGTGACAGACACGACGGACGGACAGACACACAGACACTCAGACAGACAGACAGACAACAAAGTGAGGGTAGGGATAAGGGTTCCGTTTTTCCTTTTGAGGTACGGAACCCTAAAAAGCTTTATTAAGTTACGTATAAAAATGCCCACTTTGCCTAAACGAATTTAAATGAAAACAAAAACGAAAGCACCAAAAAGCCAAACGTCCGCGTAAATAACGAACGGAACGTGTTTCACTATACATTCATCACAGTAATTTTCCAAAATCATTCAAAAAGAGACTTTAAGACTACGAAAATAGAGTTGTGATTATAGCGGTCGGATAACGCCATCAAATTCCATATGCCTTCAAAAAAACTCATCCCACTAAAAGTCCTTTGGGCACTATAATAAAAACTCGTTGAGTTTCGAAAATTTAAAAAGGAGAAGAGTTTCCATGCTGTCCCTACCGGCCTAATTACATCCGCCGTGTCGCCTACGAAGTCATTTAATGCTATTATTTTAGAGACTTTTTTTGCTGACTGTACAGTCTGAGCACGGCTATAAATATTTTTACTTAACAGGACATTTTCAACTAGATTTTTGTGTCATATTTTTGTTGATTTTAACCTCCGACCCAAAAAGAGGGGTGTTATAAGTTTGTGTATCTGTTTATATGTGTATCTGTGTATCAGTCTGTGGCATCGTAGCTCCTAAACTAATAAACCGCTTTTAATTTAGTTCTTTGTGTTTGCAAGTTGACTTCATCGAGATTGTTCTTAGCTATAATTCAAGAAAATCGGTTCAGCCGTTTGAAAGTTATCAGCTCTTTTCTAGTGACTATAATTTTCACTTGTCGGGGGTGTTATAAATTTTTAATTTACACTTGTTACTTAACAGGACATTTTCAACTAGATTTTTGTGTCACATTTTTGTTGTTTTTAACCCCCGACCCAAAAAGAGGGGTGTTATAAGTCTGTGTATCTGTTTATATGTGTATCTGTCTGTGGCATCGTAGCTCCTAAACTAATAAACCGCTTTTAATTTAGTTCTTTTGTTTCAAAGGTGGCTTGATCGAGAGTGTTCGTAGCTATAATCGAAGAAAATCGGTTCAGCCGTTTGAAAGTTATCAGCTCTTTTCTAGTTACTGTAACCTTCACTTGTCAGGGGTGTTATAAATTTTTAATTTACACTTGTTTTGAAAAGAAAATAGCTGATCCTACAGAATTAAGATATTGATTATATTACTTTGCTAAGCTTAGAGTTTCCCTACGAGATCAAATCAGAAATGAGAATCATCTCAAATCAATCAAAATTCTTAAATAAATCACTTTAAACAAGTATTAGAATAAAATAATGGACATAAAAGTATAAGCAATGCATCCAATGAATAAATTCGCAGTAAATTAGCATTTAATGCATGCTTCTGATTTAGTATCGACTATCAATGTGTTATCATAAATCTAAGCATCTTATAAAATACTTGATGCTTCAGGGAGTTGATCGAGAGTTCAAAAGTACCTATAGGTATATAGGTACCTACTGGTAAGTGATATTGTGTTCCGGTACGAGGGAGAATAGAAACCTAATATTATAAAGGCGACAGTTTGTGTGTGTGTGTATGTTTGTTACTCCTTCACGCAAAAACTACTAGACAGATTTGGCTGGGATTGGAGATAAAGAATATCCTGGATTAGCACATAGGCTACTTTTTATCCCGCAAAATCCAAGAGTTCCCACGGGATTTCGAAAAACCTAAATTCACGCGGGCGAAGTCGCGGGCATCGGCTAGTAATAATATAATTTATGGACAGGATCGGTATATTTTATTATAATATCAAGTTCAGAGCTATACTGCCAGCAAACACGGTATTACAACAAGTGTAAATTAAAAATTTATAACACCCCCGACAAGTGAAGGTTACAGTAACTAGAAAAGAGCTGATAACTTTCAAACGGCTGAACCGATTTTCTTGGATTATAGCTAAGAACACTCTCAATCAAGCCACCTTTCAAACAAAAAAAAAAACAACTAAATTAAAATCGGTTCATTAGTTTAGGAGCGACGATGCCACAGACAGATACACAGATACACACGTCAAACTTATAACACCCCTCTTTTTGGGTCGGGGGTTAAAAACTGTGCAAATACTAAAAGCACAGAGTATAAGAACATAGAGTAGGAAGTTACTACAATCAATAGATTAGGGATCGCACAATTTGTCGCGACTAAATATCTCTTGGACTTGTCGACGTTGACAAATGAAGAGGTCCCTGTGGAGGTCCGTTGTTATAGTTCTGTAAGTTGACATTATAAATTTTAAAAATACGAAAATAATTGGTGGTTACAAATTAATATACGGTTTACGTTTCCTAATAGATACTCGTCACTTGTATAATTAATGCGTTAATATGATAAAATTTGAGCAATAGTAACAATTATTCTGTGTTATAATAACAAGTTACGATTTATTGTATTAACATGTATTTAAAAAAACTGGCCAATTGCGAGTCGGACTCGCGCACCGAGGGTTCCGTACTTGGGTATTTTTTCCGACATTTTGCACAGAACTATATACATTAAAAAAAATCTGTTTTAGAATGTACAGGTAAAGCCCTTTCATATGATACCCCTATTGATATAGTTATCTTACTTTGAAAATTGAAACACATTTTTTTTTTCTAATTATGTAACCACAAATTCACGGTTTTCGGATTTATTCATTAACTTGTGCTAAAAGACCTACCTACCTGCCAAATTTCATTATTCTAGGTCAACGGTAAGTACCCTATAGGTTTTCTTGACAGACACGACGGACGGACGGGCAGACAGACAGACAGACAGAAAGACAATAAGGGTTACATTTTTCCTTTTGAAGACTTTTTGACGTTGATAAACGACGAGGCCCCTTGATAAAGTTCTGTAAGTCTAGGTTTATTTCAAAATAAATGGCGATTACAAAATATCGGATTGCGTTTTCCCAATAAATACCTACTCGAGGCTTCGGTATTCTTTTCATTTTTTTTAATGAATGAATCAATCAATGAATTAGTGATGACAAGTTCTGAGCGATAGGTATAATCATTCTAGGCTATACTGAAAAGTTCCGTAATTTATAAAAAATCGTTATATAAATGCTTCAAGAAATGCATACTTACTCAGGTAGAATGTAACTATGCGAATCACTACAATCAATAGATAGCAATCGCACGATTTGTCGCGACTAATATATCTCGTACTTGTCGACGTTGACAAATGAAGAGGTTCCTTGATAACATTCTGTAGGGCTATTTGAAAATACGAACAAAAATCGGAGGCTTTTCCTTCCTTTACTTGTACTACAAGACCTACCTTTTTTTGCTTTGTATGTCTCTTTTCTTTATAATTTTGCGGTGTACAATAAAAGTTCATTAATTTACTCATTCGTACCTACCAGCCAAATTTCATGATTCAATGACGGAACAAGTTAAAAATTTATAACACCCCCGACAAGTGAAGGTTACAGTAACTAGAAAAGAGATGATAACTTTCAAACGGCTGAACCGATTTTCTTGGATTATAACTAAGAACACTCTCGATCAAACCACCTTTCAAACAAAAAAAAACTGAATTAAAATCGGTTCATTAGTTTAGGAGCTACGATGCCACAGACAGATACACAGATACACACGTCAAACTTATAACACCCTTCTTTTTGGGTCGGGGGCTAAAAATGGACAGACAGACAGACAAAAAGAAAGGCAACAACAAAGTGATCCTATAAGGGTTCCGTTTGAAGTGCGAAATCCTAAAAATTAAACCTAAAACCCAATACAGGAATCCCTAAAAAACATGTCCAGACCAGAAGTGGTTAATGGAAGTCCCTCGATTGAGAGTCGAGATGGACTGGAGTGATAGGAGCATTTGCTCTATAAGTAATAAACCTACGATGGGCTGACGTTGACAAATGAAGGGACGCGCTAATCGATGTGTTCGCAAGCCGATATGCTTTTTGATAACATCTACCTTCTTAGGGTGCTAACTAACTAGGAACATGATAATTATAGCTGACTAGCTGACGCCCGCGACTTGATCCGCGTGGATTTAGGTTCTTAAAAATCCAGTGGGAACTCTTTGATTTGGTTTTTTGTTCACATACAAGTTAGCCCTTGACTGGAATCTCACCTGGTGGTAAGTGAGGATGCAGTCTAAGATGGAAGCGGGCTATAACCTGGAAGGGGTATGGTAATTTTTATTACCTACTCGGGTTACCGCTTTGGTTTCTACACGGCATCGTACCGGAACACCAAATCGCTTGGCGGCACGGCTTTACCGGTAGGGTGGTAACTAGCCACGGCCGAATTTTCCGGAATAAAAGTACCCTATGTCACTCTCCAAGTATCACACTATCACACTAATATTATAAAGGAGAAAGTTTGTATGTGTGTGTGTGTGTGTGTGTGTGTGTGTGTATGTTTGTTACTCCTTCACGCAAAAACTACTGTACGGATTGGGCTGAAATTTAGAATGGAGATAGATTATACCCTGGATTAGCACATAGGCTACTTTTTATCCCGGAGAATCAAGGAGTTCCCACAGGAATTTTATAAAACCTACATCCACGCGAACGAAGTCGCGGGTATCAGCTAGTTTAAAACTATGTCCATGCAGAAAATCACGTCGGTCCGTTGCTGCGGTGCGACGTGATTGAAGGACAAACCAAGAAACAAACACTTTCGCATTTTTAGGGTACCATACCTCAAAAGGAAAAACGGAACCCTTATAGTATCACTTTGTTGTCCGTCTGTCTGTCCGCATGTCCGTCCGTCTGTCCATTCGTTGCCAATATTAAAAAATAATCGAGACAAATCTAAAAATATCAAACGCATCAATAAATTATAAGCCAATTTTTCCTTAAATTGCTCAATATTTTTTCCATAATTTCTTATTCCTCGAATCCCTCGTTGTTTATAATATCATAACGGTTCTCGTCGTCCCGCCTCCGTGCTATCCCATGGGGTATAATAAGGAAAATCGGGTCATTATTATGTTTCGGTATAATCCTATAACTTTCGGGCACAATCCGGAATCCCCTTGTCTGGGTTATTTATTGACAATATTTATTTGTCTTTATAAACTTTCGGGGATGATAGCATAGTGATTAGGATGTTGGCTTTCTATTCGGAGCTTGCTTTAATGGCGAGGGAAAATATCGAGGTTAAAAGAAGCTCCTCCTTTGAATTTGCTTCCTCTTTTCTTATCCGAACCGCTAGGATATGGAATGCCCTTCCGGCATCAGTCTTCCCTTCCACCTATAATATGGGTACCTTCAAGTCAAGAGTGAATAGGTAACTTCTAGGCAAGCGCGCTCCATCTTAGGCTGCATCATCACTTGCTAGCGGGTCTGATTGCAGCCAAGCGCTAGTCTATATAATTAAAAAGAAAAGCTCAAGTTCGACCGTGCATGGAGTACTACAGCCATTAATATGATGGCTCTGCCAAGTATCAGCTTAATGCATTGGGTTTGGTGGACATCGCGCTTGAAGACTCATTGGTGACGAAGCGCTGATCAATCCTAAACTCAAGCCTCAATAGCTCAACGGTTATAGGAGCGGACTGAAATCCGAAAGGTTGGCGGTTCAAACCCCACCCGTTGCACTATTGTCGTACCCACTCCTAGCACAAGCTTAACGCTTAGGGTACCTTCAAGTCGAGAGTGAATAGGCATCTTCTAGGCAAGCGCGTTCCATCTTGGGCTGCATCATAACTTGCCACCAGGTCTGATTACAGCCAAGCCCTAGTCTATAAATTAAAAACAAGTTTGCGTGGCTGGGAGCTTCCCATGATGTTCTCAAAGGTGTGAATTGTAACACAGAGGTCTTTATTCGACAAAAATATTTGCATAGAAGTAGGTAGGTAGGTATGAACAATGCAATTTTTCCGTTTCACGGAAATTCCACCACCAAATTTTCGCCTCATACACTCAAAGTAACCATCTAAACACAAATTTACGGCGCTAACTTTGCTCCGCGTCGAGAGAATTCGCCTGCCAGCAGCTTTAAGATCATCGCACATTACTGCAAGAGCCGCAGAAGCCGCAAAAACAACGTGCACCGTTTTTCTCATTACAAATTACGACGTTTAAACTTTTTTTTTTAAATTAAGTATAGATTAGCGCTTGGCTGTAATCAGACCTGCTAGCAAGTGATGATGCAGTCTAAAATGGAGCGCGCTTGCCTAGAAGATGCCATTCACTCTTGACTTGAAGGTAGTTATAGGTATATAACTGACTGAGCTAGCTTTTCCTGCATGTTTAGCAGTAGGAGGGCGGGTGGTGCATATCGCATGCTGCATGATGCTCCATACAGATTTGTCTGTTTCAGCAGATTATAGCAAATTAAGCTTTTGGTTCTTTGTATATCATGGACTTCCCCAAAGTAACGACCGCTTCTATACAACACTTCTCCTGTATTTGCAGTGCGGTCGACTTATGCTGCCTCAAGCAAGCACCATTCATAATTTCAGAACTGAAGAAGTTGCAAGTGACCTTTCATCCGTTTGCAGCTTTCACAGACCTTATGTCAGTTGCGGCTTTTGCAACAATGTGTGCATAACCTAATGCGAACTTTCCTAATGGTATTTACCCTCCAACGTAAGGGAAGTATTTTGACTGTTAGATTTTACGTAACAAGACTTAACGTATAAGTTTACAAAGCTTATAATATCTTAGCGTATCGAAAACTTTCGAGATGCTAGTTAATCACGATATTATAATATTATGTAGCTTTTCTTGTTCTTAGAGAGCCCTGGTAGTACTTATAAACGTTCTATCATGTAACGGCCCATTATGTTCGCTGAGTGTTGGCCAATGTGTGAACGCTGCTTAGGAATTGCGCTAAGATCCTTTGGTAATTGTATAACAACCCAGCACTAGCCATAAGTAGGTGCGTGGCATAATATACCAAGTGACTTTGTACAAGGAACCAAAAGCTTAATTTGCTATAATCCGCCAAACCAAAGAAATCTGTATGGTGCAACATGCAGCATGCGACATCTACCACCCGCCCTCCCACTGATAAACATGCAGGAAAAGCCAGCCACACGCACCACCACCACGCAGCACCACACAAATCCCAACACCACTCGACGCACGTTTCGCCCCGACACCGGAGCATCCTCAGGAGATGTAGACCTTACAATGCCTAGTTGCAAAGTCAGTTTGCAATTAGGCATTGTATTTTGTTAGGTCTTTTTTGGTTCCTTGTATATCATGGACTTCCGCAAAATAACGCCTGCTTCTATATACTACAAGTGACTTTGAACAGCATTGGACGTTGGACCAATATGTACAAGTCTTTTAAGCAACTAGCTGATATGTGCCGATTTGGCATGGGTAATCTTACCTCTACCGACTGTAATAATAATCTTTAGACTGAAAGTGAACTAAGTATAAAGTCATACCAACGTACCTACATAACTCAAACTGCTGAGAAAGTTGGAATTTTACATTGTATCTATGGTTTCTCTTGAGGTAACATAGACCCCAACTGTATAATATCACAAAAGGTATATATTTTATATATTTACTGTTAAGTTTACGTTGCTTGAATGATAATAAAAACTTTAGTACCGTACCAAAATAGATAAAAAAATAATTTAAATACATAAAACTATGAATAAACCTCGAATTAGTATACAATACAGAATGATTTTAAACATTTAAAAACATACTGTATTCTACGTCAGTTAGAGTACAATTTCAATTGCATATTCAAAATCATTGTCCACTTCAGATAACAAAGGTTGAATTTGCATAGAAATAAACAAGGGATGATTTTGGACGATTTATAGACGTTAGGTATGTTCAGCGTACAGCGTAGAATATAACAGTAAGTCAACGCGAAAGTGCGAATATTATGCAGCCAGGACGAATGGTGCAACATAAAAGTCAAAGTCAAAGTCAAAGTCATTTATTCAAATTGGGTATTATTGTACACATGCTGATTGTCATGTTTACTTCCTCAAATAGGTACTATATTTACGTAGTAGTAATATAGTTATAAGATGCAGACACATTTTAACTGTATCTGTTAACAGTATATCGAGATATTAATGTGTATGCAATGACCCTAATATTTAAAAATAAACCGGCCAAGTGCGAGTCAGACTTGCGAACTCGGGTATTTTTTCCAACATTTTGCACGATAAATCAAAAACTATTATGCATAAAAATAAATCAAAATCTGTTTTAGAATGTACAGGTACAGCCCTTTCATATGATACCCCACTTGGTATAGTTATCTTACTTTGAAAATTGAAACACATTTTTTTTTTTTTACATGATATAACCACAAATTCGCGCTTATCAGATTTATTCCTATATTTGTACTATAAGACCTACCTACCTGCAAAATTTCATGATTCTAGGTCACCGGGAAGTACCCTATAGGTTTCTTGACAGACACGACGGGCAGACAGACAGACAGACAACAAAGTGATCCTATAAGGGTTCCGATTTTCCTTTTGAAGTACGGAACCCTAAAAAAAATGCATCACTTCACAAGATGGTGGCGTTAGTTCCGATTTTGGCCACGCAACAAAAGACCCTTGTCGCATTGTATATCGCCATTTGAACTTTTTGATGTTTCTACACTGTACGAAGCGGCTTTGTTTTGACCAAACTAACTAATGACTATAAATGCCCGATAGTATCGGATCTCGAGCGTGAATTTTGCTATAATTTGAGGCTGAACATGGATTTATTGGCCAGTCATCGGATGGCCTTGTTAACATAGTTTAGACTATATTATTATTTAATGCTATTAATACTAATACTGATAACATATGGATCCGACATCAGGCGAGTCGCAGGGAACCGCGGGATTCAAGACTGTGACGTGTGGAATTCCCTACAAGAGACCTATGTCCAGCGGTTGACGTCTATCACTTGATGATGATGATGATGATTGTCAAAACGCAGTGGCTAAACGCGTAGAATCAAAGGGGTATAGGTTTTATAAAAAAAACTGTCATACCCCTTCCAGATTTAGCCCGCTTCCATCTTAGACTACATCATCACTTACCACCAAGTGAGATTGCAGTTAAGGGCTAACTTGTATCTGAATAAAAAAAACCGAAAAGAGCCGTAGGAGAACCAGAGAAACCGACGTAGCTGAACCGGTCGCGAAGCTAACATAGCAATGGGCAGGACACATACTTAGTTCGAAAAACTGATAGAGATTGGGGTCCCAAGGTGACCTCGTATCGAAAAGCGCAGCGTTGTAAGACCATCCACTAGGTGGACGGACGACATCAGACGAGTCGCAGGGAACCGCGGTATTCGCCGCTGGAGTGGTCCAAGAGCGTGGAGTGTGGACGTCCCTACAAGAGATCTATGTCCAGCAGTGGACGTCTATCGGTCGGTGATGATGATGATGATTGTCAGAACAAGTTCTACAAAACATAGAACTTATCAAAACAAGTTCATTCTAGTTTTTTTTATTTAGATACAGGTTAGCCCTTGACTGCAATCTCACTTGGTGGTAAGTGATGATGCAGTCAAGATGGAAGCGGGCTAACCTGGAAGGGGTATGGCAGTTTTTATTAAATCGATATCCTTCGGGTACTTTACGTTGCCTAGTAACTCTACGTACCTACTCCTACGTAGGGTCGTAACTAGCCACGGCCGAAGCCTGCCACCAGACAAACTACTACACGCTACTAATTGTTGTTAACTGTACATAATTTTTTTGCAATTAGTGAGTTCTTGCTGTAAAAATAAAAATCATTGAACATCTTTATGAGTCGTTTAAATAAATATTGCGTTGGGTAAGTATAAAATATTTATTATGCTATAAAATATTTAACGTTCATATTTTCTTGTTTATTAGTAGGGCTTATGTTAGACGAAGTTAGGTATCTACTAAAAGGACCGTTGAGTTTGACAATTCGAAAGAACTTGCTTTGAATATCCCATCCTATCCTAATCCTAATTCTAGTAATATTCTATTAAACAATGATTATACAATACAAAAATACTAATAAGGCAAAGCAATTATTTATTGTCTTATGTAAATATTGAAATTATTATGGAACGAGGTGTGCATTTGCCGCAAAAGTGCTGTAGGCGCTTTGACAAAGTGACTCAAAGTCAAAGTCAAAGTCAAATCAAGTAACATTTTACTCTTCGCAAGATTTTTTCTCACGAAACACCTACCCGGGTGGCATAAAATTGAAGAGCTGTCTCGAGTTTTGACTGTAATTCTGCCCACGTGACCCGTAATTTGGCGTACGGAAACGTTATCAGCTACGCTTCCTTGCCAACTACGTACATACTATGCGACTCTTTATAAACTATAGGGAATCTCTTTACATTAAAAAGTAGTAGCTATTTGGTACTGTACGTGGTATGACCTAAGCTTGTTTGGCTTGTGATTGTGTCCATAAATTAAGTCGAGTTAGTATCTGACCGAACTTTCAACTTCTGATCTGTTGACGTTGCATCTAGACTTTTTTTTTTGTGTGTTTTAAGTGTTGAGTGGGCTATCTTCCTCGCCTCGCGTAATTTCAAGTAGATATTAGGGAATCGAAATTGTTTACGCACACATTAGTGCACACATAATTTAAAAAATCACAGACTTTTCAACAAAGATTAGGGTTGGGATTTCCGAAAATTCTTTCTGAATGACCACCAACGTCACGAAAAGAAACCTACTCACAAGTTTCTTACCTCAGCCACATTTCACGATAGTTAGAGAACTTCAAACAAAACGTCGACGCTTCGATGTCACTGGTAGGCGTCAAATGTTAGCACATTTTTGACGCAGGTAAACCTAAAGTACTCGTAGCCCTATTTTTTTTTTATTTCACCTCAACATAGCCCAATTTTACCATATCGTCGATTCAGGATCGAACCAAGAGTTTCCTTGCTCTAGTTAACTCTTCCGCAGCGGTTTAAGCTGCGCTTCGAGAGATCAACCAGTCAGGACTAGTTTTTTCTTATATAATACGGTAAGATTGTTACATTATTCAGCTTTAAACTTTATTTTGAGGATACAATTTCGTATTATTATTTGCTCTTCCAAATAAAATACTGCAGATGAAATAAATCCCAATAGATTTAGAGGTGTCCCACTATGTACGGGGTTTCCAAGATTTATTCTGTCCACGTAAACAAGGCGTAGGCAAAAATACACCGACAGCGATGTGGTCTGACGTTGCATCTTGACTTTAAAACGTTGAGTCGTCTATCTTCCTTGCCTCTAGGAATTTACGAGTGGGAGGGAATGCTAAACAATAATAACTGGGTAATTTCGAAATACCAGAGCTTCCAGTAAATGTTTTTGAGCAAAGAGGAAACGACAAATGAAAATAAGACTCGGCATTGACAATGTATGTGCATGTTTTAATAGTTGAGTGGATGATAAAGCCCAATTTCATGATTCTAGGTCAACGGGAAGTACCCTATAGGTTTTCTCGACAGACACGACGGACGGACGGACGGACAGACAGACAGACGGACAGACAACAAAGTGATCCTACAAGGGTTCCGTTTTTCCTTTTGAGGTATGGAACCCTAAAAAAGGAGACCCGTTCTTAGTAGTGGGCTGGCAGTGGTTGAATGTTGATGACGATTTCTTTGATTAATTACATTTTTGTGCTGGAACATGCTCTAGCAGTTGCTGTTGCTTGACAGAAAAGTACACTTCCAAGACCACAATTTTAGATTCCGGAAAATTCATGACACCAGCTGTTTTCATGACACTGCCACATTCCTTATGACACTTCATCCTGTCAATATTCCCGACCAATACGACGGCTCAATCCAGCGTGACAAATTCAATTCACTGAGAAAAACGCACAAAAGGCGGAGAGAAAACAACCACCTTCGTGCTATTTCAAACTCACTCACTCCGCCATTGGCCAGCGAGGTAAACTATGGTCCACCTTTCTCATCCTTATAGGAGACCCGTGCTCAGTAGTGGACTGCCAATGGGTGGATTATGATGATAAAGCTCTAGCAGTTGCTGTTAGGTATCTAAGAAAAAAAATACACTTCCAATATCTCAATTTTTGATACAGGAAAAAGTCATGACACCAGCTGTTTTCATGACACTACCACATTCCTCGTGACACTTCATCCCGTCAATATTCCCGACCAATACGACGGCTCAATCCAGCGTGACAAATTAAATTCGCTGAGGAAAACGCACAAAAGGCGGAGTGAAAACAAGGTCACCTTCGTGCTATTTCAAAGCGGTGAAACATAACCCTCGTTTGAAAAAACACGATGCCAATTCACGTTTATAAACGTTGGACTTGTATTTATGCATCATTTTTATTGTAATGTACCATTAGCTAGGCATTATCAAAACAGACGGCTGTTATAGTTAAAAGCGAGTATAGATCCCAGTTTGTTAAATATTTACGACCAAATACAAAGCTCAAATTACATATGACAATTAATTTGTCATATCTCATTCAAGAATACAATATTCACGCGTAAAAACTGTGCGAGACTCAAAATAACCATCTTCGTGCTATTTTAAAGCTGTGAAACATAATTTTTGATTGGGTTTTTACCACCAAAGTTTATATAAAAACTGGTATATAATTTGTGTCATTGACAATGGATGCGTGGAGAAGCAGAACACGGTCTGACAATATCCTGATGAATGGGAACACGACGTCACAAATTAAGTTCGGCGTAAAACCCCACGTGAAAGTGATACATCATTTTACTGTATGTTTTATCTAACACAGCAATAACGTTTGCAATATGGGCCCATACATTTAGGTCCAGAATGACACTATTCAAACAATCAGAGAGCTCGCTTTAGTGTAACTTTTGAAACCCCTAATAATCTTAATATACTTTCAACTAAGTAACGCTTGCAATATAGACCCGTACGTTTCCCGCTTATACGACCTCTCAGGCAACATTCCCCACATTTTCTCAGTCCAGATTGACTGTTCAAACAATCGAAAAGCTCGCTTTAGTCTAACTTTCAATTCAATAGATTGACACTGTTCAACTGATTGACACTATTCCAAACAATAAGGCCTCATTCGCACGTCTTTTTAACGTCCGTTAAAAAAGCGCTTCAAATAGAACAAATTCCCAAGTATCTGTTCACGCGTCAACGCCGGGTTTTAACGCAACGCTTTTTTAACGCTCGTGCGAATTAGGGCTCAGAGAGATAGATGACGCCTATTAAGTTATCTATTGGGTATCTTCTGACGCAACAGAAACGCTTGCAATAAAGACCCGTATGTTCCTCGCTAATACGACCTCTCAGACGACATTCCCCGCATTTTCTCGGTCCAGATTGACACTGTTCCAAACAATCGGAGAGCTCGCTTTAATCTCGGCAATAAATTTCCTTTATCTCCCCAGACGTTACGCCAAAAAAGGGGGATATTCTTTTGGAGAACGACCCTGTTTCGCGATTAACTCGCACCGCCACCAACCCTTATTGAGAAATGAAATGTTACGGCCGTTACAATCTGTTTTTGAGGAGTATGAGATTGAATAATTGATTCAGTGTCAAAATTTTATTTATTACTCGTTTTTTCCAACTTCTGCGTGGATTTAAATTTTTAAAAGATCCCATTGAAATTTTTTGAAATCCTTTTGAGGGATCCTTTACTTTCCTCCTCCTTCTTCCTACTTTAGTGAGGATTTAGAATGAAACGGGTTATTAAAAGATATTCAGTCAGCCAGTAATTACTTCTTTTATTACTAGCTGGTGATGTCCGGTGCTTAGTCCGCATGGGCTTAGTTTTTCAAAAATCTCGCGGGAACTCTTCGATTTTCCGAGTCAAAAGTAGCTTATGTCACTCTCCAAGTTTTTGACTATGCAAAAAATTACGTTTATCCGTTGCTCGGTTACAGCGTGATTGAAGGACAAACCATCAAACAAACACACTTTCGTATTTGATTGCAGAAAAGTAAGGATCTATGAATGAATGAATGAATATACTTTTATTGTACGCCACAAAATTAATACAGAAAAAATACATGCAAAGCACAACAAAATATAAGCACGTAGGTATGATTTGGCGGCCTTATCGCTACTTAGCGATAAGGCCGCCAAAGTCTCTCTTCCAGCCAAGCAAAATCTATGTCTATGTTAGGTAAGCATAGAGAAAACCCTCATAGGTACAAAATATTTTTCTAGACTCAGTGGTTTGAATTATAGGTACCTATAATACGCCACAAATCAAGATGTCAATTAGAGGTGGGGATGGTCCGCACACCCGCACAGCTCCCGCGCTAACACGGTGCGGGATAGTGCGGGTGACGTGCGGGTGTGCGGGGCGTCTCTCCGCCTCATACCCCGATTGCCATCTCGACCTTTCGTATACTATAGGACATGTCAGTTAAGCACCATCTCCATGGACAGACGACATCAAACGAGTCGCAGGAATCCACTGGATATAGGTGGTTAAAGACAGTGGCATATGGAAGTCTGGTTGATGATGATAAGAATAATCTATAGATGAAAAGCTATAACAAGTGTAAATTAAAAATTTGTAACACCCCCGACAAGTGAAGGTTACATACAGTAACTAGAAAAGAGCTGGTAACTTTCAAACGGCTTAACCTATTTTCTTGGATTATAGCTAGGAACACTCGATCAAGCAACCTTTCGAACAAAAAAACCAAATTAAGATCGGTTCATTAGTTTAGGAGCTACGATGCCACAGACAGATACACAGATATACACGTCAAACTTATAACACCCGTCTTTTTGGGTTGGGGGTTAAAAAGGACATTCCAGTGACAAAATTAACGAAATTCCGCAATTCTGTGAATTGTTTCTATACAAAATACTGATGAAAATAATATCAATCTAGTTTTACAAGCAACTGTCAAATCCAGAACTAACATAGTGATATAAATCAATTTCCCTGCACGTGCCACTAGCTTGAAAGGGAAGACGTTCCGGAATTTATTTTCGCTCCACACCATGCACTGAAGATTCAACCATAAAACGTAGTACATAGAGTTGAAAACTAAATAGCAAACTCAATCCTAAATTTTCAAAGGATGTAACGTTGATACTTGGCAAAGCCCTTTCAATGAGGTACATGAGCACAGAATTCAGAATAAGTTTAGAAGTGATAAAAAAGCGTGAAATTGTTTTTTACACAGTAACCTATCAGTGCGTTTACCAATATAAAATCAGATTGTAGGTATAGTTTTACAGTATAAGTTAAGCATTATTCAATGTACTCTGTGAGCATCATCATCAACTGATAGACTCCACTGCTGGGCATAGGTCTATCTCTTGTAGGGACTTAGGTCTCTGTCTCTTGTAGGGACTTAGGCCTCTATCTCTTGTAGGGACTTAGGTCTCTGTCTCTTGTATTGGGTCTCTGTCTCTTGTATTGGGTCTCTGTCTCTTGTAGAGACGCCGCCTGAATCCAGCGGCTCCCTGCGACTCATTTGATGTCCTCTCTCCATCTAGTAAGAAGCCATCCAACGCTGAGTATTCCGATGACGTCACCATTCTCGCACCTTGGGATCCCAATGTGTATCGGTTTTTCGTATGATGTGCGCTGTCCATTGCCACTTCAGCTTAGCAACCCGTTGAGCTATTACGATTATTCTGGTCCTACAATATTCATAGCGTTAGAAAAACCGCATGCATCCTCCATAATATTTTCTAAGGTGTGCGAATCCTGACAATCCACAGCCAGCGTGATTGACTGGTGCGGATTATCTTAGTACTAGCTAATGCCCTCGGCATTCGTTCCCGTAGATACAGGTTTTTACAAATCCCGTGGAAACTCATTGATTTTCCGGGATAAAAAGTACCATATGTGTTAATCCAAGGTATGATCTACTTTCATTCCCAGCCAAATCCGTCCAGTAGTTGTGTGAAAGAGTAACAAACATCCATACATCCATCCATAAATACAAACTTTCATAATATTAGTAGGATAGTAGTCCACAGCTTGTCAAAACACTGTCTCGGTATTAAAGATGGCAGATACCATTTCCATTATTTGGAATTCTGTGTAAAAGTGGTAGGTAGTTCTAATTTACGGGAAACCGATAGAAAATATCGTATGATAGTTCACGTTAGTTCGATGGTATGTTCAATTGTTATTTGGAAGATAAGGTAACAGAAAGAGGCGTACGATTCTTTTGAGAAATTGCTGCCTTTAAAATCTTTTATAGGAATCCGATGGTATTATTTGTCTTTGGACATGATTTGTGAACGTGCGAGAGATTTGGTTTTGACTTTCGTACAGTCAAAGTTTTCCTGGTGTTGTAACGATATAATTTCAGTTATTAATTTATGCACATATAAAACACCCCTTCAGTTTCATAATGTTGAATTCCTAAAATGTTGAATTCTCATAATGTTGTATCTGCAAAATGTTGAATTTCGCAGTTACAAGTGTAAATTAAATATTTATAAAACCCCCGACAAGTGAAGGTTACAGTAACTAGAAAAGAGCTGATAACTTTCAAACGGCTGGACCGTTTTTTTTGGATTATAGCTAAGAGCACTCTCGATTAAGCCGCCTTTCAAACAAAAAATACTAAATTAAAATCGGTTCGGTAGTTTAGGAGCTACGATGCCACAGACAGATACACAGATACACACGTCACACTTATAACACCCTTCTTTTTGGGTCGGGGGTTCAAAACAAAGTGTTATTCGAGATTATCAGTATCCATAACGCTGTTTAAACAATAGTAGATAGCAATCCAGCTCTAGACTGGTCTATTATCGTTGGAATAATGTAAATCCGCTAAAAAATCTTTCCAGAAAAATATTTTCTGACTTTTCGACTTTTCCGAGTTAAATCCAATAAATATTATTTGAGTAAGTCGTCCGAGTATTGCTGAGGTCATCGGCTAGAGTGCTACCTGTAGAGTAGCGAGTCCTTTTGAGATTATAGTCTAAGAGATGGTAGCTACATTCATTTTAACTAGTATCAAAATAAAAAGATCCTACTAAACTTTTTTTACCCTATCATTAATATAATTATATGCTATGATGTCATTAGAACGCCAGCAAAAACGAAGACCGATGATAGTACTGATGACTGATATGATACCACAAAAAAAAAACAAGAAAAAAAAACTGTTTTTTTTACGTTCCAAGGTATTGTAAATCGACGTTGCGCATGCAAAATCCGCTATGTACTTATTCAGAATTTTCACACCCATTCTTTAGCGTGGTGTGGTAGTCCAATAGATAATCTTTTTAGTTACGTCTTGATTTTTTTCACTTAGCAGAATTTTACCGTGGTACGGAACCCTAAAAAGTGTCCATTTTAATTCTCAGTACGCTCGGTGGGGCGCTTTTATATGGCGCTATTGTGTGGCACACCTCTTCCAGCGTACTTGTATAATATGTGAATTTCAGTGTCCCAGATTAAATTCATTCATTCATTCATTAAATTATAATTTCTACGTACCACTGAATATCGACCAAACTCTACGAATTCGAACGCAACTTTCGAATGAGTCCTATTTAGTATGTTTGTATGTTGGTTGGTTCTTTTTGAATGGTTTGAGTTTACCAAGTTGGAACAAAAGTTTGAAACGTGATTCGTGGCGGGTTCTACGCTTTTGTTTTGTTTGGTGTTTACAAAGTTAGCTATTGGTTAGTACGGAAGGTGAATTTTCTTTAATTTTTCTATTTTGTTTATTAGACACACATACTCAACAGGTTATGACAATAGAACTAAGTAATAAGAGCCCTGAAAAAACTAGTTACTCTCCAAAAAAAAGTGTGTACAGAAGAAGTAAGTAATGATAATATAATGGACGTATCGTTATTTAACTATAAAAAAAAATTAAAATGTTACAAAACAGAACTAAACATTTGCCAAAAATGCAAAATTAAGTAATATTGTTGTAAGAATTTTAATAAGAAAAAACTTATGTGCATAATTATAATATGTATTAACCTAAAAAAAACAAAATATACGTAGCCCTCAACCCAAAAAGAGGGGTGTTATAAGTTTGACGTGTGTATCTGTGTATCTGTCTGTGGCAGCGTAGCTCCTAAGCTAATAAACCAATTTTTATTTAGGTAGTTTTTTTTTTTGAAAAGTGGCTTGATCGAGAGTGTTCTTAGCTATAATCCAAGAAAATCAGTTCAGCCGTTTGAAAGTTATCAGCTCTTTTCTAGTTACTGTAACCTTCACTTGTCGGGGATGTTATAAATTTTTAAATTACACTTGTAGATTGAAAATTGTAAGAAAATTTGATTTAGATTCCTTAAAACGCTAAATCCGTACAAAGGCCGCCTCCTAATAAGCTAACGTACTGCGACGGGACACAGACTCAGATCCCTAATGAGTCCAATTTAGCTGAAGTCACGAGCGACGGGTGTTTCAAATTCAATTGCTGACGGAACGAAATGTCCGACGCTTTAGACGTTTTAGATGAGAGTAGCTACGTCACTGAATTTTCCGTATCTAAATTATTATAATATTTTGTAGTCTAATGCCGTCTAGGGTTTTTTAACTTCAGTATATATTTTTATAACTGGTAGACCCAGTTAGATAGATAGAAGATATTATTGCACTCAAAACAAGAAAAAACTGAGACAAAACAAGAAAGTTATAAACTAAAAACAATTGTATGCAAAGGCGGCCTTATTGCTCAGAGCAATCGCCACCAGGCAACCTTTGGTGAAAGGAGAGTCTAGGTGTATTGGATAGTAGGTACTTACGTACTTACGCGCAATAAGGACACATAATCATATTTAGTAGTACCTATCACACTAATCACACTAATATTATAAAGGCGAAAGTTTGTGTGTGTGTATGTTTGTTACTCCTTAACGCAAAAACTACTTGACGGATTTGGCTGAAATTGAGAATGGAGATAGATAATATCCTGGATTAGCACATAGGCTACTTTTTATCCCGGAAAATCAAAGAGTTCCCGCGGGATTTCAAAAAACCTAGATCCACGCGGACGAAGTCGTGGGCATCGGCTAGTAATAATATACGCCTAAATGAATAAATATCCAGCTTGGGGTGGGCTTACCTATTCCATAGATAAAACACATAAAGATATTTTATTTGTATACGAGTCTGCATCCGTACGTAGTCGAAATTCCTCGAACACGTACGAAACGATTTGCTTCCTCTTTCCTAATTCGAACCGCTAGGATATGGAACGCCCTTCCGGCGTCAGTTTTCCCTTCCACCTATAATATGGGTAACTTCAAGTCAAGAGTGAATAGGCAACTTCTAGGCAAGCGCGCTCCATCTTAGGCTGCATCATCACTTGCTAGCAGGTCTGATTGCAGCCAAGCGCTAGTCTATATAATTAAAAAAAAAAAAAAAAGAGTAAGTCTATGTTTTATAATGACCAAACCATTAGGTACCAGCCATATTGAGGACAGGTCTCCTCTCAGAATGAGTATGGTTTAGGCCATATGATAGCTCACCGCGCTGGCCAAGTACGGTTATAGAGAACTAAGGCTTGCTATCTTCTTCTTTGACACTGTAAACTAAGTGACAGCAACAGATTTAATACACATCACTAATATTTTATTGTAAATGGCATATTATTGTAAATTGTACATTTGAAAAGAGCAACCGCCGAGTTTCTTGCTGGTTCTTCTCGGTAGGAACGGCATTCCGAACCAGTGGTAGATTATTTTGACGATTCAAAAGCACTTGTAAAAGTTCAATTGAATAAAAATAATTTGAATTTGAATTTAAAACATAATCAAATAGAAACGATCCTACCCAAAGAGATTTTCAATTTATTTTATAACTAGCCGATGCCCGCGACTTCGCCCGCGTGGATTTAGTTTTTTCAAAATCCCGTGGGAACTCTTTGATTTTCCGGGATAAAAAGTAGCCTATGTGCTAATCCAGGATATTATCTATCTCCATTCCAAATTTCAGCCAAATCCGTCCAGTACTTTTTGCGTGAAGGAGTAACAAACATACACACACACACACACATACAAACTTTCGCCTTTATAATATTAGTGTGACTAGAGGATACCCGCGGCTTCACCCGCGTGGATTTCGGTTTTTTAAAATCCCGTGGGAACTCTTTGATTTTCCGGGATAAAAAGTAGCCTATGTCCTTCCCCGGGATGTATCCCATGTCTATACCAAATTTCATTCAAATCGGTTCAGCGGTTGGGCCGTGAAAACGTAGCAGACAGACAGACAGACACACTTTCGCATTTATAATATTAGTATGGATATGGATGGTATCTCTCTAGTCCTTTAAATATTGTCTACAAATAGTAGCTATCATTTTTCGTGTGAAAATACGTTTGAATTTTTTTATAAAACAGAATTCAAATGAATGGAATATCTCTAATCAAATAAATGAATGATAAAAGACACTGAATCAAACCCGTAATGAATCCGAGTGCGTCGAAATCACGAGCGAGACGTCGAGTCGAGTTTCAAATTCAATTGCTGACAAAACGAAACGACTGGGACTGAATTTATTTGAGAATGGATATTTACATCTTTATACAGTGTGTAACCAGAACTCTAGCAAAAAAGAAGACGATGATCGTAAGTACTGATGAGCTAGATTCAAAGTCAAAGTCAAAATCATTTTTTCAAAGTAGGTACAATTGTACTCCTCTTGATGTTCGAAATTGTTAAATTATTAAAGATTACTCATAAGATACCATTTAACAAACTACGAAATAAAATTTACAAAATCCTGTATTTTCACAATATATTGCAAATAAAACATCTGACTGACGCTAGAAGTCAACGAACGTTCCGTAAATAGGACATTCAAAGTCAATGCCATGTCCTAGGTGGGGGTATTTTTCTCTTCCTCCTCAGGAGAAAAATCCTTGAAATATCAAAGAAAAGATGGACTACCGAGAAGATACCCTCAAAGAAAATAGATGGTAGATAAAGCCTTCAAAATTGGGTAGCATTGAATTTCTATCCTAAATATAAAAAATACAATGATACTTCTCCACTCCTTCCTCACCCAGACAGTGGCTTAATGAAGTGGGGCTGCTATTATGGAAATTGGGATAGGGTCTCATCCCGTTTCGAATCCACCGAGATGTCATTTTACTAGAGGAGCAAAGTGTCAGAAAAACGCCCTCAAAACATAAACTTGGAAATATTTTGGAAACATCTAAATCATAATACCTAATCCAATTATCACACTAATATTATAAAGGAGAAAGTTTGTATGTGTGTGTGTGTATGTTTGTTACTCCTTCACTCAAAAACTACTGGATGGATTGGGCTGAAATTTAGAATGGAGATAGATTATACCCTGGATTAGCACATAGGCTACTTTTTATCCCGGAAAATCAAAGAGTTCCCACGGGAATTTTAAAAAACCTACTTCCACGCGAACGAAGTCGCGGGTATCAGCTAGTTAATAATATTCCTAATATTATCTATCATGGTTACTGCACTTTTACTACTTTATCCTAGATCTAATAGCATTCAGAAGGCATTTGCTAGTAGTTTCGATTGCCAGTGCATACCTAAACCACTGCTTTGTATGAACATAGTACTGATTCAAACAAGTTCATTTTCATAATTATATTATTAAACTTTTTACTGTAAATTAACACCAAAAACCTTCTCTTTAATTTTTCATTTGGCTTCGAATTTAGCCCACTTCTACGTATCTTACACTGCATCATCACTTACCACCAGGTGAGATCTCAGTGAAGGGCTAACTTGTATTGGAATAAATAAAGGAAACGGTGACTGATTGATTGATCTATCAACGCACAGCTCAAACTACTGGACTGGTCGGACTAAAAGACATGCTATGGCTATTATGATGTAGACATCCATTGAGAAAGGATTTTTGAAAATTCAACCCCTAAGAGGGTAAAATAGGCGTTAGAATTTTTGTAATCCATGCGGACAAAGTCGCAGGCATAAGCTAGTATTATTATTAAAAAATATATGACATTGACAGACAGATTAGGAATAGGTCTTACGCTAGTTCACTGACTGACAAAAATCACATCTGATGAACTTAATCACACTCAATTTGAGGACATTTTGCATGCTTTAGTTGTACTATAGATATCTTTATGTTCGAATACGACAGTTTTGATGTTCGTCGCATTTTCCTATTTCGTCTTCTTCGAACAGAGTTGGATTGTTGATTCGGTAGTTACATTAGGGCGGCTGCAGGGGGTGCGAAAGGAAACACCAGTTCCTTATCCTAATTTTATTACTAAAAATTTACATATTATAAACTAATTATTACATAAAATAATCCTAATTGCTCCGCCGATTTGTGGCGGAGGCTTCTAAAGCTAATTGTGATGTGTTCGTGCCCAGTCCTCGCGCATGGCGTCAGGTTACGCGGCGACTGTGGGAACGGTTTTAGCAGGCACGTCTAGCGTTGCGGCCTGTCTATGCCTGCGTAACACGGTGGATTATATAAGCAGTTTTTGTTGACTGTCGCTGATCGAATGATGTTTTTCGGATTACGATATTATAGAATGATTTTGTTATTTATTTGTGATGCTCTAGTTATAAGACATCTCTATGTTCGAATTCGACAATTTTGATGTTTGTCGTATTTTCCAATTTCGCCTTCTCTGAACAGAGTCCCAATTGGACGGATTGTTGATTCGGTGGATTAGATATGCAGTTTTTGTTGACTGTCGCTGATCGAATGATGATTTTTGGATTACGAAATTATCGAATGATTTTGTTATTTATTTGTGTTGCTCTAGTTATATGACATCTTTACGTTCGAATACGACAATTGTGATGTTTGTCGTATTTTCCAATTTCGTCTTTTTCGAACAGAGTCCCAATTGGAAAAGGATTGTTGATTCGGGGAATTAGAGATCAGTTTTTGTTGACTGTCACTGATTGAATGGTGTTTTTCGGATTACGATATTATAGAATGATTTTGTTATTTATTTTTGTTACTCTAGTTACATAGCATCTCTATGTTCGAATACGACAATTTTGATGTTTGTCGTATTTTCCAATTCCGCTTTCTCCGAACAGAGTCCCAATTGGATGGATTGTTGATTCGGAGGATTAGATAAGCAGTTTTTGTTGACTGTCGCTGATCGAATGATTTTTTTTTGGATTACAAAATTATCGAATTATTTTGTTATTTATTTGTGATGCTCTAGTTATATGACATCTTTACGTTCGAATACGACAATTTTGATGTTTGTCGTATTTTCCAATTCCGCTTTCTCCGAACACAGTCCTAATTGGAAGGATTGTTGATTCGGGGAATTAGAGATCAGTTTTTGTTGACTGTTACTGATTGAATGGTATTTTTCGGATTACGATATTATAGAATGATGATTTTGTTATTTATTTGTGTTGCTCTAGTTACATGACATCTCTATGTTCGAACTAGCTGATTCCTGCAGCTTCACCCGCGTGGATTGGTCAAATCCCCTGCAGCATCAGGATTGAGGAGTTGGAATCCAAATTTTTTATAAGACAATGTCGCAAAGTTCCTTTATCGATTAAAAAAGAAACGACGCAAATCGGTTCAGAAATCTCGGAGATTTCGGTGTACATAGGTAGAAAAACACAAGTCTCTTTTTGAAAGTCGGTTAAAAAAGTAGCCTATGTTATACCCTGGTCAATCCTCTACTTGTCTGTAAAAATCCCGTCAAAATCGGTTCAGCCGTTCCAAAGATTAGCCTTTTCAAACAGACAGACAGACAGACAGACAAAAATTTTAAAAACGTGTGATTCAGTGTTGGTATCGTTCAAATAACCATATGAGCTTAATATGAGGTAGTTATTTCGAAATTACTACTTATTACTACTATTATATACTAATAAATAAAATTGGAGTGTCTGTCTGTACAGACACTCCAATTTTATTTATTAGTATAGATATAGATACGACAATTTTGATGTTTGTCGTATTTTCCAATTTCGTTTTCTCCGAACAGAGTCCCAATTGGATGGATTGTTGATTCGGGGGATTAGATAAGCAGTTTTTGTTGACTGTCACTGATTGAATGGTGTTTTTCGGATTACGATATTATAGAATATTTTTGTTATTTATTTGTGTTGCTCTAGTTACATGACATCTCTATGTTCGAATACGACAATTTTGATGTTCGTCGTATTTTCCAATTCCGATTTTTCCGAACAGAGTCCCAATTGGATGGATTGTTGATTCGGAGGATTAGATAAGCAGTTTTTGTTGACTGTCGCTGATCGAATGATGTTTTTTGGATTACGAAATTATCGAATGATTTTGTTATTAGGGGTATTTATTTGCGTTTGATTTGGCGGGATGACGTTGTGGAATTACGTGTCTAAAATTGGTTTCACTTTGTGTTCTGTTAGGTATCATTATCTTGATGTTTATTGGCATGATACTTTGGTATCTACTGCTAATGCCTTCTTAATCAATCTACAAAGTCTCTTATATATTACTGAATGTTTCTCCTTCACGCCATAATCATTGAACTCATGTGGCTGTGGAATAGAGATAGCTAGTACCCTAAATACTTTGTATCCTGGATAAAGTTACACTAGCTAGTAGCTAGTCACATAAAGAATCAAATAATTACCTAAATCGTACTAGCTGCATGTGGGTATACTTACAGTCTTAATCTTTATAAAAAAATTAATTGTACACAATCGACATACAACCTGGGACTGAACTGCTTGTTTGTACATTGTGATAGGTGCTCTATAAGAATATTTTTTTCATAGCTGACTCAAGAGGTACAAAGGTAGATAAATCGCAGAAGAAACGCATGAGAGATAGGCAGGAGAAATATTGCAAGTCAAGCTATAAACAAAATTTTCCGGAGGTCTTTACACAAAAACAGGAGGCAACCCTAAACTGCTATAAAATATTCGTGCATGTCATACTCAAAAAGCATCCCAATGGTGCTAGGACCCTGCGTAGGGTTTCCATAATATCTAAATATATAAAAAAGTCCAGACTTACTCAACAAGACTCAGCCCAAATCTCCAAGGGTTTGTTGGCTTAATAGCTGGGTTGGAACACACACAAAGTGACTGACAGACAGCTGGCATTTTATCCAGAGGTTCCTTTTATAATGTACATAAGAAAAATTTGGAAAATCTGGCCATAATATGGTCGTTTTTTTTGATAACCTAACAATGATAAGTCATTATAAAATTTTGTGAACTAATAGATATTTAAAAATTGTGAGCTCTGTTACATTTTTTTTATATAATTTATCATATTTAAAACATTACACATCATGTACACCCACATATTATGTTGAATACCAAATTGATTAAAAATTCTTATATAATATTGACTTAGCTGCTGTAAAAATCCAGATAAAACCGGTTTCAGGATATCAAAATCTTGAATATCAAGTGTCCTGACTTTTGGAGTGTTTTTTTTTTTTTTGTTAAAAGTGGTCGTTTTAGTGGTGTTTCTGGTGGTAGAACCATGGTGGAACTGACTGGGAAGCGCTCTAAGGGGGGTGCCGCGTGTGTGTCGGCGAGCGCCGGCACAGACGAAGTCCATACTTATATAGTTCGCCTAACTTGTAAATAACTACAAACTTGACATTGGCTAATCTTTGTAAAGCCTGACAAGAGAGGAAAAAAATATGTCCCGAATAACGCAAAACATATGATGACCCTAACACCAACCCTTCATGTTTAGAGTAGAGTTATACAGAGTCCTATGAGGCCATCACAACCGGCGTTATGTGTAAGTTTTGACGTGACGATTTATATCTCTTCAATTTTGGGTACCTAAAGCTATTCCATATTTCCATTAATACTAATATTTTAAACTAGCTGATGCCCACGACTTCGTCCGCGTGGATTTAGGTTTATCGAAATCCCGTGGGAACTCTTTGATTTTCTGGGATAAAAAGTAATCTATGTGCTAATCCAGGATATTATCTATCTCCATTCCAAATTTCAGCCAAATCCGTCCAGTAATTTTTGCGTGAAGGAGTAACAAACATACATACACACATACACACAAACTTTCGCCTTTTTTAATATTAGTGTGATAGTGTGATAGTGTGATATGAAAATACATCTGTCTGTCTATTTGCTAGCTTTTGACGGTGCATCCATTCGACCGGGTACAGAGGTAGATTGCATCCCGGGGAAGGGCTTATAGGCTACTTTTTTCGCCGGAAAATCAAAGACTAGGTAGGTACTGACGGAATATTTTAAAACCTAGTTAAATCCACACATACAAAGTTGCAGGCATCGTCTAGTTACAACCCATATTATATGCGAAAGGGTGTCTGTCTGTCTGTCGTCTGTCTGCTAGTTTTTCATGGCCTAACAGTTTAACCGATTTGGATGAATTTGGTACAGAATAAAATTAGCTTACATCCCGGGGAAGGACATAGGCTACTTTATATCCCAGAAAATTAAAAAGTTCCTACAGTATTCTTAAAGACTCATCCGTTTAACCAATTTATTATGTTTGGTAGGTACTGTGAGTTGATACAATGAACTAGCTTGAATCCCGGAAATTGATGTAGGCATTTTTTTTCTTGGAAAATCAAAGAGTTCCCACGGGATTTTAAAAATCTAAATCCTTGCGGACGAAGTCGTGGGTATCAGCTAGTATTATTATAATTTATTTAATAAGTAGTTATCGTATTTCAGATATACTTCACTTTAAAGCCACTTTTATAAAATACTCTAAAATTCTAAAAAGATGTGTAATTAATGCTAGAAAGTCTACTAACTCAGCTTATATTAAAAAGTCTAAAAATAAGTGCATTGCAACATGGAATGTAATTAAAAACAAAAATGACGGTACTAAAGTCTGTAAAGGAATAGATACAATTAACGTTAATGGAGTAGATATTCGAGAACCACTACAAATTGCACGTGCATTTAACGAATTCTTTATAAGTGTAACATCTACAAGTGTATCTAACAATTTTAGTGTAATACCTATCAACAACACTTACGAAAACATCAATCCAAGCATTTTCTTAAGTCCATGTACAGAAACAGAAGTTATAAAAGTAGTGAAAACATTAAATAACTCTAAGGCAGTTGGATATGATTGCATTTCAACGTATATATTAAAAAACTGTATTAATACCGTAGCACATGTACTTACTCATTTAATAAATTTATCTCTTAGTCAAGGAACTTTTCCCGAAAAATTAAAAATATCAATTGTCAAGCCAATACATAAGAAAAATAACCCAAAAGACATGGATAACTATAGACCTATCACCCTAATTCCAATAATTTCGAAAGTTTATGAAAAAATTATGCACAGTAGAATGACATCTTTCATAAATAAATTCAATATTATAACAGATGAACAAAATGGATTCTTAAAATCGAAATCAACAACTAGTGCTGTTTATACATTAATGAGTACAATAACAACTAATATAGATAGAAAAAAACCAACTACAGTAATATTTTTTGACCTTAGTAAAGCGTTTGATCTTGTTGACCATAATATACTAATAAATAAAATAGAAAAATATGGTATCAGAGGTGTGGCATTGGATTGGATAAAAAGCTATTTACATAACAGAAAACAGTGCGTTGAAGTGACTAGAATAGATGAAAAATTCGAAACAAAAACATATAAATCTGATTTTCAATATAACAAATCTGGGGTACCTCAAGGCAGTGTTTTGGGCCCTTTATTATTTTTACTCTATATAAATGACCTGCCCAATATAACTGACTATAAATGTATACTATTTGCAGATGACATATCTATTGCTATTCCTTACGATAAACAGAAAAATGACTATGAAAATGAAATAAATTTAACGGTAAATAAAATTGTAAATTGGCTCCAAATCAATAAATTACAAATAAATTTAACGAAAACAAAATATGTACAATTCTCAAATTATCAAACTAAAAACAAAAGTTTAAAAGTAAACTACCAAGGTGAAAATCTGCAGCAATGTGCTGAGGTGAAATTTTTAGGAATAACCCTTGATCAGCATTGTTTATGGAAACCTCACATCCAAAATACATGTAAACGAGTAAATAGGTTCGCATTTGCTTTGAGACAGTTAAGACGGACAGTGAGTGAAAAATCCGCGCTTATTGCATATCATGCTTACGTTGGCTCGATATTGAGGTACGGAATAGTAGTATGGGGTTGTTCCACACATCTAAGAATACTTTTTATAGCACAGAAAAAATGTGTGAGAGCTGTATGTGGAGTAGGACCTCTCCAATCATGTAGGCCGTTATTTAAGGGACGAAAGCTATTGACACTACCATGCCTTTATATTTTAGAAGTAGGGATTTTCGTAAAAAAGAACCCGCATTTTTTTGAAAATTTGGGAGATAAAAGTAAAGTTCTACTTAGGGATCCCACAAAAAAAAGAATGCCAGGCTGTAAAAGTGCCATTCTATTAAAAAACTGCGCAGTAAAATCAATCATAGTTTACAATAAAATACCAAAGGCGTTTAGAGAACTTCCATTAAACTTATTTCAATTAAGGCTTAAACGGTGGCTAATAGAAAGGTGCTTCTACACAGTAGATGAATTTTTGACATTCAAAGAATAGTAGTTTAAATAAATAGACAATCACTAAGAAAGGATTTTTGAAAATTCAACCCCTAAGGGGGTAAAAATAGGGATTATAAATTTGTGTAGTCTACATGGACGCAAATGATCATTGTATATATTATAAATAATTAATTAATTAAGGTTAATTTACGGAATTATGTATTAAACATTGCTACGAACATTAACAAATGTGTGATATAAATGTAGGTAGTTGGTTAGTTAAGAAAATAAAATTGTTTAATTTATTTGAAAAAAACTGGTAAATGCTGGATCCACACTGCATTGTATGTACTTGCATTTAATATAAGTGCCTCTATAAAATATTTGCACGCCATCGCATGGCAAATGTGGTGATACTAAAATGAATAATTGTAATATCTTTGTTAACCTGCATTTAGAGCAAATAAATGATTGATTTGATTTGATTTGATTCAGAAAACCAATCGTTGGAAAGTGTGAAAAGCTATTTTACTAAACTAAGTACATTTTGTGAGGTGTCCTATCATTTGTACCACACGTCATCCTCTGAGGATAGAAGGTTTGTCACTGTCATCCGTCATAAGGCTTCTGTTATGATTTGATCTATTTCCCGAACGGAGAACTTACCTATCTTATATTATGTCCTCGTACGACTATAACACATGCAACTTTTTTTTTAAATTATATAGACTAGCGCTTGGCTGCAATCAGACCTGCTAGCAAGTGATGATGCAGCCTAAGATGGAGCGCGCTTGCCTAGAAGTTGCCTATTCACTCTTGACTTGAAGGTACCCATATTATAGGTGGAAGGGAAAACTGACGCCGGAAGGGCGTTCCATATCCTAGCGGTTCGAATTAGGAAAAAGGACCTTGCGACACTAGGAACCGCATGTATTGCATCTTTAAATCGTGTCTTAATAAAATTTATTTAATTATAATCCGGGTATCTTTAAAACAAGACTGAATACGCAATTTCTAGTCAAACGGGTCCCATCTTTGGCTACATCTCACAGATGTGAATAAAAAAAGTGAACCGTTTTCGAAAAGCACTGGAAATGCCCGCGATTTCGTCCGGTGGATTTAGGTTATTTAAAATCCCGTGGGAACTTTTTGATTTTCCGGGATAAAAAGTTGCCTATATCTATTTCCCGGATGCAAGCTACCTCAATACCAAATTTCATATAAATCGGTTCAGAGGATGAGTCTTTAAGAATCCCGTGGGAACTCTTTGATTTTCCGGGATAAAAGGAGCCTATGTCCTTCCCCGGGATGTAAGCTAACTCAAATTTCATCAAAGTCGGTTAAACTGTTGGGCCGTGAAAATCTAGCAGACAGACAGACAAACAGACACACTTTCGCATTTATGATATTAGTATGGATATGGATTACGTTTGTATGGAGAACGCTGGGAGAACGCTACTTCTGTCAACAGCAAAATTCATATTTTTTATCATTTCCCGCATGAAATCTGGTGGCTATTAAAAATAAAAGAATAACCAAAGGAAATGAAAAACTCATGAATCCAATACCGCAGCTTCCAAACCTTTCGGTAAAGCCATAGTAGGTAGGTATACATAACAGCTCATTCTGTCGCAGACTACCGATAAATTATTATTTATTATTGAAGGCAACGAAAGCCAGTGAAAATAAAGCACAGGAAACTGTGGTTGATTCTGTTGTATACAATCTCTTTTAACTAATATGAGAGGTCTAAATATATTATTGCTACCCCTTTCAGGATGAGGCTATATCTCTTTGCAGAGGATCCTCGAGTACTTCGGTCAGCAATATCGAAAAACTCATGGTCACTGGCAAGATCAAAGGAAAGAGACCCCGCGGACGTAGCCGAGACGTTCGTTGGTCAGACCAAATAAAAGAAGCGGTCAACACATCTATCTGCGATGCAATCCACGCGGCAAAAAACAGAGAGCAATGGATGAACATCGTAGCAAAGATTGCATCTAAGGGGAACCACGATCCTCAAAATTGAGGAACGACGCAGGAAGAAAGCCCCTTTCATGTTTATGCGGTAAATATTTTTTTATTTATCGTGCAAAATGTCAGAAAAAATTACCCGAGTACGGAACCCTCGGTGCGCGAGTCTGACTCGCATTAGGCTGGTTTTTTAATACAAATAAATTTAAAATCGGAGTACATGTCAAGCCGTTAGATAAAATAGTAATTTCATGGTAACTAAATAAACTATTTGCCCTCTGATTGCCCTATCGGTCACCAAGCGTCAAAAGTCAACCATTTTCGGATATTATTCAGTCGTCAAAAAAGCGGTCGTCTGCGTTACCTCGTAGTTAGTTTAACCGAACGCATTAGGGTCAAAGATATATGGATGAGGCGATTCAATTTATTTTTGAGCATTTTCCCATCAAATTGATGTATGGGGTTAAGTGGTGTGGAGCGAGCAGCCCGTGGACATACCGTTAGGGTGTGCTTAATGGTATTTATTGGGTACTTACTTTTGAATATTTATTGCTGTTTTCTTTTTTGGTATGTATAAAACTTGAGTTTCTCAGTTATACAGGCGTTCTTGCATTAGATAGTCCACCTTTAATGTAATTGTAACAAATCCATACTAATATTATAAATGCGAAAGTGTGTTTGTCTGTCTGTCTGTCTATCTGTCTGTCTGTCTGCTACCTTTTCACGGCCCAACAGTTTCACCTATTCTGACGAAATTTGGTATAGAGTTAGCTTATATCCCGGGGATGGACACAGGCTACTTTTTATCCCGGAAAATCAAACAGTTCCCACGGGATCTTTAAAAATCTAAATCCACGCGGACGAAGTCGTGGGCATCCTCTAGTAGGTAAAAAGTTAAGATATTGTGAAGAAAATAATAATAATAATAATAATAATAATAGTTTTTATTGTCAGGCATAAAAAAACCCATATACAAATAAAAGTTACACAGAATATACGTTACATTAAAAGCATTCACATAATACATTAGGTTAACTTAAGACTAACTGAAATGGTTAAAAAACTCATTTCAGATGTCACAGGTCACAGGTATTATTTTCTGTTCTTATCCTGGTGTACAGACAACCAATAATTAAAAATAGGGCTGGGCATCCCTTCACAAATAACCTTGAGTATTGAATTGTTAGAGCTCCGAAGTCTTTCCCAAAAGGATGCCACACGAGCTCTAACAATACAATAGAAGTCGGGCACTCTCGCTTCGGCAAACATAGTAGAAGCACTGCAATACCTCGGCAAACCCATGAGTATTCGGAATGCGTCGTTATATTGTACTCGTATTGCAGTGAACGACTTTTTAAGAAAGTTAGTCCATAGCTGGCACGTATAAAAGCATTGGCAGTAGGCGTTAAATAAGGTTATTTTAACTTCCTTGCTGCATTTGCCAAATCTACGCGCCAGCATATTGGAACGGATCGAGAGTGCTCTCCTTTCTCTCTCAATATCACTGTCATCTTTTAGATGCTCTGTCAGGATATGCCCGAGATATTTGAACGTCTGCACAACCCGAACAGCTTTACCATTTAAAATAATTTCTGGGATTCTTTCCGGACCTTTACCTGCCTTGAATACGAGCATCTCAGTTTTGTTAACATTATATTTCAGCCCATGAGCATTAGCATAATGCTCACAAACCGAGAGCAACTTTCTGAGGCCTTTGATAGAAGGGCTAAGAATCACCATATCATCCGCATAACTCAAACTATTTACACATACTCCATTGATGTGGCATCCGATCTTGGTGTCTCTCAGCTCCTCTATCAGGTTATTTACATAAATGTTAAAAAGATCCGGAGAAGTAATCCCACCTTGACGAACACCGCAGTCTAATTTATATGAATTACAAGTCGCTTCGCCCCATTTCACAATATTTGTTTGGTTTCCGTACCAGTACCTCAACAGACCCACAATTTCATTTGGGACTTGAGACCGGTTCAATTTCTCCCAGAGAATATCATAATTGACTAGATCGAAAGCCCGGCTCAGATCGAGAAAACACGCATATACAGATGTATCACGCCTAGTATAATACTGTATAGTGTGCTTCAGACCAACTATAGCTGAGTCTGTCGAGAGACCAGGTCGGAAACCAAACTGTGCGTCATCGATGACTACATTCCTAAGCAGTTCAGGTTGCACAAGACGTTCAAAAATTTTACCTATTACTGTGCCCAGGGAAATAGGACGATAGTTAGCAGGCGATCCCAAGTCCCCAGTTTTATTTTTTACAATCGGGACAACTATTGTTTTCATTAAATTATGGGGAAGATACGAATATCTTATACACAAGTTATATAGACCACATAGTTTCTCGTGTAGCAAAAAACCCCCATATAAAATATGCTCAATGCTTAGTTCATCATATCCAGGACTTTTCCCTCTTTTCATTTGGTCCACAACTTTTGTTATTTCGTCAGTTGTAAATTGTATTTTAACCTTATCTAAGTTGGGTAATGCATTGACATAATTGTTACCTTTTAACATCGGATCCGCTTGTAGCGGTTGAATTTTAAACCGTTCCGCGAACATATTGGCTATCTGTACGTGGCACTGTAAGCCATCCACTGATACTGGTTTGCTTGGTTTATGATTAAATGCCTTAGTTTGTTTCCAAAACTTTACAAAAAATTTCTGTTTACGGTGCATGGCTAGAATATCTAATTTAACGACTTCTTCATTCCTTTGACACCAACGTAAAATAGACTATGAGGAGTAATAATTAATTGTAACTAGGAAACAAGGTGGTAAAATAAATGGCTATTTTATTTTATACTATTTTTTATTTAATCAACCTAACTCTGTTCGGCTAGAATATCTAAAATCCCTTTTCGTGGGGTTCTACTTTATAAACAAGTTTCTAGGTACACTGCGTTGATATGTTTGTTACGTCAGTTAGTCAGTCAGTTTTTCCTTAATACATAAAATTAAAGCGAACAAACTGGCAGGAATAAACGGGTCATAAGGATAGATTAATGTAATTAGTTTTAAGGCTCACTGGTGATCAAATTAAAAAATCTTTCTTTCTTGCAGGAAAATTTGGGATAAAATAAATATTTTTAATATGTCTAGGGCATTAAAACAACTAGAAAGACCTTGTTTTGTCTAGGGAAAAGGAATTAAATAGGTGACATAACATTTTCATAGAAACAAGTGTAAATTAAAAATTTATAACACCCCCGACAAATGAAGGTTACAGTAACTAGAAAAGAGCTGATAACTTTCAAACAGCTGAACCGATTTTCTTATATTATAGCTAAGAACACTCTCGATCAAGCCACCTTTCAAATAAAGCAAACTAAATTAAAATCGGTTCATTACTTTAGGAGCTACGATGCCACAGACAGATACACAGATACACACGTCAAACTTATAACACCCCTCTTTTTGGGTCGGGGGTTAAAAAATATCGGTAGACTAGCCATTGAAGTGAAATCATTCATTTTTAACGGCTTTAATTTTTAGTGGCCCCACTGTACTAAAATATGCTATGCCCAGTTAAAACCCTACTGTTTACTAAGCTATTACACTGATCGCGAGCAATTTGCTCTTATCCATTGAGGAGTTCTGTTCTTCATCTCCGAAGATATTCATCAGATCTTCATCAAATTTATATGGGACCACCTGCATAATATACCCTTTCAAACAAAAAAAAAAATCCAAATCGGTCCAGGGGTCTTTGAGTAATCGGGGAACATACATAAAAAAAAAAGATTCCGACGAATTGACAACCTCCTCCTTTTTTGGAAGTCGGTTAAAAAGTTTAGTAAATAGAATGTAATAAAATAAACCCATACACCTACTCAAAACGGATATTACGTTGAACGTAGGTGTATGATGTCATCTTTATTTTTGGCACAATGTACAAAGTGGTTGAGGTGCATTTAGGACTGTGCACACTACGTCCACTACGACATAATGCTGCTTGCTTACATTTTTGCCCTTTGAGTATATATATTAGTATATATTATATTATATTTATATAATATATAGAATAGAATAGATTTTTATTCAAGTAGACTTTTACAAGTGCTTTTGAATCATCAAATTTAATTTACCACTGGTGCTGGAGAAAAACCAGCAAGAAACTCGGCGGTTGCTCTTTTCAACTGTTCAATTTACAATAATATGCCATATTTAACAAGCAATTGCAGCCCCCATCGCCAAATATTATAGGAATGTTTATAGGCAAACCAAATGCGATAGACAGGTTTACAATGTAAATTACCTAAAATAGCTCCAATTATACATATTATTATGTATATTATAACCAACTAAAATTACTTGAAAAAAAAAATGTAGCTGCTTTTCTAAACTCGCTTAGTGAGTACCTGATCAAGTCCACTAGTTGAGCGACTGTGTTGAGCGTGCGAATCGCGCGTGTGAGTGGCGCCCACTGCTGCAAGCGAATGCGAGTGCGTGGTTGCGCCATTATAAAACTACTAGCTGATGCCCGCGACTTCGTTCGCGTGGATGTAGGTTTTTTAACATTCCCGTGGGAACTCTTTGATTTTCCGGGATAAAAAGTAGCCTATGTGCTAATCCAGGGTATAATCTATCTCCATTCTAAATTTCAGCCCTATTTGCCCAGTAGTTTTTGCGTGAAGGAGTAACAAACACACACACACACATACACATACAAACTTTCTCCTTTATAATATTAGTGTGATAGGACTGTGAAATCAGTGTGCACAAGACGTAAACAGGTAGACTGCCAACGCAAATTCCTTCGCAAGTGAATCATAATCGAGTTTGATTTTACCTGCAAAATAAATTTTAACCAGGATGTTAACAACAAATATCTTGGTGCCTCGATTTTGGTCGAGTAGAACTTTGAAAATCCTTTCAAAATACGTTTTAAGGGAAAACTTAAACTAAATCTTAAGTTTACC
The DNA here is from genome assembly GCF_905333055.1 of Maniola jurtina. NCBI lineage: Eukaryota > Metazoa > Arthropoda > Insecta > Lepidoptera > Nymphalidae > Maniola > Maniola jurtina. The sequence continues at coordinate 4,124,198 of NC_060053.1, forward strand.
TAGCGGGTTGACCTCTTTCTAATGTTATATCACACAGACACAACAAAATTAGTGAGAACCACATGAAAATCCCTTTAGTTTCTGTAATACAATAACACCGATTAAATCTCAAAACTATTGATTCAAAATCGATTAAGAATTAATCGATGTATCGATGACAATAAGCGTTTGTCGCTTATCAGTTAATCTCCAATGGGTTGTAACTTGTAAGATAATATTGATCGAAAGAGGTAAATGGGTAGATATTTCTTCGGATAACCGATTACGATCAAGGGGTTATAAAGTACTTAACTAAAGGTTTAAAGGTTAACTGGTATTTGAGAGAAGTTTCCCTAGCGCACTCCCCAGCTTGCTCCATAAAATCGTTTGAGTATGCGTTTTACTCAAACGCAATGAAACCAATGAAATTTTTTAACAAACAAATAAATACATTTTCTTTCTTTCTTTCTAACACTTTCCGATTTCCAAGGATGTACACAATTTCTGTAAAAATGTTGTAATATTACAGTTAAATAGGCTTTTAAAGATTTGTATATAACGTATATAAATACTTGAACTGTTAGAGCACAGAGTGAAGTGATAATTAAGTACCTTAATTATTATTAATAAGTATCACTTGTTTCAATAACGGTGAAGGAAAATATGGTGGAGGAACCTACCTGTCTGAGAGTTCTCCATATTGTTTTCAAAGGTTTATATGTAACTAGATGATGCCCGCGACTTCGTCCGCGTGGATTGATTTTTTTAATCCCGTGGGAACTCTTTGATCTTCCGGGATAAAAAGTAGCCTATGTCCTTCCATAGGATGTCAGCTAACTCTGTACCAAATATGATTAAAATCGGTTAAACTGTTGGACCGTGAAAAGTTTGCAGACAGACAAACAGACAGACATTTATAATATTAGGTATGGATCAATCTGTCAATTTGCGTATGACTTAAAATAATGAAGTATAGCCTAAGCACTTGTCATTCTGAGCGGAAATTCAATAATATGTGATATGAGCTTTACCTACATATATGAAGTTTTACAATACCTTTGGATATAGCATAAATAAGTACCTAGTATATTAAAGTATAGAATGGATAATATCCTCAACTACTTAAACTCCACAAGTTAGGGCCCCACTTTCACATCTGAGGAAAACTTTCAAAGGATAATACCTATATATACGTAGTTACCTCAATAAAGCGGTTTCACTTTCCAACATTTGTTCCTATTAGATTAAGATGGTTAACAAGTTTAGTTTTAGTTTAGTTGCCAACTTCTCTCCTTTACGGTTTTTGAGCGTAAATTAATTTACTGAGACTTAGTAAATTAGATTTTGAAGCAAGAACCGTGGTGACTCAGTGGTTAATACTCCATTGCATAACACCTCCAGGTTAGTCCTTTTTAGGATTCCGTACCTCAAAAGGAAAAACAGAACCCTTACAGGATCACTTCGTTGTCTGTCTGTCTGTCCGTCCGTCCGTCCGTCGCGTCTGTCAAGAAAACCTATAGGGTACTTCCCGTTGACCTAGAATCATGAAATTTGGCAAGTAGGTAGGTTTTATAGCACAAGTAAAGGAATAAATCCGAAAACCGTGAATTTGTGGTTACATCATTAAAAAAAATTAAAATGTGTTTCAATTTTCAAAGTGAGATAACTGTACCAAGTGGGGTATCATATGAAAGGGCACATATGTACATTCTAAAACATATTTTTATGCATATTGGTTTTTGATTTATTGTGCCAAATGTCGGAAAAAATACCCAGTTGGCTTGGTTTTTTTAGTATTTACCACCAGATGAGATTGCAGTCAAAGGCATACCTTAACTAGGTATGAAATAAAAATCTGAATCCGGCGGGTGAAACCGAGACGCTAGGCTTTATAGAAAAGTTGGTAGGTAAGGGATAAATAATTAGAAATTATTGATAAGTAGAATCTACTTTTAAAAAATGGAGCGAACAAAACAGTTTCAGTCAGAAGTATAGGTAGGTGCTCATCATTTAATAAAATACTCTAACTAAACAAGGATATTCAAGGACACTGAAATACTTAGGTACCTATATAAATAATCAGGGATTTCCTAAATGAAAAAAAAAACTGAGTTGTAAATCGAAAAGTTTATTTACCTACCGCAGTTTTACATATTGGACCAGCGCAGCGTAACCAAACCAAACATATTTTTATAAGTGAAATAAAATGTTGCTTTTTTTTTTCTCCAAAAAGTAAACGTAACGTAAAACTGTCACCATTTTAAGTCGCAGCTAAATTTAGTCGCCATTCAAAGCGAGTGCGAGCGAAATATTCTCTCAACCGACACTCAGCCTCCATTTCCAGACTCCGCGAGGGCTAAATCTACGCTTAAACCTTTTCTGCCAACTTGACCCACTTTTTGACAGCAGCCCAATACATAGGTGAAAGCGATTTTTCAGATTTTTTTATATACGACGGCGTTTACGCTGAAATGTCTTAAACTTGAATGGTGAGTTGCCGTTCAAAGCGAGTGCGAGCTGAAATATTCTCTCAACCGACACTCAGCCTCCATTTCCAGACTCCGCGAAGGCTAAATCTACGCTTAAACCTTTTCTGCCAACTTGACCCACTTTTTGACAGCAGCCCAATACATAGGTGAAAGCGATTTTTCTGGTTTTTTATCTATGACGGCGTTTACGCCGAAATGTCTTATGATTGAACGGTTAGTCGCCATTCAAAGCGAGTGCAAGTTGAAATATTCTCTCAACTGACACTTAGTCTTCATTTACGGACTCCAGGAGGGCTAAATCTACGCTTAAACCTTTTGCGCCAAATTTACCTACTTTTTGTCAATGGCTTACGCCTGTGGCGAAGGCGGTTTTTCTGATTTTTTATTTATGACCGCGTTTACGTTAAAATATCGTCAGAAGTATGTATTCCATTAGTTACGGGAAGTGGAACGGCTGGTATGTCAAACAAACAACAATCATAGTGAAGAAGATGCAAGATTTACAAGCCTATACTACTTCCCTGATCAATACAAAAATGGAAACGTTCTAAAATTCTAAATTGGTTAGTGATAACATAACCAGTAGGAGCCCCACTTGATCACGCTCATTTTCACCATAACTTTTTTAATTCTTATGTCAAAGTAAATAATAATCTGAGTTTAGGCTGATAAAGCTATCTATGGGCTTTGGGCATAGAGCCTATGATTTGGTGTATGGTGACTTGATGATACCACGTTTAAATAAATTCCTATATACTAGCTTCACTGTATTTAACCAACACGCGCACAAAAAAAACGCTCACGCTTGTGCCTTGGTCGCGTAAAGTGGCCACTTCCAAAAGTTTTCTAACGGTGACTCTATATAACTTTGCTTTTAGTTTGGATTTATCGGTAGGCCTTATTGCATGTAAATAGGATTATTACATAAAATTGCCAGTACCTAGGGTGCCGTTAAAGTAAGAATCAGATTTCGTAGTTCTACTTTCGACTTTGCAATTTTAGACATCCCAAGTCATAAAAGGAATTTCCTACAATATATATAACAATATGTAGGTAGGACTTAAACCCAAACAAGTGTAAATTAAAAATTTATAACACCCCCGACAAGTGAACGTTACAGTAACTAGAAAAGAGCTGATAACTTTCAAACGGCTGAACCGATTTTCTTGGATAGCTAAGAACACTCTCCATCAAGCCACCTTTCAAACAAAAAAAAACTAAATTAAAATCCGTTCATTAGTTTAGGAGCTACGATGCCACAGACAGATACACAAATACACAGAGACACAGATACACAGATACACACGTCAAACACCCCTCTTTTTGGGTCACGGGTTAGAAAGGAAACCAAAGAAAAAGACCTATGGGAAAGAATCAGCACTAATCTAAGTCTTTGGAAATCCTAATGGATGCCCAATGAGGATCCTTTTAGTTTTATTTTAGTAGTCGCGACGCGATCAGGCGAGAATCAATATTTATTGCAGAGTATGGCTTGTCATACAGTACTTTATAAAGCTGCATCCATAATGATTACAAATTGTTTCATTTAAAATTGGCTCTTCTATTATAATACTCACGTTCATAATTTTTTTTTTTAATAGAATATTAGTGCTAATGCTAGGAGTGGGTACTACAATAGTGCAATAGGTGGGGTTTGAACCGCCGATCTTTCAAAATTCAGTCCGTGCCTCAACCGTTGAGCTATCGAGGCTCTGAATATTTTACTTACTTTCTGCCTGGAAAGTTACAATTGCTTACAAATCTGCATCGCTTTCATGCATCGTAGCGATGCCACCCTTTTTATTTGACCAAGTCTTTAATTTTTGAGTGTATCTAGCCATTTGTGATTCAAAGTAACCTGGCTCCTCAAGTAAGATCCTCTCAGAAGGAGAAAGGATTAAGCAAAACCACGCTGCTGGTCCAGTACGGATTAGCAGACCACACACCTTAGAGAACATTATGGGAATCTCTCAGGCTTGCAGGTTCCTCACGATTTTTTCCTTCACCGTTAAAGCAAGTGGTGTTTAATCGCTTAAAATACACATAACTCTGAAAACTTAGAGGTGCGTGCCCGGGATCGAACCCCTGACCTTTTGTATACGTCTTTATCACTAAGCAATCGCAGCTCTTACGTATTACAAATTGTATCGTGTTCAGTGCGTTGTTCTGCCGTGCCGCTTTGGACTTGTCCAGGCCTTTAAGCCAATTTAGTTTATACCAACCATTCCTTGTGATACAAAGTTTCATAACTTGCACTGTGAATGCGCCCTTAGGCTTAGCCCGGCTTCACGGCAAAGATAACTCCAGACAAGCGTCCAGGCTCTCAAGGCTTTGGCCGGCTCTGAGAGATTGCATTTCAGAGTTGGTTTATTGTGTTACAGTATTATTTTACAAGTGCACAAATAATATTTTTGTCTCAGATACAAGAGTTTAGGTAGTTTATATTTGAATTTGCTGCCTTGCCACGGTTTGGCACGGGTTACCTAATTCGTGAATCTTGATAAAAATTAATGTTTGCCTGTCTGTCAATTTCAATCTTATTAATAGTCGTTGGTTAAACCCTAAAAAGGAACATCAAAACATTCCAAAATGTTTTTCACACTAAAACTCTAAACAACAATGGGTTATAGATAAATGGATCATACTTGAACATCTTTGGGGACGAGAAACCCGATGTAATGTCATAGAATCTCACAAGGTTTTGAAACACTGACAATATTGAGAGCACCCTTGGGTTTCGGCCTGTCATGGTATTCCTGTTAAGGATATTTTATTCAGGACCTGTTTCAAAACTTCCGGATAAACTTTATCTAACGAATAAAGACGTTATAAGAGTTATTGTATTGGGAACCTGTCAAAATGTCCACATCGAGAAGACACAATTGCGCACATGTATCTGTATCCTTGTATTATCTTATATTTTATTTTTTTTCAATTGTAGTCAGTTTTGTGGACTGAATAAAAAAAAAAAAAAAAAAAAAAAAAAAATGACTAATTTATACGTTAGATAAAGTTTACCTGGCAGTTGTGCAACAGACTCTCAAACATCGTTTTGAAGTGGAAACTTTAGGCGGTATGGGATTTTGGGATGACTAAATACTTAGAGAACGCAAGCATTTCAAGACGAAAAAAAATGTCAAATAAAAACTGTCTTCAATAACCACATACACTAAAAAGTAAAAAATAAATAAATGGTTATTGAAGTCTGTTTTTTATTTTATTTTTGAAAAAAAATATTTTCCCATTTTTGGTTGCCCCACTATAGTAAAATATGCTATACCTTGTTAAAAACCTACTGTTTACTAAGCTATTACACCGATCGCGAGCAATTTACTCTTATCCATTGAGGAGTTCTGTTGTCTATCTCCAAAGATATTCATCAAATCTTCACCAAACTAAAATAAAACTACCTCGAAAGAATGACCTACCAAACAAAAAAAATATCAAATCGGTTCACATTTGGCGGAGTATTTGCGTAACAAACATAGAAAGAATAGGTTGCCTGGTAGAGATTGCTCCAAGCAATAAGGCCGCCTTTGCACTCAATTGTTTTTTTCTGTTTTCTTCTTTCTGTGTCCTGTTCCTTTACATGTATTTTTGTGTGAAATAAAGTCTTCTATCTATCTATAAAGAAAATGCAGGAAAATAATCAGATAGTGTCGAATACACATACATTTAAGAGAAAACCAACCAAGGGTAGTTACATAAGGGTATTGACATGTGAGGACGAATGTAGTAACATTTGTCACAACGACTCTTACCTACAAGTTACTACGCGTTCGCAGAAATGTGCCAACATATTTTTGTATGTACCCTCTGAACGTGTTCTTGTGACTTTCACTTTCAGCTTTGAGTATATTGGTTTTCTATTGATTAAGTACTAGTTGTTACCACGGTTATTGCCATATTTTATACTTCCCGTGACGTATTTTACCCTTTATCCCTTCGCGTGGATATAGGTTTTAAAAAATCCCATAAGAATGCTTTGATTTTTCGGGATAAAAGGTATCCTATTTGTCAATCCAGTGTATAATCTATCTACATTCTAAATTTCAGACAAATCCGTCTGGTAGTTTTTGCGTGAAAGAGTAACAAACATACACACATACACCCAAACTTTCGCCTTTATAATATTAGTATTATGACTAGCTGATTCACCCCAGCTTTTGCTCGAGCGGAATTTTTGAAAATTTTTAAGGAAACCAAACTTCCAAAAATCCTGAAACACATATTTCTTTATTTTTAGCCGAAAGCCCAAATCCCAATTTTCATAGATATGAATAACTTCAAAATTGATGAACTTTCATGTTATTTTTCATCCCCTATTTAACTTCCTCAGTGGTAGAATTTCCAAAAATCCTTTCTGTTCTATCAAAGTTTTTAACTCTAGTGGTTTAGGCTGTGCGTTGATAGATAAATCAGTCAGTCAGATTAACTATTTTTATATAGATGCGATTATAAGTTCGCACTTGGGCTATAACAGCTCTTTTAAACTCTCGTATCTCTCCGTCACATACAATCGTAGGTAGCCCCAATTTCATTTGAATATTAAGCAACCAAAAAGCCCATCAAATTTTGCAGACATATTCTAGAAACTAATGTCTGTGCCTGTGGTGTTTTAGATTTTTCTTAAAATATGTAGTTTTAAAATTACAGAGGCGCAAAGATTTGTATGTGAATTTTTAAGACCGCGTAACTTTGAAACCGAATATTTTAATGGAAATCTGGAAAACTACAGGCATAGATATTAGTTTCAGGAACGTTTCTACAAAATTCCATTGAGTATGATTGATTAGTATTCCAATGAGAGACGAACTACGTTTGTATGGAGCGAGTGACGGAGAGAGGACCTATGCAACAATTAAAATAAAAATTATAAAAAGTTAACCCGGAAATGGAATCCCTAAGTATTTCAATTACATTTACATTTTAATCCCAGATGTCAACAAAAGGGGGCACTAAAAATGTGTATAATTAGAATGTAAAACCCGGGGGCCTTGGCGACCGTGACACGGCTTGATAGATCGATATTTGTCGTGCCCTTCGACCGACAAGGGTTAGAATTGTGAAATATACAAGAGAATAATGCATTTGGAAACGCTACGTTTATTTTCTTTAAACGAGTGTAAAGACATCTTATAAGCACGCGTGCTCCAATCCAGACCTCATCATTGCTTTTTATTGGACATCATAGTCGCTAAGCATAAGCCTTACTTAGGCCTCATTCATACGAAGCTTTTTAATGTCCGTTACAAAAGCGTTCAAATAGAACAAATGCATTCCCAAGTATCTGTTCACACGACAACGCTTTTTAACGCCGCTAACGCCGGGTTTTAACGCAATGCTTTTATAACGCTCGTGTGAATTAGGGCTTTCTGTAAAAAATTGGAAAGCTAATAACTGTCAATGTTTTTGAACATCTTTCATTTTTGAATTCGTTTAGTACGATAAAATCAACAGAAATTATAGAATGTTTCGACAAGTTGACAACCCCCGACCCAAAAAGAGGGGTGTTATAAGTTTGACGTGTGTATCTGTGTATTTGTCTTGGGCATTGTAGCTCTTAAACTAATGAACCGATTTTAATTTAGTTTTTTTGTTTGAAAGGTGAATTGATTTAAAATTTTGTCAACGGCCGGACGTGCATTTAAGAGCCCCGTATGTTTCCATTTTAAATGCAAATGAAAGGTCAAATATATAAGCTTGTAATATCAAACAATTGTTTCCTTGAGAACTTAAGATGCGCCAACGTTAACTCTAATTGTATATTGGGGGACGGAATTAATGAATTTGTATTGTGTATACTGGAGAAATGATTATTACTATTACCAAATTAAAGACTGAGCTATAGGTACCACAGAATTCTGAATAAGTAATGGCCGATTCACACCAATTGCGTATGTAGCATGTACACGTGACACGTGCATAGTGACGCGCGTATACCCATTGACGTAACTACGCGCATTATGCCAATGTAAACGTTCACGCCACGCAAGCGGTATACCATGTTTCATACAGTTCCATACATTACAACACTATGGCACGCGCTACGTCTACGCTTACGCAGCCTGTGTGAACGAGCTTTAAATTGGGATCCACTTTTCTAATTTAACCCGACAGGTGACGCACTCAGCTGTCAAACGCCGCAGTTAAAAAAAAATGTTGTTATGTAAACGTACTCTAACTAATTCTCAGGCATGCAAATTTCCTCACAATGTTTTCCTTCAGCGAAAAGCAAGTGATATTAAATTGCTTGCAAATGATAAAAATAAATCCAAAAGTTAGAGGTACGTACGCGGGATAGAACCCCCGACCTCCTGAATAGGACATTTTAAGAAATTAGCTCCAGTATCGACTATAACTCACAAATTAGTCGATACTCGAGCTAATTTCCTAAACTGGACCCTTTCAAGTAAAAATTATTATATAAACCTGTGAGGATGATACTGCCATTGGCGCAATTAAAGTGCCATAAGCCTACTTTGTCGTATTAGTTTACAAATTGCGAAAAACCAAATTAAATTTGAATTTCGCGGGCAGAGCCGTCTCATGCCCCTTAACTGTAGCATGCTAGCGTAAGATAGTCAATGGTTAAAAGAATCTATGCTCGAATCACTCTCTCTTGTCTCTAGAGTCAGGAGTACAAAAAATGTCTACATTTAACTTATAGAAAGATGCTTGTAAAGTGAGTAAAATATAATGCAATCTGGTGAATTATAGCTCTTTTATTTGTTTAAACAGTTACACAATGATTAATCTTAAGTGAATAATCGATATATTGACTACATATTAGGTTATCACGTCTCTCTTCTGTCTATCTTCAGTATATAATAAAAATTTGATGATAATAAAAGTAAAAAAAAGAATACCCGGCTGAGTTTGTTGTGGGCTCTTCTCAGATTTGGGCGCGTTTGGAACCCTCGTAGCTTTAGTTTTAAGTTACGTTATTAATTATCACCTCTATATCGTACAAATTTAACAATTTCGACCATCAAAAGGAGTACCTACATTGAATAAATGACTTTGACTTTGACTTTGACTATAGTTGAACATATTTATTGAAATTCGATTAAAAGATCTCTAATTGTGTTCGCATAGAGTAGGTAAAGTAAGCTCTCTAACCAAAGCTTTAAATAATTGAAAACAGAGAAAGTGAAACGGGAATCCGATACAACCTATTTGTAAAGTAATTAAAACTTGCTCATTAGGCTAAGGAATGCTCCAACTTATTTGTTTTCGATCTACCCCCCAACTGTACCCCAAGTACAAGTTTGGATGGCGCGAAAATTTCAATCGTTTTTAATAAAGCTGGCTTATGCCCGCGACTTCGTTCACGTGGACTACACAAATTTCTAACCCATCTTAGAGAGTAACCCTTAGGGGTTGAATTTTGGAAAATCCTGTCTTAGGGCCGGCGTATACATGGAGGAGCGCAGCGCAGAGCATTTTTCACAGTCAAAATATTATCAACATAGTCCTCATTGAAATATTATCTAAAATCAATTGAGCATCCGTGCGGATACTCGCGCATCCGCGCGCAGTCCCGCGCGTGCTCGCGCATTCTCTGGTACAAATTCGCGTAATACACATTACGCGATTAGAAAACTTCGCGGGCATGCTCTGCGCTGCGCTCCGCCATAATATGTGTGCCGGCCCTTAGCGAATATCTACGTCATAATAGCTATCTGCATGCCAAATTTCAGCCCGAACCGTCCGGTAGTTTGAGATATACATTGATAGATCAATCAGTCAGCTCTTCCTTTTACAGTATATTTAGAAGATTTTAGTCCTCGACTTCGAATTTCGTTTTCGAAAACAGTAAAAACTTATACTAGAAGTTCTGTTTCAAGTTAAATTACTTTCAAGGTAAATATTAAGTTTGTTTATTTCTTGTTTCGTTAAAGTTAATAGCTGTTTTAATAGCGTCGCCCGAATTCTGGATGATATTTAATTATAATATTAATTAACTTTATTAATGTATTTTGTGTTCTGTTATCTTTTTAATCGTGCTAAACACTTGTATATTTTTGTTTTTCTAAAGGTCCTCTTAATTTTTCTCTCATTTATTTAATTTTCACTTTTTATCCTATTTTTAAAAAAATGTTCACAAAACTAAAATAGCAGAAATAACAAAAAAATAAATAACAGAAAAACAAACAATAAAATAACAAAAACAACAGAAAGGATAACAGAAACAGAAAAAAATAACAGAAAGAACAAAAAATAAGATAACAGAAAAAAAGAAAAGTAAAATAACAGAAACACCAGAAAACTAAAGTAACGGAAGAAAAAAAAAGTCTCTTAATATTATTATGATATTTAATTTTTAAGTACTTTCAGTCCTCTTCGTGTTGTGCTCAGTTTCCTAATTTCACCCATACCTTACTAATCTAAATTGTCGTATCCAAGCGTAGCGAGGGTGTTGCATCTAGAATCCTGAGTGAAGCGCGGGGTTTAGGGGCGCCCAAGACTAAGACTGCTTTATCCCCAAGTTGCATAATCTACTATTTCACACCACTCACTCGACAATGCTTTATTACTGACCTGTTATCTAAAGATAAAGTACGGCTTATCATTCCTATAACTTAGCCGGGTTGTAATGTTGTACTGTAATCCATTATAGCTTAATCCATTCCATATCCATTACTAACCGATGCCCGCGACTTCGCCCGCGTGGATTTAGGGTTTTCGAAATCCCGTGGGAACTCTTTGATTTTCCGGGATAAAAAGTTGCCTATGTGCTAATCCAGGATATTATCTATCTCCATTCCAAATTTCAGCCAAATCCGTCCAGTAGTTTTTGCGTGAAGGAGTAACAAACATACACACACACACACATACATACTTTCACCTTTATAATATTAGTGTGATTGAATCAAATTATGATGCAGTTTTCATCAGACGCATTTTATCTCCTCAGAAATAGTTTTAGGATATTTTATACGATCATGAGGCCAAGAGCAGTGGATAGTTTTCAAATTACTTGTTATTTAAGAAAAATAGGACACTCCGTAGTTCAGAATGCACATTAATTAGCTGTTGTTTTTTTTCGCACTATTCACTGAAAAATTTTGTTCTGTATCTTTATGACTATTCAATTCAATAACAATTAGGTCACTAAGAACCAGTGCAGACTAAAGACAGTCGCTATTTTATATCGCCATTAAAGAAGTCTTAAACACGAAGTCTAGTGACAACGTAGGTTTCAAAAATCCTATCTGTTTCACGCTGCTTCGCTGCCTTCTCCATATCGTGCAATAGAGAGAGTTGCAAGTCCAGTAGGCATTTGCCTACATTTTATTCTTGACGTTTCGGGTAACAACGTTTGACGACGTTTACGTTTGACATAGACCTTCCCAAGAACGCGCCACTATACACGATCCTCCGCCTTCCTCATCGGACCACTTCCTGCTACCTTCTTAATGCCGTCAGTCCAGCGGGTTCAAAGTTCATCCCACACTGAGCTTGCTGACATGCAGTCTCTACTCCAGAATACGTCTGTCCCAGCGGCCATCAGTTCTACGGCAAACATGGTCTGCCCACTGCCACTTCAGCTGGCTAATTTGTTGAGCTATATCGGTCACTCTGGTTCTCCTACGGATTTCCTCATTACGGATTTTCGCCCCAGCTCGTTTCATAGCACGTTGAGTGACTTTAAACTTGTGGACAAGGCCAACGGTCAGCGTCCACGTTTCAGTGCCATACATCATCACAGGTAGGACACACTGATTAAAGATGATCTTTTTTTTATAATGTACCTATGTTTCGTTGGCAACCGTTAGAAATGGTTATCGGAGACTTTGTATAGCTTAACATGGCATTTTATTAACCTCATTCTTTCTGATTATCATGAAACAGGTTCTTTTTTTGTACTGTGATCATATTTTCTACGCTAAAGCCTTAGTTTTTTTATCTTATTCTGGTCCTTAGACTTTGTGGTTTTAAGACAGCTAAGACAAACATCACAGACTGTTTTGTCTTGCCTCAAGTTTGCGTAGCCTTCAGATAATTGACTGTAGCTTACAACTGCTTGGAATACAGCAAAAACCAGTAATTAATCCCTCGACGCCGACTGCGGATCGTTGTTCGCGACAGTATTCAAATAAAAAAAACACATCCCGCCCCCGACTTCGCTGGGACTTCAGTTGGCCAAGTTTTTTAGGAGCCGCCGTAAAAACTTTGTAAGGAAGTGAATTTTAACATTGTTACATAAAAAACTTTGCTAATTAACAATTTAATTTTATGGTCCCTGATTTTGTTAGTAGGTAAGCACTTGGGCTTAAAAGTGTTACGTATGTAAGGCTGGTCGCACATTGGGGTGCTAGAAAGTAAAAAAAAAGAACTCTGACGTTAGATAATGTGCGGTGGGTGGTTTTTCAGTCTATTTGGTGGTTATAGCTCTAAGTGATCGAATAGTAAGCTCGCACTGAAATCCCAATGCGGAAGAGAATAGAATATATTTTTTTCTATTTTATAAAGTGTATTCAAGTCGTCAATCAACTGTGCCACTGGTTCCGCCCATCCTATAAAGACGAGCCAGTAAGAAACTCGGCAGTTGCTCTTTTCAAAAATTAATGTTGGTTTGCCATCTATAGGTGTGCAGACTTTATAGAAGCTCTACCATTCATCGGATAAAATTAATAATAATCAAATTTCAAAAATATCTGTAATCTGTCGAAATGGTACTTAGAAAATTAAATTATCTAAGGAACTACATATATCTCAGAAACGTTATTTTGTCATCGATGAATTTTGTGAAAAATTCTGTGATATTTTTGAAACTACTTCCAACATGGAGAAGGTTCTCAATTCAGGGTTTTTGACAATTGACAATTAACAACGTCGCTAAGTAATTTATCGACAGATTATGGATTTATAGACTGATTTTTATTATTAATTTCAGTCGTAAGTCTAGGTGTGAAAGACGATGCTTTATATTCTCCAATGCAAGCAATCAAGATAAAACTCCATTCAGCCTTTGCACAAGTGTGTCAAAAAACCGGCCAACTGCGAATCAGACTCGCGCACCGAAGGTTCCGTATCCGTACTCGGGTATTTTTACCAACATTTTACACGATAAATCAAAATCTATTATGCATAAAAATAAATAAAAATCTGTTTTAGAATGTACAGGTAAAGCCCTTTCATATGGTACCCCACTTGATATAGTTATCTTACTTTGAAAATTTAAACACATTTTAATTTTTTTTTTAATGATGTAACCACAAATTCTTGGTTTTCAGATTTATTCCTTTACTTGTGTACCTGAATTACCTACATGCCTTTCATGATTCTAGGTCAACGGGAAGTACCCTAAAGGTTTTCTTGACCGACACGAGGGACGGACGGACGGACAGACAGACAGACAACAAAATAATCCTATCAGGGTTCCGTTTTTCTTTTTGAGGTACGAAACCCTAAAGAGCGTGACACTGAATCATGAGGCGTGCGAGAAACTATGTCACTTGTCCAATAAATCATGTTCTATTAGATCTATGTCGCTGACCCGTGTCACAACTGCGGAGTCAATATGTGACTTTTATCTCTCTCGCGGCAATCTGCCACAAATCTTTGCACTCACTAAATTGAGAACCTTTCTAGCGCAGTGGTGAGGTCTGTGGTCTTATAAATGGGAGGTCCCGAGTTTGATTCCTGGCTGAGGCCATTTGGAAAATCCATACTAATATTATAAATGCGAAAGTGTGTCTGTCAGTCTGTCTGTCTGCTACCTTTTCTCGGCCCAACAGTTTAACCGATTCTGACGAAAGGTACAGGGTTAGCTTATATCTCGGGGACGGACATAGGCTAGACTTTTTATCCCGGAAAATCAAAGAGTTCCCACTGGATTCCCAAAACCCCATCCGCTTGACCAATTTGTTACCGAGGTAGCTTGCGTCCCTGTAATTGACATAGGCATTTTATCCCGGAAAATCAAACAGTTCCCACGGGCTCTTTAAAAACCTAAATCCACGCGGACGAAGTCGCGGGCATACTCTAGTAATTCCTAAATCGGCTGTAGTCTGGTGGGAGACGCCTCGTAACTAGTTTACTTTTTTGGATGTGGCTCAATTGCGATAGTGCATAATTGCACAGGTTAAGCAACGTTTACTCAAAGCGGTGATTGGAAGGGTGACTAATTTTGGAAGTCTAAATTTTGAATTTTTGGGCTATCAGTCCTAGTTATTATCACTCTAATAAAATAGTTGAACCTAACAATCGTTTATGAAAGGTTTGCGAAAGTGTTTCACAAAAGCCAACCGCAACAATTTAATATGTGCATTTTAAGTAAGTAAATAAGAAACAAATGATACGACGAAGTAGAGGAAAAAGGAAAGGAAAGAAAGAAAAATAGCACCTATTTCTTGTCATACAACCCGTCAGGAATCAGTTTTCCATTAGCTCAGTTGGAGTACAAAGCGATTTGCCACATAAGCTCGGGGAAGGATGAGAGACAAAAATCACTCGTTGACTGACCCCTACTGACGAGGGTTAGGGAAGAAATCTAATTGAACATGATTTATTGAACAAATGACGCACTGTTTTGACGACCTTTTATACGGCAATTGCTTATTTTTTCCTAATCCTAAAATTCAGCTCACACAGTATTTGGACCCCAAGTTTTTGCAGGCAAAAAGTTGTGATAGGTTAGAACGTCCAGCTCTTAACAGGGCTCTCTCCGTCACTTACTCCATACAATCGTAGTCCCAATTTTATTTGAATATTAAACAATCAAAGTCCATGAAATTTTGCAGACATATTCTAGAAACTAATATCTGTGCCTGTGGTGTTTTAGATTTTTTTTTTAAGATGTAGTTTTAAATTTACAGGGGCTCAAAGATTTGTATGTGAATTTTTAAGACCGGGTAACTTTGAGACCGAATATTTTAACGGAAATCTGGAAAACCACAGGCATAAATATTAGTTCCCGAAACGTTTCTATAAAATTCCATTGAGTATGATTGGTTAGTATTCCAATGAGAGACGAACTAAGTTTGTATGGAGCGAGTGACGGAGAGACCCCTCTTAATCAGAAGTCAGGGGTTCGATCCCGGGCACGCACCTATAACCGCCCGTCCACACACTGCTCTACTCGCGCAACTAATCGCGACGCCCGCGCCGCTGCACTAGCTCACTAGCCTTTGCAACGCGATGGATGTCGAAACTGTGGCAGCGTGCGCGCTATTACATACTTACCGACGAAATAGGGAGCCATGGGCGTGAACGAGGATCTCGCGAGTAACGCGGCCACACTACGTCTCTGCCTCCGTTCCTCGATCCTTCCCATACCACACGGGAATAGTGTGGACGGGGGGTAACTTTTCAGTTATGAGCGTTTTAAGTAATTAAATATCACTTTCTTTAACGGTGAAGGAAACGCACAACAGACGGAAACGTTTAAGTGTGGAAACCAGCCCAGAGAGAAGAAAGAAAGAACGGTGAAGGAAAACATCGTGAGGAAACCTGCATGCCTGAGAGTTCCCCATGTTCTCAAAGGTGTGTGAAGTCTGCCAATCCGCATTGGCCAGCGTGGTAGTCTATGGCCTAAACCCTTCTCACTCTAAGAAGAGACCCGTTCTCAATAGTGGGCCGGCAATGGGTTGATTATGATTGATATTGAACAAATGACGCACTTTCTTGACGAGCTTTACGTGCCAACTTTTTGTTTTTACACGGCTAAAAAGGAATGACTGTTTTCAGGGTTCATGCAGATACGAGTACGTACCGTGTATGTTTATTTATTCTATCATAACTTCTAAATGGATTAACAGATTTGGATTTATTATACTTACCTATAAAGTGCTATGTGTGGTCCACCCTCTTGTATGGTTGTGAAACTTGGGTTCTCAAAAAGGAAGCAACTAACCGCCTACAAGCTTTCGAAATGTGGATCTACAGGAAAATGCTCAAGATAACCTGGAACAGTTTTACACCGAACACTAAGGTACTGGAATTGGTCCACAAAGAGAGAGAACTCATGTCCACCATCATGCGAAGGAAGCTCGCTTTCTTTGGGCATTTACAGAGAGGAGGACAATTCTCATTCCCAAGATTAGTTTTGGAAGGGAGAATTGCAGGCAAAAGAGCTCAAGGTCGCCAAAGACGTAAATGGTTGGACGATATAAGGGGGTGGACAGGGCTTAGTTACCCGAAGTTGAAAGAGGCGGCTTTTAATAGAGAAGCTTTTCGGATGATGATCGCCAAACTTCGTTTCGAAGAAGGCACGCGATGATGATGATGATGATGATGATACTTACCTAAAAATTTACTTTTTGTTAATTCGTTTTTTGACGGTGCAGTCGTGTTTTTTTAATAACGACTCCACCACCAAAATAATGAGTGCTTTTCAAAACTCATTTTTACAGCTCACACGGGGTTCAGAGTTTTTAAAATGAATTTATAAATATTTATGGTGTTAACAAAGTTCGCATTGTTCCAATGTTTTGCAGTTGCACAATTTATGTGCATACATTATCCTGCACACTGAAGTGGAATTGAGGGTAGTTCACTTTTTGCTTGTATTTTTGGTAAAGTTAGATAGGTACTTTTTAGCGCATATTGGGTTTTTCCTTTACATAAGAATGCTTAAGACCAAAAAAGGCTTACGCATCATTCCCATATTATAAACTAGGGGATGCCCGCGGCTTCGCCCGCGTGATTTCAATTTTTCTTAAATCCCATAGGAACTCTTTGATTTTTCAGGCTAAAAAGTAGCCTATGTCCTTCCCCGGGATGTATCTCAAGTCTGTACCAAACATTAAAATCGGTTCAGCGGTTGAGCCGTGAAAACTTAGCAGACAGACAGACACGCTTTCGCATTTATAATATTAGTATTATTGGTGTCACTCAGAAAAGCAGGTGCTATTTAAATATTTTATGTAGTAGTATGGATTATGAGAAAGTGTGTTTGTTGTTGTTGGTTTGTCCTTCAATCAGGCCACAACAGAGCAACGGAGGACCGTGATTGTTTGCATGGATATTGCATATAGTTAAAAACGAGAGTGATATTATAGTCTGCTTTTATCCCGAAAAATCAAAAAGATTTCTCGGGATTTTAAAAACCTTAAAACACGCGGACGAAGTAGCACGTATCAGTTAGTTAAAGATAATATTTTGGAAACACTATAAATAATTTTAAAGTTTTTCACTAATTTAACTAAAATTTTACTGCTTTTCTTTTTGGTTTATGATTTTATTACTACAGCACCTTAATTGGGGTACAATGGGTACAATTGAAAATTTCTACTGCATGAAAATATACCTATTTTGTTTCTAAAAAATGTCTTGCAATAAAATCAAATCACGTACAGTTTGGAAGAAGTATTTAACTTAAAATATATTCTGTTACAACAGTGAGCTTTGGGCCATAGCAGCTTTGATGCTAAAAGCGTCGTGTCTACTATGGCCTTTATAGATTTCATGTGAAACTAATCTTCAAGTATTTCAAACGTACGGACAGTTGGACACCCTATTTAGTAGTTCTGCTACCGGTAGATCTTGTTTAATCTCAAGGTAGGATTGTAACATCGATGCAGTCACAATTCACAAATCGCCGATGGCTGATACTAAAAGCGTCGTCTCTACTATGGCCTTTACAGATTTCATGTGAAACTAATCTTCAAGTATTATAAACGTACGGACAGTTGGACACCCTATTTAGTAGTTCTGCTACCGGAAGATCTTGTTTAATCTCACGGTGGGAAACTTCCTTTGTCTTATCACCTTGACTTTAGTTGTGGGACGGCTGCTGGAACAACCAAATTCAGTTTTGTGAAGTTAAGCCGAGTTTCTTGCTGGCTCTTCTCAGTTGAAACGGCATTCTGAACCAGTGGTAAATTAATCTGATTACTCAAATGCATTTTGAAAAGTTTATTATTTTAATAAAAACCGGCCAAGTGCGACTCAGACTCGCGCACCGAGGGTTCCGTACTCGGGTATTTTTTCGACATTTTGCACGATAAATCAAAAACTATAATGCGTAAAAATAAATAAAAATCTATTTTAGTCACCTTAAGTATCCTCGTTCAGATTTCGACGATAAATCGATACTGTGGTAAGTATACCTAAGTTTCTCTCGATGAAAAGTAAAAAAGTGGACGGATTTGGATGATATCTTTTGTCCTAAAGGTTTTATAATTCTTATCATCACTGTAAAGGACCTTATGGAAACAATCAGCGAGTTATGGCCTTAGTTTCGTCCGAGCATATACAAGAAAATTACGGCCACATTTAATAGAAGGAAAAACTATTATGAGAGCAGCACAGATGTAGTTTATGCCCCCTAAAACAAAGTTATCCCGGGCATAACTCGACATGTGGCAGTATTGACGTAGTAGCGTCAGCAAGAAAGGTTTTTTTTTTAAATAAAAGCTTTACCTAACCGTTTTTAAGGTTCCGTATCTCAAAAGGAAAAACGGAACTCTTATAGGAGCATTTTCTTGTCTGTCTGTCTGTCTGTCCGTCCGTCTGTCTGTCTGTTGTGTCTGTCAAGAAAACCTGTAGAGTACTTCCTGTTGACATGTAATCGTGAAATTGGGCAGATAGGCAGGTCTTATAGCACAAATGAAGGAAAAAAATCTGAAAACCGTGAATTTGTGGTTACATCACAAAAAATGAAAATGTGTTTGTTCATGAAGAAAGTATTTTAAATTTTTTAAGTAAGACAACTATACCAAGCGGAGTATCATATGAAAAGGCTTTACCTGTATGTACATTCTAAAACAGGTTTTTTTAATGCATAATAGTTTTTGATTTATCGTGCGAAACATCGGAAAATATCCCGAGTACGGAACCTTCAGTACGCACTGAGGCAGTAGCCCTGCCACACGCATTGGGCCAATGTGTATTGAGGTCTTTATCTTGTAATAGCCAGTAGCTGTGTCAATTTTCCGGCGTCTGTAGTCCTCACAACCCGCGAGACCCATTGGTGATAGTTTCCGACCTTTGTATCCCTCTTAAATGTTCATTGTTTCATTGTGGTCTTATTGAAATGTGATCTGGAATGGTTAGTGTAAGTTTGGTAAAGGATTTATTTACATACTAGAGGATGCCCGCGACTCCATTTCAGTGACTGCCATTTTTAGGTTTCCGTACCTCAAAAGGAAAATGGAACCCTTACAGGATTACTTTGTTGTCTGTCTGTCTGTCCGTCGTGTCTGTCAAGAAACCTATAGGGTACTTCCCGTTGACCTAGAATCATGAAATTTGGTAGGTAGGTAGGCCTTATAGCACAAGTACAGGAATAAATCTGAAAACTGCGAATTTGTGGTTACATCATTAAAAAAAAATTGAAATGTGTTTCAATTTTCAAAATACGATAATTAACCAAGAGGGGTTTCATATGAAAGGGCTTTACCTGTACATCCTAAAACAGATTTTTATTTATTTTTATGTTTTTATTTATTTTTATGTGATTTATCGTGCAAAATGTTGAAAAAATTTCCGAGTAAGGAACCCTCAGTGCGCGAGTCTGACTCGCACTTGGCCAGTTTTTTGGAAACAAAATCTCAAAGAAAACCGATATTTGTGTTGATGATGAAACCAATGTTTCTATTTGCTATGGGCAATCTTTATCAGAAATAATTTGAAACAAAACAAAATCGTAACAATCCTAAGGAAACAAATTGTAACCACAAATACATGTTAAAGGGAAATATAATTTGAAACTTTTAGGATTTGATGAACTAGTTAACAAACAAACTTTGACCTTTGAATCCTTTGATAATAATAAATCGTCAGTTGGAATTTAAAAGCAAAGTAATGCGTGGAGATGAATTTAGGAGATGAAACCTGTAGGTACTCGTAACACTGATACCTGCAGTTTTAAACACGTGGATTTAAGTTTTGTAAAACCTTTAAGAAAGAATTCTTTAATTTCCTGGGATAACAAGTGTAAATTAAAAATTTATAACACCCCCGACAAGTGAAGGTTACAGTAACTAGGAAAGACCTGATAACTTTCAAACGGCTGAACCGATTTTCTTGGCCTATTCCGCGCCTACGATCCAAAGTATCTGAGTTTTCCAAAACATCATTTTCAAATAAATAATTATCTATCTAGGCAACGTCCATCTTGACAGCTTGTCATTTGTCAATTGACATAATATTATGAACCTGACGGTTATCTAACCTTCTTTTCTACAAGAAAACTAGAAAAGAGCTGATAACTCTTAAACGGCTGAACCTTTTTTGGATTATAGCTAAGAACACACTCGATCAAGCCACCTTTCAAACAAAAAAAACTAAATTAAAATCGGTTCATTCGTTTAGGCGCTACGATGCCACAGACAGATACACAGACACACAGATACACACGTCAAACTTATAACACCCCTCTTTTTGGGTCGGGGGTTAAAAAGGCCGCCTTCAGGATGCAAGCTATCTCTGTATCTTTTGTCAAAATCGGTTAAGAGCATGGGCCGTGAAATGGCAGACAGACAGACAGACACTCTTTCGCATTTACAATAATATCAGTATAGATTTCAATAAGTAGAAAAACGTGTAGAAGTCCTAAATATGTAAATAGTCAAAGTCAAGCTCATTTACTTTTCATTACCAATGTCATTGGGTACTATTGCACACTTTCTGATTATTGTATTCATTGTTAGTGGTGATAATTATTTACGTTAACTTAAATCTAAAGCTACGAGGGTTGCAAACGCGCCCAAATCTAAGAAGAGCTTACAGGAGTTTGTCACTGTAACTTACCGAGAGGTTCTACACCGCGCTTACCTCAAGCAAAAAGCGTAGGTGCATATTGGCTTACGTGGTACGACCTTGAAAAATAATTGCTCATCAAAATGATCAACGTAGTCAAAAGTGATACGTCTTTTAACCACCTACTCTTCAAGTCATACATCAAAGAGCTGTTGACGAAATCTAATAATACCCATGGCGTAATTGATTATGAGGCATAAATTTCCTCATAAAGGTGATCGCACACATCCGCAAAACTTGGAAAAGCCACGGAAGTCGCAACAGGTGTATTTTTACGTCAAAACGTTAAATGTTAAATTTTTGAAACGCATTTTTAGTTTTAAAAAGTTGTTGCATTTTTTTCCATTACTATGTAGGCAGGTAGAACTTGGAACTTGGTGGTAAAAATAGATGCAGGTGAAGATAATCTAGGAAAATAATGCCATTACTTTTTAATTATATTGTACACTAGCTAACGCCCGCGACTTCATCCACGTGGATTTAGGTTTTTCAAAATCCCATAGGAACTCTTTGATTTTCCGGAATAAAACTAGCCTATACATATGTTAATACAGACTATCTCCATTCCGAATTTCAACGAAATCCGTTCAATTATTTTTGCATGTACAAACATACACATATACATACATACACCCACACACAAACTTTCGTATTTATAATATTACTGTTATAGTGTAACAAAGTTAGGGTTAGGGTACTGGCTATTGAAGCCTTTCTCTAGACAAACTCTTACGGATTCTGCGGCTTTTGCGGCTTTGGTATGCGATCACCTTATAAGACAAAAATTTCCTTATAAAAATGGCAGCACCCAATTGTCAATTTCGCGAAGCGTATGTGGGTACGTCTTTTGTCGTTATTGTCACCTGTGAGAATGATTGATACGCCACCCACATAATAGGTGTGTGGTACAAGTGACAAAAGGACGCGGAAATTAATTTAGGCGTTGGATGCCTCCTAAACGTACCAGTAAGTATATGTATATATTAGTCGCTTGTTGATCACGGGTATTAGACGTAGTGCGATACTGTTAGCTTAGTGAGCAATTCAGTTCAGTTTTAAGAGTTCCGTACCTCAAAAAGAAAAACCGAACCCTTATAGGATCACTTTGTAACTGTCTGTCTGTATTTTCTATTTTCAAAGTAAGATAAGTATATACCAAATGAGGTATCATATGAAAGGGTCTTACCTGTTCATCCTAAAACAGATTTTTATTTATTTTTAAGTATAATAGTTTTTGTTTTATCCTGCAAAATTTGGGGGAAAAATACCCGAGTACGGAACCCTCGGTGCGCGAGTCTGACTCGCACTTGACTGGTTTTCTACTTTGGTGACGGTGATAAATACATAATATAAAGCACAGTCAGTCGCGCACAGCTTAGCACTATCACTCTTTGTACTCTACATAATAACCTGTCAGCACCGACGGTCAGCGTGAGAAGAAAATCAAAATAATGAACTTTGCAACCAATATCAACGTCGGATGAACCTTTTATGAATTAGTCTGATCCAATCCACCAAAAAGTTTAAAAGTTATAAGCGAATACACAAACTCATTGTTTTATTACACTGATAGATTTGACATTATAAAATACCTAATTTTCTGAATATATTTCTTTCTTTTTTTGAATAAAAGTACTATTAAACTACTATTAGAATAAAATTATTAAAAGCCTATATTGCGATATAGCCTAAATTTTTTTTTTTCTAAAGTAAGAGCAATTTTAATAATTTTCGTTAAACCGCTAGTTTTCTATCAATTACGACTTAGTATTATTGTGCGCCGATTTTTCATAAAGACTAACAAGGGAGGAATTTTCTTGCCTTATATGTTTTGCCAGTGGAAAATCAAAGGAAATACTGAATTGTATCTTAAGTACCAATACATACATATTAAGTGGTTTTTAGGGTTCCGTACCTCAAAAGGAAAAACGGAACCCTTATAGGATTACTTTGCTGTCTGTCTGTCCGTCATGTCTGTCAAGAAACCTATAGGGTACTTCCCGTTTACCTAGAATCATAAAATTCGGTACCTATGCCTTATAGCACAAGTACATAAATCTGAAAACGCGAATTTGTGGTTACATCATTAACAAGTATAAATTAAAAATTTATAACACCCCCGACAAGTGAAGGTTACAGTAATAACTAGAAAAGAGCTGATAACTTTCAAACGGCTGAACCGATTTTCTTGGATTATAGCTAAGAACACTGCCACCTTTCAAACAAAAAAAAACTAAATTAAAATCGGTTCATTAGTTTAGGAGCTACGATGCCACAGACAGATACACAGATACACACATACACACGTCAAACTTATAACACCCCTCTTTTTTGGTCGGGGGTTAAAAAAAATTAAAATGTGTTTCAATTTTCAGCTGTTGAGCTTTGAAGAAGAAGGTATGGGTTATCTGGAAGAGATCAGTGTAGTGATATAAAGTTGTTTGTACCCTTTGTTTTTAAGTCTATCATGTATTTTATTCTTTGTCATCAACAATGATGTTTAAATCACACTAATACGAGTATTATAAAGGCGAAAGTTTGTATGTGTGTGTGTGTGTATGTTACTCTTTCACGCAATAACTACTGAATGGATTTGGCTGAAATTTGGAATGGAGATAGATAATATCCTGGATTAGCACATAGGTTACTTTTTATCCCGGAAAATAGAAGAGTTCCTACGGGATTTAAAAAAACCAAAATCCACGCGGGCGAAGCTGCGCGCATCTTCTAGTGAATAAATAAATGTTATTGCCAAGATCTATTTTTAACCCCCGACCCAAAAAGAGGGGTGTTATAAGTTTGACGTGTGTATCTGTGTATCTGTGTGTCTGTGTATCTGTGTATCTGTCTGTGGCATCGTAGCGCCTAAACTAATGAACCGATTTTAATTTAGTTTTTTTTGTTTGAAAGGTGGCTTGATCGAGAGTGTTCTTAGCTATAATCTAAAAAAATTGGTTCAGCCGTTTAAGAGTTATCAGCTCTTTTCTAGTTTTCTTGTAGAAAAGAAGGTTAGATAACCGTTAGGTTCATAATATTATGTCAATAGACAAAATGTCAAGCTGTCAAGATGGACGTTGCCTAAATACATAATTATTTATTTGAAAATGATGTTTTGGAAAACTCAGATACTTTGGATCGTCGGGGGTGTTATAAATTTTTAATTTACACTTGTTATAAATGCCTTCCTATCATGCAAGGTGATATGGTGATAGCTACCGGATAACTATAACTTTATATTATGCATTCCGAACCAGTGGTAGATGCTTTTGACGATTCAAAAGAACTTGTAAAAGTCTAATTGAATAAAAATATTTTAAATTTGAATTTGAATTTGAATATGGAGTGACTAGCGGCCGTATTCACAATCGTTACTATGTCTCACAGTGCGCTCGAACGCATAGTGTTCCACCAATCAGATCATTGTAAATTGAGACTATACAGTAATATGATTGGTGGAACCTACACTGTGCATTCGAGCGCACTATGAGACCTCATAGTAACGTTTGTGAATACGGATGTAAGACACATGATATCATGATTAACCGTACAATAAGCACGTCAAATCTTGAACATTGAATCGCAGACACCTCTCAATTTCAATAGACTCAAAAGCTCAAATACCTTGACGAGCCAGAGTTCACTCTGACTGAATTGATATGTAATTCCATTGTTTACCATCTCAATATTCTAACTTGAATTCACATAAGGCCATCCTTCAGCCAATGTTCTAGGCTTCTTAGTTGATCGTTCTGCGTTCCACGTCCACTGTATCAACTTCTCAGGGATTAATTATTATTATTAGTTACTAGATCATGCCCACGACTTCGTCCGCGTGAATTTGGTTGTTAAAAATCCCGTGGGAACTCTTTGTTTTTCCGGGGAAAAGAGTTGCCTGTGTCAATTTCCGGGATGCAAGCTATCTCTGTATCTTTCGTATAAATCGGTTAAACGGATGGACATTTAAGAAACCCGTGGGAACTCTTTGATTTTCCGGGATAAAAAATACCACATGTCCTTCCCCGGGATGTAGACTTACTCTACACGTTTCATCAAAATCAGTTAAACTGTTGGACGGTGAAAAGCTAGCAGACAGATAGACAGACAGATAAACTTTCGCATTTACAATATTAGTATGGAAGTATGGATGTCTAACATGCGCCCAATAGGTATGCGTTTCAGGTGCTTATTAAAATTGTATGAATTTCTATGGGTCCCTAGAATATTATAGAGTACCTAATTAAGATTACAACAAGCACTGCCATCCTTGAACCCGAATTGCAATGTACTGAGCGTCTCAAGCGCCTATTATAAAGCTTAGTTCCATGCTTTTAGAAAATTAAGTACAAGCTTAGCGAAACGAATCGATTGCCATCTCATTTATAAAATCGGCTCATTAGTTTAGGCGCACAGACCACTATTCTATGGTTTAGGCGCTACGGTGGAACACACGTACATACAAACCTAAATACATACATAGATTGCTAAGATCATAACCCTTCCGCTTTCCGATTACCACTCCGAATGTACTTAGGGAAAAACAAAATAAAACTAAGTTTGTTTCATTAAATACTAGCTGATGCCTGCGATTTCGTTCGCGTGGATATAAGCTTTTTAAAAATCAGTGGGAACTCATTGATTTTCCGGTATAAAAAGTAGCCTATGTGTTTATCCAGGGTATAACCAATCTTCATTCCGAATTTCAGCCAAATCCGTCCAGTAGTTTTTGCGTGAAAGAGTAACAAACATACACACAAACTTTCGCCTTTATAATTGTGTGACCATTGTATTAAAGGAAAAATAACACTTAACTCCTACATAGAAAGAAAATAAAGATCGATACTCGGTTTATTTTCTCAATTTAATTTGTTTGCACTGCAGGTTTCCTTTTGAGGGCAAAAACGTAAGTAATTGTTCCTGAGATTGGACCGCGGTGGAGGTTCCCGATATAAGATTAAAAGTCTTGCTTGCTTGGTGCTCCACTATTTGTGTTTGATCTGCTATTGAGAATGTTGGATCGTCTTTTAAAATGTTTATTTTTGCTGCACACCGGCCATACCGACTCGTTCTATTGAACGGTATCGGCCTTAATGCAGGTCGATTCCCGAAAACCTGTATCAATCATTAATACAATCACAATAGTAGTTAAAAAAAATAGGTATATAACCTACCTTGTACCTAACTAACTTAACTACTTGTAACTTGTTAATAAAAATAGGTAATAAAAAAATAGGACTAGTTGATGCCCGCAACTTCGTTCGCGTGGATGTAAGTTTTTTAAATCCCATGGGAACTCTATGATTTTCCGGGATAAAAAGTAGCCTATGTTCTAATCCAGGGTATAATCTATCTCCATTCTCAGGCCAATCCGTCCAGTAGTTTTTGCGGGAAGGAGTAACAAACATACACACACACACATACACACAAACTTTCGCCTTTATAATATTAGTGTGATAATATAACGTCCGTCGTTTCTAATGTTTTTCTCTAAACTAAATTTATAGTACTACCAATCTGCATTTTTTCTTTCTAATTTTGTTTTGCTAAAAAAGGACGGAAAATTAGTTTTAAATTTAAAGACTCTAAATTTTAATGCACTCTACAAATTTAAACTATAGGCTCATGAATAGTACCTAAAGTCACATGGTTTGACAGTTTTAATTAAATTAGGCTCAGATTAATTTCCTACGTCTGTGACATTTGGTTTGTCTATCCTTTTCTCACATTGGTTAGAAAAAGATGTGATCAGAATCAGTATAATGGTTCTTTTATTTTCTAACTTCCCTAGTCTAGAGCCTCAATAGCTCAACCGGTAAAGGAGTGGACTGAAAACCGAAAGGTCGACGGTTCAAACCCCGCCCGTTGCACTATTGTCGTACCTACTCCTAGCACAAGCCTGACGCTTAGTTGGAGAGGAAAGGGGAATATTAGTCATTTAACATGGCTAATATTCTTTTTTTTTTTAAAGAAAAAAAGAGAAAGAGAAAAAAAGAGAAAGAGAAGAGAGTCGACGAAGTCGCTAAAGTAATTATACTAAAGATTATTGTGTAGGTGGTTTAGTTTATATTCCGACATTTACCCAGAATGTACTCTCGTGGCACCTTATCCGAACAATATATGTCGTAAATATAGAGAGTAGTGCTCTAGGTACACTTCAGTAGGTGAACCATGTTCATTAAATGATCCACAGGACAAAAACACCACGTTACTATTAAAGCCTCGATAGCTCAAAGTTGAAGTGCGGACTGAATTCCGAAAGGTCGGCGGTTCAAACCCCACCCGTTGCACTATTGTCGTACCCTCTCCTGGCACAAGCTTTACGCTTAATAGAAGGGGAAAAGGAAAGTATTAGTTATGATTAGCATGACTAATATTCTTTTAAAAATAAAAAAAAGCGTAAACCCTAACTCTATCGCTGATGCATGATCGCTAGGAAAAATGATTGTTCAAACAGATTTAGTACAATAAGCTATTGGATAATTTGTAAAAAAAAAAAACTGTTTAACGCGCAGGACAGTAAACAGTACTGAGAAGTTATTTACGAATTCTTACGTGTCTGTCGTGGCTGTCGTAGCCATCGTCGATGTCGTGGCTGTCGTGGCTGTTATGGCTATCGTGCCTGACGTGCCTAGCGTGCCAGTCTATGCTGTCGTGCCTGTCGTGGCTGTCGTGGCCGTTGTGCCAGTCGTGGCTGTTCGTGCCTGGCGTGCCTGACGTGCCTAACATGCCTGACGTGCCAGTCTAGGCTGTTGTGCCTGTCGTGGCTGTCGTGGTCGTCGTGTCTGTCGTGGCTGTCATGCCTATCGTGCCTATCGTGGCTGCACCAATGTAGCGCGGGGACGAACTAGTCGGGCTTATATGGACCATATATATAAGTCTATATGATATGGACTAAATACGTAAGTATAGCCGTTACATTATATACTTATAATCGTAACTTCCAATTTGTCAAATAATAAAATCATTTTTCTATCCGAAATTTTTTCCTGAAACATGTGGTGTCGCTAGCCGTCTTCACACAAGCATCCACAAAGTGGCCTCAAGTGATACTACTTTGTCTTTTGTCTACAAAACCTTTATGCGACAAAGAAAATTTGTTCTACTTTTCCATTTTTAGCCATTTTTCCCCTCTTAAAGATTTAATGATAAAATGAAGAGTTTTATAATTTTCTCCCTGCCTTGTATCTGCTTCACACGGGTAGGTTTTCCTATTCTATTCTATTCTGTACACTATGACATGATTGAACCTTAAGTCTTTCTCTTGAAATCTTCTAAATGATAGTGAAAACCGCATTAGGTTCCATTACAAAAATCTTTTTTGCCGAGAAAACAAAGCAGGGGTTTTTAATAATGTTACTTTGTTTCAACTAGATTTGCAAAATTCAGATCCTAAATTGTCCTTAATGGACATCGAACCTAGGACCTCTAAGACCATAACGCTCACCACTGTGCCAGGGTGGTCGTCAAAAAACGAGGTGATAAATGTGAGATGATAAATTTAATTATGGAGTCCAAATATTAATTTCCTGCTTTCATTTTAGGACGAAGGATACCAACGGGACCATATACTAAGCCGCCGTTGTCCGTCTGTCTGTCCGTCCGTCCGTCCGAATGTCCATCCGTCAGTCTGTCAGTGGGGTGTATGTCATGAACCGTAATAGTTAAAAAGTTGAAATTTTTACGGAGTGTGTATTTCTATTGCCGCTATACCAACAAATATTAAGAATACTATTAAAATGGCCACCACGCAATCGGTTTCTTATGCAGTGGTACGGAAACCTTTGTGTGCAAATCCGACACGTATTTGACCGGACTTGACCGTTTTTTTAACCCCCGACCCAAAAAGAGGGGTGTTATAAGTTTGACGTGTGTATCTGTGTATCTGTCTGTGGCATCGTAGCTCCTAAACTAATGAACCGATTTTAATTTAGTTTTTTTTGTTTGAAAGGTGGCTTGATCTAGAGTGTTCTTAGCTATAATCCAAGAAAATCGGTTCAGCCGTTTGAGAGTTATCAGCTCTTTTCAAGTTACTTGTAACCTTCACTTGTCGGGGGTGTTATAAATTTTTAATTTACACTTGTTACAATATTTAACTAAAAAATATATTAAATTCATAGAATATTAAAAATTACAAGCAAAAGCTAATTAAACATTAGTTAATTCTAGAAGATAGAGCTAGTAACTAAAGCAAATAGAGTGAGTATGACAATTCAAAAGCGCACTAGTACCTACCTACTTCATTACTAGAGAGAAATGGAGATCAATTTATATAAGACGCGAAAGACATTGCGATTGTTAGCAAGTAGCAAGTTCCTGGAGGATAAATGACGCAATCGGTAACTCGCAAAGTTTGGATTGAGTCGCTATTTATCATAGAACAACTTATACCAACTAGGTTTGAAATGAGTTTGAATCACATTTAGAAGAGGTTAAATTGCCGATAAAAGAAATCTGCTAGCTGGAAGGACCTATGGATGTTAGGGTTCCAAAATGCTACACTGGCGACCCTAAAGGAAAAGATGCAACGTTGGGAGATCCTAACTAGATAGATAGGTGATTATGTAGGTGCTTGTGGGTTATTGTTAAGAGGGGACTCTCCGTCACTCGCTCCATACAAACGTAGTTCCAATTTCATTTGAATATTAAGAGGGCTCTCTCCGTCACTCGTTTCATACAATCGTAGTTCCAATTTCATTTGAATATTAAGCAACCAAAGTCCATGAAATTTTGCAGACATATTCTAGAAACTAATATCTATGTCTGTGGTTTTCCAGATTTCTGTTAAAATATTCGGTTTCAAAGTTACGCGGTCTTAAAAATTTTCATACAAATCTTTGAGCCCCTGTAATTTTAAAACTACATATTTTTAGAAAAATCTAAAACACCACAGACACAGATATTAGTTTCTAGAATATGTCTGCAAAATTTCATGGACTTTGGTTGCTCAATATTCAAATGAAATTGGAACTACGATTGTATGAAACGAGTGACGGAGAGAGCCCTGTTAAGCAACTTTGAACCAACAATTTTGCAGACATATTCTAGAAACTAATATCTACGCCTGTGGTTTTTCAGATTTCTGTTAAAATATTCGGTTTCGTTTCAAAGTTACGCGGTCTTAAAAATTCACATACAAGTTTTTGAACCCCTGTAATTTTAAAACTACATAATATTTTTAGAAAAATCTAAAACGCCACGGGCACAGATATTAGTTTCTAGAATATGTCTGTAAAATTTCATGGTCTTTGGTTGCTTAATATTCAAATGAAATTGGGACTACGATTGTATGGAGTAAGTGACGGAGAGAGCCCTGTTAATGTCAACTTCTAGGCAAGCGCGCTCCATCTTAGGCTGCATCATCACTGGCTAGCAGGTCTGATTGCAGCCAAGCGTTAGTCTATATAGGAATTAAAAAAAAAACATCATTCATGATCAACCCATCGCTGGACTCTACTAAGCACGAGTCTTCTCTAAGAATGAGACCATAGACCTTTTAAGCCATACTTAGTTGTACGCTAGTATACCTACCTATAAAAATAATTTTAAGTCTCGATAGCTCAACGGGTGAGGAGCGGACTGAATTCCGAAAGGTCGGCGGTTCAAACCCCACCCGTTGCACTATTGTCGTACCCACT
Organism: Maniola jurtina; assembly: GCF_905333055.1. Lineage (NCBI taxonomy): Eukaryota > Metazoa > Arthropoda > Insecta > Lepidoptera > Nymphalidae > Maniola > Maniola jurtina. Next base: position 4,155,012 of record NC_060053.1, read on the forward strand.
CCTGGCACAAGCTTTACGCTTAATTGGAGGGGAAAGGGGAGTATTAGTCATGATTAGCATGGCTAATATTCTTTTTAAAAATCCACTTAATTAGCCATTTATTTTCGCACACAGAATAGCAACGATCAATAGAACTTTAACTAAAAGGTTCCACTACATAAATCCCTATTTCTTCGCTTCCACGTTTGAAATGCAATGATAAACGACATCTCAATCCAAACTTTGCGAGCTACCGATTGGATTGGATCATTTATCCTCTAACAAGTTGGTAACAATCCGGCTGGCGTCAATTGCTTCTCATATAAATAGGTATTATCCACAGAATTCGAAATAAGATAATAGAGATGGTAGAATATACCATTTTTAGGGTTCCATAATAAAACGTTTAATAAAAGAGCCGTGATAGAGTAACCATTAGGTTTCTCTTATTTCTCCTATGTCTTTCTCCTATTCAGAAGGTCGGGGTTTCGATTCCGGGCACGCATCTCTAATTTTTCGGAGTTGCGTGTGTTTTAAGCAATTAAATATCACTCGCTTTAATATTGAAGGAAATGTTGAAGGTAGTGGTAAAGCCTGCATGCCTGAAAGTTCTCCATATTGTTCTTAAAGGTGTGTGAAGTCTGACAATCCGCACTAGGCCAGCGTGGTAGTCTATGGCCATACCCTTCTCACTCTGACAAGACACCCGTGCTCAGTAGTGACCCGGCGATGGGTTTATCTTAATGATGACGATTAAAAAAAATACGCAAATCGGTTCAGAAATCTCGGAGATATCAGTGTACATAGGTAGAAAAACACAACTCCTCCATTTTTCAAAGTCGGTTAAAAAAGTAGCTTATGTTACTCCTTGGTTAATCCTCTACTTGTCTGTGAAAGTCTGGTCAAAATAGGTTTAGCCATTCGAAGATAAGCTGTTCAAACAGACACGACACTTCAATTTTATTTATTAGTATATACCTAGATGTATGGGAAATCTGAAAGTTACATAAAAGATAAAAATTAAAACTTTCTTTTATAATATTATTTCTGTTAAAACAGCAATAAATTGGCCATGTTTTAACCAAAATGAACAACATTTTGTAACCCGTATGTTGCGAATTGATTACTTTACGGTAACATAATAATAATGTCGATTTATGATGGTTTTCTGAACACAGGAAATTAAAGAACGCCAATACAAAAATTCACATGCACGTTATTTTCGTTCCCTTCCTGAATGTAAAATCTAAGGGTGGTTCCACATCTGATTTTTCCACCGATGATACCAAGCCAAGGATACTAAGGCTGAGATCTATAGAGCGCGCTCTGCCTTTGCTTAGACTTAAGACAGAGTTAAAACGAGACAGAGCTATATCTCTCACATAAATCTGTCTCGTTTTAACTCAATCTTAAGTCAGAGCAAAGTCAAAGTGCGCTTTATAGATTTCAGCATTAGTATGGATGCTACAAATTGTCTTTACATAACATTTTGGGCCACAACAGATCAAACTCTTCGGTGTATTAGATACTTAAATGGAAAAACATTTTGCATGTCCATGAAATCATTTACGTTATGAAAACTTATAAATAGGTAAGTACATCACACTAATATTATAAAGGCGAAAGTTTGTATGTGTGTGTGTGTGTGTGTGTGTGTGTGTATGTTTGTTACTCCTTCACGCAAAAACTACTGGACGGATTTGGCTGAAATTTGGAATGGAGATAGATAATATTCTGGATTAGCACATAAGCTACTTTTTTTCCCGGAAAATCAAAGAGTTCCCACGGGATTTTGAAAAACCTAAATCCACGCGGGTGAAGTCGCGGGCATCGGTTAGTCTTAAATATACACACATCATCGCGAAACAAATTAGATTCCGTATTCAGCACAAAGCTGCAGTAAATTGCAGCACTGGTTCTCAGGAGTATTGTAGATCCGTCCAATTGGTTGATCGCAGCGCGAATCGTATTCGGCAAAAATATTAGATGTGGACTCACCCTAATAAATTGAGGGGAGTAACAATGTAATGTGCCATGTATAAGCATTTAATTTTGTAAAAGGTTTTGTGTCCAAAATATACATAACTAGATTATGTCCACGACTTCGTCCGCGTGTATTTTGGTTTTAAAAATCCCGTGGGAACTGCTCGATTTTCTAGGATAAAAAGTTGTCTATGACAATTTCCGGTACTCAAGCTACCGCTGTACCAAAATTCGTATAAATTAGTTAAATGGATACGCCTTTAAGAATCCCGTGGGCCATGGGAACTCTTTGATTTTCCAGGATAAAAAGTAGCCTATGTCCGTCCTCGGGATGTAAGCTAACACTGAACCAAAGCCGATGCCCGCACTTCGCCCGCGTGGATTTAGGTTTTACGAAATCCCGTGGGAACTCTTTGATTTTCCGGGATAAAAAGTAGCCTATGTAGCTAGTCCAGAATATTATCTGTCTCCGTTCTAAACAGCTAAATCCGTCCAGTAGTTTTTGCGTGAAGGAGTAACAAACACATACACACAAACTATATTTTTTACTAGCTGATGCCCGCGACTTCGTTCGCGTGGATGTTGTTTTTTAAAAATCCCATGGGAACTTTTTGATTTTCCGGGATAAAAAGTAGCCTATGTGCTAGTCCAGGATATTATCTATCTCCATTCTAAATTTCAGCCAAATCCGTCCAGTAGTGTTTGCATGAAGGAGTAACAAGCATACACACACACACACATGCACACATACACACTAACTTTCGCCTTTATATTAGTGTTATGTTTCATACACATTGAGTTTTTATGCCCACCCGTAGGCATAGGGTGAGTGAGATAGATGGGTCACCGAGTTATTGTTACACAAAGTAAAAAGAATTCTAGTCAAGAGGTGAACGTACCCCTAATACCGTGATCAACGCTTTTATATTTATTCTTATGACGCGAAGAAGCTGCCTAAGGACTATTCCGAGACCTTTTTTATTCGGAATCCGGAATAATGTTTCATAAAGGGTCATTTTATCGTCCTTGAGTGTTAACGGAATTTCGTGGAAAAACATGCTTACGTTGCTAAAAAAAGAATGTTAAATATGCATGTGGAAGGAGAAAAGAGAAGAACACGGCCAAAGGAAAGGTGGATGGATTGCGTGAAAGAGGATATGCATGTAAAAGGGGTGGATGATATGTTGATGGATGACAGAAAAGAGTAGAAGAAGAAGACGCGATGTGCCGACCCCACGTAGCGTGGGATAAGGGCAGGAAGAACAGAAGAACATGCTTTCTTTGCTATACTTACGGCTGGATACTGAACCTTCTTGGCATAGTGGTGCGCTCTGCGGTTTTTTGAACGGTGGGTCCCAGATTCGATTCTTGGAAAGGTCAATTTTATCGTCATCATCGTCCCTGGCGCAGTGATGAGCACGGTTCGCCTCTCAGAATGAGAACGGCTTAGGTCAAACTCCGCCACGCTAAGACTTCACACACCTTTGAGAACATTATGGAGAAGATTATGCAGGTTTCCTCACGATGTTTTCCTTCACTGTTAAAGCATGTGACATTTAAGATAGATAGATAAAAACTTTATTACACATAAAACATGAAAAGTAACACAACAGAAAACAGAAGAACAAGAAACAGAAAAAACAATTGTATGCAAAGGCGGCCTTATTACTTAGAGCAATCTCCACCAGGCAACCTGCTTAAAGCGCACATAAGTACTATCTGTAAGCTTGGCCCATATTAATTATCTATAAAACATAGTTGGCGCCACTCAAATCATAACATCATATTAGAAGGCGTCATTGATTGGCTGAAGTTGTTCAACATCTGATCGATAAACGTACTGTATATAAAATTCTTATAGTTTTTAGTTGATGAATTGTAGCATAATAAAGGATAATATTTGTAATCAATATATAAGATGAAAACATCTTTATTACTTAGATGATTTGTGAAACGAGCTTGATGATTTGTATATTAGTCACTAAGTTTATTCATTGTACAATTTGGATTGGCCGATAACGATAAGATAAAAAGGGGAGTGGCTAATAAACGTGGAGAGGTTACCTGTAAGAGTGGTTTTAAAACGACGACATTCAAAAATATACTAACGTAAGAGGAACAACATTTATTTGACACAAATGTAAAAGTTAATAAATTTAAATATGAAATAAAAGTGTAATAATTTATCATAAAGATTGTGTTTGTGATTTCGTCAGACCTTACCCAAAAGGTCAGAAGAGGGACATCAAGAAAATATAATATTTTCTTGTCACGCTCACGACTCAGAGAAACAAGTGGAAATATACAGAGAAACGAGAAAGAAGTGGAGGTCTAGTAGACCACAGACATTTTGGAGCACAAGGCCAATATTTGGGCCTCAATATATCAAAGTACCTAGTCATGGCATCAAAGGATTTCTGGATAAACGGGTAGGATCTTTCCATGATTTTATTTTTATTGATACCTATTAATGGTAATTTTTTTTTTTATTTGTGTGGGTTTTCGTTTTGTTTGTTCTACATTTAGTTATCATTTTGTTAGAAAGCTTTGCTCCGAGTTGGAATGGAAATTATATAACGTTATGATACCTAGAATTACCCACATGTTTATAATTCATCTTGTATATTGGTTATACAAATGCGATCGACCTTCAAATTGTGGTTTAAATAACATTGAGGTATTTAGAAGGCTTATTTTACAATGAAAAATGAAAAATGTTTATTTACAAAATACAGTCTTGTACAATTTTCCTGTGTCTGTGTGGTGGTACCCGCACTAGGTTATCCTGTATCGTGGGTACAATGGAATAGATAGTGAACATAGTGTTAAACAATATAAAAAGTGTGGTTTACTTAATGATGGGCGTTATTGTTACTTTTAAATAGTTTTCAGGATGTATCTACTATGTCCTGCCGGGGTTTTATTTCTCATTAAATGATTTCACAGGTGAATATCTCACGGAACGTGGTATTTCAATCTTCACACTTGTAATCGTGTGCCGAATTAGTTTGGTTAAGAGTTACGATAGGGATTTATTTTCACATAGTGGTTTTGTTTTACGGAAGGTAGGTTCTGGATTTAGGTTCAATCGTTTGCTGCACTCATTGTATAGATAGATGTTTTCCTTTTTCTAGCACACAGTGACGCGATATTATCACACAGCACTCATTGGGCATCTTGAATGTTGTTTTGTGAAATTATTATTTTTTGTAAACCGCTTTGGGATAAGGTAGAAAAAGTTACATGAAATAGCTTTTCGTTTTACGCCTGCCAGTGAAATAATCCGTCTCTACTTGTAATGGTTACTAAGTGATTGGGGATATAAAATGTTAATTGATAAAAATGAAGGTGATCCGTTGTAATAAAGTAATAGTGACCAGGGTTAATAAATTGAGCATTTTGAGAAATATAAATCCTAAAATGGGTGTAAAAGTAGGTTTATCTTATCTGGTTATTCTTTAACTAAATTTAAAATTATGGTAGGTAGGTAGTCAGATAGTTTTAAATACGGGGTGCATAAATAAGTGTTTTTTTTTACAAAAGTGAGGAGAAATGTTTTCATTTATCTATTTTTACCACTTGAAACGCGTAATGTTTGAGTTTCAAACATAACTTTGCTGATAACAGCTCACCATGAACAACCCATGGCCGGCCCACTACTGAGCAACAAGTGTCTCCTCACAGAATGAGAAGGGTTTAGGCCGTAGTCTACCACGCTAGATAACAGCTAATTTACTTTTAATACTGGCACAATAATTTGAGTACTACGAGTAGCAGGTAGGTATATTATATGGGCAGCGGGGTTTTTTTTTTTGTTTACCTGTATTCACGCAATTAACTGTGTACTGCCGCATTTAAATGCAATATGATTTTGTTTTTATTGGATTAACATCGCTTGGCGGGTTAAATTCCTGGCAAATGTTCTATTAAAATTAGAGTAAGTTTTTTTTTAATGGTAATATACCTACAGTACTGCCCTTAGGGCAGGGCGCGATTATAAGTACCTACTACCAAAATACTATTTTCTTTGTTGTACGAAAGAAATTTTAGGCAAATATCTTTGCACTACGCTCGCGTTTGTGGCATGACATTATCCCAGAAATATATTTAAAAAAATTTTCACGCTCGCTTGACTCGCTTCGCGATAGTTCAGTTTCGATATGCATTTAGTTAACGAAACTCTCAGGAAACCACGTTTGTTGTGCTCTCGAAATTGATCAGTCTGTTTGATAAAATCGAAATGCGGTGCCTTATAAATTTCGCTTAGGAGCGCCGGTAGTATCTCATGATAATATGAATAGTGATCATAATTTTTTTTTTAGGCTGATTAAGCATTGAAGGTTTTTCGGCTGGTCTGGCATTTCGCCTGATTTTATGTTTTTGCTTATTTAGCGCGTTCAGGAAAGCTTTGACAACGTTTTATAACATGAGTATATATATATTTTTTTTGTTTTAGTTACCGAAACAGAAAAAAAAAGCATTAAAGATGTGGGACCGAGGGATAAATCTAGTGTGATTTTTGGTTGGATTATGAAGTTGTAGTTAGGGTATTTAAAATAGAAAGATTTCAATTGTAGGAAATGATGTAAAACATGTTGAGGATAAGTTGTGTAATAAAGTCGATAATTCACTTGTTGGATGTCACGCGATCTCATTGCGAGGAGGAATCTTTTTCTTGTCTCTGTTTTTATAAATACGGTGTTCTGACGGGTTTTTTATTTACGTCTCGGATTATTGAATACTTTCGGTGTTTGATTGGACGGTTAGAGGTTGCAAAAGCAATCGCCCTCTAATTAAAACATTTATTTAGGCATTAGTTCAATTTGGATTAAATCTCGCGAAAAGCCACGGTGGCTGTCTCTCGCGCGTCTTGGAAAGACATTCCTAATGCCTGTTTTTCTGAGGGAGGGATGCATTATCAAGTGAGATGAGCTGCAATGTTTGCGGCTGACTATTTTGGAAAATTTGCAATCGTGGCAAGTGGAGTAAAGTTTGACTAAGCTATTTAATGAACAAAGTATATAATGGATTTGGTGAATGGTTATATTATATAACATTTTGATAAATGGATGAATTTGAAGAGTGTATGTATGTGGTTGATGCACATTTGTTTCATATTTTTACTTAAGTTATAAAGTATTACATTTGGTGAGTAGTTATTTATATTTGGTAGGGTAGGTTTGATAAACAGGTAGTTATCTTGATTAATAAGTGAGTTATCATTTTATAAATGCGTACTTTAATGTTTGATGAACTGGTATACTTGATAAATGTGCATATTTTCATACTTCAAAGACAAGTTGTACCTATTAGTTTCTTCAAGCTTTTAGTTGCTGATAATTATATTAACATTCTTTAGAGCGCATGTCCTATGGACGAAATCGTTTATACATACTTTCACTGTTTGAAATGTTACAATCATAAAGATATAGTTATGACTAGAGGGGGTCATAGCTTGTTGCCGCTCTTGTACATCCATGTGTCAACTAGGTATTGTTATCTCAGTATATTTCAGGGAACCTCCGTTCGGGTGAAAGCGATAGCTGTTGGATAAATGCTTGTTGGGTTATCAGAAGACCGTGTAGTCTTCGATGAGGTTACTTGTAAATATTATAGCGAAATAGTAAGTTTAAAAATAGAATGAGGCTAAACTAAAAAAATGAGACAAAGATAAAAATAATAACTTAAAGCATTGAAACAGCATAAAGTGAAATAGTAACTTACAAACTATACATACATATTTACGAATTATGTAGATAGATATAGTATTACTGGATTATGTATATCAAATAAGAATACTGTCAGCTCATGTTTTGTTTTCGGCGTGGTAATTTTACGCTTAAAACTCATAAGAGATATCATGAGGTTCGCTTTCTGTAAAAGTTATTAGCTTTAACAGTTAATTGATTTATTACATTATTTATTTATTATACACTCAACAAGTAAAAGTATTTTGTTTTGACAAAATCCAAAGAAGTACCTATTGGATTAATAAGGCAAGGTACGAAGCATTGGCTGGATTTTACAACATTTAAAGTTTCCTGTTCATTTTTATCATTGAGTTAATTTGAGGCGGAAGGATCCTCTGGAAAATTTTTAAGATTAAGTTATTAGTAAGAAAGTATATTTTGATTAGGTTAGTTTAAAATGTACAGCCGGTAATTTAAAAAAAAATATATATATTTAATTTTACATAATAGGTGAAGCTGGTTGATGCACCAAAAATCGAATTATCATAGGAATTTAATTAAGCTAACATTTTTATTTATTATCAACTTCAAATATACAGTAGCAAACTGATTAGTTGGAATACATGCAGTGATTGGAATATTTAAGTTCCGATAGAAGAATCTATATCGTGGCTTGTTCCTTTATGGACAAGAATATTTTTTTTTGACTCGTGGGACCACTTACACAAAATATCAACGTTCGGTTTGGAGGTCTTCCATGGCTATTCCTACAGTTCCATGAGGTATTGAAGAGGTTAACACTTTGTCGCTCGTCACATCAACCAGCACGGCATTTGGGTATGATGGATGGATGTAGATAGGTACACATTTGATGGGGGGGGGGTTTAGTGGTTTGTATCAATAGGAACCAGGGGTTGAATGAGGAAGGCTGAGGACAGTACGTGTGGTGCTTACTAGGGAAGGTTTATGTTCAACAGTGACCTTATGATGATGACGATGTAGATGACGATGATGATGATGATGGACGTACGAGGACGAATCTTTTACGAAACGAATAAAGGAAAATCGAACAGATGCGGGTCATTACGGTTAACATATAAAATAATGTATAAGGTACCTACTTTCTTCTAATCTTTATGATCGATCAGCTTGTGATAGAGATCTTGATGTCGTAGAGAATAGAGATGTATCGAACGGAATATTTATTTCATTTTTTTTCCTGCTATTATGTTGATATCGCTTTTCTCTATGAAAAGGAATTAATGATAAACTAATAGGTATCATTCGGCGGCGAGTCGCGACTGTGTCGTTCCCAGGGTCGAATTTGGTAGTTCTGCTTATGTTACTCGAAACGACAAAGTACGCCATATGGTGCATATTATGGCTAAAATAAAATATATAAGTATCATGTGAAATTATAAATCAAAGATTCTTTTTGCATGTAGATATTATATGGTTAAGAGGCACAAGTGACGCAACTACTGTACCCTGGCGTTTGTTTAACATTGTCCATTAGTACTTCAGAATGTGGATTTTGCTAGGAAAAAAAAAAAAAAAAAACAATAGGTAATTGTAAGAAATATGGGAAGCGTAATCTGCATTAAAAGAAAAAGTTTGAATTGGAAGCAACCAGGCATAGGATTTTCATACATCCGTAATCACGTTCCTTTCAACTCTCTAACTATCACGGTTCACGATACGCCGTTCACGGTTCAGGCCGTGACGCACGTGCAGACGGACAGACGGACGGAGAGCAGAGGTTTAGAAAATAGGGTCTCGTAGGCACCCTTCGAGGGGTACGGAACTGGAGAAAACTAAATTATAATAATGATAATAGGTTTTCTAGGTTACCAAGTAAAATTACTTCTCTTAGGTCGGATTGTATTATGATGGATGCTTATGAAACAAAATTAAATGAACGGTCTACTCAAAGTGTTTTATGTTTGCAGGATCCAAGGATGTTGGAAATGAATAAATGAGGAAAAGAAAGACCCAAAACTAGGTATGGGTCAGGGACACAAAGTCCCAAGGAAGGAAAGCCCCGAGGTTACGGGCTATGGACAAAAAGTCCTATAGGAGGAAGGAGGTAGACCCTAGGATAAGGGTCATTAAAAATTTGGATCTGGAGGGAAAGAACCCTAGGATAAGGGTCATTAAAAATTTGGATCTGGAGGGAAATAAGGACAATCACATATGTATCCCGGTAGAAGAGAGACGCGCCAAGGCTCGGAATCCGCGATTTTCCAATAAGAAGGGAAGAAGAAAATATGTGCGTAAAACTATTGCGTTGAAAGTGTATGAAAATGTTTTGTGATTTAAATCGAGAACTGGCGGCGATTAACTTTAAGTTTAGAGAGTTTATTTTATCAAAAGGACAAGAAGTTCACTTACACATATTCATATTAAGAATCGCTCCCGATTCTAAATATAAATATAGAAGAAAACATAATCTTTAAAGGTATGGTGACTATACAATAATATAAAAAGTCAAAACACGTTATATTCGTTAACAAACTATACCTACATCTAGCTAAGATATCTATGGTGTTTGACACTGTTTGATTAAACTTTAAACTTTGTAAAAGATTTTTCCTCCAGTATGAGTTTCGGCAAGTACATTATGTAGTAGAGCTAGGTAGTTTACATACCATAATTAGTCCTAGCTTTATGTAATTGTAGCATAATAGGTATGTTCGTTTTGTGTACCATATTTATGAGATTTAGCTTTAAAGTGATGCGTGTATGTACGGACTTTAATAGTATTTTCCTAACAAATAGACATATTTTGAATTTGTATAATTGACTTATATAATATAGTTCATCAGTTTTCTTATATAATTCTTTAGTGGGAAGGAGAGTCTAGTTGGAACAGAACTTTTAACAATTTATTTTGAGATACTTGAAACCCTTTAAAGTAGTTTTTAGTAATTAGTTTTACATGCTCATCCCCAAATCTCTATTGAGTGTTCCTGTAAAATATTGGCTTGTGAGTTATAATTGATGCTTCGGACTTTATGCATATACCTACCTTCTTTGATTAAATTGAGGCCTCCTTTAGTTGCTACTGGTCTCGCAATTTTTGATATCTTTATGATTTTTGAAAAATTATTTATAAATTTAGAGTGTCTGCATCTTTTTATTTTAATATTAGCGGAAGAGAACAGAAAAATGAATTTTAGATTAAAGGCTAAATTTGAGTGCTACTGTAGACTGGCAGGTAAAGTTGCGAGGGTAAATAGTTTGGAATTGAATTGAGTTTATCTGCTATTTTCTAATTATATCGGATGGAAAGGGGTGCTGCGAGTGCTCTAAAATTAAGTTGCAATCATAATCAATACCAATGTATCAATAAAACTGTATATTCCTTCTAGTTAAGTTAGCAAGAATATTAATTTAATTAATTACTATCTTAATTTTTTTTTTGTTTTGTTGAACTAAGTCTTTGTCATTTTGGTTGTGAAGTTTACATGTTACTTAAGTTTTAATTTTTTTTTAAAAGCGATGAGACTCGCTTAAAACAGGATGGCCGAGCTGTAAGCTTGGCCCATATTAATTATCTATAAAACATAGTTGGCGCCACTCAAATCATAACATCATATTAGAAGGCGTCATTGATTGGCTGAAGTTGTTCAACATCTGATCGATAAACGTACTGTATATAAAATTCTTATAGTTTTTAGTTGATGAATTGTAGCATAATAAAGGATAATATTTGTAATCAATATATAAGATGAAAACATCTTTATTACTTAGATGATTTGTGAAACGAGCTTGATGATTTGTATATTAGTCACTAAGTTTATTCATTGTACAATTTGGATTGGCCGATAACGATAAGATAAAAAGGGGAGTGGCTAATAAACGTGGAGAGGTTACCTGTAAGAGTGGTTTTAAAACGACGACATTCAAAAATATACTAACGTAAGAGGAACAACATTTATTTGACACAAATGTAAAAGTTAATAAATTTAAATATGAAATAAAAGTGTAATAATTTATCATAAAGATTGTGTTTGTGATTTCGTCAGACCTTACCCAAAATATCTAACTCCGAAAAGTTAGAAATGCGCGCTCGGGATCGAATTCGCGACCTCTCGTACAGGAGAGGAATGTTTTGACTTCTAGACTATCATAGCTGTTAAGTTATTCCTTAAGTGTTTCTTTTATATTTTAAGTACAAAACATGGAATAGGTGCTAAAAACATAATAAAAACTTGAAAAATATGATGCTATTAACAAAAGGGGATTTATTGTTCTAACCTTTGTAAAAAGGAGCTTCTTTTTATTTTAGTTTGTGATGCAAACAAAGGGCGGTAAATTAATTGTGGTGCCGATTTTCCCAATAAATTTTGCCAACCACACTTCGCTAGGGATATTTTTCTCTCCAAAAATTGAAGTTTGGAGGCAATTCTGTAATTTGTTTTCTTTTAATTAACCCCCGACTCAAAAAGAAGGGTGTAATAAGTTTGACGTGTGTATCTGTGTATCTGTCTGTGGCATCGTAGCTCCTACACTAATGAACCAATTTAAATTTAGTTTTTTTTTGTTTGAAAAGTGGTTTGATCGAGAGTGTTCTTAGCTAGAATCCAAAAAAATCGGTTCAGCCGTTTTATCAGTACTTTTCTAGTTACTGTAACCTTCACTTGTCGGGGGTGTTATAAATTTTTAATTTACACTTGTATTTATGAACTTAGAATTTTCCCCTCTCTCATTTGACATCCCACTCGAATTGAAATAAAAAAAAATCTAAAGACCTCCACTTTTTGGATGTACCTAACATCTGTCATATCGATCGCGTTAAAAAAAAATCAAACAGTTCCCACGGGATCTTTAAAAACCTAAATCCACGCGGACGAAGTCGCGGGCATTCTCTAGTATCTCATAAGTACCTCATTCATTAATATCAGTAGTTAAGGCACTAGGTACAGTAGAAAATTCATAAATACAAACATGCGTACGTACATATACCTATACAGGGTGTTTGTTAATTAGTATATAATGACGACACGTACCCATGCTACTTTGATCTGATAAATACAATGCTGAAGTAAAATGACGAAATAAAATTATAAAAATTTCCATACAAGCTTTTAATTTTTTTTTATGACCAAGTTTTCATGGCCCTAATGTGCTCTAACTCATTGAGATCGTTGGCCTCGGCCTATCTAAAGATGACCAACGATCTCAGTGAGTTAGGGCTCGTTGGGGTCATGAAAACTTTGACATAACTTTTTTTTTAAATTTTGTATGGAAATTTTTATAATTTTATTTCATCATAATACTTCAGTTATCAGATCAAAGTAGCATGGGTACGTGTCGTCATTATATACTAATTATCAAACATCCTGTATAGACTGGTAAAAAACACCACCGGTATAGCGCCTGAGTGTTCAATGTTAGGCAGTTAGATTTCATTATCTGTTGAAATTTTCTTAACCAACAGACCTCGTTTCTAATGTGTAAACTTGCTCTCGTTTCTAATGTGTAAAATATGTCTCTATAAATCGTACCCGTTGTGAATTACTGTGAATTGCGACACAACTTTTTGACCCCACTCCGCTCTACTTTATAGTCGAATTAAGAGCTTCTACCAACTTCACACTCGACTGTGGAAAGTTTCCCTAATGGACCCTAAATATGCGTAGCAACTTACATAATATATAACTAACCGAACAACGTACAGATTTTGTTTTATCAAATAAATATCCTATAAGATTAGTTTTAGTTAGGTATGGACTAAGAGCCAGCGCATACGTAAGATTTTTTACACCTGTTATCTCCCAAAGCCACCATGATACAAAATTCATAGTCGCTGATCGTTCCTCCTTGTGTTGGGGACAATACGCAGATAAACGTTTAGCGTTTGTAAAATAACGAAGGTCTGGCACACGCTGGCTCTCTGTCTAGTAAATGCGATGGCCAGGGGTAAATCTAATCTTCAAGACTAAAGTCTTGAAGAGAGAAATTAGTTTAAAATCGATTGCTAACTTTTTTACCCGACTGCGGCAAGGCCAATAGGAAGGGTTATGATTTTAGCAGTCTATGTATGTGGGTATGTACTATGTATGTATGTGGGTGGGTATGTATGTTTGTATCCAGATTCTGTGTGTTCCACCGTAGCGCCTTAACTACTGGGCCGATTTTGCCGAATGATGTGTCAATTGATTCGTCGTAAGGGTCCAGGTGACATAGGCTATATTTTAAACGAAAAAAATTAGATTAAAAAAGTGCAAGTTTCCAAAAAAAATTTTTGTTATTGTAATGAGTGGGATGTCAAATGGAAGAGGAGAAAATTTTGAGCCCATGAATATAAATGTACGATAGCATTAAAATATACCAAGCGACAGAGAAACAATTTTATCATATTATTTCAGCGTTTATTAAGGCGATCGCAGTCGGGTTTTAGTTTTCAACTTTATCTTGTTTTAGTTTAAAGATTGTGTAGAATAAAATTAGTCATAGAAGGTAAATAAAAGCGACATCGAAAATCGTTTTAGCTACATGGTAGTTTAATGTATTAACAAACTATGAACTGTCTCTATAAATCGTGCCCATTGTACTATAGCAGGATTTCCGTCTCAACTTTCCGCGCGGGCTGAATGTAAAACTACTTTTGTTGAATTAGCGGCTTTTACGAACTTTACACTCCATTTCTGAAAATTTACCCTCGAAATGCTGGCGTAATTTTTCAACAATACCTAGGTTTATCTATCTTCTCTGTTGTAAATAAAAACCGGACAAGTGCGAGTTGAACTCGGTGAAGAGGGTTCCGTGCGATGATATAACAACAATGTAATAAAAATATTCAACAATCTTTAAACTAAAACAAGATAAAGTTGAAAACTAAAACCCGACTGCGATCGCCTTAATAAACGCTGAAATAATATGATAAAATTGTTTTTCTGTCGCTTGGTATATTTTAATGTTATCGTACATTTATATTCATGGGCTCAAAATTTTCTCCTCTTTCATTTGACATCCCACTCATTACAATAACAAAAAAAAAAAATTTGGAAACTTCCACATTTTTTATCTAATTTTTTTCGTTTAAATATAGCCTATGTCACCCGGGCCTTTTCAACGAATCGATTGACACCTCATTCATCAAAATCAGCCCAGTAGTTTAGGCGCTACGGTGGAACACACAAAATCTGGATACGAACATACATACATACATACACACATACATACATAGACTGCTAAAATCATAACCCTTCCTTTTGGCTTTGCCGCAGTCGGGTGATGACAGATGTACTGGTATCCCTTTCATGATGCTCCCTGTGGACAAAGATAGCACTACATTCTGTCAATTGAGCTAGTGTATACATCGATGGTAGTAATAGTGAAGGTATAGTGTTAGTGCAATTCAAAGAACACAAGAACTTCTTAATTTACACTTGTTCATGAAGCTTTTCAAAGCTAGGTAATCTTTGGCCGAAACTAATTTATTTAACTTTGCGCCGGATGCCACATTAATAAACTTGAATGACTTTCACCTGTCATATTAATTTGACAAAAACGTAATGTGCGCCATTTTTAAAGTGGGCCACAACGCCACGAGGGCCTGAATAATAAAAATACGGCCTCATTTATCGTGATTATAATTTAAAAGCCCGTTGTTTGTATTACCAGAGCTTTCTTCTTAAATGTGCAATATGGTTTGTGTAATCATAATAATTGCACAGAGCTTGAAGGTAAAAGTTTTCGAACAGTGTTTATTCCCAGTAATAATGACATTATATGGATCTGAAACATGATCTTCATAAGAAAGCTTTTTTTAAATAATACTAGCCATGCTAATCATGACTAATACTCCCCTTTCCCCTCCAATTAAGCGTAAAGCTTGTGCTAGGAGTAGGTACGACAGTAGTGCAACGGGTGGGGTTTGAACCGCCGACCTTTCGGAATTCAGTCCGCTCCTCAACCGAGCTATCGAGGCTATCGTCAGATTTTTATTTATTTTTGTGCACAATGGTTTTTTATTTATCGTGCAAAATATAGAAAAAAATACCGGAGTACGGAACCTACCGTGCGCGAGTCCAACTCGCACTTGGCTGGTTTTTTTACAATAGTTATCAAATAAATACCTACTGTAATTTATTTCAACTGCTGGTTAGAAATAGCACCGTGGAAACATCATACCTACCATTGAAAATCATGTTCTGACAACCCAAAATGCCCGACAAAGGGTTTTGAAATGTGAAATTCAAAAATACAACTAACATGAATGGCAATGGTGGAAACATTTAACAAATACCCGTTTTGAAATTTGAACAAAAGCCATTTTAGCACCCACAAAATCATGAAATGAAATGAAATTTATTTGCTGCTTTGTGTGACAAGTTAGAAAACTTTATTTCCACAAACGGAAAAATTGTATCGAAAAAAGGTTGATATAAAAGCTTAATTTGCTATAATCCGCCAAACCAACGAAATCTGTATGGTACGCAGCACCACACAAATTCCAACACCACTGGACGTGCGTTTCGCCCCGACACCGGAGCATCCTCATGAGACGTAAGATGCAAAGACTTTGCAATTAGATATTGTGAGGTCTACATCTCATGAGGATGCTCCGGCTTTTATATCATCCTTGTATATCATGGACTTCCGCAAAATAACGCCTGCTTCTATAAAACATCGAAAAAAGGTGTTTTCTTTCTGCGTATCATCGGCACCGGTACACTACTGAGTACAAGTCTGTCCTCAAAATGCAAACAGTATAGACATAGTCATGGCATGAGGATTGGCAGACTTCACACACCTTTGGAAGCATTATGGAAAACACTCAAGCACGCAGGTTTCCTCACGATTTTTTTCCTTTACCGAGCAAGTGATATTAAAAAATCACTTCAATGCGTTTGAAAAGTTCAGAAGAAAAAAGAAATTATAAAGATGAAAGTTTGGAAAAAAAAAATTATAGACGTGAAAGTTTTTTTTTGTTTAAAAAGAACATTAGCCATGCTAATCATGACTAATACTCCCCTTTCCCCTCCAATTAAGCGTAAAGCTTGTGCCAGGAGTGGGTACGACAATAGTGCAAAGGGTGGGGTTTGAACCGCCGACCTTTCGGAATTCAGTCCGCTCCTCAACCGTTGAGTTACCGAGACTCAGTTTGGATGTTTGAAGGTTTGTTACTTCGAGTGGAATGGAGATAGATGACTTAACACTCAGCCCTGACTTAACACATAATAGGCTACTTTTTATCCCGGAAAAAGTCCAGCGGGATTAAAAAACCTACAACCACGCGGACGAAGTCCCGGGCATCTTGGTTAATAAATAATAGTCCTAGCTAGGTATCTATCGCAGCAATGAGTTTGAAATTTATGTTCCTAACCTATCGGTACCTGACCATAATATTACTTGGTACACCTACTAGGTACACCAAACAATAGAGCCAACCTCGGTAACTAACCAAATTCTGCAAGTTCACGTAATTTACGATCAGAATGTATATAAATTCTCATGTAGCACGTTCGTTGAACACTACAATACAACAGATGTTGGGCACTGTGAGTTTGTTAATGGATTTTTAATGTTGGCAGTGGACTTTGGAAATGAGTTCAGAAATTAAGCTTGAAAATCTTACGATAGGTTGAATAATTTAAACAGACTTTTATTCTACTTTATTCGGACCCTGTTAACGAGACCACAGACATAATACGTAGACTTAAAAAAGCCTTTTGAGTTAGTGTAGTTATAGTGAAAATATAGTCCTAGTGAAATTCAAAAACACAAGAACAAAGTGTCTTCCAATAAAAACTCTAATGCAATGGTCCGATTTTTAGGTATAAGTACCTACGTTTATAAGTTTAGGTTGATATTACATTACTTAATTGCTTCACTCGTAGGCTTTAATTGTCCTGTTAGTAAGGTACTGCTGTCAGCACTTTATGGTAAAACAAATGTAAATTAAAAATTTATAACACCCCCGATAAGTGAAGGTTACAGTAACTAGAAAAAAGCTGATAACTTTCAAACGGCTGAACCGATTTTCTTGGATGATAGCTAAGAACACTTTTGATCAAGCCACCTTTCAAACAAAAAAAATTAAATTAAAATCGGTTAATTCGTTTAGGAGCTACGATGCCACAGACAGATATACAGATTCAATTCAGCCCGGTTTTCTTATGTTCCAAAAACATATCAGCTGTTTCCACGGATTTGTTTGAGTGAATTGTCGAGTTTCTTGTACTACAAGTCTTACACACGTACGCGCGCTTTCGATGTGCTTTCTCACGAATCTTGTGCCGTTATTTGATTAAAATTCATTTGAAACACACTTATTATACAGATAGAAACACTTTCCCTAACACCACGAAAGTCAGGGATAAAAGTGGTTTTTATAAAACATTATCCCGGATCTGGAATAAAAAGGGTCCCAGAACGGTCCTTGAGGAGACGGTTGTCATAGGAATAAATGTGTTACGTTATGGGTTAGTGGTAAACAATGGATATGAATGGTTTTTAACCCCCGACCCAAAAAGAGGGGTGTTATAAGTTTGACGTGTGTATCTGTGTATCTGTCTGTGGCATCGTAGCTCAAACAAATGGACCGATTTTAATTTAGTTTTTTTTTGTTTGTAAGGTGGCCTTGATCGAGAGTGTTCTTAGCTATAATCCAAGAAAATCGGTTCAGCCGTTTGAAAGTTATCAGCTCTTTTCTAGTTTTCTTATAGAGGTTTTTGTGTCGGGGGTTTTTTAAATTTTAAGTTATGGATAATGGAGAAGCTATGCTATGAAAACTAAGAAAATACTGATTGTGAGTTTAATTATGTAACTTATAGGTCTACTAAAAAGCCTTAAATAAAAATCATTTCCAAAAACCGATTTTCGAAGGCTGCAATAATAGTAAAAAAATATTTAAAAAAACACTTTCAAACGCCTCTTTTACCCCCTTTAGGAGTTGAATTTTCAAAAATCCCTTTTTTGCAGATGTCTACTCATAATAGCTGTCTGTATGCCAAATTTCAGCGATCTCTCCAGTAAATTGAGCTGTGCGTTGATAGATCAGTCAGTCAGTTTTCCTTTTATATATTTAGAGATTTAATTAAGACTGTTGTAGCGTTGCGTTGTAAATGGAACCCTCGATGCGTGAGTCTGACTCGCACTTGGCCAGTTTTTTAACTTTGTGTGGCATTGCAACGCATCCTGGGTGCAGCTAGTAAATAAATAAAAATATAAGAAATACGGACCCTCTGAGATAAGAATTTCGATAAATAATTGGCACAGGGAACGACGTTTCCTAAACATAAACAAAATAAACACAATTTCCTTTCATTCCAAGTCCGGCGAACCATAATTGGTGTAAATCCCAAGAAAACAAATTTGATAATTGTGCCAATATTTGTTCAGACGCGAAAAATTCATGGAAGATTTTTTTTCATTGTGGAATTACGTGTTGGAAAATTCGCAGGACAATTAATTTACAGCCCTTTGTTTGGTCGGTCGACAGTAAAAACGATTTTTGAAAGGGGCCGATTCGGGGGTGATTTATCGGTTTTTGTTCTGCATTATGGCTGACCCATCCCATCAGTTCAGTAAATAATGTTGTTGACAGAGAGATGTCATATACTAGAGGCGGCGATGTCTTGAAAAACGGCTTTAACCTGACTGCCAAAAGAAGAAAGGTGTTTTATATCTATCTATACTATCTTTACTAATAAATAAAATTGGAGTGTCTGTCTGTAATTTCGAAATAACTACCTCATATTAAGCTCTTATGGTTATTTGAACGATACCATAACTGAATCACACGTTTTTTCAATTTTCGTCTGTCTGTCTGTCTGTCTATCTGTCTGTTTGAACGGGCTATTCTTCGGAATGCACAACAGGTACAATCCAAAAAAAAAGGCTCCTGTTCAGTATAATGCTGTACCTATGCATTGACACACAGACCGTAAAGTGTTAATTTTCAGTCAGGACCCTGAACTGGGTGACAACACAAATTGGAACTATAGGTACCAGCTTTTATTATCAATAATATCGCTATATCTTTTTAATCACGTCATTTATAGTCTAGTGAATTTCTCCATGGGTGGTCCTTCAGCTTGTCTCTCTCGGGTCGTGTCGAATTTCCGTCAAAAGAAATGAATACAAGTAGTTCATCATTACCATCGTTACTTTTTTTTTTCAATTTTAACTTTTACAAGTACTTTTGAATCGTCAGATGCATCTACCACTGGTTCGGAATTCCTTTCCTAGCGAGAATAGCCAGTAAGGACATCTAGAGCTGGTATAGATCTCTTGTAGGGTATTTACACACGCCACGGTCTTGTGCCGCCTGAATTCAGCGGCTCCCTCGGCTCCCTTTAACTCTTTTCCACTTGTGGGGGGGTCTGCTAACGCTGCACTTTTTGTTGCAAGGTTGTCATTCCAGCTCTAATGTCTGATAGTTTAATTAGGTATTAAGTTTACTTAAAGTAGGTATCGACGTTTTTATATAAGGTCTGCATCTCTATTTTCTGTAACCCTACATAGTATGCAAGAGCGGAAGCGTATTTTGGGTCCTTTGTCTTTTAATCGAGCGTTTAAAATTTTAATTATCTGAGACAAAGAAGTCGTTTACGTTTTGGCAACCTTTTTGGCGCAGTAGGGTGCACCAGCATTATGGCTTTTTAAATGGGATCCTAGGTTTGATTCCTGGCTTGATACGCAGAAAAAAATACTGGCTTAACTCTGGTCTGTGACCGGACATACCAAGTAGTGTAGTTTTGGACAATTTTTGATAGGATTTGACTACGCATGGGTACAGCTGTAGGTACTAACTATCTACAGCGCGGAAAACGAAAGGATGACTGAAAAACCAATGGCACGGCAGCACAGACATTTCCGCCGACGTGATTACTCAATTAGATCGATAATTCACCCACTGCGCAGGCTCAGATAAGAGTCAAGTAGGTATATTAATTATCTGATGCCTATTTGTAAGTGTCCGGTATAGTACTGCGTTAGAACTTAAAATTGATGCGTAAAATAAATTGTTAGGTATACACGTTACATGTTATTTTTGAATTTCATATGTATTAGAGTCTTAGGAAATTGATATATGTATAAAAGTTACAAAATAGCTCAAAAGATTAGCTGAAGTAGCAGTGGGCAAGTCATGTCTGTCACAGAACCGATGGCTGATGAAGCAACAGTTTTTTCTGGAGTGGAGACCGCGTATGTCCTGAAGAAGGTGGCGGTAAGCGGGTGGATGATAAATGCAGAGGATCATATTTGGTGGCGCGCTCTTGGCCTATGCCCAGCAATGGATGCATACAAGCTGATGGATTGGATTGCATTAGAATCTAAGGCTTAGCTCTATAGAGCGCTCTTTGACTTTGTTCAGACTTAAGACACTGTTAAAACGAGACAGAGATATACCGCTGGCATAAATCTGTCTCGTTTTAACTGAAACTTAAGTCTAAGTAAAGTCAAAGTATGCTCTATACAATTCAACGTTAGACTATTCCATCAGGTGAGGTCTTCACTTATCCATAGACCGCTATCTATCCCTAAAAAAGTTTTGCCCTTAGAGTAATAGGAAAGTTTTACCCAAAGATTTCTTATATCTACGTACTAAAACAGATTTGCACCTTAGTTAGGTGAATTCGTTTTCATATAAAAACCAGGGGTGTACCGGTATTCATGATCGCTCGGTTGTTAAGGCAGCTAAAATGTACCTCAGTACATTATTCGGCCAAGCGGCAATGTATTGTCTGGTGGGAGGCTTCGGCCGTGGCTAGTTACCACCCTACTGGCAAAGCTGTGCCGCCAAGCGATTTAGCGTTCCAGTACGATGCCGTGTAGAGACCGTGTAGAGACCGTGTGGTTTGATGAAACTACCCCCTACCCCTTTTAAGTTAGCCAGCTTCCATCTTAGACTGAATCATCACTTACGATCAAGAGAGATTGCTGTTAGGGTGGTTGCACAGTCACGCTTCCATCTTAGACTGCATCATTACTTACCACCAGGTGAAATTGCAATCAAGGGCTAACTTGTACTATCTGAATTTAAAAAAATGTAGGTGTACGGTTTCTTAAGAGACGTGTCAGTATTCTGCCGTAAAAGCAGCATTTTACCGGCCGCCAAGCTCAGTACAAACAGTAATGTATGCGCATACATTTGTAAGGGATGTCGCCCAGCGCGGAGTCGGGTACTAACACGCGTACTTACATACTAAAAATATTTTTATAATGTCGTAAACAATTGATTTTATTATGCTCTCATTGGGCTTTCTTTTTAACCCCCGACCCAAAAAGAGGGGTGTTATAAGTTTGACGTGTGTATCTGTGTATCTGCGTGTCTGTGTAACTGTGTATCTGTGTATCTGTGTATCTGTCTGTGGCATCGTAGCGCCTAAACGAATGAACCGATTTTATTTACTTTTTTTTGTTTGAAAGGTGGCTTGATCGAGAGTGTTCTTAGCTATAATCCAAAAAAAATTGGTTCAGCCGTTTAAGAGTTATCAGCTCTTTTCTAGTTTTCTTGTAGAAAAGAAGGTTAGATAACCGTTAGATTCTTAATATTATGTCAATTGACAAATGTCAAGCTGTCAAGATGGACGTTGCCTAGATATACATTATTATTTATTTGAAAATGATGTTTTGGTAAACTCAGATACTTTGGATCCAAGTCCAAGCTTAGTCCAAGTTAATTAGTCCAAGTTAGTTAGTCCAAGAAAATCGGTTCAGCCGTTTGAAAGTTATCAGCTCTTTTCTAGTTACTGTAACCTTCACTGGTCGGGGGTGTTGAAAATTTTTAATTTACACTTGTGTATTATGCACATAAAGTTGGGTAAGTAAAGTAAAGTAAACCCGAGTGAAGCCAGGCATATCAGCAAGTAATTTATAAAAATGAATCGATAGAAAGGCGGTGGTAGTCTAGTGGATAAATCGTTTGCCTCCTATTCGTCGGGTCCAGAGTTCAATCGTAAGCACACACACCTGACTTTTCGGAGCTATGTAAGTAGGTACCTACTTTTTAAGCATATAAATATCAAAAAATCATAATGAGGAAACTTGCATGTTTGACACCCTATTCATCGAAATCCGCTCAGTAGTTTAGGCGCTACGGTGGAACACATAAATACACACCTTCATACCAATAGACTGCTAAAATCATAACCCTTCCTTTAGCTTTGTCGTAGTCGGGTAAAAATAGAGGCTATATTTAGAGCACAGCAGTTCATTTCCCGTATACATATCCCAGTTATGTACACAGAGTAATGTGTATCACAGACACGCTGCACATCATATTATCTTGTAATCGGACAGTCGGAGGGGAGAGCAAACAAAGCCGTCCGGAAATGGAATTTTCAAGTGCAGTCTGTATTGTAGCTACTCTGTAGTCGAGTGGTATGGTTTACAAGGTGCTTGTAGCTACATTAATAAAGAGATTCGCCTGAAAGGTAGAGTTGGTTATTGTGTTTGGATTTTTACCGAATTATGGAAAGTTATTATTATAAACTAGCTGAGACCCGCGGCTTCGTTCGCGTGGATATAGGGGTTTTCGGGTTTGTAGGATGTTGTTTTTGTAAAATCCCGTGGGAACTCTTTGTTTTTCCAGGATAAAAAGTAGCCTATGTGCTAATCCAGGGTATAATTATCTATCTTCACTCTAAATTTCAGCTCAATCCATCCAGTAGTTTTTGCGTGAAGGTGTAACAAACATACACAGACACACAGTATGATTGCTCAAAATAAATATATATAAATATATATATCAAGCTATTGAAAAGAACGCTTATTTCGCTGGCTAGTGTTTTTTTAACAAAAAAATAGCTGGCAAATGAGCAAGCGGGTCACCTGATGTTAAGTGATTACCGCCGCCCATGAAAATTTGCAGCACCAGAGGAACCGCCGATACGTTGCCAGCCTTTCAGATAACGGAAATTCCGGGATAAAAAGTAGCCTATGTTTCCATGGTTTATTTTTATTACATACTTAACTATAATAAGTTAACGCAGTGCCTGGTAATAGTTGGTAATGGTTCTTGTGGCACGAATGTTGCAAAAATGCCCCTGTATACTTTTTCTATAAGTTTAATAAATGTTCAATATAATAAAAACATGTGTTAATCCAGGGTATAACCTATCTCCATTCCAAACAGTCAAGTCAGTCCAGTAGTTTTTGCGTGAAAGAGTAACAAACACACACACACACACACATACATACACACAAACTTTCGCCTTTATAACATTAGTGTGATGTCTAAAATATAACCATCATCAATTTAACATCATAATACAGTAGAACCGCACATAGTAGTCAGTGAGAGATGAACAAAGGCGTTAGGAAGTGGAATTTTCAAGCGCAAACAGCATGTATTCTGGTTTTAGTATCATTTCCAAGTGCTTTAGACTGTGTGATATTGTTATGTTTGTTTTGTAGGGGTTGTTGTAAAGGTGTTCGCACATGCAAACTATGGAATCAACTACCCACTGCGGTGTTTCTATTAGATTACATGAAAGGCCGGCAACGCATTGGCGGTTCATCTGGTAATCACTTAACAGGGCTCTCTCCGTCACTCGTTTCATACAATCGTAGTTCCAATTTCATTTGAATATTAAGCAACCAAAGTCCATGAAATGCATACATATTCTAGAAACTAATATCTGTGTCTGTGGTGTTTTAGATTTTTCTAAAAATATGTAGTTTTAAAATTACAGGGGCTCAAAGATTTGTATGAAAACTTTTAAGACCGCATAACTTTGAAACCGAATATTTTAACAGAAATCTGGAAAACCACAGACACAGATATTAGTTTCTAGAATATGTCTGCAAAATTTCATGGACTTTGGTTGCTTGATATTCAAATGAAATTGGAACTACGATTGTATGAAACGAGTGACGGAGAGAGCCCTCTTAACATCAGGTGACTCGCCTGCTCATTTACTGGCTATTTTTAGGGTTCCGTACTTCAAAAGGAAAAACGGAACCCTTATAGGATCACTTTGTTATCCGTCCGTCCGTCCGTCGTGTCTGCCCAGAAATCTATAATGTACTTCCAGTTGACCTAGAAACTGTTGGACTGTGAAAAGGTAGCAGACAGACATACAGACACACTTTCACGTTTATAATATTAGTATGGATGGATGTAGATATAAATAGACCAAAAGATATCACTAGAGCCAACCACGACCCGAATAATAAAATATAAAGGATTTTCGTATAATTTATACCCGAAATAATAAAACAAAATGAATATACATTTTAATACCTATCTAAAACGTAGCTACAGCCAACAAAGTAGGCGTTATGAATTATTTATATTATATTCTACTAACTGATCCGTCCTGGGTTTGCTCGGCTAGAATCTTTGAAAATCCTTTCTATATGTAACACTAGTGACCCGCCCCGGCTTCGCACGGGTGGACACTACCACGAAAAATCCTATCTATTTTCCGGGATAAAATATAGCCTATACGGATTCGGAAGAATCCCTCTAAGTAATGGTAAAAGAAATTTTGAAATCGGTCCAGTAGTTTTTGAGCCTATTCAATACAAACATACAAAAATACAAAAATACAAAGGTTTCCTCTTTATAATATTATAGTATAGATATTGGTTCTCTTTACGACACGATCAAAAGGGCTCTTGCCACCATAGACGTTCCTGCGCTCATTGAGCCGGCAGGGATTAGTCGGGATGATGGCAAGAGACCTGATGGATTGACGCTGGTTCCCTTTGAACGGGGACGGGCGCTAATGTGGGACGCAACGTGCGTTGACACATAGGCCCCGTGTCATATCAGGGAGACAGTATCAAGACCGAGAGCAGTAGAAATGGCTGAAAACGGCAAGCGACGCAAGTATGCCTCTCTTATTGAGAGTTATATTTTTGTTCCGTTTGCCGTAGAGACCCTGGGGCCATGGAGTCTTAGTGCTAAAAAAATTGTGTTTAAAGTAGTAGGTAAGTACATTAATAATATCGCAAAGAACAAAATAATTCGATAGAATTTCCCTATCATAATTTTTCCATACGAAGTAGAAAAGACACCTACTGTATGTATTTCTATGAAATTTCAAGTTTCTAAGAACCAGTGCAGTGTTGGTTTGAACTTTGAACTTTGAACTTAACATTTATAATGACGTAATTTTCTGTTTGATAATTTTTAGTTTGATATATTTCTGATTTAACAAGTGTAAATTAAAAATTTATAACACCCCCGACAAGTGAAGGTCACAGTAACTAGAAAAGAGCTGATAACTTTCAAACAGCTGAACCGATTTTCTTGGATTATAGCTAAAAACACTCTCGATCAAGCCACCTTTCAAACAAAAACAAACTAGACAGATACTCAGAAACACACGTCAAACTTATAACACTCTTCTTTTTGGGTCGGGGTTAAAAATAAACCAGCAAACAGACACACTTTCAGACAAATGATTATATTGTGATTAGGGATATCAAAATAGAGTAAATTGAGAGAGTTCTGTTATGGTAATACGTTGGGCCTTCTGGCGATAATTCCATTTTGCGAGTTGTACCTACCACGTCCCCTAGATAAGGTACGGGGTAATGGTAGGTAGGGGGGAGGGGATTAAAGCAATGCTGTGTTGTTTACTTTTATTACGCCACGGAAATTTCGAGTGTGAACACGAACCATAAAAATTTAAATGTGGTATATGAATAGACTAGCCGATGCCCGCGACTTCGCCCGCGTGGATTTAGGTTTTTCGAAATCCCGTGGGCACTCTTTGATTTTCCGGGATAAAATGTGCTAATCCAGGATATTATCCATCTCCATTCCCAAGCAAATCCGTCTAGTAGTTTTAGCGTGAAGGAATAACAAACATACACACACACACACACACACACACACACACACACACACACACACACACACACACACACACACACACACACACACACACGCACGCACGCACGCACGCACGCACGCACGCACGCACGCACGCACGCACGCACGCACGCACGCACGCACGCACGCACGCACGCACGCACGCACGCACGCACGCACGCACGCACGCACGCACGCACGCACGCACGCACGCACGCACGCACGCACACACACACACACACACACACACACACACACACACACACACACACACACACACACACACACACACACACACACACACACACACACACACACACACACACACACACACACACACACACACACACACACACACACACACACACACACACACACACACACACACACACACACACACACACACTCATACACACATATACACAAACATTCGCCTTTATAATATTAGTTAATAGTTTGATACATAAAAACTTTATTGCACACAAAATATGCGGTATACCTACTCCTTATCTTATTGTACCTGCACCCCCCAGTATCTACAAGGAACCAAAACCTTAATTTGCTATAATCCGCCAAACCAAAGAAATCTGTATGGTGCAACATGCAGCATGCGACATGCACCGCCCACCCTCCCACTGATAAACAGGCAGGAAAAGCGAGCTACGAAGCAAGCCATACGTACCACCACCACGCAGCACCACACAAATCCCAACACCACTCGACGCACCTTTCGCCCCGACACCGGTTTCGGGTCATCCCTCAAACCCTCAAACCCAAGGTCAACCCTCAAAATACCTCGATACAAAAGCCTCGATAGCTCAACGGTTGTGGAGCGGACTGAATTCCGAAAGGTCGGCGGTCCAAATCCCACCCGTTACACTATTGTCGTACCCACTCCTGGCACAAGCTTTACGCTTAATTGGAGGGGAATGGGGAGTATTAGTCATGATTACCATAGCTAATTTTTTTTTTTTTAAATACCTCATCCACCCATAACATTGTAGTCTAACTCTGTACTTCACATTATTTGGCTCGCGTAGTAAACATTCAGTAGGTACTTACGTGCTGTTTCGCATTTCGTCAACATTTGTCAGCGGCCGCCGGTTTTACCGTAATTATATGGCTTATTGTATGCATATTACACACGTGTATTGTTTGTTTGTTTGTTTTCCTGCTCTCGTGTGGCATATTGTTAGAGTACTCTGTGTCGACACATTTCCGGAATGAGCTTTTATTAATTTATTGTGGCGTTTTACGTACATTTATTACTTGACTACGGCAAAGCCAAAACAAACTACCTTTTTTGCTTTACTTGTGCTATAAGACCTACATACCTGTCAAACATGACTCTAGGTCAACGGGAAACACCCTATAGGTTTTCTTGACATACATGACAGACATACAGATGGAAAGATAGACAGACAGACAACAAAGTGATCCTAAAAGGGTTAGGGTTGAGGAACGGTATCCTAAAAATAGTTTCACCAAAATAAGAATGATTTGATTAGCCATAATGCTCATCACTAGCATAAAAACACTAAATTCCCAATCTCTACGGTTTTATCAATCAATCAATCAATCAATTTATTGCAAATTTGGGCTATATACATTGGTCTTAATCTAAGCTTATAATAAACTAGCCGATGCCCGCGACTTCGCCCGCGTGGATTTAGTTTTTTCGAAATCCCGTGGGAACTCTTTGATTTTCCGGGATAAAAAGTAGCCTATGTGCTAATCCAGGATATTATCTATCTTCATTCCAAATTTCAGCCAAATCCGTCCAGTAGTTTTTGCGTGAAGGAGTAACAAACATACACACACACACACACACACACACACACATACAAACTTTCGCCTTTATAATATTAGTGTGATAGTGTGATGTGATACAGCCAAGCCTTACGGCATGCATCAGTACAGTTTACTTCAATATCAGGACTACCAGGGTCATAAAAGTGTACAGAAACTCTATAATCCTTTAGATGCCGCCACACACGAAATTTCGGCGCCCGATAAGGGAAATTTGCATAGAAATAAGCGGAAAATGATTTCCCCGTGTTATTGCGAAACCAAATTATGTATGCGACTTTACCTGTGCTATTTTTTATCATTTCGTACCTCAAAAGGAAAAAGTACCCTTATAAGATCACTTCTAGAAATATCAAGTTGAAATAAATATGGCAATATTGAAGTCCTTAGTGAATCCCTTGGAGTTGTGAAAAATAAAACTTCTTAGTCAACGCAAACAAAAGATAAACGCTTGCGTAAAGCGTGGACATATGCGTAACCCGTTGTGTTAGGGGTTTACGCGCGTCACTACGCTCATGTCACGTGTACGAAATTGGTGTGAATCGGCCTTTATGACGCATATTTTGACACTCGCAAGGGAATCAAAACTTATAGGGTACTTCTCGTTGACCTAGAAAAATGTTCGGCAAGAAGCAATGTCTTATACTTAGCACAGGTAAAAGGAAAAATCCGAAAACCATACCATACCATAAACAAAAATTTTCTTCTATGTCAAAGTCATAGTCAAAATCATTTATTCAAAGTAGGTACTATTGTACTTCTTTTGACGGTCGAAATTGTCAAATAGTGGTGATAATTAATTAAGTACGTAACTTAAAACTAAAGCTACGAGGGTTCCAATAAAGGTCAAATAAGGTCTTTAAAATAACCAACCTCAGACAGCATAAACAAACATAACACTTTCTCTACTTTTTTATATATACGGAATTTGTTATGCGTAACTCTGTTTAATAAAGCCTGTGTATATATTTTTTTCATGTTTTATTAATACGTCAAAAGTCGTTACCTACGTGGAAGTTGGAACAGGTTGGAACATGGTTAATAAAATGTTAAAAGATTTTTATAACACGTCATGCTACGTCCACCATGCTGGATTTACAAGGACATCATATTAATAAAGCATAGTAGCTGATCAGCCTGGCTTTGCTCGGGTGAAATTTGAATTACTTTATACAAAATATAGCGCCGTAACCAAGGTCGATGTCGACTGTCGATTTACCTAAGTAGGTAATGAAAGTCGATTGAATAGGCACCTTCTAGGTAAACGCGTCCCATCTTAGACCACATCATCACTTTCCATCAGGTGTGATTGTGGTCAAGCGCTTACCAATAGTGAATAAAAAAATAAAAAATAAAAAATCGAGAAAACGAATGTCGATATCGACGTAACCAAAGTCGGTCTGAGGTAGCGAAGGTCGATGTCGACCGTCGAGGTAACGAGGCTCTGTGTCGACCTTCGAGGTAACGAAGGTCGGTGTCGATGTAGCGAAATTCAATATTGAGGTAACGATTTGGTGCACATACCTATATTAGTCATTAGACTGTGCAGTCAAAATGCTTTATTTTTAACCCCCGACCCAAAAAGAGGGGTGTTATAAGATTGACGTGTGTATCTGTGTATCGGTGTATCTGTGTATCTGTCTGTGGCATCGTAGCTCCTAAACTAATAAACCGATTTTAATTTAGTTTTTTTGTTTGAAAGGTGGCTTGATCGAGAGTGTTCTTAGCTATAATTCAAGAAAATCGGTTCAGCCGTTTGAAAGTTATCAGCTCTTTTCTAGTTACTGCAACCTTCACTTGTCTGGGGTGTTATAAATTTTTAATTTACACTTGTTAATTAATCGAGTCGTTTGATATCCATCCACGTTATATTCATGCAGATAGAAACAATACTATTTTCCGCGATTTTTTTTTTTAAATATTAGAGTGAATTTCGTCACACTTTAGACGAGATCGCAGCCAAGGGCTAACTTGTGATTTAAAAAAATACTGATCTTTCTTTTAATAAGTTTAAAAGAAGACGAAATCCGGTTCAAGTACTTTCTAGGAATCAAAGAAAACTTTGAGAAACTTTTGAGAATAACACGAATTGCTATCAAAACTAATTTAAAAGGACCAAGCCTCGAGATAGATCATTAAAGCGCATCTCAGCAAGTGGTAACTAACAAGTCGCATCAATTAAAACTTTTTGTTACGGTTCACTTGAAATGATTTAGTAAAATTAGTAAGAACTAAAAGATTCCGACGAATTGAGAACCTCCTCCTTTTTTCGAAGTCGGTTAATAAAAACGCTTACTTCGGTTTTCTCACTGGAAGTAAATCTAGCGAAAATGTGGCGCGCGAGACTACGCCTTCGTACAATATCTGAGTGACAGACACGTCAAACTTATAACACCCCTCTTTTTGGGTCTGGGGTTAAAATGTAGCACAACAGATTTTTAACCGATTCCGAAATAATTCAAATATTATTCCATCAATTAAAATTCTCCATAGAAAATCTAACAACAAACCCCTCTAAACGTAAAAACAATATTTGTGAATCTCTCCGAGAAAAATGTTGCTTTTCCATTTTGTTTTTATGTCAATCTCTGTCAGTCGCAATCGCAATTTGAGGTATTTTAATATCAAGCTCAGACACATGACACGACTGTCGTACCATCGTCGTGTCGTGTGGGTGTAAGCAGAGATAGCAAAAACGAAGACAGGTGATACAAGTAGTACCTACTGATGATAACTGATAAGATACCATAAAAAACTACGATTTTTTTTAACAAATCCTGTATTTCTAAAAGCTTACAATATATTGCGAATAAAACATCTGACTGACACTAGAGGTCAATGAACGTTCCGTAAATAGGTCACTCGAAGTCAATGCCGCGTCGTTGGTGGGGCATTGACCCGAGTTTTGCACACTATACAATGCGTGTTTGAAAAATACTAAATCACTAAAACTACATGATAAGGCAAAAGGTTATTGGCATTGGATTGTGTTAAGGTACACAAGGTTCTGGTTACACCCTGTATGTGTAATATTTAAGGGCGTTTTTGCACGAGACAAAGGTTAAAACGGAGCCCTATTAATATCACTTTGCTGACTGTCTGTTTGTCTGTCGTAGCTCGTACAAGAAATGAGGAACATACCTTAAATGATATTTGGTGGAGAAAATTGACTGAAACCAAAGATTAACCGAGAACTGGCGAATGCCCTGGGATGCAAGCTATCTCTATAAAATTATGAAGTACTAGAGGATGCCCGCGACTTCGTCCGCGTGGATTTAGGTTTTTAAAGATCCTGTGGGAACTGTTTGATTTTCCGGGATAATAAGTTGCCTATGTCAATTACAGGGACGCAAGCTACCTCGGTACTAAATTTCATACAAATCCGTTAAGCGGATGGGTTTTTGGGAATCCCGTGAAAACTCTTTGAATTTCCGGGATAAAAATTAGCCTATGTCCGTCCCCGGAATATAAGCTAACTTTGTACCAAATTTCGTCAGAATCGGTTGAACTGATGGGCCGTGAAAAGATAGCAGACAGACAGACAGACAGACACACTTTCGCATTTATAATATTAGTATGGAACTATGGATACAAACAAAATAAGTAAGTCTGTATTGTTTTGTCTTGAATCTGTACTAACCACGCTATGATATAGCGGTCTAGTTTGGTATTCGGTCCATTTTCAACCGGGCTATTCGGGAAACTAAAAATTGTTAGTGCGTTATTTTTTCGCAGTTAAGTTTCAAAAGAGTTTTAATTGATATTCGTATTCATGTCAACAACTTAATTGAGGTAAAGTTGAGTGGTGTAAGGATTTAAAATGGGGTTTACAGTTTTTTAAACTGTGGAATGGTGAAGGATGACCATAAGTTTTGAATAAGTAAGACCAGTCCCATATTATTAAAAAAAATATTCTAGTCAATGCATGTAAGAAATGTAATAAGGAAATCGGCAAGTATATATTTTAGTAAAATAAAGACAAAGATTGGATTGGTGAGAAACGGGGTAAAATTTTATAATTTACAGATATATTTTTTTTGATTTTCATATTCATTGTAGTAAGTACCAAAAATAATTCTAATATTCTAATAATTTCATAATTTGTAAATTGAAACCATGAACATTGTACTTATTGTTTAATTTTCATTTACGTACATTTTAAATTCATCTATTGGCACTCCACATAAGTACCACATATTAACATTAGCATGTCGGTGATACAACCTTGAAGTTTATACCCATCGCAAAATCGCCCAACACACTTCAAAAAGCACTTAAAAAAAACTGGCCAAGTGCGTGTCGGACTCGCGCACCGAGGGTTCCGTGCCCGGGTATGTTTTTCGACATTTTGCACGATAAATAAAAAAACTATTGTGCATAAAAATAAATAAAAATCTGTTTTAGAATGCACAGGTAAAGCCCTTTCATATGATACTCCACTTGGTACAATTATCTTACTTTGAAAATTTAAACACGCTTTAATTTTTTTTTAATGATGTAACCACAAATTTACGGTTTTTGGATTAATCCCTTTACATGTGCTATAAGACCTACCTACGTTCCAAATTTCATGATTCTAGGCCAACGGGAAGTACCCTATAGGTTTCTTGACAGACACGACGGACGGACGACAGACATATACAACAAAGTGATCCTATAAGAGTTCCGTTTTTCTCTTTGAGGTACGGAACCCAGAAAATTGCGTTTTCTGATCCCATAACTTCTCTATTTAGAGGTTCATAAATAACTGATATCAAATAGTATAAGTGTGAAAAATCACTGATCTCTGGCTCCCTGCCAGCCCATAACAAGGACAAGAATGGAACATGCTATAAGTCATCCCATTCGATATTCAATTTCGTTCTGTTTGTCGGCGAATGTATTACATTGACTAATGGTAATAATTGGGCGGCTATCATTTTGGAGTAAGTAGGACTCACTAGTCCTACTTACTATGAATGAATGTGTGTATGTGTGTATGAAGTGCCTTACTCAATCAATTAATCAATCAATCAGCCTGGTGTGGACGCACCACTGATAGACATAGGCCTTCCCAAGAGCGCGCCAACACACACGATCCTCCGCCTTCCTTATCCACCCACTTCCAGCTATTCTTAGAGTCTCCAGTCCAGCGGGTTGGAGGTCGTCCCACACTGCGCTTGCTGATACGCGGTCTCCACTCCAGAACACGTCTGCCCCAGCGGCCGTCAGTTCTGCGGCAGACGTGGCCTGCCCACTGTCACTTCAGTGTCAGTGACTACCTTTGACTTAACTCGATAGTCAAAGATATTTTTGCCTGTTTTTTTCATTTAAAAGTAGCATATATGTAACATAGTAGACTGTAATATTTATATTTAACTAGCTGATGGCCGCGACTTCGTCCGCGTGGATTTAGATTTTTAAAATCCTCTAAGAACTTTGACATTCCGGATTAAAAAGTAGCCTATGTCACTCTCCAGGTAACTATATCCATGCAACAAGTGTAAATTAAAAATTTATAACACCCCCGACAAGTGAAGGTTACAGTAACTAGAAAAGAGCTGATAACTTTCAAACGGCTGAACCGATTTTCTTGGATTATAGCTAAGAACACTCTCGATCAAGCCACCTTTAAAAAAAACTAATTTAAAATCGGTTCATTAGTTCAGGAGCTACGATGCTACAGACAGATACACGGATACACACGTCAAACTTATAATATTATTTTGAGTCGGGGGTTAAAAAAACGGCTCGTGACATTGCGACGTAATTAAAAGACAAACACACACACTTCCGCATTTATAATATGAGTATTGATTTATACTATAATAAAAACTTAAATCTTGTTGGTACAATAAACTGAATGTATTATTATGCGATAATAGACATAATATCAGTGTCCATTATAACAGATTAGGCATCATAGTTACCCCACTTTCAGCAAGCCATTCATTGGCATTTGATTAAGTATTGCTACTACTATCACTCTATATCCATTTTGGACTTTATTCATAGAAGAATTAGAGTTCATTTTTGATAATTAATAGTCCATTACACCATCTAAACATAATCTGTACTAATGAATGGTAACGCGCTATAACTTCAAGTTTGAACTAAGCTGTCGATTTGGCTGGAACGGGGATTATATAAATAGGATATTGATGACTTGGCTGATGATCAGCGATATATTGAGGCTTAGTGCAGGTAAATCAAATTGCCATACATTTTAAATAGTAGGTCAAACTCTAAAGGCTGATTCACACCAAGCACGTACACGTGACACCTGCGTAGTGACGTGCGTAAACCTTTAAACCACCGGGTTACGCATACGTCCACGCTTTACGTAAGCGGTGTGCCATGTTTCATACAGTTCCATACATTGCAACGCAATGGTACGCTTTATGTCTACGCTTACGCAGCCTGTGTGAATGAGCTAACTATACGTGTAACGTGAACTCGTGTCGCGTCACTTCACCGCTCTCGTTCTCGTCCGTCAAACAACTATCTATGGCTAAGTTACCACTCAACTTACATTGTTTCCTAATTTTTTGTGTATCGGTCTCTCTGTGTGTCTGTGCGCTCTTTACAAAGGTATTTGAAAGGCGCGTTTGGAACCCTAGTCCCTTTTAAGTTTACAAAATCAACTTACATAGGTAGGTACGTGGTGGTGGTGCATATTGCTTGATCGGTCGCTAGTTTTTAGGGCTCCGTACCTCA
This sequence comes from Maniola jurtina, assembly GCF_905333055.1. Classification (NCBI taxonomy): domain Eukaryota; kingdom Metazoa; phylum Arthropoda; class Insecta; order Lepidoptera; family Nymphalidae; genus Maniola; species Maniola jurtina. The sequence goes on from NC_060053.1 coordinate 4,189,956, forward strand.
AAAGGAAAAATGAATCCCCTATAGGATCACTTTGTTATTTGTCTGTCTGTCTGACTGTCCGTCTGTCAGTCTATCGTGTCTGTCAAGAAAACATAATAGTTTTTGATTTATCTTTATTTATCTTTATTTAAAAAATACCAGAGTACGGAAGCCTCAACACCTTAACTTTAACAAAATGTCCTTAAATGTAAGATACAAGAAAAGTTTTTCGTCCTAACTTAAGAAAGCAAGCCATGGTACTTATGTTTAGAAAAGACGATATTGCCTCGATAACTCGAAATCGTAAAAAAGAGATTACGCGGTTTTCTCTACAATTATATTGTGCACTCTGTTTCAACGCTCCACTTTATAAGCTTCATTGACATTTCTATTGTGTGTTAGGTAAGTAACTACAATGTGCTTAGTACAAGCTTAACTTACTTTTAGATATATACATTTTAAATCGTATTATTTTATCCATTCATCTATAATGATTCATACTTAATGTGTGTGTGCAAAATTGTCTGTCTGTCTGTCTGTCTGCTAACTTTTCTCGATCCATTTCTCCGTTTTTTAACCCCCGACCCAAAAAGAGGGGTGTTATAAGTTTGACGTGTGTATCTGTGTATCTGTGTCATCGTAGCTCCTAAACTAATGAACCGATTTTAATTAAGTTTTTTTGTTTAAAAGGTGGCTTGATCGAGAGTATTCTTAGCTATAATCCAAGAAAATCGGTTCAGCCGTTTGAAAGTTATCAGCTCTTTTCTAGTTACTGTAACCTTCACTTGTCGGGGGTGTAATAAATTTTAATTTACACTTGTTTTATCCATTCATCCATAATGATTCATACTTAATGTGTGCGTGCAAAATTGTCTGTCTGTTTGGTAACTTTTCTTGGCCCATTTCTCCGTTTTTGACGTTTGGTATAGAAATAGCTTGTATCCCAGGAAAAGACATAGGCTACTTTTTGTTTCGGAAAATTTAAGAGTTCCTACGGGATTCTTAAAAACCTAAATCCACGTAGACAAAATCACCGGCTTCATCTATTTACGACAGAAACTGGCATAGGCCACTTTTTATCCAGGAAAATCAAAGAGTTCTTACTGGATTAAAAAATACTAAATCCACGGGTTCTTTAATTTTATTTTGCTCATTATAATTTATTGTTTGTAATTGTATAATTAAAGTAATTCGCCCCCCATTGTGCTTTCCCGTATAAAATAAACAGCTCAATTACCGACCTAGGTTTTGTAATTAGGAATACAATTAAACTCAGCGTTCAACTTCGATTCGAGCTCACTACTTACCTACTTACCGGGGAACCGCAAATGACTTGATTGGGACTTTTACATCCAAAGAAAATCCTACTCTAAAACCTGGGATATAAAGTCCTAAATCAAATGCCATATAACTTCACATACGTGGAATAACCTATAGCTCTTAATCCATGGTAATAAGGTTTATAATTGCACGGAACTTGTACGTAGTGTAAGTAAACACGGCATTTGTCGCTTTTGATTTAAATGCGCTGAAGACTATGTTGAAAGGTATGTTTTATTGTTCGGTGTATGCTGGTTAATGTGATTGGTTTAAGTTGTTATTATCATGCATCATAATATCTTCTATCTGCATAAAGACGTCACTAAGCAGTATGTTCTTTAAGATGTTAGTATGTGGTTTGTCTAGATTAACACATAGGCCACTTTTTAGCCCGAAAAATCAAAGAATCCCCACGGAATTTTATAAACCTATATCCACGCGAACGAAGTCACGGGCCTCAGCTAGTATTGAATAGGATAGAAAAGAATAAAAGCTTTATCATTCGTATTTCCAGACCAAAACAGACTTTAATACCTATATTTGTCTAGATTGTTATCGTGCATCATATCTTTCTGGTGAGAAGTTTTTTAATTAGTGCTGCTATTATGTGATTGGTTTAAGTTGTTATATTATGCATCAAATCTTACTGCATTAACAGGGCTCTCCCCATCCCTTACTCCATACAATCGTAGTTCCAATTTCATTTGAATATTAAGCAACCAAAGTCCATGAAATTTTGCAGACATAGTCTAGAAACTAATATCTATGCCTGTGGTGTTTTAAATTTTTCTAAAAATATGGAGTTTAAAAATTACAGGGGCTCAAAGATTTGTATGTGAATTTTTAAGACCGCGTAACTTTGAAACCGAATATTTTAACAGAAATCTGGAAAACCACAGGCATAGATATTAGTTTCTAGAATATGTCTGCAAAATTTCATGGACTTTGATTGCTTAATATTCAAATGAAATTGGTACTACGTTTGTATAGAGCGAGTGACGGAGAGACCCCTCTTAAAACGTTGCGAGCAGTTTGTTGTGATTAGTGATGATATTATGTGATTGCTTTAAGTTGTTACAATATTATCATGCATCATACTTTTGCAGAAAGACTTCAGTAAACAGTTTGTTTTTCAATGTGATATGGTTCAAGATGTGATTGGTTTAAATTATTATTAACACGCAAGATATCTTCTTAAGTAGGTACATAAAAATTTCTGTAAGCAGTACTTTGTTGCTATCCGTGATGTTATTATGTGATTGCTTTAAGTTGTTGTATCCATTCCAATATGTGGGTGTGTGTTGTGCCTTAGATCGATATCTACCACAGTAGATTCGTATCTATTAACAGATTGATAAATAATTGCTTGATAACGATTCTAATGACACAGAACCAATCAGTCAAATAGAAATAGCTCTTATGGTAGACTATACAATAGAAGGTAACGGATAATCCGGTTGATTGAAACTCAAACGTGCTCTACACAGTGTAAGGGGGATAAACATGTCGTTAAGACCGTATGAAGCGAGTAGAATTTACACGGAATTGGTAGCTTAGAACAATGTATTTCTATCTTACCTAGAAATTCTGTCGTATCATTATACCAAGAACGTTATAGAGACAGTTATAATTTAATAATAATATTGGAATTAAAAAATTTATCAAAAGAAAAATAAAACCGACTTCAAACACTAAAAAGTAAAAAATGTTTTTTGTTTAGCTACACGTGTAATGTACCTAGGTATGAAGTCGGGCGAGCTTCACTCTTGAATTTCTAATTTTGTTTTATTATTTTTGCCCGCGGCTTCGCCCGCGTGGATATCGGTTTTTTAAATCCCGTAGGAACTATTTGATTTTCCGGGATAAGACGTAGCCTATGCCCTTCCTTCCTTTGGGATGTATCCCAAGTCTGTACCTTTCATTAAAATCAGTTCAGCGGTTGGGCCGTGAAAACGTAGCAGACAGACAGACAGACAGACAGACACACTTTCGCATTTATAATATTACCTAGTATGGATGTCGAAAAACAATGTTTTTCATATAAATATTTTCAAAGGTGTGTAAATTCTGCCTATCCGGACTTATGGTGTGTGGCCAGCATGGTGGACTAAACCTTAAACCTCCTCATTGACCGGTGCTATCAGTAGTGAGCCGGCAATGAGTGGACGATGATGATGATCATAAGCTGGGAACTGTTGGACATGAGCGGCAAATGACCGTGTTCTGTAGATATGCAAGAGACCTCTCTTCTTCTTCTCTTCTTCTCTCTGCCCGGCTAGCATGGGTAGTAGATAAAAATCATATCCCCCAATTATATCCACTGATGTCATACAAATCAGTGGATATAATCGGGGATATAATTTTTATCTACTGCCCATGCTAGCCGGGCTGGGCTGGTGTCCGCACTTAAACGTTTCCATCTGTTATGCGTGCGTTGCCCCTCCCCGCCGAAGTCTTCACTCCAGCTATCCAAGCTCGTTCCAGAAGCCGAGTAGACCGCCCAGTTTGCCGAGGGCTTCATGAAGTGAGGTTGGAAATTCAAGAGACAATGACTCTAAATCAACGTACCTAATGGATTATCTCCTGAACTTTCCTAAAGAGACATCAAAATCAAAAGCATACAAAATAGGGGAAAACTAATAAATATTAAACAAGATAGAGTCATGAATAATTTCATCGCACGCCCTCACTAGCATTAGGCAAAGAAAAAAGGAAAAGAGAAAAAAAAAACAATTGGATAGGTACTGAAAAACAATGATATGGTAATATTTGACGAATAATACACAAGGATAAAGTAAATAATTCATGTCGTATTAGAGACGCCGTGGGAGGAATCAGACGGTGCGTATGATGAATAAAATCCATATCCATACTAATATTATAAATGCGAAAGTGTGTCTGTCTGTCTGTCTGCTAGCTTTTCACGGCCCAACAGTTTAATTGATTTTGATGTTGATGACAGACTTAGCTTACATCCTGGAGAAGAACATAGACTTTTTATCCCGGAAAATCAAAGCGTTCCCACGGGATTCTTAAAGGCCCATCCGTTTAACCGATTTATATGTTTAATACAAATTAAGCTTGCATCCCGCAAATTGACAAAACCAGGTTTTTATCCCGGAAAATCAAGAGATCCCACGGGATTTTTTAAAACCTAAATCCACGCGGACGAAGTCGCGGGCATCATCTAGTCAATAATAAATGCTAAAGTGCGTCTATCTGTTCGTCTGTCTGTTACTTTTTCATGGCCTAACCATTGAACCGACAGAGTTGAGTTATGTCGGCTTCTATGGTTCTCCTACAGATCTCCTGATTTCTGATTTGATAAATTCCAAGCATTTCTCTCCATCCATACTCCATCCACCACTTCCATCTCCACTCCATCAACGCTCTGCTCTTTTTTTATTTTTATTCAGATACAAGTTAGCCCTTGACTGCAATCTCACCTGGTGGTGAGTGATGATGCAGTCTAAGATGGAAACGGGCTTACCTGGAAGTAGATATAGTTTGTAAGGAATTTTTGTGTCTATATGAATAAACAAATTTAAAAAAAAATGCGAGCATACGAGAAGGCGGGTCACCTGGTGTTAAGTGATTACCGCCGCCCATGATCATTTGCAGCACCAGAGGTACCGCCGTTGCGTTGCCAGCCTTTCAGGGACTTGTTAGTCCCATGTTGTAGTGAGTGTTAGTACAAGTGAATACAAATTGTAATCACTATGTAATCTTAGCTAATAACACAATGACACTTTAATGCCCGCAGTCTGTGTGTTCAAATCTTGAGACACTCAGTAATGTCACAATCAAACCCTTCTCAAAACAGCTGCCGGGAAGATTAATATGGCCAATGATAATAGGGTACTGTGAAATAGCTCTTCTTAAGTTATTAAGAAAATTCCGGGAAATATTAAACGATCTTCAAACAAACATAGTACGTATTTATATTTATTTAACAAGGAATAATATATTATATGTTACGCCTACCAAGATACCTACTTACAATACATATATAAATTATTTTGAATCTGCCTGTACATATACAAAATTATAAGTACGAAAGAGTGTCTGTCTGTTAGGTACCGTTTTACAATCCATCCATATAACCGATTATGACGGTTATAGAGATAGCTTGCATCTCGAAAAAGGAAATACGTTTAAATGGATTTTTAATAGTTCATTCATCTAACGCATTTTGAATTTTTTTTCATAGATACTCGTCGTCATTTACTTTAGCTTCAAAGCTGACCGTCTTTCATACAAACTTTCATCCCCTATATCATATCCTCTTTAGAGGTAAGATTTCCAAAAATGCTTACTCAGTGAGTTATAAAAGAATCTACGCCCTACTTACTGTCAAAATTTTAAGTTTCTAACCCCAGTGGCTTGGATTGTACGTTGATAAATCAGTCAGTCAGTGTATATGTGTATACCTAGATTATCTAGGTCTACGTTCAAACTAGAAAGAAATCTATCTAGGCTAGATAGATTTCTTTCTAGTTTGAACGTAGACTGTATTATATGAACTTAGACCTTCACTCTTTAGACCTAAATCAAAACCAAAACAGACTTAATAAACATCAGGATAAAATATTATGTTTCTTCCCCTCAAACGAGTGAATGCCTACGACGGAAAAGAAACCTACTGTCAAAATTTCAAGTTTCTAACCCCAGCGGTTTGGATAGTGCGTTGATAGGTCATTCAGTCAGTCTTAGAAAGATTTCTTTCTAGTTTACAACACACTAATATTATAAAAGCGAAAGATTTTGTGTATGTGTGTATGTTTGTTACTCTTTCACGCAAAAATACTAGACAGATTTGGCTGAAATTTAGAATGTAGATAGATTATACCCTGGATTAACACATAGGCTACTTTTTATCCCGGAAAACTAATGAGTTTCTACCGAATTTTTAGAAAACCTATATCAGCTAGTAATATTGTATTAACATATACCCTAAATCAAAACCAAAACAGACCTAATAAACTAAAGCCGTATCAGGGTAAAATATGTTACCTCCCCCCAAACGAAGGCCATTAGGGAGGGAAGTGGCTTCGATTTCCTTTATTGCGCCCCATAAAGGTGTTAAGCCAGTAGTTGTTATAATAAACGGGGCGTTACGGGCCTCGTACTCACGTTTTACGGTGGAATAGTTTTTGTAATAAACACGTATGGGGAATAGGAATTGGTCTATTACCTATTGTATTGTAATATCTGACCTGGTACTGTCCCAGCTATTTGCAGGTTAAATTTCAGATTTTTACTGATTGTTTTTTGGGCTCTGGGTTCCGACATTCCTTCATTCAGCTTCACTTATGTCACTCCTTTTCCCTTCTATTTTCTTTTTAAAAATTCTAAAATATAACGTAGACTCCAGGTTATATTTTTTTTGTATTTGATTCCCTTGTCTTGACAGACAAACAGACAGACAACGAAGGTATAGGGTACTTTTTTCATTTGAGTTACGAAACTTTAAAAAAATACCTACTTATCAATATTTTAACCGCATTATCAATGGTAGCAGTACATAATGTGAAGAGCAGTAACTAGTCATTATGCAAATTGTCCAACTCCATTTTGTACCAATGTTATTTACCTCGGACCGGTTTGCCTAATTTTGTCATTACTCAAATGAATCCGCGTCCAGTTCGCACAAAGACTAGGCATTTATGGGCGTTTAACAATTTAATCGTTATTGATTATGTCCGCAACGCTATTAATTATTTTGTGCGGATTTGTAATAGAATTACCACATTGTATAAAATTTGTAATAGAATAGGTAAGTATATAGATTTTTGAATCTATCCGATTTCAGTTTATATTGGGCCTGTTTCGAAAATTATCTCTTGTTATCTAAAGTTATTGTATGTCGGTACTGAGTATTCGAATTTGTTTATCTAGGTGCTTAGGTATCAAATACATCTAATAAGTATATTTTATACTGCTTTGTTTAAAACCGTACCTATAGGCCGACTGACATACAGTAGTTTCTGAGATAGGCGAGAACAGACAGCTAAAATGGCCGGGAGAATTTTTTATTAGTACTTAGGTACAATTCTTATTAGTGACAGTTATAATAATTTTGTTCCCAATTTAATTACAGCCAGGGCGCGGCGGCCCATTTCAAGGAAAACTAAGCGAAATATGCAGGAATACATTATATTATATTTTTTTCCAAAGTATTATAAACTCTTTAGATCAGTGGGACGGCAATCCAACACGACCAGAGAAAAATCAGACTATCTTACTTGCTATCCAGGCAAAGTTGTGACATCGCTTACTACCCAACACTGAGCTACTGAGAAAACCCAAGTTTTTTTATAGCCCGACCCAGGAATTGAATCTGAACCTGAGCTAAATATGTTAGCCACAAGACAGCCCATTAATGATTAAAAAAATTGGTCAAGTGCAAGTCGGATTTGCACAATAAGAGTTCCGTATCATCGTACAATAATATTTTTTTTAAACTATTATGGCGCTTATTTTGATTTTTTTTATATTTTTATTATAGCAGCAATAAAAATAATCATTCTGTGATTTTTCAACTCTCTATCTATTACGGTTCACGAGATACAGCCCGCTGATAGACAAACAAACGGACGGACAGAGGAGGCTTAGTAATACGGTTTCGTTGGCATCCTTCGGGTAGTCGAGCTGAAACAAATCTACATCTACTCCTTTCGGCATCATCCGTATACAAGTGTAAATTAAAAATTTACAACACCCCCGACAAGTAAAGGTTACAGTAACTAGAAAAGAGCTGATAACTTTCAAACGGCTGAACCGATTTTTTTGGATTATAGCTAAGAACACTCTCGATCAAGCCACCTTTCAAACAAAAAAAACTAAATTAAAATCTGTTCATTCGTTTAGGAGCTACGATGCCACAAACAGATACACAGATACACACGTCAAACTTATAACACCCCTCTTTTTGGGTCGGAGGTTAAAAAGCACTGATCAAGTTCATAATTTCCAAAGCTTCTAACCACGAACCAATATCGACTCATTAATTATTGCGCTTCCGAGAGTGCTTTCAAAATAATCCGCTTTATTTCACTGTCTAAATTATGAATCAGATATGCTTGCTTCCTTTCAAAGTGTTTTATTATGGAAAATACTTGTTAAGAGAAAAGTGGTCTATGCCTTAAGTGGCTTTTTTGCATAAGCAAAATTCGATAAAATGCTCTATACAATATTGTTTTAGGTCTCGTATCTATTAGAGAGTGTTCACACCTAATGTAATGTTAGCCGCCGCTTGTGAGTAGACGCACTATGATCCACAGTGTGAAAGTGCAATCAGACTGCATTTTTAGTTCACGCTATGCCTACGCGTTGTAGTTACGTAGGTAATCAGCATCAGATATGCTTTCTTCCTTTCAAAGTATTTTGCTATGGAAAATACTTGTTAAGAAAGATGTGATCTCTGCCTTAAGTTTCTCAGTAGCTGTACTGCACCCCTTGGACGTAGAAAGCTGATATAAGGGTTCTCTTTATAATGTAGACAAAAAATAACGCGAGTTTAAAAAAACTCATGGAAGCGAAGCCGCGGGTGGTCACTAATCTCTAACTGAACCAAATTGATGGGTTTCAAAAATCTAAAATTAGGTACCTTCTTAGTGACTTCACTTTACACTGTTACATGTGGAAATTCATAGCACCCATTTTTAGAAGTTTTAATTTAATTAAGGTCCTGCATAATCTCAAGTATGTATTACCAGTCAGTCAACTTCTTTATAAATATAGATATTCTATAAATTCTTATTAGATATTACCTAACTAGAGAATGCCCGCGACTTTGTCCGCGTGGATTTAGGTTTTTAAAGATCCCGTGGGAACTGTTTGATTTTCCGAGATAAAAAGTAGGCTATGTCCGTCCCTGGGATATAAGCTAACCTTGTACCAAATTTCGTCATAATCGGTTAAACTGTTGGGCCGTGAAAAGGTAGCAGACAGACAGACAGACAAACTTTCGCATTTATAATATTATGATAAAATGTATAGGTACAACTATTTTCTTTGTAAAGAAATCGAATCAAAAACAGTCACAAGTAAATTAAAGTAAGAAAATAACAAATTCCTTTTGTAACTTTGTGAAAGTCCCTTAAAAGCTTAATGAGACCCAAACTCAGATGGGAATTAAAAAAGGGAAAGGATCCGAAAATACCTCGCAAAGAACCTTTGAATAAGAGTTGTCACTTAGCTGTTAACAACTTAGTGGGAGAGCACATCACCGACTTTTTGTTTCCAAACTTTTTGTATTGTCGCCTATCATTTGCACTCATGAAAAGCTATAATTACATTACAAGACACAATTTAAGCAACTTTAAATGTGCATGTCTTGTAACGAAATGTTTAAAAGCACGGCTCAAAAATATAAAATTGCAACATTAATAAAAGACATCTATTTATAAAATAAATTTAATCTAAATTAAAACTAAATAATTTAATAAAAACTAAAATAAATTAATGAAATCTAAAACCTCATCCAAACCACGCAGTGAGACATTGTACCCAATATTCTGGAAGCATTTGGATTGCCAAACCACTAATTCTTAGGCCAAGCTAGTTATCATCTCTTGGATCCCCGATTGAGATGATAACTTTTTTGAAAACTCTTTATAAAAGCTGAGACTCTTTCTATACAATAAATTTTTCTTATCAATGTGACGAGGTCTCCGAAAAATTGCGCACCTTCATGTTTTTCTATACAATACTTTTTGTTGAGCCACATGTATTCAGTGTGTCTTTGCGCTTAGAGTTGTCACTTGTTAACAACTTAATTTGCGAAGCACGAATTTTCATAGATGCAAAACCCGAATTAACCCGCCACCGGGGGTAAAGAGGTCATTTTAAGAATAAATAATGAGTTACCCCGGATACCTTACCAGCCTTACCTCAATTAACGTGGTGTTCAAATTAATTTATTTTCATTAGGGGTTCCTGTGGAGAACACGAAAAAGTATTGGGCTAATGGCCCCAAAATACCATAATCCCCATAATCACCATCATGATCAACCCACTGCCAGCTCAATACTGAACACGATTCTCCTCTCAGAATGTGAGAGGGGCTTGGCCATCGTCTACCACGCTGGCCAAGTGCGGATTGGCAGACTTTACACACCATCACACTTAATATTATAAAGGCGAAAGTTTGTATGTGTGTGTGTGTATGTTTGTTACTCCTTCACGTAAAAACTACGAGACGGATTTGGCTGAAATTTGGAATGGAGATAGATAATATCCTGGATTAGCACATAGGCTACTTTTTATCCCGGAAAATTAAAGAGTTCCCACGGGATTTCGAAAAACCTAAATCCACGCGGGCGAAGTCGCGGGCATCGGCTAGTTGAGAATATTATGGAGAACTCAGGCATTTAGGTTTCCTCGCGATGTTTTCATTCACCATTAAAACAAGTGGTAATTGCTTAAAATGTACATAACTCCGAAAAGTTAGAGGTGCGTGCCTGGGATTGAACCTCCGAACTCTGGAATTGGAGGTGGAATTCTTAACCACTAGGCTATCAAGTCCCTGTGATGACATAACATGGGTCCGAGAGTCGAGCCTGACCGTTTACTTTGGTCCTCATAAGAAAGCTTACAGTCACTCAGTGAGCAATGGAGAGAGCTACTCGTATGCTTGGATTTTTTCAACGTGATCAAAACAGGATTAATAAGAAAAGTCATATGCAAGACCGTAGCATGTTGAAGTCCCTAGAAAATACCTACTATCACTGACCCATCAATGCTGATAATATGTTATTAACCGACCCAAACAGAGGGGTGTTATAAGTTTGACGTGTGTATCTGTGTATCTGTGGCATCGTAGCTCCTAAACTAATGAACCGATTTTTGTTTTTTTTTTTTGTTTGAAAGGTGGCTTGATCGAGAGTGGTCTTAGCTATAATTCAAGAAAATCGGTTCAGCTGTTTGAAAGTTATCAGCTCTTTTCTAGTTACTGTAACCTTCACTTGTCGGGAGTGTTATAAATTTTGAATTTACATTTGTTTGGCTTATCAACTTGTCAGATAAAATCAGAAGTTCTGAGAAAATATACTTCCAAATCCGTACTAAGTAAATTAGCTGGGTGAGGGGTCCATAAAATAGGTTGCAATATAAAAGATAATAGATTCCAAATTAGCAAACCGGTTAATAATAGAGTCCCCGGAGTGAATATTGTCGGGTTGGCAGCATCTTGCGGGAAAGGGTCGAATTTGGTTTGATATCGGCACACCCCCGAGATAAGATTAGGCGTTAAATTATTATGGATGGATTCACAGATTTTGGAATAGGAATAGAAATAATGAAGGAGATCGAGCATTTTATTATTACAGCCAGTGTTTACCTACTTTTAATAACTACGTTCAATATAACAAAAACTTCCTATAACGTGGACTTTAGTTCAATTTGGTGTATACATTGATACACTCTTTATAACGAAACAGCCATTAATAAAAAAGGAAGAAACTATACTACTAATTATACTACGTTATTAGCCAGTAGGTGTTGATAATATTTATAAGTAAAAGATTTGAGCAGGAAAGATTATGTTAATTGAAATGGAAACAGAAATGGAATTGGAAATGGAAAAAGGAACACACTTAAGAAATCAAAAACAATATTACACTTGTCAGTAATTTTTCTAATCTTTTTCTTAATTATTTAGATCATTTTAATTCATTTCATTGTAGTTACCCAAATATTAATCACTAAATAACACGTTCACGTAGAAGACGCCTCTACGCCGTAGGCCGCGTAGGTTTCCTCCTTCCAAAGCTTTCAGTTTCGAGTTTGCCTCGACGAAGTACATCTTTTTACCCGACACTGCGGCAAAGCCAAAAGGAAGGGATTTTAGCAGTCTATGTATGTACGTATGTATGTTTGTATCCAGATTCTCTGTGTTCCACCTTAGCGCCAGAACTACAGGGCCAATTTTGATGAATGAGGTGTCAATTGATTCGTTGTTAAGGATGCGGGTAACATAGGCTATATTTTATACGAAAAATTTTATCTAACGGATGTTACATCAAAGGGGGGGGATGTCAAATGAAAGAGGAGAAAATTGTACAACTACATTAAAATAATATACCAAGCGATAGAAAAACCATTTTACTCTAATATTTCAGCGTTTATTGAGACGGTCGTAGTCGGGTTTTAGTTTTCAACTTTATTTTGTTATTGAGAAGATTTGTTTCTCATCATAACATTTTAATTGGATAAAAATCTATTCTATTCTATAATCTATTCTATTCTATTATCATGAACTCATCACCAGCACACACTTAGCCCGGGTTTACATGAAGAACGATGTGTGTGCCCGGTCGGACCCAGATTGGATTAGGAACCCAACGACGTCTCAAACAGTACTTTATTACCGCTGAAACATGTGCCAGTATGGAAAATACTAATACATAAAGGCAGAAATCCTGTGCATTTGCAGCAAATCATAACTTGCAACAATACAGCTTGTATCTCAAGACGGATTGTTGTAATCATCGCGCTTTGCATTGTGCTCACTAAATTGATAGTCTGCCTTCATACGGGCGACTACCATACATTTATTATATGAGCAACATTTTTTTTTCTCCCTCGTCTGGCTTTACAAAGATTAGCCAATGTCAAGTTTGTAGTAATTTGTTACAAGTTAGAGAAACTACATACAAGTATGGACTTCGTCTGTGCCAGTGCTCGCCGACACACGCATGGCACCCCTTTAGAGCGCTTTCCAGTCAGTTTTAATAAAAAAAAACACTCCAAAAAGGCAGAGCACACCCGCCAGCTTACACCAACACACAAAGTCTATGAGCAACTTATTTACGCGATTTCTAGCCTCGTTTAAGGCCGATTCACACCAATTGCGTACACGTGACACGTGCGTAGTGACGCGCGTAAAGCCCTAACACACCGAATTACGCATATACGTCCACGCTTGACGCAAGCGGTGTGCCATGTTTCATACAGTTCCATACATTACAACGCAATGGTACGCGCTACGTATACGCTTACGCAGCCTGTGTGAACTAGCTATTAGGGATCCATTAGTTTAGTATGATATTGTAGCCGTGTATGTTGTATTATTTATTTATTTACATTTTTCACATCGCCAGCGCTAGCGTTGATAAAACTTAAGCGTCAAAACAATAACGTCAGAGTTAAATGAACCTAAAACTCCTTGATTCAAAGTCAAAAATTCAGTATCATCGGTTTTAATTTCATAAATACTGAGCGCTGGCCGTAGATTTAAGGACAAACTTGAGCTTTAAAACAAGGCAAATAAAGCCCATTTTACTTTGACGCTGAAGTCTACTGACGCTTGAATTCTATCAACATTAGTAACAAATGAAGTCTTATACTAAGCAGACTGAGCAAAAAACTCACTGTCTGTTAATCTGCCAGTTTATTCGTTCATTCTGTCTGTAAATTTGTCTATTTACGTTACAAAGTTAAGTTTGTAGTGAGATGCACTTTACCAATTAGTAGGTATTTTAAAATAGCTGATCCTGAAATAGTGCAATTTCCTTCTCATGGGCCGGATACATTAACGGGAAACGCTGTCGAAAAACGCATTCATGACCGTTAAGCGTTGTAGCCGCTACCTAACGCGTTAATTAATACGGCATTCACATTGCTGTTTGGCGTTAGACGATTTTAACCCCAATTCAATTGGCATTATACTAGACCTTCCAAGTGTGGCCACTCAGTTTAACGCGTTGATTATCAGCGGAATTATCGCATAATTATGGCGTTGTTGGGCATTGACGTTGACTTCAATGTGACCCGAGCATGAGTTTCGTATCTCCAGAGAAAAATCACTTCACTGTCTGTTTGTCTGTCAAGACCAGTCAAGGGAATTAAAATCTATAGGATACTTTCCGTTAACTCAGAATCATGAAATTTGGCAGGTAGTAATTAATGTATTATAGCACAAGTAAGGGGAAAAATCCGAAATCTGTGAATTTATAATTTACATTTACGTTACATTACAAAAAAAAGTGTTATTTCTTGTACGGAACCCTTCGTGTGCAAGTCCAATTTTTTCTTTGACATTTCGTTTAATATGACCGCGTCGAAAACAAAGTATTCTCTGATTTGTAATCCATTGGTTTATTTTAGGAAAATGACCCCTTTGGGAATCTCTGACCGAGGGTAATTATGGTAAATCCTAATCATTAAGGGACTTAATGTTTCAGAGCCAACGAAAATAGAAACAGAAATAGAAATAGCATTGGAAATGGAAAAAATATTCAAATAAACTTTAACAAGTATTTTCTAATAATCATCAAGTGAATCAACCACCTGTTAATGTTTTAAAAACTTCAATTTACAGTGAGTCTTATTGTACATTGCACAAACCTATACCATTGTACAAAAAGTATGTACAATTGGAGTAGGTACTTACCGCGTGTTTGTTGGAATGGAACGAGTCAAATTATCGCTCTTTGATATTTTCATAATCTTCCATTTAATATTCATGCTTGCTAATCCATACAAATATTATAAATGCGAGTGTGTCTGTCTGTCTGTCTGCTACTTTTTCACGGCCCCACAGTGTAACCGATTCTGACGAAAGATACAGGCTTAGCTTATATCCCGGGGACGGACGGACATAGGCTACTCTTTATTCCGGAAAATCAAACAGTTCCCACTGGATCTATAAAAATCTAAACCCACGCGGACGAAGTCGCGGGCACCCTCTAGTATGCTATATTTTCAATTTTATTAGGTATTAATAAAATTAAAAATGTCAGTACAATATAGGCGTCACTCAGAAAAGCAGGTATTATTTAAATATTTTTATCGAATTATTGGAATGTCCTCTCCAAAACCAACACAAAAAAAACACAAATTTAATGTGTAAGGTTATCCGAGAGTTTTAATCTAAACAAACTAATGCCAAAATAAATAATTTAATTAGAGCGTGATTGCTATCACAACATCTAATTATCCAGTTCACAACCCAAATACCGAAAATATGCGATATCGCTCCGAATCTCAGAAGGAGACTAAACTAAAACCTTCGAAACACCCGTATTTATGCAAGTTCAATCTTGTTGACCGCCTAGCAACAGATTGTATGACATCGAATGAGCCAAATATCGATTTTACCAAACTACCTTCATCAGCTAAATTAATAATTTATATTATTTTTGACAACTCAAATCAACTTTTTAAAAATAACCTTACAACAAGTATAATGTCGCAAGTGTGCAGGCAGCCTTAAACATAATTCACAGTGGTTGTATTAAATTATTACACGAATTATGCATCAACACTACACACTGAATCTTAACTTACTAGGAAGGTATGCTTTATTTATATCATAAGGCTTAGCGCAAACGAGCCACTCGCCAGAGCCACACGTGACAGACACCAGTGGGTGACACTCTTACTTTACCGGTTACGGAATGTGATACGAGAGGAATGAAATAGCGGGTTCCAGCTGCTTGTCACTAGCTACGTGTGGCTGTGGTGAGTGGCTCGTTTGTGCAGGCCCTTAGAATTTAATTTTCAGTGACTTTTTTTATCTTACCGGTTTGGTCTCATACTAACTCATCAAAATCGGCCCAGTGGTTTAGGCGCTACGGTGGAACACACAGAATCTGGATACAAACATACATACATAGACTGCTAAAATCATAACGCTTCCTTTTGGCTTTGCCGCAGTTGGGTAAAAATAGAAACAATTTTAAATAAAGGAAAATCTAATATTGGGTACATCCGATTTTTCTTTGTCTTATTTACGTATATTCTTTCACAGGCTGAAAACTGGGATAATTATTCGCCATGTTACTTGCGAGCAGTTATTTTACGGAATTCCCAAGCATATACGGAGTACGGATAAACAGCTGAAAAATGGTATTGTCAAGCTGACGTAGAGATATTAATTAGCAGCTATCCTGCAGTTAACGTACAGCCTTTTTCATCCTGTCCTTGTCCCACTGCAGGTATATGCTTTGCTCAGACCTCATGTCTACGTGTGGACAGGTTGGTGTACCGGTAGTAGTAATAGGTAATTAAATCACACTATCACACTTCACACTATAATATTATAAAGGCGAAAGTTTGTGTGTGTGTGTGTGTGTGTGTGTGTGTGTGTGTGTGTATGTGTATGTTTGTTACTCCTTCACGCAAAAACTACTGGACGGATTTGGCTGAAATTTGGAATGAAGACAGATAATATCCTGGATTAGCACATAGGCTACTTTTTATCCCGGAAAATTCCCGGAGTTCCCACGGGAATTTTAAAAAACCTACATCCACGCGAACGAAGTCGCGGGTATCAGCTAGTATTTTTTATAAACTGAAAGCTCCGAATAATTATTCGCCATGTAACTTGCGAGCAGTTATTTTACGGAATTCCCAAGCATATACGGAGTACGGATAAACAGCTGAAAAATGGTATTGTCAAGCTGACGTAGAGATATTAGCAGCTATCCTGCAGTTAACGTACAGCCTTTTTCATCCTGTCCTTGTCCCACTGCAGGTATATGCTTTGCTCAGACCTCATGTCTACGTGTGGACAGGTCGGTGTACCGGTAGTAGTAATAGGTAATCAGTTCATACAAGTGTAGTACCTAGTGTCGATCATGTAGATAGATACAGAGTGAGAAATCGAATATTATCTTCATCCAATTTTTCTCTCTGACTTATTCAAGTGCATTCTATTATAAACTGAAAGCTCCGAATAATTATTCGCCATGTAACTTGCGAGCAGTTATTTTACGGAATTCCCAAGCATATACGGAGTACGGATAAACAGCTGAAAAATGGTATTGTCAAGCTGACGTAGAGATATTAGCAGCTATCCTGCAGTTAACGTACAGCCTTTTTCATCCTGTCCTTGTCCCACTGCAGGTATATGCTTTGCTCAGACCTCATGTCTACGTGTGGACAGGTCGGTGTACCGGTAGTAGTAATAGGTAATCAGTTCATACAAGTGTAGTACCTAGTGTCGATCATGTGATAATACAGAGTGAGATATCGAATATTGTCTTCTTTCGATTTTTCTCTCTGACTTATTCAAGTACATTCTATTATAAACTGAAAGTTTCGAATAATTATTCGCCATGTAACTTGCGAGCAGTTATTTTACGGAATTCCCAAGCATATACGGAGTACGGATAAACAGCTGAAAAATGGTATTGTCAAGCTGACGTAGAGATATTAGCAGCCCTGCAGTTAACGTACAGCCTTTTTCATCCTGTCTTTATTCGTATTCCATTTAAAATTTATTGCCGATTGCATTTTACGAAATCGCCGGGAAAAAGCGCTCCGTGTCGGCGTTGAAATATACCAATTATTGCTTTAAAACTACCCCTTTTGTTAACAGTTCTTTTTTAGTTGCGATAAAGTACGTTTAATAGTTTGCACGTACTCGTATAAAGCAGGGACTATCCTGTATTTTTAGGATTTCGTTCGCCCGAATGAGAAATGGAACCCTTATAGGATCTCTAGTGTATCTGTCTGTCTGTCCATCTGTCACAGTAAATTAACTCCGAATCTACTGGATGGGTCCAAAGTATATATAATATATATACTTTTGGAGTACAAATTAGAATGTTACTGTACCGTATACTACCTACTAATATTATAAATGCGAAAGTTTGTATGTATGGATGTTTGTTACTCTTTCACGCAAAAAACTTGAAAGTTTCAACTTGAAATGGATATAGATTATACCCAGGATCAACACAGGCTACTTTTTATAGGTTTTTGACGTCTTATACGATGAAACGGAACTCTTCGTTTACGAATCTCACTAGCACTTGACCGGTTTTTTTCTGGAGTCTCCTATAAAACTAATTTCCAAGTTGCGAACTGACATTTTCCCATCATACAAAATGACTATTTTACGCCAACTTTAGTGACGACTTTGTTTACTCAAAAACTTTCTTACCCTATAAATATTTGTATCACTAAAAGTTATTGTTGTTTCACTGAGAAAGCTTTTGCTCTTTTAGTGAACGTTTAACGAATACCGAAGCAGAGGGAAGAGATCTAAAAGATCCATTTCGCAAAGTTTTCATAAAATTTAAATTTTGCACGTCTTCCCCAAATAACCTCCACTAACAATGAGGAACTCATTTCAATATGCAAATTTCGAATCCAAAGGTGTATAACATAGAGATATGTCTGAAATACAGAGCAGGCAATGGAAATTTTGTTTTGCTATAATATATAACTTTATTTATAATTGATGAAAATCGGATGAAAAATTGAATTGAACACTCATCAGTAGGTATTATCGTAAGGACCTCACATGTAGAATAAATGAAAATTATGAGTAGGTACTGACTTCTACTGGCGCCAATTTTCCTTTGAACTGACACGTGACCCGACTTTGCTTGTATTTTATGTACCTAGTAACTCAAAAACAGCAAAAAGCATTCCGCACGTGGCTTTTGTAGACTGAGCTTAAAGTTGCCAATAGGCATTTTTCGTTGCTTGACGTCTCTCATACTTTTGTCCTACTAATAAAAATAGTGTTTTCTAGTAGCGTAATCTCAGGTGTTGGGATGATGATTTCAATGAAGATAATGTATATTTGAGAGATCATACTTAAATATTGTCATGAGCCTTACGCTCGAATAAACACAAATACAAAAGTGTCAGCTTCTGCCACTGAAGCAGCCAATGCGTGATGTGTTATCATTTGCATTTTAAAGTAGCCACAAATGGCATTTTTGTTGCTAGAATTTTCTTGTTATGTCCTGTCTATTTTATGTAAATATCTGAGGTGTTAGGATGATGGCTCACAAATTGAATTCCTCTTTGGAAACGAACTCGCGTATAATGTGTCAGAGGAACAGCCATTTCCGAGAGC
The DNA here is from genome assembly GCF_905333055.1 of Maniola jurtina. Taxonomy (NCBI): domain Eukaryota; kingdom Metazoa; phylum Arthropoda; class Insecta; order Lepidoptera; family Nymphalidae; genus Maniola; species Maniola jurtina. Next base: position 4,209,076 of record NC_060053.1, read on the forward strand.
ATCAACTCACAGTGCTTCGATAATGGGTTCTTTAAGCAGCTTTCGCTTGCTGCAACGATATTTATGTCTTAGCAAGCGATTATTTGACAATAAGATACTAAGTATAGGTTGCGTATCTAATCAGTTATACACATATCAGTAAATTATAGGCACTAGCTGATGCCCGCAGCTTCGCCCGCGTGGATTGGTCAGATCCCCTGCAGCATCAGGATTGAGGAGTTTGACTCCAAATTTTTTATGAAACAATGTCGCACAATTCCTCTATCGATTAAAAAAGAAATGACGCAAATCGGTTCAGAAATCTCGGAGATTTCGGTGTACATAGGTAGAAAAACACAACTCCCTTTTTGAAAGTCGGTTAAAAAAGTAGCCTATGTTACTCCCTGGTCAATTCTCTACTTGTCTGTGAAAATCCCGTCAAAATCGGTTCAGCCGTTCCCAAGATTAGCCTTTTCAAACAGACAGACAGACAAAAATTTTAAAAACGTGTGATTCAGTTATAGTATCGTTCAAATAACCATATGACCTTAATATGCGGTAGTTATTTCGAAATTACAGACAGACACTCCAATTTTATTTATTAGTATAGATTTGACGGCCTCCCTGGATGGCGGCGTGGTAAGCGCTGTGGTCTTATTAGTCACTATTAGTGGGAAATCCTGGTTTCGATTCTCGGCAGGGGTTTGCAATTTTATAATTTCTACTGGTCTGGTCTGGTGGAAGGCTTCGGCCGTGGTTACTCGCACCACCCTACCGACAAAGCCTTCCCGCCAAGCGATTTAGGGTTCCAGTTCGATGCCGTGTAGAAACCAAAGGAATATAGGTTTAATGAAGACTGCCATACCACTTCCATATTAACCCGCTTCCATCTTAGGCTGCATCACTTACCACCACGTGAGATTGCAGTCAAAGGCTACCTTGTATCTGAATTTATAAAAAATATGCTTGTACATGTTTAAAATCTCTCTGGTGCAGTGAGAGTGCTGTGGTCTTACAAGCGGAATGTTCTGGGTTCCGAGTTTGATTCATTAATACCATATAATGGGAACGCAATATATCTAATATCTATACCAATCTATACTAATAAATAAAATTGGAATCTGTAATTTCGAAATACTATTAAGCTCATATGGTTATTTGAAGGATACCATAACTGAATCATGATGGGATTTAGACACTGTCGGTTATAAATTGATTGATACTGAAGGTATCTAATACCAAGTAAAGACTTTGTCGTTGACCTCGAGGACCCAACTCCTCAACCCTGATGTTGTAAGGAATTGCATTCCTAAATCCTGGTGATCCCTCGGGATTTTTAAAGGATCTTCCGTTTAAATGTTTTTACGTTGTAGCAGAAACACGTTGCATCCCGGGGACGGGCTATTACGGATAGGCTACTTTTGTCCTGGGAAATCAATAGTTCCCACGGGCTTTTTAGAAACCTAAATCCACGCGGGTGCAGCTGCGGGCATCAGCTAGTCTATTATATAAATGTGCCATTGTAATGTACTTATATACCTAATAACACATAAAAACAAACACACACATAAATAACTCAAAATTTAAAAAACCCCCGACACAAAAACCTCTATAAGAAAACTAGAAAAGAGCTTTCAAACGGCTGAACCGATTTTCTTCGATCATAGCTAAGAACATTCTCGATCAAGCCACCTTTCAAACAAAAAAAAAACTAAATTAAAATCGGTTCATTCGTTTAGGAGCTACGATGCCACAGACACACAAGTCAAACTTATAACACCCCTCTTTTTGGGTTGGGGGTTAAATAACAAACACACTCATAAAATCATAAAGTTCCCGCAGTCGAGTAAAAATAGAATGACGAGTAAAGCAAACGGAGGGTGTACAGTGCAATGTACAACGCAAACTTCAGCTGTATTTCTAGAAACAACTTCTATACAGCATGTATACTACAACTGACAATGCGAACTTTAATTTCCTGTTCGCAATGCTTGAGCTTTGCTTGCTTCTATTTATTCTATGGCCAATGCTTTCTCAATACTTTTATACAGTGAAATAGTTACGAAATCACTTTAAATTACTGCTTTAGCTACTGTTATTATAATCATCACGCCATCACCAGGTCACTACTGAGCACGCGTCTTCTAGAATGAGATAAGTTTAACAGGGCTCTCTCCGTCACTCGCTTCATACAATCGTAGTTCCAATTTCATTTGAATATTAAGCAACCAAAGTCCATGAAATTTTGCAGACATATTCTAGAAACTAATATCTGTGTCTGTGGTGTTTTAGATTTTTCTAAAAATATGTAGTTTTAAAATTACAGGGGCTCAAAGATTTGCATGTAAATTAAACATAGACATTACTTTCTAGAATATGTCTGCAAAATTTCATGGACTTTGGTTGCTTAATATTCAAATGAAATTGGAACTACGTTTGTATGAAGCGAGTGACGGAGAGACCCCTCTTAAAATAATAATCTTAGTTTAGTAATATCCTGAAAACTCGTGATTTTCAATATTGCGGAATTTTCATGCATAGCGATAACTTTAGGGTATTTTTTGGGTATATGCTTCCCTATTGGAGCCAAAACACCAATTAACCGAGGCCATAACTTTTTGCAACTCCTTACATCGCAATAAATAGTTACCCAGTAATCCAACAACGCTAATGGCACAGGAAATTAGCTCTGTTCAATGTAACGTAGTGAATTTGGCCATATTTTCATGAAATTTTCATTTTCTGACATTTGTTATTCATTGCTCTTATAGCGGCTATTTAAATAAACTTTTTTGAAAATTTCAACTTTCTACCTGTTATAGTTCACGAGATACAGCCAGCTGACAGACAGAGAACAGAATAATGGACGGACGGACAGCGGAGGGTTACTAGGGCCCTGTTGGCATCATTCGGGTACGGAGTTCTGAATATTCGGGTATATCCTCCCCTATTGAAGCCAAAACACCAATTAACCGGGGCCATAACTTTTTGCAACTCCTTACATCGCAATAAATAGTTACCCAGTAATCCAACAACGCTAATGGCACAGGAAATTAGCTCTGTTTAATGTAACGTAGCGAATTTGGCTCATTCGGGGGTTATAAATACTTTAGTAGTTTAGCGCGACTTGCAAGTTAAATGTTACTAAGTAATTAAAGTTGTTTTTATTATTTAGCAAGCCACCATGACTCTTAAACTAAATACTGAAGTATACGGCAAATGGTTATTGGTATTTTATTAACCCCCGACCCAAAAATACTGTACGACTTATGTTTATGTTAATGTATGCTGTGACTGCCCGTAAGTGGAGTTGCATAAGAGCCCTAGAATTTAAGGAACAACATGTATTTAATCTAAATGTGTAACTCTGTGGGCGGTACATAAATAAATAAATAAAAAGAGGGGTGTTATAAGTTTGACGCGTGTATCTGTGTATCGTCTGTGGCATCGTAGCTCCTGAACTAATGAAACGATTTTAATTAAGTTTTTTTTTTTTTTGAAAGGTGGCTTGATCAAGAGTGTTCTTAGCTAATCCAAGAAAATCGGTTCAGCCGTTTGAAAGTTATCAGCTTTTTTCTAGTTACTGTAACTTTCACTTGTCGGGGGTGTTATAAATTTTTAATTTACACTTGTATCGTGCTCAAGTATTAGTAATATTGCTTAGTTTCCGCTAGCGTTCTGTATAAGTGGCAATCAAAATTATCCAATCCAGTAGCAGATTTTGTCTGTCTATAGAATGTAGAATAAACTACCGCATGCTGCTTGAGACCTCAAAATTAATAATGTTTACAACATGCTGCATGGTCTCTTGTAGGGACTTCTACAAGCAAGTCCCTACCGAATAATACGAATAATACCTACTTGATTTTTCAAAACGCACATAAATCCGAAAAGTTAGAGGTGCGTGCCCGGGAACGAACTCCGAAACCCGCTAATAAGAAGCCACCAATAGGCTGCTTTTCCACCAGAGATGTGCTATGCTACGTTGCTATGAATGCGTTTGATATCCACTAATCATATTCATTGGTGCACGTAGCTTAGCACTGGTGGAAACGGATTCAACTAAGATATGTTTTTTATATGGAAGGATGCCTGCTATGGGCCGTCGCGAGTGGTGTAGCTATGTGCAGGCACGGAAGGACGCGTGAGCGCCTCTCGCCTCACCGCGTCGCTCTCACCGCTTCCCTACTATCGATAGACGAGCTGCGCATCTTTCTCGCGCAGCTACTTTGCGGCGGCGCATCTTCATACCGCATCCTCCTCGCACAGCTACATAGCTTAGTATTGGTGGAAACGGTCACATATTATTTTCGTAGCGTAGATTTCACATCTTCGTAGCATAGCTGCATAGCACATCTCTGGTGGAAAGGCACCCTTACGCTATGGATCTGTGTAGTACATCATACTTGGCCTCATTTAGTTGAGATCATTATAAATGCAAATTATTATCCAAAACGCCTATACAGCTTGTTCACCTTTGTACGGCCGATGACTATGAAAAAAACCAGCCAAGTGCGGGTCAGACTCGCGCACAGAGGGTTCCGTACTGAGGTATTTTACAGAGATTTTGCACGATAAATCAAAAACTGTTATGCTTAAAAATAAATAAATAAAAATCTGTTTTGTTTTAGAATGTATATTATGATATTCCACTTGGTATGAAACAAATTGACAATACTAATTATTATTATTGGTAAACACAAAATTATTGTTTACGGATTTTTTCTTGTGCTATAAGACCTATTTACCTAGCAAATTTCATGATTCTAGGTCAACAGGAAGTGCTCTATAGGTTTTCTTGATAGACACCACAGACTGACGGAAAGACAGACAGACAACAATGTGATCCTATAAGGGTTCCGTTTTTCCTTTTGAGGTACGGAACCCTAAAAATAATAAATAATCAGCCCCCCGAACCCACTTTGTACACATTTTGTATACATCTCTCGCGTCACAATTACTAATGGGGGTGATTTTTGTTCTTTTGTCCAATTTTTTATCACCGTGTCCACCGCGTAAACTGGGCCCGGTGATTATTCATAATTACCGAGTAATGGCGGACAGAATGCGAGGCTTTGTTGCTGTTAGGCCGGGGCTTGAGGCGAGCGGAAGCGGAGGAGGTCACGATTCGCAGTCATTATTATTACATAACCAGCTGATGCCCGCGACTTCGTTCCCTTGGATATAGGTTTTTAAAATCCCATGGGAATTCATTGATTTTCCAGGATAAAAGTAGCATATGTGTTAATCCAGTGTATAATCTATCTTCATTCCAAAATTCAGCCAAATCCGTTCAGTAGTTTTTGCGTGATAGAGTTACAAACATGCACACATAAACACATTCATCCACACAAACATTCGCCTTTATAATATTAGTCGAGTAAAATTACTAACGTTATACGAAGAGGCTAGAATATTATTGTTAAACTAGCTATGGCTCGCGACTTCACCTGCGTGGATTTATGTTTTTAAATATTTTTAACTGTATAAAGTTTTTGATTGAAAAAATCACGTCAATCCGGTGCTCCATTGCGGCGTGAAACTATCAAACCAACATACAAACATGCTTTCGTATACTACCGTAACTGATGAACATAAGATTTTCTTTGCAAAGTTTGCATTTCTTTTCTTGCAAAATGTGTACCACACAGACGAATAAACAAAAATAAATTAAATTTAAATAATATGTTATTGAGGTTTTAAACTCTAATAAAATAGAATCTAAATAAATGAAATTAAAGTTGGCCCACTAACCGCTTACTCTTACGACTGTACCATCAGCCTTATGAGTCAGTATTATTAAAACTCTACCGTTCTGATTCAAACAGTGATTTGCTTTTAAAAAATGTACTGTAATATTTACTTTTCATATTTTCGGATATTTTATGGTCTTAAAAGTATTTTATGATGAATTATAGTGATTTGTTATAAAAATTCTACCTCGATATTTACTTCATCGTCATCATCATCACTATCAACCGATAGACATCCACGGGTGGACGTAGGTCTTTTGTAAGGGTTTCCACACGCCACGATCTTGCGCCGCCTGAATCCAGCGGCTCCCTGTGATTCGTTTGATGTCGTAATATAACCACCTAGTGAGGCTGCCATTTTAGAACCTCTAGTCTAGATTCTAAAACCAGTGGACGTCTATCAGTTGACTTTGTTGGCGATGATATTGAAAACCTACCTATTTTTAGGCAGCTGAACATGAAAATTGCTTGCCAGTTTGTTACATACCTGTTTAAATAAAGTGAGCCCCTTGAACCATTGTTACATCCAGCCGGACAGGCCGGGTCAAAAGCCGGGGAGAATTAAATTATTCTATTTCTTTGACCATCTGCGCACTTTTCCCCAAATTCCTAATTGAGAGTAGAATTTTTGATTACTTTTGCTCAATCTATATAGCGCTGTTAAAACCACCGTTTGAAATAATATTAAAACTTTACTGAGCAATTTACTAAGGATTTTCGTAATTGAGAGCGAATTTGTGAATTTGAACGTTTTCGGAATGGATCTAGAGTGGTTACAAGCTTTTAAGAGTTGTGGGCTCCAAATAAATGCACTTTGGCTCTCATTTGAATACTAAACAATTAAACTCAATGAAATTTTGCAAATATGTACTAATTGTATCCATAGTTGGAGCCGAAAAGTCTTTGAGTGGAGACCGCGTTTAGGCAAGCGTAGTGTGGGACGCCCTCCAGCACGATGGACCGACGATATAAAGCGGCTGGCGGGAAATGGCTGGATGAGAAAGGCTGAGGATCGGGTGTGGTGGCGCTCTTTGGGGAAGGCCTATGTCCAACAGTGGACGTCCACAGGCTGATGATGATGACGATGATGAAGAACTAATATCCATGTCTGGGATTTTCCACATTTCCGTTAGTATATTCAGTTTCAAAATTACACGGTGTCAAGGATTTACGCAATAAGACATACATATCAATTTCTAAAACGTGTGTACAAATAAATAAAATGAAATAAAATCTATTCTTTATTCTTTATTCTTTGCATTCATGTCTTACATCATAAAAAAATATTATAATATTACAACATTCTAATTACTATACAAATCAAGCCCGCGTGGAAAAGACAAAAAGGGTACAGCTAAATTCTGCCTATAAACATGCAATAGTTAGTATTCTGTGGTGGGTGGTATTAACATCTCTATATTTTTACACTCAAAAATTGCGTGTGACCTAATTTAAAGGGCACAGCTCAATAATAAGATACCAAGTACGAACCTTTATTTAAAAAGCAAATTCCCTTTTTAAAGTCTAACAAAGTTCGCAATCTCTTTTGAAAACAGAAAGAATTTTTAAATTATTTATTTTATCTCATCACTTTCATTTAATTTGCAAGATTTAGAGTAGATTATAGGTATACGCGAGACGTGACTGATAAAAACGTTTTTTTTTAATTATTATCATACTAGGTGATGCCCGCGACTTCGTTCGCGTGGATTTGGATTTTTATAGATCCCGTGGGAACTGTTTGATTTTCCGGGATAAAAAATAGCCTATGTCCGTCCCCGGCATATGAGCTAACCGTGTACCTTTCGTCAGAATCGGTTACCTACACTGTTGGACCGTGAAAAGGTAGCAGACAGACAGACAGACATACTTTCGCATTTATAATATTAGTATGGATTATCATATTACAAATGCGAAAGTGTTGGTTTGTCCTTTAAGCACGTCGCAACAGAACAACAGATCGACATGATTTTTTCATGGGTATATATTATTCTTTAACTCGCCGATGCCTGCGACTTCGCGCGCGTGTATTTAGGACAGACAGACAGACGGACGGACGGACGGACGGACGGACGGACGGACGGACGGACAGACAGAGTACAGTCTTTCACGACTTTTGCGGTTGACGCGGCGCTTGCAGTTGCGTTGTCTATGCCCCAGTTATGTAACTGAAAATGAACGGGTAAAAACTTTTGCACAGATAAAAATTTCAAAATTCTAAAAAATCGACAGCGTGATTAAGCGCACACGCTACTGAAAGGTCGTTATCTGGAATCTGGAATATTCCGGCGTTTCACCCTTTTTTACAAATCTGTACATTCGCCCGTATTTTATATCTTTTTTATTGCTTTTGGATCCGCAACGCTAATGGCGAAATGAGGAAACCATCCGAGTTTAAAATCCTCCATTTAATTAAAACTAGCTGACGCCCGCGACTTCGTCCGCGTGGATTTAGGTTTTTTCGAAATCCCGTGGGAACTCTTTGATTTTCCGGGATAAAAAGTAGCCTATGTGCTTATCCAGGATATTATCTATCTCGATTCTGAATTTCAGCCAAATCCGTCGAGTGGTTTTTGCGTGAAGGAGTAACAAACATACACACACACACATACACACGTACACACAAACTTTTGCCTTTATAATATTAAGTGTGAAGTGTGATTGCGTATGTAGTAACAAGTTTCAGCAGCATTGATGGCATCGAAGAAATAGTCATGACGAGGTCAGCGCTTGTTAAATTCTGCTCAGTGCTCATACATTTTTACCCCGTTAAAGCAATTTCACTCTCACCACCTGGGTAACTGGTGCACTTCGACCACCCATTGTGCCAGATCCTTTTTTCCACGCACATGCAAACTGTGGAATCAACTCCCATCGGCGGTGTTCCCACTAGATTACAACATGGGGTTATTCAAGGGGCGGACCAACAAATTCCTGAAACGGAAACGGCAACGCATCGGCGGTACCTTTGGTGCTGCAAATGTTCATGGGCGGCGGTAATCACCTAACATCAGGTGTCGCCTTCTCGTTTACTCGTAAAAAAAATTGAGAATTTCTTTAATGTATCTTCTTTTGATGTATACTTATAAAGCATATTTTATTCATTCCTTAGAATAACATTTCATTTGCGGAAACACCCACCACATCAGACATGAGACTACAGAAATTAATTACTGACACACTCAAGAATAGAACGGGATCCTCTTTTTTTTATTCACAATAGGCAAGCGCTTGACCACAATCACACCTGATGGACAGTGATGATGTGGTCTAAGATGGGCCGCGTTTACCTAGAAGGTGCCTATTCACTCTTGTTTTAAAGATACCCGGATTATCTTATTTCTGAGATCACAAAAGTCACCACTCTGCCATAGAGATTTTCAAAACCCATCGATTAATATTCTGCATCACAACATACCCCTCCCCATGAAAATAATACAAAACTATTTGTATAAATTATCAAAATATAAACGGAACCACAAAACATGAATATTTACGGTCACGGCGGTTATTTCAAAAACATGTGGCCGCGCCGAATGGACCAATCGCGGCGAATTAGCATTTAAAACGAACTCTAATGAACGGCCGACGTGAAAAATGGCCGCCATCCTATGTAGCCATGAGTGAAACGAAATATGGGACATACCTACATTATGGGATGCTTTAAAAGTTCAAACATTGAGAAACATAAGCGTCACTCAGAAAAGCAGCTGTATTATTTAATTAATCTAAACGAATTATTGGAATCTCCTCCCAAAACCTACGCGAAGAACACAGATCTAACGCATAGAGGTTATCCGAGAATCCTAATCTAAAAAAAACTAATAGCAAAATAAATAATTTAATTAGAACACGATTGTTATTGCAACATCTAATTAATTATTTATCAATGATTCCACGCTCCATGAATGGTTCAACGATCTAGACACGGAAAATATTCAATAATCACTTCGAATCTCAGATGGAGACTCAAATAAAAACCTTTTAAAAATACCCGTATTTAGACAAACTTGCCTAGCAGCTTCCTAGCAGCAGCTCGTATGACATCGAATGCAGCAAATATCGATTTTATTATGTTGACAAAGACATGAAAAATCGAATTTCAAATCACTGGCAGATATATCCGGACTACAGAAAAATCAATCAATATAAATAATCCAATACTAACAAAAGTTTGCAACATTTCAAACAAAGTACCTTTTTTTAAAGAATATTAGCCATTTTTAATCATGACTAACATTCCCCTTTCCCCTCCAACTAAGCGTAAAGCTTGAGCTAGGTGTGGGTACGACAATAGTGCAACGGCTGGGGTTTGAACCGCCGACCTTTCGGATTTCAGTCCGCTTCTATAACCGTTGAGCAATCGAGAAATACTACTACGCATTAGTTCCGTTGCAGAATGCGGCGTGAAAATCACCGGCAAAATCCACATTTTTCACCTTTTATCCCGATATATCTTTAACTACGGAGAAATCAATACAAAAAATCCATCCAATATCCAAATCAATACAATCATAAAACGTTTGCAACATCAAACAAAGCACAGCTAGTCTTGATACTTGCTCCGACAAAGGACACAAACACTATGCGTTAGTTCCGTTGCAGAATGCGGCGTGAAAATCACCGGCAAAATCTACATTTTTCACCTTTCATCCTGATATATCCTTAACTACGGAAAAATCAATACAAATAATCCATCCAATATCCAAATCAATACAATCATAAAACGTTTGCAACATCAAACAAAGTACAGCTAGTCTTGATACTTGCTCCGACAAAAGGCTCAAACGCTCGCGATGCATCAATCGCTCATAAGCTCACAAAGGACACAAACACTACGTATTAGTTCCGTTGCAGAGTGCGGCGTGAAAAATCACCGGCAAGTGTTACATTTTTCACCTTTCATCCTGAGACGAGTTCGCAAAACAAATACGTCGAAGTAAAGATACTGGAAGGGCATGTTTAACTAGATAAAGTTGATAAGTGTAAATTAAAAATTTATAACACCCCCGACAAGTGAAGGTTACAGTAACTAGAAAAGAGCTGATAACTTTCAAACGGCTGAACCGATTTTCTTGGATTATAGCTAAGAACACTCTCGATCAAGCCACCTTTCAAACAAAAAAAAAAACTAAATTAAAATCGGGAAAACCTTGGGAACACCAATAGAAGTGAAAAAAAAAAGAAATGAATTGTGAAAAAACCCTATCGATCTCACATTTGCAAAAAAATTTTTGCATTTTCTAGTTAAATGGTAAGTTTTATCATAAAATGTGTCCAACCAAAATTGTAGATCCACAGAAAATGCTCTTACACTTATTTCCCTAAAAATCACCATTCCTAAGATATCACGATTCTAAAATTTGAAGGAAAACTTTTAGAATCACGATATCTCAGGAATGGTGATTCTTAGAAAAAAACCGGCCAAGTGCGAGTCAGACTCGCGCACTGAGGGTTTCGTACTCGGGTAATTTCATGATTCTAGATCAACGGGAATACCCTATAGGTTTTCCTGACAGACATGACAGACGGACGGACGGACAGACAGACAAACAGACTTTCTTTGAGGTACGGAACCCTAAAAAAAGTATATGACAATTTAAATTATAAGTAAGTATAATGAACGAGAAATGGGCTTTCTTGCCAACTTTAGTGCAAGTCTTTAGATCCGTGTCGCACGCCGTGATTTATGAAACTACCGCCGAAACATTTCAATTAGAAACCCGACGAGTCACTCAATACCGTATTGATTTATCCCGGCGCCGCTTATCGGCTAATAACTGGCTCGATTATTCATCGCTCGTGGCAATGCCATTAGCTGGCAGGAAAGCTTCGGGGAAAGTCGTTTGTACGAGTAAGCACACGACGGTAGATGAAAAATGAAATACCGAAATCTGTATGCGCAGTTTCTTTTATACATATACAAGTAACTTTTCATACTAAAACTCGTTAGGTTAGGTTAAAAATATGCTCCTAAAAAGTATATAATACAATTGAAGATTATTATTTAAATGACAAGTATACTCGTACCTAAATTAAAAATTAATAACACCCCCGACAAGTGAAGGTTACAATAACTAGAAAAGAGCTGATAACTTTCAAACGGCTGAACCGATTTTCTTGGATTAATGCTAAGAACACTCTTGAGCAAGCCACCTTTCAAACAAAAAAAAACTAAATTAAAATCAGTTCATTAGTTTAGGAGTTACGATGCCACAGACAGATACACAAATACACAGATACACACGTTAAACTTATAACACCTCTCTTTTTGGGTCGGGGGTTGAAAAGAACGTGAATTTGACTTGCAGTTCGCTCCAGCAATGCGCGGGAATTCAATTACTTTTATACATGGCATAATATTGTATATCAAATCTTTGAAAAGAGCAACCGTTCGATTAAAATGCTCACAAAGTTACAAATGCGTACCCCCGATTAGGAGGTCAAATTCTTGTTGTCTTTAGAATTAATCAATCATAATGATATTTTCATTAATCAAAGTATTGCTTATCTCCTGAGAAATATCAGAGACCTACTTTTTGAAACAAAACAAAAACCAAATCTCAATTAGCAAAAAAAAATATCTTTAAGCAAAAAAAAATGAAAAATGTATTTTCCAAAGTGCTTCGCATTTTGTAAGGAATTAATATCGAAACTGGCTAGGCAAGAAATTGTTTGACGCCCGCAACAAAAGCAGGCAGGGGTTGTTCCCAGGCTAGATTTTTAATTAAAATCTGTATCTAATTATAGGGTTAAAATTGCGGTGTAAAAAACTTGCTTGTGATAGAACAAGGTTTTTTTTGCTTATTATAATAATTATAAATCAGCTTTAGAAGTTTATTCTTGTTTGTATTTCAGACCAAGTACGGATTTTTAATTTAATAAGTACCCAAGCAATTTCACCCTCACCACCTGGATATCTGGTGCACTTCGACCGCCCGTTGTGCCAGATCCTTTTTTCCACGCACATGCAAACTGTGGAATCAACTCCCATCGGCGGTGTTCCCACTAGATTACAACATGGGGTTATTCAAGGGGCGGACCAACAAATTCGTGAAAGGCCGGCGGTTCCTGTGGTGCTTGAAATGTTCATGGGCGGCGGTAATCACTTAACATCAGGTGACCCGCCTGCTCGTTTGCTCGCTATTTTAAAAAAAGTATGTTTTATTTTGGTAAAAAAGATAGCTGATAAAGCGCACCCCGAACATTACCTATTACTACGACCGGAACACCAGCCTGACCGCACAAGTTTTATGTGTGTGTGTGTGTGTGTGAGTAACGCCAATCGGGCGGGACAAGGACAACGTCATACGTAAGCAACGGTGCATCTTGTTCACGTGACAACAAGGTGAGAACTAATTTATTTATTTATTTATTTATTTATTGCAAGATTGTAAGTAAAAAAGATGTTACATAAATTTTATATTTGATTGATATATTTGATTGGCAGATTGTGATACGTACCTACTGTACGTATCACAATCTGCCATGACATGGCGTGCAAAATTTACTATCTTTACATACATTTTCAATAAGTACATAAAATATTATTTTTAATCAATAGAAATTTAACAATTCAATATATAAATTAGCAAAAGAAGTTACAGTCATATTCAAAGAAAATTAAACATTAATAGGTAGGTACTCCTGGAGTCACAATTATAAAATTATAAAAGTGACCAGTAGTCAAGCCATTACGTTGCAGGTGACGAAAAATTGGCAGGGTAGACTAAGGTTGAAATCTATAGAGCGCACTTTGACTTTGCTTAGACTTAAGTTTCAGTTAAAACGAGACAGATTTATGCCAGCGGTATAACGCTGTCTCGTTTTAACAGTGTCTTAAGTCTGAGCAAAGTCAAAGTGTGCTTCTATTAGATCTCAGCCTAAGCGACGCCAGCGCAACAGTGCCAGTAGTCAAGTCATTGCAGGTGATGAAAACTTGGCAGGGTAGACAGTGTCGCTTCTTTACGCAATAATAGGATTCTGTTATTATAGTCCCTTTAGTCCTATAATATATCCAGTTATAACATAGAACGGATATAACTGGATAACGGCCAAGTTCGGATTCGCCAATTAAGATGGCTTGCTTCCGATCTGGAATTTAATGTTCTGTGATATTGTCAAACAATGTGATCTAATTATAATATTCATCATCATCATGATCAACCCATTTCCGCCCCACTACTGAGTACGGGTCTCCTCTCAGAATGAGAAGGGTTTAGGCCATAGTCCGCCACGCTGGCCCAATGCGGATTGGCAGACTTCACACACCTTTAAGAACATGGAGAACTCTCAGGCATGCCGGTTTCCTCACGATGTTTTCCTTCACCGTTAAAGCAAGTGATATTTAATTGCTTAAAACGCACATAACTGAAAAGTTAGTGGTGCGTGCCCGGGATCGAACCCCCGACCTCCGATTAGTAGGCGGACGTTCTAACCACTAGGCTATCACAGCTTATTATAATATTAGTTTTACTATATTTATCGCTGCCAAGTCTATACCAAGTATGATGGCTTCCTTCTTCAAAACCATTTAAAAACCACCATTAAAAAAAAATCGTATCTTCTTTTTAATGTCGATGATAACAGGTCTTAAATACCATATTTTGCAATCTTTATTAAACCTTATGTTCAATTGTTAAGGTTTATAATAAACTGAAGTTTTTGATATTATAAAACTTTCTTTTGCATCTATACTAATAAATAAAATTGGAGTGTCTGTCTGTAATTTCGAAATAACTACCGCATATTAAGGTCATATGGTTATTTGAACGATACTATAACTGAATCACACGTTTTTAAAATTTTTGTCTGTCTGTCTGTCTGTCTGTTTGAAAAGGCTAATCTTGGGAACAGCTGAACCGATTTTGACGGGATTTCCACAGACAAGTAGAGAATTGACCAGGGAGTAACATAGGCTACTTTTTTAACCGACTTTCAAAAAGGGAGTTGTGTTTTTCTACCTATGTACACCGAAATCTCCGAGATTTCTGAACCGATTTGCGTCATTTCTTTTTTAATCGATAGAGGAACTTTGCGACATTGTTTCATAAAAAATTTGGAGTCCAACTCCTCAATCCTGATGCTGCAGGGGATCTGACCAATCCACGCGGGCGAAGCTGCGGGCATCAGCTAGTTTCGTAATAAAAAACATAGATGTGATTATGTGTGCAAACCTGGCCACTTGAGCGATATCATTTTGTTCTGCCATCTACTATCACACTATCATATTATAAAGGCGAAAGTTTGTATGTGTGTGTGTCTGTATGTTCGTTACTCTCTCACGCAAAAACTAAAGACTGATTTGACTGACATTCGGAATGGCGCTAGATTATACCCTGGATTAACACGTAGGCTACTTTTTATCCCGGAAAATCAATG
Source organism: Maniola jurtina (assembly GCF_905333055.1). Classification (NCBI taxonomy): domain Eukaryota; kingdom Metazoa; phylum Arthropoda; class Insecta; order Lepidoptera; family Nymphalidae; genus Maniola; species Maniola jurtina. The sequence continues at coordinate 4,224,189 of NC_060053.1, forward strand.
AGTTCCCATGGGATTTTTAAAAACGTATATCCATAGGAACGAAGTCGCGAGCATCAGCTAGTTCGACATAATTTGTGGACAAGTAATAGGTAAGTAAGAAAATCCCAGTTGGACTATGGCCAAGTTTTAATGATCTAATTAATACCTGGTGCAGATTGCTCTACTATTTCACTCATGTTGGAACTATTAGGGTAAAGGATATCACAATTAGTGGGGCAGCAGTGAAGGCCACTTTTGGACAGTGGCCAAGTTAAACTCAACCCTTAAATAATACCTGGCATTTGACCTGTTAATCTCCTCCGTTATTTGACTATATGCAAATTACTGTGTAATATCTGCCAAATCCAAACCTTACGATACTTCTGAGTCCAGTTTCTGCTAAAGCTGAAGGAGCCTGAGCCAAATGAACCCTAAAAATATACACCGCCTGGATGAGATCTATTTTTAACCGACTTCCAAAAAAGGAGGAGGTTCTCAATTCGTCGGAATCTTTTTTTTTTTATGTACCTATGTTCCCCGATTACTCAAAGACCGATTTGGAAATAATTTTTTTGTTTGAAAGGGTATACTGTGCAGGTGGTCCCATATAAATTTGGTGAAGATCTGATGAATATCTTCGGAGATGGATAAGAGCAAATTGCTCGCGATCAGTGTAATAGCTTAGTAAACAGTAGGGTTTTAACTGGACATAGCATATTATAGTACAGTGGGCCCACTAAAAATTGTGAAATAAAAAATTTTAGCTACAACTCTTGGATTTCTAATTTTGTTTTAATATGCTCGCTCGACTTCATACCTAGGCACATTACACGTGTAGCTAAACAAAAGCTATTTTTTACTTTTTAGTGTTTGTGGTTTTTGAAGTCGGTTTTATTTTTCTTTTGAAAATTTTTTGTACAATGCGCAGTCAAATCTGCCTTGTGTTCGGATTGGAATACTTATTTTGCGCGGACCATAGCTAGATAATATGACGTAATAAAGTGCGTGTTCCTCTTGCCTATACCTACTGTACATCTACTATATATCAAGTAATTGGTCTTGGACGAATACCAAGTTTGTATTGGATTAGGCAGGTGTTGATATGACCTGACTAGGTTTATTATTTATCGTGCTAAGATTATTATCCTATGATAATCTTAATACTACTGTTATTAGTAAATACCTACTGTGTAGAGATGGACTGTTTCACAGGTAGCATGTGAAAACTCTCATTTGTAAGTAACTACATTATATAAAGTAGCCTGTGAAAAATCATTTATAGCTAAGTTAAAGCTAGTACTCAGGATAATGTAAGGATTTTAACAATACATTCAACTTTTTTTGCCACTTAGGAATTATGGTGGAATAAAGAAACTCACAGAGGTACATCTATGTACCCTGAAAATATTAGGCTCCTTTTTTGGGCAGTCGTGAGAAAAGAGAAAAGACTTATTAAAATTAACGTAGCAAACGATAGTAAGTGCGAAAATTTACTTTATACGTGAAAAATCACCTGTGAAAAATCAGCGCTAATATTTACCATAAATTCCTAATTAAATTATTATTATAGGACCTAGCGGTTGAACGTGCGAAATTTGAAAAAATCACTTAACCTGTGAAATAACTGATTTGAAATGAAAATGATTTAAAAGTAGCTTTAAGTAGCTTTAATACACATCTCTATTAGTATGGCCATACCCCTTATGTTATCACATTAGCGAAGTGTTGACGCTTCTGGACAATTGCCAAGTGCAAATCCGGCCATAAAGATTACCTGTATTGTATGCAGTTGCAGTCCAGTATGTGGAGTCGTCTACTATTTCACAATAATCATGATATAACTTTATTACCTTGGGTTATCACAATTAGGCCCCGCTTGGAAAAGGGCCAAGTTCCAAGGTAGAACTTGGTACCTACATATAATTCAATGGATACAGTTTACGACTAGGTAAGTAAGTACAAGGTACATCCATTCTTCCATACTAATATTATAAATGCGAAAGTTTGTCTGTCTGTCTGTCTGTCTCTCTGCTACCTTTTCACTTCCCAACAGTTTAACCGATTCGGACGAAATTTGGTACAGGGTTAGCTTATATCCCGGGGACGGACATAGGCTATTTTTAATCCCGGAAAATCAAAGAGTTTCCACGGGATTCCCAAAAACCAATCCGCTTAAACGATTTGTATGAAATTTGGTACCGAGGTAGCTTGCGTCCCTGTAATTGACCTAGGCAACTTTTTATCCCGAAAAATCGAACACTTCCCACGGGATCTTTAAAAACCTAAATCCACGCGGACGAAGTCGCGGGCATTTTCTAGTTTTATTATAACAGAATCTTTTGAAAGGTTTAAAAATTGGTATTGATGACGTGTAACAAAATTGAGAAAAACCTTAACTAGAAAATATCCGTTACACTTTTACTTTTTGTTCGATAAATAAAAACTTTAGTGAGATTCTGAGTGTAAGGGCGAGCCTAGCCTAAAGTGTAAAGACGGAGTGAGACTAGAGTGAGGTCGAGTCTTTAACATGATTTATACTGAAAACTAAACACGTAGTGCAAGTAAATAAAGTGTTGGTTTGTTGTCAAGAAAGACACCCTGATTTGGCTGTGCCCAAAGGTTTGCCTTGTGTGGGACGCCCTCCAGCACGATGGACCGACGATATGAAGCGGCTGGCGGGAAGTGGCTGGATGAGGAAGGCTGAGGACCGGGTGTGGTGGCGCTCTATAGGAGGCCTATGTCCAACAGTGGACGTCCACAGGCTGATGATGATGATGATGATAGCTTTGCCGGTGTCAAAGTGAAGTTGCCGGCGTGCCTTGCTTTTGACCGGAATCTACAAATAACAATGTGACTTATTTTATTTCTAGACCGGAACGCAACTTTTGAGATCCCATTTCCTCTTGGAAAACGACACTTTTACATAACACAATTATTATTTATTCAGTAATCAATTTTTATTTATTGACTCAAAATATAGGATTGTAGGATTTTCCTAAGTTTTAAGTCAAATGAGAAAAAAAATATCAAGCCCATAGAGTACCTACCTTCCTAAATGATACTTTTTAACCGACTTCCAAAAAAGGAGGAGGTTCTCAATTCGTCGGGATCTTTTTTTAACCGACTTCCAAAAAAGGAGGAGGTTCTCAATTCGTCGGGATCTTTTTTTTTTTTTATTATTTTTTTATTTTTTATGTATGTTCCCCGATTACTCAAAGACCCCTGGACCGATTTGGAAAATTTTTTTTTTGTTTCAAAGGGTATACTGTGCAGGTGGTCCCATATAAATTTGGTGAAGATCCGATGAATATCTTTGGAGATGGAGAACAGAACTCCTCAATGGATAGGAGCAAATTGCTCGCGATCAGTGTAATAGCTTAGTAAACAGTAGGGTTTTAACTGGGCATAGCATATTATAGTACAGTGGGGCCACTAAAAATTGTGAAATAAAAAATTTTCAAAAGAAAAATAAAACCGACTTCAAAACCACAAACACTAAAAAGTAAAAAATAACTTTTGTTTAGCTACACTTGTAATTTGCCTAGGTATGAAGTCGGGCGAGCTTCACTCTTGGATTTCTAATTTTGTTTCAATATGCTCGCTCGACTTCATACCTAGGCACATTACAAGTGTAGCTAAACAAAAGTTATTTTTTTTTTTTATTTTTTTTTTATTTTTTATGTATGTTCCCCGATTACTCAAAGACCCCTGGACCGATTTGGAAAATTTTTTTTTTGTTTGAAAGGGTATACTGTGCAGGTGGTCCCATATAAATTTGGTGAAGATCTGATGAATATCTTCGGAGATGGAGAACAGAACTCCTCAATGGATAAGAGCAAATTGCTCGCGATCACTGTAATAGCTTAGTAAACAGTAGGGTTTTATAACTGGGCATAGCATATTATAGTACAGTGGGGCCACTAAAAATTGTGAAATAAAAAATTTTCAAAAGAAAAATAAAACCGACTTCAAAAACCAAAAACACTAAAAAGTAGAAAATAATTTTTATTTAGCTACACATGTAATGTACCTAGGTATGAAGTCGGGCGAGCTTCACTCTTGGATTTCTAATTTTGTTTTAATATGCTCGCTCGACTTCATACCTAGGTACATTACATGTGTAGCTAAATAAAAATTATTTTCTACTTTTTAGTTTTTTTGGTTTTTGAAGTCGGTTTTATTTTTCTTTTGAAAATTTTTCAGATTTAGAGCTTGGACAGCAAGTTTCAATAATAATTATGTCATACTCAGTTTTATATGTTATATTATATGGTTATACGTATTTGTATGTTATCCATTACACATCATATTATTACTATGAATACATATTTTCTGAAAAATAAAAGGGGCTAATAAATTTGCATGCAAAATGAATTTACTTAGGGATGATGAAATACATAATAATATATAAATTATTTACAAGGAAATTGAGTCCGTGCGTCACTCCAATTAACATACCAACATGGACGGTGTTATGCGATAAAGCAACATTTAAAAGTAATCTATAATCTATAACTAATTATAAAGTTGCCTTCAAACTACGGTTCATACTTATATATTATATTAGGTTTAGGTTTAAAGATATTTATTCTCATAAAGACATAGAAAAGTCATTCACATGAGAACTTAACTCTAAGAATACATTATTCGCCATTTTTTTGCTTAAATAAATAGTACTCATTCAATGCATTTATCGAAGTAACTTGAATTACTCATAATGTGAGCAGCTAACTCAGTTTTAAATGCATTGAATGAGTGTACATTTTTTATCTGTGCAGGTATTTTATTGTAAAGTTTAGCTCCTTCATAGGTTAGGGTTTTTCTGCCATAATTTGTTCTGGTTTTGGGTAGGACAAGGTAACTGGCTCGACGAGTTTTAGTTTTAATTTTTGTAAATGTGATATCTGTGTGAATTGTTTTATTTATAGTTTTTCTAACAAAAATACATGTGTTGTATATATATAACTGATGAACGTTCATAATTTTGGTGTCAATATAAAGTTTTTTAGTTGATGTTCGAAAGGGATATTGGAAAAGAATTTTTATTAATTTGTTTTGAGCAGTTTGCAGATGAGCTAATCTTGTCTTGGCAGCACTTCCCCAGACTTCAATTAAGTATATTAAGTGTGGTTTAATTAGGGTATTATAGATAGTATAACGAAGCTCACGTGGTATAGATTTTGCTAGATTTCTGATAGACCCGGTCATAGCTGCCAATTTGCTTCTAACGTATTCAATTTGAGTATTCCAATTTAAATAATTATCTAACCTTAATCCAAGGTATTTTTCATTGTGTTTTTGATGTAACGGAATATTGTCAATTGTAAGAGGTTGATATGATTGGATTAATTTGTTTTTAGCTTTAAAGATTATGTAGGATGTTTTTGAAATATTTATCGTTAATAGATTATATTTAAACCATTCAGACAAAGTGTTTAAATCTTCTTGTGCTTGACTAATAAGAGTTCCAATAGATGGCCCAAAATAGAACAAGCAGGTATCGTCTGCATAGAGAGTTAAATGACCATGCAATCCTAATTCTTGGATATTGTTTATGTAGACCAAAAAAAGTAACGGGCCTAAAATAGAACCTTGTGGAACACCACATGTTACAGCTAAAGCCTTGCTTTGATGTTCGCCTGATTTGACAATTTGTGCTCTATTGGTTAGGTAGGATTGAAACATTTTTAGGGCAATGCCATTTATTCCAATTGTTTCAAGTTTTTTTAATAGCAATTTTGGGCTTACGGTATCGAAGGCCTTTTTCAAATCAATAAAAATGCCTAAAACTATATTTTTGCCATCAATACCGTGTTTGATTTTAGTGACAAGGTCAATCGTAGCAGTAAGAGTACTGCTTTTTGGTCTGAAGCCATATTGTCGAGGAGAGATAAAATTAATTGAGTCAAGATATTGTTGCAACCTATTGTACAATATTCTTTCCAGAACTTTTGACAGTAATGGCAACACAGAAATAGGTCTGTAGTTTCCCGGATCCGATTTATGGCCTGATTTGTAAATTGGTGTAACCTTCGCAAGTTTTAATGTATCTGGAAACACTCCATGTACAAGTAAGTAATTGAAGCATTCTTTTAAAGGGTCTATTCTATTACATCTAAGTGTGAACAGTGACATTATTATATTATATTTCCGTAGTTTAAAATCAACTTAAGAGTGCCTGTTTCTGTGATCATGTGCGCCTGAGAAATCATTGAGCCGATTGAGGTGAAATGTTATTATAAAATATATTCTAGGATAGCGAGCAATCTAAACTGTTAACGTTGCGGTAAGCAAAGCAGCAAGCAGACCAGCATGATGGACGAGAGGAGTAATCTAAATTAATTAGAGTAAAAAAACAACACACAGCTCAAACTACTAGATGAATGGAGCTGAAATTTGGCATCCAGTTACCTATAGTAAAAATCCGCTAAGAAAAGATTTTTGACAGTTTAACTTCTAAGGGGGTAAAATAGAGATTTGAAATGTGTGAATCTACACGGATGAAGTCGCAGGCATAAGCTAGTAATATTATCTTATCGGTTTCTTCGCAATCTCTTCGAACTAAAGTAGATTGGAGAGAAGTTCCAACACTATCCTGAGGGTGATGGCAGACAGACAAGACAGTGCTTTCAAAGCGCACTGGAGGTTTGCATTAGTTTACAAGTATATTAATTTTGATAATCATCAATAATATAGATAGATAATAGATAATACAATATAATAACTAAGTATATTAATAATATCAACTCAAATAGAATAAGTCCGTTACTAACACGTATTATTTATAGTTACCAGCTTAGGTTAAGATGGTTAGGTTGGCCTTTGTTGTCTGATAAAATAATGATATGATTATTATAATAGTTTAATAATATTATTCTCGCTTTATGACTTTCTTGGGTCACTTCCGCATAAAGCCTTTACAATTAACAACGGTGTGACAAATTAATGTTGCCGCCGTGTGCTACATCAAACTTATGCAAAGGCGTGCCGCCATAATTATATTGACCACTGCCTAATGTTTACTTTTTATTTACTTAGGCACGAGAGTTAGATTGCGCGATTTTAAACCTGAAGCCTTCCTGACTAAATTTCAGGCTCGAACTAAAGTGGCAATGGGCAGGGCACATAGTTCGAAAAAACTGGCCAAGGCGAGTCAGACTCACGCACTGAGGGTTCCGCACTCGGGTATATTTTCCAACATTTTGCACGATGAATCAAAAACTATCATACATAAAAAAAAATCTGTTTTAGAATGTATACGTAAAGCCCTTTCAAATGATACCCCACTTGGTATAGTTATCTTACTTTGAAAATTGAAATACTTTTTTTTTTAATGATGTAACCACAAATTCGCGGTTTTCAGATTTATTCCTGTACTTGTGCTGTAAGATCTACCTACCTACCAAATTTCATGATTCTAGGTCAACGGGAAGTACCCTATAGATTTCTTATAGGCTCTATACGACGGACAGACAGACAGACAGACAACATAGTGATCCTATAAGGGTTCCGTTTTTTCTTTTGAGGTACGGAGCCCAGAAACCAAGAGACGTTTGGGTACCAAGGTTTGGAAAGGCAACCTTGGATCGAAGCGCAGCGCTTGAAGACGCGCTACTAGGTGTGCAGACGACATCAAACGAGTCACAGGGAGCTACTGGATTCAGGCGGCGCAACACCGTGGCATATGGAAAAGACTAAATTGGTTATATGGTCTTGGTGGGAGGCTTCAGCCGTGGCTAGTTACCACCCTAGTGGCAAAGCCATGCCGCCAAGCAATTTAGCCTTCCGATACCATGCCGTGTAGAAACCAAAGGAGTATGGGTTTTATGATAACTGTCATACCCCTTCTAGGTTAACCCGCTTCCATCTTAGTCTGCATCACCACTTACCACCAGGTGAGATTGCAGTCAAGGTCTTGTATCAAAATTTAAAAAAATGTCCACATGACGTCTGCCGGTTGATGGTGATGACGGCCAAACAAACTATCTACACAGGAAATATCAGTACGTTACACAAGTGTGAACGCTAACCTAACACAGATAAACTCTCTATTCCATCACTCTTTCATCACGTGGGAAAAAGATGGAGTCAGAGTCGAATTACCTACTGCAGTTTCGCTGCTGTTTCGCCGTAACTTGGTGACGTTTCGCTAAGCGGAACGTGTACCGGTTTTGTTTTATTTATATCATTAGAGAGGAGAGGTATTAGGGGCCACAGGGCTGAGTTTGTTGTGGGCTCTTCTCTGACTTAGGCGCGTTTGGAACCTTCGTAGCTTTAGTTTTAAGTTAACGTAATCAATTGTCACCACCACATCATTTTTTGACAATCAAAAAGTTTATAATAGTACCCAATTTGAATAAATGACCTTGACTTTGACAGTTTGCAGTTTGTCCGTCTGTCCGTCTATCAGTCTGTCTTTGTAATTTGGGGTGAACTACTGATTATTATATTCAGGCAAGACTGTAATGTCTTGCCTGAATATAATATTCAAATAGGTTACATCATGCCTGAATATATACCACAGGCTGAATAATTGCTACCAAGAATCGATTCACCTAAAGTCCTGTAACTATGAGCATAGGCTACATAGTGTATCAATCATACAGTTGGTTCTATGATAATCGAAAGTATGTGTGTATGTTTGTTATTCCTTCACGCAAAAACCACTTGATGGATTTGGCTGGGAATGGAGGTAGATAATATCCTGGATTAGCACATAGGCTATTTTTTATCCCGGAAAATCAAAGAGTTCTCACGGGATTTCGAAAAGCCTAAATCCACGCGGGCGAAGTCGCGGGCATCGGCTAGTCTTACAATAAAATATTAATCCCACACTATAGACGAGCATCATGCGCGATCACCAAAAAATATTCAGTACAGAAAATGCCAATGATATAGCATAAGCAGCGCTGCTCGCACACGCCGAATTATTATTATTTTTACTGAGTATTATTATTTATTTAATGCAAAAACAGATGTGAAATGTTGTATAATCGATAAAAGTTTGTCATATTTACTTAATTAGCAGTTTTCCTTCGCTAATTTGATGTAATATTACTACTACTACTCCTGCTGCTGCTGCTACTGTTTCTGCTTCTGCTGCTACTGCTGCTGCTACTGCTGCTGCTTCTGCTGCTGTTGCCTCTGCTACTGCTGCCACTGCTGCTGCTGTTTCCACTACTGCTGCTGCTGTTTCCACTGCTGCTGCTGCTAATTCTGCTGCTGCTGCTACACTTCTTATTTTCTAGAGCGTAAGTCTGTGAGAGTGAGAATGAGTGAGAGTGAGAGTTATTATACCAAAGGCCTGACTGTGTGATTCCTAAGCAATGCTTATTTGGATATTGCATTCGTCTTTATGATAGCTTATAGGTAACCCATAGTATCCCCCAGGTACAAAACTTCGAATAAGGTATTTCTCTACTGAATGCTTGCTAAACATTGGTATTAGTGTAACAACTTGAGCGATATGATATCGAAGTTTGGATATATTTGTCTTTGCGAGTAACCGAATCCATCCATCCATCCGAGTACCCGAGAGATAATATAACCAAAGTGCAGAGTGGCTATTGGTAGCCACAACCCATAAATTATAAAATATACGAAAGTATGTTTGTTTGTTGGGTTGTCCTTCAGTCACCCCAAATCGAAACAACGAATCGAAGTGGTTTGAATAGATACCTTATATATTATACTTACATACACTTCCATCCCAGAAAATGAAAAAGTTACCGTGGGTTTTTTTAACGTAAATCCACGCGGACAAAGTCGTGGGTATCAGCTAGTACCCTAAAGAATATAGGTACCCTAGAGTAGGCTACTATTTAAACATATCTAGAGTAGTAAGCTTTAGATTTAAAGTAGATAACTGATGTATTCATCAAATTCAACAAGTCTAAATTAAAAATTCATAACACCCCCGACAAGTGAAGTTTGCAGTAACTAGAAAAGAGCTGATAACTTTCAAACGGCTGAACCGATTTTCTTCGATTATAGCTAAGAACGTTCTCGATCAAGCCACCTTTCAAACAAAAAAAAACTAAATTAAAATCGGTTCATTAGTTTAGGAGCTACGATGCCACAGTTAGATACACAGATACACACGTCAAACTTATAACACCCCTCTTTTTGGGTCGGGTGTTAAAAAAGGAAAACTAAAATCTATGTTTGTATGGGTATTTTGTCCTATCTATCATCCAACTTTTAAATATCTCTGTCAGAACCCGCTTTGAGATGTTAGATCCATAGCTTAGGATAATGCTCAGATAAACATTTTCTATTGAACTATTATACAACGTAATATTGGTTATGTTATGGCCAATCTAAAACTTCATACCCATTTGAATAGCCTTAAATATGAGGCATACTGAAACGGGTCAAATGTATAGTAATTTATAACTTCTAAATTGTCTCTGGTCTGGTCTGCTGAGCGGCTTCGGCCGTGGCTAGTTACCACCCTACGGACAAAGCCGATACTACCAACCGATTCAAAGTTCTGGTAAGAGGCCGCGTAGGGTATGGGTTTAATAAAAACTATCATTTCCAAGTTAGCTGGCTTCCATCTTAGACTTTATCATCACTCACCACCAGGTGAGATCGCAATTAAGGGCTAACTTGTTACGGAATTTTATAAAAACAACAGCTAAAAAGTTCATCTTTAATAAAACGATGCGACTCGTTAAAAAACAAATTAGCTCAACCTACTAAAACTCTTCAAACAGCGATACAACCACTTAAGTATTAATAACCATGTAATAGGCTCGACTTTTATACCCAACGTAACGTTTACGACACGTCAATATTTTTGTATGTTTTATTGCGTCATAACACTTTGTGTAACACAAATTTCGGTACCGGGGCTTCTGAGTAAAATAATACCGTATTAGTGTCGTAAAAGACGGCCTTTGATATAAATATTTGTTGTGGCTATACCGTTTCAGTCGACTTGTGTAACCAAACGTGGATATAGACTAACTGGAAAAGTCATACCTTAACAGGGCTCTCTCCGTCACTTCCTCCATACAATCGTAGTCCCAATTTCATTTGAATATTAAGCAACCAAAGTCCATGAAATTTTGCAGACATATTCTAGAAACTAATATCTGTGCCTGTGGTGTTTTACATTTTTCTAAAAATATGTAGTTTTAAAATTACAGGAGCTCAAAGATTTGTATGTGGATTTTTAAGACCGCGTAATTTTGAAACCGAAATATTTTAACGGAAATCTGGAAAACCACAGACACAGATATTAGTTTCTAGAATATGTGTGCAAAATTTCATGGACTTTGGTTGCTTAATATTCAAATGAAATTGGAACTACGATTGTATGAAACGAGTGACGGAGAGAGCCCTCTTAAGCAGTTTCAGTTAGCACTGCCAAGAACACTGAAACATCAAACGAGAGTTAACTAGTTCCAGTATTCTTGGTCTTGAGACTTGCACTATATTTGCTGGATATTTTTAACCTCCGACCCAAAAAGAGGAGTGTTGTAAGTTTGACGTGTGTATCTGTATACCTGTGTATGTGTGTATCTGTGTAATCTGTCTGTGGCATGGTAGCTCCTAAGCTAATGAACCGATTTTAATTTAGTTTTTTTTTTTGTTTAAAGGTGACTTGATTGAGAGTGTTCTTAGCTATAATCCAAGAAAATCGGTTCAGCCGTTTGGAAGTTATCAGCTCTTTTTTAGTTACTGTGACCTTCACTTGTCGGGGGTGTTATAAATTTTTAATTTACACTTGTAATATAAACTTGTGAGAGTTGTAAGCTTAGTTACTCCAGCGCATTTAAGTCGATTACGCTGGGTAAGCAACGTTGACTCAATCCGATAACTGCTTGGCTGATCGACTTTGCGAATCATTTGGTCTTCTGGTTTCATTCAGCACAGATCCTTAAAACCAAGAATTACGTCAACTAAAGAATTATTTCGTACTAGAGGATGCCCGCGACTCCGTCCGCGTGGAATTAGGTTTCAAAGATCCCATAGGAACTCTTTGATTTTCCGGGATAAAAAGTTACCTATGTCAATTACAGGGACGCAAGCTACCTTGGTACCAAACATACAAATCGGTTGAGCGGATGGGTTTTTGGGAATCCCGTGGGAACTCTTTGATTTTTCGGGATAAAAAATAGCCAATGTCCCGGGATATAAGCTAACCTTGTACCAATACCAAATCGGTGAAAAGGTAACAGACAGACAGACTGATAGACAGACAGACACACTTTCGCATTTATAATATTAGTATGGAAGTATGGATAGTATGGATAGAAGACAGAAACTTTCAATGTTATAATTTTCAACCGCGAAACATGAGAAGTTTTATGCAACTCACGTTTGAGTTGGTTTTTAGTTGCAATCGCAATAATATTGTTCTAGTTGCTTCTTTAAGAGCGGAGCGTAAGGCGGACGTGACCACAGCGATATTTGCTGGATATTTAAGTTACAGAAATGTTCACTAGCATCCTTCTAATTCTATTAAATGCTTGTTAAGTTGAATTTAAATAATAATATTGTATAGTCCATACTTTAAGTAATTTGTTGTATTATCATGGAAAATGATGATAAAGTCGTTTCGCTTAGTTACTTTAGTGCATTTAAGTTGACAAGTTTGGGAAAGTAAGTAGACTCAATTCGATTATTTCGTGGGTGGTCGATTTTGCAAGTCTCAAATTGACCTTCTTGTTTCCTCGGTTTAAGGTCCTTAAAACCAAAAAAATATACTCCAAGTAAAGAATTATTTTGTATCGAAGACAGATCCTTTCAATGTTATAATTTTCAACCGCGAAACGTGAGAAGTTTTATGCAACTCATGTTTGAGTTGGTTTTTAGTTGCAATCGCAATAATATTGTTTTAGTTGCTTCTTTAAGAGTGGAGCTTAAGGCGGACGTGACCACAGCGATATTTGCTGGATATTTTAGTTGCAGAAATGTTCACAAACTTTCTTTTAATTATACCATATTGCTTGTCGACTGGAGCATAATAAGAAAAAATATGTTTAGGTATGTTAATGTGTTTAAACTATTGTGAGTGATTTCCATTTTTACCCAACTGCGGCAAAGCCAAAAGGAAGGGTTATGAGTGGGGTGTCATCAAATGAAAGAGGAGAAAATTCTGAGTTCATAAATATAAATGTACTACAACATTAAAATATACCAAGCGACAGAAAAACAAATTTTACTATAATATTTCAGTGTTTATTAAGACGATCGCAGTCGGGTTTTAGTTTTCAACTTCATCTTATAAGTATAGAATGTACCGGCTATGCTCACCTATTTAGTCGATGTAAGCCCGACTAGTTTCGAACCCATCCGGGGTCCTTTTTCATAGGAACTCGGCTCGCTGCGCGTCGCTGTTAAAAATTGTAGTCAGGCTTACATCGACTAAAAACGTGACTACCTTTTACAAGTGTAATTAAAAATTTATAACACCCCCGACAAGTAAAGGTTACAGTAACTAGAAAAGAGCTGATAACTTTCAAACGGCTGAACCGATTTTCTTGGATTATAGCTAAGAACACTCTCGATCAAGCCACCTTTCAAACAAAAAAATTGGTTGTCTGTAAAGTCGGTTTACTGACGATAGTTGAACGTGACAACAAAGGCCGATTGTGCTTCTTTGTCGCTCGTTCCGCGCTCTCGCTTGCACTTCAAGCCTTACATGGAACGCCTCAGAGCGAGGTAACGCCGCATGAGTCACGTTTTTTCGTGCGTGCAGCCGGCTCTATCGAATTATAAGACGTTGTCACGTCAAAAAACTAAATTAAAATCGGTTCATTAGTTTAGGAGCTACGATGCCACAGACAGATACAAAGATACACAGATACATAGATACACACGTCAAACTTATAACACCCCTCTTTTTGGGTCGGGGGTTGAAAATGATTAGATATGGTTTTGTTTACCACCAAACTTTGATCACCGTCGCTATCATGGTCAACCGTAGAGTCTCTTGTAGGACTTCCACACGGTGCGGTCTTGTACCATTTGTATCCAGCGGCTCGCTGATACGATGTCGCTTGCCTACCTCACGGGTATGCCAACCTCCTTGAGACTCCTATCTATCGCCTCACCCATTGCCACTTCAGCTTCGCAACTCATTAACAGGGCTCTCCCCGTCACTCGCTTCATACAATCGTAGTTCCCATTTCATTTGAATATTAAGCAACCAAAGTCCATGAAATTTTGCAGACATATTCTAGAAACTAATATCTGTGTCTGTGGTGTTTTACATTTTTCTAAAAATATGTAGTTTAAAATTACAGGAGCTCAAAGATTTGTATATAAATTTTTAAGACCGCGTAACTTTGAAACCGAATATTTTAACAGAAATCTGGAAACCACAGACATAGATATTAGTTTCTAGAATATGTCTGCAAAATTTCATGGACTTTGGTTGCTTAATATTCAAATGAAATTGGAACTACGTTTGTATGAAGTGAGTGACGGAGAGACCTCTCTTAAGCTATATCGATTACTTTGATCTTTTTTTTTCTCTCTCTTCTGGCTTTACAAAGATTAGCCAATGTCATGTTTGTAGTTATTTGTAACAAGTCAGTTAAAATATACAAGTATGGACCCCGTCTGTGTCGGCACTACCGGCATACGCGCAGCACCCCTTTAGAGCGCTGTTTAGTGCTATAGCACTGCACAAGGCGTGCGCGGCGGTGGGCTGCGGGAGCGGGGAGCCTCGCGGTGCGGCGCCGGCGCGCGGCACAATCCATTCGCGGCGCGACCGCATCCAAATTACCAGCGCTTATATTGTTGTAAAGTTTATTACGATTTTATTATTAAAACATTTATACAATCATCAAGTGTTATAAATACAGTCCAATTCAAAGTGCAGTGCAACACATCACTATACATTTTGGTCCTTCACCCGTCAACGAAAAGGAGCCACGCCGCGAATCGCCATACATACAAACCAGCGAAGACTTCCCGAAGGAACATTGCATCGCGGAAACCAAAAAGGCAGGGACATGACTGAGTGAGTTTGTTCCAAATCCTTCTTATTCCTTCTAGTTTCCGTCTTCTAGCATTCTTTCTGGATCAGACATAGTGGTATCTTCGCTAAAATTCAATTAAATCATCATGTCGGTACCTACAGTACAACATTTTTACTCTTAGAAGCGGGCGACGAGCAACCGTGCCGAGTTCAAAACCGGTTCCTTATCGCTTGCTAGTGGCTTACGCGCATCGATTTGAATGCATTTTGTACCTACTTATGACTGCATTTAAAACTTTAGGCATTACGCGTGTTATAACTTTATAACGCGTGAACTATTTTGCATTTTTCTTTCACACTACTTATTATTTTAACTTCAACTTTTCAAATTACGTTCTTTGCTTTATTTCGCTTGACTTTATTCGTTAAAAATGAGTGACCCACGTAGCAAAGAATTAATAAAACTTCGTGGTAGCATTAAAGGTAAGCTAACTATATTTCAAAACTTCTTAAATAGTTTAGATAAATGCGACCACATTAGCGAAACACAATACAACGAACTTGAATGTCGGCTGAGTAAAATTGATAGTCTACAGAATGATTTCGATAAATTTCAGACCGAGCTCGAGATTTTGTCGGACGATACTAGTCAACTGCTTCTCGAACGTGAAGAATTCGATACGAAATATTTTTCATTAGTGGCTGAAGCACGTACAATCATGAATAGAAGCAAACGGCACCTCCAGCGTCGGATGTCAGTGTCTGAGGCGAGTGAAGGGAGCGAAAGCAGAGACGGTGGCTTTCACGATTTTGTTCGTCTTCCAAAAATTTCACTTCCTTCTTTTGACGGAGAGAAGATGACTCAATGGTTGGAATTCAGAGATACGTATCTTTCTTTAATTCACTCTAATAATAATTTAGGGAATATTAATAAATTTCATTATTTGAGAGCAGCTCTCAAAGGCAGTGCCTTAACAGTCATAAAAAATCTTGAATTCACTTCCAAAAATTATGAAGTAGCATGGCAATTGCTATCAAGTAGGTACGACAATGAACGTTTGCTTGTAAATATACATGTCAACTCGTTACTAAATTTCTCAACAATGACGAAAGAGTCTGGAAAATCTTTAAGAAATTTAGTCGATACAATTAATCGTAATTTATGTGCATTAAATACCCTAGGTCAACCCACTGATCACTGGGATACCTTGGTTATTCATTTAATGAGTCGTAAGTTAGACAGTGTTACCTTTCGTGAGTGGGAGGAACATCGTAACTCAATAACTACTTCTCCTACATTAAAACAATTTATAGATTTTCTAATAGGCAGAGCTGATTTATTAGATACTATACAACTTGAAGAAACACAAAGACAGTCAACTTCACAAACAAATCAAAATACACAATTTACACAGAATAAGCACATTACACAATCAAAAAATACAAGTTTAAATAAAGAAAAAATTACACTTAAAACCAATGCATGTCCTTTATGTACACAAAATCATTTTTTATTTAGCTGTTCTGAATTTAGAAAATTAAGCGTAGATGAACGCTTAGAAAAAATGAAGAATTTCAGTGTGTGTAAAAATTGTTTACGGCCTGGTCACAAAGACAGTCAGTGCCGCTTAACTCACTGTAAATACTGTTCTTTAAAGCACAGCACACTTTTACATAAAGATACTGAACAGCACACCACAGTTGCCTTATCTGCCAATATTCAGACTAGTAACAAACCTCTTACATTGCTTTCCACAGCATTGGTGAATGTGGTCGGCGCCGACGGGAAACTACATCCTGCTCGCGCTCTTCTAGACAATGCCTCCACGGGGCATTATGTCACACAGCACCTGTGTGAGAAGCTGGGTTTGCTGCGTCGAAGCGTAAGCTCCTCTGTGACAGGTATTAACAACCAGTTATCATACGTAGCAGAGTCTTGCACCTTACCTCTCGAGTCATATTCGGGGGATTTCAAGGTCAATCTTGAGTGTCACGTATTACCTCAGATTACCAACACATTACCTTCATGCAACATCGATATCAGGTCTTTAAAATTACCGCCTCATATTCGATTAGCTGATCCATCTTTCCATATTTCTTCACCTATCGACATATTGGTAGGAGCAGATGTCTTCTGGGACGTCATATGTTCAGATTTCATCGATCTCGGTAAGCAATGCCCAAAATTGCAAAAAACAAAACTTGGTTGGCTGGTTTCTGGCACAATCAAGGCATATACACAATCACATAAAAATAAAGCACATCAATCGTCTTGCTTTTTCACTCAGCGCGATGATGCCTTGCTAACACGATTTTGGGAATTAGAGTCGGTTTCTTCTAAATATAACTTAACGCTAGAAGAGCAAGCCTGTGAAAAAAGTTTCGCAGAGAACACTCGACGTGACACTGATGGTCGATTTATTGTGACTATACCCTTAAAAGAGTCACCCGAGGTTCTCGGCGATAATTATCACTCGGCCAAAAATCGCTTGCTAGCACTTGAGCGTAGATTTCAACGCGATTCAGTTTTAAAAAAGAGATACTACGATTTTATGACTGAATATAGAGACTTAGGTCACATGAGCGACACAGTTATTTCAAAACCTACTGAACCTGATTCTCAAAACCGGTATTATTTGCCCCATTTTCCGATTATTCGGGAAAATTCTACTACGACAAAATGTCGCGTCGTATTCAATGCCTCAGCATTAAATAAGGGCAAAACATTTAACAGCATTCAAATGGTCGGTCCTGTCGTCCAGGATGACTTACTTTCTATTTTACTGCGCTTCCGTCAGCACAAATATGTTGTTTCGGGAGACATTGAGAAAATGTATCGAGCCATTTTAGTCGAACCCACACAACGTTCACTTCAACAAATTTTATTTCGATTTGATCCGAGTGAACACATAAGACCTTTTACGTTAAACACAGTTACTTACGGTACAGCATCTGCACCGTACCTAGCCACTAAATGCTTGGTTTCGTTGGCAGAACAATGTTCAGATCCTAACGCAAAAATTGCCATTTCTAGGGACTTTTATGTTGACGATTTTATTAGTGGTGGTGATTCCATAGAATCTGTCATTGACCTGTGCAAAAATGTAGATAAAACTTTACTGTCGGCACAATTCAAGCTGCGTAAATGGCAATCAAATAGCTCCGAAGTCTTGAAATCATTAACTAACGACAATGCACTTGAACAAATCAATAAAAATAAAACTTTAAATCTAGATAAATCATTACCCTGCAAAACTCTTGGTCTTCAATGGGATTGTAACTTAGATCATTTATTATTTACAATTGACCTAGATCCTAAAGCCAAGAAAATTACTAAACGTAAAATTCTATCTCTTATTAGTCAAATCTTTGATCCGCTTGGGATTCTAGGGCCTTGCACTGTTCAAGCAAAAAAGGTAATGCAAAACCTTTGGATAGATAAATGCGGTTGGGATGAGGAAGTGTCAAAAGATACCCAGAACACATTTTTGAATTTCATAGATTCTCTTATTTCTCTTAAATCACTTCGTATTCCTCGTTGGGTTAGTTTTGATAATGTTATTCGTTTGGAACTTCATACGTTTTCAGACGCGTCGGAACGTGCTTACGGTGCATGTATCTTCGTGAGGGCGGTCGACGCAAATGGCACGGTACAAGTTCGCCTTCTAGCTTCCAGAAATAAAGTGGCGCCTTTGAAGCCTACCACAATCCCCAGACTCGAGCTTTGTGGTGCGCTCCTGGCGTCTAGACTTCACGCCAAAGTGATGTCATCAATCACCCTTAAGGTACACGATTCCTTTTTTTGGACTGATTCCACAATCGTGTTAGCATGGCTAAAAACGCAATCAAATCAATTAAAAACGTTTGTTCGGACTCGAGTAGGTGAGATTCAAGACAGCACAGCTGGTCACAGGTGGAGCTACGTTCCATCGAAGGAAAATCCTGCCGATTTAGTCTCACGCGGAATTGCAACGAACAGTATTGGCTCATGCGCACTGTGGTGGTCTGGTCCAGATTTTCTTAAAACAAAAAACATACAATTTCCGATCATACCAAACACACAATCAGATTCTACAAGCACACAAAGACAGGAAAAAACAGAAATAGTTTTATACACAACGACACAAAGTAAAGACACAGTCACACACATAATTCATGAATTAATTAATAAAACGTCAAGTTACACACATTTAATTAGATCTTTTGCTTTTGTACAAAGATTTATACACAATTGCAAATATCCTAAAAATAAATTAACACAAACATTATCTACAACAGAATTAAAAAATTCAGAAACTTATATACTAAAACTCGTGCAACAACAAATGTTCAAAGATGAATATATTTTATTAAAGTCCGGAAAGCCTCTTCCATACAAAAATAGGTTGAGTTCATTAGCACCTTTCATTCATTCAGATGAGCTCATAAGAGTTGGAGGAAGACTTAAAAACTCACACTATCCTTTCGACATCAAACACCCAATACTCTTATGTGGCAAGCATCATCTCACACAAATCCTTTTTCAAAAAGAACACATTTCATTAATGCATGCGGGACCTCAACTCCTTTTGTCTTTTATTAGACAAAAATATTGGCCACTGGGGGGGAGGAACCTCGCTAGACGCGTCGTGCATCGTTGTGTTCGTTGCTGCAGGTTTAAACCGAAACCAATACAGCCTATGATGAGTGACTTACCCGCGGATAGAACACGTTTAGAATTCCCATTTTTGCACACTGGAATTGACTACGCTGGTCCAATAATGATAGCAAGCCGTAAGGGCAGGGGTGCGAAACTGGAAAAGTCTTACATTTGCATATTTGTCTGCTTCGCAGTTAAAGCTTTGCACCTGGAGCTCGTCACGGATTTGACAAAGGAGGCCTTCATATCAGCATTTCTAAAATTTATATCACGTCGCGGTAAGCCAATGTCTGTAACGTCCGATAACTCGACGACCTTTATTGGAGCCAGTAATGAAATCGCATCTTTTTTCTCAAAATACTCAGACGACATCAAGTCAGATCTTAGCAATAGGGATATTGAATTCCGCCGTATACCCCAGTACACACCTCACTTCGGGGGTTTATGGGAGTCTGCTGTCAAATCAGTCAAATTTCACCTTAAACGCATCTTAAATTTAACACATTTAACGTACGAAGAGATGACCACGTGTCTGGTTCAGATTGAAGCCATCCTAAATTCCAGACCACTCACACCTCTTTCTTCCGATCCTTCCGACCTTACTTGCCTCACTCCCGCTCATTTCCTCATAGGACGCTCACTCTTGTCGGTTCCTCGCCCAATGGTCAGCGATACAAACATCGCCGCCATGGATCGCTACCAACGCATCGAGGCGCTCAAGCAGCACTTCTGGCGGAGATTCTCGGCTGAATACGTCTCTCTGCTACAACAGCGCATGAAATGGCAGAGGGGCTCAATCACAAGTCTCCAGCTAGGTAGCCTGGTGCTCGTGAAAGACAGAACGCAGCCACCACTTTTATGGCTGCTTGGAAGAGTGGAGAAGGTGCACCCAGGACAGGACGGAGTGGCTCGCGTGGCAGAGATCAAAACAAAGAAGGGAGTCATCACGCGGGCCTTTAACAACATTTGCCCCCTTCCGATTTCCAACTCGCGCGGGCAGGATGTTTAGTGCTATAGCACTGCACAAGGCGTGCGCGGCGGTGGGCTGCGGGAGCGGGGAGCCTCGCGGTGCGGCGCCGGCGCGCGGCACAATCCATTCGCGGCGCGACCGCCTCCAAATTACCAGCGCTTATATTGTTGTAAAGTTTATTACGATTTTATTATTAAAACATTTATACAATCATCAAGTGTTATAAATACAGTCCAATTCAAAGTGCAGTGCAACACATCACTAAACAAGCGCTTTCCAGTCAGTTTTAACAAAAAAAAACACTCCAAAAAGGCAGAGCACGCCCGCCAGCTAACACCAACACAGACGAAGTCCATTACTTTGATCATCAACGAACACTAAAATCTTATCTTTAGGGTTCCGTAACCAATGGGTGCCAACGGGCCCCTATTACTAAGCCTCCGGTGTCCGTCCGTTTGTCTATCAGCGGGCTTTATAACTCGTTATAGGTAGAGAGTTGAAATTTTCACAGAATACTTATTAGGTACTATTGCCGCTATACCAACAAATAATAAAAAACTTCAAAATGACCACCATGAAAATTAAAAAAAGAGTCGTTTTTCTTGTACGATGGTACGGAATGCTTGATGTGCGAGTCTGACTCATATTTGGCCCATTTTTATTTATCACTAGCTTATGCCCGCGACTTCGTTCACGTGGATGTAGTTTTTTAAAATTCCGTGGGAACTCTTTGATTTTCCGGGATAAAAAGTAGCCTATGTGCTAATCCAGAGTACTACAATCTATCTCCATTCTAAATTTCAGCCCAATCCGTCCAGTAGTTTTTGTAGTTTTTGCGTGAAGGAGTAACAAACATACACACACACAAACACACACACACACACACACACACACACACACACACACACACACACACACACACACACACACACACACACACACATACAAACTTTCGCTTTTATAATATTAGTGTGATAGTCCAGGCGAAATAAGTGATCGAGTAAAGTTGCCTTCAAACTACTGAAATATAATATAATATGTGAACAGTGACATTCAAAAGTAGTGTGAGCGATATTTATGTATTATATTATGTTGCGTAGTTTGAAATCAACTTTATGCAATAAAAATATATTATAATATCGATTTCCGTTAAGGGTTTATTAAGCCTTTGGTCACGTCTCTTTGGTTTTCTCTTGGAAACGTGAGTTCACACTAAAGTTTGGGATTAAAGGGGCTTGCATTGACTACATTTATGCACTATCGATCGACTGCTGCCAATCACATCACTGGCATGACATTAGCGTTAATAGCTCAATGGTTAGGGAACAGAACGGAAATTCGAAAAGTCCGTAATTTTGAACTTTGATAGACGTTCACTGCTGGACGTATGTCTCTTGTGGAAGTTCCACGCGCCACAATCTTGTACCACCTACATCCAGAGGCCATTAAGCTTACACGGTACAAGTTTACACACAAGCGCAAAAACGGAACCTTTATAGGATCATTTTGTTGTCAGTCTGTCTTTCTGTCCGTCTGTCGTGTCTTTCTGTCCGACTGTCGTGTCTATATCTAAGAAAACCTATAGGGTACATCCCGTTGATCTAGAATCGTGAAATTTGGAAGGTATGTTGGTCTTATAGCAGTTAAGGAAAACTCCGAAAACCGTGAATTTGTGGTTATGAAAAAAAAATACGTGTTCATGAACAAATAGTATAATTTCAATTTTCAAAGTAAGATAACCATACAAAGTGGGGTATCATATTTTTGTGCATAATAGTTTTTGATTGATCGTGCAAAATGTCGGAAAAAATACCCGAGTACGGAACCCTCTGCACGCGAGATTGAGTCGCACCTGACCGGTTTTTACATCTTCACAATTAGTAGATTTTGTATGTTCTATTATAAAATGTAAATTATTCAAAATATCGAATTAGCACCTGGAAACCCCATGTACTAGCTAGACGTGTGCCGTTACCTCGGATGTCAATGTATCGATACCAAATAACTCATTGTAAAGCTTAGCGTACACGGATGAAAAACCAAAATGTTTTTGGAAAATTGTGACACAGTATAAATTATCTATACTTACTTTATTATTATAAAATTACTATATTGTGTTGATATTACGCATCTTACCCTACACCTACCTGTAACATTAGACTAGAAAGTAGTATCGTAGTTTAAAATCTTTCTGTAGTGATTTTACTTATAGTTGTATTTTTATTACCTACTACAAGTTACAACTAACCACATACTTTGTACCTACATATAAGCTAATGATAGAACGAAGAAGAAACCAATATTGTTATCTTTGTTGTTGAAAATAAATAAATGAAAATAAATAAAAACGAAAACATTTTTTCTTTTATTTTTACCCTTCAACCTCCATTTCACCCCCTTCAAGAGATTCATTTATTAAAATAAAGTTTTAAACTATTTTAGCACAAAAAATCCTAAATATTATTTTTATAATATTACAAGCTGATACCCGCGGCTTCGTCCACAAAATTACAGCCAAAATTCAGCCATATAATAAAATCACATAATAAAATACCTAAACATCTTCACCACAGCTACATTTTTTAACTGACATTAAATCGCTACTATCATGGCAAGATAAAATAATTTTAAACTTGTTAATGATTCAATTCAGTGTGTACCACACTTAAGTTTAGAATTCCTGTTTACAGTTTTTAATATGGCGTTACGACCACAGGATCCCATTGCGGTCAACTGAATGTCCTCAGAAATGTTGACCAACTGGTTTCCAAGTCACATCACTAGTAGAAAAAAACCCACGTACAAAAACACACCTTACAACCTCGGCAATAAAATTGAAAATCGTTTGTGTGATAACAGGATTGTAAGACAAAAATAATTTGCGGTTGGCTTATTCTTGATTCGGTTGGGAGAAGGACGGTTTTTGTTTGGCTTGGTGTTTTAGAAAATGCCGTTTAAAGTGATAATAAAGCGGATAACATCAAAGCTAAGTAGCGATTACTGTTTATAAGTTTGTTATTCCGTGGATCCAATTTCCTAATCTATTTATAACAAACTATTAAAGTTTAGTTACCTAAGTGTTCTAGATGTGTTTTGTGCTTTAGCTGTTGCTACCTATAATATTATTATTACTGAATTCGAAACTAATTTTGACTAGATTTTGCCTTTGGATTTGTTTGCTTTGTAAATTAATTGCTCGTTCATTGCACATGAATCTATAATGAAATTAATTTAAATTAAGTAGGTACCTAATAAAGCCTGTTTCATGTAGGTCTATTGCGATATCTATGTATATTCAAAAAATATTATAATGAGATTATTTAGTTCACTCAAAAATAAAAAAAAGGCTGTGATAGACTCGTGTGGCTAGATGAGGAAAGCTGAGGACCGGGTGTGGTTGCGACCTTTAGGGAAGGCCTTTGTCCAACAGTGGATTTCCACAGGCTGATGATGATGATCATGATGAGAGCCGTGGTTAAGACTTCGACCTTTTATTCGGGCCCTCGGGGGTCCGGAATTCAATCACGGTTCACTTTTTGGAAATATGCTATTCCTGTCATCTACCTGGTATCTACTCAATTTAAAACCAAAAAAAGTTGGGTATTTTTGTTCTCTTGGGAGGCTTCAATCTAGGTTTACCACGAAACGATTTCATAATAAAATGTCATATAAAAATAATCTTGGACCGTCATTAATCTAGACCTATCTTACAACTATAAGAAAATAATGATGATGACTATAATGCTTTTCTGTCTAGATATTTTCTTTCTAAGTATGATAACTCTGAATGATTATAGCACTTTATACCTAATGCAAAAATTTAATGTGTCCTTTGATGACTTTTAGAACACTTTAATATGTGCTTAGAATGCAAAAAGATTCGATAGGTTTGAAATAAAAGCTTTGAACTGGCACTCTTTCTTTAAAAATATTTTTCCAATGGGTTATTTTTTATAAGATGTTTTGTATTCTACATTATATTTAACGGCCAGGTAATTTATTTGTTTACCAGTAATTTACATGTAGGATTATTAAAAGTAATCAATGGTTGAGGCCATCGATTTTAGAAGCGTTGAGGCCGCCTCAGTGAGTTTTTTCCTGAAATATTGTTTTCAATTTTTTTTTTGTTATTATATACACGGAAAGCCAAAAATGTATGAAATAGAATTTAGCATTCTCTTACAAAAATAGAAATATTTTTATTAAAATAATACAAGTACAAGTGCTTTTAAATCATCAAAAGTATCTAGCACTGGCTCGGAATGCCTTCCTACCGAAAAGAACTTAATTTTTTATATATTCTTTAAAGTATTTGAGTTTGTTATTAAATCATCTAAAGCCTCAACTACACGAACTTAGTTTATAAAGGAAAGGTGTAGATTAAAAAAAAAACTCAAAAAATACTGTCACGTCATATTTATTTTGAGAACAATAAAAAATGGCAAATAATATTCGCATGCAAGGAACGAAAAACACTATCATGCAAATATGTTTATACAATTTAAAAAGAAAATATTTATACAGGTATTTAATAAGTTTGAATAAAAGAAATGATTACATTACATTATAACACACGAAATGCTTTAATATAGATAAAAAATATTGGTTATTTTATAGACCCACAATCAACTTTTAACTTGACGTGTCCTTCGTAGAAGTTTTAAAGTATTCAAAAAATCGATTTCAAATTCTTCGACACGTTAACGTTTAGCTCCCCATAAATCTTATAAATAGAAAAAATATATAATAAAATAGACATATAAAACTATTCATGTTTTGAAAATACTGAGGTATGTAAACAAAATAATATGGGTAGCTATAGATAACAAAATAAAATATGGATACAGGATATATCGATTTAAGCTGATTCATACGAAAAATCAAAACAGTTCATAGTTAATTGTGGGTCCTATGTAGTCAAAACTATTACAAATGCATTTTACTAAAGATTCTTTGATTTATTTAGATTATCACAGAATATTTTTCTTCTATCATTTAAGTGATTTCACTAAATTATTTACGCTATCTAAACATTATATTTAGTTTTCATTCAAGATTTCGATTTTTCAAAGATTTTTTAACAAATTCGTAGAAATTAGCTTTATTTTTAAGTTCAGTCTGAGACATTATATCTGATTATTTTGTCCACAAAACTTTAAAAAGAGAATAAAACGCAAACTGTTCATATAGAACAGGATGAAAATGATAGCTTTTTTTTAAAATTCAGATACAAGTTAGCCCTTGACTGTAGTCTCACCTGGTGGTAAGTGATGATGCAGGCGGGCTAACCTGATATGGCATATCTGAATTTTAAAAAAAAAATTGTGTACAACATAATCAGTCATTGTAAATACTAATGGATTTAATTATATCTAAATAGAATAGAATTACTGTACAAAATACAAAATTCGTTAAATATAGAGGCTATACATAAAATTATATAAATAAATATATAAAATGTAATCAGCAAAAAAAAATGTGTTTTTTTCGCGTCACTAGCCCCTATTATTTTTGAGCAATACTATACACTTCTAAAATGTTATCTAATAGAAATTATAATATTATAACAAAATACAGTTTAAAAATAATTATTATTCGTAATTTCTTGAGAAAAATAATCATTTTCCTGACGGTGGTTATAAGCATGAAACATTTAATTATTTACATAAAACATCGACTTACAAATCCAACGAAAGCCGATAAAAAATAAAAACCTTTTTTTGCAATTTCCGACAAAACTTCATCCGTGTGGGACGGCCCTTATATCTTACACGTGCGTATATCTAGCTATTTACACTTCAGTCACATATAGGAACTTAATATATTACAATTACAAATGTAACTATTTCTTATTCTGTAAAAGTTCACTTCTTACACAAGTCTAATATTTTTACACTTTTGCTATACGTGCGTCGCCTGCGTCGTATACGTTCCGTTACCTGAAAAAAGGAAAAAATAATTTAAAAAATTTAATATTAACAAATTCTAGTTCTAGCATCATTTAAACACACAAATAAACTAGCCAAAATCTAATTCATCTTACTTCAAAATTGAAATAAAATAAAATATTTTTGTAAAAAGTAAACTACTGAATTTATCGATATGATTTTAGCACTGCTCTAACAGCCGAAATCAATCAAACAATCTATGTAGTTAAAATTTGTAAAAAATAACTTCTAACGCGCCATTTTAAATAATTATGTGTCAAATATCATGTCAAAAGTACGATCTTAGTCATTCTTAGTGCTTACTTTTGACATGACAGTTGACCTATAGAGGTAAAATGGCGCGTGAGAAGTTATTTTATATGGACTGAGAAGTTATATTATATACCTGTCTGTAATCTTAAAGTTACTTAGCAAAGTTGTTAGTATCAAAAACTAGCGGATATCCGGCGTGTGCTACTACGCTAAAAAAAATTGCCTTATCCCCTTTTTTTGTATTGGTCTAAAACCCATCTTGGCATTATTGCCTTTCTAATGAACCAATTGGATCATAAATGGTTTCAAAGTCTATAACGGGCACAGATAGAAAGGTTTTTTGTGTTTTATATTAAAGATGTACCCTATGGTATTTTTTGTCAAATAGCAAAGTTTCTAAGTTAATTGACAAGTAACAGATGAATTTCGGCCATAAATCACACAAGATTTTGTTTTTGTTATTCAGAGCCTATGAATAACAAAAATTGCGAAACTGCGCCGGCAGGATTCGAACCTGCGTCTTTGGACCCGACGGACGCTATTACCGCTAAGCCGCTCAGTCAGCTAAGTATTGGTAAAAACACTCATAACAAGTGTAAATTAAAAATTTTCAACACCCCCGACAAATCATTTTCAAATAAATAATTATGTATATCTAGGCAACGTCCATCTTGACAGCTTGACTTTTTTTGCTTGAGGTTATGTAACCTTCTTTTCTACAAGAAAACTAGAAAAGAGCTGATAACTCTTAAACGGCTGAACCAATTTTTTTGGATTATAGCTAAAAACACTCTCGATCAAGCCACCTTTCAAACAAAAAAAACTAAATTAAAATCGGTTCATTCGTTTAGGCGCTACGATGCCACAGACAGATACACAGATACACAGATACACACGTCAAACTTATAACACCCCTCTTTTTGGGTCGGGGGTTAAAAATAATTATAAAAACACAGATATGGTTATTAGTAGTTCAGAACTTCAGTAACTCTAGCGGTTCTACTCAAAAACCAATGACTTACTATTCCTTCTAACAATAACCAACGTTGATGATATCCTGTACGGTAAATTTCCAACTGTCAAAAAAACAATACATAACTTAATAGGGCTCTCTCCGTCCCTTACTCCATACAATCGTAGTTTCATTTGAAAATTAAGCAACCAAAGTCCATGAAATTTTGCAGACATATTCTAGAAACTAATATTTGTGCCTGTGGTGTTTTAAATTTTTCTAAAAACTACATAAGTTTTAAAATTACAGGGGCTCAAAGATTTGTATGAGAATTTTTAAGACCGCATAACTTTGAAACCGAATATTTTAACAGAAATCTGGAAAACTACGGCATAGATATGATATCAAATGAAATTGGAACTACTTTGTATGGAACGAGTGACGGAGAGACCCCTCTTAAAATCTGTCAAATACATGGTTTGAATCTCACAGCTTGAACCAATGCCGTACACTAAGGCTGAGATCCATAGAATGCACTTTGACATTGCTCAGACTTAAGACACTGTTAAAACGAGACAGCGTTATACCGCTGGTGTAAATCTGTCTCGTTTTAACTCAAACTTCAGTCTAAAAAAAGTCAAAGTTCGCTCTATAGATTTAAACCTTAGGCCTGTATATTCCTTGATCTATTGGGTTCGGTAATATCCGGACAATAAATACGCCCTCTTGCTAGTACCACCGCATGCAACATGCCTCGTAGAATGCTCCACACTCAGGCTATACCCTTAGTTAGCTTTTGAAATGCGATGCCATAGATTTCAAATACAACTAATTTTAAATGCAAGCTTTTCTTTTTTAGGTTTCCGTACCTCAAAAAGAAAAACGGAACGCTTACAAGATCAATTTGTTGTCTGTCTGTCTGTCTGTCCGTCCATCCGTCCGTCCGTCCGTCCGTCCGTCGTGTCTGTCAATAAAACCTATAGGGTACTTCCCGTTGATCTAGAATCATGAAAGGCAGGTAGGTATAGGCCTTATAGCACAAGTACAGGAATAAATCTGAAAACCGCGAATCTTTCTAAACTTTTATTTCGTTATAAAAATCATATTATCACCATAGGTACCATTCTAGAAGTAGGTAGGTCCACAGTAAGTTATAATAGGCCATTGAAAATATTGTATTAATAATATCATGCTTTTCAAATTCTATGTAAGTATTACTAAAAAGTGATTGTTTTTATGTATACTAAGTGTTTTTATATCAATAAATAAAAATAATAAATGTTACAAATACTCAAATATAAGCACTAATTTTTATTTCATTTCGAAATTAATTTAATATAGTCAGAGCCCGTATAATATTACCAATTCAATTTTATTCCGAGTGCTTTGTACCTAGTAGTGGTAAGGATTAAATATTATTATGTTCACTATTCATATCAAAAAATACCAGTATCAAAAACATTTTTAGAGTATTAAAATAAAAATTCCATGCATAACCTTAAAATAGCGCTAATAAAAGTCAAAGTCAAAATCATTTATTCAAAGTAGGTACAATTGTACTCTTTTTGATGGAATGAATATTATCCTTGTATCTATTCAAAGTACCTACTATACTATCGATAGTTATACGATATTATTACCGTATACACTAGTGTATATACCCACCACTAACCACTTATACCACCACCACCAGAAGAGTAACCACTTATAAGTCTAAAACTTAAAAGGAATTCCATAGAGTAATAGCAATACTACTAATATTATAAATGCGAAAGTGTGTCTGTCTGTCTATCTATATATCTGTCTGTCTGTCTGCTACCTTTTCACGGCTTAACAGTTTAACCGATTCTGACAAAATTTGATACAAGGTTAGCTTATATCCCGGGGACAGACATAAGCTATTTTTATCCCGGAAAATCAAAGGGTACCCACGGGATTCCCAAAAACCCATCCGCTTAACCGATTTGTATGAAATTTGGTACCGAGGTAGATTGCGTCCCTGTAATTGACATAGGCAACTTTTTATCCCGGAAAATCATACGGTTTCTACGGGATCTTTAAAAACCTAAATCCACGCGGACGAAGTCGCGGGCATCCTCTAGTATCACATAAAAGTTTAATGCAATCACCAATTTACCATCATATCTATTCTTAGTGTTATGAATATGGTATTGTTCAAAAATTCACCAACTAATACGAAATACTCTAAGAACTCATAACATCCAATCTGTCTATAATACCACTTATTATTAATACCCTATCTATTGACTAGACATGGAAAATAAATAACAACCGTTCAAAACAGTATTAGTATTAAATTTTCATGCGTGATTACCAATGCATCTAACCTGTGCATGAAATATAATATTACCATTGTATCTATTCTCGCTGCTATGTACCTGGTAGTGCTACGGAGTTTCGCAATAAGGTGGCGGCACGTGTATGGCCGCTGGTGTTATGAATATAGTGTTGCTAAGAAAATTCACCAACCAATAGGAAATACACTTAGAAATCATAGTGACCAATCTGTCTATATACCCTATCTATTAAAGAAAATAATAAGATTTTACAGTTATTTTTTACTATTAAGAATAACCGTTCAAATCAGTATTAGTATTTCATGCGTGATTACCAATGCATCTAACCCGTGCTTAACCATAAAATATAATATTACCATTGTAGCTATTCTCGGTGCTATGTACCTGGTAGTGCTACGGAGTTTCGCACGGCGGAATAAGGCGGTGGCGCGGGTGTGGCCGCTGGTTTCGCTGTGTGCACTTGATTGTTGTAGCCTAGGAGGTAAGTTTGAAGAGAATTACATAAATAATGGTATGATAAAAATCCTTAGGTAAGTTTGGAGTAATATGGAGAAAGGTAAGTTGTCATCATCATTTCAACCGATATACGTCCGTTAAAAAGATAATTTTCAAATAAAGATTTACTTTAATAAGTCGAGAATGAGGTACGATTATTTATTATAGATTAATTGGATTAGATAAAGTTAAAAACTTAAGGCGGATTTTTCGTAAAAATTGGCACTCAATAAGATATCTAGCTTTTAAATAACTAGCTTGATAAAACTAAAAATTCTTTTATTCCCTATCCCGTAGGATATTTTGAAAAATCAAGCCTTATTCCTTGTCTACATGATAAAGGAATTTTTTGGGCAAAATTTCAGCTTTTTAGATCTAAAATTTGGACTGGGCGTTGATGAGTCATTCAATGAGTGTTTTGAGTGTTCAATGAGTCTGAATGTTCTTTTTTATATATTTAGAAAAACTAAAGATCTCTAATTGAAACAAATTATAATTAGAAAATATATATTTTATATAAGTAGCAATTAATAACTAATTATGACTTACCTATGGAACTATTCCTAAGATAAGGATTTCCATACGTGGCGGCGTATCGCAAGTCGACGCCACTGTTATTCTTAGGACCCGTCTGGGCGTACACTGGGACTTGTCCTTGAGCTTGTGGGGCTGAAGGAAAAACTACTATTGTAAAAAATAATCACATGAAAATATTTATAAAAAGCTACTGAAAATCAAACGGTCAGTCAAAATATTGAACAAAAAATTGAAAATTGAGTATTTTAACTTACCTTCCCCACCAAGAGGTAAGCCCAAATTATTAATAGCATCAGTTTCGTCCGGTTTGTTCGTTCGTTGTAAAGAATTGTTCTGCGATCCATTGCCCGTCGACAATGGAATAGTTGACGCGGTGTCGATGCTACGCGTCAATGAACCTTGAAGCGATCTGTATCAACAAAAGGTAAGTTTGAGTTGTGACATAGGACTGAGTGTTTCTATAGAAAAGCTTTATATTTCTGACAGGTAAGCTTCACTAAAATTCAAAAAATTGTAACATTCAAATCTTCATTAAAATGAAATTAAAAAAAATTTACAAAAACGATAAGAAAATCAAAATATTTTTTATAATAATAATCATAAAATAAACATAGCTTTTTCAAAATAATCAAAAGTTACTTCATCGATATGATTTTCTAACATTATATAACTAATATATTATTGCTTAAAACATTACTTCAAAAGTACCTATTTTTAAATCTATTTACCTATACCTACATATTTTAACACATAAAACAACGACAAACAATTGTAAAGTTATGTATCTAAGCGCAATTTCGCACACAAAAAATATAAAACTACAAAAATTTCTATTTTTGTACCGGTCCTGAATTTTTTTATTTTTTTAAAGAATATTAGCCATGCTAATCATGACTAATACTCCCCTTTCCCCTCCAATTAAGCGTAAAGCTTGTGCTAGGAGTAGGTACGACAATAGTGCAACGGGTGGGGTTTGAACCGCTGACCTTTCGGTATTCAGTCCGCTCCTCAACCGTTGAGCTATTGAGATTTTTAGGATAATTACCTGCTTGTTGGAGGCACCTCAAGTTGCGTAGGCGATTGGACCTTGAGATGAGGGGGCGGTGCGTAGCCTTGTGGGTAGTCGTAGACATACGCGGCGGGGTTCTAGAGGTAAAAAAAAACAGTTTGAAAAACAATTCATAATTTAACAAGTGTAAATTGAAAATTTATAACACCCCCGACAAGTGAAGTTACAGTAACTAGAAAAAAGCTGATTACTTTCAAACGGCTGAACCGATTTTCTTGGATGATAGCTAAGAACACTCTCAATCAAGCCACCTTTCAATTAAAAAAAAACTAAATTAAAATCGGTTCATTCGTTTAGGCGCTACGATGCCACAGACAGATACACAGATACACTACGTCAAACTTATAACACCCCTCTTTTTGGGTCGGGGGTTAAAAAAAACCAGGACAACCTTGCCAGTAAATAAACTGAAAAATAAAAAGTTTCACATTCAAAAATGGCACCATACAGCCGGCATATTTTTTTTTTTTTCAAAAAAAGCCAGTGACAATCTGAATGATCTAAGAATTGAAACGATACCTCATACGTTCAAATCTGTTCAGGCATTTAGAAGTGACGGTGGAATGAACTAAGTCACATACAAGATTCACCCTGAAAATATTGCACTCCTTTTTTCGCGCAGTCGTGTAAAAATCAACGAACATCTAGGTTACATACCTAGAATTGAAAATTACTATTGATAAGACTCAAGATTGTAGTTTCTTAGTAGAAAACATAAAGTTACTTTTAATTGGAAACTTTCTAGACTTTGAATTTTAGTTTCGCATGTATAGTACGTAGGCTTAATAAATTCCTAGTCTAAACATATAAATATGAAAAGAAAGAAAAAGAAATAAAAGAAAAACGATTATTTTTGAAAGCTGTATTTAAAGACGGCAACCCAGCGGTTACAAAATTACACCACGTTAAGAGGGGTGTCGCCGTCACTCGCTCCATACACACGTAGTTCCAATTTCATTTGAATATTAAGCAACTAAAGTCCATGAAATTTTGCAGACATATTCTAGAAACTAATATCTATGCCTGTGGTTTTCCAGATCTCTGTTAAAATATTCGGTTTCAAAGTTACGCGGTCTTAAAAATTCACTTACAAATCTTTGAGCCCCTGTAATTTTAAAACTACATATTTTTAGAAAAATCTAAAACACCACAGGCACGGATATTAGTTTCTAGAATATGTGTGCAAAATTTCATGGACTTTGGTTGCTTAATATTCAAATGAAATTGGAACTACGATTGTATGGAGTAAGTGACGAAGAGAGCCCTGTTAAAACGAGATACAGTTTTTTTACCTCATTACTTATTTTGTGAACAGTAATTTATGAGAAAGATGTAACATGATACAATACGTTAAAGTTTAAAGGAACTTACCTTAAAATAAGTATCCGCATACGTAGGATCGGAATAGTCGTTGCTGTATCTAAACTGCAGCATGGGGTCGTCGTGACGTATGCTGGGCAGTGGGACGGGACCAGCTAACGGAAGACCCGCTGGGTTCTTGGAGTCGGAACGATCGGAGCTCGTGTATTCCTGGACAAAGGAAACCATGATGCATAAAGCTGGGCACATACTAAACAAACACCGTTACGGCCGAATCCATACTAATATTATAATAATATTATAAATGCGAAAGTGTGTGTCTGTCTGTCAGCTAGCTTTTTACCGATTTTGAAGAAATTTAGTATATACAGCGTTGGCTTACATCCCGGAGAAGGGCATAGGCTACTTTTTATCCCGGAAAAGCAAAGATGTCCCACGGGATTTTTAAAAAACCTAAATCCTAGCGGATGAAGTCGCGGGCATCATCTAGTAAGTAGCATTAATACCTATATATTATGAATTTTAATTTATAGACTAACGCTAGGCTGCAATCAGACCACTGGCAAGTGATGATCCATCCAAAAAAAAAAGATGCCTAGTCACTCTTGACTTGGATCTACTCATATTAAAATTTTAAGGGAAAACTTTCAGTTCCATATTCCAGAAGGTTATCCAGGTTCGAGTAATCAATCCTATCTGTAATCTGTTCGATAGGTTGGGTTAGTCCTTCCCCGGGATGTGAACATCTTTTTAGGTGAGGTTTTTAGTGAGGTGGGAGTCCGACAGAACCGCTGTGCTCCCCCGCGGCCGATGGTATCCATGACGGATTTTCCTCACGAAAAACAGGTCATCTAGTTATTCATAGAAATACGTACCAGAATAAATAACATGAACAGTATAATATATTATATTTCATGTAATACTAATAAGCTCCCATGATATACCTTCGCAGCAAATTAGTTCTAGACATAATATTTACTTGGTATAACCACATCTAATGCTATTACGTCAGCTTATTACATTCGTACATGATTCGAACACAGATT
Organism: Maniola jurtina; assembly: GCF_905333055.1. Classification (NCBI taxonomy): domain Eukaryota; kingdom Metazoa; phylum Arthropoda; class Insecta; order Lepidoptera; family Nymphalidae; genus Maniola; species Maniola jurtina. The sequence goes on from NC_060053.1 coordinate 4,258,652, forward strand.
TAAGCAGAATTTGCAGATAACTTATTATACTTAGTATTCGTGAGATGTTAATTTAGAAGCTTCTTGAAGCGAATTGTGAAAACTGATGATAGCTATTATATATTCCTATCAAAAAGTGGTGATAGCCTAGATGTTAAAACGTCCGTCTTTAGTTCGAGAGGTCAAAGGTTCGATCTCGGGCACGCACCTCATACTTTTCGGATGTGCGTTTTCAAGCAATTATATATCACTTGCTTTAACGGTGAAGGAAAACATCGTGAGGAAACCAGCATGCCTAAGAATTCTCCATGTTCTCAAAGATGTGTGAAGTCTACCAATCCGCATTGGGCCAGCGTGGCAGGCTGTGGCCAAAGCCCTTCTCACTCTGAGAGGAGACGCGTGCTCTGTAGTGAACTGGCGCGATGAGTTCATGATCATAATTTAGTAAACAAAATCTTATGTTCCTCGGAGAGCATATTAAGCCCTCAGAGCCAATTAACATCAGTAACCATATTAAAAATGCGAAAGTATGTAAGTATGGAGATAGATAATGGTTAGTCCTTCAATCACGTCGCAACGGAGCAACGGATCAACGTGATTTTTTGCATACGTATGATTAAAGACATGGAGAGTGACATAGACTATTTTTATCCTGGAAAATCAAAGCCTCCTCCTGCGGGGTTTTTAAAAACCTAAATCCACGCGGATCCAGTTGAGGGCATGAGGTAGTTACTATCATAAATTAGTATAACGTGATCTTATAATATGTCCTACCTTGAAAAGCAAGTATGCCATCAGTCCCAATTATTATATTATTATCATTAACATCAGCTAATAACTGGTAAACTTATGAGTCGAAATTTTGCTCTCAAGTGAGTATAATTCAAACTTACCTAACACTTTTTACTTTATAATATAAACTTACCAAGTCATAGCTCCCGTCGCTCTGAGGTAACTGCAACTTCAAGTCACTTATATTCGAGCTTCTATCACTCTCTTTATACATGTCACTTGTAGTTACAGTGACATCTGGTTTCTCGCTCATTTGCTGACTCTTCTTCCTTCTCCTTCTATGGCACATGACGAGAAGAATCACAAAACCGGAGAAGACGATTATACCCGATGTCACTCCGATTAGTATTATGAAGAGTGGCAGCGTTTCTGTAACAAAAATTAGATTTTAGCACTAATTGGAACTTTTTTTTAAAGAATATTAGCCATGCGAAACATGACTACTCCCCTTTCCCCTCCAATTAAGCGTAAAGCTTGAGCCAGGAGTGGGTGCGACAATAGTGCAACGGGTGGGGTTTGAACCGCCGACCTTTCGGTATTCAGTCCGCTCCTCAACCGTTGAGCTATCAAGGCTCTTTTCTTTTTTGCTTATTTTTTAATAGGGCCTTATTTTCATTAAGAATAATAACATCAAGAGGAAACCTGCATGCCTAAAAGTTCCCATAATCGTCCCAAAGGTCTGTGATCCTTTGGGACGATTATTGGGACTCTGCCAATCCATACTTGGCCAGCGTGGTTGGAGTATGGACTTAGCCCTTCTCATTTTGAGAGGAGACTAGTTTCTCATATGGCTAAGGTTTGGAATACTCTTCAAAGATCTGTGTTTCCTACCAGTTATCTAAGTATCTTTAAAACAAGAGAGAATAGGCATCTTCCAGGTAAATGTGTGTCTACTGTCCATCTTAGGCCACGTCATTAGTACCTCAATTCTGTAAAACCTGCATCACACTAATATTATAAAGGCGAAAGTTTATGTGTATGTGTGTATGTGTGTGTTTGTGTGTGTATGTTTGTTACTCCTTCACGCAAAAACTACTAGGTGGATTTGGCTGAAATTTGGAATGGAGACAGATAAAATCCTGAATTAGCACATAGGCTACTTTTTATCCGGAAAATCAAAGAGTTCCCACGGGATTTTTAAAAACCTAATTCCACGCGGACGAAGTCGCGGGCATCTGCTAGTCAATCATAATTATAATCGCATTTGCTGTTATTGGTTAAAATGCAAATTGTTGCAACAATGCATTGTAACCAATAGTAAGCGACCGTCAACCAATCAGAGGAGATTGCGATAGTGGCATTGTCACTGTCATTCTACCGCAATCGAGCAGCAATTTCCATCAAGTGTGATTATGCTCAAGCGTGTGTGTGCCTATAATTTTTTTTTCTTTAACAGGGCTCTCTCCGTCACTCGTTTCCACTCGTTTCATACAATCGTAGTTCCAATTTCATTTGAATATTAAGCAACCAAAGTCCATGAAATTTTGCAGACATATTCTAGAAACTAATATCTGTGTCTGTGGTGTTTTAGATTTTTCTAAAAATATGTAGTTTTAAAATTACAGGGGCTCCAAGATTTGTATGAAAATTTTAAGACTGCGTAACTTTGAAACCGAATATTTTAACAGAAATCTGGAAAACCACAGACATAGATATTAGTTTCTAGAATATGTTTGCAAAATTTCATGAACTTAGGTTGCTTAATATTCAAATGAAATTGGAACTACGATTGTATGAAACGAGTGGAAACGAGTGACGGAGAGAGCCCTCTTAATCTCAGTAGTGAGCCGAAAATGATGTACCTACTCACTTTTTTTTTAAATAAAATATTACAATAAAACTTAAAGCTAGCTATCTAATTACTATACAAATCATGCCCACGTGGAATGGTGCCAAGAATACTGGCTGCATTTCCGCGCTGGACAGCCAGGTTGATCCGTTGCGCAAAAAAGGTACTGTACTCACTTAAAGGTTTAAGAGTGATAGCAGCGTTCGCATTGCCGTAGTCATTGGTGACACTGCAGTTGTACAAGCCGAAGTGTTTGGATTGACTCGCGCGAATCACTAAACTCGACTTGACGATTCCGTCTGGCAAGCTTTCTTCCAACGTTGCGTAATCCTGCGAAAAAAAAAACAAGTATTAATTACAAGTGTAAATTAAAAATTTATAACACCCCCGACAAGCGAAGGTTACAGAAGTAGCTAGAAAAGCTGATAACTTTCAAACGGCTGAACCGATTTAGATAGCTAAGAACACTCTCGATCAAGCCACCTTTCAAACAAAAAAAAAACTAAATTAAAATCGGTTCAATAGTTTAGGAGCTACGATGCCAGTTGCCACAGACAGATACACAGATACACAAGATACACAGATACACAGATACACAGTTACACACGTCAAACTTATAACACCCCTCTTTTTGGGTCGGGGGTTAAAAATAATTCCGCGAATTTGTGGTTACATCATTTAAAAAAATGTGTTTCAATTTTCAAAGTAAGATAACTATACCAAGTGGGGTATCATATGAAAGGGCTTTATCTGTACATTCTAAAACAGATTTTTAATTATTTTTATGTATAATAGTTTTTAATTTTATCGTGCAAAATGTTGGAAAAAATACCCGAGTACAGAACCCTCAGTGCGCGAGTCTGATTCACACTTGGCCGGTTTTTTTATATAAATCGGAGTTACCTGGGATTCAAACCCACGACTCTTGGTAAGGACCCGCCTCTACCTTTACACAATCACAGCTGATAACAAGTTTTGAACAATTAATCATGGAGGAGGATACAGTAGCACATTTTAAATTACTGCTTTAAATATCAATAGCGTAATCGAATAACAAAAGTTCATGAATATGAAATGAAATAATATTCATGAACCACTAACAAAAGCACGTAAGAGCTTACAACATAATAATATAATCTATACTAACTAATAAATAAAATTGGAGTGTCTGTCTGTAATTTCGAAATAACTACCGCATATTTTAAGGTCATATGGTTATTTGATACCATAACTGAATCACACGTTTTTAAAATTTTTGTTTGTCTGTCTGTCTGTCTGTCTTTTTGAAAAGGCTAATCTTTGGAACGGCTGAACCGATTTTGACGGGATTTTCACAGACAAGTAGAGGATTGACCAGGGTGTAACATAGGCTACTTTTTTAACCGACTTCCAAAAAGGGAGTTGTGTTTTTCTCCCTATGTACACCGAAATCTCTGAGATTTCTGAACCGATTTGCGTAATTTTTTTTTAATCGATAGAGGAACTTTGCGACATTGTTTCATAAAAAATTTGGATTCCAACTCCTTAATCCTGATGCTGCAGGGGATCTGACCAATCCACGCGGGCGAAGCTGCGGGCATCAGCTAGTTGTACCTAATTGTAATACAAAACATAAATAATTCCACCCACTCAGTTTTAGGCGAACCCCAAGGGTCGATTATATGTAAGTCGTGGGTAGAAAAGCTCACAATAGTCATAAAGTAGGTACCATAGGTACATATTATATGAAAGCCACAATAGCTCAACTGTTGAGGAGCGGACTGAATTCCGAAACCCACTCCTGGCACAAGCTTTACGCTTAATTGGAGGGGAAAGGGGAATATTAGGAATATTAGTCTTATTTAACTTGACACAAAAAAAATATTATGATAATAATGACGCAGGAATTATAATTAATAGCGTTGTAAGTAGATACATGATACTTAAATGGCACAGACGTGATATTAATATCGTAGATCGAAAAAATAAAATTACCTAATTGTTCTCACAATTATTGTTGCTCTGACTGTGTTTTTTTATCTTTTAAATATACAGGTTTTTACATTTCTGTATGTCAGAAGAAATTAGCTCTAGTATCGACTAATTGTGAGTTAGTAAAGATTTTTATATAAACCTGTGAGGATGATACTGCCATTGTCGCAATTGAAATACCATAAGCCTACGTTGTCGTATTAGTTTACAAATTGCGAAAAACCACATTAAATAGAAAATAATTTAAAAAAAAACAAAACCAAAAAAAAAAAACTATAGCCTCGATAGCTCAACGGTTCAGGAGCGGACTGAATTCCGGAAGGTCGGCGGTTCAAACCCCACCCGCTGGACTATTGTCGTACCCACTCCTGGCACAAGCTTTACGCTTAATTGGAGGGGAAAGGGGAGTATTAGTTATGATTAGCATGGCTAATATTCTTATTAAAAAAAAAGAAAAATTGAATTTCGCGGGCAGGCCCGTCGCTTCCACCTTAATCATTATTTTATTTTGTGTTTTCTGTCCCAGTAAAGAAAACTTTGAAGATACCTAAGTCCCATTAAATATTTTTAAATAGAGACCAAAATTTTATTGCCCTAGTAATATAGTTTTTATGATACCAACGGAAAAAGCGTTGGTCTTATATAAAATGAGCCCACATCGTTTTATGACAGGAGTGCCTGTAATATGATCTATTACGGTTGATTCTTTTAAATTGATTGGGTACCCACGCAAAGCCTCCTAAGGTTTCGTAAAGGGCAAAGACCGTCTATTAAGAGAAGAGTCGCCATAGAGGCTTGTTATTGTAGGTTTTATTGGGAATTGATGCTACCAGAGAGATGGGTTACTAGAATAATTAAATACCTACACAAAAAGCTAAAAGATTAATAGAAATAGAAAGTACTCATAGTAGCTTGCGTCCCAGAAGTTGACATAGGTAACTTTTTATCTCGGAAAAGCAAAGAGTTCCCACAGGATTTTAAAAAACCTAGATCCACCCGGACGTAGTCGCGGGCATCATCTAGTTTCATATAAATCTGTTAAACGGATGGGCTTTTAAGAATCCCGAGGGAACTCTTTGATTTTCCGGGATAAAAAGTAACCTAACTCTGTACCAAACATTAAAATCGGTTCAACTGCTGGGTCGTGGTAATCATGCCAACCACATACAACAACAAGTGTAAATTAAAAATTTATATCACTATAGTAACTAGAAAAGAGCTGATAACTTTCAAACGGCTGAACCGATTTTCTTGGATTATAGCTAAGAACACTCTCGATCAAGCAACCTTTCAAATAAAAAAAACTAAATTAAAATCGGTTCATTAGTTTAGGATCACGATGCCACAGGCAGATACACAGATACACACGTCAAACTTATAACACCCCTCTTTTTGGGTCGGGGGTTAAAAAGCAATGATGAGGTGAGGTCGGAGTGCGGAGAGGAGATGCCTGTTCACTTTTGCCTTAAAGGTATTTAAAGGATAAGAAGGTACTTACTGGGTCGTGGATAGCGCTGATCTCCCGACCTTCGAAGAACCACCGGATATCATCAGGTCTTGGTACTGATAACGCTTCACACTCCACCGTCACGCGATCCCCTTCGGAGCCAGTCTGTGTCCTGTTTGATAGGATTTTTGGAGGACCTAGACAAAATTCAAAAACATTTTTATTCAATTAAACTTTTACAAGTAGTTTTGCATCGTCAAAAGCATCTACCACTGGTTCGGAATTTCCTACAGAGAAGAACCAGCAAGAAACTCGGCGGTTGCTCTTTTTAAAGATTTGATTGATTATGCCATGTATAAAAGTAATTGAAGTCCCGCGCATTGAAGGACCTGCGCTCTTCCACGCTCTTTTATCGTTTACATAATCTTCGAATCTTTGTAGACAAAAAAAATACCAATATTAAGAACTAAATGATACCTGCAAATTTGGGCTTTTTTATACCCAGAACTCTGATTTCCGGTATAAAAAGTAGGCCACATCCATTTTCAGGGTGCAAGCTGTCTCTATACCAAATAAAATGCCCACAAAAGTATCCACATTGATTCAGGGTTTTCTTTAATCCTATGGGAATTTTAGAATCGGATCATTAGTTCCAGATACGTACTATATACCTATACTAGCTGATGCCCGCGACTTCGTCCGCGTGGATTTAGGTTTTTCGAAATCCCATGGGAACTCTTTAATTTTCCGGGATAAAAAGTCCGCCAAATTCGTCCAGTGGTTTTTGCGTGAAGGAGTAACAAACATACACACACACACACACACATATAAACTTTCGTTTTTATAATATTATATTAAGTGTGATACTGAGTTCCACACACAATGTAGAACTCAATTTCAAGCATACACATAATACCTAAAGTAACAATATTCCTGCAAACTGTTGCTCCAATATAAAATTTTCAATATGAAAATTCCTCGATGTAATGCCTAGCCGTATTTCAAGCACAGAATACCTTTGATAAAGATAGCAGCCTCTCTTTCGATCTCCGGAAATCCTTGGGCGATCGCTTTTGTAAAATATGTACCGACCAGCGCCAGGGCTTTATACATCTGACCTCCGTAAACGGTTTAGGATCACTGACCTCTACTAATCCTAGTACGCTGGACTTGCTATTGCGGACCTGTTTTTGGATTGAATATCGCCATTTTGGCGGTGATAGCAGCAGTAAACGTCATGTAAGCGTACTCCCCTTCACCCCCAAATCCGCTTCCTACGAGGCTCAGACCAAGCTTTAGGAAGACGTTGGATTGGGACGAATGGGTTGGTGTCTTGGTTGGATTTGACTACACTAGCGGCACGCTATGATGGCCGGTTTGACACATTACAATAGTGATGTGGAATGTCAATTTATTCTCGAACAAAAAACAATTAAGTTTTGTTTTTGTACCTGATTAAATAGGTTTAATAAAACAAAAATGTATATGTTTATTTAATTTATTTGAACGAACTGAATATTTGAACGAAAATGAATATACATACTTTATATGCACACAAGAAACATATGAATACAAAAGATACCAAAAAAGGTGCCACAAAAGGCCATAATTAATCAGATTCGTCCATACTACTATTTTCACTGTCGTCACTGCTATCATCACATACATTAATAATTATATGTTCGTTTTCTATAATATTATTATCTATTTTCACATCTCTTTCATAATCTTCCCTTATTAATTTAACAGTTCTATTCACAACCTTTTCCCAGTCTCCTTTAGTCACATGTTCACAAGCTTCTTCTAATAATTTTAGCATTTTTTTTGTGGTAAATGGGGGTTCTGTATTATGTCTTGCAGCATATCCCTTAATTTGAGCCCACACCAACTCAATCGCATTATACTCACAATGGTAAGGCGGTAACCGTATAACTCTGTGCCCATGTTCTAATGCTATTTCGTCAATGACGTATCGGATCTTGGTTGGTTTGTTTTCTTTTAAAAGACGTACTAATTCCGCTTTTAACATATTCATGTTTGCATCTACGCCATTTTTACGAAGCCATGCGACGATATCAGCTTTCTTTTGGGATTGGGCAGGTGGCTTGTCAATTTGCATCGAGTGGTATGGGGCGTTGTCCATAATTATAATAGATGGTTCAGGGAGGCTACACAACATTGAGGTAAACCATTCAGTAAACTTTTCTCCATTCATGTCTTCATGATAGTCTCCAGTGGTTTTTGACGCAAAAGCCATGAGAGAACCTTCGACAAACCCGTTGATGGTTCCGGCGTGACAAATTATAAGTCGCGATCCTTTTCCTACAGGAACTTTGGAAGTAGATGCTGCTGTGTCATCGTTCCAAGAACGGCCTACAGTATGGTTAGCATTAAGCCATGTTTCATCCAAGAACACAACATTTTGCCAATTTTTGATTTCTTTCACTTGCCGTAAAAAAGTATACCTTGCCATCGCTATATCAAATCTTTCCATCAATATTTTGCGTTTGTTACATTTTTTGTATCGAAATCCAATGGTCTTCAAAATCTTCGTTAAAGAACTTTCCCCACCGAAGAATAATCCAGCTTCCTTCAGTGAATGCACCAACTTTTTTCTTGTTGGATACTCCTTCTGTAAATAGTAGCCGTAAACATGTCTTCGGATAGCATCGGCATCAAAGCTATCGATGCCTACGACTGGTTTTGCTCGTTTTCTCTTTTTTGGTGTGTGAAGTTTATTTTCTTCTGTGCCAGTCTCGCCATATTTTTTTTTAGTTATCCGTCTAACAGTTCGTTGTCCAATATTAAGCGCATCAGCTACGCGTTCAACCACTGACGTTATAGGTAAAATTGGCCCTCCATTTTGAGCTTCACGATCGAAATAGTTACGAAGGCGTATTACGAACTCACGTGTCTGACTATTTAGAACAGTTCTCTGCGTACGTTCGGTCATATCGACGAAATCCACAACAAAGGGCTTGAACAGAGTCCAAATTAACGAGCAAGGGTCAACAGTAATGCAGTATCAATATTTGAAATCCAAAGCCAGGTCAAAACTATATCACAATCGCATTGCACTGACAGTTTATACTTTTCGAAGCAACGTCAATTCGAAACTGCTTTGTTTTGCATTGAGCATTGACGCGAGTTTGCCGGAGGTAGTAGTTGTGCTAGCCAGCGATCCTATGTGACGATCGTATTAGATTCCATTTTTAAAAATTTATTGATATTTTTTTGCGATTTCAGAGGTTTGTCCACATAGTGAAAATTGTTCATATTCACAAGTACATTCACCCCTTAAATGGTGCAAACTGATTTTTCTACACTTGTATACATTTAAGAAATCAATTTAATAAATAAATTTTGAGTCCTAAACCTAAAACTACATTCGATAAAATTTATGAATCTCTGCACATCACTATCGTCAATAAAGTAATACAATTATTTCCTTCAAAGTCGTTATCAATTAATACGGAACTTCATGAGCGGACAAACGTCAAACCGGCCATCATAGCGTGCCGCTAGTTTAGTTCGTATGCCCCCGAGATCGTGGCGTGATGTTAGAAAGTCAGCGAAAACACTATGCAGAGGTTGTAGGTCTATTGCCCTACCCCGGGAAACACGGCAAAAGCAAGTACCAGGGCCCATGGGTCTCTCCCGCGATTTGGCCCATGTACCCGAGAGATTGGTACGAGGTTGCCCTATAATATAGGGTGCATTGTCGATGGATTGGATGCTAAAACTAAGGAATCTCTGATCTCTATAACAACAGCGTGCGTCAACAGAGTTAAATAGACATATTTTAAAAGCCTCAATAGCTCAACGGTAACAGGAATGGACTCAAATCCAAAAGGTCGGCGGTTCAAACCCACCCGGTGCACTATTGTCGTACCCACTCCGAGCACAAGCTTTACGCTTAGTTGGAGGGGAAAGGGGAATGTTAGTCATGGTTACAATAAGATGGCTAATATTCTTTATTAAAAAAAACTATAATGGCCATGCTCAATTTAGGCGTCTAGATTATAATAAGTAATGCGAACAAAAGATGACGATTAATAATGTTTTGAATCTGTTTTGAATCTTATTGCGAATCTTTTTATAAATTTTGTAATCTCTTTGTAAATATCTCTACTAATAATAACAATAATCTGTATACCTAACTTAATTTTGTCACTATTTAATTGTATGCTGTGTTTACCTATAATTAATTAATTAGCTTAACATTTTGCTTAAATATTGTAGAATTGAATTATTATGAGTGTGCTAAATGTAGCAAGCTGTTGGTAAGCCTAATAAAGAAAATAAAATAATACCTTTGATAAAAATGGTAGCCTCGCTCTCGATCTCCGGATATCCTTCGACTGTGGCCTTGCAGATGTATCGGCCGGCAGTGCGTTGGTCTACGTACACTTTCAGATTGGGAGCCTTCCCCTTAACCTGCTGGAGGTATTGCACGTTCATGGAAAAATGTCGTACTTAGCACTTAATTAACTCATCATCAACAACTCATGGCCAGTCCACTATTGAAGACTGGCCAGAACAGATATTGTATTCATACATCTTTGAGAACATTACCTATACCGTTAAAGCAAGTGACATTTAAAATGCACATAAAATTTATATTAAAACGTCTGCCACACTGGCCCAGCGTGGATTGGCAGACTTCACACGCCTTTGAGAAAATTATGAAGAACTTTCAGACATGCAGGTTTCCTCACGATGTTTTCCTTCACAGTTAAAGCATAATAATACTTAATTGCTTAAAATTCACTAACTCCGAAAAGTTAGAGTTACATGCCCGAGATCGAAGCCCTAACTTCCCCTATAAAGGTCACCTGGCACCTGGTGGTAAGTGATGATGCACTCTAGAATGGTAGCGAGCTATCGTGGAAGGAGTATGACAGATTTTGTAACACCCATACCATTTATTAGTTTCTACAGGGTATCATACCGGCACGCTAAATCGTTTGGCGGCACGGCTTTTCATGTAGGGTGGTAACTAGCCAAGGCCGTAGTCTCCCACCAAACAAGACCAGAAACAATTTTCGAAGTTATTATTTCGCCAATTGCCCCTACCGGGAATCGAACCCAGGAACTCCCACTTACAAGGCCCCATGACTCATCACTTTTTTTTTAATTTATTAATTTGCAGACACAAAAAAATCATTATAAAATATGTCTCGCCAAACTGCATCACAGTTTGTTGGCGAGTTAGCGCTCAATAATAATATCCTAAGCCGTTATTATTAAATATATAATTACCTAAAATTTTACAGTTTGTTAAAATCTATTTTACAGCTTATTAAAATCTACTATAGTCAGTCAGCGAAGGAGTCCCTAATAAATACTTCTTTTAGTTTCTTCTTAAGGACTCCTTCGCTGACCTTTTGTTCTTTTCTTAACCATTCTACCCTATTAAATTTCCTAGGTACTAAGTAGCACCAGGGAAGTCGTCAAACCGTTGGGCTGTCATGGGTTCCATGGACCATGGTAGTCACTTACCCCGATTCGACCAGGCTCGTGGTACAGCCAGCGTATCTCAGGCCGCGGTTCGCCGTCGACGTCACAGCTCAACGTTACACTGGCGTCTTCCTCCGCCTCTACGTTTTGAGGTCGAGTGCGGAACGATGGCGGATCTAGACAAACAATCTCTATTTACTACTAGCGAATAACCTTCGTGTGTTATTTTTAACCCCCGACCCAAAAAGAGGGGTGTTATAAGTTTGACGTGTGTATCTGTGTATCTGTGTGTCTGTGTATCTGTGTATCTGTGTATCTGTCTGTGGCATCGTAGCGCCTAAACGAATGAACCGATTTTAATTTACTTTTTTTTGTTTGAAATGTGGCTCGATCGAGAGTGTTCTTAGCTATAATCCAAAAAAATTGGTTCAGCCGTTTAAGAGTTATCAGCTCTTTTCTAGTTTTCTTGTAGAAAAGAAGTTTAGATAACCCTTAGGTTCTTAATATTATGTCAATTGACAAATTTATGTCAAGCTGTCAAGATGCCTTCACTTGTCGGGGGTGTTATAAATTTTTAATTTACACTTGTTTATTTACTATAGATACGCTAAAACAAAAAATTGTTTAATTCATTATATTAGTTGTCTAAACCATCATCACATTTTTGTCTTTTTAATGAAACAGGTTTGGGGTACATCGGTTGGATGGTTTCAAAGTCTATAACGGACATACTCGTAGGTACTCGTAGAAGTATTTTTGTGTTTTGTATATCAGGACTAGTCGAAAGCCATGTGCCCGATGGTATTTCCTATGATATCTCCGTAATCATCTGAGCTATTTAACCTCTTTAGGGTCGGTACTACAAAATGAGTGGGAAAGGTCTTTATACGGGAGATACGGTTCAGCCAACGTATCTCAGGCCGCGGTTCGCCGTCGACGTTACACTGGCGTCTTCCTCCGCTTCTACGTTTTGAAGTCGAGTGCGGAACGATGGCGGATCTAAAGAAAGAATCATTGTGTTTACCTACTAGCTGAGCGGCCCCGGCTTTACACGAGGGATTTAAAAGGTTCCGTACCAAAATGGTATAATGGAACCCTTATGGTGCGACTTTCTCTGTCCATCCGTCTGTCTGTCACAATCCATTATTTCAGTAACTATTGGCATGACATTTGGAATAGTTGTATATTATAATAGTAGCCCAACATCATTGGAATAAAAAAAGCGAAAAATAAGATTAGCTTAATTAAAAAAGGAGACCGGGGGGGGGGGGGGGGGATCAGGGATTTCGTCATCAGGTACTATTGACTTATTATTATTTACTATTTGTTGTTATAGCGGCAATAGAAATACCAATTTCGTGAAAATTTCAACTCTCTGCCTATTACAGTTTACGAGACAGTCTGCTGACAGACAGACGAACGGAAAGCGGAGGCTTAGTAATAGGGTCCCGTTGGTACCCCTCGGGTACGGAACCCAAACAAACGCTGAGAAGATGGACTTACATGTAACATTCAAAGTCAGAGAAGCCTCATTCTTTCCCGCGGTGTTGCTCACTTCACATTTGACCACGGCTTTATTGTGTTTCCGAGATACGTTGAAGATGATCTGAAACAAAAACAGTTTTATACTCTAAGTTTTGATGACTGCCCTGGCGCACTTGTGAGCGCTGTGGTCTTAAAAATGGAAGGTCTCGGGTTTGATTCCCACCAGGGTTAAATATTTTGAGGTTTATAATTTCTAAATTTTCTCTGGTCTAGTGGGAGGCTTCGGCCGTGGCTTATTACCACCCTACCGGCAAAACCATGCCGCCAAGCGTTCCGGTACGATGCGGACCAAAGGGGCATAGGCACCCTTCCACCCGCTTCCATCTTAAACTGTATCATCACTTACCACCAGGTGAGATTGCATTTAACGGCTAACTTATAAGTTCTATCTGAATAAAAAACCAGCTAAGTGCGAGTCAGACTCGTGCACCGAGGGTTCCGTACTCGGGTTTTTTTCCGTCATTTTGCACGATAAATCAAATTCACGGTTTTCGGATTTCCACTTGTGCTACCTACCTTTTTTTTTTTCGAGGGGGAAATCTTCATAAGATACCCACTCGGGTTATGTGGGATTTCTACCCACTAAAACCCCCTCGGTGGCCCTCAGCACATATTGAGAAGCTCCGGAAACTCTGACGAACGTGCGCCGGTGCCTCTCTCGTGCGACGCTCATAAGACCTACCTACCTGCCAAATTTCATGATTCTAGGACAAACTTACCATTTCATCAGTATAGTCCCCAACAACAGGATTGCCATTCAAGTACCATCTGTAGACCTGAGCGGGTGGGTTTGCGTCAACCTGGCATCGAATCCTGGCCTCGCTGCCTTCAGGTATCTTGTCATTCACTGTAGGTGTTTTGATAGAAACGTTGATTTTCGGAGCGTATTTGACCTGCCAACAAAAAAATTACAATCACCATCATTTTAACACATCGCTGGCCCACTACTGAGCACAGGTCTCCTCTCGTAATGAGAAGAGTTACAGCCATAGTTAGGTGCTAGCCAAATGCGGATTGGCAGACTTCATACATTATTGAAAACATTATACAATGTATAACCAGAACGCTACCAAAAACGAAGACAGGTGATAGTACTGATGATCACATCACACTAATATTATAAAGGAGAAAGTTTGTATGTGTGTGTGTGTGTGTGTGTTTGTGTGTGTGTATGTTTGTTACTCCTTCACGCAAAAACTACTGGACGGATTGGGCTGAAATTTAGAATGGAGATAGATTATACCCTGGATTAGCACATAGGCTACTTTTTATCCCGGAAAATCAAAGAGTCCCCACGGGAATTTTAAAAAACCTTCATCCACGCGAACGAAGTCGCGGGTATCAGCTAGTAAGATATAAACCCTGAATCAACAAAAATTCTTAATTTTTTAAAAGGTCACAGTAAGTATATTTCAAATAAAACATCTGACTGACGCTAGAGGTCAAACGAACGTTCCGTAAATAGGTCAATCGAACTCAATGCCGCGTCGTAGGTGGGGCAGGAGATTTGCACGCCATTAAAAATTGGTTGTCTGTAAAGTCGGTTTACTGACGATAGTTGAACGTGACAACAAAGGCCGATTGTGCTTCTTTGTCGCTCGTTCCGCGCTCTCGCTTGCACTTCAAGCCTTACATGGAACGCCTCAGAGCGAGGTAACGCCGCATGAGTCATGTTTTTTCGTGCGTGCAGCCGGCTCTATCGAATTATAAGACGTTGTCACGTCAAAAATAATACAGTGGTAAATTCTCATACGTTACCTCAATATGTACAGTGGCCATCCTGTACGCTCTGTCAGCGGTGTTCTGGGCTTGACACGTTATTGTCTGGTTGTGGTGCTCCTTGTTAGGCACTAACCGCAACACTGATCTGTAACGACGTATCTGGTAATTATCTATGCTATGTCATGCTAGTGGCGGCATTATATTGGTTTGCGGTTCCATAACTAATGTATTATCCATACTAATATTATAAATGCGAAAGTGTGTCTGTCTGTCTGTCTGTCTGCTACGTTTTCACGGCCCGACCGGTGAACCGATTTTAATGAAAGGTACCGTAAACTGAGGCTACTTTGATCCTATGGGGTATCAATGGCCAAAGGGTACAGACTTGGGATACATCCCGGGGAAGGACATAGGCTACTTTTTATCCCGGAAAATCAAAGAGTTCCTACGGGATTTAAAAAATCGAAATCCACGCGGGCGAAACCGCGGGTATCTCCTAGTTATTAATAATAACTATATGATGCCCGCAACTTTGTCTGCGTGGATTTAGGTTTTTTAAAAATCCCGCAGAAACTCTTTGATTTTCCGAGATAAACAGTTGTCTATGTCAATTTCCGGGATGTAAGCTTACCTACTCTATACCAAATTTCATCAAAATCGGTTGAACTACTGGGCCGTGAAAAGCTAGCAAACAGACAGACAGTCACACTTTCGCATTTATAATATTAGTATGGAGGATTGTAACTTAGAAAACACATAATACCGCACCCCTAGATCAAAACTGTTTCAACTCAAAACCATCACTTTTTGAGATAACCTCATTTACTTATCCTTGAATCGATTATTTGTATGGCAATTGGAATGGTACCATAATCACCTATTGTATCGGACAGTAATTACTGGAAATAGTCGAAAAATCGATTATTAATTTCGACGGAATGACACCATACGAGCCATAAGAATAAATCACAAACTTCTAAAAAGCTTTTAAAAATTATTTATCAGAAAGATCTCATACGAGTGTCTCCAGCATCCAAAGCAACGTAAAAGATTTTGAACTGTAGAAAAACAGTTCCCGTATCCGAAGCCTCGATTTTTTTTAAACAAATATGTCTATTTTACAATAACGCACTACCACCACCATGCACTATTTCTTAGGTTGGAATCTATAGACCGCACTTTGACTTTGCTTAGACTTAAGTTTCAGTTGAAACGAGACAGATTTATGGCAGCGGTATAACGCTGTCTCGTTTTAACAGTGTCTTAAGTCTGAGCAAAGTCAAAGTGCGGTCTATAGATCTCAGCCTTAGTGTTTCTTACCTCGTCCTATACCTCTGCTCATCCGGTAATAATTCAACTCTGCTCTCAACCTCTTTCTTTATGACTACTTGGTTCCCGTCGACCCAGGTTATCTGTATAAAATAATATAAATATATAAGTACATATTTATTAAAAAAAAATATTACAGTAAAACTTTTTTTTTTTCTTTATTTATTTAAGGGCTTTGATACATTAAAGTACATGTCAGCCCAATTATAATCTAATTAAATACAACAATACAACAAAATTCTTAATCTAACAAAATAAGTCTTCCTCACTATCCATAATTTGATTTAGAAAGCAGCAATGTGCAGATGTCATTATCCCCAAACCAAACCGAAATATACTTCATAATCTCAATAAAAAAACCAATAAATCCTTTAATCTTTCTTCGAAAGTGCAGTATATACAATAAAACTTAAAGCTAGCCTTATCTAACTACTATACAAATCATGCCCGCTTAGAATGGTGCTAAGAATACTGGCTGGATTTCCACGCTGGACAGCCAGGCTGATCCGTCGCGCAAAAATGGGGCTATTGTATTAGTACCTGTTATATTTAGGACAGTAATACGATATTGAGAAAATCCCAATGATTTGTAATGAAAAATCCAGTGAAAAAATATTTCCGAAATTCCAAATGAGTCGTAAAGCGAGTAACAGCAAGTTAATACTCTATAATAATTAATAGACATAAAGTTAATAGATAGAAAGTTAGTTTGTATTTGTGTGACCGAGTGCGCGTGCGCGCGCGCGCGTGCGTGTGTGTGTGTGTGTGTGTGTGTGTGTGTGTGTGTGTTTATGTGTGTGTGTGTGTGTGTGTGTGTGTATGTGTGTGTTTGTGAATACGTACCTACTTGTAGCACGGGTTCTTTAGACCCATTTTGATCGTAGTTGAAATAAGACTACAGTGCTATGAACTGTTTTACGTCAATCGATTCATTGGTTAGTTTATGAGTGGTATACGCAAAAGTATACAAACATAAACTACATCAAATTTTATCATAGTGCAGATGAGATAATATATCAAAAACCTAAACCTACGCAAGATCGAATGATCTACGTATCCGTGATATCCGTACGTACTGACGTTGTAGATATAAAATAACATTTTTTTAGCTTTCATAGTTCTAAACTCAGACCCGCCCACTCCGAGCGTCATCAATCAAGATTATAAGAGCATTATTAAATTCTTCAAAATCTAGGAAACACGAGCTATGGTAAAATTTAATGACAGGAACATACTTGCAAAACGTCGTCCAAACTGGGCAGCATTACTCGCGTGTTAGTCAACAAGTGTAAATAAAAAATTTATGACGACCCCGACAAGTGAAGGTTACAGTAACTAGAAAATAGCTGATAACTTTCAAACGGCTGAACCGATTTTCTTGGATTATAGCTAAGAACACTCTCGATCAAGCTACCTTTCAAACAAAAAACTAGATTAAAATCGGTTCATTAGTTTAGGAGCTACGATGCCACAGACAGATACACAGATACACACGTCAAACTAATAACACCTCTCTTTTTGGGTCGGGGGTTAAAAAATCAAATCATTTATGCAAAGTAGGCACCTACTATTGTACTTCTTTTGATGGTCAGGATTGTTTGATTTGTTAGATGATGTAGTGGTGATAATTAATTACGTCAACTTAAAACTCCACTGTTATTTGGGTTACGCTATAGTTTTTCACGATTTCTTAGTTCAATAGTGCTCCAGGCTTCGCACGGGTAGCTTATTACAATTTTCTTAGGGATCTCTAATATTTTTGAAAATGAAATACAGCCTTTGTCACTCAGGAATAATGTAGCTTTTTACTGGTGAATTAATTTTTAAAATCGTTTCAGTAGTTCCAGAGATTACTTCCCACAAACAAACTTACAAACTTTACCTCTTTATAATATTAAGTATAGAAGTGTAGATTAATTTATTCATTTATTTATTTGTAAAAATTGAAATTGTATTTAAATCTGAGATCTTACTCGTTTTTGACGATTCGTAAGATGTTTCTTAAAGTTTATTGAAATACAAGAGTAAATTAAAACACCCCCGACAAGTGAAGGTTACAGTAACTAGAAAAGAGCTGATAACTTTTAAACGGCTGAACCGACTTGGATTATAGCTTTGAACACTCTCGATCAAGCCACCTTTCAAAAAAAAACTAAATTAAAATCAGTGAATTAGTTTTGCAGCTACGATGTCACAGACAGATACACAGATACACACGTCAAACTTATAACACCCCTCTTTTTGGGTCAGGAGTTAAAAATAAAATCTTAAACATTTTTGACGCTCTATTTGGAAAAACTGATAATAAAAATACGTTCAGTAGTTTTGCGTGAAAGAAAAACAAACATACACACACAAACACATACACACACATATTATATACTTAAGCTTTCGCCTTTTTAATATTAGTGTGAAGTGTGATGTGGTGAGTATGGTTCCAACTTAAACAGTAAGCTGGCTTAACCTGTTTTCATTTCACTACGAAAGCTTTCGATCATCCTTTTAAATGATTAAAAAGACAATGAATCAGCATTAAAAGCTCGTAGACGATTTTAATTTTAAGCGAATAAAGCGTTGTTTGAGGTCTAAATGGTAGAAATATTCTAAATTTTTGGAGGCTAATTAATCAAACTTCTATATAAAATTGTTGCCCTAATTATTACGCTATTAGGTATTCAATGAAGGCTAAGACTTTATTCATACTCAAATTATTTAATCAAACAAGTTTAAATTAAAAATTTACAACACCCCCGACAAGTGAAGGTTACAGTAACTAGAAAAGAGCTGATAACTTTCAAACGGCTGAACCGATTTTCTTGGATTATAGCTAAGAACACTCTCGATTCAGCCACTTTTCAAAAAAAAAAACTAAATTAAAATCGGTTCATTAGTTTAGGAGCTACGATGCCACAGGCAGATACACAAATACACACGTCAAACTTATAACTCTTTTTGGGTCGGGGGTTATAAACTAAAGCTACGAGGGTTCCAAACGCGCCCAGGTCTTAGAAGAACCCACAACAAACTCAACCGGGTATTCTTTTTACTATAACCACTTCACAAAAATTAAAGCGCAAGTTTATATCCACTCTATCGCTAGACTTACCTCAGCCGCTGGTTTTCCTCCCTCGGAAACGCACTCAATGTCAACGGGTTGGTTCTCTATTGCGTCTATGAAGGCACCTTGAAGTATCCGAGGAGGGTCGGGTGCCACAAGCACTGTCAGCTGGGCATACCGCGACCTTATAGCCGGTTCTCCTGATTAAAAAATATATTAATTAGTATATATTCTGTTCGTATATTTAGTGACTAATTAAACAAGAAGTGGAATATGTTTAATTAAGTATTTGATTTGTTGAAGTGGAGTTTAATGAAGTGTTTAATTCCTCAATTTTGGACTTGCCTTTACATAGGTTCAAAAAATCTACTAAAACTAAGTATGCTCCTGAGAAAACATTGCATAATATTAGTATGGCTTAGGTGGTATTAAAGTTAAATACTCAAATTCAAACTCAAATTCAAAATATTTTTATTCAATTAAACTTTTACAAGTGCTTTTGAATCGTCAAAATAATCTACCACTGGTTCGAAATGCCGTTCCTACCCAGAAAAACCAGCAAGAAACTCGGCGGTTGCTCTTTTCAAGTATAAATAATAAAAGAGCGTGGATTTGACCTGCAGCTCGCTCCAGCAATGCCCGGGAACTCGATTGCTTTTATACACGGCATAAAATTGTATATCAAATCTTTGAAAAGAGCAACCGCCGAGTTTCTTGCTGGTTCTTCTCGGTAGGAAAGGAATTCCGAACCAGTGGTAGATGCTTCTGACGATTCAAAAGAACTTGTAAAAGTCTAATTGAATAATAATATTTTGAATTTGAATTTGAGTATTTAACTTTAATACCACCTAAGCCATACTAATATTATGCATGCATTAAAAAAAAAGGAGTGGACTGAAATCCGAAAGGTCGGCGGTTCAAACCCCACCCGTTGTACTATTGTCGTACCTACTCCAAGCATAAGCTTTACACAGGAGGGGAAAGGGGAATATTAGTCATAAATGATAAACTTGGCTAATATTCTTTTTTTTTAAAGACTCTTACCATTAAGACCGGAGCTAACTTGACACTGGTACCTGCCGTCGTCTTCTAAAGTCACATCTCTTATGTCTAGTGAGTAATCTCCTGCAACAAAACAAAACCTTCTTTATTTAACTAATTCATCATCCAACCCATCGTCGTCTCACTACTGAGCACGGGTCTCCTCTCAGAACGAGATAATTTTAGGCTACAGTCCATCACGCTGGCTTTGGATTGGCAGATTCACACAGCTTTGAAAAGCTTTCGATCTGAAAATCCAAAACTTTCTCAAATCTCCAATTTTAATTTTTGAGCCGTGATGGTCTATGTCTGGTCTACCTATGTACACATATAATACGCGACAGGTCAAGATGGCAATCGGGGTATGAGGTAGGCACATGGATGGTATGTGGAGCGTCCCTCCACATACCATCCATGTGCCAGATTGCTTAATATCTACGCACATGCAAACTGTGGAAATCAACTCCCATCGGCGGTGTTCCCACTAGATTACAATATGGGGTTATTCCAGGGGCGGACCAACAAATTCCTGCAAGCCCAGCAACGCATCGGCGGTTCCTCTGGGCGGCGGTAATCACTTAACATCAGGTGACCCACCTGCTCACTTGCTCGCTATTTTTCACTAAAAAAAAGTAAAGCCTGCTTCTACACAAATATCTTTAAAAAGGGGTTTTTGTTGTGACTTCAATACCATATTCGGGTAAAAATAACAAAGAAAAAGGAATCGAAGTAAACAGAAGCCATATTAATCAAATGAATCAGAATAGGATCCTGTACTGAGTAAATAGGTACATATAATATTAGAGATGGACTATTTCACAGGTAGCATGAAAAAAATCATATGAAAAGCTTTTCTTAGTAACACTTGCTAACTTACTGAAGAAAGTAACCTATGAAAAACCATTACGGGGCTAAGTAGCTTGCGAGCGAGAACACTCGTATTGCTGCGTGTTAGTAAGAGCCTCTAGTACCTACTTAGTAGTTACTAAGTATAGTAGACCTGTAGTTAGAAAATTAAGATTCCGTGAAAAACCACCTGTGAAATATCAGCGTTAATTTAACGTTAATCATTATGGCTGGTTAAATAAATGTAGCAAGTGCGAAAATTGAAAAATCACTTTCTGTGAAAAATCATCTGTAAAATCACTGTGAAAAATTATAATTTCACCAAATGAAAATGATTTAAAAGTAGCAATAATGCCCATCTCTTGTATTACATTACGCTACCGAAAGACCATGATCCCTTTGACGAGGCCCGCCCTTTTATTGGGGAATAAAGAAATCAATTACTTAATTAGAAATAGCTCTTAGGCCTTTCAATTATCTTAATGTATTTATTTTCTTGTATTTTGTGTTGGGGTAAAAGAATTATATCTTGCGTTTTCGACCCAATATTTTCGTAAATACCTCATAATACAATAAACAGAACTGTGACTACGAATATATGTAAACACAATTAACTTGCTGTCTGTCTATCTGTCTGTGTGTAACAAACCTTTTCTCGGAAATGGTTTGAGGTATCCAGCTAAGATTTATGTATAATAAGACAAAAAAGAGCAAATTTTAGTAGATTATTAATTTTTCCCGAGTATCATCAAAGGATATTTCATAAAACATTTAATAACAAAATAAATGAATATTAAGAATTCGTCTTTGTTATTTTTTTTTTTAGATTATGCAATGCTAGGCAAAGGCAATTTTGATAAAATTAAAATATGTTACAGAACTTATTTGAGAGCTTTGCTTTGCAATTAAAGAAATCTTAAAAACCATTCACATTTCATAAGGTTATCAACTTTCCACCAATCAGGGGTTACAGGGATTAGAATGAAGGTAATTTTTTATGTTATTTTCTACCAGAACTAAGTTAGTTAAAGCTATGAAAGATGTTTGATAAATACATTCTTCGATAGGAAACCTCGCGGTACTCTGGTTAAAAAGTTTTTTAACCGGCTTCGAAAAAAGGAGGAGGTTCTCAATTCGTCGGAATCTTTTTTTTTTGTATATTACCCGATTACTCTAAGACGCCTGGACCGATATGGATTTTTTTTTTGTTTGAAAGGGTATACTTTGCGGATAGTCCCATATAATATTGGTGAAGATCGGATGAATATCTTCGGAGATGGAGAACAGAACTCCTCAATGGATAACAGTAATTTTTTTTTTTTTTTCACTATAGGTAAGCGCTTGACCACAATCACACCTGATGGAAGTGAAATTGCTCGCGATCAGTGTAATAGATTAGTAAGCAGTAGGGTTTTAACTGAGCATAGCATATTATAGTACAGTGGGGCCACTAAATATCTATACTAATAAATAAAATTGGAGTGTCTGTCTGTAATATCGAAATAACTACTGCATATTAAGGTCATATGGTTATTTGAACGATACTATAACTGAATCACACGTTTCTAAAATTTTTGTCTGTCTGTCTGTCTGTCTGTTTGAAAAGGCTAATCTTCGGAACGGCTGAACCAATTTTGACGAGATTTTCACAGAGAAGTAGAGAATTGACCAGGGAGTAACAGGCTACTTTTTTAACCGACTTTCAAAAAGGGAGTTGTGTTTTTCTACCTATGTACACCGAAATCTCCAAGATTTCTGAACCGATTTGCGTCATTTCTTGTTTAATCGATAGAGGAACTTTGCGACATTGTTTCATTAAAAAATTGGATTCCAACTCCTCAATCCTGATGCTGCAGGGGATCTGACCAATCCACGCGGGCGAAGCTGCGGGCATCAGCTAGTTGTGAAATAATAAAATTCTAAAGAAAAAATAATCGACTTCGCGATCTGGTAGCCACTACATCACTACAGGTGTGATTACCGATTAAGTTCAATACCGGTCTATCAATCAATAGAAAAAGGCAATCTATTATTCATATCGATCAAATAAAGTGGTTCAAAGACCGGCGTCTTGTATTCAAGCTGTCAAGTTACTAATTTTTACACATCACTGCCATTTGAACTCTGCTACTTATTAAGAGCTAACCGGTAATATTATTACCGTTAAAGGTGTTCGCACATTATTTAGCACCGTACGCACCGTATAGACTATGGGGACTACATTATTTATTTAACTACTGTATTGCATAAAAAATATATTACAGAATGAAAGCTTAATTATTTTTAATAATTTTTTTAAACTAGCTAACCCACCCTGGTTTCGCTTTAGTGGCATTTTTAAAAATCGGCACCCAAATACCATATATTTCATAAATATATCTCAAAAAATGACGGAGTTTCATGCAAACTTTTATCCCCTATTATATAAAAAAACAAAAGCTGAAATACCTATTTTCTGAACTTCTGTGAACTCGAAGGACCGTTCGCACGTTTGTCATATGTAACAAACGTCAACGAAAAATTCTATCATACTATTTGGTACTAAATACCTCATTTACCCTTCTCACTCTGAGAGGAGACCCGTACTCAGTAGTGATCATGATGATGATGATCTCATTTATCATGTTTTTTTCTCTTTATTGGAACACATACAGCATTTACATTATTTCTTAGCTACTTATTCCTAGTTAGTTCATACGCCTATTAAGTCTTCACTGATTTACATCATCCATTTGAGCGGGAGTTAGTAGATTAGTTAGGTATGTTATATGATTTATCAATTGTATGTGCAATCACCTTAATATTTTAACTTGAAATAGATACCAATATAGTAGTAATTTGCATAACCGGTTAAGCTATGATCGTTTTCGATTGAAATGAGATGTGCAGGAATTTGTATCGTATTTATCTTAACTAAAGGATGCCCCCAACTATCCTCGTGAATTTAGGTTTTAAAAATCCCGTGACAATTCTTTTCTCTGATAAACAGTAGTCTATATCGGTCTCCAGGATATAGGTAAGCTATCCCTGTACCAAGTAGATGATGTCTGCAACTTCGTCCAAGTAAATTAATTTTTTTTAAATCTCGTGGGAAGCCTTTGATTTTCCGGGATAAAAAGTAGCCTATGTCACTTTCCAGGTCTTAAAGTTTCAACTATACCTATGTATACTACATGCAAATAATCGACTTCGATCTCGTCGCTCCGTTGCGACGTGATTAAAGGAAAAACTAACAAACTATCCAGAGAGATAAGAACCAGCAAGAAACTCGGTGGTTGCTCTTTTTAAACTGAATACTTGAAAAGAGCAACCGCCGAGTTTCTTGCTGGTTCTTCTCGGTAAAACGTCATTCCGAACCAGTGGTAGATTATTTTGACGATTCAAAAGCACTTGTAAAAGTTTAATTGAATACAAGTGTAAATTAAAAATTTATAACACCCCCGACAAGTGAAGGTTACAGTAACTAGAAAAAAGCTGATAACTTTCAAACGGCTGAACCGATTTTCTTGGATGATAGCTAAGCACTCTCTCGATCAAGCCACCTTTCAAACAAAAAAAACTAAATTAAAATCGGTTCATTCGTTTAGGCGCTACAATGCCACAGACAGATACACAGATACACAGATACACACGTCAAACTTATAACACCCCTCTTTTTGGGTCGGGGGTTAAAAAATATTTTGAATTTTGATTTTTTTTTATCCCTAGTGATGGGTAGTGATATTCTATTTGGTCAGATTGAATAATATGAGAATAAGAATACGTGGAAACCTAGTTTCCCAAAAACTAATTATTATCATTATTTGTTCTCAGTATTGAAAACCTTTCTATTTGTTTTAAATTATGCTATTACTCTGGCGGAATAAATGGTGTTTTATTTATTTATTTTATTTAATCGTGTATAAAAAAGGCACGATTTTCAAAAATAATCCTGTCAAAATTATATATAATAATCATAATAATTAGTCATGAGCATTCACCGATTTGCAATGTTCTGTAAAATGTCAATGTATCGTGATTTAACTTAAAGCAACGCCATCTGTGCCAAACGTCAAAAGCGTTTCACGAAAGATGTTATGACGTGATTTAGCTGATGCGCGCATTTCTTTTGCATGGATTTACGTTTTAAAGTTCCCGTTGGAACTTGAAATCCTTTTCAGGGTTCCGTACCTCAAATGAAAAAACGGAACCCTTATAGGATCACTTTGCTGTCTGTCTGTCTGTCTGTCCGTCGTATCTGTCAAGAAACCTATAGGGTACTTCCCGTTGACCTATAATCATGTAATTTGGCGAGTAGGTAGGTTTTATAGCACAAGTACAGGAATAAATCTTAAAACTGCGAATTTGTGGTTACATCACTAAAAAAATTAAAATGTGTTTCAATTTTCAAAGTAAGATAGCTATACCAAATGGGATATGAAAGGGCTTTACTTGTACTTTGTAAAACAGATTTTTATTTATTTTTATGTATGATAGTTTTTGATTTATTGCGCAAAATGTTGGAAAAAATACCCGAGTACGGAACCCTGAGTGCGCGAGTCCCACTCGCACTTGTTTATTTGATCACGTCTTTCATTGTCAGTCCTTGGTTTGGTGACTGCGTACCATTAATATCATGGTAATATAATTATTATTAACATAATAATTATGATGGATTCGCAATGGCCAAGTAGCCAGCGTCGTGGACTATTACTTTTAACCCTTTTAAGTCTAAGAGGAGACATGGTTGAGGCCGGCGCGGCGATGGATTAGTGATACTATATATCATGCTTTTGCTATGTTATTAGAACAATTTAAAACTAGGTTAGAATACAAAAAAAAAAACACCTGTAGACATAAAGTATAGCTAAAGATCAGCCATCGCGTTCCTAATGCGAGCTTTTTAAAATGTTAAGTGCTCCTTTTAAAAACAGACAAATGCCGCGTTCAGACCGGCTTTTGTTTTCCTTTGTTTCATAAAATATGATGATAATATCGCGTTAAGAAAGAAAGAAATCTTAAAAGTTTTCTAGACAGCTTTTGAAGACTAGCTTTCGCTTGTGGCTTTGCCTGCGTGAAATTCGTGTAAGATATATACCTAATAGCTTTTTAAAAAACATAATAAACGCAGGGCAGCGTAAGTGCGTTTGGACCTTAAGAGGGGTCTCTCCGTCACTCGCCCCATACAAACGTAGTTCCAATTTCATTTGTATATTAAGCAACCAACGTCCATGAAATTTTGCAGACATATTCTAGAAACTAATATCTATGCCTGTAGTTTTCCAGATTACTGTTATCAAAGATTAGACATATTCTAGAAACTAATATCAGGCACAGATATTAGTTTCTAGAATATGTCTGCAAAATTTCATGGACTTTGGTTGCTTAATCTATACTAATAAATAAAATATTCAAATGAAATTGGAACTACGATTGTATGGAGTAAGTGACGGAGAGAGCCCTGTTAATGTGTCCTGTTTTCAATTATTAGTTCCTTGAATCAATTTATATTTTGTCCATTGTTTATTTGCCAAAAGAAATATACCCAACCTTGAGCGCACGTTTCGAATACCAGATGCTTCAAACAATCGTTAAAGCTTCCTATGCCAAAATGTGGGAGCAATGACCTCCGTATGTGACTTCTAATTATATATTCCGTTTCATATGAACTACGTAATGGGAATACATAAAAGTCTTGAACTAACTGAAGGAGGAAACTACCTAAGACTTGCATAAAACAAGACGTTTAGTACGAGAAGTGTAAATTAAAAATTTATAACACCCCCGACAAGTGAAGGTTACAGTAATAACTAGAAAAGAGCTGATAACTTTCAAACGGCTGAACCGATTTTCTTGGATTATAGCTAAGAACACTCGATCAAGCCACCTTTCAAACAAAAAAAAAACTAAATTGAAATCGGTTCATTCGTTTAGGAGCTACGATGCCACAGACAGATACACAGATACACACGTGAAACTTATAACACCCCTCTTTTTGGGTCGGGGGTTAAAAACGAGCGCTGTGGAGTGAGAATAAGTCCAGCTCTAGGTTTTTTGTACGTATTTTAAAGTAGTTGATTCCCGCGACTTCGTCCGCGTGGATTTAAAGTTTAATATTTCTGTGGAAAGTCTTTTATTTTTCGGAATATATTCGTACCGATTGTCAAAATCGGACGCCGCACAGAAGACAGATTTTCTGTTGCTTGCGCCCGCGCAGCGTGAAGCAAAAGTTCAGAAAATTGGATTTAATAAGGAATTATTACAATAATTATAATTAATGCCGGTTCTTGCTTGGTAACTGGTTGTTTTAACTAGTAAGAAAATATAATAATGTATAAGTAGTGGTAATAGTAATTATTACATGCAGTAGCAAGTATACATGATTATATTTTTTATTGCTGAAACCACCAGTTGTCACGCGAATTTAACCAGTATTAATTTTGGTGTTCGTAAAAATCACAGTAAGGTAATTGCAGCTACCAGTGACCCATTGAAATGTGCAGGTATTACAAACCCATTATTTTAATTCTTTTTTTTTTTTTAATTTCTTGAACGGTTTAATTAATATATTATTGTTTATAATGTATAATTGTTTATTCACTAAATGGCTAGTTATGGGCCTCATAAGAAAGCTTAGAGTCACTCAGCGGGCGATGGAGAGAGTTTTTTTTACTTGATCAAATCAGGAATTCCTACGAATCTCCTCAGATTTGTAGGAGAACCAGAGTGACCGGAGTTGCAGAGATGAATTGGCAATGGGCAGGGCACATATTAGTTCGAAAACGCGATATTGGGGTCCCAAGGTGCTGGAATGGCGACCTTGCACCGGAATGCGCCTTAAAGTAAAAATAGTAAGTAAGGTAAGTAAAATTATCAAAAAGTTAGGACTGATTCACAAACAGCGCCAGCCGAATCGACGATATGTCAAATATTAGGCTAAGGGTGACGTGAAATCAATGAAAAATAAGCGCTTCATAGGCTACGAAATGTCAAATGTAGGTAACATTTGACGCCTGCCAGTGGCGTCAAAGTTTCTTGAACTGTGGTACGGTGCTGAATCTGGTTGAACCCGTACCTCGCGAGAAGCATACAAATATCTAGGTAAATTGCGTTGTACATTTTATTTTCACTCAGTATAATACGGTTACGGCTCTGTTTTTGTCTATCAGCGGTTTGTAAACACGACGTGGCTGTGGAAACTGATCCGGGAATATTTCTGAGTGGATTAATCGGTTCTTACATAACGGATGCTGATCTATATTGATCAATGGAAACAGTTCAATTTTAGGGTACGACACCTGAAAAGGAAAAAGGAACTCTTATAGACCTATATTACTTCGCTGTATTCAAGGTCACATGAAAACAGTATATCAGCAATTCCAAATACCTAAATGTGTCACACTAATTTAAATTTAAGCACGTCGGTAACCAAAAAAAAAGTTTAATAATGTTGATCGCACATTACATACGAACCGTATGAACGCAGGTGTTTTTTATCCGACTGCGACAAAGCTAAAAGGAAGGGTTATGATTTTAGCAGTCTATATATGTATGTATGTATGTATGTGTGTATGTATGTTTGTTTCTAGATTCTGTGTGTTCCACCATAGCGCCTAAACTACTGGGCCGATTTTGATGAATGAGGTGTCAATCGATTTGTCGTAAAGGTCCGGCTGGCATAGGCTACATTTGATATGAAAAAAGTTGACCTAATGGATGTTACATGAAAAAAGTGGGGGTCTCCTAAATTTTTTTGTTGCTATTGTATCGAGTGGGATTTCAAATGAAAGAGGAAGAAATTCTGAGTTCATAAAAATATCAATGTACTACAACATTAAAATATACCACGAAAAACAATTTTACCATAATATTTCAGCGTTTATTAAGACGATCGCAGTCGGGTTTTAGTTTTCAAAATAAAAATAGTTGTCAAAATAAATCTTGTTCAAATAATTGTCCATTTAACATTTTTTTTATTTATTGTTGTAGATAATTTGTATTTTTTATTTGATCACGTCTCATTGCGGTGCTTGTTTTGGTGACTGCGTACCATTAATATCATGGTACTTACTATTTACTTTGGAAATCTGTCTGTAACTGAAAAACTTCCTTTTATAATTTGGAGTAGTTGTGTAATTTATTACGTGCCTGCCTTTAGGTGGGCAAATGGATACATCAAATGAACATTTTTCTTTAAACTGTTTCATTATAACTTCAATGTATTGTAAGATAATAATAACTAAGCAGTTTCTGCTAGATAAATTAGAATTTTCAAAAACCCTTTCTTAGCGGATGTCTATGTCATAAATAGCTACCTGCATGCCGTCCTGTAGTTAGAGCTGTTCCTTGATAGACAAGTCAGTCAGTCAGTCAACATTTTCTTTTATAATTATAATAATTAGTGTAGATTGTTACGGCTATACTCACGTATTTAGTCGACGTAAGCCCGACTAGTTTCGAACCCATCCAGGGTCCTTTTTCATAGGGACTCAGCTCGCTGCGCGTCGCGGTTAAACCTTCTAGCTTGTTCACACAAGCTGCGTGAGCGTAGACACAGCGTATACCATTGCGTTGTAATGTATGGAATTGTATGAAACATGGCAGACCGGTTGCGTAAAGCGTGGACGTATGCGTAACCCGGTGTGTTAGGGGTTTACGCGCGTCGGCCTTTAACGCGGAGTATAGTCATAACAATCTATACTTATAATGGAAATCACTCGACAGTTTAAACATTATTTCCTTTTATTTTTAGAAAAAGAAGAAGAAGAAGATAGAAGATACACTTACCTTCCTCGTCGCTCCCGATCATGGAGTAACGCTCGTAGCCGCTGAGGTCCCGATGGGTGCCCAGACCGAAGTCGTCCTTGGTCCACTGAAGACTGCCTATCTTGTTCTCCACACGACAGGGCAGGGTCACCCGAGAGCCGACTATCGCACTCTGTGGGACAAAAGAAGATTGTTTTACATCAACTTGGATTAAAGGCCGATTCACACCCATTGCGTATGCACGTGTTACGTGTACGTGACACGTGACACGTGCGTAGTGCGCTCGAATCCGTAGACAACTGCACGCATTACGTCTAAGCGAACCTTCACGCCACGCAGGCGGTATGCCATGTCTCATTCAGTTCCATACATTACAATGCAATGGTACGTGTTACGTCTACGCTTACGCAGCCTGTGTGAACGAGCTCTAAAGCTCTGCTTGTTAGTGACGTAGCTGTGATAGCCTACGTCTACGTCCGGCTCTTAATCGGAAGTCGGGGGTTCGATCCTGGGCACGCACCACTAACTTTTCAGTTATGTGCGTTATAAGCAATTAAATATTACTTGCTTTAACGGTGAAGGAAAACATCGTGAGGAAACCTGCATGCCTGAGAGTTCGCCATGTTCTCAAAGGTGTGTGAAATCTGCCGTCTTGTCTTTTACTACCCGAGTACGGCAAAGCCAAAAGGAAGGGTTATGATTTTAGCAGTCATGTATTATGTATGTATGTTTGTATCCAGATTCTGTGTGTTCCACCGTACCGCCTAAACTACTGGGCCGATTTTGATGAATGAGGTGTCAATTGATTCGTTGTAAAGGTCCGGGTAACATAGGCTTTATTTTATACGATAAAAGTTGACCTAATTTGAACTTGAATTTAAAATGCCTTAGTACTTATCACCTTAAAAACTGCAGGTGCACGACCTTGTTTCCAATACCATGCATGTAATTTGTCCACTTTCCAAACCAGTTTTTTGTTTAGGTACCACTTTACAAAGACACAGGAAGTATAAAAATGTGTTAACATGCTCCCTTGTTATCACATCGGGTTTGTTTATTTTTCTCTTATTTCTCTTCATTGAAGGAAAATATAGTAATAACAGACATAGGCTACTTTTTGTCCCGAAAAATCAAAGAGTTCCCATGCTTCATTCATATTCTTAGTAAAATACAAGTGTAAATTAAAAATTTATAACACCCCCAACAATTGAAGGTTATAGTAACTAGAAAAGAGCTGATAACTTACAAACGGCTGAACCGTTTTTCTTGGATTATAGCTAAGAACACTCTCGATCAAGCCACCTTTCAAACAAAAAAACTAAATTAAAATCGGTTCATTCGCTTAGGCGCTACGATGCCACAGACAGATACACAGATACACACGTCAAACTTATAACATCCCCTCTTTTTGGGTCGGGGGTTAAAAATAATATTCCGAGGTGTCATAAGATCTTAGAAGAGAACTTTGGTTTTTTTTAACACTATGTAATCTTTTTCTTTGATACAATTATATATAAAATTAACAAGCAAGGTCAGACAGTAAATAGGAAGAAATTAATATTATTGAAAATTATAGGAATAATAGATTTAATTATGAACTTTGTCCGCTTCTAAATATTTTATCTAATCCTTTACCGTCGATCAAATACCTATGTAAATTAACAAAATAATTGAGTATTCAAATTAAGACATTTCTAATTTTATTGGAGCTAATTTATAGACGGAAGCGAAAGTGAAACTTAGTTTGTGAACAATCATCATAATTTAACACTAAATCAATTGACTAAAAATGTGTTTTATTAGTATTTATAAAACTCCATAGCCAAAGCTCATGCAACTGTATTTAAAACAAGTGTAAATTAAAAATTTATAACACCCCCGACAAGTGAAGGTTACAGTAACTCGAAAAAAGCTGATAACTTTCAAACGGCTGAACCGATTTTCTTGGATGATAGCTAAGAACACTCTCGATCATGCCACCTTTCAAACAAAAAAAAACTAAATTAAAATCGGTTCATTCGTTTAGGCGCTACGATGCCACAGACAGATACACAGATACACACGTCAAACTTATAACACCCCTGTTTTTGGGTCGGGGGTTAAAAATGAAGACAAAGACGTACACTTGTCTGTGTGAAACACAGTGACACCACAAGAGTAGCGAATCACAACAAAGACAAACTTTGCCATCTTGTTGAAAAAATAACTATTGTTTATTAAATTGTATCCTCCTGTGCCTACCAAAATAGTTATAAATGCTCGCTTCTTAGAAGCTTTGCCTCTGTTCGCTACTCTGTGCTGACACTACATATAGGTATAAATCTTTTGACACATTTGAGCGTGAAAAAATGTCGGCACGTTACCAGGGAACATAAATACCTAGGCACATCATGTTTTCTTTTTTTCAACGTGCTCTGTTGGGAGTTAAACCTCATACAGTTTAATAAATACGAAAAAGGAGAATAAGATGTCAAAAAAGAGAAATAAAGTTGTTTTATTTATTTATTGAAAAGTTTATTTATTTATTTGTTGTGTTGTCAAAAGGAAAACATATTATATCTTTTTATTTTATTAGGAAATTTAAGTAATTCTTTTAAATATTATAAAATAAAAAATGGTCCTTCGAACCAGATACAAACAATTAAAACAAAGATGCTCTTTGAACCGCGGAGTAATAACAATAGAATTCGAAACACAAAAATTCGTTCAGCTCTCATAACTTGTACCCTACGCTAATTAATATCAGTGTTTATAAAATAAAACCGGCCAGCAAGGTCGCTGGGTATATATATAATAAACGGAATTCGTAGATCATATTTTGCTAGTATCTAGATTTCGCCGACTGATACATATTCATACGACTAAATAACTAGTAAATTTTTATGATCTGATACCTGCCTGGCCTGGACGCTTGATATTTATGGTTCACCTAACAAAAACCCGGCTATTTTCTGATCTAGCTCTGAATCTATGTCTAGATCTATTATAACGCAGGTAGAAACTTAAAATTAAAGTCCGTCTGTGTCGTTATAAACTGGAACACAGAAGAAAGCTAAATAAACTTTACAAGCTGACCCGCCCCGCCTTTGCTCGAGTGGAATTCTAGAAAATCGGTGAGGTGGTGGAATTTCAAAAATCCTGAACACGTAACCCCCGACCCAAAAAGAAGGGTGTTATAAGTTTGACGTGTGTATCTGTGTATCTGTCTGTGGCATCGTAGCTCCTAAACTAATGAACCGATTTTAATTTAGTTTTTATTGTTTGAAAGGTGGCTTGATCGAGAGTGTCCGCAGCTATAATCCAAAAAAATCGGTTCAGCCGTTTGAAAGTTATCAGCTCTCTTCTAGTTACTGTAACCTTCACTTGTCGGGGGTGGTTTAAATTTTTAATTTTCACTTGTTATATTTATTTATGGATAT
The DNA here is from genome assembly GCF_905333055.1 of Maniola jurtina. Classification (NCBI taxonomy): domain Eukaryota; kingdom Metazoa; phylum Arthropoda; class Insecta; order Lepidoptera; family Nymphalidae; genus Maniola; species Maniola jurtina. The sequence goes on from NC_060053.1 coordinate 4,291,795, forward strand.
AATGTAAATTTCCTTACGTTCTTAGTGCAATAGAATAAAAACTAGATAGGTCAGTGACCTTATAGACCCACATTTGGAGGTCCACCCACATAAACTGATACATGTACTCGTTAAAAAGTACATAAAACTTAACTTTTATAACGACGCTTTTGGCTTTACGTCGAATTGTAACGATGCAACGATTGCGAAACCAAAGCAATGAAATTGTCCCACTCAGATACATATATTAGCCTGTGACTTCAACCGCGTTGAACTGTTTTTAAGAAGATTTTATTCATCCGCTAGGATATGAAACGCCCTTCCGGCATTGGTTTTCCCCAAAAAAAAAACTGGAGACCCCAACTATTTTGGATGTAACATCCGTCAGGTCGTTTTTTTCCGCATAAAAGCCTTTTTCACCCGGACCATAACAACGAATCGATTGACACCTCATTCACCAAAATCGACTCAGTAGCTCAGACGCTACGGTGGAACACACATAAATACAAACCTACATACATACATACATATATAGACTCAGTGGCGTGCACAAGGTTTGGAGCCAGGGTAAGCATTAGTTAGGTAGAAATCTGTTCACTGGCAGGTCATAATGAAAAACGTGCATTGAGCTATTACAACTGAGGTAAGCAGTGCATTTACGCCTCTATGACCTGCACGCCACTGCATAGACTGCTATAAAATCAGTAACCCTTCCTTTTGGCTTTGCAGGTAGTCGGGTAAAAACGTAGATAACTCCGAAATGTTAGAAGTGCGTGTACGAAATCGAACAACCAACCTCTCGAACAAGAGGCGGACGTCCTAACCACTAGGCTATTGCGGCTCAATTTTTATTTTATTTATTTTTTATTCAGATACAAGTTAACCCTTGACTGCAATCTCACATGGTGGTAAGTGATGATGCAGTCTTAGATAAAAGCGGGCTAACCTGGAAAGGGTATGGCAGATTTTCATTAGACCTTTCCTTTGGTTTCTACACGGCATCGTACCGGAATGCTAAATCACTTAGCGGCTCGGCTTTGCCAGTAGGGTGGTAAATAGCCACCGAGCCGAAGCCTCCCACCAGACCAGACCCGAAATTTAAAAAATTATAAAATTCCAAACCCCTGCCGGGAACCGAACCGGAACCTCGCACTTATAAGACCACAGCGTTTACCACTGCACACAGGGAGACCTTCAATGAGTCACCATCCGAAAAACACAGAGGAATTTCAAGATAAACAAATAAAAAATTGTATAAACAAACCTGATCTTGCGGCTCCATCGCGAACCTCTGTTCCTGGTAACCATGACAACCGGCAAACAAGATGTCCGCCAACAGGATCCAAATGCACGCATCCGGCCATCGCTTCCTGCGTATTACCGTTCTATTTTTGAATTCGGAACCATCCCTGTGTGTGCCCGGTTTCAGTTCTAAGTCCGCCATATTGGCTCATAAGTCATGAGTATCATGGTGCGATGTTTCATACATTTGTAGGTTGCTTCTCATGTAGCTATTCCCATTATCTGTAACGAAGAGATGGTATTTTATAGTAACAACACTAAATAAATATTTACCTAATCAGATATTAACCCCCGACCCAAAAAGAGGGGTGTTATAAGTTTGACGTGTGTATTTGTGTATCTGTCTGTGGCATCGTAGCTCCTAAACTAATGAACCGATTTTAAGTAGTGGCTTTATCGAGAGTGTTCTTAGTTATATCCAAGAAAATCGGTTCAGCCGTTTGAAAGTTATCAGCTCTTTTCTAGTTACTGTAACCTTCACTTGTCGGGTCTGTTTTTAATTTACACTTGTTATAACTATCTATGCCTTTCAGTGTTACTGTTTTGATAGGTTGTTGCAAAGACTATAAGTATACAATCCTAAATTTAGTGTAATCAAGTGATAAAATTCTAATATTCTATTCTATTCTTTCAAATATTCTATTCTAGTGAATTCTACGGGGATACAAGCTATCTCTGTAACAAATTATTTGATTAAGATCAATTAAACTGATGGGCCATACACAGACATAACAGAGACATTTTTGTAGGTAGGTACCTACTTATAATATTAGTATAAATTTTTAAATAGCTCAATTTGAATGTCTGTTTAGGGATTCGTAACGTTGAATCTGAGATTATAATATAACCCATACCATGTTAAGTTTAATTACAAACTTTATAATCAATTATGTAATTACATAGTTAATTCGTTTCGCATAGTAACGCTAATTGGTAGACTATTAACACCGGAACCAATTAATCGGTGTATCAATAAACTATTGATTTTAAATTTATACTTACCTAATAATATTAGTTGTTACGAAACAAGAACGGAATGTTATTAACCCCCGACCCAAAAAGAGGGGTGTTATAAGTTTGACGTGTGTATCTGCGTCTGTGTCTGTGGCATCGTAGCTAATGAACCGATTTTAATTTAGTTTTTTTGTTTGAAAGGTGGCTTGATCGAGTGTGTTTTTAGCTATATTCCAAGAAAATCGGTTCAGCCGTTTGAAAGTTATCAGCTCTTTTCTAACCTTCACTTGTTGGGGGTGTTATACATTTTTAATTTACAATTGATTTAAGTGAATAAATCTGTAAATAAAACGGGATTTCCAATCTGTTACCAGCTAACTACTGAGCACCGATCTCTTTCTTATATCTACTGAAAATATTTTTGCTGGCCAAGTGACTTACGGCCGTATTCACAATCATTACTATGAGGTCTCACAGTGCGCTCGAACGCATAGTGTAAGTTCCACCAATCAGATCATTGTAAATTGACGTGATACAGTCATCTGATTGGCGGAACCGACACTGTGCGTTCGAGCGCACTATGAGACCTCAGAGTAACGTTTGTGAATACGGGTGTGACCGCTGAGAACATTATGGAGAACTCTAAGGCATGCAGGTTTCCCCAAAATGTTTTCCTTTATTGATTGTTTAAAACGCACATAACTACGAAAAATAGCGAGTGATTGTAGGAGCAGGGTCCGGGGGAAGGGGTTGAGTAGATATCTGTTAGTCCGTATTTACCCTGCGTCCACAATTCCCCCATCATCCTCTAATAGGTATATGTCCGGGATCGAACTTCGAACCAATAATCTATCACCGCTATTATTAAAATTAATTAGTAATTATGAAAGGGTAAAGTTTCCATTAACGAATAGAGTTTATCTGAACGCCATTATCTACGCTTTATGAATAGTCCACAATAGCGCGTCACCCACATGCCTGCACCATGTGGCCTGTTATGTACAGGATATATTTCATCACTGGATGTGGCGATCAGAACCAAACAAAAAATATGAAAAGGATAGGTTTATTTACTGTTGTGTATCGAGAAATATGGCAATCAAGCAATATTAGTCGCCAAGGGATGAAAAAATCAAATTAGAACGTTTAACAATAAATTATGTGAATAAAAAAAATTTTTTTGGACATTTTTGGAATTGCAATTAAACACATATCTAATTAAAAATGAAGTAAAGAAAAAATTATTGCTGTATACGATTAAACAAAACATATTTGGAGCAGTCAAGGAAATTGTATTCAATTTGTGTTTATATTTCTTAAGTAATTTAGATTAAAAATCCAAAAAGCTCATCTTGAAAAAGTAAGGTTATTTTATTTATAGTTTTCAAATAAAAAGCTTCTAAAACTGTCGAAATTTGGCATATTATGGTTTACTAAAACTAAAATAAAAACAAGTAGGTAACTTTTTACGTAAGTTTTGTAATTTAAAGCATCATTATGTTCATCAAAAAATAATATCATGAGCGATCGCGTAGAGACATTCTGAGTTCTGACAAAAAAATTACCGTTTGACAAAAAATCTACGTACTTTACCCAACCATTTTCAATGTGAGATAAAATATTCAATTCTATACAAAACTAAATTGTTATAGGTGTGATTGAAAAATTGGTGATTTTTTGTTGCCATGGCAAAAAGTTATTGTTGAGGTCCCAAACCGAGCTCATGTTATTGATTCTATTCCACCTACCATAACCAAATTCTGATAACGAGTAAGGTGACTTGACTAAAATTAGTGCAAAAAAAGTATTGTGCACACAACTCTAAATTATCAGGTATTTTTTTTTTGTTTTCCCTAAATATCTATAGAACTTTGAGGATCGCATTGCATCAATGCATATTCAGTTTTATTCCGTACTCGGGTATTTTTTCCGTCATTTTGCAAGATTAATCAAAAACTATTACGCATAAAAATAAATTAAAATCTGATTTAGAATGCACAGGTAAAGCCCTTTCATTTGATACCCCACTTGGTATAGTTATTTTACTTTGAAAATTGAAAATACTAATTATTTATTCATGAACACATTTTAAATTTTTTTTGTGATGTAACCACAAATTTATGGTACCTAAAAGTCTAGTTAAAATTCACGTGTAAGTCGGACACACACACAAAGGGCTCCGTCCCTTCCAGCAAATCTATCATACCGAATCTCTCACCATGTGGTTTCAACAAAAATATTATTTTAACGCCTACGTTTTTTTTTAATTTGTGTACTTAAGTTAATTATCGCTGTCTGTGGGCAAGATGGTGGACGGTTTCCCATGATGTTATGGTTTGTTTTTTCTATAATACCGCGACTTACTGTGAACTCTGTATGGGGGTACACAGATTCAAGGAAAAGTTAGACGGAGCGCTTTGTTGCGTCTAGTGAGATGCTTTGGCTTAGGGTAGCTTTTCCTAACTTACTGGCAAAGCTGATACGGTTTCACTGGTAAGATTATCTCAGTAATTAGATGTGTCTATACGATTTTGAATATGGATTTAATAAACTATCATATTCTTCAAGGTTAATACGACTATATTATCATGCTCCCTTTGTAATTAGCTGAGATCACAGTCAATCAAGAACAACGATCTCTGACTTCTTATTGAATAAAACAAGTCATCATATTAGTTGTATTGTTACGTGTCAAAATTCTGGTGGTAGGGTAAAAGCTTTTTAAAATTGGCTTCCTCAGAATGGATTCACTTATTGGCTGCACATTTTCCTACTATCTAAATATTTCTTTAGTCTGTGAATAGTCCTAGCTGTGTATGGGTGCTTATTGATCCTTGGACAGATGTGAATGCAAACATTTATCGAGACCAATATGAATTTAAAACTATAAATAATTCAATATGGCTGAAGCTTCAATATGTACGATAGAAAATTGATGTTACTTAGAAATAGAAAAATAATTTAAATAAACTTGAGTTCAATATTAATGCATATCGAAATGGGACAATCTCACTAGGAATCTATAAAGATTTTACTAAATTGTTTTAAGTAAATAAAACTTTGAAAAGTCTTGCCTTCTGATTTTGAAAAAGTAGGAAAATGAAAAGATTGAAAGATAAAATAAATATACCTACTAAACTAATTACCAATGTACAATATTGAGATGTAATTTTTTTGGGAGGTCGGTTCACTTCATACCTAATATTATATGTACCCGTATATTTTATCCATATTGTTATTAACTCGACAACCAAACATACCTCCAAATTATATAATTAATATTATTAATAAGCCATATCAAATATCCAATTAATTGAGTTATGTATTGAAACATCCCCAAATATTTTACAGTACACCTAACATTAGTTAACTGAACTAAAATAATTAATATCATTAAATAAACCCAAAATAATATTATTATGTAATCGCACGTAAAATTATCGCAACATATTAATTATCGCATAGATTACCTCAATTTGTTCGACGCCCACAAAATTTATGTTTGTGTCACAATTCGTGTGGTCCCCTATCGCAAAACGTATCGGGTGACAGAACTGTGCCCCACTTGAACTAATCACTTCTATGAAAAACACGTTTCAAATACCATTTGGATTTCTGTGCAAATAACATAGGAAATAGGGATGTTTTAACAGTCTCTGGAGTCTGTTAGTAAAGATCCTGGGTTCGATTTCTGATTAGAAAAAAAATTGGTAATTTTTTTATGTATCGAATTCTTTCGTCAATATTATTCACAACTGAGTACAGGTCCCTTTTTAGTATGCCCAAATCCCTAAACTTTTGTGATAAGCATATTTGATCTGTCAAAAATGTGTTTTGCCCCTCTCTCTCTCTGTCTCTCTCTCTGTGGTTGAATCTGAATTACATGGACGTGTTGAACGAGATTTTCGTTTTATTGGAATATAATAAAATGCCTGGCGTCTTCGCCCGAGTGGATTTGGCAGCATAGGATACCTAACCAATGGAAATGGCCGGAGTAGTCCAGGAAGATCCCCAACAGTCTCCTCATAGAATTAGAAGGGTTTGGACTTTGGCCATAATCCACCTCGCTGGCCAAGTGCGACTCCACACATCTTTTTAACCCCCGACCCAAAAAGAGAGGTGTTATAAGTTTGACGTGTGTATCTGTGTATCTGTCTGTGGCATCGTAGCTCCTAAACTAATGAACCGATTTTAATTTAGTTTTTTTTTTTGTTTGAAAGGTGGCTTGATCGAGATTGTTCTTAGCTATAATCCAAGAAAATTAATATTGAAATTCAGATGACAAGAAAACCGCTAAAGCAAGTGATATTCAATAGCTTCAAATGGACCTACATAGCTCGGAAAGTTAGGAGTGCGTGCCGGGGATCGAAACCCCAACTCCACGTATAGGAGGCGGACGTCTTAACCACTATGCTATCACAACTTATGAGGGTAGAGTCATCGTCATCTTCGTCAACCTATAGACGTCCATTACTGTACAGTAGGTCTACGGATTTCCACGCATCAGTCTTGCGCCGCCTTAATCCAGCGGCTCCCTGCGACTCGTTTGATGTCGTCTGTCCACCTAGTGGAAGGTCTACTATCACTGCGCCTTCCGGTATAAGGTTGACAACCTTATTCCGCGCAGCAGCAACCAAGGTACAGATAACCCTGGTTGCCACGAAAGTTATTTGGTCTCGAGTTATATTCGAGATAAATATATATTGGTGTTCGTGTTTATTCAGTCTGTGGTTGCTAATTGTAGTCTATTGCAAATAATACAAATGTAAATTAAAAATTTATAACACCCCTAACAAGTGAAGGTTACAGTAACTAGAAAAGAGCTGATAACTTTCAAACGGCTGAACCGATTTTCTTGGGTTATATTGTAGCTAAGAATACTCTCGATCAAGCCACCTTTCAAACAAAAACAAACTAAATTAAAATCGGTTCATAAGTGTAGGAGCTACGATGCCACAGACAGATACACACGTCTAACTTATAGCACCCCTCTTTTGGGTCGGGGGTTAATAAAATGGTACTTTAGCTCTAATTAAATGCTGTAGAAAAGCCAATGGCGGAATATTTTCGAAGTAAACAAGTAATCTACTTACCATCATTATCGAGAAAACAACCTAATATATATAATAATAGTACATGCTACTAGTTAACTAGTAACCAGGCATTTTTTACTTTCATGGAACAGTTATATTATTAATATCGGATCTTAACCGCCATAGGTAACCTAGTTAATATTATATGCAGTTCATCCTTTACACATCCATATACATACTCCATACTTATGAGAAAGTGTGTCTGTCTGTCTACTGCTAGCTTTTCTCGACCCATCCGCTCACCCAATTTTGACGGTAGGTAAAGAGATAGCTTACATCCCGGGGAGAGGCATAGGCTACCTTTTATCCCGAAAATTCAAAGAGTTCCCACGGGATTTTCAAAAACCTAAATTTTAGTTTTGAACTTTATCTTGTTTTTATGACTATCTCAAAATATCACTTAAAAGTCAAATTCATTTAGGAAATTAGTTAATGGCCTTTCTTTTAAATACTTTGAACACATTAGGGCTGAGCTAGAGAATAGACGCCGGCATTTCTTGTTTCGTTTTAATTTTGTTTCCCATTCTGTGCTATATTTGTTAGACCGTTGAACCCGATAACTAACTGACTGTAATGGCTTTAAGACTTGGAGTTTTTTCGGGTTTGAACGACCCCCCTGTCGCATTGGTAAGCGCGGTTGTTTTATAGTGGTAAGTTGTAGGTTCGATTCCTGGCAGGGTAATTTTGGGGATCTAAAATTTTGAAATAGGCTTCGGTCTGGTCAGGTGGGAGGGTACAGTCATGCTTAAGAGGGGTCTCTCCGTCACTCGCTCCATATAAACGTAGTTCGTCTCTCATTTGAATACTAACCAATCATACTCAATGGAATTTTGTAGAAACGTTCCGGGAATTAATATCTATGTGGTTTTCCAGATTTCCGTTCAAATATTCGGTTTCAAAGTTACGCGGTCTTAAAAATTCACGTACAAATCTTTGAGCCCCTGTAATTTTAAAACTACGTATTTTTAGAAAAATTTAAAACACCACAGACACAGATATTAGTTTCTAGAATATGTCTGCAAAATTTCATGGACTTTGGTTGCTTAACATTCAAATGAAATTGGGACTACGATTGTATGGAGTAAGTGACGGAGAGAGCCCTGTTAATTAGGAACCATTCCACCAGTAAAGAACCGCTGTAGTGTTCGAAGTTGTAAACGCAGACTTCAAGACCAGTAGACTCAGTAAATCGGATATTCAAGACCGGGTGAATTAGGTGGTAAAATGCAGGATAACGCACCCACTTAGGTGGGAAACACCAAATCGAAGGAGATGTGGAAAGTATCTCAAGCGTACCTACCGCATAGTGCCTAAATGCGTAACAAAAACACAAACAAACGATTGAGCGTTCCGGTCGTATATAATACATACATATGTAGAATGTATGTAGATAATTGAGTCAGCGTCGTTTTTAAATTCCACACGTTATGGCTTTGACCGAGCTTTACCTCATCGTGACGTACCAAAATCAATTTTTTTATTAAGGCCAAATAGGCTCTTAATGTCAGGTTGAGACTCAGCTACCAGTTAAGAAAGAAAATTCTATCGAGAAGAGCCAGTAAGAAACTCAGCAGCTATGGAATCTTTTTAGAAGGCAACATGTAGGGTAACGGTAAGGCCTATATCAATTAGATACCAAGGTAAAATATATTATATGAATTATAAAGCTGAATGCAAAGACAATTGCTTTTATGCGGCCTGTCATGAAAACTTTGGCTTCAAAAATATGCATGTAATCGCTGATCTAAGATTGCCTTCGGGGTAATCTATTGTATTCGACAGGTCAGCGGTTCGATCCCGGGTACGCATGTGCATAATATAAATACTTTACTGAATAAAAACATAGTGATAAAACCTGCATGCCTGAGAGTTCTTTATAATGCTCTTAAACGTGTGTGAAGTCAACCAATCCTCACTTGGCCAGCGCGATGAATTATGGCTTGGACCCTTACCGAGAGAAAATCCGTTCTCAGTAGTGGGCCATTTAAGGATTGAGATGATGATAATGATAAGGTAATATGGAGAATAAACCCAACACACTGCAACAAATTGGGTTTGCGTGTTACTCATACATACTTCAACAATGTATCTAGAGATATGGCAGATTCTTAACAATGTTTTCCTTCACCATAAAAAGCGTGATGAATCGATAATATTTTGAAATATGTTAACAGGGCTTTCTCCGTCACTTACTCCATACAGTCGTAGCCCCAATTTCATTTGAATATTTAGCAATCAAAATCTATGAAATTTTGCAGACATATTCTAGAAACTAATATCTGTGCCTGTGGTGTTTTAGATTTTTCTAAAAATATTTAGTTTTAAAATTACAGGGGCTCAAAGATTTGTATGTGAATTTTTAAGACCGCGTAACTTTGAAACCGAATATTTTAATAGAAATCTGGAAAACCACAGGCATACATATTAGTTTCTAGAATATGTCTGCAAAATTTCATGGACTTAGGTTGCTTAATATTCAAATGAAATTGGAACTATGTTTGTATGGAGCAAGTGACGGAGAGACCCCTCTTAGCTCTATATTTCACGATTTCCATCTTAGCAACACTTACACTATTCATGTCAAATCATGCCCCAAAAAACTAAAATAAAACTCAACTAGAATAGAATATAATAACTCAACAAAAAACGGTTAATCGTTTCGCAACTAAATAAAAATGCAACGAAGTAAAATCAAAAAGCGACTTATTGCTTACCTTATTCCGTGATCGTTCGTAAAAAATGTCACCGTGTTAATTTTAATAGACACTTTCGATCATATTTTGTAACAAAAGCTTCGTTTTGGGGCACGGCGAGCCGGCCTCGCGGCGTGACTAACCCGACTGGCGGTACATTTAGATTATTCTGTTGCGTATTATTTTTAGAATACGCCCCCTGACTGTAAGTTCGTTTTCAGCAATGGATGGCTCGAACCACGTGGACCGTTTCCGTTGCAAGGGTGGACTAAGTGATCGTGCGATGGTTAAAAATAACCATGTGTCTACCATGTACATGATATACCCTGCCCAAAGCCCTAACCTTCTCCATGGCAGTTAAAAAATAAGTTAATATAAAAAAAATATTTATAAAGTCTAAACTTTGATAAAGGTTTGTAGGCAAGTCCGTCATTATTCAAGTCTAACGATGACAAGTGTAAATTAAAAATTTATAACACCCCTCGCAAGTGAAGGTACTGCAACTAGAAAATAGCTGATAACTTTCAAACGGCTGAACCGATTTTCTTGGATTATAGCTAAGAACGCTCTCGATCAAGCCACCTTTTAAACAAAAAAAATTAATTAAAATCGGTTCATTCGTTTAGGAGCTACGATGCCACAGGCAGATACACAGACACACATGAAAAAATTATAACACCGGTGGGGGTTAAAAATAACTAAGGACATATTTTGGAAATTTCACCGCCAATCAATTGGGTTAGATAGGGGATGAAAGTTATATGATTGATTATATCTACATAAATTGGTATTTGCCCTTTTGGGCGAAAACGAAGAAGTAGGTGTGTCAAAATTTGAAAAAAATTGAAAACTCTACAGTACCCTTCACCGATTTTCAAAAATTCCACTCGAGTGAAGCAGGACATATTAGCTAGAGCGTGCTCTTTGAGTCTCTTAAAAGGATAAAACGTAAAATAAACTCCAAAATTTGCTCACCCATCCAGTAATAACAAATAATTGATCAAGTCAACGTTGCTTAACTATCGAAATCCAGAGCGTTCCAGAGTCTAACTCGAATGGCCGTTCCAAAGTCATTTACCTAATCCGTATTATGGGATGGTAACAAAGTCTGGAGTCTCCAAAATTCGATAACCCATTAAGTTAGTGACTAGGATCGTTGTAATCCATATAGAGAGAGAGCCAGCGATCAGCGAGATAACAGGTAATAAAGGTTTAAAAATATTACGTCAAAGTATAAAGTCAATTTTTTTTATATATCCTTCGGAATAGTATTTAGAAATCTCGTCATGCATTGCTTTTTAACCCCCGACCCAAAAAGAGGGGTGTTATAAGTTTGACGTGTGTATCTGTGTATCTGTCTGTGGCATCGTAGCGCCTAAACGAATGAACCGATTTTAATTTACTGTTTTTTGTTTGAAAGGTGGCTTGATCGAGAGTGTTCTTAGGTATAATCGAAAAAAATTGGTTCAGCCGTTTAAGAGTTATCAGGTCTTCTCAAGTTACTGTAACCTTCACTTGTCGGGGGTGTTATAAATTTTTAATTTAGACTTGTTTTAATTTGTAAGGGTTTCTGGCAGGGGGTTGCTACGTCACTAAGTGTCTGACAATTAATGACGTGATTTTTAATACTATTCCGGAGAAAATATATAAAAAAATAACTATGTAACTCCCAAAGACAATCCAAACTTCGTAGTCGCTGATCGTTGTTCCCTATGGCAATACGCAGAGAAACTCTCTCCTTTTATAAAATAACGAAGGTCTGGCACGCGCTGGCTCTTACTCCAATACGTGAGTAACGGTAGCAAAGTTTTAAACTCTCTAAAGTTCAGTCATCGATCCAGTTACCTACTAAGTTGAGATTATTGATTTCTTAACTAAACCTTCTAATCTTTCTGCCTCTTTTAATTTATAAACGGTTAAAAATAACCATAAAACCGATGTTCCAAAAACTCCAAACAGTTTTTTAATGGTTTTAAACTATCCGACGACAGTAAGTGGAGATAAGTAAAATTTATGTGTAGTAACCGGTGAAATAGAAAGAAATTAATTCGAAATAGTAATAAATATGATTTATGTAAGAGTATTTATGATTATTATACACATTTAGGTTTGACGAAAGATTGAGCGGTTTATCAAAGAATTTTGGAGTATAAAAATCACGATCTAAGCATAATCGCCAATATTAGAAAGAGGTAAAGTTTGCAGTTTGGATGTAGGAAGTGTTTAATCTCCAAAACTACTCCTTCGATTTGAAAAATTCTTCCACCATTTGAACGGTGCATTACGAATTGATAATGTTTCTTGTTCATTCGTTTGATTTTATCGACTCCCACTTTCAGTTTTCTTTTTCAAGAAAGTTCAACCTCTATCATGTGATCCATGCCAGCTTGTGTCAGTGTAAAATAAGTATGTACTTAAGAGGGCTCTCTCCGTTACTCGTTTCATACACTCGTAGTTCCAATTTCATTTGAATATTAAGCAACCAAAGTCTATGAAATTTTGCAGACATATCTTAGAAACTAATCTGTGTCTGTGGTTTTCCAGATTTCTGTGAAAATATTCGGTTTCAAAGTTACGCGGTCTTAAAAGTTTACATACAAATCTATGAGCCCCTGTAATTTTAAAACTACATATTTTTAGAAAAATCTAAAACACCACAGACACAGATATTACTTTCTGGAATATGTCTGCAAAATTTCATGGACTTTGGTTGCTTAATATTCAAATGAAATTGGAACGATTGTACGAAACGAGTGACGGAGAGAGCCCTATTAAGTAAGTCTCTACCACCAGTTCGGAAAGAGTCCCTTCACGGTAGCAACAACTCGTTGGTATAGGTTTGGTGCCGTTTCCACAGATGAAGGACATAACGTTATCTGTGCATGTCATCCTTTCCCCATAACCGCACCTCACCCCGAGAGAGGTCGAGTGAAAGAATTTTGCTTGGGATACAAGATTTCTTAGTCGGAATTACACCTATTTTTCCCAAAAGAAAACATTTTATTACACAAACCAAAGACATTTGGAATTATTATAAGATAAGTGTAACATGACTTTGTTAATTTTCCAATTTTCTAGTTTCTTATACATTTAATTTATTTATGCACGAAGTTGCCGCTTTGCCCTAAGATGGAGATTTTTCAAGGGTCATAACTTTCAAAACAAATATAATTTGACTAAAATTATTATTTTAGGGCATATATAATGGAGAGATAAATCGATATGTGGCTTAGTTATAAATGTAGAATAACAAAATATATGTAATAGAATAATAGGCGTAATACATTTGTATGGAGAAGTGCGTAAGAATGGCCACCTGAATACCAAAAGCAAATCGCGGACAAAGTTGGCCTACCAAAAGCAAATCGCGGACAAAGTTCCGAAGCCGCGGCAATTCACTCGCAAGTGAAGTCCGGACTTTATGTAATTAATTGATAACGGAATACACTCATTACAATTTACATACATTCCCACGTACATGAGTCAACGTATGTTAAAAAATTCAGCGCATAGTGAATCATATCAACATGTTTTCACATGTATGAAAGATTATGAAATAGTCTTTTTCAGCTTGACTATGATCTCATCCGATAAAAGATGAACGTTCTTTAGGGTTCCGTACTGGAATGGTGCCAACGGGACGGGGTGTTCCGTTTAATTTACTAACAAGTCTTGTTTTAATAGAAAAAAAAACGGCCAAGTGCGAGTCAGACTCGCGCACTGAGGGTACCGTACTCGGGGATTTTTTCCAACATTTTGCACGATAAATCAAAAACACATACATAAAAATAAATAAAAATCTGTTTTAGAATGTACAGGTAAAGCCTTTTCATATGATACCCCACTTGGTATAGTTATCTTACTTTGAAAACTAAAACACATTTTAATTTTTTTTTAATGATGTAACTACAAATTCGGGGTGTACAGATTTATTCCTGTACTTGTGCTATAAGACCTATCTACCTGCCAAATTTCATGATTCTAGGTCAACCGGAAGTAGGTACCCTATAGGTTTCTTGACAGACAGACAGACAGACAACAAAGTGATCCTATAAGGGTTCCGTTTTTCCTTTTGAGGTACGGAACCCTAAAAAGGTTTTAGACCCCTAAAATACATTACTTGTGAAGATTTAGGTACACTGCACCTTAAATAATTTAGCTTTAAACTAAACACTTTCATCCTACAAGAAAAGGAATCTGCAAGAAAAGGTTCTTCAAAAGGTGAAAGATGCAATCGACGTCAAGAATGCGACTCGGCGGCATCGGGCGTGTAAAAAACTCGAACGTGACTTCGTGACGTGATTTTTTGCGCTGCTCGCTCATAAATAAATAGCCTTTTACAGTCAGTTTTTAACACCACTAGATAATGACCGTATTTTTTCCGCGTGGAATGTGAATTTAGGTTTCCTAAACATCTCTTGGATTTTCCGGGTCAAAAAGTAGCCTATGTGCTTATGTCCGTCTTCTGAATACAAGCTATCTTATACCTACGAGTATCTTCCTTTAAAAGATAGCAGACGGATGAACAAACTTTTGCATAGTTATAATATTAACTAGTACCTATACGGATTAAAGTGCTTTCATCCTAAAGAGGGTGTTAGGTATTCAAAATTCTCTTTCACGTTAAGAGGGGTCTCTCCGTCACTCGCTCCATACAAACGTAGTTCGTCTCTCATTTGAATACTAACCAATCATACTCAATGGAATTTTGTTGAAACTTTCCGGGAACTAATATCTATGCCTGTGGTTTTCCAGATTTCCGTTAAAATATTCGGTTTCAGAGTTACGCGGTCTTAAAAACTCACATACAAACCTTTGAGCCTCTGTAATTTTAAAACTACATAATATTTTTAGAAAAATCTAAAACACCACAGGCACAGATATTAGTTTTTAGAATATGTCTGCAAAACTTCATGGACTTTGGTATAATATTCAAATGAAATTGGGACTACGATTGTATGGAGTAAGTGACAGAGAGAGCCCTGTTTAAGTCCGCGTCTAATTAACTCCAAATCCGGAGCAGAAAATAATATTATCACTACAAAGGAAAACTAAAACAAAGTGACCGAAAAATGTGCAAAAATACACCACTGTCTATTTTAATTCTGGAAATTCAGTCTCAAAAAGGCAAAAAGGTGTGCGAACGTCTGCCCTTACTTTTTGCATGCTTTCGACGTCCCGTTAACAGGACTCTCTCCGTCACTTACTCCATACAATCGTAGTTCCCATTTCATTTGAATATTAAGCAACCAAAGTCCATGAAATTTTGCAGACATAGTCTAGAAACTAATATCTGTGTCTGTGGTGTTTTAGATTTTTCTAATAATATGTAGTTTTAAAATTACAGGGGCTCAAAGATTTGTATTTTTCTTTAAAAAAAGGCCCAACTTTGTGCTCGTTTTTCTAGACAATGGAGCAATTTAATGAAATTTGGAAAAACCACAGACCTAGAAAATTTAATGAATATTATGTAGTAAAAAAATTATCGTTATATATTTTATATTGTTATAATTGTGTGGGAACTACGAAAACCAGAAATTACACCCAGAAATCTTGAAAATTTCGTGCTGTCTCGATTTGTGCAAGCGGGGTGGTGAAGTGCGGGGGACGACACGTGAAACTGACAGAAACTGACAGTCTAAACACACGGGCCACATTTAGACTGCACCCAACTCCAAACTTGTCGATAGGTCTAACTAAATACACTGGTACATTTCAACTTGCGTTAGACGTATGCGTTACCTACTCAGACGTTGCCTGTAGATAAAAATATGTCTCATGTTTGCTGGCAATAGCGCATGCATCAAACCCTGCAAGTTGCAACTCTCTTGCAACCTACCTCACGCAATACGCACAGCTTTAATATTATAATTTTTGACAATGTATACTATATGTAATGCCATATCACAGGTCACTCTCTGATTTATTGCTAACAATTTACTTCCAAATGCAAAGAAATCTAAGTGTGTTGAATTTACACTGCCCAATACCAGGACCTTAAATGACATAAGTTCATTGATAAATAATCATATGTTGAAAATAAAGGAGAACCCCGTGTTTCTCGGTATAATGTTAGATGCAAAGCTTCTATGGAACACCCACATATCAACACTTGATGGTAAACTCAGCTCTGCTGCTTACACTGTTAGAAAAATTCGACAGGTACTGACGTGGAAACTGCAAAAATTGTATATTTTGCCTATTTTCACTGTATTATGTCTTACGGACTCTTGCTATGAGATAAAGCGGTAGATATTGAAAAAAAAATGTATTACAGAAAAGGACAGGACGTGCAATTTATAATTTAAAACCGCGCGCTGCCATACAATAAAAATATAAGGAAATAAGTACCTTATCTATTATCTTATAGTAGCTTTTAAATATATTTACAACTAGCTAATGCCCACAGCTTTGCTCGCGTGGATTTAGGTTTTTAAAAATCCCGATCCTTTCATTTCCCAGAACAAAAGTTGCCTCTCCGTAATAGCCCGTCCCCGGGATGCAACTTGTTTCTGTATCACGTAAGAATATTTAAACGGATGATCCTTTTCAAATCCCGAGGGATCACCAGGATTTAGGAATGCAATTTCTTACAGCATCCTATACCTTCAATATCAATTAATAATCGACACTTTTTAAATCCCATTAGCTTTAGTAGTCAGGTCCCCTGCAACATCAGGATTGAGGAGTTGGAATCCAAATTTTTTATTGAACAATGTCGCAAACTTTCTTTATCGATTAAAAAAACTACCCAAAATTACGCAGTTAGGTTACCTGCCAAATTTCATGGTTTTGAGTCAACGGGTACCCTAGAGGTTTTCTTGACACACACGACAGACAGACAGATAGACAACAAAGTGATCCTATAAGAGTTCCGTTTTTCATTTTGAGGTACGAAACCCTAGAAAACGTAGGAACGGCATTCCGAACCAGTGGTAAATTTGTCTGACCATCCAAAAACACTTTGAAGTTTACCTAAAAGTTTACAGGAATAAAAATTTATCATTGTATTCCATTCCATTTCATTCTATTCGATTCTGTTCAAAGATAAATAGATAATAAATATATTTGTCACCGAAACAATAATTTACGATACATCAACCAATATCAATTTTACTGATGACAATCTGACTATTACCAAAGTGAACGACTACTATAATATCTATTATATACGACTAACATAATATGTATTATAAATTGTGTGCCGTTTGCATTCTCACTAGGTTCTCATTAAGTTTGTTTTATTTGGTTAAACTTTCTGGCATTTATATTGTTATGACGTTTAATTGGCAAACAGTCTGTTTATTGGCTCAAACTCAAAAATTCAGCCAATCACAACAAAGAAAATATTGTAATAATGATTGATGCAGCTTTCTGTAATTGAAAACAAAATATTTGACATTAACTTGAATGTGACAGTGTTTTCCGAATAGGGTTGCCAGAGGCCCCGTATTTTACTGGTTACCCCGTATTTCGGGATACAGAAACCTGGCTGGCGAAATCAAACACTGACGTTATGTCCAGTAGAAAGAATATTTTCCTTTTGCGGCAATGCGTAGCCGAAACCCACTCGATATTGATCATGGTCGTAGCCAAGGCAGCGGGGCTTGGTTTGAGGATGTAAGCCTTTTTTTATACAAGTTAGCCCGTGACTTTAATCTTTTCTAGTGGTAAGTGATGATGCAGTCTAATTTCTTGGCCGTTAGGGCCATAGTAACCATATAACTAGCCATGACCGAAGCCTCCCATCAGACCAGAAATTTAGAAATGGCGACTGCGCCTGGGAATCCGTCAAAAACCTAAGCCTAAAATAATACTTACACTATTTCTTGCATTTGCTTACCAATTTTTTTTGGAAATATATCAAACATTTCGCGCTCACTTCACTCGCGCTTTGAATTTGTATTACTTGGTGTAAACTCCGCAATTTCGTTTGCATGAATTTAGATTTTAAAAAATTCCGTGGGGGATTTTCCGGGCTAAAAAGCCGCCTAAAAAAAAATGTCTGGGATGCAAGTTACCTCTGAATAGTAAGTACCAAAATTTTGGTAAAGAAGATGGGCCGTGAAAGGTTAACAAATAGATAGGCAAATAGATATACTGTCGTATTCGTAATATTAGTATGGATAGGAAGCTTTAAAAATAAAATCTTGCTATGGCTACACTCGTTTCCCTTTCATTTTAATTTTTTCTGTATTGAACCAAAAACACTTACGCTCACTGCGCTCGCGCTTTTTTATTGTTGTATTTTATCTCACTGACAAATTGAAAGGCGAAATTCCACTAACCAGGTAATTAGCCCATAAAGTTGAGCGAATGTTTTTTTCCTCATGACAGGATTCAGTTCCGGCCCTGATAAAACCTCTCCCGCAATCGATTCCTGGCTACGGCCATAGTATTGATACTGTGAAGGTGGAATTACAAATTAAATGTAATTTTAAGTTAAAATGAAAAGATTGTATGCATGAAATGTATAACATTTTGCTTTACAAAACTTAAGAGTTTTTAAAAGCTATTTAAATAAATAAATCTTTTATTTAAAACCACATTGCAAACACAGTTCACCAATCAAGACACGGCAACATACGGAGAAAAAATACAAAACTTACAAATAAACTAAAATATCTAAATAGGCTTTCCATGCATTTCAGAGAGAACCACCGCCTATTTCTTTAAATACTTCAAATTTTCAAATTTCTTCAAATCTAAACCCCGTATTTTTGATGGTGGTAGCCTGTAAATCAAAAAGAGGCAGGTGGCAACCCTACTACTTCCTAGACAGAATTTAAAAATTGTTTTCATTACTCGGTATGCCTACTGCCATAGTGTGACAGAAAGTGTGACGGTAGTTGTGACCTCTGATTGGCCGACTCTCTTTCACTATTTGCTAAAATTGATGATTGCAACAACAATTTTTTCTTTTTTGTAATCGAAAACAGAACACGGACGTCAAACAGGTTGACTAATTGCAATCATTTCTGACCGGCTAACATTGTTCCGCTAGTGGCTCAAACTCACTGTCGCAGCAAGAACATGGTAAATTCAGCCAATCACAGCAATTTCAATTGGTTATCACAAATGTACCGATCTAGGAACCGAGAATGCACGAACCAGGGCAGATAGAGATAAGAACAATAATATCATACGTAGGAAATCGACGGGGGATCGTTGACAACGATAGCCTTAACGTGGGAGCCACGAAAAGCGCGGTGGAAAGAGCCTCAATAGCTTAACCGGTCAAAGAGTGAACTGAAAACCGAAAGGTCGACGGTTCAAACCCCGCCCGTTGCACTATTGTCGTGCCTACTCCTAGCACAAGCCTGACGCTTAGTTGGAGAGGAAAGGGGAATATTAGTCATTTAACATGGCTAATATTCTATAACAGAACTATGTGTTCTAGTTGAGTTGGTTCCAAAATATTTTCGAATTGAATTTAACATACGCAAAAGATTTTTATAATACGTTGGAAAATATAGATCAAATTCGGCAATCAATTAAAAACATCCAATAATTAATTACTTAATGATTGGATGAACACTTTTGCTACAGAACTTTTTTCTCTTTCGTCTGGCTTTACACAGATTAGCCAATGTCAAGTTTGTAGTTATTTACAAGTTAGGGATACTATATAAGTGTGGACTTCATCTGTGCCGGCGCTCGCTGACACACGCGCGGCGCCCCTTAAGAGTGCTTCCTAGTCAGTTCCACCACCAATAAACACCAACTTACACAAAAACCGGCCACTTTTAACAAAAAAAAAACACCCCAAAAAGGCACAGCACGCGCGCCAGTAAACGCCAACACAGACAAAGTCCCTACAGAGCTTTTACTTCTAAATTAAACAACGCAGCCGCCATTTTAGTGGCCTCAGTCTAAATTTGCCTGCAGTGCTGCGGAATATACATTTTTTTTTAATTTATCCAAATGACACCGAGGTTTCACGGAAAAACTAACTCTATAAATTGTACCAATATGGTGCAAATTTCATTTCCTCAACAAGTGTGTTCGAATTACTACTCTATTGTACAGAAAATAAGGTTGCATTTTCTTTAGTGGCTTATATAAGATAACTAAATATGTGAGCACGTGGTTTTTAGGATTCCGTAGTCGAATAGAATATAGAAGAGGTTTACACGACTGCCCAAAAAGGGGGTGTAATGTCTTCAGGCTACGTATTTTTTGAAAAACAAATCAATATGGTGGCTGTAAAGCCACATTTTCAAATGTGAAAATCTTGTCTCGTTGAATAAGAATACTTAACTATATTTCAGAACAGTTATAACTTTATTACTACCAACTGAAAAATCTATAGTAGGTACACATGCATTAAAAGTATGAATATTATAATTAGCGACTAGCTTTTGCTCGCGACTTCGTCCGCGTGATTTAATTTTTATTAATAATAGCCTTTAAATAGCAGTTTAAAATAATATAGCTACCTATAGGTAGATGAAAAAATTTTCAGAATCGGATATTAGTTCAGGAGATTATACAAACTCACTAACTAACAAAATATCTTTATATTCTAGATAGTAGGTAGTAGATGTTTTGTTCAGCGTTAAAAAGTTGTACTTACTTATCTATACTAATATTATAAAGAGGAAACCTTTGTATTTTTGTATGTTTGTATTGAATAGGCTCAAAAACTACTGGACTGATTTCAAAATTTCTTTTACCATTACTTAGAGGGATTCTTCCGAATCCGTATAGGCTATATTTTATCCCGGAAAATAGATAGGATTTTTCGTGGTACTGTCCACCCGTGCGAAGCCGGGGCGGGTCGCTAGTTTACTAATATAATTAAAAGAAAGGACAATGGTCACCTTGGGACCACAGTTATAGAAAAATAGATCTAAGGAACCCTACCTTTGACACAGCCTAACGCAACCTTGGCGCGTCTAGCTATCCCTTTGAAAGCATTCCGGCAAAGCATAGTTGTGGTGGTTTATGATCTAAATTTGTCGCTATTCAATATGTTTTCACTCGACAGAGGGATAAATTATATTACAAGCATGTGATATTTTGAATAAATAAACTTTGAGTTGAATTTTGAATTTGTATTTTTATTTATATACTAGCTGATGCCCTCAGCAGACAGACAGACAGACGGACGGACGGACGGACCGACAGACAGACAGACAGACAGACAAAAATTTTAAAATTCAGTTATTATATCGTTCAAAAAACCATATGAGCTTAATATGCATTAGTTATTTCGAAATTACAGACAGACACTCCAATTTTATTTATTAGTTTAGATTCAGAAATGAAAAGATATACAGGAGAACTAGAGTATACCTAACTATATAGTTAAAGGCTTGTGAAGCTGAAGTGGCACTTGACAGGGCATTAGTTCGAA
This sequence comes from Maniola jurtina, assembly GCF_905333055.1. Taxonomy (NCBI): domain Eukaryota; kingdom Metazoa; phylum Arthropoda; class Insecta; order Lepidoptera; family Nymphalidae; genus Maniola; species Maniola jurtina. The sequence continues at coordinate 4,313,175 of NC_060053.1, forward strand.
AGACTGATAGAGTTTGGGGTCCCAAAGTGATGGAATGGCGGCCTATCACCGAAAAGCACTGGATTGATAGACCCTCCACAAGATATACAGACGAGTCGACATCAAACGATTGGCTAGAAGTCGCTGGATCCAGGGAGCAAGACCTAGGTATAAATTAAAAAAAACCCCGGCCAGTTACCAACTTGAGTCAACGCAATCGATTGCTCGTTGTTTTTTTTTTTTTTTTTTTTATTCAGTATAGGTAAGCGCTTGACCACAATCACACCTGATGGAAAGTGATTATGTGGTCTAAGATGGGACGCGTTTACCTAGAAGGTGCCTATTCACTCTTGTTTTAAAGATACCCGGATTGTAATTGGTAGGAAACACAGATCGCGGAAGAGTATTCCAAACCTTAGCCATGCGTATGAGGAATGAAGACGCAAAACGTTTTGTGCGTGTGTTGCAATTAGACCATACGTTCCGAGGACTTGGCTACATCAGCCTTGATGAAAATTGATCTGTGAAAACGCGAACAAAGTCGGGATTTGAAATTAGTGTGTAACGAGTATATTTACACAGAGTAAGCATCGCATAGATTAAACTAAGATACATATTTGAACAGCTGCTGAATCAGTCTGCAAGTTCAGAGCGGCTTAGTTGGGGGAACTGAAATAGAACCAGACAGTTATGTTGAGTGCTTTTATTTACAACGTACCTACTGGTAGGTATTTGTACAGCACCACGGTATTCAAAACTATACTCTATCTATGGAATAAAATAGCGCTCTCTCTTTTACGTAATCCCGTACAAACGAAAGAGCCAAAATCTCAGTGGGCGCTAATAATTTTGAGTCACCAACCAATCACCAACGAAACTATTTTCTAATTGATGAATACTTATTAAAAAAAATTGTAATGAATTTCAAATATTTTTTGAAAACATGTTTGTGATTAGTTAGAATGTGGTATGGTGGATTATTTTGTTATATTTAAAAAACAATAGAAAACATTTTCGACATCTTAAATTTATTATCAACATACAGATTTTTTTTTTTTTTTTTGAAAATATTACAATAAAACTTAAAGCTAGCCTTATCTAATTACTATACAAATCATGCCCGCGTGGAATGGTGCCAAGAATACTGGCTGCATTTCCGCGTTGGACAGCCAGGCTGATCCGTTGCGCAAAAAATGAGCCAGCCCTTCTGTCACCCGATGAGGCTATTAAACGCGACATCTTGAATAACTATCGTCATATTTCAACAAATTAACACGAAACAGTACGAAACTATACGTATCAACTTTCCTCTTGAATCCTTCTAACTGTTGGTGAAAACCGCATTAAAATCGGTTGCGTAATTTATTTATTTATTTATTTATTGACGACCAAAACAGATTACAATAATAACTTAAACCTAATTCTTAAATTGCTACATTTTGACCTTATTGCAATCCTATATGGTCGCACAACATGACCATGGTTTTTAAGGCACGCTTAGTTATGACTTAATATTAATAAAGTAAATTTAATATAAACACTTGATACTCGATCTAAATAATAACCTAAGAATTCGATGAAATAACAATGTGAGCACCAATATTCTATTATTTTACTTAATTATCTTAAGGTAATTGCTATTTGACAAATCGCAAAAATGCTGTACTTTGAAGTAAATTGTTTATTTTTCTAAAGCATTAACATCTATTAAATACATGCAATTAAAAACTTCAGTTTGTGAAGATTATAAGGGCCTTTTTTAATTTAGTATACATTATCCCAATAATAAAAAAAAACAAGTTGAAAACATTGCTGTTCGCAACTTGTTCTGTAAAAGTTTTCTTTAACATCTTGATACTTTGAAGCCAACCTCCACAAAATGATATGTTTAGGTTTAGCAATCAATTTGAACTGTTAGTTTTATACTAAATGTTTTTCATTTCTTAAATAATCTAAAACTAACCAAAAAACTTCCTGTGCTATTTATTTTCTTGCAGGCGCTCTATGGAATTCAGTGTCCACTGGACTGTCATGGCGGAAGGACTGTGCGCGTCATTTCGTCGCAAAATATTATTTAAAATGAATTTAAGCTTATTATTTTTGAATGAAAGTTGTGTTTATAATCGTTGAAAAATAAAATAGGGATTTTTTCATTTCTAAATGAAGCCTGCTTATATACTAAAATTTATTCGAAAGTTACGGTTTTACCAGGTAAATACTCGGAGGTTGTCATAGATTATGATGACAGATAGTAAGTGTTCTAAATAGGTATTATACCTATGTTTTTTAGGAGATAGCGCGCCTCGTTTCGGGCGCCGTGTTCCGAAATGGATTTCGTAGTAGTGCAAGTTTGGTGCAAGCCCCACATGACGGAGGGGTATGCGTCAGGCATTTCCTGTGTACAAAAAAAGACCTATATTTCGGATCCATTTTTCATCACTGACATCATGCACTATTCAAAGACTGGTCTTCAAGCATTGAGGAATTTTGGACGAGAGACATCTCGAAGGTTCCCGAAGGCTGCCTAACTGAGTTAGATTTGTCGGCTAGCTAGCTTTTTTTGAAATTGGACCTACTTAGCTGGATTGTGTGTTAGAGATTTCTTATGAGATATTATATGTACATAATATAACCATCATAAGGAAGCTCAGATTCATGCTGCGGGCAATGGGGAGAGCCTAAAGGTTGGAACGCCATTTCGGCGGCCGTGTTTCCTGCCATATATACCATAGATACCTGCAAGCCAAGAGTGAATAGGCATCTTCCAGGTAAGCGTGCTCCAACTTGGACCTCATCATTGCTTTCTTTAAAGCATGATTGTCGTCAAGCGCAAGCGCAAAGATTCAGGCGGCGCAAACCCGTAGCATGTGGAAGACCCTATTAAAGACCTATGTTCACTGTGGACGTCTGTCGGTTGATGTTGATGATTATGTCTTTAGTGCAAGTAGTTCAGTAGTTTCAGAGTTTATCGATAACAAACAAACAAACCTTTCCTCTTCATAATATATGTACTTAGTAGCGCAAACTTGGAAAAAATCTCGTGGAAACTCTTTGATTTTCCGAGATAAATGTAATTTTACCTGGCAGCCCTAATCAATTTTATCACTGATAATAATAACTAATTCATAACCGTTAAAACTAAGAGTCAAAATCTCGTTTTTCTAGTCGAGTTCCGTAGGCTCTTTGAACCCACCGCATTATTATCCCAAGAAAACCTACCATTAGATGTAGGAATAATGGAAAGAGGTCACAACCCTCAGCAATAAAGAATACGATGCGGAGAGAGATGTCACTCTCAAGGTCTTTAAATGTATCCATGCAAAAAACCACGTCGACTGGTTGCTCCGTTGCAGCGTGATTGAATATTAAACCAACAAACACACTTTCGCATTTGAAATATGGCCAGTGATTATAAGAAACAGTTTAAATCTCTCTCTGAGAGACGTTAGGCAAAGTGAACACGAATTATGACACTTCTGTGTTCTTATACAAGCTTAGGTCTCTCAATTTTGTCAATTAATGTCAAATTTCTTTCTCAGATCAAAACCTAGTAAGTGGTTTAAATTCAAGAGAAGTTTAGGCCGTAGTCTTCAACAAGAAACTCGGCGGTTGCTCTTTTCAAAGATTTGATGTACAATATTAAATTGCTTAAAACGCACATAACTGAAAAGTTAGTAGTGCGTGATTCCAGGATCGAACCCCCGACTTTCGATTAGGAGGCGGACGTTCTAACCACTAGGCTATGACAGTTTTTAAATTAAAGGGGTTTAAATATTTTAGTGTGAAGACTGGCCTACACATTTATTCATTAGATGTGCATCACTTTCTTTTTTAGGGTTCCGTACCTCAAAATGAAAAACGGAGCTCTTAAAGGATCACTTTGTTGTCTGTCCATTTGTCCGTCCGTCCGTCAAGAAAACCTATACAGTACTTCCCGTTGATCTAGAATCACGAAATTTGTTCTCGGATTTATTCCTTTACTTGGGCTATGAGAGTTGAGACCTATCTACCTGCCCATAATTCTAGGTTAACGGGAAATACCCTATCGGTTTTCTTGACAGACACGACAGACGGACAGACGGACAGAAAGACAGACAACAAAGTGATCCTATAAGGGTCCCGTGTTTCCTTTTGAGATATGGAACCCTAAAAACATTATGTAAGTATGCAAAGTATTTCCCTTGCAAGCCATATTTAACAGTTGACATGTAGAGGTCATTGACTTTTCCTATCTTACTTTTAAGTTTTAATGCATCATTAAGTATTTACTGTTTTGACATGGTATTTAGATAATGGGTGATATTTATTTTATTTAATCTAATTCCTTTGAAAAACTTAGTAAGGCGCATTAATCTATAAAAAACCTAGCCAGTTCATAGACTTACTATGTTTTAAAATGGTCAAAGCGACTTACTAGCTTTTAATTTTACTTTAATGTAGGTGTCCTTACAATACAACGGGACATACTATGAAAGTTAGGCTTATGACATAAAACGATTTTCGGAAAAATGACATTTACTTTGTTTTGATATGGGGCGGTCGATATAATTAGGTACTAGGGTAAAGGCTCAAGTAAATGAACAGATTGGACGTTTTTACATGTATTAAGAGCTGGAATAAAAAACCGGCTGATATACCTTTTTTAAATATTTTCTTACAAATTCTTACACTTTTTTCAATTTCAATTTCAAAACCGTGTTCCGTTCAAACCGTTCAAAAGTGTGTGTGCGTGCGTCCATGTGTGTGTGTGAGTGTGTGTGAGTATATACTTGTCTGTATGTTTGTACGAGTGTTTGTTAGTGTGGTATTGCGTTGTATAACCACATGAGTAGCGAACAGAGTCAAAGCTTCATACAAGCGCGCTACGATAGGTACACTACTACAAGCTTGAGGCGCGTGTGTGCGTGAGCACAGGCGCTACGTCGCGTACGGAGAGAAATCGGTTTATACCGGCTCGGCCTGTGCTCAAGCTCAGGGGCTGCAGTACACGTCGCGCGTCGTGTTTTCATTTAATTTAATGTTAATGATAATAATTTAAATAGTGTTTAAAATCTATTTTCTTGAACTGTCATAGATTTTGTTCAAAATCAATATTTGAGGATCCCTAGGATCACAAAACAGGATATTGTTACCAAATTTAAAAAAATCGACGCCATTTTGAAATTCTTTGTTAATTGACCGATTTCGTTCAAAATCGATATTTAGAGCTCCCTGGGATCACGAAATAAGAAACTGTTACCAAAATTTAAAAAAGTCGACGCCATTTTGAAATTCTTTGTAAATTGACCGATTTCGTTCAAAATCGATATTTAGAGCTCCCTGGGATCACGAAATAAGAAACTGTTACCAAAATTTAAAAAAGTCAACGCCATTTTGAAATTCTTTGTTAATGGACCGATTTCGTTCAAAATCGATATTTAGAGCTCCCTGGGATCACAAAATAAGAAACTGTTACCAAAATTTAAAAAAGTCGACGCCATTTTGAAATTCTTTGTTAATTGACCGATTTCGTTCAAAATCGATATTTAGAGCTCCCTGCGATCACAAAATAAGAAACTGTTACCAAAATTTAAAAAAGTCGACGCCATTTTGAAATTCTTTGTTAATTGACCGATTTCGTTCAAAATCGATATTTAGAGCTCCCTGCGATCACAAAATAAGAAACTGTTACCAAAATTTTAAAAAGTCGACGCCATTTTGAAATTCTTTGTTAATTGACCGATTTCGTTCAAAATCGATATTTAGAGCTCCCTGCGATCACAAAATAAGAAACTGTTACCAAAATTTTAAAAAGTCGACGCCATTTTGAAATTCTTTGTTAATTGACCGATTTCGTTCAAAATTGATATTTAGAGCTCCCTGCGATCACAAAACAGGATATTGTTACCAAATTTAAAAAAATCGACGCCATTTTGAAATTCTTTGTTAATTGACCGATTTCGTTCAAAATCGATATTTAGAGCTCCCTGGGATCACGAAATAAGAAACTGTTACCAAAATTTAAAAAAGTCGACGCCATTTTGAAATTCTTTGTTAATTGACCGATTTTGTTCAAAATCGATATTTAGAGCTCCCTGGGATCACAAAATAGGAACCTGTAACCAAAATTTAAAAAAGTCAACGCCATTTTGAAATTCTTTGTTAATTGACCGATTTCGTTCAAAATCGATATTTAGAGCTCCCTGGGATCACAAAATAAGAAACTGTTACCAAAATTTAAAAAAGTTGACGCCATTTTGAAATTCTTTGTTAATTGACCGATTTTGTTCAAAATCGATATTTAGAGCTCCCTGGGATCACAAAATAGGAACCTGTAACCAAAATTTAAAAAAGTTGGCACCATTTATAATTCTTTCTAAATTGACTGATTTCGTTCAAAATCGATATTTAGATCTATCGATCGATATTTAAAGATCGATATTTAAACTAGGCAATCACAACAAAAACAAACTTTACCATCTTGTTGAACAAATAACTATTGTTAATTAAATTGTATCCTCCAGTGCCAGCCCTACCAAAATAGTTATAAATTTTGCTCGCTTCTTAGAAGCTTTGCCTCTGTTTGCTACTCTATGGTATAACACCATGTTAGTAAATCTTAGTATATTTTTAACCGACTTTAAAAAAAGGAAGAGGTTCTGAATTCGTTGGTATCTTTTTTTTTATGTATGTTCCCCGATTACTCAAAGACGCCTGGACCGATTTGGATTTTTTTTTTGTTTGATAGGGTATACTTTGCAAGTGATCCCATATAAATTTGGTAAAGATCTGATGAATATCTTTGAAGATGGAGAACAGAACTCCTCAATGGATAAGAGCAAATTCAATTTTTTTTTAATGTATGTTCACCGATTGCTCAAAGACGCCTGGACCGATTTGGAATATTTTTTTTTTTTGAAAAGCTAGGTATACTTTGCAGGTGGTCCCATATAAATTTGATGAAGTTCTGATGAATATCTTCTGAGATGGAGAACAGAACTCCTCAATGGATAAGAGCAAATTGCTCGCGATCAGTGTAATTGCTTAGTAAACAGTAGGGTTTTAGCTGGGCATGGCATATTATTATAGTACAGTGGGGCCACTAAAAATTTTGAAATAAAAAATTTTCAAAATAAAAATAAAACCGACTTCAAAAACCACAATAACTTAAATTATTTTTTACTTTTTAGTGTTTGTGATTTTGAAGTCGGTTTTATTTTTCTTTTGAATTTTTTTTATATTTATTCTGGTATTCTTTTTTCTTGTATATGGATCCCTCTTGGGTATCCCCATTTCTCTCTGTCTTTGGTACTATCAAGCTAATTTTCTCTCGCGATTTGCACAATAGCATTAGACCAACGCGTCTTCGGTCTACCTACCTGTCCTTCTTTCATCTGTAAAAATCGATACAATATGACCATTTGCATTTCAGTTTTAGGGCATGTCTCAAGGTGTCTGTAGGCTTTGTCTTTTTTCTTATGTCTTCAATTCTCACTTTGAATATTTTTTGCTTAATTTATGCACCTTGCCATCGCCCTTTAGCAAGTCACTATTTCTTTTTATATTCTTTGTCTGGACCCATGTTTGGCTGGCATAGGTAAGGCATGGCAGGATGCATGTATCTATAACGGATCTTTTAAGATGTACTGGGTAAGCTCCTTTCATTCTTTCCTTTTGTGCCCAGTAAAACAAGCATACTCGGGCTACTTTGAGAACCCATTAGCAGCTAACAGCAAGGCCTGGACTCCAATTTTTATATGTGGAAGCTGTATTTCCTCGTTGCGTTTATGAGCAAATAAGAATAGTTAACTACTAAAAAAAATTTATAATTTGGCGCAAACCATCTAAACACCATGATGATTATTATTTCTGCGTTGTGAATATTACCAGAAGAAACAGCAAAAAAAATTGTTCCAAGCGGCTCTATTGTAACTTGCAGTCTGCAATTTGAACGATTCTGACTTCTGGTGATAAATCTGTACCTCAGCCCCAACCCAGTACCTCTAATCTACCATTCTACTCTTAACACATTCAGTAGCTGATGTTGCACTTCCAGCGACTTGGATGCAACAAGGGCGTTAAGTTTCATTTTCTCTGTAGTCATTTGGACTGTTTTCCAGAAAATTTAGGTGACTTTCAAACTAAGATAACTATACCAAAGGGGATAATATCATATGAAAGGGCTGTATTATACATTCTAAAACAGGTTTTATTTATTATTATTATGTAAAATAGTTTTTGATTTATCGCGCAAAATGTAGAAAAAAATATACAATAAGTCAAAAACTGAAAATCTGACATTTTTTTTAAAATTCCAAGCCGAAAATATACTTAAGAATTTATTAATAGGAATCGAGAGTTTATGCACTAGATAGAGTTCGTTCATTCACTGAAATTCCCAGTTCATTTACTGGCAATTTATCCTTTTGTTAAATAAAATAATTTATAATAATTAATACCACGCATTTTTTTGCGTTTTTGATATTTAAATAATTTAAGAGTGTATACCTACTGTGTATAGACACAGATAAAAAAAAATATAAAAATTATATATAGAACGATTCTCATAAATCTTAATTTTAGGTCAAAGTCAGGGTAGTCCTTATTCGTTCATTTACTGGATCTTTTACCCTCCTACGTCAAAATACTAAAAGTCCGCGTAAATTTCGCAGATTGAAATGTCTGCTTGATTAATTGTCAATAGAGGGTCATGACATGTCAAAATTGCTAGTTTGAAGGGGAAATCGTCAATGTCATTCGCATAGGTTTTCCTCAAAAATATCTATGTCTAAATCTGTTATATTATTATAGGAGCGGCACATTCTTATAACAGGATTATAATATGAGGTGTTATTTTTATAAGTTTCCAGTATAAAAGTTTTTGGTTTACGATTAACATATCTAACATTAAGGTTTATCTGAGAAAGTAAAGTGGGGGAGTCTATATAGACTATATATATATAATTAATAGATCTAAGCGTACAAAGGGACAGACGGCGGGAGGCGACTTTGTTTTATACTATGTAGACTGTAGAGATTACCTAGGTACCTACTGGTAGGTATTTGTATAGCAATAATATGTTAGTTATGATTAAGGGTGCGTTTCCACTGACACGGAGATGGGCGGAGTGGAGCGGAGCGGACCGTGAGTTGGCCAATCACACCGTTTCCACTGATGCCGAATGGAGATTTGGAATGTCCGCTCCGCTCCACTCCACCCAACTCCACGTTAGTGGAAACGCACCCGCCCTTTTGGCATAGCCATAAAGTAAATCTCTAGAGATATGATACGTCATATTATTTTACGACATGACCAAAATGAGGATCACTAATTAAAAGTCCCCGAATCAACGGACGAGTTTTTGTAGTTTTTGCCTTTTTGCACGTCTGGTTGACTGATTAATTGGAATTGATTTTTAAACCGCATGCTTACATTTATGTTATAATAAATATACATATAAATATCAGAGCCTCGATAGCTCAACGGTTGAGGAACGGACTGAATTCCGAAAGGTCGGCGGTTCAAACCCCACCCGTTGCACTATTATCGTACCCACTCCTGGCACAAGCTTTACGCTTAATTGGAGGGAAAAGGGGAGTATTAGTCATGATAAGCATGGCTAATATTATTTATTTAAAAAAAAAATTGCTTAGTTAAATTTTAATGATTGTAATACTTTTATATCTAGCCACATATTATCTAGCAGTCCTAAGTATCTGGCGATCTGCACGCCGCACATGGTAAGCGTAATAGTATGTTCAGACCAGACCCTTCTTATTCTGAATAGAAACCCGTGCTCAGTAATGAGTCAGCACGGTGGATTGATCATAATGATTATCATGCACTTACTTATTTCACTTGAGAAAAGTTTAAATAAGTACGTACCTATACGATACTTGGTGGGAGAATTCAAACTGGTTTTTGAACTGACGTAGTTCTACTTTTTAACCCCCGACCCAATAAGAGGGGTGTTATAAGTTTGACGTGTGTATCTGTGTATCTGTCTGTGGCATCGTAGCTCCTAAACTAATGAACCGATTTTAATTTAGTTTTTTTTATTCGAAAGGTGGCTTGATCAAGAGTGTTCTTAGCCATAATCCAAGAAAATCGGTTCAGCCGTTTGAAAGTTATCAGCTCTTTTCTAGTTACTGTAACCTTCACTTGTCGGGGGTGTTATAAATTTTTAATTCACACTTGTTTTACTTGAGAAAAGTTTAAGTAAGTAGGTACGATACTTGGTGGGAGAATTCAAACTGGTTTTTGATCTCACGTAGTTCTACTTTTTTGGAAAAATTGTTATTCTAATTGAATTTGTAAGTCGATCGTCAAATGGCTTGACATTTTACAGATAGATATACACACAGATAAAGATATTCCATGACCGTAGTTCTGGCCAAATGTTCCATTAGATAAGATATCAACCAACCTGTTATTCAAAAACAATCTGAGAACATTGTAGGTTTTATCTTAATATCTCACTAAATCTCAAGAATTTGATAACGCCAAAAGCTGTGTCCACACTAAGCGAACGGATTCGTGCAGGAGACTACGCCTGTAACACACCTCCACTATGTGTTATGAAGCCCTATTTTCGGACATCGGCTTTTTATTCCAAAAACGTGTAGATTTAATCATTTAAAACGATAGAGTAGAACCCTCGTGTGACAAATATGCTTAAGTTATGAGAAAAAAAAATTTGAAATTCGATAAATTTTTGCCGGGTATAAGTGAAAAAAAATTCCTACACTTTAACTAATCGCAAAATTAATAAATGACAAAAGTAGCTTAAAAGGCTATCTTAAGCTTCATATATTAAAACTTTTACGCACCTTGTAACTTTCTTAAAACTAGAAATACACTGATTTTTTGATTTTTCGTTTTCATTTTTTTTCTCCGTTATTCCGCAGTATTAGGAAAAGTTATTTCTATGGAAATACTGGTTTTTAATATTGCTACTTATCATAAAAAAACCACATCCAAATTCCGTGGAATCTAGAAGTTAGAGTCAATTATTTGTTTGTGTTAGGGTTGACACTTTTTGAAAATTTTCAACAACCGGTTATAAATTATTATTAATACGTAAAAATATGTACATTTTTTTATAGGTTAAAAGGTAGATTTTAATATGATACATTCATACCTATTTGTCTACAGAATAGGTAGGCTCTCAGTGTGAAGTCGGGGCGGCTCAACTAGTTGAATTAGTACAGTGGAAGTTGGGTACCTAATGATAATAATATATTATTATCTATGACTACTTAAATTAAAAAATATACCTACATGAAACGGGTCTACAATAGAAATCTATACTATTTATAAATAAAATTGGAGTGTCTGTCTGTAATTTCGAAATAACTACCGCATATTAAGGTCATATGGTTATTTGAACGATACCATAACTGAATCACACGTTTTTAAAATTTTTGTCTTTCTGTCTGTCTGTCTGTTTGAAAAGGCTAATCTACGGAACGGCTGAACCGATTTTGACGGGATTTTCACAGACAAGTATTATATTATATCGACTACGATTGTTTATTTTGAAAAATAAACACTTTTTGGATAAAAAAATCTTGACACAAACTCGAATCTGTGAGAAACATTAGTAGGGGCCGAGCGCCACGTGACAACCACGCTGTTCCGAAGTACAGTACGAATTTTTCCAAACAATAATATATCGATCCAGTTTTTCTATTCATTTTGAGACTAGAGTCAATATAAATAATCGAAATGGATAGTACTGCTAGGGGCGATTCACTTAGCCACGGCTCTAAATCCACTAAAATTTCACCGTGTATATGACAATACTAAATAATCTTTATATTAATAGCTTTAATTTACTTAGTTTTAAGATTATTTAGTTTGACTAAGCTGTTGGTTTTCCAACTTAAAATAAAATAAATCTTAGTACCGGATATTTTTTTAAATTTCGAATAAGTGATAACCCTAACGGCAAAAATTCCGGTTATTACTAAAACAGGCCATATTATCTAGATTCCACGGAATTTGGATGTGGTTTTTTTATGATAAGTAGCAATATTAAGAACCAGTATTTTCATAGAAATAACTTTTCCTAATACTGCGGAATAACGGAGAAAAAAAATGAAAACGAAAAATCAAAAAATCAGTGTATTTCTAGTTTTAAGAAAGTTACAAGGTGCGTAAAAGTTTTGATATATGAAGCTTAAGATAACCTTTTAAGCTACTTTTGTCATTTATTAATATTGCGATTAGTTAAAGTGTAGGAATTTTTTTTTCACTTATACCCGGCAAAAATTTATCGAATTTCAAAATTTTTTTCTCATAACTTAAGCATATTTGTCACACGAGGGTTCTACTCTATCGTTTTAAATGATTAAATCTACACGTTTTTGGAATAAAAAGCCGATGTCCGAAAATAGGGCTTCATAACACATAGTGACCTCCCCGAAACCGCTCCGCTATAATTTTGTGAGTTGTACATGACATGTAAACCTGCCTATTCTAAGGCAGAGATTTACCTAAGTTTATTATATCTATTTCATTCTCAAGCGGTTTCGATTAAATATTTAGGCCATCTCTGCCGTGAAATAAGTATATCCAAACCGCTACACGTTCCGCATCGCGAAATTTAATCCCATATTATAGATAGTGGATAAAGTAGGTAGACTCATACACTTGCGTAAAAACAGCAGTTTCGCTACTGTTTCACAATTTTTACAACACAAATCATAAAAGAGCTGCAGCGGTTTCGCTACTTTGGTTTCAAAGCGGAGATATGCTTAGGCTTGGCGCGAAAACCACGACATGGTGATAGTCTTGTGAGTTTAATAAAAATTTGGACGTATCTCGGCCGTTTGGTCGAGGAAAGATCTAGACATGAGTTCACATCAACTAACATTCAGCTTTGAGGTTCGAGCGCTAGAACAAACTTACAAAGCTTTACAGAAGCAAAGCAAAACGGTAACCGTTCTGCTGTTAAGTTAAACCCAATGGAAAGTTTATACGGAACAAACAGCTTATCATTGCCAAAGCGAAATGTTTGAGGCTCACCCCGTGAGTCACACAATCGGCTCGCGCATCTGCCGTATCAGCTAATGCGCTCAGTGTGAACGCGGCTTTAGACAACACACCAGTTTAAAATAAAATGTTTCTTTAAATAATTGATAGTAGATACAAATGAAAAAAAATATAAAATTTACTTTATAATAACATGGGCGTTATACTAATAAGTTTAAGACCCGTAATTGCTTAATTTATTCATACAGAACAACTTCGTGGTAATTAATTTATATTAAACCTTTTTGTCCGTTTGGTTTTTGGGAGATATTGATTTTTATTAGTGTGACTCAAATTACATGAGGTAGCGTCAACGATAATTTTATGTGCCTGTTAATTTATTATTAATTTGACTGTACCTTACTCGATGCTTCATAATATGAGATAGGCGTCATTTGTCCCGCCTTAACGCATCTATCTCGCTCTATCATATAGCGCTGTCCCTCTCTCTCTCTACCACCACCGCCAAGCAGTGCGGAGCGTGGCCCAAATTGGCCGCGTTCTCCATTTTTATTCATTGGCGTTTTGTTTCCCGCCGAGAACGGTTGTGCTTGCTTAAAGCAGCACTCTGGAGAAAAAATTACCTGCATTGGATAAAGTATTATAATACTCAAGCAAGAGTATAATTACTAAACAATATTTCATAAAGGCGGTAAACCAGATCACGTGAGTTTTTCAATTTATTTAATTCTTATAAATGTTTGAGTATAGAAATGCTTTTATTTCTTAAGCAAAATTTTACTGCATAGCTAAATTCATTGGCTATTTATGAAAATGTCATCTTAGAGGTAGTTTGTTAATTTAAGGCTATCGTTGTCAACGATCCCCCGTCGATTTCCTACGTATGATATTATTGTTCTTATCTCTATCTGCCCTGGTTCGTGCATTCTCGGTTCCTAGATCGGTACATTTGTGATAACCAAATTTCAAATTGCTGTGATTGGCTGAATTTACCATGTTCTTGCTGCGACAGTGAGTTTGAGCCACTAGCGGAACAATGTTAGCCGGTCAGAAATGATTGCAATTAGTCAACCTGTTTGACGTCCGTGTTCTGTTTTCGATTACAAAAAAGAAAAAATTGTTGTTGCAATCATCAATTTTAGCAAATAGTGAAAGAGAGTCGGCCAATCAGAGGTCACAACTACCGTCACACTTTCTGTCACACTATGGCAGTAGGCATACCGAGTAATGAAAACAATTTTTCATTCTGTCTAGGTCGAAGTAGGGTTGCCACCTGGCTCTTTTTGATTTACAGGCTACACGATCAAAAATACGGGGTTAAGATTTGAAGAAATTTGAAAATTTGAAGTATTTGAAGAAATAGGCGTTGGTTCTCTCTGAAATGCATGGAAAGCCTATTTAGATATTTCAGTTTATTTGTAAGTTTTGTATTTTTTCTCTGTATGTTGCCGTGTCTTGATTGGTGAACTGTGTTTGCAATGTGGTTTTAAATAAAAGATTTATTTATTTAAATAGCTTTTAAAAACTCTTAGTGTTGTAAAGCAAAATGTTATACATTTCATGCATACAATCTTCTCATTTCAACTTAAAATTACATTTAATTCGTAATTCCACCTTCACAGTATCAATACTATGGCCGTAGCCAGGAATCGATTGCGGGAGAGGTTTTATTAGGGCCGGAACTGAATCCTGTCATGAGGAAAAAAACATTCGCTCAACTTTATGGGCTAATTACCTGGTTAGTGGAATTTCGCCTTTCAATTTGACAGTGAGATAAAATACAACAATAAAAAAGCGCGAGCGCAGTGAGCGTAAGTGTTTTTGGTTCAATACAGAAAAAATTAAAGTGAAAGGGAAACGAGTTTAGCCATAGCAAGATTTTATTTTTAAAGCTTCCTATCCATACTAATATTACGAATACGACAGTATATCTATTTGCCTATCTATTTGTTACCCTTTCACGGCCCATCTTCTTTACCAAAATTTTGGTACTTACTATTCAGAGGTAACTTGCATCCCAGACATTTTTTTTAGGCGGCTTTTTAGCCCGGAAAATCCCCCACGGAATTTTTTAAAATCTAAATTCATGCAAACGAAATTGCGGGGTTTACACCAAGTAATAGAAATTCAAAGCGCGAGTGAAGTGACCGCGAAATGTTTGATATATTTCCAAAAAAAAAATTGGTAAGCAAATGCAAGAAATAGTGTAAGTATTATTTTAGGCTTAGGTTTTTGACGGCTTCCCAGGCGCAGTCGCCATTTCAAAATTTCTGGTCTGGTGGGAGGCTTCGGTCATGGCTAGTTATATGGTTAGTATGGCCCTAACGGCCAAGAAATTAGACTGCATCATCACTTACCACTAGAAAAGATTAAAGTCACGGGCTAGCTTGTATAAAAAAAGGCTTACATCCTCAAACCAAGCCCCGCCGCCTTGGCTACGACCATGATCAATATCGAGTGGGTTTCGGCTACGCATTGCCGCAAAAGGAAAATATTCTTTCTACTGGAAATAACGTCAGTGTTTGATTTCGCCAGCCAGCTCCTGCTGAATTTGTAAAAAACCGGCCAAGTGCGAGTCAGACCCACGCACCGAGGGTTCCGTATTCGGGTATTTTTTCCGACATTTTACTCGAGAAATCAAAAACTGTTATGCATTAAAAAAATATGCATAAAAATAAATAAAAATCTGTTTTAGAATGAACAGGTAAAGCCCTTTCATATGATAACCCACTTGATATATGTAGTTATCTTACTTTGAAAATTGAAAATACTAATATTTGTTCATGAACACATGACAGACGGATAGAAGGACAAATGGACAGACGGACAGACGGAAAGACTGACAGACTGACAGACAACGAAGTGATCCTATAAGAGTTCTTTTTTGCTTTTGAGTTACGGAACCCTAAAAATATTTAGTTTTATTTGCCCCGTATTTTATTTTCATAATTACAGGTTTCTGTATCCTGAAATACGGGGTAACCAGTAAAATACGGGGCCTCTGGCAACCCTATTCGGAAAACACTGTCACATTCAAGTTAATGTCAAATATTTTGTTTTCAATTACAGAAAGCTGCATCAATCATTATTACAATATTTTCTTTGTTGTGATTGGCTGAATTTTTGAGTTTCAGCCAATAAACAGACTGTTTGCCAATTAAACGTCATAACAATATAAATGCCAGAAAGTTTAACCAAATAAAACAAACTTAATGAGAACCTAGTGAGAATGCAAACGGCACACAATTTATAATACATATTATGTTAGTCGTATATAATAGATATTATAGTAGTCGTTCACTTTGGTAATAGTCAGATTGTCATCAGTAAAATTGATATTGGTCGATGTATCGTAAATTATTGTTTCGGTGACAAATATTTTTATTATCTATTTATCTTTGAACAGAATGGAATAGAATGAAATGGAATGGAATACAATGATAAATTTTTATTCCTGTAAACTTTTAGGTAAACTTCAAAGTGTTTTTGGATGGTCAGAAAAATTTACCACTGGTTCGGAATGCCGTTCCTACGTTTTCTAGGGTTTCGTACCTCAAAATGAAAAACGGAACTCTTATAGGATCACTTTGTTGTCTATCTCTCTGTCTGTCGTGTGTGTCAAGAAAACCTCTAGGGTACTTCCCGTTGACTCAAAACCATGAAATTTGGCAGGTAACCTAACTGCGTAATTTTGGGTAGTTTTTTTAATCGATAAAGAAAGTTTGCGACATTGTTCAATAAAAAATTTGGATTCCAACTCCTCAACCCTGATGTTGCAGGGGACCTGACTACTAAAGCTAATGGGATTTAAAAAGTGTCGATTATTAATTGATATTGAAGGTATCTATACCAAGTAAACACTTTGTCGTTGACCTCAACCCTGATGCTGTAAGAAATTGCATTCCTAAATCCTGGTGATCCCTCGGGATTTGAAAAGGATCATCCGTTTAAATATTCTTACGTGATACAGAAACAAGTTGCATCCCGGGGACGGGCTATTACGGAGAGGCAACTTTTGTTCTGGGAAATGAAAGGATCGGGATTTTTAAAAACCTAAATCCACGCGAGCGAAGCTGCGGGCATTAGCTAGTTGTAAATATATTTAGAAGCTACTATAAGATAATAGATAAGGTACTTATTTCCTTATATTTTTATTGTATGGCTGCGCGCGGTTTTAAATTATAAATTGCACGTCCTGTCCTTTTCTGTAATACATTTTTTTCTCAATATCTACCGCTTTATCTCATAGCAAGAGTCCGTAAGACATAATACAGTGAAAATAGGCAAAATATACAATTTTTGCAGTTTCCACGTCAGTACCTGTCGAATTTTTCTAACAGTGTAAGCAGCAGAGCTGAGTTTACCATCAAGTGTTGATATGTGGGTGTTCCATAGAAGCTTTGCATCTAACATTATACCGAGAAACACGGGGTTCTCCTTTATTTTCAACATATGATTATTTATCAATGAATTTATGTCATTTAAGGTCCTGGTATTGGGCAGTGTGAATTCAACACACTTAGATTTCTTTGCATTTGGAAGTAAATTGTTAGCAATAAATCAGAGAGTGACCTGTGATATGGCATTACATATAGTATACATTGTCAAAAATTATAATATTAAAGCTGTGCGTATTGCGTGAGGAATAGGTTGCAAGAGAGTTGCAACTTGCAGGGTTTGATGCATGCGCTATTGCCAGCAAACATGAGACATATTTTTATCTACAGGCAACGTCTGAGTAGGTAACGCATACGTCTAACGCAAGTTGAAATGTACCAGTGTATTTAGTTAGACCTATTGACAAGTTTGGAGTTGGGTGCAGTCTAAATGTGGCCCGTGTGTTTAGACTGTCAGTTTCTGTCAGTTTCACGTGTCGTCCCCCGCACTTCACCACCCCGCTTGCACAAATCGAGACAGCACGAAATTTTCAAGATTTCTGGGTGTAATTTCTGGTTTTCGTAGTTCCCACATAATTATAACAATATAAAATATATAACGATAATTTTTTTACTACATAATATTCATTAAATTTTCTAGGTCTGTGGTTTTTCCAAATTTCATTAAATTGCTTCGTTGTCTAGAAAAACGAGCACAAAGTTGGGCCTTTTTTTAAAGAAAAATACAAATCTTTGAGCCCCTGTAATTTTAAAACTACATATTTTTAGAAAAATCTAAAACACCACAGACACAGATATTAGTTTCTAGACTATGTCTGCAAAATTTCATGGACTTTGGTTGCTTAATATTCAAATGAAATGGGAACTACGATTGTATGGAGTAAGTGACGGAGACAGCCCTGTTAAATACATGATTCAACAGATAGTTTGACATCGAATGAGTCAAATATCGATTTTATTAAGCTACCGTCAATGAATCCTATATAATTTCCAACAATTCATTGTGAACGAAAAACTACTTCTTAATGTAGGTAGTTTTTAAAACATTTGCAGTTTTTGTTACATTCAGCGCCACAAAAACCACAGTTGGTTTTACCTGGCACTGAGTTAATTAATTATAGCTATACAATATAAATAATTATACCAGCATAATGCCAAATTGGTAATGTAGGTACATAGTACTTAATCTTGTGGGTAGGTAAGGACAATGTGCAGCGCGACGTGCAACGTCGTGAACATTCACGTCATTCATATTTTTAAATGCTATTATTTTCTATGGAAAGAAATGTTGAAATATTTATTGTTTAAAAAGCTAATGCTATTTATAATTTAATATAAAAGGTATCCCGGTAGTACCGGTGCTTCCGTTTCATTTACTTTTAGATTCTTGCAGAGTAGAAGTACATAATTGATTACATGAAAGGAAAAGGTTCAGATACCAGTTTTCAGATTAATCGAGCCTATTGAAAGTGAACAAATTTATAGCTTATCAAATGATGTAAAACTTTCATGCCTATCCACCTACCACGATAAATATATTATCTCTCACGATATGTTGATAATTTGACCGGCTTTCATGAACTAAACCCGTGGTAGATGCCTTTTACGAGTTAACAGAACTGGTATAAGTCTAATTGAATAAAAACATTTTGAATTTGAATTGGATTCATGGTCATATTCAGAACAACGGTATTAGAGTTACCTAAGAGAAGCGAAATGTAAGGCTCGAAGAAATGTTAAAAAGTTTTTAAAAAAAAAAAAAATCTACCTTCGCCGCGCAGGCGTATTTTTGAAAACAGAATGGCTCTTCGTGGGAGTTCACATGGCAGTGGTTTTTGGTCATTTAAGAATCTAGCTCCGCCTCGCAGGCGCAGCTTAAAAATTAAATACCTCCTCGCGGGAGTGCATGGACCATTTAAAAACCTAGATCCACCTCGCAGGTGCAGCTTAGAAATTAAATGCCTCCTCGCGGGAGTGCATGAGCCATTTTTAAAAAAACCTAGATCCACCTCGCAGGTGCAACTTAGAAATTAAATGCCTCCTCGCAGGAGTGCATGGGCCATTTAATAAGCTAACTACGCCTCGCAGGCGCAGTGTAAAAGCCAAGTAAGCAACTCCTCGCGGGAGTGTGCATGACATGTTATGGTCTCAGTGGAATATCAATCAGTCGCTCTTGGGCGCCACTGATATTTATGCTAAGGTTTACGCTCCGTTATACCTGTTTTTTTTTTTTCGTCGAAACCTCCTTTGGTTCGTCTTGGTTGAGGGAAAATATCTGAAGAACTTTAGCTCAATTTCACAGGTACAGGCTTATGACCTAATGTTTTGTTCGATTAAAAATCTAGCTACGCCTCGCAGGCACAGTTGAACTACGCAGGCTGGTCAGCACACCTCATGCATTTATGTTTGTAATGGTCCATGCCTACTTGCCCTTGCAGGGTAGTCGTTGCTAGGAGCACAGCTGCTCTCGTTTCAGCCACGACGTAAATAATTTTATGGTCTTTTGCATAACCTTACCTATTAAGGAAAGTATGGGTTCAAAGCGATACCGAATGCAAATATATTGATATAAATTTCAGAGGCCACTTGCGTCGCGTTACAAACAAATTGGGAAAAGTAAAAGCTCCGAAATTACACATAATATAAATATATTCTTATATCTCATAAAGCGTATCGCATACCGCTTTTTACAAGCTCCCGATATTTTTAATGGGAGTCATCCAAATATCGCAGTCCTATTGCCATAGATTGACATCTACAGTGTGTACAGTGGGCAATGCAATCATTTTTAATTGGCTGTCGCTCTCTTGCTGCTGGCTAATTACAGCAAGTATTAAGATTATAACAATGTGTTATTCACATCTCTCAAGCTAAAGGAGCCATACTTCTGACCAAGTAAAGGTGCCTATAAATAACATGAAAAGAAAGCCAACATAGCAACTTATTATTTTTATGTGGAAAACTTAATTCTATCATTACACGCTAATTCAATGGATACGTTAACCTAAATTCATTATCATGATAAACGCATCACCAGCTCACTACAGAGCACGGCTGTCTTCACTAAATGAGAAGGGTTAAATAGTTTGAATTATATAATAATATTTTTTTACTATTTACAACTAACCTAATGACTCTATACACGTCATATATCGTTGTGGTCTACATGAGCATGCCCAGTGATCAACTGATCAGGTAGATTTGTTCAGTGACTGACATGAACGTGCGAACCTCGTGCGTGAGTGGCGCCCGCTGCAGTACGCGAGTGCGAGTGCATGTTTGCGCCAGCAGTGGCGGCTTGCGTCCACGTGACCCACTCTTTCGGCTCTCGAAACTGTATTTTCTGAAGAATAGCAGGTTTTTGCACCTTCCCTCATATTATTGATCTGCATGAAGCGAAGGATTTGAGATGATGGTATCAGAATCTCCTTTCTTCCATCTACATGCCTTTTGCAGCTTATTCTCTCACAAACAACGTTGCATGGACATCGCGTGTCGTGCTTGATTGGGCAGACTTCTCTTTGTCGAGCCTTGGACCAAACCGATGCATTCCAGGAGAAATTTCCGGTTATTGTAAGTTTCAATCAATCAATATATTTTTGATTGTAAATGCATGTATGCTAAGTGCAATGCATTTAATGGAAAAGTCAACAAGGATGTTAGAGTTTATTTAAAAGTATCACCTCATTTCCAAGGATGGTCAGCTTTTTCGTCTGGCATGGACTTATGACAGAAGAGGACGCAATCTGCTCCTCTCTTGGAACTGGCATCGTGGCCACCAGATTACTATTATAATTATTTATTATTTATAATAGACTAAGCAGCTTTCGCTGATTCGTCTATATCAGAGGTACTTCGAGTTTTTCCGAATGTTTGTTTAATGTTTTCTTGAACTGGTTAACAGAGCTTGTCATAACCACATCCTTGGGCAATTTATTCCAAATGTGACCGACTCTGTGGGTCAGAAAGTTTTTTAATGGATTTGACAATGATAATTGACATGTAGCTTCATATCATGTCCCCTAAATCTAAGATTGCTCCTTCTCAGAAACATGCTTTCAAAGTTGGGACATTTAATAGTTATTTAGTATTTTGTACGTTTCAATCCTGGATCATAGTCTAATACATTTTCAGTTTTGCAACAAAACAACGGTCATGCCGACTATGTTTCTAGACTTGGCATTCCTCGGATTTAGCATTTGCTAACCGCATACATACTCGTATGGCGGAGAAAGACCTTAGAATGAAATGCTAGATTTATTCGCACCTAGCCGTGCCCGGTGTAGCAAAACTTTTTAAAATTGTGCTGCTATCTCATTCTATAATCTTAAACAAGATAGCCTTCTTACATGGAAAATTTAATGTTAACTGTTAAAATCGTTTTCCAGTTCAAAGTCACATGACAAAAAATTTCATATGCTCTGCTCGTGGCAGATTCATGGTTATACTTTTAAAATAAAACAACCCCTTTATTTTTCAAAATTTTGGTTCAGAAACTGATGCAGTGGACAAAAATTTTCAAATCTAACGAATTTCTATATTCGAATAATAACTTTGATCCAGCCTGATGTATCAGAACTTAAGATCTGTTTAGGGGGTGTGATTTAATTTCATAGTTATTCGTAATTGTAACATGGTTATTAATTTTGAGTGAATTAGATCTGTGTGCAAGGATGCTACAAGAAGCATTAACACAATACCTTACCTTGTACTCGTATATGTTATAAGTGGGCTGTAATTCTAAAATCTACGACATCATCTATGATTTCGCTGGATTTAATAGTCATATTGTGTAGGTTTGGATCGTAAAAGTTCCAGGAGCAAGGTATGTCCGACGCTGGAACGATATCAGTCCAATCAAAGACTGATGTCAAATGAACAGGTTAAGACAGTTTCATTGTACAGTTCGTTCGGATACTATTGTGCAAGGAATGAATTTTCGTACCGAATCAGCTTACCGTGCCCCTGACTATGTCCTGATCCTCGACACGGGCTATTTGGGTAACATTACCATAAAACTTTCAATAAAATGAAACTGTGAGAATATTCCTTGTTTTTACCAGTAAAATATCCACTTTTATGATTGAACTTGGTCAATTTCTTTTCATATCTTTTGTGAATTGTACGAGCATTGCTGACTGTCTTCAAGTCAGCGTAGTTAAACATTGTTGTCATGAATTATTCAAAGTAGTACTTACCTACCTTGTCTTTGTCACTTTTCGATGGTCAATTTTTGGGTTCTTATGATGATGTAATGGTGATACTTAATTACGTAAACTTAAAAACGAAAGCTACGAGGGTTCGAAATGCGCCCAGGCATGGGAAAGGCTCACAAGGCTCAGCTTTTTTTTTGAATTATCACCACTTCACAAAATTATTAATATTTAATAATAACAAATCTTTATTGACTTCACATAATGTAGTGTTTACAAGCTATCGGAGTTGTTAAGAAACTCATTCTTAAGCTTTCTTATCATTTAAATAATCCTTTACATTGTGATAGGATTTCCAATAAGTTTCGTTTTATGAAACTTTAAGCTTGTTGAAAAACGTTTCCAAAACGTTTTTGTTCCGTTATTGCTTCGAAATTAAAATCTTTAAAACATTATAATATTGAGCGCGCCAAGATAGATCTTGGAATGACTAAGCATTGTGCCAGAAGACAGTTTTTAATAACTACGTTTTATCACCATAGCTGGGCATTAACTCATTAATCCCTTCATCATTAATTAATGAAGTCAACATTTCGGCTAACAATAAGTCATTACAAGTCCTGGTCTGGTTCAAAGTGTCCTAGCTACAGCCGCCCAACGCAGGTTGTAGAGTGTTTCCTTTATAGCTTTTTCATGCTTAGTTTAAAATAAACTTCTAATTCTAATAATAGGAAGAATGGCTGCTAGTCAAATCAGCGACTTTTTATCATGTATTATAGAAGCAAGCGTTATTTTGCGGAAGTCCATGATATGCAAGGAACCAAAAGCTTAATTTGCTATAATTTATTTTTGACAGTGGCATCATCCCAATTCTGTAGAATGATAAAACAAAGAGTAAGAAGGAAATACCTAAACAATGATGAATTGTTTATTTATGAGTTTCAAATTAAAACTTTCTTCTGTTCTGGTGAGAACTGTACGAACTTTTCTAAATAGCAAAGCTATGCAGACATAAAGCAGACATGGAACTAAAGAAACTAGACTGTTCTGGGAAGATTTTTCCTGGTCATGGTGAAAATAGTTATTTTAAACAAAGGAACCTTTCCATTTTAAATTCGCTCCAGGGCATGTTTTGCGCATGTACTAAGTTACTTATTTTTACCCAGGATTGTTCATTGTCATTAAATTGTTCTTAGATATCTAAGATATCAGATGTCCGAGGATTTCATGCAGGACGGTAATAATTTCAGTATGATTTCGAAACGATTGGGTCAATTGTCTAATGTTGTTGAAATAGCTGTATTTTGACCCAGTTATATGGTTTTTGGTGGTACCCATATATTATGTTATTGACTCATAGAGTGAGTCTAAAATATTTAATCAATCTTGCAATGGCAATTGTTTTCATGACTAATCACTATCCTAATATTGATGCTGTCTAATTAATAGGTGGACTTTATATGTAAAGAATGTTTTTACAAGTGTTTGTGAGGTCAGCCTTACCTATTGACTGAATATTACACATACAGGCACGCATATAATTTTAATTGCTAAATTTATTGCCTAGCTTATAATGGTTTGCCTGATGTAATACATACACGCGTATATCTTTTCTGTTACTTTGTATGTCGACTTGCAAACTCATTCTTAACTCGCAATCATGTGAATAGTTTGTTAATGAGGATTTACACCCCGTAATTTTTCTTTTCTCTTTTCTTAGCAAAGAAAATGGCTTTATTTGCTCAACATATCAGTTGTCTTATATATATGTCACATTGGCGTCAAAGATGTTAAATCTTTGTATGGCGCAGATCACCACCACCACCAGGCGATAACAAACACGTCTCATATTATGAAGCATCGAGTAAGGTACAGTCAAATTAATAGACGCGTTTTACCTACCAATAAAACGCTTATTAATTTACTTACCTTACTCGATGCTTAACTTTGAATTCTGCCTGGTGATTTTCAACGCAATGAATAAAAATGGAGAACGCGGCCAATTTGGGCCACGCTCCGCACTGCTTGGCGGTGGTGGTAGAGAGAAAGAGGGACAGCGCTATATGATAGAGCGAGATAGATGCGTTAAGGCGGGACAAATGACGCCTATCTCATATTATGAAGCATCGAGTAAGGTAAGTAAATTAATAAGCGTTTTATTGGTAGGTAAAACGCGTCTATTATTACCTTCTGATGGTATTAAGACATCCCCTTCCTATTCGAGAGGTAGGGGGTTCGATCCCGGGCACACACCTCTATAGATAGATAGATAGATAGATAGAAGTCTTTATTGCACACAAAAACACATGTAAAGGAACACAACACAGAAAGAAGAAAACAGAAAAAAAACAATTGTGTGCAAAGGCGGCCTTATTGCTTAGAGCAATCTCTATCAGGCAACCTCTATGTGTGTTTTAAACAATAAAAATATATCACTTGCTTTAACGGTGATGGAAAGCATTGTAAGGAAACTTACATAGCTGAGTGTGTGAACATGTGAAGTCTTCCAATAGGCATTTGACCAGCGTGGCAGACTAGAACCTAGAATCTTCTTATTCTGAGAGGAGATCTGGGCTCAGTTGTATTGTAACCCAGGGGTTGTTAGGAACAACAAAGTAATTACAAAACCCTGCCAAGTGCGAGTCAGACTTGCACACCGAGTATACCTAGGTTGATTACATCCTTACTTCCTTACTAATATTATAAATGCGAAAGTGTGTCTGTCTGTCTGTCTCTCTGCTACCTTTTCCCGGCCCAACAGTGTAACCGATTCTGACGAAATTTGGTAAGGGTTAGCTTTTATCCCGGGGACGGACATAGACTTTTTATCCCGGAAAATCAAAGAGTTGCCACGTGATTCCTAAAGACCCATCCGTTCAACCGATTTGTATGAAAGTACCGAGGCAGCTTGCGTCCATATTATTGACATAGACAACTTTTTATCCCGGAAAACCAAACAGTTCCCACGGGATCTTCAAAACATACATCCCCGCGGACGAAGTCGCGGGCATCCTCTAGTTGATTATATTTAAAATTAAAATGTTTTTTATTCAACTAAAGTTTTACAAGTAGGTACTTCTGAGTCGTCAAATGTATCTACCACTGGTTCGGTTTGCTTTAAGATTAAAGAAGCTCACAATATGATAAATAAACCAAATAAGACAATATTAATGTCGTATTTATTTTATTCTTTTAATACAGTCAGTTCACTTTTTTTACAGATCGCGCGTTATTAATGCTTCCGTTTAAACCCAACTCTTTTTTCCTCGATTCGCTTCCCAGTCCCACAGATGTGGCCTTAAGGCATATTTACTCGCCAATAAATTACGGTTATTTAAATACAACATAATCATTTGCGAAATAAATTATTCATTGTATTATTTATTTTCGGTATTTTTGGTTCTGCTTTACTTTACATTCAATTTAATTTCAATGAATGAATGGTTTGTTTATTTTCTCCATCTACATAATAGTTACTTGTCTATTATCTACTAATATATAAATGCGAAAGTGTGTCTGTTTGTTATCTTTTCACGGCTCAAAAACTTGGATCCTAAAGATGAACAAATCAAATTGTTTGCAAAATCAAATAATTCCCAAGTTAACTGAATTCCACGCGGACGAGTCTAGTAATATACGACAGCACATAATATCAGTCGTACTGGTTAAGCAAGATTGATCCAAGTTGATAACTGGATGGGTGATCAACGATTGGAGATCCGAATTTGCCCTTTTTTTCTCTCTAGGGCGTTTGTGCACTCATTCGTATTCGGTTTGTATTCGCGTTTTTTATGTAAGCAAAAAACGGAGATTGTAAGCAAAAAAAAACGGATTTCCGTTTTATTTACTATAGACCGATAAAAGTTAGGGTCCAAGGTCCTAGAATAGCGAACTCGCACCGGAAATCGAAACATTAGAAGACCTCCTACTAGGTGGACAGACGACATCAAAGGAGTCGCACGGAGCTGTTGGATTCAGGCGGTGCAAGATCGTAACGTTTGGAAGAGACCTAGTATGTCCAGCCGTGGACGTCTATCACATCACATCACACTAATATTATAAAGGGGAAAGTTTGTATGTGTGTATGTTTGTGTGCGTGTATGTTTGTTACTCCGTCACTCAAAAACTGCTGAACGGATTGGGCTGAAATTTAGAATGGAGATAGATTATACCCTGGATTAGCACATAGGCTACTTTTATCCCCGAAAATTAAAGAGTTCCCACGGGATTTTTGAAAACCTACATCCACGCAAACGGAGTCGCGGGCATCAGCTAGTCGGTTTATAAAGATAAAAGAATACTAAATTATACCTACCATCAAGCAAGATCATAGCCAAGCGCATGCCTAACTTCGTTTTGCTTTCCAAAAAAAAGCTTTATCTTATAGACATGATACGCAAGGAATTTACCTAAGATGGTGTTCAAGTAATGTCTGCATGCCAATTAATCTTATTATGGGCTGTCAGTCGTTATAAACGATGTACATGGCATGGACTTGTTTAGCCAAGAGAAACTACAGGCGTAAAACGAGTAGTCTTAATGCAGTATTTGAGCTTTTTAGGGATCCGTACCCGAACGGTGCCAACGGAACCCTGTTACTAAGGCTGAGATCTAAAGAGCGCACTTTTTTTTTCTTAAAAGAATAT
Organism: Maniola jurtina; assembly: GCF_905333055.1. Classification (NCBI taxonomy): domain Eukaryota; kingdom Metazoa; phylum Arthropoda; class Insecta; order Lepidoptera; family Nymphalidae; genus Maniola; species Maniola jurtina. Next base: position 4,340,326 of record NC_060053.1, read on the forward strand.
TAGCCATGTCAATCATGACCATGATTTCACCCTTTCCCCTCCAACTAAGCGCAAAGCTGTATTAGGAATAGGTACGACAATAGTGCAAAGGGTGGGGTTTGAACCGCCGACCTTTTAGAATTCAGCCGGCTCCTCAACCTGTTGAGTAAGAGGGCTCTCTCCGTCACTCGTTTCATACAATCGTAGTTCCAATTTCATTTGAATATTAAGCAACCAAAGTCTATGAAATTTTGCAGACATATTCAAGAAACTAATATCTATGTCTGTGGTTTTCCAGATTTCTGTTAAAATATTCGGTTTCAAAGTTACGCGGTCTTAAAAAATTTCATATAAATCTTTGAGCCCCTGTAATTTTCAAACTACATATTTTTAGAAAAATCTAAAACACCACAGACACAGATATTAGTTTCTAGAATATGTCTGCAAAATTTCATGAACTTTCGTTGCTTAATATTCAAATGAAATTGGAACTACGATTGTATGAAACGAGTGACGGAGAGAGCCCTGTTAACTTTGAACGTAACAACGTTATATCGCTGGCATAAATCTGTCTCGTTTAAACTGAAACTTATGTCTAAGCAAATTCAAAGTGCGGTCTATAGATTTCAACTTAAGACTCCGCTGTCCGTCCGTTCGTCTATCAGTCAGCGGGCTGTATCTCGTGAACCATAATAGGCTGAGATTTTCACAGAATGTATATTTCTATTGCCGCTATAATAACAAATAATTGAATATCAAAATGGCCGGTAAAAAAATAAGTAGTTTTATTTGTCGCACGATGGTACAGAACCCTTCATGCGCGAGTCCGACTCACACTTGACCGCTTTTTTTATTCTAGCTGGAGCTAGACCTCAGTTGAAGATCTATTTAAAACTATACAGGGTTTATTTAAAAATACTAATAGCCTCAGGGCAACCGTTCTATTTATAATATTGAAAAACATTTGCTCTACAGTTTTGACTCCTCTGGCGCAGTGATGACCGCTGTAGTCTTATAAGTGGGTTCCGAGTTCGATTCCCGGCAAGAGCGATTTAAATTACTCTGGTTATTATACGGATCCCCTAATTTTTGATTTGATCACGTAAAGAAACTCCAAGCATTCTCTCCATCACCCACTGTGACCCTGAACTTTCTTATGAGTCCCATAGTTAGCCATTATATTATGCCTCGGATTCATGTGTCATCCCTAGCAAACGACTTTGGTCTTCAAACACTGAGGAATTTTGGACGAGAATACATCTCAAAGCTTTTCGAAAGCTACCCAGCCGCATTGGATTCAGCAGCTAACCTCTTTCTCGAAATTGGAACTACCTAGCTAGTATATCCCAGGTATTATAATACCTACTCGTCTACAATTTCGAGTGCAGAAGATTCAACAATTACTGGATGGGGCGAGACATACCTAAGCATTAGACATGAGTTTGGTCTTACATTTTTAGGCCCACCTTTTTTTTATCATAAAGTGCTGACGTCAGTACTTTACTAACATTACAATCTAGCCTTTGAGTAGAGCTAATAAGCAATTTTATATTAACCTAAACTTATAAAAGTATCTAAGAATCGGTCCATTAACTTATCTTATTGAATATTATTGTAAATTGAATAATTGAAAAGAGCAACCGCCGAGTTTCTTGCTGGTTCTTCTCGGTAGGAACGGCATTCCGAACCAGTGGTAAATTATTTGACGATTCAAAAGCACTTGTAAAAGTTTATTTGAATAAAAATCTATTCTATTCTATTCTTAGTTTATAGTTAGTTTTCATTGAAAGACGCTTTGTTCTAGTGTTCTTTAGAATGCACTAGCACTAAATCACTTTGTTCTTTCTTGTGTTCTTTAAACTGCACTAACACTATAACTACACTAGCTTAAAAGGCTTAGTCCTTTTAAGTCTACGTTTTAGGTCTGTTTAAGCTCACCTGTTGAGTAGAAGTAGGTAGTACTCAATTCGATTTAAATTAACGATTAATTTTTGCCCACCCAATCTTCCAATAAATAAGTAGGTATATTAGCACAAAAACAAGTATTTATTAGCATTGCTATACATAGAGAAGTGACGCAAATTAACTAGCAGCTAATTATAAAACTTGTTTGTGGAATCCGATCGACTTTTTATGGATTCGTAACTAGTCTAAAAGTAGAGGTTTCGGGAATTTAAAATGTATGGAAATGATCTATAGTGACTAGTTCATATTATTCTATTAGCATAATCATCAACCAAACGCTGTGCTACATTGGCTATCCCGGTCCATTCTCTCTTTCTTTTTTTGTTTCTAAGCCCCGACTTTCTAGGGAAAGAAAGAAAGAGAAAAGAACATATTTATCCCAGATTCTGCGTTTGATGGCCAAAATTTACGTGTAGGACTTCGCCATTTCTTATTTTTTGGACCCAACTTATTTGCAGCTTTCTTAGGCAGCACCACATTTCAAAGGCCTCTAGTTTTATTTATACTTATAATAAAACTGTAACATTAGTGACAGCGATGGATTGATGATGATAATAATGTGATTAATGGAAGGGGTCACGACTCTCATCATTAAGAGGGGTCTCTCCGTCACTCGCTCCTTACAAACGTAGTTCCAATTTCATTTGAATATTAAGCAACCGAAGTCCATGAAATTTTGCAGACACATTCTAAAAACTAATATCTATGCCTGTGGTTTTCCAGATTTCTTTTAAAATATTCGGTTTCAAAGTTACACGGTCTTAAAAATTCACATACAAATCTTTGAGCCCCTATAATTTTAAAACTACATATTTTTAGAAAAATCTAAAACACCACAGGCACAGATATTAGTTTCTAGAATATGTCTGCAAAATTTCATGAACTTTTGTTGCTTAATATTCAAATGAAATTGGAACTACGATTGTATGGAGTAAGTGACGGAGAGAGCCCCGTTAATTTCGTCATCAGGTATATGACACAGCCAATAACAGACAGAAAATAACAGCCAAGCTTTTCGTAGCTGCATTATGCCTATAACATAATATAACGTATATTACGAAATGTAAATTGTATACGTGTGTAGCACTTTACACGTTATACGCGAACGAGGAAGGCAAATAGCATGTCGTGAGCGGTGACACACGGGATTTAATTGCGTCGAGCAGTTAAAGTTTTTTTTGCTGAAAAAAATAACTGCCATCCTTTCTATAAACTGATGCAAATGCCCTTACATGGAGTTACATGAGACTGTGGGAGGTTCCATAGCTAATATAATGAAAATAAATAAAATAAACAGCAGTTAACTGCAGAAAATACTTCAAAAGTTATCGCCTAAACATAATGAATTAATGACCCTCTAAGAATGAAATTTAGTAAAAGCTATTGTGTTGAAAATTTATTAAATTTTACTGCATTTCATCCTACAAGGATCGAATTATGGGAATTAGGAAAAAATGATGTTTTTAAAAACGTTCGCTAGAACCAAACTAACAATTTGCTAAAAATCTTGGTTCTGCCTATCATTCTCTTTTATAAATATCAGTTTTGAAAATTCCCACATTTTTTGAAGAATACTCGAAAACTGCTTTTCTAAAACCATGCATATTAATCGTTAATAACAATAGTCTCTACTAATGAAGGGATGTGATAACATGAATGAAGCTTCAACTAAATTTTAAATTAGACAGATGAATACTAATCATGGCTCATCCAAAATTAAGTTTAATTGTTCCTTGATGATGTGTACTTATTGCACTAAATCTATTTAAATATATGTACATAAATTACAATCATACAATTAGTTTAATGACGTGTCAAAAACGCAATCGTAACAATGACTTTATTTCATTGTGGAATATTCATAAACATGTTGGGTGATAAATAAAAATAATTAATGCAGAATTCGTACTCGTATATATTATTTTGATTAACATATCAGTGACTTAAAGATAATATCATCATTTTTTTCTACAGCATTTTTCTGTATTTTTGAATGTACTATAACTCTCTAAACAAGTAATGCTCTAATCTCAAAATAAAATTCACCAATCGATAAGTTTTGGATAATATTTTTTTTCATTTTTTTATCATTTAATCCACGAGGATGGAGTCGTGGGCATCATTTTGTGTTAGATATATTTTACAAGCTCCATAAAAGTGTTTGCACGTTATAATAATACACTAACACATAATAAATAACCGAAGCGACACAATGTCCCATAAAAGTGACCCTAACGACATCAATGTCAGTTTCCCGGCCCGTATGTTTTATTCATGTTTTTCTTCGAGCCAGGCTTACGTATCTATGCAAATTGTGTTACAAAGAGCGGCCGCTGCCATTTTGTTTTTATACAACAATATACCGATTTCTTGTTACAAAAATTAACAGGGCTCTCTCCGTCACTCGCTTCATACAATCGTAGTTCCAATTTCATTTGAATATTAAGCAACCAAAGTCCATGAAATTTTGCAGACATATTCTAGATACTAATATCTGTGTCTGTGGTCTTTTAGATTTTTCTAAAAATATGTAGTTTTAAAATTACAGGGGCTCAAACATTTGTATGTAAATTTTTAAAACCGTGTAACTACATATTTTTAGAAAAATCTAAAACACCATAGGCACAGATATTAGTTTCTAGAATATGTCTGCAAAATTTCATGGACTTTGGTTGCTTAATATTCAAATGAAATTGGGTCTACGATTGCATGGAGTAAGTGACGGAGAGAGCCCTGTTAAACTCAAAACCATGGAAATACTAGCTGATGCCCGCGACTTCGTTCGCGTGGATGTAGGTTTTTTAAAATTCCCGTGGGAACTCTTTGATTTTCCGGGATAAAAAGTAGCCTATGTGCTAATCCAGGGTATAATCTATCTCCATTCTAAATTTCAGCCCAATCCGTCCAGTAGTTTTTGCGTGAAGTAGTAACAAACATACACACACACACACACACACACACACATACAAACTTTCTCCTTTATAATATTAGTGTGATAGTGTGATAAACAAGTAAGTATAATATTTCGATGTTCCAAACCCAAGGCTCAGGTGTGGTCGTATAATTAAGTACGTAAGACCTTTTTATAAGCAAAAGAACAAAATAAAACAGGCTACTATAAAAACCCGATACCAATAAGAAGCCATTCACGTTACCTGCGTTAAAATCTTATTAGTTGTAAAGGAGCACAGGGCAGCCTTAGATATGCGTCTACCTTTTCTAAGACCGACGTTTTTAGGGTTCCCTTTCAGGAAAGGAAATAAAACTAAAGTACAAAAAAATGCTTACAGAGAAACTGCATTTTCTAAAAGTAAGTAAATATATACCTAGGGTACTAATTTAAAGTTCAAATCTGCCCGTGGTAGGCTTCGCTCTGCACGGTTATTAAAAATATGTCTAACTAGAGTATGCCCGCGACTTCGCCCGCGTGGATTTAGGTTTTTTGAAATCCCGTAGGAACTCTTTGAAGTTGAACTTTGTTTGTTTGAAAAACTCTGAAAAGTTGTATATGTCAGATTCCGATATGCAAGCTACCTCTGTAAACCGGTTAAACGGATGGGCCTTTAAGAATCCCGTGGGAACTCTTTGATTTTCCGAGATAAAAGTAGCCTATGCTCTTCCCTGGGATGTAAGGTAACTCTGTACCAAACATCAAAATTGATTGTACTTTTGGGCCGTGAAAAGCTAGCAGACAGACAGACAGACACACATTCGCATTTATAATATTAGTATGGATTACAATTATTCCAGCTTTGCAGCAATTTGCAGCTTTCTCAATAGCTTTCGACCAGGTAGGCCCCAGCATCATGATCAACCCATTGCTGGCTCACTTAGCATTGGTCTGCTGTTATCATGAGAAAGGTTTGACCATAAGTTCTACCATGCTGGCCAAGTGCCTATTGGCAGACTTAACACACCTTTGCCATTATTATCGATTATTATCGTCTAAGATGGAAGCGGACTAATCTGGAAGGGGTATGGCAGTTTTCATTAAACCCCTTGAATTCAAATTCAAATTCAAAATATTTTTATTCAATTAAACTTTTACAAGTGCTTTTGAATCGTCAAAATAATCTACTACTGGTTCGGAATGCTGTTCCCACCGAGAAGAACCAGCAAGAAACTCGGCGGTTGCTCTTTTCAAGTATTCAATTTACAATAATATGCCAATTGGTTTCTACACGGTATCATACCGGAACGCTAAATCGCTTGCCGGCACGGCTTTGCCAGTAGGGTGGTAACTAGCCACGGCCGAAGCCTCTCACCAGGCAAAAAAGTCCTCGGTGCTCGCTCGGAATCGAACCCTGAAGCCTTCGGATAGAAGGCCGACGTCTTAACTTAACCACTAGACTATTACCGCTCCCGTTATTCGCACTCAATTCCAGTTATTCAAATAAAAATATTCAAAAAATATTTATTCCATTCCAAAAACGAAAGAAACCTTACCACAGAATAAAATAGTAGTAGGTACTGTAGGTAGGTACAATTAACGAACAAAGAACACCTTGCGCGCAATCCCAGCTCGCACTTGACCTATATTTTTTATACGCAGCAAGAAATAATTGCCTGAAAGCGATCCAATTTGGATCAAACTAGATCGACCGTGTTTACTGTTTACCAAGATATTTAGCTGTGTTAATATAGCTTAATCTCTTTCACTCTTCAGCTTACTTTATGTTTTAAATGCTCGTGTTAGTTTGTTAAAAGACTTGGAAACGAGCTATAGAAATCCTAATAATCCATACTAATCCATACTATATTATAAATGCGAAAGTGTGTCCGTCTGTCTGTCTGTGTGTTTGCTACGTTTTCACGACTCAATCGCTGAACCGATTTTAATGAAATTTGGTACAGACTTAGGATACGTTTCGGGGAAGGACATAGGCCACTTTTTATCACGGAAAATCAAAGAGTTCCTACAGGACTTGAAAACAACTAAAATCCACGCGGGCGAAGCCGCGGGCATCCTCTAGTAATATTATAAATGCGAAAGTGTGTCTGTCTGTCTGTCTGCTACGTTTTCACGGCCCAACCGCTGAACTGATTTTAATGAAATTTGGTACAGACTTGGGATACATCCCGGGGAAGGACATAGGCTACTTTTTATCCCGGAAATCAAAGAGTTCCTATGGGATTTCAAAGATACCGAATTACACGCGGGCGAAGCCGCGGGCATCCTCTAGTCCATAATATACTTACGAGTATAAAAAAGAACTTGTCTATCCATAGCCATACTAATATTATAGAAGCTTAAAGAATAAAAGATTTATTTCTTTCGACTTTAACATAGAAACTACCTACTTAGGTACACAATTTTTACGAGAAAGCTAAAAATGTGCGCGTTCAATTTTACTTTCATAATAGTTCGATTCTAAAAACTCGATACTTTCTACTGACTCCAACAAAAAGCCACAAAAACAAAATGATTTGGTGACAGCAGGCTCCAAAGTTTGATGGTAGAGTTATAGTTAAATAGTTTGCGAAGTTTGGGCTTAAGAGGGCTCCTCCGTCACTCGTTTCATACAATCGTAGTTCTAATTTCATTTGAATATTAAACAACCAAAGTCCATGAAATTTTGCAGACATATTCTAAAAACTAATATCTATGTCTGTGATTTTCCAGATTTCTGTTAAAATATTCGGTTTCATTGTTACGCAGTCTTAAAAATTTTCATACAAATCTTTGAGCCCCTGTAATTTTAACTTTTACTACATATTTTTAGAAAAATCTAAAACACCACAGACGCAGATATTAGTTTCTAGAATATGTCTGCAAAATTTCTTTGGACAAAATGGACTTTGGTTGCTTAATATTCAAATGAAATTGGAACTACGATTGTATGAAACGAGTGACGGAGAGAGCCCTGTTAAGAAATGGAAAAAGAAAGATTTTCATTCAAATAAACATTTACAAGTGCTTTTGAATCGTCCAAAGAATCCACCACTTTTTTACTTACACACACAGATTTTGATGTCCGTCTATCTATACATATAGGTACCTAATTACTATCACACTAATATTATAAAGGCGAAAGTTTGTATGTGTGTGTGTGTGTGTGTGTGTGTGTGTGTGTGTGTGTGTGTGTGTGTGTGTGTGTGTGTGTGTGTGTGTGTGTGTGTGTGTATGTTTGTTACTCCTTCACGCAAAAACTACGGAGGACGGATTTGGCTGAAATTTGGAATGGAGATAGATAATATCCTGGATTAGCACATAGGCTACTTTTTATCCCGGAAAATCAAAGAGTTCCCACGGGATTTCAAAAAACCTAAATCCACGCGGGCGAAGTCGCGGGCATCGGCTAGTAATAAATAAAATTGAAGTGTCTGTCTGTTTCAACTTCGGAATGGCTGAACCTATTTTGACGTGACTTTCACAGACAAGTAGTCCTCTACTTTATTAATCCTTTAATCAAGGCTACTTTTTAACCGACTATAAAAAATGGAGGAGTTGTGTTTTTCTACCTATGTACACTGATGTCCGAGATTTCTGAACCGATTTGCGTAATTTTTTTTAATCCATAGAGGAACTTTGCGGCATTGTTCCATTAAAAATTTGGATTCCAACTCCTGAATCCTTATGCTGCAGGGGATCTGACCAATCCACGCGGGCGAAGCTGCGGGCATCATGTAATCTACAATATAGCTCTGATATTGAGCCTAACTGACGGACGGTCAATAAAAAATACATGTACATTATACATATTATTAGTCCAGTCCATAACAGTCGCTCCAACAAAAAAAAACAGCAAAAGTAGCACATAGGACAATCGTTACTAAAACACAGACATCCGATAAAAAAATTCGGTGTTAAATAATAACGACACTGCTTATCAGAATTAGTCGCACTTGTCATGTCCCACCCACACCCAATGAGGAAACGACTAGGCTTCGACTATTTTTTTTAACCCCCGACCCAAAAAGAGGGGTGTTATAAAATTGACGTCTGTATCTGTGTATCTGTGGTATCTGTCTGTGGCATCGTAGCTCCTAAACTAATGAACCGTTTTTAATTTAGTTTTTTTTTTGTTTGAAAGGTGGCTTGGTCGAGAGTGTTCTTAGCTTTAATACAAGAAAATCGGTTCAGCCGTTTGAAAGTTATCAGCTATTTTCTAGTTACTGTAATCTTCACTTTTAGAATATACAGATAAAGCCCTTTGATATGATATCCCACTTGGTTATAGATCTTACTTTGAAAATTGAAACACATTTTAATTTTTTTCATGATGTTAATCACAAATTTAAGGTTTTCAGATTTATTCCTTTACTTGTGCTATAAGACCTACCTACCTGCCAAATTTCACGATTCTAGGTCAACGGGAAGTACCCTATAGGTTTTCATGACAGACACGACAGACAGACAGACAACAAAGTGATCATATAGAGGTTCCGTATCTCCTTTTGATGTACGGAACCCTAAAAACCATTAATCATTAGTTTAGTTTTTAAATCTATCATGTCTAACATGTCGGGGACGTGACCTTGAAGTTTTTAACCATCCCAAAACCGCCCAACGCGCCTAAAGCCTCCATTTCATCAATAATATAACTAAGTAAATCAATGTAACAAATCACTTCGGCAGCTGAATGCAAAGCTCATTGTTTCCATGCGACTTTGTCATTCAAACAATAGAACAAACAGATATATCTACATATAATAGGTACGCCAGAATTCTCATTTTATTATGTGGTCAGATAAGTATCGACTACAGATCTAACGCAGCCTCCCAAGCTCTCTCGAGAAGTCGAGACGGCAGGTGCTGGCGAACCGGATTTGCTTAGCTTAGTAAAAAAGGCTTCACTCCCGTAGGTTTAATTTATGAGTGGTTACAAGAATAAAATATAACAGAACCATAGTAGTATCAAGAATGTTCTGTATCGCTGTATATATTATAATACAAGTGTAAATTAAAAATTTATAACACCCCCGACAAGTGAAGGTTACAGTAACTAGAAAAGAGCTGATAACTCTCAAACGGCTGAACCGATTTTCTTGGATTATAGCTAAGAACACTCTCGATCAAGCCGACTTTCAAACAAAAAAAAACTAAATTAAAATCGGTTCCTTAGTTTAGGAGCTACGTGCCACAGACAGATACACAGATACACACGTCAAACTTATAGCACCCCTCTTTTTGGGTCGGGGGTTAAAAAACAATTATCTACTCATGCAATAGTTAAAAGGGCTAACATAAAAAAAAATCTTAACTTTAACATAACAAGATTTGTGTGCGTATATTTTTTTTAATTCAGATAAAAGTTAGCCCTTGACTGCAATCTCACCTGGTGGTAAGTGATGATGCAGTCTAAGATGGAAGCGGGCTAACCTGGAAGGGGATGGCAGTTTTCATTAAACCTATACTCCTTTGGTTTCTACACGGCATCGTGCCGGAACTCAGAATCGCTGTGGCGCGGGCACAGCTTTGCCGGTAGGGTAGTAACTAGCCACGGCCGAAGCCTCCCACCAGACCAAACCAGAAATTTTGTAAAATTCCAAACCCCTACCGGGAATCGTACCCAGGCCCTCCCACTAATAAGACCACAGCGTTTACCACTGCGTCAGAGGCCGTCAAAGTCAATAAAAACCCCCAAATAAAATTTAAGCAAGTAAATTCTTTAACAACAATTAACAATAAGAGCTGCTAAGCGTGAAGCGAGCAAGACAACAGTGGAACAAATAATCGATTTGCGCGCCCGTGGGAAACATCGCGAACTAAAGGCACCGCCACATTTCATTGGAACAGTAATTTGTGGCAGGTGCTCGATAGACCGGGCGAGCTTCATTCCTATAAGGCCTTTTTGTATCTGTGTATTGAAGACTAGTTGCGCTGATCAAACAAAATATTAAAAAAAAATCGTTTTTATTTTTATTACTAATTAAAATTTATTACTTCATCATCCCATCCCATCGCTGATATCTCCGAAAAATAGTCGAGATACATGTACTAGATCAAATATTGGAAGGTCAAAGTCATCACTAGACTGTCGCTGCATTCAAAATCAAACCAAAATCTTCAAAGCCCTTTCTTTGAGCCTCGATAGCTCAACGGTTGAGCCGCGGACTGAATTCCAAAATGTCGGCAGTTCAAACCCCATCCGCGGTTGCACTATTTTGTCGTACTCACTCCTGGCACAAGCTTTACTCTTAATTGGAGGGGAAAGAAGAGTTTTTTTTTTTTTCAAATTAAATTTAAAAGTTTTTAAAAAGACTATTGCCATGATAATCATGACTAATAGTCTTTTTGAAAAAATCTGCTTCTAAATGTATAAAAGGAACTGGTGATCTGACTGATTGATCTATCAATGCATAACTCAAACTATATACTTGACGGATCGGTTTGAAAGAGTTTGAATATTTTAGTATTTAGCCTGGCCTACCTAGTGGTCCGCAATCCGCATGTTTTTTTTTTTCAAAATAGCGGCCACGCATAAAATCTGTATCAATCAATAGCTGGCATCAATAGAAACAAGTTTTATTTGAGGCAAAATCTTCCAAAGTGTGTGAAAAAAAGTATTTAGGAAAAAAGTAAAATGGCGGACTACTAGGCAGTCCAAAATCTTCAAAACCCTTTGGCATGCAGGATTTTTGAAAATTCAACCCCCGAAGAACTAAAATAGGGGATTGAAATTTAGTACATGGATGAAGTAGCGAGCCTAAGTTGGTCATTCTAATACAATTTAGATGTAATAAACAAAATACTTTATGACACCAGATTAGGACAAGCTAATTACAAGAAACTAAGTTTTAAAAGCATAATAAACAAAAAAATTATGAGGTAAAACAAAATAGATCTATCATAGTATGGATTAATTACACTAAACAAGTATTTAGCATCGAGGCATCAGTACCAGTTTTTTTAATTATTCCAAACGAGAATCGAATCTACATCTACCAGTTTTTGTATTGGACGCGTAGCATCTGTCAGTTGCAACCTATTATGGGTGAACCAGTTACTCAGGTTATAAACCTTTTCTATTATTAAAGTTAAATCGATCGATGGTTTGACTTTGACTTTAATGTGTTTAAAATAAGAGGGTTCTCTCCGTCACTCGCTCCATACAAACGTAGTTCGTGTCTCATTGGAATACTAACCAATCATACTCAATGGAATTTTGTAGAAACGTTCCGGGAACTAATATCTATGCCTGTGGTTTTCCAGATTTCCGTTAAAATATTCGGTTTCAAAGTTACGCGGTCTTAAAAATTCACATACAAATCTTTGAGCACCTGTTATTTTAAAACTACATAGTATTAGAAAAATCTAAAACACCACAGGCACAGATATTAGTTTCTACAATATGTCTGCAAAATTTCATGGACTTTGGTTGCTTAATATTCAAATGAAATTGGGACTTCGATTGTATGGAGTAAGTGACGGAGAGAGCCCTGTTAAAACATAGAGTTAAGATATTGGAGCAATTCGTGTCAGGCGTTAAAAAACCTCCCCATACAAAAAAGTAAGTACGGAGTAGGGAAGGGTTTATATTGTATTTTCGGTGAGTTAAAATACTATGACACAAGTGTAAATTAAAAATTTTCAACACCCCCGACAAATCATTTTCAAATAAATAATTATGTATATCTAGGCAACGTCCATCTTGACAGCTTGACATTTGTCAATTGACACTTGAATATTATAAACCTAAGGGTTATCTAACCTTCTTTTCTACAAGAAAACTAGAAAATAGCTGATAACTTTTAAACGGCTGAACCAATTTTTTTGGATTATAGCTAAGAACACTCTCGATCAAGCCACCTTTCAAACAAAAAAAACTAAATTAAAATCGGTTCAGTCGTTTAGGCGCTACGATGCCACAGACAGATACACAGATACACAGATACACAGATACACAGATACACAGACACACAGACACACAGATACACAGATACACACGTCAAACTTATAACACCCCTCTTTTTGGGTCGGGGGTTAAAAATAGTGTAATCTGTAAACCTTAATTCTAATTAAATCCATTAGTTTAGCATTAACTCCAATCAGTTCACGGTTTTTTTTAATAATGAGACTTTAGATAAGTTACACTAGTTATTCCGCTGTAAAAGATGCTAATGTAAATCAATCTGGTTTGACCAAAATACCAGAGCCAATACACCAGTGGCAGCTGGTAAGACCCATCAGTAAAAATCAGTAAAAAACCACAATGCATATTCAACAAAAATTCTTGACACAAAAATCTGAGATAAAAATAGTATAACTATTAGCCAGTCCATCGCTATTAAATGTTTTAAGTAAATTTAGTTACAAATTGCCATTTATATTACTATGGGTCGATAAAGACTATTAATTACAAGATTTAGATAACTTCACAGCAACTCATTAACATCGATTAGAATATTAAAATTACATGGAAATTTCGGTAACCGGGTGAACAAACCCGGAGGGATTATACAAAATTATACAAGACTATATTAGTTTGCTATAATCTGCAATAAAAGCCGTATGTGATATACATATAGTTAAACACCCGACAAAGGTGAAGCCATAGACAACAACAATCCATTGCAAGAGAATCATTCTCTTGCAGTGGATTGTTATGGGTAGCGATCTCTTAAAAATACTTATGTATAATTGTGAACGTACACAGGCGATGATATTAACTAGTAATCCATACGTGTCCATACTATGTAAATGCGAAAGTGTGTCCGTCTGTCTGCTAGCTTTGTACGGCCCAACAGTTTCACCAATTTTTATGTTTGGTACAGAGTTAGCTTACATCCCGGAGACGGACATAGGGAGGACTTTTTATGCCGACAAATCGAAAGGTTCCCACGGGATTCTCATAGACCCATCCATTTAACCGATTTATATTAATTTTGGTACAGAAGTAGCTTGCGTCCCTGAAATTGATATAGGCAGCTTTTTATTCAGAAAGCAGAGTTCCCACGGGATTTTTAAAAACCTAAATCCACGAAGAAGAAGTCGCGGGTATCAACTAGTACAAAATAAAAGGTCAAAAACACCCTAGTGCGATAAGTGCATGATTGCGAATATACCGTAAAATGTGGGAGTGTCCTAATTTCCACGGTGCTTTACAGCATGCGTCGGAACACGATAAGGCAATTATGTCGATTGCCGATAAGCGAGGGATTGACTTGGACACGCTGTTATGTAATTATTGCAACTACCCTCTATTTCAATGGTGGGCAACAAGGTTCGAAAGTCTCAGGTTCAATTAAACTTTTCAAAAAAGATTAGGATATGTTAATAAAAACTAGAAAAAGTTATATAACACACTAGTGCCGAAATATATATTATTATAATATAATGCCCGCGACTTCGTCCGCGTTAGTTTCAGTTTTAAAGCAGCCTATATCTGTGTGCAGAATGCAATCTTTATACTAAATAGATGACTTGTTCTACACAAACTCCTGTTTTACCCCTTTAGGGATTCAATTTTCAAAAATCCTATCTTAGCGGATTTCTACGTCATAATAGCTATATGCATCCCATACTTCAGCCGCAACAGTCCATAGTTCGAGCTGTGGGTTGATAAATCATCAGTCAGCCAATCCGTTTATTCACTTTTTCCTTTTATTTATCACACTAATATAATATTATAAAAGTGAATGTGTGTGTGTGTGTATGTTTGGTACTCCTTCACGTAAAAACTATTAGACGGATTTGGCTGAAATTTGGAATGGAGACATAATATCCTGGATTAGCACATAGGCTACTTTTTATCCCGGAAAATCAAAGAGTTCCCACGGGATTTCGAAAACCTAAATCCACGCGGACGAAGTCGCGGGCGTCAGCTAGTTTAGATTATGGATTATATTGCATAACTTAAGAAGGCTACTATCACTTTGGTGCAGCGATGCAAAGAAAGATATTCCAGCATCGATTACCTTCCGGATCGGTGTAGAAATGATACGGCAATTACGTATACCTAATTATTTACGGAAAACTTTGCATAAATTATTTACACTAGTATAACCAATCGAGAAGAGCTTAGGACGGACGGACGGATGGACGGACAGACAGACGGACAGATGGACGGACGGACGAACAGACCGACGGACGGACGGACAGACAGACAGACAGACAACAAAGTGATTCTATAAGGGTTCCGTTTTTCCTTTTTAGGTACGGAACCCTAAAAATGATAATGGGGACAAAATACCAGATAATTTTTTTCGTTATGTTACTTTAGGAAATTCCAACGTTGGTTAAAAATATATAATGCGCCTTTTACACTTTCCGATTCTATGATTGTAAACTTTATTAATAGATTATTTTTATTTGAAAGAGACAGTATCGGATCAGCTTATAATACCAATAATATCGTATCTTGATCGTGTCGGTTAAAATATGTAAATATGTAATTACAAAACACCCGAAATACAGCGATAAGTAAGTATTTGTTACTAGATGCTAACTAAATGACTAGTGCAAACTTTATTTGCTTCTGTTCAAAGTCTGTTGCAGTATGGAATTGAAATTTGGGGTCGTGGCGCAGACTGGGAGCGCGCTTTTAGACTTCAAAAGCGAGCAGTCCGAATACTTGCCCACGTGCCGCAAGATACACCAGCTCGGCCATATTTTAAAAAATTAGGCATATTAACCCTGCCCAGCTTACTCATTTTAAATGTAGCCATTTATGTGGCGCAACATAAAGATGAGTTTGCGGACAGGGGGAGTAAGCGCCTATTTAACCTACGATATCCTAATCGCCTGATGGTGAAGTATCACAGGCTTGAGAAAGCCTCGCGAACAGTGTTTGGCATGGGTCCCGAGGTATATAATCGGATCCCCCACGTCATAAGAAATGCGCAAAACATTAACATTTTTAAACGAAAAATGAAACGCTGGCTTGTCGAGGTCTTTCTATAGTTATAATGAATTCCTACTTAGAAAGATCGAAGACAAAATTGATTATTAATATTTATTATTGTATTTTATTCTATATCTATAAAAAAAAATTGTGACATTTTATTATAAAAATAATTTGAATTATTGGATTGACGTATAATGTATATTATCAAGAATAAATGACTATGACTATGACTATGACTAGATTTATTATTATTATTGATTCAGTATTAAATGAGTTTATAATAGCAATATCGTATCGCTAAATATAGTTACATTTACAGTCATAATTCATAAACCGGTGCAAATCAGTTACAAAATATCTGAAATTCGGCGATAAGCTTCCGTTACAACTGATTTGTTGGAGGGTAAACTTTGTTATAATAATAATTATTATTAGTACTGAATCAATTTCGAATGAGTTTTTAATACCAATGTCGTATCGGTAAATGTAAATTGGTCGTAAACCGGTGCAAATTAGTTACAAAACATCCAAAATTCGGCGATAAGCATCCGTTACAATTAATCGGTCGAGGTACTAGAGTGTAAACTTTGTTAATAGATTATAATTAGCACTGATTCAATATCGAATGAGTTTATAATGTCAATATCGTATCGGTAAATGTAAATCGGTCGTAAACCGGTGCAAATTAGTTACAAAACATCCGAAATTCGGCGATAAGCATCCGTTACAATTAATCGGTCGAGGTACTAGAGTGTAAACTTTGTTAATAGATTATATTGTTAGCACTGATTCAATATCGAATGAGTTTATAATGTCAATATCGTATCGGTAAATGTAAATCGGTCGTAAACCGGTGCAAATTAGTTACAAAACATCCGAAATTCGGCGATAAGCATCCGTTACAATTAATCGGTCGAGGTACTAGAGTGTAAACTTTGTTAATAGATTATATTGTTAGCACTGATTCAATATCGAATGAGTTTATAATGTCAATATCGTATCGGTAAATGTAAATCGGTCGTAAACCGGTGCAAATTAGTTAGAAAACATCCGAAATTTGGCGATAAGCATCCGTTACAATTAATCGGCCGAGGTACCAGAGTGTAAACTTTGTTAATAGATTATATTGTTAGCACTGATTCAATATCGAATGAGTTTATAATGTCAATATCGTATCGGTAAATGTAAATCGGTCGTAAACCGGTGCAAATTAGTTACAAAACATCCGAAATTCGGCGATAAGCATCCGTTACAATTAATCGGTCGAGGTACCAGAGTGTAAACTTTGTTAATAGATTATATTGTTAGCACTGATTCAATATCGAATGAGTTTATAATGTCAATATCGTATCGGTAAATGTGAATCGGTCGTAAACCGGTGCAAATTAGTTACAAAACATCCGAAATTCGGCGATAAGCATCCGTTACAATTAATCGGTCGAGGTACTAGAGTGTAAACTTTGTTAATAGATTATATTGTTAGCACTGATTCAATATCGAATGAGTTTATAATGTCAATATCGTATCGGTAAATGTAAATCGGTCGTAAACCGGTGCAAATTAGTTACAAAACATCCGAAATTCGGCGATAAGCATCCGTTACAATTAATCGGTCGAGGTACTAGAGTGTAAACTTTGTTAATAGATTTGTATATTGTGCTCAATGGGGCGCGGCGATTTTATGACGGTTCGCCTGCTCCGCGGTTTTGTTTCCAAAATAATATGGTAGAGAGAAATCACCTACTTATATAACTACCTACAAGTTTTGAACTAACTAGAAACTGTGTTCTACACTTGAACTTCTAAGTACAGGCGCGGATCCAGACCTCAACAAGTGTAAATTAAAAATTAATAACACCCCCGACAAGTGAAGGTTACAGTAACTAGAAAAGAGCTGATAACTTTCAAACGGCTGAACCGATTTTCTTGGGTTATAGCTAAGAACACTCTCTATCAAGGCATCTTTTAAACAAGAAAAAACAAAATTAAAATCGGTTCATTAGTTTAGGAGCTACTATGCCACAGACAGATACACAGATACACACGTCAAACTTATAACACCCCTCTTTTTGGGTCGGGGGTTAAAAAAAGTTAAGGGCACAGCCACCCAAAAATCGGCCAAGTGCGAGTCAAAGTATGAAGTCGCTTTAGATCGATTTAATGTATGATATAATGTACAACCTGTATAATGGATATCCCTCACCACTAAATGCTCTGCTTTGAGGTTAAGTTTGAGTTTGCATATTACAGTTCTGAAGTCTAAACCAATTGAAGATTTCAGCGAACTTGGGAACGCAGAACTCTAAACTCTAGAACTCTTCCGGTGGAATCGATGCCTTATAAAGTTATAACTCTATCTACCATGCAACGTGTAATAAGCATACTCATAAGTTCATATCTTTTTCAATTACGGATCCCCGTAGTGTCATACAGGAATTGTTAATTAACAGTTATTAAAATGTTTCCATGCGAGCAATGTATAATTGGGCGTTGCGTAATTAAGCCGTTTCACACTGCCACGGCTGAGTCAGCCATGTGATATTCCACATTGGGATTTACTGGAAAATGTCAAGTGTGACGTATCCTCAAAAGCTTATGTTTTTAGGGTTCCTAAGGATCACTTTGTTGTCTGACTGTCTGTCTGTCCGTCTGTCCGCCTGTTCATCTGTCGTGTCTGTCAAGAAAACCTATAGAGTACTTCCTGTGGACCTGGAATCATGAAATTTGGCAGGTAGGTAGGTCTTATAACACGAGTAAAGTAAGTAAACCGAAACCCGTGAATTTATGGTTAAGTACATCATAAAAAAATGTGTTCATGAACAAATAATAATGATTAGTATTTTCAATTTTCAAAGTAAGATAACTATACCAAGTGGGGTATCATACATTCTAAAATAGAATTTATCTTTATGCAATAGTTTCAGATTTATCGTGCAAAAAGTCGAAAGAAATACCCGAATACGGAACCCTCGATGCGCGAGTCTGACTCGCATTTGGCCGGTTTTTTAATTAATACACAACAAAAGAGCTAATGAGGCGCTTAAAATTATATGTCTTTGGAATAAAATAAAATACCTTTACTTATTATTTTAAATTGGAAAATATCGCCAACATTAAGAGGGGTCTCTCCGTCATTCGCTTCATACAATCGTAGTTCCAATTTCATTTGAATATTAAGCAACCAAAGTCCATGAAATTTTGCAGACATATTCTAGAAACTAATATCTATGTCTGTGGTTTTCCAGATTTCTGTTAAAATATTCGGTTTCAAAGTTACGAGGTCTTAAAAATTTACATACAAATCTTTGAGCCCCTGTAATTTTAAAACTACATATTTTTAGAAAAATCTAAAACACCACAGACACAGATATTAGTTTGTAGAATATGTCTGCAAAATTTCATGGACTTTGGTTGCTTAATATTAAAATGAAATTGGAACTACGATTGTATGAAGTGAGTGACGGAGAAAGCCCTGTAAGCTTTTTGCATAACAAGCAAAAAGTATCTTCCACCTCTATCTACTACTTACCTAGATATTTTTATTTATTTTCGGTTAGATTATGCTCACAACTTCGTACGCGTGGATTAAGGATTTTTTTTAATTCCGTGAGAGCACTTTAATTTTTTGACATAAACGTAACCTACCGATAAACAATATTTTTGCATTTATTATATTAATAGTAGTGATTTTACGAAAGAAGTAATCAAGAAAACAAAAGGTTGATATAGTCCTACAGGATTTTTGAAAATCCAATTCGTTCGCGGGAAAAATCTACCGTAATATTAAAAATTAAGTAAGTGGCTGTTGGCCGCAACTTCGCTCCCGTGGATATAGGTTTTTAAAAATCCCGTGGGAACTCAATGATTTTCCCGGATAAAAAGTAGCCTATGTGTTAATCAAGGGCACAATCTATCTCCATTCCACAGCCAAATCCGTTTAGTAGTTTTTGCGTGAAAGAGTAACCATTATAGAATAGTATATTATATTATATATTAAAATAATAGTATATTATAGAAAATCTTAATATTATAAATGCGAAAGTGTGTCTGTCTGTCTGTCTGCTACGTTTTCACGGCCCAACCGCCGTAGACTTGGGATACATCCCGGGGTAGGACATAGCCTACTTTTTATCCCGGAAAATCAAAGAGTTCCTACGGGATAAAAACCGAAATCCACGCGGGCGAAGCCGCGGGCAATCTCTAGTATAATAATAATTGTTATTGTTTTATCCGATTTGAACTTAATAATAACCGGATACCTATATCCATTAGCATAGATATCAATATTAGTCTTTAGGCTAGGAATTGGGATTAAGTTGATACAACCGCTTTTTAGCTCAAAACGGGAAATCCTATACTTAGATTTACATTCTAATGTAATTTATGCCACATCGTTAAGTGCATTGACTTGTTTATATTGTACAGCTTTTAAAAATAATAATATAAGCCAGAGAAACAGGATATAGATCTATACATTAATTTGTCTGTTCGACAAATATTGAGAAATTTCTTAGTTTTTAACCCCCGACCCAAAAAGAGGGGTGTTATAAGTTTGACGTGTGTATCTGTGTATCTGTGTGTCTGTGTATCTGTCTGTGGCATCGCAGCTCCTAAACTAATGAACCGATTTTAATTTAGATTTTTTTTGTTTGAAAGGTGGCTTGATCGAGAGTGTTCTTTGCTATAATTCAGGAAAATCGGCTCAGCCGTTTGAAAGTTATCAGCTCTTTTCTAGTTACTGTAACCTTCACTTGTCGGGGGTGTTATAAATTAATTTACACTTGTAGATTAGGTATAGCTAACTATGACGTCGTGTAACGTCTGGCCTGGTTGTGACAACGCATATCAATCGATTGCAATTGTTAAGCAATGTTGACCCAAGTCTGTAACTGGATGGGTGACCGACTTTGGAGGTCCGTATTTTTTTTTAAAGAATATTAGCCATTTTAATCATGACTAACATTCCCTTTTCCCCTCCAACTAAGCGTTTAGCTTGTGCTAGGAGTGGGTACGACAATAGTGCAACGGGCGGGGTTTGAACCGCCGACCTTTCGGATTTCAGACCGCTCTTATAACCGTTGAGCTATTGAGGCTTTTCGTTTCCTCCGTGCCTTGGAGAGCACGTTACGTCGTCGGTCCCGGTATTATCACTACCATCTCTAACTGTAAAAACCTAAGAATCGAAATTTCGTTCTCTTAGTGATTTGTATGCGGAAGGATCTAAGAACCCATCGCATTATTATCCCAAGAGAACTCCTGCAATTAAGGAGTCATGACCCTCAGCAACGAAGGAATACGACTATAAAGAATACAGGAATACAGGAATGAGGTCCATAGCTAACGGCTGTGGACCTCATGAGTTCTACTCCAAATTGAAGACGAGTAGGTATGTGTGATGTTATGATGTATAATACTTGGGACGAATCTCAAATAACTAGGTAGATTAACTAAATAAAATCTTTATTCAAACATTTGAAGATACCTATTCAAGTTGTGTCCTCGTTATATCAATATATTTCGATACACTTTTTTATAACAATTGGCATCCAATTACCAGTTAAGGAAGATCTGTTAGAATATTCTTTGCTATATAAAGGTGAAGGTATACCTGCTCCTTATAATAATTTTAAAGCAGTTATGTTAGAAAATTCATCACGTTTCATTCATTTGACTTTTGGCCAGTTTTCATTTTGATTTTAAGATCGGCGCGCGGCGGTTCAAACCCTACCTGTTCGTGCCTACTCTTAGCTACAAGTTTACGCGTAGCTGGAGTGGAAAAAGGGAATATTAGTCATATTAAAAGAAATGCAAAAAACAATTCATCACAGGAGACCGAAGCGCTGGCAGCTACCTCGGACAAAGAATTAGTCTAGCCATTCAAAAAGGGGAACGCTGCCAGTATCTTCGGAACCTTACCTAAAGGGACTCCTTTTAATAATTTTTTTTTTTTTTAATTTAGTATCAAAACAAAATACATACAAATAAAAGCTTAAACTAAAAACACCGAAAAAACCACAGAGGTTTGTCCTCGGTGCCTAGCTGCAACGAAGGTACCTATTAACTAATTGCTTAAAGAAATAATCTACAGTAGGTATTTAACGCGAAGAATCACGAAGTTTTTATTTTAGTGGTGGTTTTTAGTTTGAGGTTCATTGTTTTAATAATTTAGATTTTAAATGTTCTGTTTTAGACGAAAAAAGACGGTCGGCTTCATTCCACGGTACAGGTGTGCGATGCGCCTTAGACGCAAATATACCGTAGTCCAAAATCAATTGGTTACGTCGTAAATACACTCGAATTTTTTGCTTAATATGGCCACGCATACATTCTCGTGATTTGCGTAGGCGATTGGTAATTCAATAGGCAATAGGCATTGAGCAACACGCCTTGAAGACGTTATCATCGTCAACAGAGAAGTCCACTGCTGGACAAGGTCCACGGTTTTGCGCCGCCGCAATCTAGCGGCTCCCTGGGACTCCTTTGATGTGGTCTGCCTACTAAGTGGGGTGCCAACTTGCACTTTCCGGTGTTAGGTGATTTTTAGGGTTCCGAAACTCAAAAGGAAAAACGGAACCCTTATAGGATCACTTTGTTGTCTGTCTATCTGTCTGTCTGTCCGTCCGTCCGTCGTGTCTGTCAAGAAAACCTATAGGGTACTTCCCGTTGACCTAGCATCATGAAAATAGCAAAAGTAACGGGATAAATCTGAAAACCGTAAATTTGTAGTTACATCATCAAAAAATAATTAATATAATAGTAATATCGTCAAAAATGTCGGAAAAAATACCCGAGTACGGTACCCTCGGTGCGCGAGTCTGACTCGCACTTGGCCGGTTTTTTTGAGTGGTTGGAAGCTTTATCTCCAACCATCCAAAATGGAATACGACCACAATCATTAGTTTATTTAAGAAAAGAGAAGGTTCGCATTAAACAATTTTATCACTTGCACCAAAAAAAAAATTTGTTTAAGTTTAGATTACATTAGAATATTAATATAAGTAATTGTCGTTAAGGATGTTGCAATTTAAATAGCAACAGGTGAAAAAGTTGTAATTTAAAAAAAACACTTGCACATACCTTTCTGCATCTTTTTTGGACTCAGTGGTCAGATACTTTGGCAGAGAATGACGTTACGTACCTATATCGTCTCTCTCTTGAAGGAAGGAGCTTTACCAGACGAGCTTTAGGCGATAAATTGTCCGTATATCAATCATAGCATAATAGATGTTATTTGTGAGGGCATAGAGTTTATTTTCATTTGTTTATTTTGCTATTAAGCGTTGCAAATTTTATTTTACGATTGTTATCTATAAGTCACGATGTTTTTTTTTAAGTGATTCGTAAATTATTGAATTATTCAAAAAAAATCAACATAAAAAGATTCCTTTCCGCTTATGAAATCGCATTTTGGTTGTTGTAAAATACTATCTAGTTTCGTTACACAAGTATATTATTAAGTATATTAAGACGAAAGTATGTAAGTTTGGATGTAGGGGCTAATCTCCGGAAATAAAGGCCCGATTCTGAAAATTCTTTCACTGATAGGTGATAGGATATTTAGAATGTACAGGTAAAGCCCTTTCATATGATACCCCATTTGGTATCTTAATTTGAAAATTGAAACACGTTTTAATTTTTTTTTTAAATGATGTAACCACAAATTCGCGGTTTTCAGATTTATTCCTATACTTGTGCTATAAGACCTACCTACCTGCCAAATTTCATGATTCTTGGTCAACGGGAAGTACCCTATATGTTTGTTGACAGACACGACGGACAGACAGACAGACAGACAGACAGACAACGAAGTGATCCTATAAGGGTTCCGTTTTTCCTTTTGAGGTACGGAACCCTAAAAATTAATATCATGCAGATCAAGTCGCAGGCAAAAAAAAGTGTTCTTATCAACCCAGCCCAAACGCTTGGAGTTAGAAAGCTGATATTTTTCACAGAAGATCCCTTCAAAGAAGAAGGCCGTATTTTTCGAAATTCCCATTGAAGCGAATCCATGGGCAGTTTCTAGAGTAATAAAAGGTTATTCTGAGTACCATAACGCTTTTTTTAGGGTTCCACACCTCAAATGAAAAAAGGGGCCCGTATAGGATCGCTTCGTTGTCGGTCTGTCTGTTTTTCCGTCGTGTCAAGAAAACCCAATGATTTTACATAGAAGCGACACTATTCTGAGAGAAAACATTGATTTTAGAAGTTTGTAGGTCTTAAATATAACAGAAGTAAACAGAAAAACCGATAACCGTGTTTTGTAGTTATCACAAAAAAAATTATGTTCACGAAAAAAAATTATACTAAATCACAATATAGATGGCGCAATCGGTGATTTACTTACAGTGTTCTACATAATATAAGAGTTAGGTAAATCTTGTACGATGGTACGGGAACAAATCGTGTGCGAGTCTGTTTTTTTTTTTTTTTTTGTAAAATTGTGTGCTTTTCCAATTGAAATTTCCTAAAAAGCGTGTAAAAAGCTCGTGTATATATTACTCCCTTGAGGATATTCATAACTAAGCCAATTTAGAAAAGGTGTTTTCTAAATTGGCTTAGGTAGAAAACACATCTCCTAAACGGATCAGTTTTAGTATTTTGTGTTCAATTTCCAAATTTTTCCGAACCGAGAAAAAAACTATAAATTCTGGCTTTTTATGTGCGTCTAGAAAATTGGATGTCAAAAAAAATATTATGTTCGTAATTTTATTATTAAGGGTTTAAGTTACATTTGTTGAAAGTATTCTGAGACTTCACTACCCATATCACTACCATACCCATACTACCATACCCATAATAGAATTGCGAAAGTGTGTTTGTTTGTTAGTTTGTCCTTCAATCACGTTGCAACGGAGCGACGGATCGACGAGATTTTTTACACAGGTAGACCTGGAGAGTGACATAGGCTTCTTTTATCAAAATCAAAGAGTTCCCACGGGATTTGTAAAAACCTAAATCCATCCGCACGAATTTCAAACAAAAAAACTAAATAAAAATCGGTTCATTAGTTTAGGAGCTACGATGCCACAGACAGATACACAGATACACACGTCAAACTTATAACACCCCTCTTTTTGGGTCGGGGGTTAAAAAAGGGGATGATCAAGGTAATACGCAACCTTAAGACGTATACGCGACGGGTTGAGATGGCAATCGGGGTGGGAACAAACACACACACACAGCCCCCGCGCTAACCCGATACGGGATAGCACGGATGACGTACGGGTATGCAGGGCGTCCCTCCACCTCCTACCTTGATTATCATCTTGACTTGTCGCGTACTATTATATAGTCACTAGCCAATGCTCGCGGCTTCGCACGCGTGGATTTAGGTTTTTCTAAATCCCGTGGAAACTCTTTGATTTTCCGGGATAAAAAGTAGCCTATATGCTAATCCAGGATATTATCTATCTCCATTCCAAATTTCAGCCAAATCCGTCTGGTAGTTTTTGCGTGAAGGATTAGTGAAGGAGTAACAAACATACACACACACACACACACATACAAACTTTCGGCTTTATAATATTAGTGTGAAGTGTGATACTAAGTTCCACTAAGCCACTAAGGTCGTTACAAAAATATTAGACTTCCATGAACTAAAACTAAACTCCAGAGAGACTAACCCGAGATGAAAAGAAAAAAAAAAAATCAACGTCAAACACCCAACACCTGCCCTAATTACGTAGGAAAACGTATATCGAACCTGTTATACAAAAACCGTGACCACAATATGTGCGGACCACAAACCTATGCATTCGCTTCTATTTTTAATACAATAAAGTTGAAATTCCAATGCAGGATTAGTTTTGCGACCGCAAAGTTTTGTTTGTTCTCTCATCTCTGAGTAAATCTACTTTTTGTTGCAACTACTCACTTGATAGTGTCTTTTTTAGGGATCCGTCGTCAAACATGTTTTGTTTAATTTTGTTTTGTCCCTAACTCCTTAACATTTTGATCTACATATTTTTATTTTATTTTATTTTATTCCTTTATTTGTAAACAACAGCGGTACAATTATTATAATTTTACATTTTAAACTATATAAAAATAAGGCCAAATGGGTTTACAATATACGAGTATGATTACAGTTAATATAAAAGTAATTATAAATTATAACAGAACTAAGCGTGTGTTAGTGTATGTGTGTGTGTGTGTGTGTGTGTGTGCGTATACATTATACATACATTATACGTATATCAATACATATAATGTATGTATAAATATAAAAGGAAAAGCTGACTGACTGACTGACTGACGGATCTATCAACGTACCATCAGTTCAAAGTACTGGACGGATCGGGCTGTTTGGCATGCAGATAGATAGCTATTATGACGTAGACATCCGCTAAGAAAGGATTTTCAGAAATTCAAACCCCTAGGTGGGTAAAATAGGGGTCTGAAATTTGTGTAATCCATATGGACAAAGTCAGGGGCATAATCATAATAAAGTCACTTTCCGCTGTCTGTATCTATGAATGCTTAGATCTTTTTTTATTTATTAGGGTTCCGTACTTCAAAAGGATTTTTTTTTAATCTGATACAAGTTAGCCCTTGACTGCAATCTCACTGATGGCAAGTGATGTTAAGCGAGCTAGCCTGTAATGGTTATGGCAGTTTTTTTTATTAAACCCACACCCGTTTGGTTTCTATAAACGGCATCGCTACGACAGACATACATACAGACAGACAGACAGACAACAAAGTGATCCTATAAGGGTTCCGTTTTCCTTTTGAGGTACTCAACCCTAAAAAAAGATTTTTTTATATATAAAAGAATATTAGCCATGTTAAATGACTAATATTCCCCTTTCCTCTACAACTAAGCGTCAGGCTTGTGCTAGGAGTAGGTACGACAATAGTGCAACTGGCGGGGTTTGAACCGTCGACCTTTCGGTTTTCAATCCACTCCTTTACCGGTTGAGTTATTGAGGCTTAAAAAAAGAAAACCCTAAAAAAAGAAAAATTGGTCGAGAAGATGACGGACAAAATGATGTTCTGGATATTAGTCTGCTCTGTAACCATTGAGTTACGTAATAAATACATGAAATATAAATGAATAATAAATACGTAATAAACAAGAAGTGAAACAAATAAATACATCTTATAATATTATAAGATGTATTTATTTGTTTCACTTCTTGGATTACTTAGGTACTTGGTTCCTCAATTTACATGTGCGTGGCAGAAATTATTTGATGAATCGGATGATGGAAATACTAAGCACACAGGTGGTGCGGATTAAATGACTACCTATCATGTTGTATGAGGTCAAATACTTACTAGATAACAATCATACAACAGCGAAGTAGGTACCTATGGCCGGAACCATGAGAACTGCACTATTTTTGCTAAGCTGGTATCATTATTTTTAAATTTGACAGTTCTAGCTGTCATTTTAGTCTCTCGGATTGAAAAATAGACTAACTATTTAAAAGGAAGACATGTTATTTTTAACCCCCGACCCAAAAAGAGGGGTGTTATAAGTTTGACGTGTGTATCTGTGTATCTGTCTGTGGCACCGTAGCTCCTAAACTAATGAACCGATTTTAATTTAGTTTATTTTGTGTGAAAGGTGGCTTGATCGAGAGTGTTCTTAGCTATAATCCAAGAAAATCGATTCAGTCGTTTGAAAGTTATCAGCTCTTTGCTAGTTACTGTAACCTTCACTTGTCGGGGGTGTTATAAATTTTTAATTTACACTTGTATAAGAATGAGTATTATGGAACCCTACTATAATATGCTTGAATTAATACGAACTTGACCGGTTATTTTTTTTTAAATTCAAGTCGAACGTCAACCTTGGTTGTCATTTTATATGTCCCTGCGGCTTTTTTGTGGTTTGAGTTTAATAATAATTGAAAAAAAAATTTTTTTTTAAAAGCTTCGCTGCTTCTTGTTCTATGCAAACGTGTAGTTTTTGACGCGTGAACAGATACTTGGGAATGCATATTTTGTTCTATTTGAAAGCTTTTTTAACGGACGTTAAAAAAGCTCTCGGGCGAATGAGGCCTTAGGTTAGGTCCCTTTCTTAAACACATTATATACCTATCTAAACAGCTAGTTGTTTAGTTCTACATTTAAATAATATAATTAAAAAAGTAATGTCAGACATAATAGATAGATAGATATATATTATTGAAATATTATTATTGTATAAAGTCACAGTACCTTTAAAAATTATGTTTTTCTTCTATATTTATATTCAGAATTATTCTCATATAAGTGAACATTGTTCTTCTGAGAAATAAAAACTCTTCTCTCTCCTCTCCTAAATAGTGGTAAGTATATCAATACTAATTTAATCTAATTAGTGTACAGCGAATCAGTTACATAATTATTTATTTTAATCTTTAAACAGGTTATTTCAATTTAGTAGCAATAAAAATGTTCTTAGCATAAATCCAAAACTAATATAAATAATAATTAGCTATTCAAGTGTTTTCTAAAACTCTAAGTTTGTTAACTTTTGGTGAACAATCAGGTCAGCGACGATAAAAGTTTTAGTGTGTTACAAAAATGAATAAATAATTCATGAGCTAATAAACAATGTAAAACATAAAAGTTCTCTACAACTTGCTAGATAATTTAATTAGATAGTTGCAAGATTACAAATTAAATTACATTTAGAAAACAGTAAAGTATAATATTTATAGCTATTAATTTAAATGGTACCTATTAAATTTTTTGGGTTCCGTACCTCAAAAGGAAAAACGGAACCCTTGTAGGGTCTATTAATTTAAATGGTAAGTAGGTACCTATCTATTCAATTTTTAGGGTTCCTTACCTCAAAAGGACAAACGGAACCCGTATAGGATCAATTTGTTGTTAATTTTTGTTACAGAATATCGCAATATATTCAATATTTTTTTTTCATTAGGAAAGCAATCAATTCAAATATATCGTAAGGTATAATATTAATGTAGAAGAAATATTTCATGTGGTGAATAAAAAGTTAGATACTTAATATGAAAACTTATTGAGCTAGAAACTTGATATAATTTAGTAAAAAAGAAAGCTTAAAAAGTAGCGGTTTTAAGAAAGCTCATAAATGTTTGATAAGTCGAATTAATTTATGAGTACGTACTACGTAGATATAAGTTGAATATAAGTTTTGAAGCCAAAAAATCAAACCTAGGTATAATCCAACTAAAAAAGATAATAAATCGTAACAACAACAACAACAACAAAGAATTCAAAATTAGAACACAACAAACGTACCTGAAACGAAATCGCAATCCGAACACAACAACAAAAGTTTTCAACACACACAACAATATTTAGTTTGATTCCAAATTTGAATTATGTCAGTATCATAAAACAACAATCGAACGGAACACGAAAGCGCGCGAAACGTCAACGCGTCGCGCGGGTATCATGACATGGGGTTGATACGCGACTGGCGATGCATCGAGATGGAGATCAAACCCGCAGCGTTGCAACAATGATAAGCGCACGCATCTGTTGATGGGAAATTATGACATGTCATACTTGCTTACTTACTAATATTATACACACACACACACACACACACACACACACATACACTAACACACGCTTAGTTCTGTTATAATTTATAATTACTTTTATATTAACTGTAATCATACTCGTATATTGTAAACCCATTTGGCCTTATTTTTATATAGTTTAAAATGTAAAATTATAATAATTGTACCGCTGTTGTTTACAAATAAAGGAATAAAATAAAAATAAAATAAAATAAAGGCGAAAGTTTGTGTGTATGTGTGTGTGTATAATCATACTAATATTATAAAGGCGAAAGTTTGTGTGTATGTGTGTGTGTGTGTATGTTTGTAACTCCTCCACGCAAAAACCACTGGACGGATTTGGCTGAAAAGGAATGAAGATAGATAATCATACTAATATTATAAAGGCGAAAGTTTCTGTGTATGTGTGTGTGTGTGTGTGTGTGTATGTTTGTTACTCCTTCACGCAAAGACCACTGGACGGATTTGGCTCAAAGGAATGAAGATAGATAATCATACTAATACTATAAAGGCGAAAGTTTGTGTGTATGTGTGTGTGTGTGTATGTTTGTTACTCCTTCACGCAAAAACCACTGGACGGATTTGGCTAAAAAGGAATGAAGATAGATAATCATACTAATATTATAAAGGCGAAAGTTTGTGTGTATGTGTGTGTGTGTGTGTATGTTTGTTACTCCTACACGCAAAAACCACTGGACGGATTTGTTTGAAATTCGGAATGAAGATAGATATCCTGGATTAGCACATAAGCTACTTTTTATTAAGCTAACTCTGTACAAAATTTCATCAAAATCGGTTAAACTACTGAAAAGCTAGCAGACGGGCAGACAGACACACTTCCACATTTATAATATGAGTATTGATGAATTTGGTATTTTAAAAAGAGCAACTGCCGAGTTTCTTGCCGCTCTTCTCATCAGAACCTGCTTTCCAAACCGGTGGTAGAGCCCTGACATATCAAAAGTCGAAAGAAGAAGCGGTAATAATATTACCTTTTACTCTTTTTCAAAAAGTAAAAAAACCAAAAACACTAAAAAGTAGAAAATAATTTTTGTTTAGCTACACATGTAATGTACCTAGGTATGAAGTCGAGCGAGCATATTAAAACAAAATTAGAAATCCAAGAGTGAAGCTAGTGAAGAAAAATTCTTTTGAAAATTTTTTATTTCACAATTTTTAGTGGCCCCACTGTACTATAATATGCTATGCCCAGTTAAAACCCTACTGTTTACTAAGCTATTACACTGATCGCGAGCAATTTGCTCTTATCCATTGAGGAGTTCTGTTCTCCATCTCCGAAGATATTCATCAGATCTTCACCAAATTTATACGGGACCACCTGCACAGTATACCCTTTCAAACAAAAAAAAAATTTTCCAAATCGGTCCAGGGGTCTTTGAGTAATCGGGGAACATACATAAAAAATAAAAAAAAAATAAAAAAAAAAAAAGATCCCGACGAATTGAGAACCTCCTCCTTTTTTGGAAGTCGGTTAAAAATTCTAAGTCAACCATAACTAACACAAAAGCAAGTTTAGGGAGAGACTAACCGCCTTTAGTGCTTATGTTTAGTTTATTGTGAAAACTTGAGTGCAGGTTGCTACGTAGTGGATACGTAGTACTACATAGCTAGTACATGTCATGTGTTATGCAAATACAACAGGTTTGATATTGAAGCTCGATTCAGACGGAATTTCGTTTGGATGAAAAATATGAATATTGAAGTTTTATTGCGCGACCATGGACTTCGTCCGTCCGGGCCCCCCCCCCCCCCTATTTTACCCTCTAAGGGGAATGAATTTTCAAAAATCCTTTCCTAACAAATCTCTACGTCATAATAGCTATCTGCAATCTGCATGTCAAATATCAGCCCGATTCGTCTAGCAGTTTGAGCTAGATTCAGTCACCCACCTTTTCTACTCCTTCATTACATTTTCCAAGGTTACTCCTTCTTTTATATTTTTAAAAAACAAGAAGAAAAAGAATTTAGATCCAGAAATCCAAGAATTCCAGAAATCTGGAAAACCACAGACATAGATATTAGTTTCTAGAATATGTCTGCAAAATTTCATGGACTTTGGTTGCTTAATATTCAAATGAAATTGGAACTACGATTGTATGAAACGAGTGAAGGAGAGAGCCCTCTTAAAACTTGTAAAAACCTGTAATAGAAATTCAATTTCATGTCTTGCAAATTGTACAATTGCAAGAATGTACTAACAATCGATAGAGCTGGCATTTGTGGCAATGCACATTCTGTATAACGCCTCTTAATCGAGGCATAAAAGAAGTCCGACACGTAAACACGGCATTATTATGGCAATTTCGGTCCATGGGAACCCAATGGCAAGCAATTCTCCGAGTAACTGGCGACATGTCGCGCAAACCGATCGACACTGCAGTCTAAAGCTTCATCCACACTCGCGATTTGCAATTTTTAATTCTTTTTTGTTCACCTATATAAAAACGACGATAAATTAACTGATACTGAGAAATGGGAATTGATATATGTTTTGATTATGAAGAATTTATGAACAAAAATGACGTTTGAATGAATAAGTTGTTGTAACACAAGATAGCTATAAATGTATTAGGAAATCGTATTAGATAATAAAGGCTTTTTTACTTTACTTTAACTTTTACTATATAAAAACAGGAAAAGTGAGTAACTGACGACCTCACTGGTGTAGTCTTAGTTATTAGTGGGAGGGCCCGGGTTCGATTCCCGGTAGGCTTTGGCTGTGGCTAGTTACCACCCTACCCGCAAAGCCATGCCGCCAAGCGAGTTAGCGTCCCGGTACGATGTCGCGTAAAACCCAAAAGGAGTAGGGGTTTAATATAAACTGCCATACCCCTTCCAGGTTAGCCGGCTTCCATCTTAGACTGTATCGTCACTTACCACCAGGCGAGATTGCAGTCAAAGGCAAACATCTATCTGAATAATAATAAAGAAAAGACTGGCATTATTCGACGTACTTGCAGTTCAAACTATTAAAAAAAAAAAGATTCCGACGAATTGAGAACCTCCTCCTTTTTTTGGAAGTCGGTTAAAAATTGGAATTTCGTTAATAGATTTTCTCTATAGATAAGTTTTGTTTATTTACTTACTAAAAATAAATTTTGAGAAACCGAACGGATCTTTATGAAACCTAAATACTCTCGGACATAGTTGCGGGGAAAAGTTAGTTTAAACGCCATCTTACGGCCAAGTGACAAGCGCAGGTGTGGCCGCACCTTAACTGTTTGGAACCTTTCCATTCATTTATTTTATTCATGAAGTACCAGGAAACCTGCGATCGGGATATTTGGCAGAAGATAAAGTGGGAAAAAAGACATTGCAATATTTTCATGTACCTTATTGTTACTACCTACCGCAAAACTGCTGTACCTACTTGAACAAACCTATACAAATACCTGTTATTCTAGACTGCTGAAGAGGAGAAATACAAATATTCAAAAAAAATTGTATTACGCGTAATATAACATTTATATTGTTATACAAGTGTAAATTAAAAATTTATAACACCTCCGACAAGTGAAGGTTACAGTAACTAGAAAAGAGTTTTAAACGGCTGAACTGATTTTCTTGGATTATAGCTAAGATGAAGCCACCTTAGCAAACAAAAAAAACTAAATTAAAATCGTTTCTTTAGCTTAGAAGCTACGATGCCACAGACACATACACAGATACACGCGTCAAACTTATAACATCCCTCTTTTTGGGTCGGGGGTTAAAAAACCTAAATCAACGCGAAGTTGCAGGCATCATATCTGGTAATATAGTAATATTTATGATAATAACTAGGAAGAGAAATCGCTACTTGCTAAGTAAGCGCCCACTCTATCTTCCTTGAACGTAAGACCCGATCTCACGCCCCCAAAGAAACTGTCAGATCATCTTAGAGGACAGGTTTCTTCACACTACATCATTACACAACAACTTATAACTACCTAATAAGCTAAGTACCGTAGTAACACAGACTAAAAGAAATTATAGAACTCTCGCAAACAGACGTGTTAAAGAAGTGAGGCCGGAACACGGTTTTAGGATTTTTTCCTTTACTTGTGCTATAACCCCCCCGTCCACACACTGCCTGTGTGGCATGGGAAGAAGCGAGGAACGGAGGCAGAGACGTAGTGTGGCCGCGTTACTCGTA
The DNA here is from genome assembly GCF_905333055.1 of Maniola jurtina. Lineage (NCBI taxonomy): Eukaryota > Metazoa > Arthropoda > Insecta > Lepidoptera > Nymphalidae > Maniola > Maniola jurtina. Next base: position 4,373,721 of record NC_060053.1, read on the forward strand.
TGTTCCTCGTTCATGCCCATCGCTCCCTATTTTGTCGGTAAGTATGTAATAGCGCGCACGCTGCCACAGTTTCGACGTCCATTGCGTTGCAAAGGCAAGCGACCTAGTGCGGCGGTGTCGCGATTAATTGCGCGAGTAGGGCAGTGTGTGGACGGGGGGTAAGACCTACCTACTTGCCTAATTTCATGATTCTAGGTCAACGGGAAGTACCGTATAGGCTTCTTGACAGATACGACAGACAGACAGACAACAAATTGATCCTGTAAGGGTTCCGTTTTTCCTTTTGAAGTACGGAACCTTAAAAATCAGCTTTTCTGTCTTGCTTTGTTTATTATACGTCTATTTTTCGTTTTCTGTCTATTCTTTCCCTTAATCCGTGTATAAGGTGTGCGTAATGCAGTAGTACTGGTCACAGTCAAGGTACAGCATAGCATGATAACTCTAATACTAAGTAATTAGTCTAACCTTAGACTTGGAATAATTGTCGTCAGAAAATATAGAGCTAAGGAGAGCTAGCTTTTTAATAGTCATAGCCTGTGGGAGAAAATTGTGAAGTTAGACTTATTTCTACAATAACTGACTGTCATGTGAAAGCTGTTTGTATACAAGCATCAACATGTCTGTAAAACATATTTTAATTTTTTCTTTAATCCATTCGCCATTCATTAACCCATCATAAAGGTAGGGTCTTACTTCGGAGAGTATGCCCAAGACGGCCCAAGAACTTTTTGACCTATTTCCTCATTCGCTTTTCTACTATCGTACCGCAAGGCATCGTCAAGGTCTGCATCCATAGCTAGTCGAAATTCCACGGACACGTAGGAGGATTTTCTCCCTCGTTTCTACTTCAAACCGGGTTTGAACTTTGAACGCTCTTCCGGCATCGATTTTCTACACTTTTAGTATAGCTACTTCCTTTAAGTCACAAGTAAATAGGCATTTAGGCATCATCACTTATCAGCAGGTGTGATTGCAGCTAAGCGCTAGTCTATAAATAAAAGAAGCAATTACCACCCAGATAGCATTCATTTAAATTGTAGGTTTAGAGCCTCAATAGCTCAACCGGTAAAGGAGTGGACTGAAAACCGAAAGGTCGACGGTTCAAACCACGCCCGTTGCACTATTGTCGTACCTACTCCTAGCACAAGCCTGACGCTTAGTTGGAGAGGAAAGGGGAATATTAGTCATTTAACATCTCTAATATTCTTTGTTTAAAAAAATAAAAATGTAGGTCATCGCTATAGGCATATATGGAAACGATATCGTGCTTACATCAACCGATAGAACAGGTAATGGCAAAGAAAATACACGTTTTTTATACTACTAGAACAAATGAAGTACTTCTATATTAATACTCTGTACTATTTTCACATCCTACTTTCGATCATAATGGCATATCTTTACCTACAATGTATTGCGCACAATATGTAAAGTTAGTTGTACACAGATGTCAGAGATTTGCAAGTATTGGTCGATTTCATGTTTTCAATTATTTACCATACATTCCATTGCCATAAATAAATAAATAAATAGATCTTTATTATCTTAACAAAACAGTGTTAACAAACTTTAGTGTGAGGCCCTGCCTCCTGATGAAAACTGTGTTTCACTTCATCAGGAGACATGATAGATGTCGTAGGATAATCGAAAGAATTAAATATTTGCGAAAATCTCACAAATATAAATATTTTGCAAAGATTCGATCGTTTCGCAACAGAGGTCGCAAGCTCGCTTCGCTCACCGCCTCTCCGGTTCAGTCCACTCGGTATAGGCATATCTCTACAATTTTCAAAAAAATAATCGTTTTTTCTTTCTTTTTTCTATCTAATTCTAAGTACACATTTTGTCATTCAAATTCAAATTCAAAATATTTTTATTCAATTAGACTTTCACAAGTTCTAAAATCTCTTCCAACTCTCTTCTTCCTAATTAGCCTTTACTTATTCATTTGAAAGTTATCTCATGTGTACGCCATTCATCTCAGTGTTGAACTTTACCATCTAATCTAGATTACAACTATAGAGATCAGTTAGTTTTAGGCATAGGTGAGAGCAAAAGTGACAACACCTATTTTAAACAAAAAGTATTTCCTTACTTAAAAGATCGTTAGAACATTGTTACTTTTTGCTCATAGATTTATAATACTCTTTTTGCTGTATTGGCTAAATGTTGTGACAAAATATACAAAAACTTTACAATCACCTTCCTATCTTGGCGTATTAACAGGGCTCTCTCCGTCACTTATTCCATACAATCGTCGTTCCAATTTCATTTGAATATTTTACCAAAGTCCATGAAATTTTGCAGACATATTCTAGAAACTAATATCTGTTCCTGTGGTGTTTTCGATTTTTCTAAAAATATGTAGTTTTAAAATTACAGGGGCTCAATGATTTGTATGTGAATTTTTAAGACCGCGTAACTTTGAAACCGAATATTTTAACCGAAATCTGGAAAACCACAGGCAAAGATATTAGTTTCTAGAATATGTCTGCAAAATTTCATGGACTTTGGTTGCTTAATATTCAAATGGAATTGGAACTACGTTTGTATGGAGCGAGTGGCGGAGAGACCCCTCTTAAAGAAATACTACTTACGTAAAATATAGCGTTCCGGGTATTCATGAGTACGAACGACAAAAACTTATTATGGTGTCGCAAATTATTTCGCAGTGTAATCCCAACTTTACAGATTGTTTGTTCATACGAAATGATACCCTAACGACATCGAAATAAGTACTATATTCGTATGTAATTTGATTCACATAATACACCGGGTGTTACCCGTTATTTGACACAAACAACGTAGGTACCTTGACATAAACAACTTTTAATGTGAAAAATCAAGTTTTCTTGAAACTTTTGAACCAAATTTTTTATCTACTTTGTAATTTCAATAAGTATAGGTACTTATGACGTTTAAAACATAATTATTACGTTTGAAGTTATGGATAAGTAGGTATTTCACGAGGTAGGTGTGGCAGATTCGATTCCTTCTCATTCAAGGCTGAGTTTTATACATACTCGATGGATTTTTGAAAATTCTACCCCTAATAGGGTAAAATAGGGGTTCGAGATTTGTGTAGTTCACGCGGGCAGAAGTTAATAAGTAACTATGTAAAATTAATTAAAACAATTTTTTTTTAAACAAATTCAAAAATAGAATTTCATACTTATTCAGAAAAAATCGAATCAATCGATTCCAGCGAATCAAGGAGGCATATTCGCACGCCTTCGATATTCAAAATTCGCCATCTGGCACCCAAACGGCCATCTTTAAAAAGAAAACTGGCCAAAGAATGTACCTCGGTCAGCCGACTTTTGCACCTGTCACTTATCTCCGAAACCAGTCCACAACGGATGTGTCGAACGTTAACCTAGAGCGAACGGGACAAGTATATAAGCGTGCCGAATGAAAGAGACGAAACATGTAAAACTAAATGTGTTAAACAGAGACGAGGGTAACGTCGCGTGGCGTAAGAAAAAGATGGAAGTTATTGGTAATCCTGCTTTGCTTGTTTTATTAAATAATCCAGTTATAATAAGAAAGCGCTCTTGTGAGGCTTCCTATGGAGTTGATATAGCCTTTATTTGTATTGGGAAAAGGGTTATAAAGTAAGGTTGTTATGGCTTATGCGACAAGCTCCCAAATATGGAGGGGTCTTGTATTGTAAACAGCATTGGATGCGAATCTTTGTAGTGCAGTTATAAATGAATGGTTTTAATGTGTAAAAACATTATCGATTGTGTGGATATTTTCTGTGGTAGATTATACTTTTTAATTAAAAGAGCTTTTTAAAAAGAGCAACCGCCGAGTTTCTTGCTGGTTCTTCTCGGTAGGAACGGCATTCCGAACCAGTGGTAAATTATTTGACGATTCAAAAGCACTTGTAAAAGTTTATTTGAATAAAAATCTATTCTATTCTATTCTATTCTAATCATCGTCATCATCGTCGCCAACCAATGTCAATCCAGGTCCAGCCTTGCGCCGCCGGAATCCAGCGGCTTCTTGCGACTCGTTTAATGTAGTTTGTCCACCTAGTAGGAGGTCCCTATTTTAGCATCTTGGGGCCCCAAGGTGATAGTATGGAGTTAGCATCTGTTTTTTGGATAGGTCAAACCCTTCTCAATCTGAATCCCATTCTTATTTGACCAAACTATACTGTCCCAACTAACTCTTTTAACGGAAAGAAGTTGTATAGTAGGAATAGGGTATAGGGTTCTCTCTGTTAAGTTAACCCATACAAATGACAGAGACAAAAATCTCAGCGGGCGTTAACCTGAGTCAACAACCAATCACAAACATGTTCTCAAAAAGCATTCGAAATTCAATTCGAAAATGTTTTCAAAGACACTCGAAAACATAGTTCCGTTTGTGATCGGTTGGTGACTCAAAAAGTAACATCCAATGAGGTTTTCGATCTGTATCCGCCTAACAGCTCTCTGTTAATCCTTAAAGTAATTTTTTCCTAGTAATCCTTAAAGTAATTTTTTCCTAGGCTAGTGTATAAGACTCGCCAACTCGTTTACTAGATTATTTAACTCTACTAATTTCTCGCTAATCGTTGGACAGGCCTTAACAGGGCTCTCTCCGTCACTTGCTCCATACAATCGTAGTTCCAATTTCATATGAATATTAAGCAACCAAAGTCCATGAAATTTTGCAGACATATTCTAGAAACTAATAATAGATATTAATTTCTAGAATATGTCTGCAAAGTTTCATGGACTTGTTGCTTAATATTCAAATGAAATTGGAACTACGTTTGTATGAAGCGAGTGACGGAAAGACACCTCTTAAACCTACCTACACCTAGGCCCTAGCATACAAAACACAGATTTGGTGCGAAAGTGCATACAGAAAGAACACTAAAATTCCAATGCTGTATTACAAATCACGGCAAACGACGCACCTGGGAGGGGACATGTTTTGATCAAGAGTTGTTATTGTGTTGAAAATATAAGCTTTTAATGGGCTTTGTTTGGGCGACAGAAGTCGTATTTTTCAGAAGCGGTGAGATTGGAAAAACAACACAAAATTGCAAGCAACACAAGTCACTACAGGGTGTCAGCGATTTGTTTTTCCGAGTAAAGGTAGGCCTATAACCATACTTGGAAAAAACGAACTGTGAAATTTCACCCTGCGATTTTTTGAAGACCTGCTAAAGGTAGTAAAATACCATGTTTGGCACTTTGACAGCTAAGTTAAAATAAAGCGTTTGTGTTCAAAACGCAAATCCATACTAATATTATAAATGTAAAAGTGTGTCTGTCTGTCTGTCTGTCTGCTACCTTTTCACGGCCCAACAGTATAACAGATTCTGACGAAATTTGGTAGGTACAGGGTCAGCTTATATCCCGGGGACGGACATAGGCTACTTGTTATCCCGGAAAATCAAAGCATTCCCACGGGATCTTTTAAAACCTAATTCCACGCGGACGAAGTCGCGGGCATCCTCTAGTTGCTAATATTTTGTCAATAAACAAGCCAATATCCAAATGCAAACAAAGAACCGGCCAAGTGCGAGTCAGACTCGCGCACCGAGGGTTCCGTACTCGGGTATTTTTTCCGACATTTTGCACGATAAATCAAAAACTATTATGCTTAAAAATAAATAACAATCTGTTTTAGAATGTACAAGTAAAGCCCTTTCATATGATACCCAAATTGGTATAGTTATCTTACTTTGAAAATTTAAACACATTTTAATTTCTTTTTCTGTGAGGTAACCACAAATTTACGGGATTTATTTCTTTAGTTATAAGACTAGCTATCTACGAAATTTCATAATTCTAGGTCAACGGGAAGTACCCTATAAGTTTTATTGACGGACACGACAGACGGACAGACAGACAGACACACAGAAACAAAGTTATCTTATAAGGGTTCCTTTCCTTTGAGGTACGGAACCCTAAAAAAAGTTTGGACTGAGCAAAAAGACTGGTCGATGACAAACTGTTTGCTAAGAAAGTGTAGTGAGTTGGGAAGAGCACAAAATTGCGCGCAACATGCAATGTACAAATAATTGCAACTGTACACCTGGGACCCAACGAGGTGTTATTGTGCACCGGAGATATTTGCTGCTACTTCGTTTGTTCTATGAATGCTTCTTTTTTTATTCGTTTCAATAGGCGTATAGCCTAGTAGTTAGAACGCCCGCCTCCTAATCGGAGGTCGGGGGTTCGATCCCGGGCACGCACCACTAACTTTTCAGTTATGTGCGTTTTAAGCGATTAAATATCACTTGCTTTAACGGTGAAAGAAAACATCGTGAGGAAACCTGCATGCCTGAGAGTTCTCCATGTTCTCAAAGGTGTGTGAAGTCTGCCAATCCGCATTGGGCCAGCGTGGCAGACTATGGCCTAAACCCTTCTCATTCTGAGAAGAGACCCGTACTCAGTAGTGGGGCGGAAATGGGTTGATCATGATGATGATGACAATAGGTGTATGCTTTTGCAGCGCAATTATATAAATGTTTCCACTTCAAAAGGACTGGTCGATGACAAAATGTTTGCTAAGAAAGTGCAAAGTTATTGCTTTACTTGTGCTATAAGAGCTACCTACCTACCAAATTTCATAATTCTAGGTCAACGGGAAGTACCCCATAAGTTTTCTTGATGGACACGACAGATGGACAGACAGACAGACACAGACAACAAAGTTATTTTAGGACCCCTTACCTTTCCTTTTGAGATACGGAACCCTAAAAAAAGTTTTGGCTGGACAAAAAGACAGGTCGATGACAAAATGTTAGCTAAGAAAGTGTAGTGAGGTGGGAAGAGAACAAAATTGCGCGCAACATGCAATGTACAAATCACTGCAACTGTACACCTGGGACCCAACGAGGTGTTATAGTGCACCGGAGATATTTGTTAGTTCGTTTGTCCTATGAATGCTTCTTTTTTATTCGTTTCAATAGGTGTATTGTATAGCCTAGTTAGAACGTCCGCCTCCTAATCGGAGGTCGGGGGTTCGATTCCGGGCACGCACCACTAACTTTTCAGTTATGTGCGTTTTAAGCAATTAAATATCACTTGCTTTAACGGTGAAAGAAAACATCGTGAGGAAACCTGCATGCCTGAGAGTTCTCCATGTTCTCAAAGGTGTGTGAAGTCTGCCAATCCGCATTGGGCCAGCGTGGCAGACTACATATGGTATGGTGGTGATGATGACAATAGGTGTATGCTTTTGAAGCGTAATTATATCAATATTTCCACTTCAAAAGGACTGGTCGATGACAAAATGTTTGCTAAGAAAGTGCAGTGAGGTGGGAAGAGCACAAAATTGCGCGCAACATGCAATGTACAAATAATTGCAACTGTACACCTGGCACCCAACGAGGTGTTATTGTGCACCGGAGATATTTGCTGCTACTTCGTTTGTTCTATAAATGCTTTTTTTATTCGTTTCAATAGGTGTATGCTTTTGAAGCGTAATTATATAAATACTAGAGGATGCTCGCGACTTCGTCCGCGTGGATTTAGGTTTTTGAAGATCCCGTGGGAACTGTTTGGTTTTCCGGAATAAAAATTTCTATATCAATAACATGGACGCAAGCTACCTCTCGGTACCTTTCATACAAATCGGTTGAGCGGATGGGTCTTTAGGAATCCCGTGGGAACTTTTTGATTTTCCGGGATAAAAAGTAGCATGTCCGTCCCCGGGATATAAGCTAACTCTGTACCAAATTTCGTCAGAATCGGTTAAACTGTTGGGCCGTGAAAATGTAGCAGACAGACAGACAGACAGACGGACGGACGGACGGACGGACGGACGACAGACGGACAGACAGACAGACAGACAATCAGAAAACCCCCTGATATTTGTATTTCACTGTCCTTGAGTATAGTCCTACTAAAACTTCACCGCTTCACTTTACATACTACCAAAAAAAGGTAAAGCCATGCGCCGCCAAGCGATTTAGCGTTTCAGTACTATGCCGTGCAGATGTGGATACCGTGGGGTATTATTTAAAAAACTGCTATATCCCTTCCAGGTTAGCCCGCTCCATCTTAGGCTGCATCATCACTTGCCACCAGGTGATATTGCAGTCAAGGGCAAACTTGTATCTGATTAAAATTAAAAAAATTGGTTGTCTGTAAAGTCGGTTTACTGACGATAGTTGAACGTGACAACAAAGGCCGATTGTGCTTCTTTGTCGCTCGTTCCGCGCTCTCGCTTGCACTTCAAGCCTTACATGGAACGCCTCAGAGCGAGGTAACGCCGCATGAGTCATGTTTTTTCGTGCGTGCAGCCGGCTCTATCGAATTATAAGACGTTGTCACGTCAAAAATATAACTAACACTAAGATAAACGTAGCTCTTCCACACGCGCTGGTACTTAAGAGGAAAACCCTAAATTATTTCTAGAATTCTCCATATTCGTTTAAATATGTTTATCAAGCGATCGTAATCCCGACTAAACCCGGATCAAACGCAAACTGCGTGTGCTGAGAATAATTTCCATATATTTGTGAGCCGGTATCGTATTTAGTCCCTGTAAGCCCTCTATACAGGTTCTATGGGTCAGGGTGTAAAGGTGGTGGCACAATTGGCTCTTCGGAAATAATCTAGCACTTCCACTTCTTCCTTCTTTATCTCTTTATTGTTACAAATAAAAATAAATAAATCATTTACGGCGTCTTTTTCAGTGCAGCAGCGAGTCAGACTCGCGCACTGATTTCTTGACCGACAGACAGACGGACGGACAGACGGACGGACGGACGGACGAACGGACGGACGGACGGACAGACAGACAGTTTTAACTTTGCTAACAATTTGAAATTTTTGAATTACTTAACTAAAAAAGTACAAGGCAAAAAGACGTGGTTATGACGTCATTTCTATGTACTTCATACAGACCAGCGTTTTGACGTTTGATAAGATGCTGCTGTTTTGACTAGTAAGCACCATCCCGATTGTTTTCCCCCGTAGTCTTCAAATAATCTTTCGTCTTGCTCCCGGTGTGTTACATGCCTAGGCCTACCACTAATTTCAGTTTTAAGCCTCCCACCAAATGGCTTAACCATATTTACAGGGAAGTTTCGATGTTTACTCGGATACCTATGTGTAGTTCGTGTGTGTTACGTTTGGTTATGTGCGGTTAGTGTGTATTTTAATGAGGACTCCTTGTTTAGTTGATTTTCAAGTATTTTAATCCATACTAATATTATAAACTAGCTGACGACCGCGACTTCGTCCGCGTGGATTTAGGTTTTTCGAAATCCCGTGGGAACTCTTTGGTTTTCCGGGATAAAAAGTAGCCTATGTGCTAATCCAGGATATTATCTATCTCCATTCCGAATTTCAGCCAAATCCGTCCAGCAGTTTTTGCGTGAAGGAGTAACAAACATACACACACACGCACACACACACACACACACACACACACATACAAACTTTCGCCTTTATAAATTAGTGTGATGTGATGTGATGTGATGTGATGTGATGTGAAGTGTGAAGTGTGATAGTGTGATGCGAAAGTCTGTCTGTCTGCTACGTTTTCACAGCCCAATCGCTGAACCGATTTTTATGAAAGGTGCAGACTTGGGGTACATCCCGGGGAAGGACATAGGCTACTTTCATCCCGGAAGAGTTCCTACAGGATTAAGAAAAACGAAATCCACTCGGGTGAAGCCGCGGGCATCTTCTCGTATCTAAATATTTTGTTGCCTCAAAATGAAAAAGGGACCCTTATAAGATTACTTTGTTGTCTGTCTGTCTGTCCGTCTGTCCGTATGTCGTGTCCTTATTTGACATTCATTTTTAATCCATTGAAGATTTTCCGCGAAAAATTATTTTAATATCACTCAATGAAGCAGCAATGTAAAACTAACCAATGTCAAATGAGTTAGGCGGCTATCACTCAGTGTTAGACACTCACTTAGATTGAAATCTATAGAGCGCATTTTGACTTTGCTTAGACTTAAGTTTCAGTTAGAACGAGACAGATTCATGCCAGCGGTATAACGCTGTCTCGTTTTAACAGTGTCTTCAGTCTGAGCAAAGTCAAAGTGCGCTCTATCGATCTCAGCCTCAGAGAATCACCACGCAGGTCTTAACAAGCTCAGCCGGGTATTCTATAAAATTCGTATAAAATTAGAGCTAAAGAAAAAGTGCCCCTGGAACTCAATTCAGAATTTCTGAGTATCACATCACATCACACTATATAATATTATAAAGGAGAAAGTTTGTATGTGTGTGTGTGTGTGTGTGTGTGTGTGTGTGTGTGTGTGTGTATGTTTGTTACTCCTTCACGCAAAAACTACTGGACGGATTGGGCTGAAATTTAGAATGGAGATAGATTATACCCTGGATTAGCACATAGGTTATTTTTTATCCCGGAAAATCAAAGAGTTCCCACGGGAATTTAAAAAAACCTACATCCACGCGAACGAAGTCGCGGGCATCAGCTAGTCGTTTAATAAGGTTTAAATAAACCCATATCAGTTCCGTAACTCCCGAAGCACGAGTACTTACCTAGCGGCACTCGAATAGATTTATATTTAAATTCCGATTGCTCTGTAAAGTCTACAGTCGAGGTTTTATGCCTTCTTCGCGGTAGGGCGGCGACAAACGCTCGTTTTTAGGGTCGACTTAAATTTGTTTTTTCAAAAAAAAATAAACAAAAGGTGGAAGTTGCTGGAAGAGGCCTATGTGTCAACAGGACACGCTGATAGTTGAAAATATTCAACGACCAGCAATAAAGGCTATAATAATAATAATTTTTTTTTTGTCGCTTTTTTTTCAGAATTTTCTCCTCTTTCATTTGACGTCCCACTCGATACAATAGCAAAAAAAATCATGTAAGAAGAATGTAGCACCCGTGAGGTCAATTTATTCGTATAAAATGTAGCCTATGTCACCCGGACCTTTACGACGAATCGATTGACACCTCATTCATCAAAATCGGCCCAGTAGTTTAGGCGCTACGGTGGAACACACAGAATCTGGATACAAAGTACATACATACATACATAGACTACTAAAATCATAACCCTTCCTTTTGGCTTTGCCGCAGTCGGTTAAAAAGAAATTCAAAATTTCCCTTGCCATGGGAATCGAACCCAGGACCTTCAACTATTAACACCACAGCGTTCAATCACCACTGTGCCATGGAGGTCATCAAAAGGAGTCGCGTATCAGCGGGAAGCCTAAAGGTGCCCACGCACTTGAACTGAACTGCAGCCACGCGGCAGTGACGTACGTGCGTCGCGGCTGGAGAGAATATCGTGCGGGGCGCTGACGCGACGCGCAGTTCCGCTCCAGTTCAGTTCGAGTGCATGGGCACCTTAAACGCGAACTGAATACGATTTGAGAGCCGAATTGAAGTGTAATGGCCGATTTTTTATCTGCCAACATGGCGAAGATTTTATACGTTTAACTTGAGCTTGCTCGATATTAAATCCTTTTTACGGACCAGAATTACCTATCTTGGTCGTCAAAAAGTTAAGATTTTCAATCTAGCTTTCTTGGATGGTGAAGCGTGAGGCTCTGAGCGGTTTATGAGTTTCAGCATTAGGTCACAAACATAAAACTGACTAAGTAATATTTTTTTACTAGGTCTTGCGTGAGTCAGCGACCACTCCGCTCTCTTGCCCTCAGTGTTGCTGTAATAATCAATTTCTCTAGGCTGTAGAAGTTGGAAAAGAAGAATCACTAGGTACTCATCCATCCATACTTTTAATTTTATTTTATTTTAATATTATAAAGCGAAAATGTGTCTGTCTGTATGTCTGCTACGTTTTCACGGCTCAACCGCTGAACCGATTTTAATGAATTTTGGTAAAGAGTTAGCTGACATCCCGGACATAGGCTACTTTCTATCCCGGAAAATCAAAGAGTTCTAACGGGATTCTTACGGGTCTATCCGCTTAACCGATTTACTTATATTAAATTTGGTACAGAGGTAGCTTACGCCCCGGAAATTGACTTTGGGAACTTTTTATCCCGGAAAAGCAAAGATTTTTAAAAATCTAAATCCCCGTGCTTGAAGTCACGAGCATCAGTTATTAGGTTATAAGAGAAGGATAGCCAGAGAAGCAAACAAGAATCCTTATAAAGGCTGAAAAAATGAAATCCTCACAACAGCCTCATAAATATGTCAATTTTCATTCACATTACTATGCAGGAAAAACGTAGTTACCGCCCTCGCACAGGAAATTATGCTAGCGTGAGTCAGCATCGTGCAAAATGGCGGGGAGCTATTTGACAAAATATGCTAATAATTTTGTCATAACATTGAATTAACAAATAGGTGTCATAGTTTTAAAAACTACTAAGTACATAATATGAAATCATTTCTTATAGTTTAACAATATTCCGCACCAACAGTAATTCAAAAAGTACCTTAAAAAAATTTAATCACTGAATGTGGTAAGTAGGTATGAACCTACTTACCACAATTTTAATAATAAACAAGTGTAAATTAAACATTTATAACACCCCCGACAAGTGAAGGTTACAGTAACTAGAAAAGAGCTGATAACTTTCAAACGGCTGAACCGATTTTCTTGAATTATAGCTAAGAACACTTTCGATCAAGCCACCTTTCAAACAAAAAAAAAAACTAAATTAAAATCAGTTCATTAGTTTAGGAGCTACGATGCCACAGACAGATACACAGATACATAGATACGCACATCAAACTTATAACACCCATCTTTTTGGCTCGGGGGTTAAAAAATTGTACTTTGCAATTTAGTGCTGCATGTTGCACCATACAAATTTCTTTGGTTTGGCGGATTATAGCAAATTAAGCTTTTGGTTCCTTGGACTTCCCTAACTGTCCTGAACCTTACTGTATTAACCAAAATAACATGTTTCACGCGCGTTTGCCTTTTAAATGTCATACACACACACACACAAGTTTAGGAAGTAGCACTAATGGTTTACGAGGCTACGGAGTAAAATTATTATTTCAACATGAAAATGTTCATAGTCTTAAACAAGTGCACTGTAGTGCTCTAAACTTATACTAAGTACCCAAGGAAAATTTAGTGGGGACACACGAAATGAATTTGTGATACGAAACGGTGAGACTATACAAGTTTTGATTAACAAAACCGGCCAAGTGCGAGTCAGACTCGCGCACTGAGGGTTCCGTACTCGGGTATTTCTTCCAACATTTTGCACAATAAATCAAAAAACTATCATACATAAAAATAAATAAAAATCTGTTTTAGAATGTACAAGTAGAGTCCTTTCACATGATACCCCACTTGGCATAGTTATCTAACTTTGAAACTGAAGCATATTTTAATTTAGTTTTAAATAATGTAACCACAAATTCATAGTTTTCGGATTTATTCCTTTACTTGTGCTATAAAACCTACCTACCTACCAAATTTCATGATTCTAGTTCAACGGGAAGTACCCTATAGGTTTTCTTGATAGACACGACGGACGGACGGACAGACGGACAGACAACAAAGTGACCCTATAAGGGTTCCGTTTTTCCTTTTGAGGTACGAAATCCTAAAAACCGTAGCGGGCGCGTACACAAATACCGCGCGTATATTTTTACACTTAAATGTGCTGTAACTTTATGGACGTTAACCTGTTAGGCGACGTCAAAGTTCAGTACTGTGTTAGTGGAACAATGCATGTTTTCAACCGACTGTGAAGAGAACAGTACTGAGATTAACTAACTCAACTAAAAGTTTTCACAGTGAACTACAGTGACTCTATTTGTGGTTTTCAGGGCTTCTACTATTTTTTTAATCAGATAAGATGGTCCTGATGGTCAAATATAATATACAGTTCAGCGTTTTAATGTTAAGAATCGGTCAAACATAATAATATTTTGCGTAATAGGCGGCACAGTCTTTCTAACGAGATTAAAAAAAAAACTAAAATTACGCAGATGAAGTCGCGGGCATCATCTATAGATATAATTTTTTTTAAAGAATATTAGCCATGCTAATCATTAATAACACTCCCCTTTCCCCTCCGATTAAGCGTCAAGCTTGTGCCAGGAGTGGGTACGACAATAGTGCAACGGGTGGAGTTTGAACCGCCGACCTTTCGGAATTCAGTCCGCTCCTCAACCGTTGAGCTATCGAGGCTATAATTATATAAAAAGAAACGCTGACTGACTGACTGATTTATCACAGCTCAAACTACTGGACGGATCGGGTTTAAATTTGGCATGCAGATAGATAGCTATAATGATTTATGATTATGACGTAGACATCCACTAAGAAAGGATTTTTGACAATACAGCTCCTAAGGGGGTAAAGTAGGGGCTTATTCACGCGAACGAAGTCGCGCAAATAAGCTACTCTAGTATAAATCTAGTGTACAAGTGTAAATTAAAAATTTATAACACCCCCGACAAGTGAAGGTTACAGTAACTAGAAAATAGCTGATAACTTTCAAACGGCTGTACTAATTTTCTTGGATTATAGCTAAGAACACTCTCGATCAAGCTACCTTTTAAACAAAAAAAACTAAATTAAAATCGGTTCATTCGTTTAGGCGCTACGATGCCACAGACAGATACACAGATACACACGTCAAACTTATCACACCCCTCTTTTTGGGTCGGGGGTTAAAAATAAATGAAATAAAAATGTTATGCTTATCCTAAGTTGTGTCACATCCTAGTCTAGAATATATGAATTCAATGTATTCCAATCCATGCAAAATACATAGCTGCAATGTCGTTCGCAAATAAAATTCACTCTGCCATTACGGCGCAGAGCCTCCAATACGTCTTGCCAGGCGACAGGCTTCCTACGTGAGTATATTATAAAGAATCTTCACACTCGCAGCGTTTTCAGAGCGATTTTTATTAACCCCCGACCCAAAAAGAGGGGTGTTATAAGTTTGACGTGTGTATCTGTGTACATGTCTATCTGTGTATCTGTGTATCTGTCTGTGGCATCGTAGCTCCTAAACTAATGAACCGATTTTAATTTAGTTTTTTTTTGTTTGAAAGGTGGCTTGATCGAGAGTGTTCTTAGCTATAATCCAAGAAAATCGGTTCAGCCGTTTGAAAGTTATAAGGTCTTTTCTAGTTCTTACTGTAACCTTCACTTGTCGGGGGTGTTATAAATTTTTAATTTACACTTGTTAGGTAGGAACATAACAAGATAAAGTTGAAAACTAAAACCCGACTGCGATCGTCTTAATAACACTGAAATATTAAAGTAAAATTGTTTGTCTGTCGTTTTGTGTATTAATGTTCAATGTTGTTGTACATTTATACCCATCAATTCAAAATTTTCTCCTCTTTCATTTGACACCCCACTCGAAACAATAGCAAAAAAAAAAAATTTGGGAGACCTCCACTTTTTTTGATGTAACATCTGATAGGTCAATTTTTTTCCTATAAAATGTAGCCTATGTCACTCGCACCTTTACAACGAATCAATTGACACCCATTTATCAAAATCAGCCTAGTAGGTAGTTTAGGCGCTAAGGTGGAACACACAGAATCTAGATACAAACATACATACATAGACTGCTAAAATCATAACCCTTCCTTTTGGCTTTGCCGCAGTCGGGTAATAAAAAAAATTAATGCATGATAAGAACCAGATTATAAATAACCGTTTAAGCTGCGGTCCGTGTTAAGATGGCTTTACAGCAAAGCGTAGCTTATATTTAGTGAGAATTTATGTTTCAAAAGAATATTTTTAAATTGCGCGAATTGAGTTTGCAGTAGCAGTCCTCTCAGTGTCGCTTGGCACTAATGACGTGTTTTAGTTTGTGTGTTACATGCTATGTCTCCAGCACATATTGACCATGCGTTCGGCGAGTGCCGGCCAATATGTAAACGCTTTTCGAAACTTGCGATACGATCTTTTTGAAATCGAAATAGAAAGATTTTTATTCAAATAAACTCGACAAGTGATTTTGAATCGTCGTACACATCTAACACTGGTTCGGAATGCCTTTCCTACTGAGAAGAACGAACGATTCGATTTACAATAATATGCCATGTATAAAAGTAATTGCAGTCCAGAGTTGTGAGTCAAATCCATACCCTTTTATCATATTGCTTGCTTGTTTCAAGAGCATACTTTTAATTGTTTTTAAACTTGTTAAAAAGCAAGTCCAAAATTGATTACGGAATTTTATTATAAGAATTACTCTCCCACAAACGACTTTCTTGAGGCGGAGAGCGGGACTCGCTAACTGATGCCTGAGACTTCGTTCGCTTGGATATAGGTTTTTGAACGTCCCGTGGGAACTCTTTAATTTTCCAGGATAAAAACTAGCCTGTGTGCTAATCCAGGGTACCATCTATCTCCATTCCAAATTTTAGCCCAATCCATCTAGTAGTTTTTGCGTGAAGGAGTAACAAACATACACACACACATATTACATACACACAAACTTTCGCCTTTATGAAAGTGTGAAGTATGATCATTATCAACCCACTACTGAGAACGGATCTCCTCTCGGATGGGCAATCAAACCCAAATTTGCTCAAGTAGACTCGGAGACCTGGCGTCACTCTGCAATAAACATCTAAGGATATTGGGGCATTTTGTATGCAGCATATTATAGGCATAAGCCGACATTCGCCGAATACGCTAGCCAAAGGTGTACTGAAATATTTACGATAATATTATGATATATGCTACTGAAGCTTCAAAAGTCGGCAAGCCAGCTAGCGTGTAGAATGTACGCTGAGTGGCTCGGTGCACGTTCGCCGAGATCTTTTTTCATTTCAAAACCGTTGGGTCATTGTGTTCGGGAGCCTTTACAGGAACATGTTCAACTGCATGTAAAAAGGTGCATGTTATTAATTTACAGCGAAATTATACTTTTCACTTCACATGGTAACATTTTGATGGGCACGCGAATAAATAGGTTTAATGACCTGTGGCTTACATTTAGAAGGTTTTTTTAATAATTTTTTTAGCCATTTAACAACAACACGGACAATTTTACTAACTTATTGCCCAACGGTCTGATTGCCCAGCACCATGAATTAGACGTTTTTAATATTAGTATAGTATGAATTCAGTAAAATATAATAAATAGTATACATATAATTGTAAACTCTGACTGTTTTTTTACTCAGATACAAGTAAGCCCTTGACTGTATTTTCACCGGGTGGCTTGCCACTATCACTTAAGGTGCGGCAGTGACGTACGCGCGTCGCAGCTCAAGAGAATATCGTGCGGGGCGCTGACGCGACGCGCAGTTCCGCTGCAGTGCAGTTCAAGTGCGTGGGCACCTTTATACGATAGCGGGCAAACCTGGAAGGGGTATGGCAGTTTTCATTACAGCCTTTGGTTTCTACACGGCATCATACCGGAACGATGATTGAAGAACGGGCATGATTTGTATGGTAATTAGATAAGGTTTTGTTTTTCTCTATCGTCTGGCTTTACAAAGATTAGCCAATGTCAAGTTTGTAGTTATTTGTAACAAGTTAGTTAAACTATACAAGTATGGACCCCGTCTGTGCCGGCGCTCGCCGACATACGCACGGCCCCCTTAGAGCGCATTCCAGTCAGTTTTAACAAAAAAAAAAAAACTCCAAATAGGCAGAGCACGCCCGCCAGCTAACACCAACACAGACGAAGTCCAAGATAAGGCTAGCTTTAAGTTTAATTGTAACATCTTCAATTAAAAAATCAATAAAAATCAATAAGTTTTTAAATGTCCGGTATTTTTCGCCAGCTCCTCAAATATTCTTCGTCAATAATGTTTACCGCCGGTACAAGTTAAAAACACATTCTCGACTCCGCACGGCAGCCTTTGTCCGGAGCACGCCACTCGGCAAATAATGCAGCACATAGTAGCTTTTGTTAGCGAATTTTAGCCAAAGTTTGTTGTTTTAAGGCAATCTTTTGTGATATTTAGAGCCTGGTATGCGATACGTACACGAGAGAGCGAACTTTATTTTTTATTACCTACTATAATACTTAATATGTACTTACTTATACTTACTTGGGGCCCCAAGACGCAAAATGCGACCTCGCACTGGAAAACGCAGCGTTGGAAGACCCTAGAAATACCTATGAATAGAGGGGTCTCTCCGTCCGTCCGCTCCATACAAACATAGTTCCAATTTCATTTGAATATTAAGCAACCAAAGTCTATGAAATTTTGCAGACATATTATTCTAGAAACTAATATCTATGTCTGTGGTTTTCCAGATTTCTGTTAAAATATTCGGTTTCAAAGTTACGCGGTCTCAAAAATTCACATACAAATCTTTGAGCCCCTGTAATTTTAAAACTACATATTTTTAGAAAAATCTAAAACACCACAGGCACAGATATTAGTTTCTAGAATATGTGTGCAAAATTTCATGGACTTTGGTTGCTTAATATTCAAATGAAATTGGAACTACGATTATATGGAGTAAGTGACGGAGAGAGCCCTGCAAATTAGATAGCAAATTAAATATCACTTGCCTTAAGCAAGTGATATTTAATTTGCTTAACTGTATGGTATATTCCACGCGAGTGTTTAAGTAAGTATAGTACCTATATCTTTTGCAAGCTTGTACTTTCTTAAACCTTATTGACCCTACGTAACTTAATCCCAGGTCTTAGCGCTTTAATCCATAAGGATTGCGAAATTAATATGTCTGTTACGTTAATTCTGCTTTAAAGGGCTTCGTGCTAGCCCTTTGAGCTAACTTTTCAATTAATGGGAATTATAGTTATATTATAGCCTATTCACTTTCAAAATTGCAGGGACTCAAAGATTTGTATGTGAATTTTTAAGACCGCGTAACTTTGAAACCGAGTATTTTAACGAAAATCTGGAAAACCACAGGCATACATATTAGTTCCCGGAACGTTTCTACAAAATTCCATTGAGTATGATTGGTATTCCAATAATATTACAAGTTTCTTTCATTACAGAACTAATAAATTCGGATCCTCTGTCCGTGCCAATAATCCTTGGAACGCCATAAGATAAAATAAATTTTTCCACAAAAACTTTAGCAACCTCTTCAGCTGATTTTGTAATTAATGGGTATGCTTCTAAATATTTCGTTAATTCACATTGAATTGTTAGTATATATTTATATCCAAAATCATCTTTATCTATAGGACCAACAATATCTAAAAATACTTTATTTAAAGCTGAAGATGCTGTTGTTGTTACAGTTAGAGGTTCTCGAATATACCTATGATGCTTACACTTTTGACACTTAATACACTTTTTAATAAACTCGATAACATCTGCTTCCATCCCTGGCCAATAATAATACTTTTTAATATTGTTAAGAGTTCTCCTTACTCCTGCATGTCCACTTGTAGGCAATAAGTGAAAATCATTTAATATGAGTTTCTTTTTATCACTATTGCTTACTCTTTCAACATTATTTATTACACAAAACCTAAGGTTTTCTTTATTTTTACTTTTATCATCTTTCATTTTATTTAACATTGTTTTAATCATTTTCAAGTTATCTTCATTTTTTATTATTACGAGCTCTTTTATATTTATCTCTTTACACATATCTTCCAACTCCTTCAACAAGTCGTCTCGCGCCCTTATTGATAAGGAATCTGGATTCAAACATGAATATATAGTCGACTTTTCCTTAACGTACATGTAGTTATTATTTTTTGAAACGCGTTTATTTAGTCTTTTATTATTTAAAATATTTAACCACTTAGTCTTATCGATTAACGTCAGTTCCGTGTCATTAGTAGTCTTTTTTAGTATTTCAACAACGTTAGGTTGATCAGTCCTTACGTTGTCTACATGTTGTCTTAATACCGGTAGGTCCTTGTTTGTAATAATATTATTATTCTCACATTCTCTCGCTCTCTTACTTTGTGCACGTGTCATCACATTAACATTCTTCTCACTTACATACTTCTCATTCATACTCTTCAACTCATTAGATTCCACAATCATACGAGATAATGCATCTGCAGCTACATTACTCTTTCCTTTCACATACTCAACAACAAAATCATACTCTTCCAGACAAAGTCTAAATTTAGTTAAGCGACTGGTAGGATTTCTCATCCCAAATAAATATATTAATGGTTTATGATCTGTTTTTATCCTGAATTTACGAGCATATAAATAAGGTCTAAAATATTTAACTGACCATACTATAGCTAGTAATTCTTTTTCTATAATCGGGTAATTTAGTTCTGCTTTATTTAAATTTCTGCTCGCATAAGCGATTGGTTTACCGTTTTTATTGCATAATACACTACCTATTGCAAAGCCTGAACTGTCTGTTTCTAAAACAAATTCATTACTATCTGAAAAATCTGGATAATTTAATACTGGAGGATTAATGAGAATATTTTTTAATCTGTTAAAAGCTTCTTCACATTCTGATGACCAATTAAAAATTGCATCTTTTTTAGTAAGTTTATTTAGAGGTAAGACAATATCTGCAAAATTTTTTACGAATTTTCTATAGTAATTAGCGAATGCTACGAAACGTTTTACGTCATCAGTTGATTTTGGAACAGGATAATTTTTTACCACTTTCACCTTTTCTGGATCTGGTAAAATTCCATTGTCTGAAATAACATGGCCTAAGTATAAGAGTTCCTTCTTTAAAAATTCACATTTTGAAGGATTTAACTTGAGATTGACTTTTCGAAGTCTCTCGAAAATTGTAATTAAATTTTTATTATGATCTTCCAAATTTCTACCTAAAACTATTAAATCGTCTAAGTATATCAGACATTTGTCGTAATTCAATCCTGCCATAGCAACTGTCATTGCTCTAGAAAAAGCACTTGGACTGATTTTCAGCCCCATAGGCAGTCTTTTCATTTGATATTGACCTTGATCAGTCGAAAAAGCAGTATACTTTCTACTTTCTGGATCTAATTCAATTTGATAATACCCTTGCGATAAATCAAGATGTGAAAAATACATGAAACCTGATAACGAATCTAGGATATCTGTAATATTGGGTAGTGGAAATTTGTCATCTTTTATATTATCATTAAGCTTTCTATAATCTATAACGACTCTCCATTTTCTTTCACCTGTTTTATCTACCTTTTTTGGAACTATAAGCAATGGACTTGACCAATCACTAACTGACTCTTCTATAATGTCATTTTTAAGTAACTCTTCAACCTGTTTTTTAATTTCTTGTTTTTGTGCAAAGGGTAATCTATATGGTTTACTATAAACCGCTGAAGTATTTTCTTTCAATTTAATGTCTTGCTTGTAAATATTCGTTACACTCAACTTATCATTTGGTAAGTGAAAAATGTCACTATACTTAGCACAAATATTTTCAATCGTACTTTGTTCTTCCTTATTCAAATAAGAGTCCAACTTTAATAAAGAAAATAATTCACGCGTGCGTGACGGGCTTAATGAATTAGAACTAAACTTACTTATATAATAATCATCTGCATCATGCACAATGGGTTTAATATTTCTTAAAAGTACTTTATTTTCCGTTGTATTTAATATCTTAACAGGTAAACACCCATTTTTAGGCGAAGAAATTGAATTCGCTATAAATACACCATTAGCCACTTCATTGCTCACAATTACACAATCTCTATTAAGATTAGTAGGAATATACTTAATAACTTCACATCTAGGTTCTATTTCTAACACGTCATCAAAGTTAAGTGCTAAACTTACAGTACTAAATCTGTTTCTTAATATTAAACACTTATTTTTATAGTTCACAATCCCACGGTATTTTAATAGAAAGTCTTGCCCTAAAATTCCAGATGAATTACATGGTAAATCACGGAACACATAAAATTTTTGTTGGAATTTTTTACCATAGCAGTAGAGATCTAAAAATACATAACCCTCTGACATAAGACCTCCACCGACTCCATTAATCTCAAACTCATCAGCATAAAACTGTGGTTGATTTCTAAATGTATTCAATGAACTACGCTTAATAGCGCAAATTGATGCTCCAGTGTCCACTAATAAGTCTACTGTCTGACCGTAACGCCTAAAATTTACCCAATTTATACTATTTCCTGACAAAATGAATTTAGGGACGAAAAAATTTTTCTGAGCTCTCATTGTTTTCAGTTGACGAAGGAGCAGCATAATTTATTTTCCTCTGATTCTTATTTGTAAAAGCTCCCCGTGAACTCCTATTGTTATTTTGCCACTGATATGTACCACCACGACCTCGATTTGGGTTTGCACCCCTGAACGCATTTCTGGCAGATGAAAAACCACGATTATAATATGAATTTCTTTGAGAATTATTATAAAAGTTGTCGTTGTTATGGTACGAATTATATGACCTTGGATAATATTGTGGCCTCCCTCTGTTATAATTATTATAACCCCGTCTACCACGAAATTGACCTCTTTGATATGTCATGAAAGGAGGAGGAGAATGCACTAAAGCTTCGTCCTCCGCTGCCCTTATTGCATCTTTCAGACTGTTATAGTTGCGTGCCGCTATGATCGTGCTTAATTTTTGGCTCCGTAACCCATCTGCAAACCGTTTTATAGCATTTTTTTCATTTAATGGCCGCAAAATTTCGTATTTCGACGGCTCTCCGTCAGCCTGAGAAATCGTTAATTAATCTATGAATAATTTTTCAATTTCCTTTCCAAATTCTTCAATCGACTTATTGGCCTGAACGGTCGACTGTAGTTTACTTTGTAACGCTACATCGGATTTTTTAGTTAATAGGTGCAACTTCATGTCCCGCAATAAAGATTCTACATCATCGTATTTTGTATTAAGACGCAGCTTAGCATTACGCGATAGGCGCGTCTTCAAAATAAAATTCACAAGTAAGCATTTACTTTCGGTATTTAACATTGAATTATAAAGTTCAATTGCATCTATTAATGCTTGCGTAACACTTTCGTCGTCGGTCATTATAGGCAACAAGTTTACCGCGGTTTTCAAATCAAAACTTACCTTGTTCTCCATCTTGTCTGTTGAAGTTTCCTGAAAATTACACAAGTTAAAAATATCTCTATATAAACTCTCTACCTTATATTTAATTCCTACTATATATTTTTGAGTGTCCTGTGTATATTCGTTTTTATCTAATTTTTTATGTACTATTCCTATCACGTCTAAATAACTATTATAACATTTATTTGCCTCACTGTACTTTTTCACTAACAAGTCCCCTTTTCTTCTGGTAGGTCCGATTTTAACTAAATAAGTCCTTATCTGAGTTAACTCCACTACTATTGTATCCAATTGTTCTAATTCCATAAGTAAGTATAGTAATTTTTATAAGTTTACACTTAGGTAACCGATGCAGTTCTCAGAAAAAAAAAAGGTCACAGTATATTTCACTGTCCGGTAGGTACACTGTTCATACACACTGGGTCGGGTCACGTCGGCTAAAATTCTCGGAACGTCGCTTCGCGCGGCTCAAATATGTGCTGAAGTCACCATCTCCGGGGGCCTTGATACAACGTTGATATGGCTTGCATTCATTTCTCTTCTTAGAATTTGTATTGATTTTTGTTGGCATCTCTTATACAAATACCACATTATAGCCATCACCATTATCGTTAACACCACAATTAATAAAACATCACTAAGTTCTAATTCCGAATAGAGGCGATTTTAGCGCTGCTGGCCTCGCCATTTGCGTTCTGCGCCACCACGATGGTCTCTTCTTTTTCCTTAGAATATTTCTTTCCCATTTTCTTTCTTCTTTAAGTTCTTAAGGCAGGGTCGCCATGTGGAGGATTGGGTGTTGGTGTTAATATAAATAAAACGACTGCTCGAGTGGAGCGTATATCGTGTAATGACGAGAATGAATTAGCACACTCTAATGTACAGCATAAGCAGTTTTGACTCAAGCCGGTGTCACACCGAGCTTAAGGTTCGAGGCACACGAAGCCTACACTACAACAGGAGCCGGACCCATATTATGTACCGATGACTAGGTAAATTATTTGTCTTATCGACATACTAGAGGATGCCCGCGACTTCGTCTGCGTGGATTTAAGTTTTTAAAGATCCCGTGGAACTGATTGATTTTCCGGGATAAAAGTTGCCTATGTCAATTAGAGGGATACGTCCCTGGATCGTATCTGGATACCAAATTTCATACAAATCGGTTAAGCGGATGGGTCTTTAGGAATCCCGTGGGAACTCTTTGATTTTCCAGGATAAAAAGTAGCCTATGTCCGTCCCCGAAATATAAGCTGTACCAAACTACGTCAGAATCGGTTAAACTGTTGGGCCGTGAAAAGGTAGCAGATAGACAGACAGACACACTTTTGCATTTATAATATTAGTGTGATTTCACCACGCTGGCGAAGTGCGGGTTGGCAAAATTCACATACCTTTGAGAACGTTTCGGAGAACTCTGAAGGATGCAGATTTCTTCACGATGATCAAAGCATGTGATATTTAATTACCTACTCAAACATACGACAAAAAAACATTTGTACAGGATGGCCCGTAGAAATATAAGTCATAGAAGTAATTAATTGTTAATAGTATGTAGATATAGTTTTAAGTGTTAGAATAAGAATGGACCTACCAGAGCTACATGGTCAAACTAGTGACCCAACTCTTTAAATGAGAAAAAAAAAGGAGCGTGTTCGGGATCGAACCCCAGACGCCCGAAGATGAAGCCAATGTCCTAAGACCTATAGGTTATCACCGCTTATGGTTAGGTTTTTAAAATCCAATGGGAACTCTTTGATTTTTTGGAATAAAAATATATCCTTCTCCAGGATGCAAGCTGTGCCCAAACATGAAAAGGTAACAGTCAGAAAGACAAACAGACATGCAAACAAAAAATATTGCTATAGATTAATTATTCCTTTAAACAGTAAATCCATGTAGGTATTCAAAATATCGAAATCAGTACATATTTTATCTTTGAGGTTCCCTAAATGTACCAATCATGTACCAAATGTCTTCGAATAAAAAATTCAATAGGCACCCGTTTCGCGCAAGATTTATCCAAATTAATTTCTTGCGTCGCCATTTATTCACCCCATTTAGGGTGATCGCATACCAGGAGATGATTTACAAGGCGCAAGAGGCGTAAGAGCCGCAAGACGACCCGCCGCATAGTCCCTGGTTCGATTCCCAGCAGGAGCAATCTGGATTCTATCATCATCAACACCAACCCTAGTTTCCGAGTTTCTCCTTTCACCAAAGGTTGCCTGGTGGAGATTGCTCTAAGCAATAAGGCCGTCGTAGGAACGGTATTCCGAACCAGTGGTAAATTATTTTGACGACTCAAAAGCACTTGTAAAAGTTTACTTGAATAAAATATATTCTATTCGATTATATTCTACGATATGTAATGCGGCCTGTCTTTACGGCTTTTGCGGATCTTACGGCTCTTGCGGGTATCGGGGATATTATAGCCGTGAACGATCTCCTTCACGTCCCCGCGATCGCAAATTTGAAATTTAAATCCGCGATTTGCCAAATTGAGAAATCCCACGGAATAGGCGTCGGTTCTTAGTCTGATCGCTATTTTCGATTATGTCTTATCTTCAAATTACAATTTCGTAACGTTTTGTGTGGTTTTTCGGTATTTACACTTCACACTTATATTATAAAAGGCGAGAGTTTGTGTGTATGTATATATATAATGTGTGTATGTTTGTTACTCTTTCACGCAAAAACTACTGAACGGTTCGGCTGAGATTTGGAATGGAGATAGATTAAACCCTGGAAAGATTTTTAGAAAGATTTTTTGATTCTAGGATTTGAATAAAAAATCTTTCTATACTTAGATCTTTCTTTATGTGTTTATTTGAATATAGATATTAATATTTATATATGAAGCTATGATAGCCTAGTGATTAGAACGTCCGCCTCCTAATCGGATGTCGGGGGTTCGATCCCGGGCACGCACCACTAACTTTTCAGTTATGTGCGTTTTAAGCAATTAAATATCACTTGCTTTAACTGTGAAGGAAAACATCGAGAGGAAACCTGCATGCCTGAGAGTTCTCCATGTTCTCAAAGGTGTGTGAAGTCTGCCAATCCGCATTGGGCCAGCGTGGCAGACTATGGGCTAAACCCTTCTCATTCTGAGAGGAGACCCGTACTCAGTAGTGGGGCGGAAATGGGTTGATCATGATTTCTATTTATATTTAAACGTAGGTACCCACTGTAGAAACTCGTAGAAGCTACAACATACGTTACAAACTCTTGACTAACTCCGACAAACAGTGCAATGGAGGTCGCACGGGGTACATAAATCTCATCCCCCGCAGATGCTAATTATTACCCCTATGTCGTCGTTAAACAACTCTTGCAGAGTTCTCCTTACTCCTTGGAGATAATATATGACTTTTAATTAAACAAATATAATTAAGGCTTCGTACCTCAAAAGGAAAATCTGGATACAAACATACATATACCCACATACATACATACATATAGACTGCTAAAATCGTAACCCTTCCTTTTGGCATTGCCGCAAAAAAGGAAACCTTACAGGATCACTTTGTTTCTGTCCGTCTGTCCGTCTGTCGTGTCTGTTAAAACAACCTATAGGGTACTTCCCATTGACCTAAAATCATGATTTTGGCACAAATGTAAATTTTTTTGTTTATGATATATAACCACAAATTCACGGTTTTCGGATTTATTCCTTTACCTGCCAAACCTAAATTTACCTAGCTATTTGCCAAATTTCATGATTCCAGGTCAACTGAAAGTACCCTATAGGTTTTATTTATTTATTTATTTATTTATTTATTTATTTACTATAGTACCGCCCACAGAGTTACACATTTTAATTATACATTTTGTTCCTTACTTTCTATTGCTCTTATGCAACTCCACTTACGGGCAGTCACAGCGTGACTGCCCGTCACGCTGTGACTTGACAGACAAACAGACAACAAAGTGACCCCATAAAGGTTCCGTTTTTCCTTTTGAGGTCGGAAAACTAGGAATCGAACCCAGAATGTCTTGCTAGAGAACCGACAATCGTCAGCCACATTACAGAGATACATTTTCATTGCATTACTCCCAATACAGTTGTAGCAATAAATTTGTATTTTCGATGTAGCCCCTAACAGCAATTCTAGATGAGAACTGTTGTTAGGGTTGCTAACTTTCAGAAATTAAGTTGGATATATTTTAACACTAGCTGATACCCGCGACTTCGTTCGCGTGGATGTAGGTTTTTTAAAATTCCCGTGGGAACTCTTTGATTTTCCGGGATAAAAAGTAGCCTATGTGCTAATCCAGGGTATAATCTATCTCCATTCTAAATTTCATCCCAATCCGTCCAGTAGTTTTTGCGTGAAGGAGTAACAAACACACACACACACACACACACACACATACAAACTTTCTCCTTTATAATATTAGTGTGATCACTGCCCCACTACACATATTATCACTATCCATATCATTTGTACCCATATATGCGAAAGTGTAATACAAGAGGTTTTTTAGTTTGTTCTTCAATCACGCTTTTTTTTAATTTATTAATTTGAAGACATACAAAAAAACCTTAAACAATATAACTCGCCAAACTGCGTCGCAGTTTGTTGGCAACGGTACGGATCGACGTGATTTTTTGTAGGATATTTTGTGCTTATTAGTTGAAGACCTAGAGAGAGAGAGAGAGAGATAAGCTATTTTTTATCCCGGAAAATGAAAGAGTTCGCACTGGATTTTTGAAAGTCGCGGGTCTTCAGGTAATCAGCTAGTACCTAGTATTTGGAAAGTAGCATTACTTCTCTTTCATTGTTTTTATATTTTTAGTCTGTATTTAATTTGCTCATAAAGTAAATTAGTTTAACTCGGGAAGGTCCATTTATACCCTCGAACTATGTAAGCCCAAGCTTCTTTCATGAGCGAAGCAAGCATACAAAACTATTACTACTACTAAACTATTTACTATTTTACTTTTTGGCGCTAATTTCATTCTCGTTTTAATTTATATGAATTGTCATCATTATAAATCGACAGACGATCCACTGGTATATAGGTCTCTTGTAGGGACTTCCACACGCCATGACCTTGCGCCGCCTGAATTCAGCTACTCCTTGCGTCTCGTTTCATGTCACCTGTTCGTTTAGAAAATTATAATTACCCTAATGAATATAGATTATAGTGTATATCTATATATACATACTAGTGTTTTGCTCGGTGCGCGAGCTGCTAAAGCAGCTCGCGTGACGTGGTTAGGTTGATAAGTATTAAAACGAATTTATTTATTAAGATTCAAAATTCACCGCGAAAACACCATAAAACGACACCCATATCGATTTTTTTCTCAAAAATGCATGTCCGCCATCTTGGATTTCAAAATAAATGTCTTTATCATAACGTGACGTGGTTGGGTTGACAAGTATTAAAACGATAGTATTTATTAAGATACAAAATTAACCGCGAAAACACAATAAAACGACACCCATATCGATTTTTTTCTTAAAAAATGCATGTCCGCCATCTTGGATTTCAAAATAAATGTCGTTATCATAATGAGCAACCTGGAAAACTCTGAAAACGACATCCATATCATTTTTTGTAAAAACGGGGTAGTTGAGGTTAATAAAGTAGGGTGCGTGGGTGCGCGGACCACTAAAGTGGTCCGCGAGCATGCAGAGTTTGTTCCACCGAGTAGACCTTCGGACCCTAATCATCTTTTGCCAATAAACCACTCTTCCATCTTTTATAGCCTCCGAGATAGACACCGACGAAATTTGTACGGCGGCCATTTTGTTTTTCCAAAAAATTCCACTTTTTCTATCAATCGTTTACTACTTTCTTCAAAGATTGTGAGTTTCAACGAAATCGGTTGGAAAACAAAAGAGTTGCAAAAATCACGTCGGTCGCCATCTTGTTTTTCTGAAATGTCATAATTTTTCCCTACTTGCTTCCACCAGCCAAACACATCTCCCCTACATTATCGTATCGTTTTCCGTCTCTTTCTAGGAGAATGAGGCATTCAATATTCGTCATACAAAATGTATGAAAAAATAAATTCCGCCATTTTGTTTTTTTTTTCTATTCATCGAGTAGACCTTCGGATCCTGATCCTCTTTTGCCAAGAAACCACACTTCCATCTTTTATACCCTCCGAACTGGACACCGGCGAAATTTGTATGGCGGCCATCTTTTCTTCGCCATTTTGAATTTTTTTTCAGCTTTTTGGCAATTGGATGTCGTCATGAATGACATTTGCTCGAGCACCCCCCACCTATCTTCAATACCTTAAGCGGGCCCTCCACCCGTCTCCGATATCCTCAATCATCAGCTCTCTCCATAATTTTGGCTTACTAACTTTTTGTTTTCTATACGACACCATCAGTGAAAAAAAAATTTTTCATACAAAATTTTACAGGAGTTTCTTAGTTGAAAATCTCGAAAATCTCCCCAAAAGTGGCAACACCGGTTGCATATTTCTATACTGCCAGCCGAGATACACAATCGATTCATACATATTGACTTTCCAAAATGTTGCCAACTGCCTCAAAAACGTGATCAAAATTTCGAAAAATGAAAAAAAATACAAAATGGCCGCCAACTCGTTTCACAGAAAGATTTTACACGGTTTCATAATTTTCCTATTAACTACAGGATATACCGCTCCCGATGACGTTTCAATCTTTCCTCTCGCTCGCACCCACGCGAAAGGGGATACCGTGAAAAAGACCGTGTCGAAAATCACTTTTACTTTGATAAATTCCAGTGTTGCCAGTCTCCGGTGACGAAAATACCCAAATGTCATTTGTACGAGCAAAACACATAATCGCTCATACTCGGATTTTGCTAAAAGTGCGTATTTCGATTTTTTACAATTTCCCGAAAATCTCGAAATTTCCCTAAAAATGGGGTAATTTTTTCCCACCAATCTATACCCCGAGCCTACACGTACAACCGCTTCATAGAAGCCGAATCACTCCGATGTTGCCAACTTTGAGATATTTAACTTTTAAAATTGCATTTTTTCGTACCTCGAACAAAACGGCCGCCACGACAGCCGCCATCTTGAATTTTTAAAAACCACTCCCGTTCCGTCAAAATTCAGGATAATCATAGACGAAACCAGAAAAAAAATATTATTATCGATTTCCCGTTTCGGATCTGTGGCGCCGCGGTTCGGGGTCGAAAAATCAAAATTTTGAAAACGCTACGGTTCGGCCGCCATCTTGTTTTTTCAACTTTTTCGACATTTTCCATTAATCGTTTACTACTTTCTTCAAAGATTGCAAAATTCAACGAAATCGGTTGGAAAACAACGGAGCTGCAAAAATCACGTCGGCCGCCATCTTGTTTTTCCGAAAAGTCATAATTTTTCCCCAGAGGGTTCCCGAATCCAAACACATCTCCCCTACATCACTATATCATTTTCCTTCTCTTTCTAGGAGAACAATTATGTCAATGAGTGAGTGAGTCAGTGAGTGGTAATCGAGCTATATATAGTATAATATGAATAATACGAATTAATGAATAATCCATACTAATATTATAAATGCGAAAGTGTGTCTGTCTGTCTGTCTGTCTGTCTGTCTGTCTGCTACGCTTTCACGGCTCAACCGCTGAACCGATTTTAATGAAATTTTGTACAGACTTAGGATACATTCCGGGGAAGGACATAGGCTACTTTTTATCCCGGAAAAACATACAGTTCCCGCGGGATTCCTAAATACTCATCCGTTTGATCGATTTGTATGAAATTTGGTACCGAGGTAGCTTGCGTCCGGGTTATTGACATAGGCAACTTTTTATCCCGGAAAATCAAACAGTTCCCACGGGATCTATAAAAATCTAAATCCACGCGGACGAAGTCGCGGGCATCCTCTAGTTATGAATAATTTGGGGAGAATTCTATGAAGTTGTCAGCCCTAGCAAAGATGCACATTTCAATGGCCAGAATGCATATCCTTCCAATCCATTACCACTGTGTCGATTAGAATTCGGTTTATCTGCTTCTTTATGTGTTGTTGGGAATATAAGCTCAATTTCCTCTCAGCTGGAGACTGCTCATATTTAACTTTTAAACGATTTTCAATAACTTAATCATTTCGAAGAAATAAAACTACCTTTATCGGTCTTTGTCTTTGTAATCTGTGAATCGCTAAGCATAAAAACCCCCTAAAAAAGTAAGTACCTAGGTACCTACCTGGGATAATAATTTTACTGTCAAAACAGAATGTAGCCAATAATAAGTAAAAAATTATACATACCTAAGCACTTATCAAGTGTTATCTGAAAAAAATATGCATCTTTCAATGTCACGTTTAACATTGTACTTATAACTTGGAATCTACACTTAGGGCCAGTTGCATATCTGCCGATTAAAGTATGGTTAAGGTTTTAAAGTTAATGACCACTTTGTTCATAAACCCCAACCATACTATTGACTGTGCAACCCACTTTGCTTATTTTTGGTCGACAAGAACTAACGGTAACTCACGTGCAACTCGCCCTTAGTAACTCAAACTCAAAATCATTTATTCAAAGTAGGTATTATTTATTGTGTAAGTATTATTTTGGATGGGACGCGGGCGACGTGCGCGTCCCAAGGTCGGGGGACGCACTTCGTTGGTGCGTCCCGGAGGTGCGTCGATGGGGACCGAGCAGGTCCCCAGTGGAGGGTCTGCCTTGGCAGACGTCGCTGGCTGGGTCGCGGTTGTTTGCTTCGGCCGTTCCCGTGACCCAGTCGCCAGGCGACGCGCAGTAGCGCCGCTGGGGTTTAGTGGGTATTCCGGTCGCCTCTCGGCCGGCGAGTCCCACATACCCTCCCTCCGGGGGGGATGCGTAAATGCATTCCCCAGCGTCAACAAAAAAAAAAAAAAAAAGGTATTATTTATTGTACACCTTTTGATGGTCAAAATCGTTAGATTTGTAAGATGATAATATAGTAAAAGTGAGACACTGTAGAAGCATCGTACCTTTGTAAAATCGTAGTCAGGTTCCTCGATGAAATGATAGACATAATCCATTTAGTAGCGTTTATTTCACCCAAACACTATATTAGTTATTTGTGGTGATTTATTTCGTTTACTTGTTTAGAATTTGATTATTCACTTTATTAGGAAAATCATAGATTTTTGGCCGTGAGCCGGCATTACAAAACGCTTCAACACTGACGCTCAAAAACTGGTGGTCAATACCGCCAAAAGTTCTTATTTATAGACGTTACGATTTTAGTATCATGACTTGTAAAAAATGTTTCTACTGAATTTATTCAAATCAAGACTTATATTTTCTACATTTAAATTTGAGTCAAATCAAGACTTTACATTTTCTATATTTTAGTCAAATCAGCTTCAAATATTAATTTATGATCAATGATAAAGCTAACAGTTCGGCCGTCCTGGTTACTCGAGTCCTCGCGTGAATCTACCACCGGTTCGGAACTTACATTCTACAGAGAAGAACCGGCAAGAAACTCTGCAGGGAGAAAAAAAAAACTTATTGTTTTAAGTATATTTTTTTTTGTGCGAGATTCGTTTCGGCCATCTGAATATAAAAAATTGGTCCTCCAATTTCTATTTTTAGTTTGAATTTAATAAAAAATTTTTAATTAATTTTAATTTAAATTTTATTGGAATTTGTTTTAATTAAGAATTTAGTTTATAAAATATTTTGTGAGAAATTTGTTTTATATGGGTAGTTTATAGTTTTTTTTTTTTTTTTAATTAAGTGATATTTAATCAAGGTTATTTAAAGTTGCGATGTTATTCAATTATTTGATAGTAATTATATGTACTTTTAAACGCAAATGAGGTAATTATTTAGTTGATTTTCTAAAAGTAAGTTTTCATAAACAATTAACTAATCACATTTTAAACTCACAATTCATAAATTAAAATGCATTAACATGCACAATTCAAAAAAAAATACATTTAAGATAATTCAGAGATTACAATAAGTATTATACTTTTCATGTTTTGTAGTTTTAAAACTCACAATTCCTAAATTAAAAATACATTTTAAATAACTCAGAGCTTACAATAAGTAAGTATTACACTTTCATGTTTTATAGTCTATCTTCAGAATTATGCTAAACTCACAATTCATAACTTAAATTGTATCTATGTCTCAATTAAACCAGAAGTCTGTTTACATATTAACAAATTATATGACCGCTACAATGTTATATTACAATTTTATATTACGGCTACAATATTACAACTACAATAAAATTAGAACCTTGAAATATACAATTTCACAGACTCTTGCTGATATAACTTGATTAAGAAAAATCACTGCTCATTTTTTTATGAACATTATATACCATTATCTCGATTTTAACTCTTAAGACCTTTTCATTACACGATCCAACTATTTTAATTTTTAGGGTTCTGTAGCTTAAAAGGAAAAACGGAACACTTATAGGATCACTTTGTTGTCTGTCTGTCTATCTGTCTGTCTGTCAATAACCTATAGGGTGCTTCCCGTTGTCCTAGAATCATGAAATTTGGCAGGTAGGTAGGTCTTATATACAGGTATATACAGGAATAAATCTTAAAACCGCGAATTTGTGGTTACATCATTTAAAAAATTAATTAAAATGTGTTTCAATTTTCAAAGTAAGATAACTATACCTAGTGGGGTATCATATGAAAGGGCTTTTACCTGTACATTCTAAATAAGATTTTTATTTAATTTTATGCATAATAGTTTTTGATTTATCGTGCAAAATGTTGGAAAAAATACCCGAGTACGGAAACCTCAGTGCGCGAGTCTGACTCGCACTTGGCCGGTTCTTTTGAAAATCGACACGTATTTTTTTGTTTCAAATTAATTTCGTAAGCAGGATAATTTTGTTGCAACAAAAGGACGTGTTATTCCCTCACACACGTTAAGTGAACGACGCTATAACACGGAGCAAGCAGGCAGTTTCGCCGCATTACAACGTTACAACTACTGGAACACGGAAATTGCACGCATTTTTGATCAGCGTTTAGATATGAATGCAAATTGGACGTTGAATTTTTAAATTTAACGCCCTCTTGTGATCAGTATGATACCCGAAATACTGTTTTTTACGCGTTTTTTTTTTTAATGCTTTTGGGCAATTTAATCCAAAAGAAAATTCTTTCCATCCATCTAGGGGCCCTTACTACCATCGCCTAAATTAGTAATGTTTTAATTATAGTTTTAATATTGTTTTGACATTTTCATATGAAACATTTTGATTTTTAATTTATTTTAGTTTTTAATTTAATTCCTTTTTTTAGTTTTAATTTAGATTTAAGTTAATTTAATGAATTGTCAATTATTATAACTAAGAAAAATATATATTAATACTAAAAAATATATATAAATATAATATAACTACATACATACATAGACTGCTAAAATCATTACCCTTCCTTTTGGCTTTGCCGCAGTCGGATAAAAAACACATACAATTGAAGACAAAAATATACGCAGATACAATTTGGAGGCCTTATCGCTACCTAGCGATTTCTTCTAGGCATAGATATTGATAAGATGTACTTTCAGGCTACCATAGTGGTGCAAAGTACAAATCCTATAGTAATGTAATGAAATGTATGTTAATGCTTGTGTAGAGGCGTGCGGCCTCTTCTTAAGACTTGCAACTGCGAAGAAAACACACTTTGCAGCTGCCACTTAGAACACAATTCAAATAAGGAACGATTCAAATGTCCTGCTGGCCTGGACGAACCCCGGGCAACCAATTCACTCAGAAACATCAAGACCGCAACACCTCGGTCTAACATCAAACTCCGGCCCTCATTTTCTACCACAGTTTTAATTATAACTACAGCCATATTGTAAATAATTGTTCATGTTGTTGTTGTAATACAAAGTGTAAATATGTAAGCAGCCTTTCATTTATCAGTAACATTCGCTGTTACACTTGCTCTACATAAAATGACTACTATACTATAAATAAATAAACAATTCGCAAAGTAGTTATTTACATAAGAGTTCCGCTCTATTTAGTTTGGGCTGAGACAACAGGTCCCCGGCATCCTAATTCTGTATCGGGTCCAAAAGGACCCTTCTCACGATATGGTTGATTTGACCCTCATACGATATTCCGCTTTCTGTTCAATGGGAATTTTAAGATGATTTATTGTTTTATTGAAGAACTAGATGATGCCCGCAGCTTCACCCGCGTGGATTAGTCAGATCCCCCGCAGCATCAGGATTGAGGAGTTGGAATCCAAATTTGTTATGGAACATTGTCGCAAAGTTCCTCTATCGTATAAAAAAAAAATTACGCAAATCAGTTCAGAAATCTCGGAGATATCAATGCACAGGTGAAAAACACAACTCCTCCATTTTTAAAATCGGTTAAAAAAGTAGCCTATGTTACTCCTTGGTATGTTAATCCTCTACTTGTCTGTGAAAGTTTCGTCAAAATAGATTCAGCCATTCCAAAGACTAGCCTGTTCAAACAGACAGTCACTTCAATTTTATATATATCGGTGTGCTTACAGTCAAACGCCAAATCGCCTAACACTGATATAAAAAACATCCAATTCCTGATGCTAAGCAATCAGATTGTTGAGCAAGGTAAGTGCTCGCAAGGTTGGTGCATTTTCGGCAAAAATTGTCCATGTTGCTCCGATGAAAAAAGGGCAGGCGTCTGCAGGAACCAACAGCCCTATCCGGCGCCCTCACCTCTAATGCACATCTACACAGGGTATCAGGGTTATCAACTATGATGACCTCCTGGTGCAGTGGTGAGTCCTATGGTCTCTTAGAAAGTCCTGACTCCTGACAGAGGCAATTTGGAAATCTATCACACTAATAATATTATAAAGGAGAAAGTTTGTATGTGTGTGTGTGTGTGTGTGTGTGTGTGTGTGTGTGTATGTTTGTTACTCCTTCACGCAAAAACTACTGGACGGATTGGGCTGAAATTTAAAATGGAGATAGATTATACCCTGGATTAGCACATAGGCTACTTTTTATCCCGGAAAATCAAAGAGTTCCCACGGGAATTTTAAAAAACCTACATCCACGCGAACGAAGTCGCGGGCATCAGCTAGTAAATTCTAAATTGGATCCGGTCTGGTCTGCCATGCAGATTGGTAGAGTTCACTCACCTTTCAAAATATTATGTAGAACTCTGAGGCATAAGGTTTCCTCACAATGTTTTCCTGCACTGTTAAAGCATCCCCCCCCCCCCCCCCCCCTTTAGTAAGAAAGAAATGTTTTACTTACAGAAATATGAGCTCCAAGAGAATTTCCAACTTTTAATAACCGCCTCAAGAAATTAACATTCGAAATTCAATTCCAACACATAGTTTTGTTTGTGATTGATTGGTTGGTGACTCGAAATGGTTAACGTCAACTAAGATTTTTGCCTATGTCATTTGTATGGGACTATACGTAACAGTGAGAGTACTACACTAACTTCTTTCCGTGGTATAGCTATAATACTTTCTCCCTAGTTGTAGTATCGAGCTAACTACATACAACAAGCCTGTCAGTTTAATTAACTAGACACTATGACCCGACGTCGCTTCATAACTCACAGGTGAATATTGACAGCAAGTGATACTAATCTCGACTAATTGACTGGCTTTACACTGTAGGCCAAGTAAATTGAACACTCAAGATTTTTTATTCTCATTTGAAGTTCTCAATTTCTCTACAACGAAATTACAACCTTTTTTTCGTGAGGAAAATCCGTCATGGATACCATCGGCCACGGGGGAGCACAGTAGTTATGTCGGACTCCTACCGACTAAAAACCTCACGAAGTTCCATCCCACCGCTGATGACGGAGCACAAGGGACCGACAACGCCTCGTTACTCCGCCAGCGGATGTCCGCCTCAGCAGACCCACCACTGGGACACTACGTGCCCCCAAACACCGTTAGAGGCATGCCGGAACCACAGCACGCCAACTAACCCGAGGACCACACTGTGAACGATGGACCGCCCCGTGTCCATCAACCATAGGTCCTCCTGAGGGCTAGGGTTCGCGGGGAGGGCAATTCCCTTTCCGCGTTCCTCATCTTCAACATCTCCCTCACCCGTCACCAAACTGGACAGGCGAGAAACCGGCAGCCAGTGATTGGATGGGTGATGAAACACTCAACACCAACCACCCATCACAGCCATACCAAAGCTAAGGTTTGAATGAAAATTGAAGATTGCTGTCTAAACCACTTTTTGTAAAAAAAAGTATTATGAAATGAACTGAATCAATCTAGAAATTAAGTCTCTTGATTAAATGACTATGTAAGCTCTTACTTTTAAGCGACTACCTAATTTTATTGACTGAAGAATTTATACCAAACTTGACACAAATTGACTTGAAACTTGAATTTATACAAAACCGTTAAAGAATGATTAATTACTGTGCGTTTATTCTGCAAGCGAGTGTAAGTGCTCGAACAATGTCACTTAGCCAGTGTCTCAATTCATAGTAGTAACAGCACACAGTGTGTCAGTCATTATGATCATTAGTCTGAGCAGACATCAAGTTTAGCTTGA
Source organism: Maniola jurtina (assembly GCF_905333055.1). NCBI lineage: Eukaryota > Metazoa > Arthropoda > Insecta > Lepidoptera > Nymphalidae > Maniola > Maniola jurtina. The sequence continues at coordinate 4,411,033 of NC_060053.1, forward strand.
ATTATGCATGACTGCCATCCATAACTATACGAATTTATTTACCAGCGAGCATAATATACTATAACCAGAACGCTAGCAATAACGAAGACAGGTGATAGTATTGATTAATATACTTATATGATAAGATACATTTAAAAAAAACTACGAAAAAAAAACTAAAAATAATCCTGTAGTTTTTAAAAGTTCACAATATATTGCAAATAAAACATTAGACTGTCGCTAGAGGTCAACGAAAGTTCCGTAAATAGGTCACTCGAAGTCAATGCCGCATCATAGGTGGGGCATTGACCCGAGTTTTGCGCGCTATACAATGCGGGTTTGAAAAATACTAATTCACTAAAACTACAAGATAAGGCAAATGGTTATTGGCATTGGACTGTGTTGAAGTAGTATAATAAATAACGCTAAGTTTTGATAGTTTCTAGTTAGACCCTGTATAGTTTCCGAATTTAACGGCTATAACATACAGATAGAAATAGGCTCCTAGTTCTACTGCGCTACCCGAAAGACACAAAGAATTCTCATGTCAACGTGAACGAAGCGCAGGAAGGCATTCACTTTCAAGCGCCGCGCCGCCGCCGGTCCTAAACGAAATCAACTCCATCTTGATATGGGTTCGTTTGGACCCCAAATGGAATTAAAACACTGACAACGGACTGTGTACATATTTGCCAAAATCAAGTTTTTCAGGTCATTTCATGAATCTCGGTCATCTTGTGTTTTTCATAATAATGAAGGTTAGGTTTACACAGTGGTAGAAATGTGGCGCGAAAACATACACAAGTAGTGCACAAAATTTCAATTAAAAAAACCGGGAAAGTGCGAGTCGGACTCGCGCACCGAGGGTTCCGTACTCGGGTTATTTATTTCGACATTTTGCACGATAAATCAAAAACTATTATGCATAAAAATAAATAACAGTCTGTTTTAGAATCTACAGGTAAAGCCCTTTCATCTTACTTTGGAAAATTGAAACACATTTTAATTTTTTTTTAAATGATATAACCACACATTCTCGGTTTTCGGATGTTATTCCTTTACTTGTGCTATAAGGCCTTCCTACCTGCCAAATTTCATTTTTCTAGGTCAACGGGAACCCTATAGGTTTCTTGACAGACACGACGGACAGACAGACAACAAAGTGATCCTATAAGGGTTACGTTTTTCCTTTTGAGATTCGGAACCCTAACAAACATAAAATGAGCACAGAAACCCGAAAAACCCACTGCTAACAATTAGAAGTTGTCATGCCTAAAAACACAAAGAATTCTCCTGTCACGTGAACGAAGCGCAGAAAGGCATTCACGCTCGAGGGCCGAGCCCGAATCAAAATCAAGTCCATCTTGAAATGGGTTCTTTGGGACTCCAAATGGAATTAAAACACTGACAACGTATTTCCTGAAATGAAGTAACCCAGGTCATCTTGTGTTTTTCATAAAACTTGATATGGGTCTGTTTGGACCTCAAATGGAATTATAATACTGACAAACGACTGGGTTTTAATTAACGGGTCAAAAAAAAGCCTGCATGGGCCTACTCTCAGAATGAAAAGAGCTTAGTTCCATTGTTCACCACGCTGCCCAAGTGAAGATTGACAGACTTCTGAGTCAGACAACTTTTTTTTTAAATTCAGATACAAGTTAGCCCTTGACTGCAATCTCACCTGGTGGTAAGTGATAATGCAGTCTGAGATGGAAGCGGGCGAACCTGGAATGGCAGATTTACGAAACCCATAGGTCATTCATTTCATTTGGTTTCTACATGGCATCGTACCTGAACTCTAAATTTCTTGGCGGCACGGCTCTGCTGGTAGGGTGGTAACTAGCCACGGCCGAAGCTTCCCACCAGATGACCAGAGACCTTCATAAACATTACGGAGAACTCATACAAATTTCCTCCCGATATTTTCCTTCAAGGTTAAATCAGCTTACATTTAATAGCTTTAAATAAATCGCATATTATAATTCCGAAAAAACTACCTGGTTATTAGCGCTTACCTAGGTACCTATCTACATTTTTATTTACTTAAAAAAAACTAAAGTGATAAATTCCCTATGAAATATTTTACAAAGCTAACGCTCTTTGGAAGTCAATTACAAAATATTTTCTTTTAAGAGGAATTTTTCTAAATTACTTTCCACGTGCAAAAATGAACAGTAGGTAGTAGAGATGGATCATTTCACAGGTAGCATGTGAACAAGTGTAAATTAAAAATTTATAACACCCCCGACAAAATATCTGAGTTTTCCAAAACATCATTTTCAAATAAATAATTATGTATCTAGGCAACGTCCATCTTGACAGCTTGACATTTGTCAATTGACATAATATTATGAACCTAACGGTTATCTAACCTTCTTTTCTACAAGAAAACTAGAAAAGAGCTGATAACTCTTAAACGGCTGAACCAATTTTTTTGGATTATAGCTAAGAACACTCTCGATCAAGCCACCTTTCAAACAAAAAAAAGTACATTAAAATCGGTTCATTCGTTTAGGCGCTACGATGCCACAGACAGATACACAGATACACAGATACACAGACACACAGATACACACGTCAAACTTATAACACCTCTCTTTTTGGGTCGGGGGTTAAAAATCGCGTCAAAAAGCCTTTTCATAATGTAACACTTGCTACATTACGTAAAGTAAGCAAAATCACGAAGTGAAATTTCACAAAGTTTAAAAAATATTGTATTCAATGGACTTTTATTATTTAAATTTCACGCTTGCACGTAAAACAAAAAAATCTGAATTAAAATCGGATCATTAGTTTAGGAGCTACGATGCCACAGACAGATACACATATACACACGTCAAACTTATAACACCCCTCTTTTTGGTTAAAAATGATTTAAAAGTAGCAGTTATACCCGTCGCTAGTAGGTATTTTGTACGACGTCCGAAGCCTAACACGTTGACCGCAGGTATTTTGTGCACGTGCATTGAGAAATACCTCTGTAGGTATTGCAAAAACGCCACAATGTGACTTTACCAGTACCTTACCTTTTAAGCTCGAAGTACGGAAGAACTTTCTATATAACGGCAAATGTACAGCTTTGTACCTCGCTTTAGATCACCTGGATTAGTTTTTTTGAAGTGAAAGCTAGGCGATGCCTGTGACTTAGTCTGTGTAGATTAAGGTTTTATAAATCCCATGTAAACTTTGATTTTTCGGGATAAAAAGTAGCCTATGGCTGTGTTACTCTCCAGGATGCAAGCAACCTATCTTTGAACCAAATTTCGTCAGAGGTAAAAAATAAAAAAAGATAAAAGATAAATTTATTTGGCTCAACAACAAATATAACATAAACACAACAAAACACATTGACTAAAATTAGTTAAAATAACAAAACATTACTGTGCACCTGTTTTCCGAACTAGTATAAATGGTCTCGGAAAACATAGGTCGTTAAACAATAAGCTGTGAAAATGTAGCAGACAGACAGACACACTTTCGCATTTATAATATTAATATGGAAGCATCGATATGTATGTATATTGGATAAAACTGTTTGTTTCCTCCTCAATCAATTTTGGACTTGCCTTTACACAAGTTCAAAAAAATCAACTAAAACCATGCTCTTGAGAAAAGCATATTATACAATCGAAGATTATGTAAACGATAAAAGAGCGTGGATTTGACCTGCAGCTTGCTCCAGCAATGCGCGAGACTTCAATTGCTTTTATACATGGCATAATATTGTATAACAATTCTTTGAAAAGAGCAACCGCCGAGTTTCTTGCTGGTTCTTCTCGGTAGGAAACGCATTCCGAACCAGTGGTAGATGCTTTTGACGATTCAAAAGAACTTGTAAAAGTCTATAAAAATATTTTGAATTTAGAATTTTGTTATTTGTTAGAAACACATACACTTTTTTTTTTATTCACTATAGGTAAGCGCTTGACCACAATCACACCTGATGGAAAATGATGATGTGGTCTAAGATGGGACGCGTTTACCTAGAAGGTGCCTATTCACTCTTGTTTTAAAGATACCCGGATTGTAATTGGTAGGAAACACAGATCGCGGGAGAGTATTCTATAGTTAGAGTAGTAGAGTAGAGTAATAGTTATTATTATACACATTAGAACCTACCTAAATAATAAAAATATTCCATCCACCAAATTCTCTGGAAAAATCCTCTTCAAATCTCCACCTACAAGCGGTAAACTGCCTTGAACTCTCAAACAAGCCGAAAAGCTGAAAATCGCCCAATTATACCCCCTACACCAATTAAACTCTGCCCAAACTTTGTATGGGATGAATTTTCATACACATTTAGATAAATATTAAGTGGACTTTGAATTTTGAGCACCTTTAATATTATTTAGTAGTTACTAGAGGATGCCCGCGACTTCGTCCGCGTGGATTTAGGTTTCAAAGATCCCATGGTAACTGTTTGATTTTCCGTGATAAAATGCCTATGTCAATTACCTACAGGGACGCAAGCTACCTCGGTACCAAACATACAAATCGGTTAAGCGGATGTGTTTTTAGGAATCCCGTGGGAACTCTTTGATTTTCCGGGATAAAAGGTATCCTATGTCTACGTCCCCGGGATGTAAGCTAACCCTGTACCGAATTTCGTCTTTTTTCGGTTAAGCTGTTGGGCCGTGAAAAGGTAGCAGACAGACAGACACACTTTGCATTTATAATATTAGAATGGATAGTATGGATAAAATTTAGGTTAGGTATTTAGGTTAATGGAGGCTTAGTAGTAGGGTCCCATTAGCACGCTTCGGGTACGGAACCCTAAAAATTATAATTAATAATAATAGATACGTACGAAGCGATTTGCTTCCTCATTTCTGATTCGAACCGCTAGGATTTGGAACGCCCTTCAAGTTTTCCCGTCCAATTATAATATGGGTACCTTCAAGTCAAGAGTGAATAGGAATCTTCTAGGTAAGCGCACTCCATCTTAGGCTGCATCATTTAAACTTCAAAGCCTCGATAGCTCAACGGTTGAGGAGCGGGCTGAATTCCGAAAGGTCGGCGGTTCAAACCCCACCCGTTGCACTATTGTCGTACCCACTCCTGGCACAAGCTTTACGCTTAATTGGAGGGCAAAGGGGAATGTTAGTCATGATTAGTATGGCTAATATTCTAAAAAAAACGAAAAAATCGTTACTTGCCACCAGGCCTGATTGCAGCCAAGCGCTAGTCTATAAATTAAAAAAAAAAAACAAATTATCTACCCTGCTGGGATTCAAATCTGGGACTTCGTACTTAGGTTTGACAATTGATTACTTAATATTCAAATGAGAACCAAACTACGTTTGTATGGAAAGTGCTAGAGAGAGCGCTAGGGTTACTTCTCTGAACTTAAATTATGCCTAATTTACAAAATGGCCGCCTCCAGTCCGGTGGGGTGGACTGTTGGATATAAATTAACTAGTCCCTTTTAGTTTTAAAAGTATTTCGGTGTAATTCTGTGTTTACGTGAATTTATAAGCAGAGTTAGGTAGGTAAGGGTGGCGTACTACATAACAGTGCTTTATAGCACAAGCGGTGTTATACTCTTAAATAAAAGTTTGTTTACGTTAAGATGCATTCTGATAGTCATAGCAGGATTAAAATAATTATTCTCAACTACAGAATGCCCGCGACTTCGTCCGCGTGGATTTAGGTTTTTAAAGATCCCGTGGGAACTGGTTGATTTTCTGGGATAAAAAGTAGTCTATGTCCGTCCCCGGGATATAAGCTAACTGTGTACCAAATTTCGTCAGAATCGGTTAAATATAAATACTAATTCAAATAAATTAAACTTAAATACCTAAATATTTAGCTAAAAACTTAACTTAGTGAGCTTTTCATGCATTTCAGCCGAGACGACCACCGCTATTTCGTAGTTCTAATAAATAATAGACCTGTACTGCAAATTCGGCGGGCGCAGTGATCCTCTGAGCTGAATTGCATGGAATTTCAATGAATCTTATACTTATAATAAATAATTTTGTGCAACGGAGCAGCCTGGCTGTCCAACGCGGGCATGATTTGTATAGTAATTAGATAAGGCTAGCTTTAAGTTTTATTGTAATATATTTTCACTAAAAAAAATATCTAAAAATACATAAATTTGATAATAACAATTATAAACCTAAATAAAACAGAATGCGTGGATGAAATAAACCAATGGGATCATTTCAGTGTTATGAACAATACAATGGAATAATGAGCTTAGAAGCTAATATCTCTGGTGGACAGGCAGCTTTATGTTGGAAAACTTTGCAACCCTCAGATAACTCAAACCGAACTGAACAAGTTTAACTGTTAGATCGGATTGTATACCCGGCTCTGTGTAAGCCACGTCTTAGCGCTAGTTTTGGACTATCGGAAACCGCATTCGATTTGTATACTTACTCTGAGAATAGTCTCAGAGTGGAATTTGGATAGCGGTATGTTAAGTAAATCTCCTATAATTTCTCCTATAAATAAAAGTAAATAAACCACAGAATTCAGTTTTTCCTTAAGAGGGGTCTCTCCGTCACTCGTTCTATACAAACGTAGTTCCAATTTCATTTGAATATTAAGCAACCAAAGTCCATGAAAGTTTGCAGACATATTCTAGAAACTAATATCTATGCCTGTGGTTTTCCAGATTTCCATTAAAATATTCGGTTTCAAAGTTACGCGGTCTTAAAAATTCACATACAAATCTTTGAGCCCCTATAATTTTAAAACTACATATTTTTAGAAAAATCTAAAACACCACAGGCACAGATTTTAGTTTCTAGAATATGTCTGCAAAATTTCATGGACTTTGGTTGCTATTATTTATTATTATTTTATTATTATTTGAATATTCAAATGGTATTGGGACTACGATTGTATGGAGTAAGTGACGGAGAGAGCCCTGTTAATAAGTGCTTCAGAAATGAAGACTTGTGGGATAAATGCCAGCAACTTCTGATATACAAGGAAATAGCTGTGAAGCGATGGCGATGGGTCGAGTATATTCTGCGAGGAAAGGAAGGAATCGCTGCTCAAGTCGCGTTTCAATGGCAGCCTGGCGGTCAAAGGAGACATGGTTGACTAACCAACACCTGAAGGAGGTCCATTAAAGAAGACCATAAAAGAGTGGGACCTGAATGACATTAATCTAAAAACAGCGAATTTGTGGTTACATCATTTAAAAAAAATTAAAATGTGTTTCAATTTTCAAAATAAGATAACTATACCAAGTGGGGTATCATATGAAAGGGCTTTACCTATACATCCTAAAACAGATTTTTATTTATTTTAATGTATAATAGTTTTTGATTTATCGTGCAAAATGTTGGAAAAAATACCCGAGTACGGAACCCTCAGTGCGCGTTAGCCAGTTTTTTTTTGAGATAAAAAATAGCCTATGACTTTTTTTCTCTACTAGCTTTTCACGGCCCAATTTTGACGGAATTTGGTACAGAGATAGTTTGCAACTCGGGAAAGGACATACGCAACTTTTTCCCGGAAAATCGAATAATTCCCAAGCAATTTTTCAACACAATCTATTCGGACGAAGTTACCGGCATCATCTAGACTGGATTATAATTCTTACTAGCTGATGCCCGCGACTTCGCCCACGTGGATTTAGGTTTTTTGAAATCCCGTGGGAACTCTTTAGTTTTCCGGGATAAAAGGTAGCCTATGTGCTAATCCAGGATATTATCTATCTCCATTTCCAAATTTCAGCCAAATCCGTCTAGAAGTTTGTGCGTGAAGGACACACACACACACACATACACACAAACTTTCGCCTTTTTATTATTAGTGTGAAGTGTGATAATCCACTTATAATCCAAGATTTTTCAGCATTCAGTACTTGGTAACAAAGAACACTACGCATAAAATGATCATTCATAGATATGCAAACTGCAACATAATCCTATGGTTTAAGTTGTATGACCTAAATGGAGCTACGCGCCCTGGATACATAGTATATCTTTGGCAGGCACCCAGGTGTTAATCTTTATAGGAACGATTTGGTATGCATACGTTTATATATGCAGCTACTGGATTAGTTGCGTTAAAACTAGATTTTGTAGTAGCTTTGCTTAGATTCAGGGCTACAGATCATCTAAAGCTAAACTGTATGTAGATTTACATCTAAAGGACGACCGCCACTTTCTAAAGAGAGTTGGTACCATATAGTTACTGAATAGCTCACCGTTATAGAATTGCTGTCCAAAAAACTTTGTGCCTTTTCGAAACTCTTACAAGATAAAGTTGAAAACTAAAACCCGACTGCGATCGTCTTAATAAACGCTAAATATTATAGTAAAATTGTTTTTTCTGTCGCTTGTTATATTTTAATGTTGTAGTATATAATTTATCTATGAACTCATAATTTTCTCCTCTTTCATTTGACACCCCTATCGAAACAATAGCAAAAAAAAATTTTGGAAACCCCCACTTTTTTCATGTAAAATCCGTTAAGTCAATTTTTTAACAAAGATACAAGACGCAAGAGAGTAAAAGAGAATGAATGTGACCCAAATGCAGTTTTAACTTTTGAGTCTTCACTTTAGACGCGTATGTAACGCATCAACTTCTTACATTCTCTTACGCTATCTTTTGTCACTGTAATTTCGTAACGTAACACAAAAGTATACCTACTTTCAATTTGTAAGACAATAATAATAGCAATTACCCCTTTATTCCACTAACAATAATTTCAAATTCAATAGACTTGCAAACAAATAATACCACTTTATTGATTACGTAATATACCTCGTTAAGAGGGGTCTCTCCATCACTCGCTTCATACAAACGTAGTTCCAATTTCATTTGAATATTAAGCAACCAAAGTCCATGAAATTTTGCAGACATATTCTAGAAACTAATATCTATGTCTGTGGTTTTCCAGGTTTTCTGTTAAAATATTCGGTTTCAAAGTTACGCGGTCTTAAAAAATTACATACAAATTTTTGAGCCCTGTAATTTTAAAACTACATATTTTTAGAAAAATCTAAAACACCACAGACACAGATATTAGTTTCTAGAATATGTCTGCAAAATTTCATGGACTTTGGTTGCATAATTTTCAAATGAAATTGGAACTACGATTGTATGAAGCGAGTGACGGAGAGAGCCCTGTTAAAGTAACGCTTGTTAATAAATTGCCTTCCAATCTCTAGTGTATTAGGTAAGCTTCGAAAAAATACCTTTGATGACGATTTCGAATCAAATGGCTGTAACTGGCCAAAGGGATTATTAAAGTTGGGCTGTATGGTATAATTGAGAAGAGAAATGGGTTATCCATATAAATATTATACTTAAGGATGTATAACCATGGCGTCGAATATTTCTTTTGTTTATTGAAAACTAGCCGATGTCCGCGACTTCGACCGCATGGATTTAGGTTTTTCGAAATCCCGTGGGAACTCTTTGATTTTCCGGGATAAAAAGTAGCTTATGTGCTAATCCAGGATATTATCTATCTCCATTCCAAATTTCAGCCACATCCGTCCAGTAATTTTTGCGTGAAGGAGTAACAAACATACACGCACCCACACACACACACCCAATACTTTCTGTCTGCAATCTTTTTACCGCTAAATCATAGAACAGGTCTTAACGAAATCTGGGATCTCTGAGACAGGCGAAGGATACTTTTTATTCCAAAAAAAATTCAAGAGCGATTCCCGTTCAGACTTCATAAAACTAGAGATCTCCAGTTTTACTATGTGGAATACCAAAGACAGAGAGGTCTTATTAGATGTTGTGGCTCTGAATTAGTCTGTTGAATTATAATGGGATTTTGATGTAGTCTCGCGATTGATTCAATAGGAGTTTGTATGGTGTTTCAGAATGATTGTAACTGCAGTGAAGTAAATATCAAATGTAACTTGTGCTACAGTCTCGTAGTCCGTGACCCAGCGCTGCAGCTTGCTGCAGCATTATGTTGAGTGGGAAACCTATATTTGGTCACATATTATGACACTTTATTTAGTATATTTTGACTTATAAGTATAATATTGTGTAGATTAATTCAATTAGTTTTTAACCCCCGACCCAAAAAGAGGGGTGTTATAAGTTTGATGTGTGTGTCTGTGTATCTGTGTATTTGTCTGTGGCTCCTAAACTAATGAACCGAATTTAATTTAGTTTTTTTTTTTGTTTGAAAGGTGGCTTGATCGAGAGTTTTCTTGGTTATAATCCAAGGAAATCGGTTCAGCCGTTTGAAAGTTATCAGCTCTTTTCTAGTTACTGTAACCTTTTCTTGTCGGGGCTGTTATAATTTTTTAATTTGTACTTGTAAGATATATTATACCTAGTGTTATAGTGATCAAATAAAAAGTTTTCTTTCTTTCTTTTTACAGTTAGAAGGCAACTGCATGTTTTATGAGGCACAAGGTTACGAGGCATGCGTTGCGAGGCATGCGTTACGAGGCATACTTTGTGAGCTACGGACTGCGACTCTTCATTGTCGGCGACAAAGTTTTGCGATATTATAAATCTCTTACTATTAAGTATACTATCACGATTCACATACAAATGAAAACGCTACAAGTGTGTGACTTGGAACCGTGCTAACTCCAACAACGCACCACGGATCATATTGGACGGATATCAATAGGCAATAATCCTATCTTGTATCGCTGCCCAGACAATTACCTCGTCTAATATTGTATATTGTATTGGATATTGCAATAATTATACTATACACAAATACTATACTATTTTGCCTGAACTACGTATCGCACAATGACTAATTTAAGTGATTGTTTTGTAAATTTTCAACAGAAAAGTGAAGTATTCTCTTGACTTTTATAATTCGTCCAAGCTTTTATTATATCTTTACTTTTTTTATGTATGGCTTTATTTTGAAAGTGAAATAGGTGACAATGATTAGTGTCTTTCTCTAAACTAGATTTAGAGTGTCTGATTCGTTTTCTTTTTAATATTGTTAAAAAATGACATTGCCATCACAATAGGAATGTGTACCCCTATCGGTTGTCCCCTGCTCATTGCCACATCTAATAAAACACCGACACAAAATTGAATCAAAAACAAAAAATCGGCCAAGTGCAAGTCAGACTCGCGCACTGAGGGTTCCGTACTCGGGTATTTTTCTCCACATTTTGCACGATAAATCAAAAACTTTCATACATAATAATAAATAAAAATCTGTTTTAGAAGGTATACGTTAAGCCCTTTTATATGATACCCCACTTGGTATAGTTATCTTACTTTGAAAATTGAAACACATTTTTTTTTAGATGATGTAACCATAAATTCGCAGTTTTCAGATTTATTCCTGTACTTGTGCTATAAGACCTACCTACCTACCAAATTTCATGATTCTAGGTCAACGGGAAGTACCCTATAGGTTTCTTAACAGACACGACGGATATACAGACAGACAGACAGACAACAAAGTGATCCTATAAGGGTTCCGTTGTTCCTTTTGAGGTACGGAACCCTAAAAATTTAAGAGAACCCATGTAAAAGATTATTTCGCCTTCCAACTCTATTTATTCGAAGATATTCTATCTCACAATAGTCGATAAGATGTACCTCAAGATTCGAATCACGTGCAAGCCACAACTTGGTTCGAATATAAGCCATGTGTCTCATCTTATATCAGCGGATGGCTAGTTTATTTGTCTTTGTGTTCCGATAAAGCTCCCAAACCCTTATCACTAAATTGAATTGCTACGGCGCACAAAAGGCCTCGATGGGACGCCAAAAATATAGGGTTGTCCATTTTATTTAGCAACTTTATGATATTTTTATGAAAATGTTTCTATCGAAAGGACAATAATGTAGTTTGAAAATTGAATTTTTATGCTTATTTTCATAACAATTAAAATGTTAAAACCTAAGTATTTGGATTTATTTCCCGCACCAGTCGATAGTAGAGTGCCATTTAACTTTTTTTTTTAATCTCATGGGAAGTGTTTGATTTTCCGGGAAAAAAGACAACCTATCGGTCATACGGTTAGGCCGTTTAAAGCTAGCAGACAGTCAGACAAACAGACACACTGTCGCATTTATAATATTAGCAGAGGTGGCCCTGTAGCACGATATGATATCGATGTCGCAGGCTACGACGTCGTACGCCGGCCAGCAAGAAGCCGCCGAGTTTCTTGCTGGTCCTTCTGGATAGGAACGGCATTCCGAACCAGTGATAAATTATTTTGACGGTTCAAAAGCACTTGTAAAAGTTTACTTGAATAAAAATATATACTATTCTATTCTTTTCTACTATGTTTGTTGTGGCGTAAATTAAGCTCCGAACTTACCAACTACTGTACTTTGAAAAATATGTAGTTGTAAACTGATTTTAATATCAGGTACCTAGATACAAAACAAAACTGTGAACAAGGTTACAGTTCTTTGTCCGAGCTCACGGTAAGGTTGTGCCACAAAAGTTTTTTAATCTACAATCACTATTGTTCGCGAGAGACAACCCTAGCTTATCGGGCGCATGATTAAACTCTCGAGCAACTTCTTGCAGAAAATACAGGAAAGCTCCCACTTTTCTTCCTGCACTACTTTTTATGCCATAATAGTTGTAGGGTGGGCAAAAAAATGTTGGAATATTAATTTATTTTAAGTTTAAAATCCAATCTAACTTATAATAATCTATTATAAGTTAGATTGACGATGCGATGATGATGGTTTTAAGACTTTGGACTTTTCGGAGGATTTGGGACTCAATCCCGGGCACACACCTGTAACTTACGTATGTGACTTTTCAGGAGTTTTGTGTATTTTGCTATTAAATGTCAATTGCTGCAGGAGTAAAAGAAGCTTAAAATTGTACAATTAATTTTTATTTTATGTTTTCTGATTGAATTATTTTATTTCATTTATGACGTTCAAAAAGTGTACATTTGTACCTACTTTGAATAAAACATTTGAATTTGAATTTTGAATTTGAAACATATCGTTACGGAACCTGTATGGCTATGAAAGTTCCTCATAATGTTTTCAAAGGTGTGCGAAATCTGCCAAACCCTCCTTCCTCCCACTTCTCCTTCCTTTTCCACGCACATGCAAACTGTGGAATTAATTCCCATTGGCGATGGTTCTACTAGATTACAACATGGGGTTATGCAAGGGGGGGCGGACCAATAAATTCCTGAAAGGCCAGCAACTTATCGGTGGTACATCTGGTGCTACAAACATTCATGGGCGGCGGTAATCACTTAACATAAGGTGACCCACCTGCTCGTTTGCTCGCTATTTTAATATTTAAAAAAAACCGACACCTGGCCAGCGCGCAGCGTGGTACACTATGGCCTAAATCCATCTCATTCTGAGAAGAGCTGGTACTCAATAGTGGCCCGGTGATCTGTTGAGTTGATGTATCTAATACCACTGTTTAGTTTCTTTTGGTTTTTTTTAAAGACATAAGTACATCTTGCACATCTTGTAGCAAGTAAAGTAATTAGATAAGGATAGTTTTAAGTAAATAAAAAAAAATTGGTTGTCTGTAAAGTCGGTTTACTGACGATAGTTGAACGTGACAACAAAGGCCGATTGTGCTTCTTTGTCGCTCGTTCCGCGCTCTCGCTTGCACTTCAAGCCTTACATGGAACGCCTCAGAGCGAGGTAACGCCGCATGAGTCATGTTTTTTCGTGCGTGCAGCCAGCTCTATCGAATTATAAGACGTTGTCACGTCAAAAATACCTAAATAAATTTTGGATTTTTTGAATTTGATTATATTTTTGCTGACGCTACTCGCGGCACATTTCGGCGCTAGTGGAATAGCGGGCGCTGGATAGGCGCCGTTACAATAGACGCTCGATTCTTTGCCACCTGTATGCGCAGAATTCTATTCTACAGCGGGACTTAAGAGAGGCTGAATTTAGGTTTTTGGAGCACACTGTATAGTGCATACTATTATTACACGACAGCCAAAAAAAGAGTGTAATGTTTTCAGGGTTATAGTATGTATAATGTATATATTTGATTTTTAGGGTTCCGTACCTCAAAAGGAAAAATAGAACCCTTATAGGATCACTTTGTTGTCTATCTGTCTGTCTGTCTGTCTGTCTGTCAAGAAACCTACAGGGTACTTCCCATTGACCTAGAATCATGAAATTTTATAGGTAGGTAGGAATAAATCTGAAAACCGCGAATTTATGGTTACATCATTAAAAAAAATGTGTTTCAATTTTCAAAATAAGATAACTATACCAAGTGGGGTATCATATGAAAGGGCTTTACGTATACATTCTAAAACAGATTTTTATTTATTTTTATGTATGATAGTTTCTGATTTATCGTGCAAAATGTTGAAAAAAATACCCGAGTACCGAACCCCCAGTGGACGAGTCTGACTCACACTTGGCCGGTTTTTTATCCTACCATAACTTTTAAATTCCTAAACAAACTTTGGTATATGGGGAGCTGTTGCCTGTTACAATAGATGCTCAATTCTTTGCCAGAATTCCCAAAAATAATGAAAACAGATAAAGCCGAAATACATCATGAAATTTGTATAATATGTAAATATTTCATGAAATATAATTTTACGTATTTTCATACTAAGTTTCATCCCTATTTAATACCTTAAAAGCTACCTCAAAAGTAGAATTCCCAAAAATTACTTAGGTAGGTAGGTACGTCATAAAATTAATAATTTTTTTCCAGTTTTCAGTTTTTCCAGTTTTTTATCCTACCAGTTCAGTTTATAGTTGATCGATCAGCCAGTCAGTCAATCAGGATATGAATTTATAATTAAATATCTATAGGTTCCTTGAACGTTGCATCCATGATTTGGAATCTAAGTATTTAGCAATATCTATTTAGGAACAGTTTCAAGTAAGCAGTTGAAATCGCATCAATTGAGCAGTTCTCAAACGATTGGAGGGATTTAGCACAATCAGTCGGATTAATGCCAACCGAGCTGCGCCATTGGTAACAATTTGTGTAACCAAATCGAAATGATTCGATTAAATGAGTTTAGTCTGAACAACTCTGGATTTTTAATTAAATTTATTGCTAACCGACTTTACGAGGGGGAGGGTAATGTACTATTGTATCAAAAACTGATTTGGTGTAGAGCGCATCTTAATCTTAACAGGGCTCTCTCCGTCACTTACTCCATACAATCGTAGTCCCAATTTTATTTGAATATCAAGCAACCAAAGTTCATGAAATTTTGCAAACATATTCTAGAAACTAATATCTGTGCCTGTGGTGTTTTAGATTTTTCTAAAAATATGTAGTTTTAAAATTACCCTGTAATTTCTCAAAGATTTGTATGTGAATTTTAAGACCGCGTAACTTTGAAACCGAAAATTTTAACGAAAATCTGGAAAACCACACGCATAGATATTAGTTTCTGGAACGTTTCTACAAAATTCCATTGGTTAGTATTCAAATGAGAGACGAACTACGTTTGTATGGAGTGAGTGACGGAGAGACCCGTCTTAACAGATGCTTATTTATAATCCTACTAATATTATAAAATCAAAAGTTTGTATGTATGTACTTATATGTATGGATGTTTGTTACTCTTTCACGCAAAAACTAATAAATAAATAATATAAAATAAATAAATAAATATAATAAATAAATAAATAATATAATAAATAAATAATAATAAATAATAATAAACAGAGGAGACCCGTTGTCTCCAAAAATCTTTATAGCCGTGCTAGAGACAGTCCTCAGTTCATTGAAGTGGGACAAGATAGGTATATATATTCAAGGAAGGTACCTCAACCACCTGAGATTCGCCGACGATATAGCCGTCTTTTCAGAAAGTAGCACTCAAATGAAATATATGTTGGACTCCTTGAGCAAGGCGAGCAAGGAGGCAGGACTGGAAATAAATTTCGACAAATCAAAACTAATGACAAATGGTACTCAAACTCCCATAACGATAGAAAACACACAAATAGAGTATGTCCAGCAATATATTTATTTGGGAAAACAAATCTCTTTCGGCAACACTAATAACGAAGAAGAATTAGAACGTAGAATTAAATTTGCTTGGAATAAATACTGGAGCCTAAAAGAAATATTAAAAAGTAAAATGCCAATGCATATAAAAAGTAAAATTATGAATACATGTGTACTACCCACGCTAACGTATGGCTGCCAAACTTGGAAGTTTACAGAGAAAGCAAAAAGAATGATAACAACTTGTCAAAGAGCAATGGAACGAAGCATACTGAAAATAAGAAGAATACATAAAATTCGCCATTCTGTCATCAGACAACAGACCCAACTGATCGATGCACTTTCCTATACACTTAAATCGAAATGGAAATGGGCCGGCCATATTTGTAGACTCACGGACAACCGGTGGACAAAGAGAGTAACGAGCTGGCCAGGCCCCAAAGGCACACGTGGTAGAGGAAGGCCGCATTATCGTTGGGACGATGACATAAAAAAAGTGGCGGGACCAAACTGGATGCTCAAAGCCAAAGACAGAGCAAAATGGAGTTCTCTGGAGGAGGCCTTGACCTGAAAAGGGTTCTTCATAAAAATATTATTTGTACCTACTAAGTTAAGATATTTAAATTATTTACTTTATTTCATCTAGTTAGTACTCTAAGTTATAATTAATTGTAAAAAATATTTGTGAAGAAATAAAAGGCTTTTTTATTTTTATTTTTATTTTATTTTTTATTTTATAATAAATAGTTCGAAAAACTGGTAGACGTTTGGGTCTCAAAGCAACCTCGCACCAGCGCGGCGCAGCGTTGTTAGACCTTCCACTAAGTGGGTCCAGACGACATCAAACAAGATGCACTTTGGCTTCACAACACCCGTTGGTTACACTCCAGATCTCTTCTACTGGTCTCCCCGTTACTGATTTAATCACTTAAAGATACTTCCAGCATAGCTCTCTTCATACCCCCTGAGTGACTCCAATAAGGGTTTCTTATTTTACTGCGGGACCCTGAAAAGAGCGAAAGACATAGGTAACCCTTGTGTTTTTGCGTCTTCAGGGGTTGAAATTCTGACTTTATTTTGCTCGCCCGTAATATTGTATGAGGTTTTACGTGCAAGTCTTTTTAATCCAAATAAAAGCCTTTGGGTTTCATCACGTAACAGGATTATTCAGCCATTAGCCGTGCTCGGCTTGGCTAGCTTGATTTAGCTTAGCCTATTTTACACGGAATGAAAAACAAATGGGTAGAAACATTAAAAATTTGTACTTCACTTATTGGATTGCAACTTGCTTCTCTAAATAATATAAAAGGCAAGTCTAAGCTTTGCAATCGTATCTATTACAATAGTCTTGGAGTGCAGTAATAGAACGATGTGATGTTTTGTATAGAGATAGTTTAAGGGGCTAGAATTCATTATTTAAAAAAAAAAAACGCTGTATGAAATCCGATCAATGACGTCACAAGGTGATAAACGACAATAATTATCTTTCAATTTTTACGGTTCAGTACCTCAAAAGGAAAAACGGAAGCCTTGTAGGATCACTTTGTTGTCTGTCCGTCCGTCCGTCCATCCGTCGTGTCTGTCAAGAAAACCTATAAGGTAGTTCCCGTTGACATAATATATAGAATCATGAAATTTGGCAGGTAGGTAGATCTGTAGATCACAAGCAAAGGAATAAATCCGAAAACCGTGAATTTGTTAAAAAAAAATGTGTTTAAATTTTTAAAGTAAGATAACTATACCAAGTGGGGTATCATATGAAAGGGCTTTACTTGTTTACAGATTTTTATTTATTTTTATGCATGATAGTTTTTGATTTATCGTGCAAAATGTCGAAAAATACCCGAGTACGGAACCCTCGGTGGCGCAAGTCTGACTCGCACTTGGCCGGTTTTTTAACATAAAATATTTTCCCACAGAAATTACTTACTTACTCTATGTTAAAAAATAGTTTTTTGTCGTTTATGCCTTGTGACGTCATTGATCGCCTTCCGTACAGCGGGACGTTATTAATTTGGTTAAAAATATCTTAATTACTCCCTTTAATAATTAATTCTAGCCCCAAAATTACCGCTATACAAAACATCATATATCATTTTATTACTACAGTTCAAGACCCTATTCATATACCTACCTACCTATCTTACATTTTACATGTTCTCTTTATAATTATAGTATCTTGCAGTGGAAATTGCAAGGATTTTCAGGACAGACGGAGGGATCTTACGTACCTTCGGTTACGGTACCCTAAAAATAGGTAGTTCGGGTCAACTCACGAATAAGGTCTGGTGTTACCTAATAATATGATAAGACAATCGTCTCACCGAGGTCTGTATTTGTTAACGTAGCAGATGGGTTTAATCGCCGGATGCTGCGCCGAATCTTTGTTGCTTAGGCTAAGTGAATATGGAATAGGCTTGTCATCTCTACACAGTATACAGGGTGTATCCAGAACGCTACCGAAACTGAAGATAATTACCTAGTGATAAGATAATACAACGCAAAAAAACGCGAATTTTCTTTTAATCCTGTTTTTATTAAACGCAATGTATTGCAAATAAAACATTTGACTGACACTAGAGGTCAACGAACGTTACGTAGATGGGTGCTATGGGGTAAATTCCGCGTTGTCGGCGGACAATGACCCCGAGTTTTAAACGCTATAAGTAAGTACTTTGCGGGTTTGAAAAATACTAAGTCATTGAAACTACAAGTACTATACCTAGTGCAAATGGTTATTGATATTGGATTGTGTGGTAGTATGAGTCACTTTACTCTCTGACTATGGAATAATATCATTGCATAAAAGCTTGTATATAAGCATAAGTTGAAACTTATTACTGTTTAGTTTAGTACTAACCTATTGCTGTTTAATGATTTTAAACTGTAATAGGTTAATACTAAACTGTAAGTTGTACTGTTTAGACCAAAAGGGTTAAAATTTGCATTCAGACTAAAAAAAATGCATTCTAACCTGCATTTTAAAAATTCAAATTAACCTCGTAAAATTCCGTTTCCGTATTTGCCAGCATACAATATGTGTACGTATCCCTAATTACGGGGCTTAGTTATAAAACAGTAGGGCGGCAAAAAGTCAAAAATGAAAGGTTTCGTTCGTCCGGTTGTTATGTATGAATTATTCAACTAAATTGGAGGCTCTAGCCTACATGATAGGAGCAACAAAACTGACAAATCCGTGTACTGTAGTGACGGAGAGACCCCTCAGAGGAGTCTCTCCGTCACTCGCTCCATACAAACGGAGTTCCAATTTCATTTGAATATTAAGCAACCAAAGTCCATGAAATTTTGCAGATATATTATACAAAGTAATATCTATGTCTGTGGTTTTCCAGATTTCTGTTAAAATATTCGGTTTCAAAGTTACGCGGTCTTAAAAATTCACATACACTTTGAGCTCCTGTAATTTTATAACTACATATTTTTAGAAAAATCTAAAACACCACAGGCACAGATATTAGTTTTTAGAATATTATATGGAGTATGGACTAGCTGAAGCCCGCGACTTCATCCGCGTGGATTTAGGTTTTTCGAAATCCCGTGGGAACTCTTGTTTTCCGGGATAAAAAATAGCCCACGTGTTAATCCAGGATATTATCTATCTCCATTCCTTTCAGCCAAAACCATTCTGTAGTTTTTGCGTGAAAGAGTAACAAACATACACACACATACACAAACTTTCGCCTTTAAAATATTAGGGTGATACGAGTATACAGTGTCTACAGAGTATTAAAGCCTAGCGCACACAACATAATTTCATCAAGTCAGATAAGCGGTGTATGAAAACGTCGATTTTGAGGAATTAATTCAACTAATTTATTAAAATCGAGTTCCCAGCGTTCATAATTAAGCGTTCTCTTTTCATTCAAAGCTCTTTATTAATTTCAATAATATTGGCACGATTTCGATTGCCATCGGGATCGATGTTGGTTTATCTACCATCATTATCACACTAATATTATAAAGGCGAAAGTTTGTATGTGTGTGTGTGTGTGTGTGTGTATGTTTGTTACTCCTTCACGCAAAAGCTACTAGACGGATTGGGTTAAAATTTTGGAATGGAGATAGATTGTACTCTAGATTAGCACACAGGCTACTTTTTATCTCGGAAAATCAAAGAATTCCCACGGGATTTTTAAAAAACTACATCCACGCGAACGAAGTCGCGGGCATCAGCTAGTCAACAAATATAGACGTTCACTATTGGTCTCTTGTAGGAACTTCCAGATTATCATCGACCTGTCGCCTACACACTACTGAGAACAGCCTCACAGAATCCTCAAGTAGCTCTGGTGAAGCTTGTTTTATTCAGATACTAACCGATGCCTGCGACTTCGCCCGCGTGGATTTAGGTTTTTTGAAATCCCGTGGGAACTCTTTGATTTTCCGGGACAAAAAGTAGCCTATGTGCTAATCCAGGATATTATCTATCTCAATTCCACAGCCAAATCCGTCCAGTATTTTTTGCGTGAAGGAGTAACAAACACACACACACACACACACATTCAAACTTTCGCCTTTATAATATTAGTGTGACAAGTTAGCTTTTGACTGCCATCCACCTGGTGGTAAGTGATGAAGCAGTCCAAGATGGAAGCAAGCTAACCTGGAAGGGGTATTGCAGTTTTTAATAAACCTTTGGTTTCTACACAGCATCGTACCGGAACACTGAATCGCTTGGTAGCACGGCTTTGCCGATAGGGTGGTAGTTAGCCTCGGCCGAAGCCTCCCACCAGACTAGACCAGAAATTTAGAAACTAAGTAATTTCCAAACCAATGTCGGGAATCGAACCCGGGACCTTTCACTAATAAGACAACGGTGCTTACAACTGCGCCAGGGGGGTCGTCAAAGCTTTAAATAACCTCAGACGAATTATCCCGATTCCAATAGTCAAAACCCAAATCGCAATTGCAAAACGCGTAATCCTTGCTGAGTTTATTTTTATTTGATTGAGGACCATAATCCTGGAAATTGTGAAACGGTTTTAATACTTTTCGCTAATTACTTTTAATTAAAGCCACAGTAGTTCAGCGGTGAAAGGGGAGAGGGTTCATTGGTCCAGTGATATAAGGTCGCAAGTTCGATCTTTTCGTTTGTCGGTATTTTCAGTTTAAATGGGCATGCAATTTTTTTATTCGATTAAGTACTTTTTAGGGCTTCGTATCTAAAAAGGAAAAACGGAACGGATGACTTTCTTGTCTGTCTGTCAAGACCCGTCAAGAGAATCAATGCCTACAGGGTTCCGTTGACCTAGGTAGGTAGCAATATATTATTCTTGTAGCACAAGAAAGGGAAAAAACACACACACACATTCAAACTTTCGCCTTTATAATATTAGTGTGACAAGTTAGCTTTTGACTGCCATCCACCTGGTGGTAAGTGATGAAGCAGTCCAAGATGGAAGCAAGCTAACCTGGAAGGGGTATTGCAGTTTTTAATAAACCTTTGGTTTCTACACAGCATCGTACCGGAACACTGAATCGCTTGGTAGCACGGCTTTGCCGATAGGGTGGTAGTTAGCCTCGGCCGAAGCCTCCCACCAGACTAGACCAGAAATTTAGAAACTAAGTAATTTCCAAACCAATGTCGGGAATCGAACCCGGGACCTTTCACTAATAAGACAACGGTGCTTACAACTGCGCCAGGGGGGTCGTCAAAGCTTTAAATAACCTCAGACGAATTATCCCGATTCCAATAGTCAAAACCCAAATCGCAATTGCAAAACGCGTAATCCTTGCTGAGTTTATTTTTATTTGATTGAGGACCATAATCCTGGAAATTGTGAAACGGTTTTAATACTTTTCGCTAATTACTTTTAATTAAAGCCACAGTAGTTCAGCGGTGAAAGGGGAGAGGGTTCATTGGTCCAGTGATATAAGGTCGCAAGTTCGATCTTTTCGTTTGTCGGTATTTTCAGTTTAAATGGGCATGCAATTTTTTTATTCGATTAAGTACTTTTTAGGGCTTCGTATCTAAAAAGGAAAAACGGAACGGATGACTTTCTTGTCTGTCTGTCAAGACCCGTCAAGAGAATCAATGCCTACAGGGTTCCGTTGACCTAGGTAGGTAGCAATATATTATTCTTGTAGCACAAGAAAGGGAAAAAATCAGGAAACCATGAATTTGTGGTTACAAGAAAAACATGTTATTTCTTCCCTTCGTGTGACTCGGACTTGACTAGTTTTTTTTTTTTTTTTTTTATTTGTACTTACCAAAAATTTGTAATACCTACTTAGTAAAAATTACAAGTGTAAATTAAAAATTTATAACACCCCCGACAAGTAAAGGTTACAGTAACTAGAAAAGAGCTGATAACTTTCAAACGGCTGAACCGATTTTCTTGAATTATAGCTAAGACAGTCTCGATCAAGCCACCTTTCAAACAAAAAAACTAAATTGAAATCGATTCATTAGTTTAGGAGCTACGATGCCACAGACAGATAAACAGATACACACGTCTAACTTATAACACCCCTCTTTTGGGTCGGGGTTTAAAAAGGATACCTACGAAGTGGATATGGAAGCACATGTATCTAAAAAAGATCGATTTTATTCGATGAACGTTTAAAGATTTCACCTGGTGGTAAGTGGCAATGCAGACTAAAGGCTTGTGCACATGAGCTCGGGCCGCACTGCTACGCATTACTCTTTGCGGAATCGACATTCAAGTAGATATTTTGATACCCCATCTATCATATAGAATTGTTACGATAATGGAAATCACAAAAGCATAAAATCAAACTAACAAAATTATGCAAACAACTGAATTAACCAAATCAACAATATTCCTGTACCGCTGTGTTATCAAATAATTTTCCAAATTAAGCCTTTGTATTCCCGACTAATTAATACAAAATATTAAACTCTCAATTATTGAGTAACATTCATCAATTATTATCTGTATTGGCTAATAATATAATCAGGGTTGTCTCTAACTAACTAACATAACTATAGGTAGTAGGTACACTAAAATGAAATTACTTCTTTTAAATAATGTTAATGACACCGAAGTTTATTACTTACATATTATTATCTTGCTATAAATAATAGTTTAAAGTTCAAAAAAAACCGGCCAAGTGCGAGTCAGACTCGCGCACTGAGGGTTCCGTACTCGGGTATTTCTTCCAACATTTTGCACGATAAATCAAAAACTATTATGTATAAAAATAAATAAAAATCTGTTTTAGAATATGCAAGTAAAGCGCTTTTATATGATACCCCACTTGGTATAGTTATCTTACTTTGAAAATTGAAATACATTTATTTATTTTTTAAATTATGTAAACACAAATTCACGGTTTTCAGAATTATTCCTTTACTTGTGTTGTAAGACCTACCTATCTACCAAATTTCATGATTCTAGGTCAACGGGAAGTAACCTATAGGTTTTCTTGACAGACACGACGGACGGATGGACCGACAGACAGACAGATAACAAAGTGATCCTATAAGGGTTCCGTTTTTCCTTTTGAGGTACGGAACCCTAAAAATTAAAGGTGTGACAACCCTATCATCTAACTAATGTTATAATAGCACGGCTAACTAAAACGCTGTATCGCTATTATTATTGTAAATTGAACATTTGAAAAGAGCAACCGCTGAGTTTCTTGCTGGTTCTTCTCGGTAGGAACGGCATTCCGAACCAGTGGTAAATTATTTGACGATTCAAAAGCACTTGTAAAAGTTTATTTGAATAAAAATCTATTCTATTCTATTCTATTACCGACGGGAAATAGTTCATTTAACTACTAGAATTATTATTATCAGTATAAAAGACATAGTCGCAGCGCCAGTACCGTCCTTACCATTTCCTTACTCCTTAGCCACCGTCACCGACAACCGATGAGTTCCGTATCGTACAAGATAATGACTTTTTAATTTTTATTAATTTACTGGACCCTAAAAACTAGAAATCAATAAAAAGCGCAAAAGAAGTATGTATTTATAAAAGCTTCTCTAATAATAATTAATTAAACTTTCTATAATTATAATATTAGTAAGTAGGTAAATACTAGAGGTCACTTAAACGTACTTAAGGCTATCGTTGTCAACGATCCCCCGTCGATTTCCTACGTGTGATATTATTGTTCTTATCTCTATCTGCCCTGGTTCGTGCATTCTCGGTTCCTAGATCGGTACATTTGTGATAACCAAATTTCAAATTGCTGTGATTGGCTGAATTTACCATGTTCTTGCTGCGACAGTGAGTTTGAGCCACTAGCGGAACAATGTTAGCCGGTCAGAAATGATTGCAATTAGTCAACCTGTTTGACGTCCGTGTTCTGTTTTCGATTACAAAAAAGAAAAAATTGTTGTTGCAATCATCAATTTTAGCAAATAGTGAAAGAGAGTCGGCCAATCAGAGGTCACAACTACCGTCACACTTTCTGTCACACTATGGCAGTAGGCATACCGAGTAATGAAAACAATTTTTAAATTCTGTCTAGGAAGTAGTAGGGTTGCCACCTGCCTCTTTTTGATTTACAGGCTACCACCATCAAAAATACGGGGTTTAGATTTGAAGAAATTTGAAAATTTGAAGTATTTAAAGAAATAGGCGGTGGTTCTCTCTGAAATGCATGGAAAGCCTATTTAGATATTTCAGTTTATTTGTAAGTTTTGTATTTTTTCTCCGTATGTTGCCGTGTCTTGATTGGTGAACTGTGTTTGCAATGTGGTTTTAAATAAAAGATTTATTTATTTAAATAGCTTTTAAAAACTCTTAAGTTTTGTAAAGCAAAATGTTATACATTTCATGCATACAATCTTTTCATTTTAACTTAAAATTACATTTAATTTGTAATTCCACCTTCACAGTATCAATACTATGGCCGTAGCCAGGAATCGATTGCGGGAGAGGTTTTATCAGGGCCGGAACTGAATCCTGTCATGAGGAAAAAAACATTCGCTCAACTTTATGGGCTAATTACCTGGTTAGTGGAATTTCGCCTTTCAATTTGACAGTGAGATAAAATACAACAATAAAAAATCGCGAGCGCAGTGAGCGTAAGTGTTTTTGGTTCAATACAGAAAAAATTAAAGTGAAAGGGAAACGAGTTTAGCCATAGCAAGATTATATTTTTAAAGCTTCCTATCCATACTAATATTACGAATACGACAGTATATCTATTTGCCTATCTATTTGTTACCCTTTCACGGCCCATCTTCTTTACCAAAATTTTGGTACTTACTATTCAGAGGTAACTTGCATCCCAGACATTTTTTTTTAGGCGGCTTTTTAGCCCGGAAAATCCCCCACGGAATTTTTAAAAATCTAAATTCATGCAAACGAAATTGCGGGGTTTACACCAAGTAATACAAATTCAAAGCGCGAGTGAAGTGAGCGCGAAATGTTTGATATATTTCCAAAAAAAATTGGTAAGCAAATGCAAGAAATAGTGTAAGTATTATTTTAGGCTTAGGTTTTTGACGGCTTCCCAGGCGCAGTCGCCATTTCTAAATTTCTGGTCTGATGGGAGGCTTCGGTCATGGCTAGTTATATGGTTACTATGGCCCTAACGGCCAAGAAATTAGACTGCATCATCACTTACCACTAGAAAAGATTAAAGTCACGGGCTAACTTGTATAAAAAAGGCTTACATCCTCAAACCAAGCCCCGCTGCCTTGGCTACGACCATGATCAATATCGAGTGGGTTTCGGCTACGCATTGCCGCAAAAGGAAAATATTCTTTCTACTGGACATAACGTCAGTGTTGGATTTCGCCAGCCAGCTCCTGCTGAATTTGTAAAAAACCGGCCAAGTGCGAGTCAGACCCACGCACCGAGGGTTCCGTATTCGGGTATTTTTTCCGACATTTTACTCGAGAAATCAAAAACTGTTATGCATTAAAAAAATATGCATAAAAATAAATAAAAATCTGTTTTAGAATGAACAGGTAAAGCCCTTTCATATGATAACCCACTTGATATATGTAGTTATCTTACTTTGAAAATTGAAAATACTAATATTTGTTCATGAGCACATGACAGACGGATAGAAGGACAGATGGACAGACGGACAGACAGAAAGACTGACAGACTGACAGACAACGGAGTGATCCTATAAGAGTTCTTTTTTGCTTTTGAGTTACGGAACCCTAAAAATATTTAGTTTTATTTGCCCCGTATTTTATTTTCATAATTACAGGTTTCTGTATCCTGAAATACGGGGTAACCAGTAAAATACGGGGCCTCTGGCAACCCTATTCGGAAAACACTGTCACATTCAAGTTAATGTCAAATATTTTGTTTTCAATTACAGAAAGCTGCATCAATCATTATTACAATATTTTCTTTATTGTGATTGGCTGAAATTTTGAGTTTGAGCCAATAAACAGACTGTTTGCCAATTAAACGTCATAATAATATAAATGCCAGAAAGTTTAACCAAATAAAACAAACTTAATGAGAACCTAGTGAGAATGCAAACGGCACACAATTTATAATACATATTATGTTAGTCGTATATAATAGATATTATAGTAGTCGTTCACTTTGGTAATAGTCAGATTGTCATCAGTAAAATTGATATTGGTTGATGTATCGTAAATTATTGTTTCGGTGACAAATATTTTTATTATCTATTTATCTTTGAACAGAATGGAATAGAATGAAATGGAATGGAATACAATGATAAATTTTTATTCCTGTAAACTTTTAGGTAAACTTCAAAGTGTTTTTGGATGGTCAGAAAAATTTACCACTGGTTCGGAATGCCGTTCCTACGTTTTCTAGGGTTTCGTACCTCAAAATGAAAAACGGAACTCTTATAGGATCACTTTGTTGTCTATCTGTCTGTCTGTCGTGTGTGTCAAGAAAACCTCTAGGGTACCCGTTGACTCAAAACCATGAAATTTGGCAGGTAACCTAACTGCGTAATTTTGGGTAGTTTTTTTAATCGATAAAGAAAGTTTGCGACATTGTTCAATAAAAAATTTGGATTCCAACTCCTCAATCCTGATGTTGCAGGGGACCTGACTACTAAAGCTAATGGGATTTAAAAAGTGTCGATTATTAATTGATATTGAAGGTATCTATACCAAGTAAACACTTTGTCGTTGACCTCAACCCTAATGCTGTAAGAAATTGCATTCCTAAATCCTGGTGATCCCTCGGGATTTGAAAAGGATCATCCGTTTAAATATTCTTACGTGATACAGAAACAAGTTGCATCCCGGGGACCGGCTATTACGGAGAGGCAACTTTTGTTCTGGGAAATGAAAGGATCGGGATTTTTAAAAACCTAAATCCACGCGAGCGAAGCTGTGGGCATTAGCTAGTTGTAAATATATTTAAAAGCTACTATAAGATAATAGATAAGGTACTTATTTCCTTATATTTTTATTGTATGGCAGCGCGCGGTTTTAAATTATAAATTGCACGTCCTGTCCTTTTCTGTAATACATTTTTTTCTCAATATCTACCGCTTTATCTCATAGCAAGAGTCCGTAAGACATAATACAGTGAAAATAGGCAAAATATACAATTTTTGCAGTTTCCACGTCAGTACCTGTCGAATTTTTCTAACAGTGTAAGCAGCAGAGCTGAGTTTACCATCAAGTGTTGATATGTGGGTGTTCCATCTAACATTATACCGAGAAACACGGGGTTCTCCTTTATTTTCAACATATGATTATTTATCAATGAACTTATGTTATTTAAGGTCCTGGTATTGGGCAGTGTGAATTCAACACACTTAGATTTCTTTGCATTTGGAAGTAAATTGTTAGCAATAAATCAGAGAGTGACCTGTGATATGGCATTACATATAGTATACATTGTCAAAAATTATAATATTAAAGCTGTGCGTATTGCGTGAGGAATAGGTTGCAAGAGAGTTGCAACTTGCAGGGTTTGATGCATGCGCTATTGCCAGCAAACATGAGACATATTTTTATCTACAGGCAACGTCTGAGTAGGTAACGCATACGTCTAACGCAAGTTGAAATGTACCAGTGTATTTAGTTAGACCTATCGACAAGTTTGGAGTTGGGTGCAGTCTAAATGTGGCCCGTGTGTTTAGACTGTTTGTTTCTGTCAGTTTCACGTGTCGTCCCCCGCACTTCACCACCCCGCTTGCACAAATCGAGACAGCACGAAATTTTCAAGATTTCTGGGTGTAATTTCTAGTTTTCGTAGTTCCCACACAATTATAACAATATAAAATATATAACGATAATTTTTTTACTACATAATATTCATTAAATTTTCTAGGTCTGTGGTTTTTCCAAATTTCATTAAATTGCTCCATTGTCTAGAAAAACGAGCACAAAGTTGGGCCTTTTTTTAAAGAAAAATACAAATCTTTGAGCCCCTGTAATTTTATAACTACATATTATTAGAAAAATCTAAAACACCACAGACACAGATATTAGTTTCTAGACTATGTCTGCAAAATTTCATGGACTTTGGTTGCTTAATATTCAAATGAAATGGGAACTACGATTGTATGGAGTAAGTGACGGAGAGAGTCCTGTTAAGCTCTTTGATTGGATTAAACGACAGTGGAAGTATTGAAATAAATTCCTAAAGCATGAGTGCCATGACCGTATTCGGCGACACCTACGCGAAACCGTAAGATTCGATATCGAGTAAGAATAATGTGGATAAGGGGGCAAGTTTTTTTTTTACAATTTTTAATTTTTTTTTTATTCAGACACAAGTTAGACCTTGACTGCAATCCCACCTGGTGGTAAATGATGATGCAGTCTAAGATGGAATTGGACTTTCCTGGAAGGTGTATGGCTTAAGAGGATAGTCTAGTTGTAAATTTTTCCAAATTTTTTATCATAGTCCAGTAGGTATTTGCCTAGCCTAAATTTTATTCTTGAAATATTTAACACCCCCACGCGCTTACAAAATTAGACCATTTTGGAATCATGAGACTCAGTATACCTTAATCTAGGCTCGTACGTTTTATATTTTCAGTTTAGTTACATTAAAAAAAATACTCAAGAAAGATTTTAGGTCAAAAATATGGGCATTTAGACGTTATTTACTTTTAACATAAGCAATATATCTGTAAAATCTAAACGCACGAGCATAAGTCTTCGTTATATCTACATTTCTAAAAATTATGACCGGGTTTTTTTAAATTATATGCAAATAAACAGGCATATCCACAATATGCCTGCAGTAAATCAGGCTCTGTGCATAATGATGGCGCCATCAAGTCGCAACACCACTCGCAAACGCACTGCCGTTATTTTGTATACCTGTACTAGATATATCTACCTATAAGTAGGTATGAAAAAGTTGTACAAAATTTGGCACGATAGTGTTGGAATGTATGCTGCGGAAGTAACAACTTTGGGAGAGATGTACACACCCTGCAAGAATGTATCGATAAAATAATTCTCTCTATAGTCGTATAGTCATTACTGAGGGTCGTGGCCCCTTTCCATTAATCCTATTATGGTAGGAGTTCTCTTGGGATAATAATGCGGTGGGTTCCCAGATCCATCCGCATACAACTCAATCAAAAAAACGAGATTTCAACTTATAGGTTAATTATTATTATTTACAGTTATTATCAGATTAAATAACCAGGACGTGCTCTCCAAGGCACGGAGGAAACGAAAAGACCAAATTTGGACCTCTAAAGTCGGTCACCCATCCATAAAATAATCGAATAATAAGAGATCGATAAAATAATTAGGTACCTTGAATTGAGGAGGTTTTTTTCTAGATGTCTATTGCATTCACACTTAATCTTCTATACTAATAAATAAAATTGGAGTGTCTGTCTGTAATTTCGAAATGACTACCGCATATTAAGGTCATATGGTTATATGAACGATACTATAACTGAATCACACGTTTTTAAAATTTTTGTCTGTCTGTCTGTCTGTCTGTTTGAAAAGGCTAAACGTTCTTGGAAACGGCTGAACCGATTTTGACGGGATTTTCACAGACAAGTAGAGAATTGACCAGGGAGTAACATAGGCTACTTTTTTAACCGACTTTCGAAAAAGGGAGTTGTGTTTTTCTACCTATGTTCACCGAAATCTCCGAGATTTCAGAACCGATTTGCGTCATTTCTTTTTTAGTCGATAGAGGAACTTTGCGACATTGTTTCATAAAAAATTTGGAGTCCAACTCCTCAATCCTGATGCTGCAGGGGATCTGACCAATCCACGCGGGCGAAGCTGCGGGCATCAGCTAGTTTAGAATCAATTAGCTGCTGATCTGGCCCGGCTTTGCTCAAATGGAATTTTTGAAGGAATTTCTTGGTCCGCTCCTTGAATAACCCCACGTTGTAATCTAGTGGGAACACCACCGATGGGAATTGATTCCACAGTTTGCCTGTGTGTGGAAAAATGGATCTGGCACAATGGGCGGTCGAAGAGCACCAGGCACCCAGGTGGTGAGGGTGAAATTGCTTGCGGTGGCGTGCGGTGCGGTTGTAGAAAAAGGAGAATGAAATGACGTCAAACAGCTCATCAGAGCAATCCCCATTCGAAAGGCGATAAAACACGCAAAAAGACCTACATCTCTGCGGTGCTCCAGGCTTCTGCTTTCTCTTTCATTTAACTAATTGTGTATTTTTTTTTTTTTTTAAAAGAATATTAGTCATGATGGTTCCTCTTTCTCCTCCAATTAAGCGTAAAGCTTGTGCCAGGAGTGGGTACGACAATAGTGCAACGGGTGGGGTTTAACCGCCGACCTTTCGGAATTCAGTCCGCTCCTCAACCGTTGAGCTATCGAGGCTATAAGCTACTAACATCTCTGTGGTGCTCCAGGCTTCTTCTACATTTCGTAAGCTTTCTCTTTCATTCAACTAATTGTGTAGTTGTATCTACTCACTTACTTAAATCAAATGATGGGTCACGACTCATGACTCAGTAGGTAAGTGATCTATAACAAGTGTAAATTAAAAAATTTTAACACCCCCGACAAGTGAAGGTTACAGTAACTAGAAAAGAGGTGATAACTTTCAAAGGGCTGAACCGATTTTCTTGGATTATAGCTACGAATACTCTCGATCAAGCCACCTTTCAAACAAAAAAAACTAAATTAAAATCGGTTCATTAGTTTAGGAGCCACGATGCCACAGACAGATACACAGATACACACGTCAAACTTATAACACCCCTCCTTTTGGGTCGGGGGTTAAAAATATATCTATTCCAAATTGTTCCAAAAATTACCGCTTTTTCCAATCATTGAGAGAAAAATCGGAAAATACATCGCGTTTTCAGTGAAACGGTCGACGTAGAGTTCCGAGTAGAAAACTTTTTTAATAATAGCTTTAAAAGTTTTTAAACGCTAAACTTGAATTATTTGCAATTGTAAATGCTTTCCGATCACTTGAGCGGGTTTTTTTCGCTTGGCGACTTGTTGAAGCGAAACTCCTTGAGAAACTATTTCGAGTCAGAAACTGGGAAGTCTTAGCCTGAGTTTGCATATTTCGACAACGTTCATAGATTTCGGGTATCGAAGTAGTTTTACCTCAGCACAGAAGACCGTAAAAACCTGGTTTTAAAGCTAATGTTTCAGTATTATATCAATGTTCAATGCCACTAGAGACCATTATTTTATTTTATTTATTTTTTTGGTAAACATGAGTTATTTGCAATTGTAAATGCTTTCCGATTACTTGAGCGGGTTTTTTTCGCTTGGCGACTTGTTGAAGCGAAACTCCTTGAGAAACTATTTCGAGTCAGAAACTGGGAAGTCTTAGCATGTGTTTGCATATCTCGACAACGTTCATAGATTTCGGTTATCGAAGTAGTTTTACCTCAGCACAGAAGACCTTATAAAACCTGGTTTTAAAGCTAAATGTTTTAATATAATATCAATATTCAATGCCGCTAGGGAAGATTTTTCTTTTTATTTATTTTTTGGTAAATATGAATTATTTGCAATTGTAAATACTTTCCGATCACTTGAGCGGGGTTTTCGCTTGGCGACTTGATGAAGCGAAACTCCTTGATAAACTATTTCTACTCTGGAACTGTGAACTCTTAGCGTGAGTTTGCATTCTCGACAACGCCACAAGTTTTGAGTTCTTCGACCTCAGAATTAATAAAAATACCTTGTTTTAAAGCTTAGTAAATCCAACTAAAATGAAACTTTTCATTTTATTTATTTTTTGGTACATATTTATGAAATAAGGTAAAAAAAGATCTTAGGTTAAGTAGGTATTAATTATTTAAACCAAAATATAGTTTCCAAATCCGAATTCTACAGACATAATAATATGGTAGGAAGCCCATAGCAAATTAATTAAAAAGAAGATTAATGAATATAAAAATCTTACTGAAATTAATATCCATTACGTAGATAGGTACAGAATCTGTACGATTTCAAAACTAGGATCAATTTTATTCTGAAGTTAACGTATTTCAATTTTCAATACTTAAAACTATCAACGTTTTCGAGACATACAAATTACTCATACTAAAGGTACTGAACTGAGAGCGGACGAAATGAAGAAAGTTTGTTTTTAAACTGAAAGACACTGGAGAGAATTATGTGGCGGTCTGATATACCTAGCCTATATCTAGATATATTTATTTTAAGAACACGTAAAGGCATTCGTCCTGGGCTTGATCTGTCTCCGGTCGTGTTAGATTTCTGTGTATGCTGTCCCAGTGGGTATGGGAATGAGGGAATAGAGAGTGTACCTGTGTTTGCGCATACACTGTGCACTTTAGTATCAGTCAGTTAACAGTTTATCCTTTTATCGGGCCACCTAGTTTGACTACAAAATAATGTTTGCAGGTTAGATTATACAAGTGTAAATTAAAAATTTATAACACCCCCGACAAGTGAAGGTTACAGTAACTAGAAAAGAGCTGATGACTTCCAAACGGCTGAACCGATTTTCTAGGATTATAGCTAAGAACACTTTCAATCAAGCCATCTTTAAAAAAAAAAAAACTAAATTAAAATCGGTGCATTAGTTTAGAAGCTACGATGCGACAGATAGATACACAAATATACACGTCAAAGTTATAACACCCCTCTTTTTTGGTCGGGGGTTAAAAATAGCGGTCATATTAATATAGTGGCGGCCTAGTCTTTTAGACTTCGGCTTTCTATACGGGGGGTCCGAGATTTGATCCCTATAACTTTTCCAAGTTATACTTTTTAAGCTATTTTAAGTATCACGATAAAGGAATAAAAAATGAAAAATAAACTAGAATCCCGAGAAACTTTAGAAAATATCTTGGACCTCAGAAATGCCAGAGGTGCTGTCAAAAAAACCCGAAATCATCCCGTAGACGGGAGTTCCATTACTTATATTTAAACTGCACCCCACTTTGACACTTTGCGACTCAGAACCATCATTTTTCACAGCCCTAAGTATGTCATGCCGAGTAATGAATGAAACTGCCTTATCCTGCAAACCAAGTTATATCACCCATTTATGTAAAATAGCTCTTATTACGTTGACATAGAGGCGTCAAAAAAATTAATAACAGCATAATAAACTATGCTGAAAATTTTCGAGATGTCCAAGGTAACTGGGTCTCTGATAGTAAGTCTAAATTAGGGTTGTCAAACTGCGTCGAGATATCTGGATAACATAAAAAAAAATAGAAAGCTGCCCATTATATTGTAAACTAGCTGATGCCCGCGACTGCATTCCCGTGGATATAGGTTTTTAAAAATCCCATGGAAACTTATTGATTTTCGGGGATAAAAAGTAGCCTGTCTGTTAATTCAAACTATAATCTATCTCCATTCCAAGTTTCAGCCAAATCCGTCCAGCAGTTTTTGCGTGAAAGAATAACAAACATACACACATAAGCACAAACTTTCGCCTTTATTAACCCCTGACCCAAAAAGAGGGGTGTTATATGTTTGACGTTTGTATCTGTGTATCTGTCTATGGCATTGTAGCTTCTAAACGAATAAATCGATTTTAATTTAGTTTTCTTTGTTTGAAAGGTGGCTTGATCGAGAGTGTTCTTAGCTATAATCGAAGAAAATCGGTTCAGCCGTTTGAACGTTATCAGCTCTTTTCTAGTTTTCTCATAGAGGTTTTTGTGTCTGGGGTTTTTTAAATTTTGAGTTATAATATTATACGAGTAGTGTAATGTGATGTGATAAATATAGATTAATGTAGAATATATTAGATTTTCTAAATAAACGTTTTCTTTTTAGAATAAATATGTATACAACCCTATACCAGCAGTAAGGAAAGTTCCAGTCTACCTGGGCGTCTTAATTCGAGTATTATGGAAATTTCTCCCAAGGTAGCAGCGATGAAGTGGCTGAAAAGATAGTGTACCAATTTTCCCACTTTTAAACAGCTTTTAATCCTTTCTTTCACGGTATAATCGCCTTCCAGGACTTGAGGTTTTATTACTTGCTGACTGTATTTTTCAAAGTTTAAATGTACGGTTGGCCACAGAATTCGAGTAGCAATTCCGCGAAACTATTGTATCAAAAACCTGGCGCACTTATGAACTTTTTCTTTAAACACACCACACACACCTAACGCATGTGCATAACCGTGCCATGCGAATATGATAATTAAGGTGCTACACGACTTATGGCCTTTGACTGTACATATTTAGATATTTTAGAATTTTTACCCGACTGCGGCGAAGTCCAAAAGGAGGGGTGTGTGTTGATATACGTATGTATGCATGTCCGTTCCCATGCCAGTTGTTCAATGACAAAAATCGCACAATGAATCACACAACAAATCGCTCAACCATTCGTACAACAAATCGCTCTACCAGTCGTACAACTAATCAATTGTCCAACCGTACAACTAATCACACCACAAATCGGACAACAAATCGCTCTACCAGTCGTACTACTTTATTTTTTTACTCGTGTTATAAGAGCCTACCTACCTACCAAATTTCATGATTCTAGTTCAACGGGATAGCACCCTAAAGGTTTTCTTGAAAGACAGACGACAAAGTGATCCTATAAGGGTTCCGTTTTTCCTTTTGAGGTACGAAACCCAAAAAAATGTTAGAAGCTTTAGAAACTAGAAAATTTCTTGCAAATAATAGTGATATCGATCGTACGAAGAATTTTTATGACTAAGTAAACATTTCACGCGAATCGATAAAGTATTGTTTATACAGACAGTTTACTATTTCTAGTTAACTCACTGAATATCGCTGATTTGTTTGTTATTATTTTCAATTTCCAATGCATTGATATAAGAAACCTAAGATACGAAGTACTTCTACTAGTTAGGTATTGAAAGTGTCACTATTTTTTTTTTTGCACTCTCGTCTGGCTTTACAAAGATTAGCCAATGTCAAGTTTGTAGTTATTTCCCGACTACGGCAAAGCCGAAAAGAAGGGTTATGATTTTATTTGTAACAAGTTAGGGAAACTATACAAGTATGGTATGGACCCCGTCTGTGCCGGCGCTCGCCGACATACGCACGACACCCCCTTAGAGCGCTTTCCAGTCAGTTTTAACAAAAAAAAAAAACACTCCAAAAAGGCAGAGCACGCCCGCCAGCTAACACCAACACAGACGAAGTCCGACGAAGATTTCATTACGCTAATCTATCTATATTCTATACTAATAAATCAAATTGAAGTATCTGTCTGTTTGAACGGGCTAATCTTTGGAATGGCTGAACCTATTTTGACGGGACTTTCACAGACAAGTAGAGGATTGACCAAGGAGTAACATGGGCTACTTTTTTAGCCGACTTTGAAAAATGGAGGAGTTGTGTTTTTCTACCTATGTACACTCCAGATATCTCCGAGATTTCTGAAACGATTTGCGTAATTTTTTTTAATCGATATAGGAACTTCGCGACATTGTTCCATAAAAAATTATGATTCCAACTCCTCAATCCTGATGCTGCAGGGGATCTGACCAATCCACGCGGGCGAAGCTGCGGACATCATCTAGTTATTAAATAGGTCCATTTATTACTCATCCAAAACTCTAAATTTAACCTTTTTTGAACGACAACTTTCAAGCGAGATTGTAAGCATGTCTTGGTTTTCCTATATCAGTAATTAAGCATAAACATTATCAGGTCAATAATAATTATTGTTACAAATAAAACAAACTGAACACAAGACAATAACATCATATCTACAAACTAAACGCAATTTAAGATGAACTCTATCTCTATGGACATTAAGGTTATTTTAAAGAATTAACTTTCGTGCAATCGGTCATCTTTTACGCACTTGTATATAAATGATACAGTAGTTTATAAATGCTCATTAGTATCAAATTAATTACGAAGTGGTGTAGTCTAAAGTTCCTGTGCATTAAAAAAGTGATTGTTTTTTTTTTTTCATTTTTCTCTCGCCTTGAATTTTCAGACTCACTGATTGATCTGAAAAACTAGTTTTCCACTAAATTGCCTAAATCTAGTTTTGACTGTAAGTAACATAAAGCTATTATTACCAAAATATACACTTTTTATTTTAGTATTATTAAGTGAACTCATAACATCTCTGCAATGCTCATCCAAAATAAATCAACCAAACTATGAAGTTAGATTGTAATAAATCAAATAATTTTGAAGAAAGGCATAAGAATAAAAACTAAAAAGGTAGACGATAAATAAATCATTTATTCCACACAAGACAAGACACATGATACAACGAAGATACATAACTTGCAATTGCATAATATTTATTTATTTTATTTTATAATCTTTACCGCACACAAAAAATTACAAAATACAGAAGAAAAAACAAAAGGAAGGAATAAACTTCATAGCATAACAAGTGTAAATTAAAAATATAATAGGTACCCCCGACAAGTGAAGGTTACAGTAACTAGAAAAGAGCTGATAACTTTCAAACGGCTGAACCAATTTTCTTGGATTATAGCTAAGGACACTCTCGATCAAGCCACTTTTCAAACAAAAAAAAGTAAATTAAAATCGGTTAATTAGTTTAGGAGCTACGATGCCACAGACAGATACACAGATACACACGTCAAACTTATAACACCCCTCTTTTTGGGTCGAGGGTTAAAAAGGCAGAACTAGGTATGTAAGAAAAGGCAGCTTTATTGCTTGTAGAGCAATTTCCACCAAGGCAATTTTGCATGAGAGGAATGATAAAGAAAGGAGAAATTATAATTCGTGATAACTTAAATGTTGTAATTGTAATTTTTCTTGAATTTCAGATGGAGAAAACAATTCTGGTCCTTCTGGCCTCAGTCGCCATAGTTCTATCAAATCCAGTAATCACACGGCAAGACCTTCAAACTGAAGAACTCAGACAGAACATAGAGAAATTCTGTTCCAATCTGATACACTTAAACAACTTGTACTATTCCAAAGGAGAAACCAAAGAAATTAACGGTTTTCCAGCAGATATGAGCGTTCATTGGAAGACAGGGAACATATTCTACACATTAATAAACGATGAAATGAAGATGTCCCTTCAAATATTACGTCCCAGTGGTGAAACGGAGACTATTAAAATAGCTGGATTAGGTCAATCCACAACAGTTGATAACCTAAACGATATTGTGTACCTAGCGACTGATAACGGGGTATACAAATATAAAGACGACGGTTCGGTGGAGTTATATACAGCTTTAGGTGAAGATGTTATGTATACAACTGTGTCAAACGATGGGACAGTAATGTATATAGCGACATGGCCTCAAAATCGGGTGCATAAAATCACAAATGACGGCCAAAAACAGGAATCTTTCTCGGCCATACCAAACGGGCATGGCATAACAGTTGATCCTGGAAATAATATTTTCTTTATAGCAACCAAAACGTCGTATATTTTGAAAAATGGGCAGAGTATACCAATTAAAATTAAAGGGTTGCCAAGTGAAAGAATGTCGGGTGTTTTTGTTACTCGTTCGGATGAAGTTCTTGCGATGGATGAGAACAGTAATCTTTATAGTGTTGACGCTGAAAACGCTAGTGCTAAACATTTAGGTAAGTATTTTATAACTGGATGATGCCCGCGACTTCGTCCGCGTGGATTTAGGTTTTTTTTATAAATCCCGTGGGAATTTTTTACCTTTCCGGGATAAAAAGTTGCCTGTGTCAATTTCCGGGACGCAGGTTACCTTTGTACCTTTCATATAAATCGTTTAAACGGACCGGGATAAAAAGTAGCCTATGTCCGTCCCCGGGATGTAAGCGAACTCTGTACCAAACAACAAAATCGGTTAAACTCTTGAGCCGTAAAAACTAGCAGACAGACAGATGCTCTTTCGCATTAATAATATTATTATAGGATAACATATAAGGAATGTCCCGTAGGAACTCTTTGATTTTCCGGGATAAAAAGTAGCCTATGTACGAGTTCAGATGTCAGAGTTCGCTTACAGCCCGTTAAGCCGTGAAAACGTAGCAAACAGACAGACAACTTTTGCATTTATAATATTAAGTACTAGAGGATGCCCACGACTTCTTCCGCGTGGATGTAGGTTTTTAGGGATCCCGTAGGAACTGTTTAATTTTCCGGGGGAAAAAGTTACCTATGTCAATTACAGGGAGGCAAGCTACCTCGGTACCAAACATACAAATCGGATAAGCGGATGGATCTTTAGGAATCCTTGAGAAGCTCTTTGATTTTCCGGGATAAAAAGTAGCCTATGTCCATTACCGGGATATAAGCTAACTCTGTGCCAAATTTCGTCAGAATCGGTTAAACTGTTGGGCCGTGAAAAGATAGCAGACAGACAGACAGACACACACACTTTCGCATTTATAATATTATAGTATATTATAGTATGAATAAAGTAGTGGATGACGTTGATATTTTTACGTAATTGTTTTCTTTTTCTTTCTAGGTACGTTCAACGTATCAGGAGTAAACACTTTTGCCTTGGATTCTGCCGACAATATTCTTATCGGTGTCAAAGGGAACATACTGAAATTCAATGCCTACGAACATAATCCTTGCAGCGATTTCAAAAAGTAACTACCTACTTAGTGCCCTATTTTTTTATTAAACATATAGGTATTTATTAAAATATTTCTTACTAATAAAATGTGTGTAAGTACCTCTATTTCAATATGTCTTCTTTTTTATTTTTCTTCCTATTTAAAACCTCTTACCCTGGTGCCTTTCCACCAAAGATGTGCTATGCAGATATGCTACGAAGATGTGAAATCTACGCTACGAAAATATGTGATCATTTCCACCAATACTAAGCTATATCGCTGTGCGAGGAGGATGCGCTATGAAAATGCGCCGCCGCAAAGTAGCTGCGCGAGAAAGATGCGCAGCTCGAGCTATGCGATGTATCGATAGTAGGGAAGCGGTGAGAGCGACGCAGTGAGGAGAGAGGCGCTCACGCGTCCTGCCGTGCCTACACAATGCACATAGCTACACCACTCGCGACGGCCCATAGCAGGCATCCATAGCACGCATCCTTCCATATAAAAAACACATCTTAGTTGAATCCGTTTCCACCAGTGCTAAGCTATGTGCACCAATGAATATTATTGGTGGATATCAAGCGCACCCATAGCAACGTAGGCACATCTCTGGTGGAAAAGCCCCTTTACACATTCGCCATCGCGGCGCGCGTGGTATGATTTGTTCATAATGTCGCCACTGTAAATTTTTAGGTTTTGATTTTTGGTTGGGCTCAGTATCAAGATGAGATCGGGAACAATAATTATTGACTTGAGATAAAAAATGGGTCAATTTTCCGTATTATCGTTTTATTTTTATCGTTGTGGCTATTTCGAATTTTTATTATTTGTTGTTAAACCGGCAATAGAAATACACATTCTGTGAAATTTCAACTTTCTACCTATGACGGTTCAAGAGACACGGCCCACTGACAGACAGACGGACTGACGGACGTACAAACAACGCAGTCTTAGTAATAGGACCCCGTTGGCGCCCTTCGGGTACGGATGATACCTTGCATTCAACTCGCCACTCGCGCGCTCTCTTGCGAATGTGTAAATACATCTTTATTTCTACGGTAAACGTTCATTATGAATGTGAATTTGTTACTAGGTAGGTGCACATTATAAAAAACCTTTCTAAAGTATATCTACTCTTTCTAGTAGTGTAAATAATACTAATACCTATAGCTAAGTACATACTTAGATCTATTGTATCTTTTTAAATCTAATTATTATTATTATAACTTACCTACTTTAAATAAAATTACTTTTCCCACCAAAGAAACTGGGCAATAGTTACCCTGCCTGAAACTAAATTAATTTTAGTGAAAATTCTTCATGCAGTCACGCAATTTAATAATTATATGCAGTCTGCATAGCATAAAAACATTTTAAAGTAACCTAACCTTATCTCAAACCTTCCTAACTTAGGAATCTTAGGAAGGCCTGCTCTAAAAAACCTAGGTATGTAGGTTATACAATGTAAGTTATACAGAAGATGTTTTTGCAGGTCAAATAAAGTTGGAAAAAGCACAAAAAAGCGCAGTAGACGACGCCGCAAGCAAAAGCGTACGACTACTTCTACAACTGAAGCAATCGAGGAATATGAAGATACAAAAAAATAATTAAGTTATTTTAATTATTATTATTTTAATTATCTATATAACTTACTCTCACGCCCGGTTACAAAATAGATATATATAGAAGCCAAAGAGAATATAATATACTTACATACATAAAAATAAATAAACCTACATACACATTTACATAAATAAATATTTGTACCGGGTATATTTTAATTATTATTATTGTTTTATTTGCTTGCTTTATTTTTATTTGATTGCTTTATTTTTAATTTTATGACAGCGCCATCTAGTTTGGAGTAGAAGAACTATTTCACTAAGCGCCATCTATGAGGATTATAAGAACTAGCACGGGCCAACACGACTTGTTTGAATTATACATCAATAGATGTCACTACGTTTGTATAATGTTTTGTATAATAATTCTTATTTAATTTTATTTTGCTTTAAAATTCTGCGAAATTGATGAGAAAAAGCAAGTTATTCTAAATTATTCAATGCCGACATATTATAGAGGATATGCCGATGATTATAGAGGAAAGAACTCTAAAAAGATGTAAAGCACAGACTAGTAATCTGCTGAAGCTATTGAAAGTCTATGGTTAGCTTCAATTGTCATTCGGTCAATTTGTCAAAAAAACTTGTCATACGCGTCGGAGATGTGTCAGTAAGCGATCGCTTGCCGCTTGGTGTTTAATTATTCAATCGTAAATGTGGTGCATTTGTGTGATGATGAGAAAACACATTTTAGATTACCTAATTATAAAGTGATGAAAGTGTTTCGGGTTCAGTGTTCGGT
Organism: Maniola jurtina; assembly: GCF_905333055.1. NCBI lineage: Eukaryota > Metazoa > Arthropoda > Insecta > Lepidoptera > Nymphalidae > Maniola > Maniola jurtina. Next base: position 4,452,087 of record NC_060053.1, read on the forward strand.
TTAACAAGTTTATTTCTTTTGTATGTCATCGGACTCTCCAACATGGCGGCACCCCGTCAGAAATCACAACAGAAAAACATTTCTTCGATATTTTCGAAATTGCACGGCGCGTTTTCGGATGCTGTGTACCCTTCCAAGCTCGCGACGGATAAAAGGACACTAGACAAGACTTGGAAGTTGATGGACAAAGTCGTGAAACTGTGCCAGCATCACAAGATGAATTTGAAGAATAGTCCACCGTTTATACTTGATATTTTGCCGGATACATATCAAAGATTGCGTATTATCTACTCTAAATACGAGGATAACATGGCGGAGTTGAATAACAACGAACATTTTAACATATTCATTATTAATTTGATAAGGAAGTGTAAACAAGCTATCAAGTTGTTCAAGGAAGGAAAGGAAAAGATGTTCGATGAGAATTCTCACTATAGACGTAACTTGACGAAACTCAGCCTCGTGTTCAGTCACATGCTGAGTGAGTTGAAAGCTATGTTCCCCAATGGGACGTTTGCAGGGGACCAGTTTCGTATCACGAAGAGTGATGCTGCAGAGTTCTGGAGGACCAACTTTGGCAATAGGTAAGTTAATTCAAGTGTCAACTCCTAACTTACAGCTGAACAATTTCCACAACGGGTGTGTGCTGGTACTTTCTTGTACCTAGGTGTATGTTAGTTACATTTTGTCATTCCTGTCTACAGTCTACCCTAAAATTATGAAGTTGTTTGGATGTAAGGAGTACCTAATCCTGGAACTAGTAATTCAATTCTGAAAATTCTTTCATTTATATCTAGCTACATTATCCCCAAGTGATAAAGGCTATAAATCTGCCCATCTTTAGTTACTATGTATTTATATAAGATGTTAAAATATCACCATCAAGTAGTGAAAATAAACTTTCTATAATTTCTTTCAAGAATATGTAATGTTTTAAGTGTGGAAACCAGCCCAGATAGAAGAAGAAGGCCTAAGTAAGTATTTACTTTCAACCAAAGTGTTTTGTTACAAGGAACATCGAACTTAGTCTTTTTGTGATTGGATGAAAATGTGTGATAACTAATAATACAAGAATCTGTTATTTCAAAATACTTTGTAACTTAAAAATCAAATCACAGGCATTAAGTAGTAAAGTAAGTATTTGTATGATACTTGTCTTTAAGTACTATTTGAAAGACAAGTGGAGACTGACCAATATTAGAATGATCACAGGTGTGCTTTGTGACTGAGGTTTTGAAGAAAATCAAGAGACTTATATGGGTTTGAATGGCCATGTGGTTAGATACCCCAAGAAAAATGGAGCAAAGAGGTCATATCCTGGTACCTCAGAGATGGGAAGAGAATAAGAGGACAGCCACAAAGGAGATGGGAAGATGACCTACCAAAAGGATGAAGCAGGATAGCACTAGACAGAGAAAATGATGAATTCTAGAGGAAGCCTAGGTCCAAAGAGGACAACCTGACTCCTAAATATTTAGTGCTGGTGTTACCAATATTTTAGAATAAATTATGTAAAATAGAATTAAATATTAGCAATAGAAAATTAGTAATATTCTTATTTACCTAGTAAGTAGATTATGTATAAATAGTCTAAAATAAGACAATAAAGGCTATTTTTATCTTTTTTATTTTGTTTTATTTTTATTTGTATAATATCACTACCTATGGTATAAATGTGAAAGTGTGTTTGTTTGTTGCTTTGTCCTTCAGTCATGCCACAAAGGAGCATCATAAACTAAAACACATGCAGACAAAGTTGCAGGCATCTTTGTGTATTTTATTAACCCCCAACCCAAAAAGAGGGGTGTTACCTATATTTTTAAAGTGTGTATCTGGTTATCTGTCTGTGGCATCATAGCTCCTAAACTAATGAACCAAATTTAATTTAATTTCTTTTGTTTGAAAGGTGGCTTGATCGAGAGTGTTCTTAGCTATAATCCAAGAAAATTGGTTCAACCGTTTGAAAGTTATCAGCTCTTTTCTAGTTACTGTAACCTTCACTTGTCAGGGTTGTTATAAATTTTTAATTTACACTTGTATGATAGAAAACTTTCCATTGACCTAATCATCAATCAAATAATGTAAGAAGCTACTATGAATGTATAATAAAGATGGACAGATCAGGCATTCCTAATACCTTGAAGCAAGCACCTTCTTATCACTATCCCACTTTGATTAACAAATTAGAGCGAGAGGTTGGACTCTAATGGTGTCCAACCTCTCGCTCTTGCATGGCAGTCCAGGTGGGATAGCGATAAGTATCTCTATTTTCTACAAAGTGCTTTATCCACAGCTAAATATAACAGGTGTAAATTAAAAACAAGTGAAGGTTACAGTAACTAGAAAAGAGCTGATAACTTTCAAATGGCTGAACCGATTTTCTTGGATTATAGCTAAGAACACTCTCGATCAAGCCACCTTTCAAACAAAAAAAAACTAAATTAAAATCGGTTCATTAGTTTAGGAGCTATGATGCCACAGACAGATACTCAGATACACACATCAAACTTATAACACCCCTCTTTTTGGGTCGGGGGTTAAAAATTCATGGTAACTACTCTTGAATGATTTAAGTAAGTAGTAATTTCTTCACACTTTTCTATGGCTTGAGCATCATACAAGGTTTCTGCATATAAGTACTTATCTATGTTTTGTATGGTTTCTAAAATTAAGTGGGTTATAGATAACACCACTCACTTTAAGCCTTTTTGCAATTGTTTCTAAACTAAAACTTATGAATGAATATGCTGATCAATAAGTTAAAAGTATGAATACTACAGAATTTTAACAACTCTTTAAATAATATAATAATATTATACTTATACTTACTACATGACTTTGACTTGATCGGTGTGGATTCAGGTTTTTAATCCTGTAGGAACTTTTTGATTTCCTTGGATAAAAAATAGCCTATAAGCTATCTCTCCTTGAAATCTTGTTCTCTTTGTCAAGTTGTAAACAGAATGTAGGTATGGTGCGATAATTAGTTAACTAAGTAGGTACTAGCCACTTGGGTATTGGTTAGAGCATAAATAATAATATCAATAGCCTAAACCAAAGAGTGGAAATCTCATTCTCTTAGTGAGTGTATTTGGAAGGTTCTGGGAACCCACCACATTGTTATCCTAAGAAAATTCCTACTATTATGTGATTAATGGAAAAGGGTAATGCCACTTATCATTGAGGAATATGATGCAGGGAAGGGAGAGGAGAATCTGTTTTGTATTCTGTGGTGTAAACATATTCCTCATTCAAACACACAGTATCTGGCTTGGCAGTGTCGCCAGTCAACAGTGGCTTGCATAGAGTTAAAGCCAGGGTAGGCATTAGTAAGATAGGTAGATACCTATTTACTGGCGAGTATAATGAATAATCTGCTATTGATCTATGAATATATGCTAGGCATTGAGTTATTTCATCTAAGGTATTTGTACAGGAAGCCATTTTGTTATAATTTCATATATGTATTTATAATTTTATCTTGGTGTACAATAAAGAATATTTTAAGTACTTTTACTTTTACCATTTCCAAGTTAAGCAGTGCTTTTATGCCTCTATGAGCACCGCTACTGCCAGTCAATGTCCTAATGTAAACCTGCATACATAATAACATGACAGTTTGAATGTCACATTCCCACATTTCTAGCTTCCTGCATACATAGAACCCCTATCAATAAATACATCAATTACAGTAAGAAATCAACTGTTAATGAGAGAATGAATAGTTACAATGCTTCATTAAATCGGTTATGAATAGGGGTTTTTTGTTTATCCATACTTCATTACTATTGGAAATTGCAAAAAAGTATCTTACATACAACTGTATAATGTATTGATAGAAGACAGAGTGCTACCACGGTAATTCGACAGTTACAATGTGATGATCGCAATCACCTTGATTGGTTGGTGCTCGCTCGCTATTGGCTCTGGGCATTCCTCAGTTATAGAGTCAAGACTATTCGTCTATATGTTTAAGACTAGAGGATGCCCGCGACTTCGTCCGCGTGGATTTAGGTTTTTAAAGATCCCGTGGGAACTCTCTGATTTTCCGGGATAAAAAGTAGCCTATGTCCATCCCCAGGATATAAGCTAACCCTGTACCAACAAACGTCAGAATCGGTTAAACTGTTGGGCCGTGAAAAGGTAGCAGACAGACAGACAAACACACTTTCGCATTTATGATATTAAGTATGGATTTCAGGCTTGTGGTAGTGATAAATAGGGAAGGAGAGCGTTGAAAAATAAGCAACTATGTAGGTACTTACAAAAAAAATACTGAAATAGTAGAAAATATTAAGGTATCTAATCCAAATGACAATATTTGAGTTAGTAGGTAAGTAAGTACTGAACAAGTGTAAACTAAATATTTATAACACCCCAGACAAGTGAAGGTTACAGTAACTAGAAAAAAGCTGATAACTTTCAAATGGCTGAACCGATTTTCTTGTATTATAGCTAAGAACACTCGATCAAACCACCTTTCAAACAAAACAAACTAAATTAAAATTGGTTCATTAGTTTAGGAGCTACGACGCCACAGACAGATACACAGATACACACGTCAAACTTATAACACCTTTTGGGTCGGGGTTGAAAATACCTAAACCTTCACAAATAATTTCCTTTATTTTTTCTTATCGATTCTTTAGGTAATCTGTGACAGTCATCCATTAACCATTTCCCGTTATCAGCCTCATTGATAGGTTATACCTATTCATTCATAATTTTCATTCAAAGTCTTATCAAGTAGGTACCTACTTGTATTATTGTATGACCTGGATAGGATTCAAGTCTTTCCTGTGATAACAGACTTTACTTACCTACGACAAAGGTATATCAGATCTTGGTTGTTTATCTGATTACGTGCTAGCTGTTCTAGAGACATCTAAATATAGACCCGTGAAATTGTAAATACCGTTAGATTATAATCTAACTGAATCAATCTTGTGAGATTGTAAACTGTCGAAAGATTGTGAACCTCTCTATTGTGAGATCTATATCATCAACAACATCAGCCTGTGGATGTCCACTGTTGGACATAGGCCTTCCCTAAAGAGCGCCACCACATCCGGTCCTCAGCCTTCCTCATCGCTTTATATCGTCGGTCCATTTTATTTATTTTTATGTATAATAATTTTTGATTTATCGTGCAAAATGTCGAAAAAAATTACCCGAGTACGGAACGAATACCCGTGTACGGAACCTTCGGTGCGGGAGTTTGACTCGCACTTGGCCGGTTTTTTTTATAATCATCACTTGCTAAGATTCCGCGACATTGTCAGCGTGGTTTTTCGTCTCTTCAAAATCCCGTTCATTAATAATTCGAACAATAATAATAATTATTCGAGTGTAGGAGTAACCCTCCCGAATAAATCATGATACCACACATACGGGTAATAGGTATGTGCACGGGTAGTAGGTATATGCACCGGATATTTTCGGATACTTCCTTACAGAATCCCCTATCTCATTCCACGTCAGTCGATTATTCCGCTCTTATCAACAGGAAAACGGCGAATAACTAATTATGTCATTCCATCCTTATCAATCAAATTATATCATCTTATGACGACGCGTTATCACTTATCAGCTCTCACTTAACAGGGCTCTCTCCGTCACTCGTTTCATACAATCGTAGTTCCGATTTCATTTGAATATTAAGCAAGCAAAGTCCATGAAATTTTGCAGACATATTCTAGAAACTAATATCTGTGTCTGTGGTGTTTTAGATTTTTCTAAAAATATGTAGTTTTAAAATTACAGGGGTTACAGGGGGCTCAAAGATTTGTATGAAAATTTTTAAGACCGCGTAACTTTGAAACCGAATATTTTAACAGAAATCTGGAAAACCACAGACATAGATATTAATTTCTAGAATATGTCTGCAAAATTTCATGGACTTTGGTTGCTTAATATTCAAATGAAATTGGAACTACGATTGTATGAAACGAGTAACGGAGAGAGCCCTCTTAAATCCAGTAAGTACATCCCTCGATGTTATCAATGATAACACTCATTCATTCATCGCTAAAGTACATCTTCCGTTGTAGATAATTTGGATGACACTCATTTCGACTGATCATACTTTTTAAGTACTATCATCATATTATTTCAAAAGCAGATTAATATCTGCTTATGAAATTCTATGAGCATACTTGAGTAGGTACCTACTTTTATTATGAACCCGTGTCATATAAAAAAGCATTTTAACACCCACAGGAAATATTACATACTAGCTGTGCCCGCGACTTCGTTCGCGTGGAATAGTGACTTTTCGGGCAGTATGTAGGTACGTTAAAAATGTTCGCCGTGATTCTTTAAATTGACATAACTTTTTTATTTATGAACCGATTGACATGAAATAAACACTAAATGTTAAGTGAAGCTTACTACAATATATTAGTGAAAACCGTATCTAAATCGAATAAGCCGTTTCTGATATTAGCGTGCACAAACACACAGACAAACAGACAAAAAAAAAATTAATTACAATTTCGGGTTCGGCATCGATATAATAACAACCCCTGCTACTTTTTTTTATATATTTCCATTGTACAGACACCACTTTTCTACAATTTTATTATATGTATAGATGAACTTGAGATGGTCAGCATATTCGGTTTCGTCACAGTTCACGATATCGATAGTAAACGAACTTGTAACGAGTGTAAATTAAAAATCTATAACACCCCCGACAAGTGAAGGTTACAGTAACTAGAAAAGAGCTGATAACTTTCAAACGGCTGAACCGATTTTCTTGGATTATAGCTAAGAACACTCGATCAAGCCACCTTTCAAACAAAAAAAACTAAATTGAAATCGGTTCATTAGTTTAGGAGCTACGATGCCACAGACAATACATAGATACACACGCCAAACTTATAACACCCCTCTTTTTGGGTCGGGGATTTGACGCTAGGTAGCCTATGAATTGCCTATTTTTCTTTGATTTCACGTCACCCATAACTTAATATTTGACATATCGTCGATTGAGGATCAAACCGAGAGTTCCCTCGTTCACTCTGGTTTCGTAGAGCGCTCTAAAACTCAGCTCTACTCCAATCTGTAGGTGTGCGATGCGCCTAATTGTATTCAATTCAGTAATCTCAACCCAACTATACTGCCTAATAACAATAAAACTCGGATGTGTACTGTGGTATTATGCAGTTAACCGATGATGCAGAGGAGTGTATTAAAAAATTTCAGGTAGAGCTACAATTTATAAGGTACTTTAATAGTTATTATGTAATTTATTTTAGTCTACCAATCCACATTGGGCCAGCGTGGCAGACTAGGGCCTAAACCTTCTCACTCTGAGAAGTGACCCGTGCTCAGTAGTGAGCCGACAAATGGTTGATCATGACGATGAATAAGCTACGAACTTTTATTTACTTAGGCAGATAAAGAACTACATTTCTATATTTAGAAATCACAAGTATTAAAGCAAAGAAATAAAACCCTAGTGTACTAACTTTAATTAGATGCTATTTGAGAGTAAATAATTTTATTATTTTAGGCAAAACTAGCAAAGAGAAGGAATGAAACGATGTACAAAATTAACACTCTTTATATTTTTCAATGATTCATTGGATTGGTTTATCAACGAGTTAAAATGGGTACACAACAATTACACAGTTAAGATGAGTTTCCACGGAAATTATTAGGTACATTATTAGGTATACATAACACAATTTATAACAATCAAATACAGAGAGATACAGTAAGAATACTTATCTTTATTCGAGGAGGCTCGTTGCACAAAAACTAACTACTCTCACCCCAACAGTGGTTTATATAGGTTACTATCTTTCTTTGTTCCCTCTACATTTTCCTTATACCAAGCTGACAACATAACACAATATTCTGTTCATAGTAAACAATTAGGCTGAATTACTAACAATTATATGTTTCCAGGCACTAGTTAACATTAATATTAATAATTGAAACCATTATCAAGTTAATACAATATTTAGTTTAAAGTTATTTATCAAAAGTACACACAAGTCATAAGTCAATTGAGGTATTTTAATTCACAATTATAGTACAGCATTACACAAAATTATTCTTAAAGATCATAAGATATTATTCTAATAATTAACAAATAGTTTTCTCTATTTAAAACATTATTATAATTTAATTAAGTAGCAATGACGTGTAACTTGAAAGTTTCTGTCGGAACTCTATAATAGTCAACTGTTCTATTCTTGAATCACATTATTTTCTTGAAACATAAATTAACTACACATTACATCACAAAATTAATAATTATTTATTCTAATAATGTGTACACTTTTCTCTGTTTTTCAATTATACATATTTTAGTAACAAAAATAAAAGAGTATAGCTAATCTTGATAATCAGCCTATTACCATCATAATAAGTACGAATACAAGATAAACAAGTGTTGCCACCCCTTTTTACAATTATTGCTACCTAATTTAATAGTAAACAGTGTTTACATACTTCAATAATTAACTATTCCTCATAAATCACAGAATAAATTTCTTATTTTAAAATAATAATCTATCACGGCCAAACTGACCGTGCTTCGCTCTCGAAGCATAACGACAAAAAAAAAACAACTTTTCACATAAGGACAATAATAACTCATGACACAGTGAAAAATCAACATGTCTGTGGCTACCATTTACTCCTTACTTTCAATGTGTGTGAAATCCAAAATCACTCCACCATTAATTCCAATAAAAAAAAATTGACAAGTTTTTATTTCTTACCACAGTACATATGTGATACTCCATGGCCTTAAACACCATTGGTTTTCAAGCAGCACCAGAAAATAGCCATGAATACCATTGGTTTTTGAAGCACCACTAAATAATAAACTTCCTTTAAAAATCCTTTAACACCATTCGTTTTATAGCAACATTTTATAATATCCTTTTAACACGAGTGGTTTTAAAGCTATAGCATTTATTTTTTTACTAAAAATTACAATCTATCACTGGTCATCGACATACTTTTTTATTCACTACTTTCAATATAATCTTCAACCAAGACATTTTGATCTATCCATTCACCAGGCCAACGTCTTAACTTTTCCTTGGCAATTATAATATCCTTTAAACTTCCTTTCCCTTTTAAAGAAAATCGATCATTTTCCAAAATATTGATAATTTCATATGGACCTTTGAATTTGGCTCTTAATTTATCATGCCGTCTGTGATCCTGATTAACATAGACTACGTCCCCAATGTTATATACTATATTATCTCGCCTGGATAAATCAAAACGCTTTTTAAAATCACTAGCTACATTGACTAGTCGTTGGTGAGCTAGTAAACGCTCAGCACGAACATCTACTAATTCTTTTTGTACATCATTACCATTATCAGTCACATCATTCAATCGAGCCTGTATGCAAGGTATATTACCATTAAGCCCAACCAATAAACGAATAGGAGCAAAACCAGTAGATTTTTGTATAGTTGAATTGAGTGATAATTGAACTTTCCATAAACCGTTTGGCCAATCTGACGTATTACATGACGTAGTTAACATATCTATTATAGTTTTGACATACCTCTCTATTTGACCGTTAGCACGTGGAGTGCCAGTAGTTATCATATGATGTTCAACTTGCCAACTTCTAAACAATGTTTGTAATAGTTTACATGAAAAGTTTGTACCGCGATCTGTAATGACTAGTGAAGGGGTGCTAAATAGAGTTAACGATTCTCGCACATTATTGACCATTTCATCACCACCCATTGACTTCAATGGTTTTAAAATACAATACTTTGTGAAACCATCTATAATCATAAGAATGTATTTATAGCCGGCACTAGATTGTTGAAAAGGACCCGTACAATCTAAATGTACCGTATGGAAAGGTATAGGAGTTTTTTTCTATTGGGTATAACATGCCTTGTTTGGGCCCTGTATGTGATTTACGCTCTGTGCAAACTAAACAATGAAAAAGATACTTTTTAATAAAACTTGTTAGTCCTGGAAACCAAAAAGACTCAGAAAGTTTTTGAAAGGTTTTATCATAACCTACATGACAATTTTCATCGTGAAATAAACGTAAAATGCTTAATCTGCTGCCTTTGGGAACATACAACCTTGCCCTACCATCGGAGTTAGTTTTGTAGTATAATAAATTATTTTTAACTAAGTATTGGTTAGTATCCAATTCGCCCGCCTGTACTTTTTCAATCAATGACTGAGTTTCATCATCCTTTTGTTGTGCGATTTCTAACCATGAGTTAGTTGGTATTAATACATTAATGATCTCCTTAGATTCTGGATTGAAAATCTCAGTTGTTGATGTAGATAATTTAAGTCGGAACCCCGTAACCTTATCTGATCCTATCGTACCAATTACTACTAAAAAAGAACCTAAATTATCTACATAAACAAGTAAAAATTTAAGATGTCGTACAGCTTTAGTTATGGCTCTTTGAAAGACAGATGGGCCATTGCAAATTCCAAAAGGCATTTTCACAAATTCGAAATGCCCATCTGGCGTGACAAATCCAGTATACTTAACAGAGTCTGGTGCAATAGGTATTTGGTAGAACCCGTTTTTCATATCGATTGAAATAAAATATTTTGATTTACCTAGCTTATCTATCTGATCCTCGATAAGGGGCAAAGGAAATTATTTTATTTAGGGCTCTATAATCTACGCACATTCTATCATTTCCGTCCTTTTTTTTCACTAATAATATGGGACTCGCATAGTCCGATGTACTCTCCTGAATTATATTGTTATTTAACAAATCCTTTATTATTTCTTTAACCTTTTCTCGTTCCACTGCAGCTAACCGATACGGGCGGTAATTGATTACTTCATCTTTTTTTTTTTATCTAATTTTTAATTCTCCCGTTCTGACGGTACTCAAATTACCGTTAGACGGTATAATGGACGGATATTTCGTAAAAATTTTTAAAATACTTTCCCTTAGATTAGAATCAAGATGTTGGGTCCTATCAGATAATTGGGATAAACTGTTATTACCGCATTGATATTCTAGTAAATTAACTTCTTGTTGAATTACACGAATCTCTGTATTTCGAATTAATCTACTTCCATTTGAATCTGTAACAATGGCTACGTCCGGATGTAACATCGCATTGCGCCTTATTATACAATCATATTTGAAATCATTATTTTTTACGACGTAAATATCTAACTCGAGACAAATTTCCTCAAATTTAACAGGAACTGTTATTTTCCCCTCTACGTTTATTTTTCCGTTACCTATACCATCAATAGTAAAAAAACAAGGCGATATATTACAATCAAGGCACTTGGCAATTGAATATTTAATGATACTACAACTAGCCCCCGTGTCAAGTAAACAGTTAATCGTGTAGTTATTGATCGTAATCTCAGTTAATTGTCATAGTTGTTTAGCAGCAGTTTCCTTATCGATCCGTTTTTTGTGAAAGCAAAAATCAATGGAATGACCCTCCTTGCTACAAAATACACAGTAAAGATTTTTAGTCTTTTTTACAACTTCTTTACCGTCTGAAGAAGAAGAAAGATTTTTATTTCCTTGTAAACATTGAGAGGAAATATGGCCTAATTTTCCACAAGAAAAACAAGTACGGTCCTTATCAGTTTTAACTCGCTTTGGAATACTAGGCCCGGCACTATTATCGGCATTATTTTCTAATGGGCGTTTTCTTGTTTGTTTCGAAAATGTAGAAAACAAAGTTATTAATTCCGACGTGTTAGTAACGGAAGTATTATGGCAAGTTATTTTAATATTTGGTTCCCGAATTCCCCCCACACACAAGCTCAATTAATTGATTTTCAGAAAAATTAATCTTACAACTCTGTAAAAGTCTTAACTTTTCTCTTGCATAATCACAATACGAATCACTTGAATCCGACGAATACAATACAGCCTTTGATAATTTTTCCGAAAGATTTTTCTTTTCAGGATATAATGCAATAATATCTTTGCTAAAATTCTCCCAATTTCTACCTTGTTCGGGCTCCCATGACTCAAACCAAGATAAAGCAGACCCTCGGAGGGCCTTACCTGCTTTAGCTGCTTTTTGAATACTGCTCCATCCAAGCTCGGTGCCGAGTAACTCGATGCTTTTGCACCAGGTCTCAGCCCCGTTGTCGCTTTTCTCAGGATCAAAAATAGGCAGCGCGATGTCATCGCTGCGTTGATTGGATGTTAACGAGTCACGTATACTCTTCGAGATTTCTTGCAGCTGCTCGTGGTTGAGATTCATTGTCCCTCGTTTTTTCAAGACCTGTGTAACAAAAATGCTATTAGGTTTCCATTGCCATAAATAATTCGTATCCCACTTCTGATATTAAAAAATTTCAGGTAGAGCTACAATTTATAAGGTACTTTAATAGTTATTATGTAATTTATTTTAGTCTACCAATCCACATTGGGCCAGCGTGGCAGACTAGGGCCTAAACCTTCTCACTCTGAGAAGTGACCCGTGCTCAGTAGTGAGCCGACAAATGGTTGATCATGACGATGAATAAGCTACGAACTTTTATTTACTTAGGCAGATAAAGAACTACATTTCTATATTTAGAAATCACAAGTATTAAAGCAAAGAAATAAAACCCTAGTGTACTAACTTTAATTAGATGCTATTTGAGAGTAAATAATTTTATTATTTTAGGCAAAACTAGCAAAGAGAAGGAATGAAACGATGTACAAAATTAACACTCTTTATATTTTTCAATGATTCATTGGATTGGTTTATCAACGAGTTAAAATGGGTACACAACAATTACACAGTTAAGATGAGTTTCCACGGAAATTATTAGGTACATTATTAGGTATACATAACACAATTTATAACAATCAAATACAGAGAGATACAGTAAGAATACTTATCTTTATTCGAGGAGGCTCGTTGCACAAAAACTAACTACTCTCACCCCAACAGTGGTTTATATAGGTTACTATCTTTCTTTGTTCCCTCTACATTTTCCTTATACCAAGCTGACAACATAACACAATATTCTGTTCATAGTAAACAATTAGGCTGAATTACTAACAATTATATGTTTCCAGGCACTAGTTAACATTAATATTAATAATTGAAACCATTATCAAGTTAATACAATATTTAGTTTAAAGTTATTTATCAAAAGTACACACAAGTCATAAGTCAATTGAGGTATTTTAATTCACAATTATAGTACAGCATTACACAAAATTATTCTTAAAGATCATAAGATATTATTCTAATAATTAACAAATAGTTTTCTCTATTTAAAACATTATTATAATTTAATTAAGTAGCAATGACGTGTAACTTGAAAGTTTCTGTCGGAACTCTATAATAGTCAACTGTTCTATTCTTGAATCACATTATTTTCTTGAAACATAAATTAACTACACATTACATCACAAAATTAATAATTATTTATTCTAATAATGTGTACACTTTTCTCTGTTTTTCAATTATACATATTTTAGTAACAAAAATAAAAGAGTATAGCTAATCTTGATAATCAGCCTATTACCATCATAATAAGTACGAATACAAGATAAACAAGTGTTGCCACCCCTTTTTACAATTATTGCTACCTAATTTAATAGTAAACAGTGTTTACATACTTCAATAATTAACTATTCCTCATAAATCACAGAATAAATTTCTTATTTTAAAATAATAATCTATCAAGTGCAACAGTGGGACGTTAATAACACATAATGATAGCGGAAACAGTCAAAATCACACGCGACCAATGGCGTATTTCCGATCCAGTGATGATTCACACACCAATAAAGGCCTGGACAAAGGGAGCGCGACAGCGGCATTTCAGTAAAACGTAGTAGCGGTGTAAAATGCATTTTTGAGAAATAACTCGCCATTTTTGACCCACGACCCAAAAAGAGGGGTGCTACAAGTTTGACTGTGTTACTGTGTATCTGTCTGTGGCATCGTAGCTCCTAAACTAATGAACCGATTTAATGTTCTTAGCTATAATCCAAGAAAATCGATTCAGTCGTTTGAAAGTTATCAGCTCTTTTCTAGTTACTGTAACCTTGAATTGTCGGGGGTGTTATAAATTTTTAATTTACACTTGTTCCTCTTAAAAAGCCTTTAAAAGTTGCGTTGGAGTCATTGCCATCGCGAGTGATTATTCAAACCACACGTCAATTCACTTCGGTAATAATCCCGTGTTTGACAGCTAGAAGTCAAATCAGTATCTTTTTATCAAACGTCAAAACACACGCTTAGTATGCGAGCTTCTATGAAATACTGGCATGTGACATCACAATGATTTGACGTGCCTTTTAGTTTAATCAATAACTTCAAATGCTTATTACACTAAAAACTAACAAAGCACGTGGATTTTACGTCTTTTAATTACCGGCTATATTATAATAACTAGCTGATGCCCGCAGCTTCGCCCGCGTGGATTAGTCAGATTCCCTGCAGCATCAGGATTGAGGAGTTGGAATCCAAATTTTTTATGAAACAATGTCGCAAAGTTCCTCTATCGATTAAAAAAGAAATGACGCAAATCGGTTCAGAAATCTCGAAGATTTCGGTGTACATAGGTAGAAAAACACAACTCCCATTTTGAAAGTCGGTTAAAAAAGTAGCCTATGTTACTGCCTGGTCAATTCTCTTGTCTGTGAAAATCCCGTCAAAATCAGTTCAGGCGTTCTGAAGATTAGCCTTTTCAAACAGACAGACAGACAGACAAAATTTTTAAAAACGTGTGATTCAGTTATAGTATAGTTCAAATAACCATATGACCTTAATATGCGGTGGTTATTTCGAAATTACAGACATACACTCCAATTTTATTTATTAGTATAGTTATAGATAATCACTGAGAAATAATTTATTTACGACATAGGCAAATACCGTATTCTGTTGTGTGTTGACCCGTTTTATGTAATCTAATGATGCCTCAAAACAATGTGACCGCTTGGCCGCACAATACCTATCGCATTTCCGATCCAATACTTAACGATCTATTATTCAAAAGTAGACCAATTATGTCGTCCTACAATTCAATATAAGCTCTACAGATTTTCAATAGCCTACTTGGTTAAAATATGTGACGATTTATTTAATTTAATAATACTAGATGATGCCCGCGATTCCGTCTGTGTAGAATTAGTTTTTTTTTAATCCCGGTGGAGCTCTGTGATAAAAATAGCCTATGTCCATGCAATTTGTTTTTACGAAACAAACACACTTTCGCATATTATTTACACTCTAATTATAATTTTCGTATGGATTTCTAAGGCTGTTCTGTTTAGAGGCAAATTATTGAGAAGCCGCCCGATAAACAAATTGCTTAAACCCTTGCAAAGCCCTTAACAGGCAGTCGACAGTTCCGCTGATACTGCAGATATTATCACGTTCGTACCTCAGGCTGTAGTTAGGCGCTGGTTTGTTCTAAAAATCTTCTGGTCTTCCGTGGCGTGGTCGATCACTATCCTGAGTGAAACACTCCTGAGTTGTTCCTTTATTTTGTGTGTGGAAACCCTGCGGTTTCTGTGGTGGAAACTTATGTTTTTTCCGTTAACGAATTATTTTTTTGAAAAATTTCTGGTCTTCCACTCTGAATAGTAATCGACCACACCGCGGAAGACCAGAAGATTTTCAGAACGAACCAGCGCCTAACTACAGCCTTAGGCCTCATTCATAAGAGAGTTTTTTTAACGTCCGTTAAAAAAGCGTTCCAATAGAACAAATGCATTCCCAATTAGTATCTGTTCACACGTCAACGCTTTTTTATCGCGCACTGTTGTATTTTTAACGCTGGGTTTTAACGCAATGCTTTTTCACGCTCGTGTGAATTAGGGCTAAGGTACAAAGGTAGCCATCGTAATTTCAATCCAATAAAATCATCTAAAATACGGTACGGTTATAAATCTTATCAAATTCTTCACTGTACCGTAATCCAGCGACTCAAAAAACATGACCGCTACGCCATGAATCGAATCTAATAACTAATCATCTAAACTCATAATGTACACCATTAAAACTAATGTTCCAGTACCGCAAAATACTATTTCATACAAAGCTAAATTCCATTTATTATCCACTAGCTGATGCCCGCGACTTCGTTCGCGTGGATGTAGGTTTTTTAAAATTCCCGTGGGAACTCTTTGATTTTCCGGGATAAAAAGTAGCCTATGTGCTAATCCAGGGAATAATCTATCTCCATTTTAAGTTTCAGCCTAATCCGTCCAGTAGTTTTTGCGTGAAGGAGTAACAAACACACACACACACACACACACACACACACACACACACACACACACACACACACACACACACACACACACACACACACACAAACTTTCTCCTTTATAATATTATATTATCCATTTCTTAATGGTACCATTGCGCGGGACAGAAGCTAGTTCGTATAATTTATGATTTCTTCTTGCAACCTCGTTTAACAGGGCTCTCTCCGTCACTCGCTTCACACAATCGTAGTTCCAATTTCATTTGAATATTAAGCAACCAAAGTCCATGAAATTTTGCAGACATATTCTAGAAACTAATATCTGTGACTGTGGTGTTTACCGCGTAACTTTGAAATTGAATATTTTAACAGAAATCTGGAAAACCACAAACATAGATATTAGTTTCTAGAATATGTCTGCAAAATTTCATGGACTTTGGTTGCTTAATATTCAAATGAAATTGGAACTACGTTTGTATGAAGCGAGTGACGGAGAGACCCCTCTTAAACTCTGAGTAACTTTGTAGAAACTACAGTAATCCATTTCATACACCGTTCCGTTTGCTAGGTTGTTCCTTTTACTAGGACAAAAGGATTATTTATTATAGCCCTTTATGATATTTAACAAGAACTAAGGTGCTTGAAGCTGTGATAGCTTAGTGGTTAGGACGTGCGCCTCCTATTCGGAGGTCGGGGGTTTGATCCCGGGCACGCACATCTAACATTTTGGAGTTATGAGCGTAATATCGCTTGCTTTAACGGTGAAGGAAAACATCGTGAGGAAACCTGCATGCCTGAGAGTTCTCCGTAATGTTTTCAAAGGTGTGTGAAGTCTGCTTTGCAGTTGGCCAGCGTGGCAGACTATGGCTAAAACCCTTCTCACTTCTAAGAGGAGACCCGTGCTCTGTACTGAACCGGCCGGCGCGGCGATGGGTTGATAATGATGGTGTTCCCTGCATTTTTGGCGTGTATACTTCAGTAATTTCAGTTAGAATACCTTGTTCACTGACAACAAAAGAAACAAACATGCACACAAACTTTCGCCTTTATAAAATTAGTGTGAGTGTGATAGTATATACGTATAGCTATAAATATAGTAAAAATATCTATATGTACATAAATAAGATGTAAAATCACGTGTTACCGTCTATTTATAATCTTAGAACATTCAATTCATAAGCTTCCAATTAATAACTATCCCACGCAATACGTTTAGGAACAACAACTCAATTAGTTTCATCCCCACACCGGAATTGCGTACATCTAAATCCAACCCTCAACTTAAACTTTGTTATATTATTGGGTAACTAGCCGATGCCCGCGACTTCGCCCGCGTGGATTTAGGTTATCCCGTGGGAATTCTTTGATTTTTCGGGATAAAAGTAGCCTATGTGCTAATCTAGGATATTATCTATCTCCGTTCCAAATTTCAGCCAAATCCGTCAAGTAGTTTTTGCGTGAAGGAGTAACAAACACACACACACACACACACACACACACACACACACACACACAAACTTTCGCCTTTATAATATTAGTGATTATGTAATAGTTAGTTATGTGCGTTTTAAGCTGAGTATGGCTTGCACAGCTGTGGTAGCCTAGTGGTTAGAATGTCCGGCTCCTAATCGGAAGTCAGGGGTTCGATCCCGGGCAAGCACCTCTAACTCTTCAGTTATGTGCGTTTTAAGCAATTAATTTCACTTGCTTTAACGGTGAAGGAATCGTGAGGAAACCTGCATGCCTGAGAATTCTCCATGTTCTCGAAGGTGAGTGAAGTCTACCAATCCGCATTGGGCCAGCGTGACAGACTATGGCCTAAACCCTTCTCACTCTGAGAAGAGACCCGTGCTCAGTAGTGGGCCGGCAATGGGTTGATCATGATGATGAGTGGTGGCAAAAATCTATTATGGTTATGTATATGTTACCTTTGAAGAAAAGTATCGCCTGAATTGACTTATACAATGTAATCTATTCCGTGATAACCGAATAATTTCCTTTCCTTTTGATATACCGGATGGATGCTATACTATTCAGATATGTAGTTGATAATAATATAATTGGTCTATGCATAGACGTCTCCGCTCCATTCCACTCCTCTTTGCTCATCTCCACTCCTCTCCGCTCCAATCAATATTACGCGACGGTGTCGTCGTAATGATGCGGCGATACGCAGGCATCGTATCACGAAGTGAAAGCCTTTTCTATATAAACATGGTACACCGTACATGCGTGAGGTGTTGCGGTCATATCACGGCTTCAGAGGAAACATTTTGTAGAAGCTAACCCCAAGCACAAAAAGATGTTTTTCTCCTAACTAAACCCTCGCGTTTGTTTTTCACCTTAAATAAAATATTTACATAATTACAATCCAAATCCAAACAGCCTAAGCCTACGCAAATAAACGGGATTGGGCGATAAAAAATACCCTGCTCTCTAAATCTAACGCAGACGCCCGCTTTTTGTTTTATTCTATTTTTTATCGTCAATGGC
The DNA here is from genome assembly GCF_905333055.1 of Maniola jurtina. Lineage (NCBI taxonomy): Eukaryota > Metazoa > Arthropoda > Insecta > Lepidoptera > Nymphalidae > Maniola > Maniola jurtina. The sequence goes on from NC_060053.1 coordinate 4,470,754, forward strand.
CAACGTTAAACGGTGAGAAGTGGTGTTTGATTTTCTTGTTCCTTCTGTGCAGGTTTCTGCACTTAGATGGGGTTTTCCGTGGTGTGGGTGCACGATTTTTCGCCAAACAAAAGCGCACTATCGTCTATTCATATCATCAGAGAGTGAAGAAGCCCCTACGATGGGGCGACCAAATTAATGCCGCCTTCGTAGCAATCACAACGGCATTCTGGGTACAATAAGGAATAGAATAGGCTGCCCAATAACAAAGCACTAGGTAACTGTGGCCACCGGGCGACTAGAGTTGCCACAGTAGGCTACTTTATTAACTTTGTTACTAACACACTTCGTATATGGACTTATTTGTATAACATACATAATATATGGTCTGAAATAAAACCTTATTTATTTATTTTATCAACCCCCGACCCAAAAAGAGGGGTGTTATAAGTTTGACGTGTGTATCTGTGTGTCTGTGTATCTGTATATCTGTCTGTGGCATCGTAGCGCCTAAACGAATGAACCGATTTTAATTTTGTTTTTTTTTTGTTTGAAAGGTGGCTTGATCGAGAGTGTTCTTAGCTATAATCCAAAAAAATCGGTTCAGCCGTTTGAAAGTTATCAGCTCTTTTCTAGTTACTGTAACCTTCACTTGTCGGGGGTGTTATAAATTTTTAATTTACACTTGTTATTTATCAGTTGTCTGCGATAGGCATTCTCTGTACATTGCGAGCGACATCAAAATAAGGCGACATAATTAATACTGGGGAAAACTGTTTTTTTGGCAAAGGGCGGGCGTTTCCGATCCTCTGGACCGGAGATACCCGGCTTTGTATACTTAAATAGGCTTGTAATTTTATTTAATTACGTTTTTGGACATTTAAAGTTAATATCATGAGAATCGCTGTAACAAATTCTTAAAAACAAATGACGTAAATATTTTATTGTTAGATGATGAAATCTTTTGTAATTTACGGGACAAATAGTAGGCTAGAAGTATTTTACTAAACAATAATAATTAATTAAATATAAGCGAAATGTGTGTAACTAATCGAAAACAAAATAATCGATAGATCCGCATTTGTATTACACTGAATCTTAGTTGTAGAAATAAATTGGCTAGCGCACTAGGGATATAATTCTCATAAGCGTATCTTGATTTGAGAAATTTGAAAGTTGTGTTTAACAAATGTAAATTAAAAATTGAAGTGAAGGTTTATGCAGTAACTAGAAAAGAGCTGATAACTTTCAAACAGCTGAACCAATTTTCTTGGATTATAGCTAAGAACACTCTCGATCAAGCCACCTTTCAAACAAAAAAAAAACTAAACTAAAATCAGTTCATTAGTTTAGGAGCTACGATGCCACAGACAGATACACAGATACACACGTCAAACTTATACACCCCTCTTTTTGGGTTGGGGGTTAAAAAAGGACTCAATCTATTTCATATCTATTCCCTATTTGAATTACTTAATTAACTAAACCAAGACAAGTACATTTCGTGTTGCCTTTTATTTTCTTCATAAAATAATAACACAGAGCTGGTCAGAAGAAAATTGTAGACATATGCACTCGTTACATATAATATCATATCACAAGAGCATAATTTAATCCATTCATATAAAATCACATGGTACTACTAGTTGTAAGTAAGACTAGTGGCATCATTACCCTTTGACGCTGCAGTGTCGCACAAAGCGTTGTCTTCAAAGGAGTCTTTTAAAATTGCTAACTGGCTAAGTAGGTAAGGAACACTACTGTCTTGTCTAGGGGATGCTTTTAAATTTTATAGCAGACTTGATGATGCCCGCGGCTTGGTCCGTTTGGATTTAGGTTCATTAAAAATCCCGTGGGAACTCTTTGATTTTCCGGGATATAAGTTGCCCATATCAATTTCCAAGATACAAGCTACCTCTGTATCAAAGTTCATACAAATCGGTTAAAAGGACGGGCCTTTAAAAATCCCGCGGGAGCTCTTTGATTTTCCTGGATAAAAAGTAGCCAATGTCCTTACCCGGGATGTACGCTAACTCTGTACCAAATTTCATCAAAATTGGTTTAACTGTTGATCCGTAACAGACAGACAGACACATTTTCGCATTTATAATATTAGTATGGATCAGACTTACGTACTATCTTTTTTTTGGGTTCTCCAGCGAAGAAGAAAGAGTCATTTTTGCTACTTTACATTAGTCGATAGATTCTACAATCTACATCAGTCAATTCCGTTAATCATGACTGATGAAAGACTGAAGAAGAGAATCATCTAGATTTTTTTTCATGAAATCGTTTATCACATTAGTTAAACGATAGGTTATCCGTCAGTGACTGGTAAAACTAATGGATCCCTTCCTTGCAAAGGTCGAATTCCATTTCGTGTCATAGCTAGTTAGTTAAGTTATTTAACTAAGTACACCAATGCAATTAACTTGGTTTAGTTAGGACATCATACAGTCTTGACCTACTTCGTATTTATATGCCATTTCAAAATTCCAAATTCAGGAGTTTAGTTGAAAAGTATGATAATATGCGGATGGTCATAGGCCTTTCCAAGAGCGCGCCACCAAACACGGTCCTCCGCCTTCCTCATCCACCCGCTCCCCGCCACCTTGTTCAGGTCATCGGTCCAGAGGACAGGAGGTCGTCCCACACTGCGCTTACTGATACCCAGTCTCCACTCCAGAACACGTGTGCCCCATCGGTCGTCGGTTCTGCGAAAGACATGACCTGCCCATTGCCACTTCAGCTTGCTAATTCTTTAAGCTATGTCGGTCGCTTTTGTTCTTCTGCGAATTTCCTCGTTCCGGATTTGGAAAGACCTATGTCCATTAGTGGACGCATACAGGCGTACAATAAGGCATACAGTACGGATGCCTTATGGATGAGGAATTCTTGGGATAATAATATCCTAAGATATCATCTACCATTATCTGAGAAAGGGGTTAGGGCTCCCAGCAATAAGGCATACGACCAAGAGAGATAGATTGAAAATCTCTTCGTTCTTGAATGAATGAATGAATACATTTCAGCAAAGGTTACCTGGTAGAGATTGCTCTAAACAATAAGGCCGCCTTTGCATACAATTGTTTTTTCTGTTTTCTTCTTTCTGTGTTGTGTTCCTTTACATGTGTTTTTGTGTGCAATAAAGTGTTCTATCTATCTATCTATCTATCTATCTACATTGTGCACCACAAAATTAATATAGAAAAAACGTGAATCTATTCAACTTCAGAATATAATCACTCAGCGACATGTAACAAAACAGACCCATGATATTTTTTTTTACAACGTCGGGATAAAGTACCCTCGAATGACGTCATGACGCCACTGCATATGGGATCGTTAAGTCCGCCGGATGCGCAATGGCGGATGGAGTTCCCGATAGTCATTTTTAGACATTTTGTCTTACTCCTCTATTATGTCTGCGAGGCTGTTGACAGATATAGTGCTATTAACGTCGATGAGAGCATTTCCCGTTGCGCTTTAATAATGTTTCCCTAGCGGTTGGTAGGTAAAAATTCATACTAATATTATAAATGCGAAAGTGTGTCTGTCTGTCTGTCTCTACTAGCTTTCCACGGCCCAACAGTTTAACCGATTTTCATGGGAGCTAGCTTACTTCCCGGGACGGGCATAGGCTACTTTTTATCCCGGAAAATTAAAGAGTTCCCACGGGATTCAAGATCCATCCGGTTAACCGAGTTATACGAAATTTGGTACAGAAGTAGCTTATGTCCCGGAAATTGACATGGACAACTTTTTATCCCGAAAAATCAAAGAGTTTCCACGGGATTTTTAAAACTCTAAATCCACGCGGATGAAGTCGCGGGCATCATTTAGTCGACAATAGTTTCGGATAACTAGTACCTACTAGTCCCGAAACTAAATTACAAACACAAACGTTTCTAAATTGGGTCGAATCTGACGAGCTCTACAATATTGGCGTGGAAATCCGCCAAAATGTTCAAGTTTGGAAAGGACACTTTGGAGTTCAATCAATGCGCACAGGCTATGGAAATTATATTATTCAGAATTTTGTCACTCTGGAAACTCGTGCATGTTTAAATAGTTCAGAAGTGGGATCAGGATGAATAGTTAGTAATTCAGAACGCTATTGATGCTGCAAACTTCATAAACTTCGCCAAGTTCTTGGCTAACATAGCTCGAATAGCTCCTTCGTATATCAAGTAATTCTGTTGCAGATATGTCGGAATAAATACCTAGTGGATGGATCTTCCTTACAAAATATCTTCCTTAGAAAAATGGTTATACAGTAAGACAATAATTTTAAGGTGGCCCTTCTTACGCGCTTTTCCATACAAACATATTACGCCTATGAAATTAAATAAAATGAAATGAAATGAAGTGAATAGTGGTATTTTTGTTGTAAAATACTTAAACTTTTAGCCAGATTTCAATTTATCTCTCGGCTATTTATGCCCTAAGATAAATTTAGTTAAATTATATTTACTTTGAAAGTTATGAGTTATGACCCTTGAAAAATTTTAGGGCTGAGTTAAGCCTTTGCTGTTTTTGATAAAAAAATCTTGTATCGAATTCTTTTATGGAACCCTCGGTGCGCGAGTCCGGCTCGCACTTGGTCGGTTTTTTAATACAGTTATGGCGACACTAATAGAATACTAACTGTAATAGCTTGACTTTCAAACGAATAAGTAGAGTAGGTACCAGTAACTATGATTGCGCTGTTCGGTTTTCCTTGTGGCACGGACGACGAATTTCCTTCCGACAACGGTTTTCCTTCCTCCAAAAATAGCAGCATCACTTAAGATTATGGATGTATAACTTACTAGCTGATGCCTGCGACTTATGGCCGTATTCACAATCATTACTCTCACAGTGCGCTCGAACGCATAGTGTAGGTTCCACCAATCAGATCATTGTAAATTGACGTGATACAGTCATCTGATTGGTGGAACGGACACTGTGCGTTCGAGCGCACTATGAGATCTCATAGTAACGTTTGTGAATACGGGTGTTAGTCCGTGTGGATTTAGATTTTGCCAAAGAGGTGCCAAAGTGGAGTCGTGAACAATATGAAGAGTGAAAAGTTCGTGCGGCTTATTGGCGCCGGCTCCAAAAATAATATGCTGTTAATAGAACTTTACATTGACTCTTGTATATACATAATATATTCAATAATAAATTAAATTGTTTTTTACTTATTAGTGTTTGTGGTCGAAATCGGTTTAATTTTTTTAATTTTTTTTTTTGTGTATTATGCTTGTCTATATCCATAAACTCGAACTCAAATCATTTATTCAAAGTAGGCACTATTGTACTATATTATACATAATACATATGGTATTATACTATATAGTGGTGATAATTTAATTACCTAAACTTAAAATTAAAACTACGTGGGTTCCATACGCGCCCAGGTATATCTATATGTATCTATAATTCTACGTCAAGCGAGACGTTGGTGCTTCTCTGCCTAGTAAATGCAATTAAAACGCTTCTATTATAAGCAATGTGCTTGTTATTCCGTGATCAGCTAAATGTCAAGGTATCCCGACAATTGAAATGAAAGTACGTTGAGTGGAACGGAACTATCTTGTAGTATAATTTTATTAACCCCCGACCCAAAAAGAGGGGTGTTATAAGTTTGACGTGTCTGTGTATCTGTCTGTGGCATCGTAGCTCCTAAACGAATGAACCGATTTTAGAACTTTTAGAACTTTAATAAAAAATATTTTGATTTGATTTAAAGTAACTACTTATTTAGGTATGGGAAATATTAAGTATGGATTTATACCTCTTTGGCATTTAAATAAGGACGATTCCAAGAGGAAATACGAATCTTTTAGCAAACATTTATCCAACTTCTGATGACAGTATCACATAGCCTGAAACCTTCAGAATAAATTTCCTATGCTTTATAGTTATTGCATTATTCATATTGCAGGTAGGAATAAATCTTTTATTTATGCCTGTTAACCATGTGATTAGGTCACGTGGTCCCCCTTATCGCATACTAAGTAGACATCTGCTGGTCAAAGAACACAAAGGTCAGAATAATTTTAAGGTCTATTGACATTTTAAAAGGTTTTTGCAAATGTAACGACTGATGAGAAATGTTTTTATGTAGATGAGTGTTTTTATCGTCACTTAAACAGGTTTGCAGTTTGATGTGCTTTGTTTTTTATAGCTTAAAGCGTACATAATAAAAGGATTCAATAAAGTAGGTGCTTACGTAGATATTTCGAGGTGGATTTTTTGAACGTGTGAAATGAAACTCGATTCATTATACCTACGAGAAGTTATTATGTAAAATAATAATTATTTAACGTGAAACCGAAAACTCGACCAACGCAACGGCCAAATCGATACAGAAACTGTAAGAGTTGGTTTTTGATTAACCTGGCAATTTTTCTTGACTCATCCCCTATACCAGAGTGAACTTAAATGAGGGGAACTCTTGGTTGGATTCTGAATCGACGATGTGTCAAATAATAGGCTATAGTGACGTAAAATCATACACAAGTGTAAATTAAAAAATTATAACACCCCCGACAAGTGAAGGTTACAGACCTAGAAAAAGAGCTGATAACTTTCAAACGGCTGAACCGATTTTCTTGGATTATAGCTAAGAACACTCTCGATCAAGCCGCCTTTCAAACAAAAAAACTAAATTAAAATCGGTTCATTAGGAGCTGCGATGCCACAGACAGATACACACGTCAAACTTATAGGTCACCCCTCTTTTTGGGTCGGGGGTTAAAAAGTAGAGCTACTGGCGTCAAATGTACTATTTGACGCGATTTGACGCCTAACAAAACGCCGAAGCCTCGACGATTTTGTTAGAAGTTTCCTAACTGTCGTGAGTACTATACGTATACGTGCCTATACTATGTACGACTCCATATCTCCATATGTTCCTCCATACATCCATATCGCTGATATAACTTACGTCTTAACCTATCAATACTAAGTCAAATGGCAATAGCTAGATATATTTTAGCATTCCAGAAATGCATTCAGGCTCGCCGTTCCACGCTGTCAATATAAGGACATGGCAGGTACTTCACATAATCTAAAGAGGGATCAATGAACTCTCAAGGTGAGCACGGAGCATGGAGTAGGTACCTACATCGGCGGATTTTATCGCCTTTATAAAATGCTCCCATGGTTTGACGACAATATTTAGTGGGCAATGGGCATAAATGCTATACCTATACCTAGTAAGTACTAGGGCATGAAGTGTGTAAAAGAATTATAACCTACTAGCCGATGCCCGCGACTTCGCCCACGTAGATTTGGGTTTTTCGAACTCTTTGATTTTCAGGGATAAAAAGTACCCTATGTGCTAATCCAGGATATTATCTATCTCCATTCCAAATTTCAGCCCAATCCGTCTAGTTGTTTTTGCGTGAAGGAGTAACAAACATACACACACACACACACACACACACATACATACACACAAACTTTCGCCTTTATAATATTAGTGTGAAGTGTGATAGCTTTATCTTCACTTTTTCGCAAACACGGACTGTACCAAGATTGTGCACCACTTTACTATCTCCCAAACAAGATTCATTATAATATCGCAATTATTATCATACTGGCTGGCAGCTTTTTTTCACAAAATGCTAAATAATATCTTATAACCTTCTTAGATAACCCCTCTTTCTATTGGTGAAAAACTGAAAACCGTTTGAAAATCCATACGTTCTGAGATTAGCCCGAACAAACACGAACTCAGTGCGGCGAAGGATTTTAATTTATTCAGTGTAATGATTCAAGATGGTAATCCGATGGATCAGATTAGGATGACTGCCTGAGATCTGAATTAACCAACTGTTTCTTTCCATAAGGATGCTCAATATAATGCTACAAATAAAAACCTTTCAGACTGAAGCATTCTCAGGAGATGTTTGTTCGAAGTTGTCACTTGGAATGTCTTCTATCCATCATTACCACAGTTCACGACAGTTAAGCGGAATTTACATTACGAAACTAGTGGCACGAAATTAGTTTGACGACATTAATTTCATTATCAATTGCACGTGTAAACCTCTAATTTAGTAATGTATGCGTTATGAAATAAGACGTTCACACGTGCAATTGATAATGAAAATGTCGAGACACTAATTTCGTAATGTAAATTCCGCTTTAGGGAACTTTCAACAAAACGTAGAGGCTTCGACGATACTGGTAGGCGTCTAATGTTAGTACATTTGACTCAGGTAACCATAATGTAGCCCTATTAGGGTTCCGTACCTCAAAAGGAAAAACGGAACACTTATAGGATCACTTTGTTGTCTGCCCGTCCGTCCGTCCGTCCGTTCGTCGCGTGTGTCAGAAACCTATAGGGTACTTCCCGTTGACCTAGAATTATGAAATTTGGCAGGTAGATAGGTATTATAGCACAAGTACAGGTAGCACAAGTATAAATCTGAAAACCGTGAATTTGTGGTTACATCATTAAAAAAAAATTAAAATGTGTTTCAATTTTTAAAGTAAGGTAGAGTATCATATGAAAGTGCTTTACCTGTACATTCTTAAACATATTTTTATGTATAATAGTTTTTGATTTATTGTGCAAAATGTTGGAAAAAATACCCGTACACGGAACCCTCAGTGCGCGGGTCTGACTCGCACTTGGCCGGTTTTTTTTCTATGGTTTCACGTCACCATAGCCTAATATTTGACATATCATCGATTCAGTATCTTACCGAGAGTTCCTTCACTCTAGTTCACTCTGTCATTACTCATTAGGAACGGGGTGATTTATAATTGATTAGTTTGTTTACGACAGACTATCTACCATTTTCAACAAGAGACTTCTATTGGAAATGAGGTCACAAACTTCAATATCAGCTGATAGGTTTTATAGCGCCTTGGTAAACATAAACCACTTAACCTTTCAAGATATCGCCCAGAAAGCTTCAGTCAGACGGAGCTAATATCCGCTATGAATACTAGCAGCGATAAATCGCTCGCTTAGTAAGGGAGCTTGTATGAAGTTCACAGATTGGAAGTCATAAACATTTGACATAATTTGACGCGCTTTTTTAGTTACGAGGTGACCTTTCTTACGTGCTTCTCCATACAAACGTATTACGCCTATTAATATTTATTTGTTGTAATAGACCTAAAATTAAGCCAGATATCGATTTATTTCTCCATTATCTATGCCCTAAAATAATAAATGTAGTCATATTATGTTTATTTTGAAAGTTATGAGTTACCCTTGAAAAATTTCTATTTTAGAACTTTTGAGGCAACTTCGTCCGTAAATAAACTATAGAAGAAACTAGAAAAATTAACGTCATGTCTCACTTTACTTTTATTAACCCTCGACCCAAAAAGAGGGGGGGAGGGATACACACGACATACTTACAACACCCCTCCTTTTGGGTCGGGGGTTAAAACGGAACACTAACAATATACATACATACATTTACTACAACAAAAAGCGATAAACCTAATTAAATACAAGTACTTAAGTAATAGTAAATTAAAAAGGCATCATCCCCATTCTCGGCTGCGGTTTAGAAGCAGAAGTTCGCTTCGTGTGAATGAGACTTAAAATAGTCTCCAGCCACTCGAGAAAATTATCGAGCACACAGCTATTTTATTTATTACCCAATATAAAGCAATTGCTATAGTCTTAAACTTGACCTTTTGTACAGTGAACAGCAAATGTACGTTACCAAAAGGAATTTCTTCTCATAGCTCGTCTTTAAATTCGTACCATTCAAAATTAAAAAAAAAAAACAAAATTCAAAATATTTTTATTCAATTAAACTTTTACAAGTGCTTTTGATTCGTCGAAATTATCTACCAATTGGAGCACAATATTCTTTGCCAATGGTACTGCTGTGTAAAAAGCTGTGATATAGCCTAGTGGTTAGAACGTCCGGCTCGTAATCGACAGTCGGGGGTTCGATTCCGGGCACGCACCTCTAACTTTTCAGCTATGTGCGTTTTAAGCAATTAAACATCACTAGCTTTAACGGTGAAGGAAAACTGCATGCCTGAGAGTTCTCCATGTTCTCACAGGTTTGTGAAGTCTACCAATCCGCATTGGGCCAGCGTGACAGACTATGGCCTAAACGCTTACACTCTGAGAAGAGACCCGTGGTCAGTAGTGGGCCGGCAATGGGTTGATTGATTTTGATTGCAACTAAACTTGACATGATCTCAGAGTAGTTATTATAATAGTTCATTGCAACGAATTAGTTATTAATGTGGCTAATTCTGGTACACTATATCTGTACTAAAGACAGGTCTAAATCTAGTGCTATCATCTAGTGCTTTCATTGAATAGCAATTATATTTAGGCCTGTCATTGGTTTAGTTGAGATTGCGTGCAACAGCATTGGCCAAAATCCTTCCTTTGCCGTCCGACGTCCGTGTTTCCTGTATCTTGCAATAAAAAAAGATCCAGGATACATGTGTAATAGAATTGATTTCGTTTTATGAGTTATATTATATTTCAAAATAATTCAGGTTGTTTTCATGTTTTTTACATTATTTCCTAATAATAAAAAATTCAAATTACATTTATATCCAGTCATGCGATCATTAAGCATCCTTTTAATCAATTACATCGTCATATTTTCTGTAATTTCAATGACAATATTGTTTTCTACTGAATTACTTATGTTATTAATCATGTTTCATAATTGTTTATTTTGTGGGTATTTTAATTTTTAATTCGAGCAAATAATAAATAATTAGCTTATCTCTGTTCCTTACTGTACCTACCCATTTTCATTGATTCAATTCTACTACGTCTATCAATCAAATATCAACTTTGTTGGAAACGCTGTATAAATCTTTTTTGCATACAATTCCCACTGAATGGAAATTCCATCTGCTATCACGTTTCTTGTATACCCGACTCTATTTCAAAGGTATTGAGCACAATTTTGAACGTAATACGAGAACGCCGATAGGTACATTCTTATTTTACAGCTCGCTTTCTTGAATGGATTTATTTGCGTTCCCTTTGTGGGTACTTTCGAATGTTCTACACTGGATATGTGCCAAGGGATTTTGGTTATTCAACGGGTGATACAATTTCACCGTTTATTTTTTACTAGCTGATGCCCGCGACTTCGTTCGCGTGGATGTTGTTTTTTAAAAATCCCGTGGGAACTCCTTGATTTTCCGGGATAAAAAGTAGCCTATGTGCTAATCCAGAGTATAATCTATCTCCATTCTAAATTTCAGCCCAATCCGTCCAGTAGTTTTTGCGTGAAGGAGTAACAAACATACACACATACACACACACACACACACACCCACACACACACACACACACACACACACATACACACACACACACACACCCACACATACACACAAACTTTCGCCTTTATAATATTAGTGTGATCTGTTACCGCCTCGCGGTCTCGATTGGTCTGTGCCAAAACGGATCTTAAATCCTCTTAGAGATTTTATATCCTCGTTTGATTTGTAATTTAGTGGTTTTATCAGCCACACTCATACTAAGTCTACAACGTACTTGTAGCTACGATTGATTGATTAATGGATTTCTTCGTACGTAACGATTGCTTTTTCGCTTTTCTTCTTTTTTTAGGGTTCCGTACCTCAAAAGGAAAAACGAAACCCTTATAGAATCACTTTGATGTCTGTCGGTCTGTCCGTCTGTCGTGTCTGTCAAGAAATTATTAAATGACAAATATACTCTCAATCATGGGTGAGAGTGGATATTCTCTCTGATACTGGAGTTCGTCTTATATAATTAGGTGTGTAAGGAGAAGCTGACTGACTGACCTATCAACGCACACCTTAAACCACAGCACGGATCGAGCTGCAGGTAGCTATTATGACGTAGGATCCGGTGTGAAAGGATTTTTGAAAATTGTACGCCTAACGGGGCTAAAATAGGGGGTTGAAATTTGTGTAGGCCACGCGGACGAAGTCGCGAGCATAAGTTAGTAAACACATATGAAAGCGCAGAAATTATTGTACCTCTCAAATTAACCGTATAAAATTAGCTGTCTAATAATATTGTGAGAAATTTGCTGTCTCTACAAAATATTATATTCTGTGTTATTTCCTGTTTCCAATCTTAAACTGCATCATCATTTACCATCAGTTGCGATCAAGGTCAACCTTAAAACAGACCAGAGTCAATGAGACGAATCAACTATAAAGAACGATGACCTAATTTCTCAAATCGTCTGCAAGCCCAACTTAGCCCAAGATTTTTTTTTTGAATTTGATGACAAGGCCCTTGACTGCACTGTGACCTGGTAATTGGTACCTAATGCATGTTTAACATAGAAGTGGGGACTTTTAGTTCAATTTTAAGCCAATGGTTAAGACGTCCGCCTGCTGTTTGGAGGTCGGGGGTTCGATCCCGGGCAAGCACCAATAATTTTTAGGGTTCCGTTCCTCAAAAGGAAAAACGGAACCCTTATAGGATCACTTTGTTGTCTGTCTGTCTGTCTTGAAAATTAAAATGTGTTTCAATTTTCAAAGTAAGATAACTATTTTGAATGGGGTATCATATGAAAGGGCTTTATCTGTACATTCTAAAACATCTTTTTATTTATTTTTATGCATAATAGTTTTTGATTTATCGTGCAAAATGTCGAAGTTTTTTTCGGAGATGTATGCGTTTTAAGTAAATATAACTTCTTAACGGTGAAGGAAAACATCGTGAGGAAACCTGCATGCCTGATAGTTCTCCATAATGTTCTCAAAGGTGTGTGAAGTTTGCCAATCCGTAGTAGATTAGGGGCCATATGACCAAAAAACCCTTCTCATTCTTGGACAGATCGTCGAGAAAAAAAATTAGCAGGACAAACATACCAATAAAAATTGTTCCACAGGAAATGGTATCGTAAATAAAAGTCGTTCGTGTTCCCACATTCGTTCGTCGATTCGAAATCGTATATAAATAAAGCTTACGCTGAAACTTTTTTTATCTCCGAATAGTTTTGCGCGTGACTGCGATCTTACTTTATGGTGGATATTTGCCAAAAGGTCGTCGGTTCAGTGTGACAGACTCAGTAGGTACATTCATAATAATCCCGTGCTGTCTTTATAACGAAATTGGCGATTATCATTCGAAAAGCTTTTTGTTTATTAAGATACAAGTTAGCCCATGTCTGCAATCTCACCTGGTGGTAAGTGATGATGCAGTCCAAGTCCAAGATGGAAGCGGGCTAACCTGGAAGGGGTATGGCAGTTTTCATTAAACCCATTCTTCGATTTCTACACGGCATCGTATCGGAACGCTAAATCGCTTGGGGCACGGCTTTGTCGGTAGGGTGGCAACTAGCCATGGCTGAAGCCTCTCACCAGACCAATCTAATAGCTCGTTCACCCAGGCTGCGTAAGCGTAGACGTAGCGCGTACCATTGCGTTGTAATGTATGGAACTGTATGAAACATGGCATGGACGTATGCGTAACTCGGTGTGTTAGGGGTTTTCGCGCGTCACTACGCACGTGTCACGTGTACGTGCTTGGTGTGAATCGGCCTTTAAGCCGCTTCTTTTAACTTCGGGTAATTAAGCCCTGTCCATCCTCTTATATCGTCCAACCATGCGTCTTTGGCGAGCTGGAGCCCTTTTGACTGCAATTCTTCATTCCAACACCAATCTTGGGAATGCGAATTATGCTCCTCCCTGTAAATGTCCAAGGAAAGCGAGCTTTCTTTCATTATTTAATTTCTACCTATTTACTTACCAGAAAAAATCCTCAGTCCAAAATTCCTCAGTGCTTGAAGACAAAAGTCTTAAAGAGTAGGTACATGTTGCCATTGATGATATATGAATCCGGGACATGATCGCTAACTATGGGTCTCTTAAGAAAGCTTAGAGTCACTCAGCGGGCGATGGAGAGAGCTATGCTTGGAGTTTCTCTACGTAATCAAATCGGAAATAAGGAGATCCGTAGGAGAACCAGAGAACGACGTAACAAGGTCCCAAAGTGAAGTGGCAATGGGCAGGCCACATAGTACAAAAACCGATAGACATTGGGGTCCTGAGGTGAACTAAGGTCCTAGAATGGCGACCTTGCACTGGAAAGTTGGTATTCCAAATTGCTCATTTGGCCTTATTAAACCATGATCATCATGAACCAAAAAATTTGAATGAATTTGGGTTCCTTTGAGTCTTGTGTAGGTACTTTTATGTAAGTTCTAGATCCAGAAAAATATTTTTAAAAAGCGTATGATACTCTAACAAATAAACTAAAACATTTTGGTGCGATACAATTAATCACAAATGTAACTGTTTATTTGTGCCGGATGTGTTAATCAGTCGCCATTAAGATAAAGGGATGACAGAGAAATAAAAGACCTGCCAAGTGCGAGTCAGACTCGCGCACCGAGGATTCCGTACTCGGGTATTTTTTCGACATTTTGCACGATAAATCAAATACTATTAAGCTTAAATATAAATAAAAATCTCTTTAGAGTGTACAGGTAAAGCCCTTTTATATGATACCCCTCTTGGTATAGTTATCTTAATTTGATAATTGAAAATATTAATTATTATTTGTTCATGAACACATTTTAATTATTTGTTTTGTTATGTCACCACAAATTCACGGTTTTCGGAATATAGGCTACCTATAGGCTAGGTATATATCCTACCTACCTGCCTTTCATGATTTTAGGTCAACGGGCTGTTATGCCTATACGAGCTGCACGCCACTGGGTTTTCTTGACAGACGGACAGACAGACAACGAAGCGATCCTATAAGGGTTCCTTTTCCTTTTGAAGTACAGAACCCTAAAAATATAGAGCTATATGTACTACGATAACATTACTCAATCAGGCATAACTATAAGTAACGACCAATATTTATTCAAAGGGCTATTTGTGATAATTCTCTATCCTTGAAATAAGGGTTCATTAGACAATAGGTATACAAATGTGGTGCTACCAAAGAATGCTGTGAGTAAACATAACATTTGATTTAATTCGACGTACTTTTGCAGTTAAATCGAATAATTTACAAGTGTAAATTAAAAATTTATAACACCCCCGACAAGTGAAGGTTACAGTAAGTAACTAGAAAAGAGCTGATAACTTTCAAACGTCTGAACCGATTTTCTTGGATTATAGCTAAGAACACTTTCGATCAAGCCACCTATCAAACAAAAATTGGTTGTCTGTAAAGTCGGTTTACTGACGATAGTTGAACGTGACAACAAAGGCCGATTGGGCTTCTTTGTCGCTCGTTCCGCGCTCTCGCTTGCACTTCAAGCCTTACATGGAACGCCTCAGAGCGAGGTAACGCCGCATGAGTCATGGTTTTTCGTGCGTGCAGCCGGCTCTATCGAATTATAAGACGTTAATTTTTTTTTTAAAAACTTAATTAAAATCGGTTCATTAGTTTAGGAGCTACGATGCCACAGACAGATACACACGTCAAACTTATAACACGAGGGATGTGATTTTAATTTAGTTTATTTTTGTTTGAAAGATGGCTTGATCGAGAATGTTCTTAGCTATAATCCAAGAAAATCGGTTCAGCCGTTTGAAAGTTATCAGCTCTTTTCTAGTTACTGTAACCGTCACTTGTCGGGGGGTTGTGTTATAAATTTTTAATTTACACTTGTTATTCATAAGGCCGGACGTGTTAATCGCTTGCCCTTGGGACGACATTCGTACGCGGTACGCACGGTAGCGTGTTCTAATTTATGAATGGTACGCAGTTTCATAGACACGGCATGGAGGGGCGTGCCCGGGTGTATTTATAATCATTGGATGCCGTCCACCGTTCCGTTATAAACGTATGCAGACGATTTAGAATTCGACCTGGCTGCTGTATGAATCGATGTATAAATTATAGCTATAAAATCTGAATATAAACTCCACTAGCTGATGTCGTTCGCGTGGATATAGGTTTTTTTTTTTTAAATCCTGTAGGATCTCTTTGATTTTTCATCCAGGGTTAATCCAGGGTATAATCTATCTTCATTCTAAATTTCAGCCAAATCCGTTCAGTAGTTTTTGCGTGAAAGTGTAACAAACATACACACATACATACAAACTTTTGCCTTTATAATATTAGTGTGATACAGTCGGCCACGGAAACGTTTAGACAGAACAATAGGTACTGTACCTACGCGATATTCACTCCATAATTAATCACTTACGCGAATTTAAAACTAAAGCTATGAGAGTTCCAAACGCGCCCAGGTCTGAGAAGAGCTCACAACAAACTTGGCCGGGTACCTATTGTTTTAATTACATCACCACTTCACAAAATCGCCTAACTTATTAGATTTATCAAAGCTGTTAAGCAACTCATTTTAAACAAGTGTAAATTAACACTCCCGAAGTGAAAGTTATAGTAAATAGAAAAGAGCTGATAACTTTCAAACGGCTGAACCGATTTTCTTAGGTTTATAGCTAAGAACAATCTCGATCAAGCCACCTTTCAAACAAAAAGAACTAAATTAAAACCGGTTCATTAGTTTAGGAGCTACGATGCCACAGACAGATACACAGATACACACAGACAGAGACAAACAGGCAGATACACAGATACACACGTCAAACTTAAACACCCCTCATTTTGGATCGGGGGTTAATAATCCTTTACATTGAAATAGGAATTTAACCCCTTTAGGATTTTACTCTTAGTATGTCCATGGTTTTTTGTGCATATATATATAATGTAGACTGCTATGGCCGTAAAGCCGGGGTTTGCAAATATCAAGAACGTCGACTTACTATAAATGTATATACGGTGTGTACTAGGGCTTGAAAATTGAAACTCCGTTTATATTCATGATAACTCCGGTTTTACAAATTGACCTGTAAACCTTCGAAGCTCCGGAGTTAAACCAAAACCGGAATTCCGGAGCTTAAGCCCTACTGTGCACCTTATTAAAAGAACTATGGTTCTTTTAACTAGCTAGCTAGGTATCTTTGACCACCAGCGCCAAAAATTAGTTAAATCCATTTATCTTCTGTGACACTGAAAACGTAAGACAGTCGTAAATGCAGTTCGTGACGTCAAACTTGACGCCAAATAATGACGTCACAAAGTGTATTTCGGTCAAAGTTACGATTTCAATATCAGAGATTTTAGATTAACAACTTCTGAAGCAGGATCATGGAGAGACGGGGACGGCCCGTGAGTTTGTGGAGCACTATGCTAATACTACGTCTTGGGGGCCTGCCTAATTATCAAATATTTGCTATTTTTAACCTCCGACCCTAAAAGAGGGGTGTTATAAGTTTGATGTGTGTATCTGTCTGTGGCACCGTAGCTCCTAAACTAATGAACCGATTTTAATTTTTTTTTTTTTTTAATTTGAATGCCTGCGTTTGTGAGAAAATATACCGAAAATAAATGGCGAGGAGTACTGTATATAATAGTAGTATAGTGTGTAAGAGAGAAGAGCGTAATAGCGAGAAAATACAACCAAAAACAGCATTTTTTTTAAATTCTCAATATTGTTCATTATGTCAAACGGGGGCTAGGGGCCCTGTATAGCGACGGGGCTCTGGGGTGCAGCCAGATAATAATTATAGCCAGATAATATTTAATATTTAATTAAATTAATTATGCATATTATAATTTTTTTTATTTTTTTATTGGGTTTTAATATGGGTAGGTAATACTTTTGTATTTTATTTGTTCTAGTATCGTAAAACCTATTCCACGTATTAGTGCAATACTTACAACCTTGAACGATAAGCTGGAAGAAGAGAGCTGTTTAGAGATAAGCATTTCCAATGTAACTTAATTTATTATGACTTTGTAATTACGATTTTGGTACATGAGACATAAAAATAAAGAAATAAATAAGTATTTTAAGCATTTTTACATTTTATCTATTTAGTCATTAGCTTCATAGATTAGCTTATTAGTCATTATGGTAAGACGACTATCATTCGCTTTGGTTAATGAATTATTTATACTTAGATCGCACCCACGTAAAATGTGTCACCCATTGATTGATCGCTATCATGTTATCAATGATTTAAATATGGCACGCACGCTCTTTCCGGTCGGCTTTTTTAAATTTAAATACGTCTGTAAATAAGCAACTATTTAAAAGGTCCCTGATAAAGCTTGAACTCCGGAATTCCGGTTATGGCATAACTCCGGAGTTCCGAAAGATTACAGATTCGTTCGTAAAGCCGGAGTTATCGTGAACCTATCCGGAATTTCGATTTTCATATTTTTTAACAAAAGTTGAACTTTTTCAGGGGTTACATAATATACAGAATCTACATTAATTGTACATATGAAATAGGGTAAAACTTATAAAATTTTATCAATGGAAAACATAATAAGAAAATGTAAAAGAAATTTTTGTACTAATTACTAAGTCGTAAAATAAAGGTTCCTTTTCATTTTTCTGATTTGTTTTACTTCATGCTTATCATACTTGAACATTCAACAAGCACCAAAACTATTCAAAACAAACGCAATATTTATCCACATTTATTTTAATGAAGCTTCGAAACTACGGAACTTCCGAACGTGGAACACTCAGCATCAAAACCCGACTCCGGAGCTGAGCAATCGTATAGTTAGCTTTTCAAGCCCTAGTCCTTGGGTCTAGCTTGACTTGGTCAAGTATTCCATCAAAAAACTGTCCAAACTTCAAAGTATGTAAGTATTTAATTTTCCGAAGCACATTAGAGCCATTGCCATATCATCTCTGAGAGATGACTAGGTATATTTCCAACTTAGATTATGCGATGTGTCGTCATCGATGTGTGTCGTAGTCAAAAGCAAAAACTTATTAAAACAAGAGTAAATTAAAAATTTATAACACCCCCTACAAGTGAAGGTTACAGTAACTAGAAAAGAGCTGATAACTTTCAAACGTCTGAACCGATTTTCTTGGATTATAGCTAAGAACACTCTCGATCAAGCCACCTTTCAAACTAAATTAAAATCGGTTCATTAGTTTAGGAGCTACGATGCCACAGACAGATACACACATCAAACTTATAACACCCCTCTTTTTGGGTCGGGGGTTAATAAAAATGCGTCTGTAGGGACAAGTTCAGTCCGCCCACTCTTTCATTTGTGTAAATTAAGTACAACAAACATGTAATCAATAGAAAAGGTCCAGCTATTTCGGACAAAGCAACGCAAAACTTTAATATAACTAATTTTATCACTCGCGTAGGAGTGAATGTTTACGTCCATCCCGCCATTTTTAGGGTTCGGTACCAGAGGCCTATTAATGTAACTCCGCCGTCCGTCCGTCCGTCCGTCTGTCTGCCTGTCTGCGAGTCACGGGTCTCTAGCTAGTAGACGAAATGAATCACAAATCTGAAATTTTGGTTTTTGGTGTAGAACTTTGACCCAAAACCGGATATTGAATTTGGAATTCAATGAAATTATTTTTCAGGGGTGCTTATGCTACATGTAAAAGGAGCCAGATAAAAAAATCTTACTTAGTGTGTGAAATATCATTGTCTAGCTCATAGAGTAGAGTACGAATATATATTTTTTTTATTATTTTTTTTTGTCTCAAAAATAAAAAATCGGCGGCTATCAAAATTGACAATTTTAGATTTTTGTAAAGGGCTAAAACTAATCAGGAATATGAAAATTTGGCATATTATGTACTATTTATATTATACTTAAACAACAAACACTGAAAACAAAAAACTGAGACTGGTTGGTGGGAGGCTACGGCCGTGGCTAGTTCCCATCCTACCGGCACAGCCGTGCCGCCAAGCGATTTAGCGTTCCGGTATGTTGCCGTGTAGGAACCAAAAAGGGTATGGGTTTAATAAAAAATTGCCATACCCCTTTCAGGTTAGCCCGCTTACGTCTTAGACTGATCATCACTTACCACCAAGTGAGATTGAATTAAGGGCAAACTTGTGTCTGAACAAAAAAAATTAAAAACCAAGATTTATAAAGTAGTTTGTAAGTTGTGACCAAAACATAATTACTATGTACGGAACCCTTAGAGAACGAGGCTGGACTCGCACTTGGCCGCTTTTTATTACATTAACGCGAATGAATGAACACCAACCGATCCCTATCAATGGTTATATCAGTAGTTTTGTTTTTGTTTGTCTTCCCGTTGGGAACTTTGGGTATGACGTAGTCTGGTTTGTTTACATTCGATACAATTGCAAACTTTGATCAATAAACAGCGCTGAGGAGACGTAATAGCCAACTATGCCAAGCTTTAATTGGTCGAAGTTGCCTTATTTATTATTGGCTCCCTCTCCGTTTATTGTGCCTTGCGTAATAAAATGTTTTTATATTATACAATGTCTGGTTCACAAACCTATCGGATTTTCTCAAAGCTTAGAATGCAGGAACTTTACAATCTAGTTTTTCTTTCAATAATTTAGTTACCTATTTATGAATCTCCAACATATAAAATGCGCTACGTACGTTGTGGATAGGATACATTGTGTAACCACAACATTATAATGAATAACCTGAATGGTGCCAATGACGTTGAAATTGTAGAAAAATGTAGGGAGTTACAAGTGTAAATTAAAAATTTATAACACCCCCGACGATCCAAAGTATTTGAGTTTTCCAAAACATCATTTTCAAATAAATAATTATGTATTTAGGCAACGTCCATCTTGACAGCTTGACATTTATCTATTGACATAATATTATGAACCTAACGGTTATCTAACCTTCTTTTCTACAAGAAAACTAGAAAAGAGTTGATAACTCTTAAACGGCTGAACCAATTTTTTTAGATTATAGCTAAGAACACTCGATCAAGCCACCTTTCAAACAAAAAAAAAACTAAATTAAAATCGGTTCATTCGTTTAGGCGCTACGATGCCACAGACAGATACACAGATACACACGTCAAACTTATAACACCCCTCTTTTTGGGTCAGGGGTTAAAAATAAACTTTATTTCACGACTTTTAAGAATTTTGTAGTAAGATATTTCTGTCATATTTTTTTTTATTAGGTTTTCCATCAATAAAACTGGATCAGTTTTCCCCTATAATTTCGTATGTATAATTTATGAAGACTTTGTACTGCATTATGTAACAGTTGAAACCCCTCGACTTTCTTCTAAAAATATGAAAATCGAAACTCCAGTTATGTTCACGAGGACTTCGGTTTAACAAATGAACCTGTAATCCTTCGAAGCTGCGGAGTTACACAAAAACCGAAATTCCGGAACTCAAGCCTAGACTAGAATGGTAATCCCGCAATGCAAAACGTATCGTTAGGATATCCTCAACTACTTTTTTTTGGCTGACACAGAAATGTAAAAGACTGTAAATAAAAGATAAAAAAAAATGGACGGTTTATCTCAAGCCAAGCAACATAAGACCTTGTTCTGTGGAAATCCTTGCAAAAGACCTGTAGCAGTAGTGGACATCGCAGTTAATATGCCAATTTTAGAGTTTAAGTGTAAGGTACTTGTTTCTCTAGTTATTAACAAGTGTAAATTATAAATTTACAAGTGAAGGTTACAGTAACTAGAAAATAACTGATAACTCTCAAACGGCTGAACCGATTTTCTTGGATTATAGCTAAGAACACTCTCGATCAAGCCACCTTAAAATACTAAATTAAAATCGGTTCATTAGTTTAGGAGCTGCGATGCCGCAGACATATACACCCGTCAAACTTATAACACCCTTCTTTTTGGGTCGGGGGTTAAAAAAAATATGTTTCTCTTGAATTTCCCCCCAATAGACAGTTTAATGACCCGATGAACTTTCAACACCTAACGCGGCGGCCCCGCAAGGTTATTTGTGCGATGCAAACAACAAATTGGCCTGGGGCCATTCATACAGATCATTCAGTGACGTTAACGACTCCATTGACCGTGTCCGTAGTCCGAACGTAAGCTAATATTACTGTTATTCATACATTAAAAAGTAGAAAAGAGCTGATATTCTTCAAACGGCTGAACAGATTTTCTTGGATTACAGCTAAGAACACTCGATCAAGCCACCTTTCAAGCAAAAACAAAAAAACTCATTTAGAAGGAGGTTCATTCGTTAAGGAGCTCCGATGCCACAGACAGACACACGTCAAATTTATAACACCCTTCTTCTTAGGTCGGGGTTTATAAAAGCCAAAAAGAAAGTAATATGCTGTTATATGAAGCATTGTCTAATGTTATAGAATGATTTGAACTAAATAACCTCTCTGTAAATAGGCAGAAAAATTTACCCAAATTTTACAATGTATAATAATATATTTAATATAATAAAACGTATAAATATTGTTGCAAAATCAAAAAAATTGTAGTTTAAAGTATTGTTTAAATTCACGGTTAAAGTAACTTGTTAGAAATGTAAAAGTAAATTAACTCGAGAACGACATTGTGAGCTTTTAATCTGATAAACTAACTTAGGAAGTAAATGACAAGCCTTTAGCAAAAACTCAGAGCAAAAGCATCGTTAATAATAATTAAAACTGGTTAATCAATAATAACCGTCAAGAGTCAAGACGGGAACGACTTTAAAAGGGGTCTCTCCGTCACTCGCTCCATACAAACGTAGTTCGTCTCTCATTGGAATACTAACCAATCATACTCAATGGAATTTTGTAGAAACGTTCCTGGAACTAATATCTATGCCTGTGGTTTTCCAGATTTTCGTTAAAATATTCGGTTTCAAAGCTAAGCGGTCTTAAAAATGCACATACAAACCTTTGATCCCCTGTAATTTTAAAACTACATATTTTTAGAAAAATCTAAAACACCACAGACAGATATTAGTTTTTAGAATATCTCTGCATTTCATGGACTTTGGTTGCTTAATATTCAAATGAAATTGGAACTACGATTGTATGGAGTAAGTGACGGAGAGAGCCCTGTTAATGTCTTCTCGGTAAGCGTAACAAAAAACTTTTGACTCTCCATCAAGAACTTTTAGAGGCTTGGGCAGACACACCCGTGTCCAACGTTTGTTTTAGGAAGTTTCCTGCCACGTATAACTTCGAACCAAAGGACTAGGTAATGGATTCCATCACTGGAAAACTTACATGGAAAACTGGCATACCCCATTCCAGGTTAACCAGCTTCCATCTTAGACTACATCATCACTTACCACCAGGTGATTTTGCTAACTAACTTGTATGAGGAACAAAACTAAAAAAAATGGCGAGACCGTATTTGGCTGTAACCGGCGGTCCTGGGCGGTCTAAAAAAGGTTTAAAGTTTTTCTGTCAAGAGAAGCCTAGAATTGCGAAGGTGGTATTACACTCTCGTACCTCGGGGAACACAAACCGTTCATCCTGCGCCTGGTCGCTCTCCGGTCGTGTCGGGTTGCCGTCCATTGCCGTGGGTATATGACATTTTGGCGTCGCCGTTCTGTTTGTACGGTCCTTAGACTTGTAACGCGAGCAAGCCATATTTATAAAGGCGCTAATTAAGAGGCAACACGATAACTTTAAAGTTATGCGATCTTAAGCCCGTCGTTGATGTAGACGCCTTATTTGAACGACTTGATTTATGCGGATTATGCCACACCAAACAAGAAACAGATTAGAAGATTAAATTAAAAGTAATCCGTACCTCGTACATTTCTGTACACTTTTTACCAGTCATTAGTATTCTTGTTTTATTTTCATCACATCAATGTTTGTAACAAGTTTTGTTTCAACAAGTATAACAATTAATATGTTTCTTTGTAGCATTAGAGCCAACGTACAAAGTTTCGGTGATTATTAAGCGGAATTTACATTACGAAATTAGTTTCACGACATCAATTTCGAAATTGGACGTTTACACGTGCAATTTATAATGGAATTAATGTCGTGAAACTACGTTAGTGCCACTAATTTCGTAATGTAAATTTCGCCTAGTCAAATTAAAGAGATCGGAGCCCTAATATATTGCCCCGACTCGACTTAGCTTCCTATAAAAAGAATTAAATATCAATCCCAGCCTTGGAGCCTTCGAATTTCGAAAGCTCCAAGGTTGAGATTGATCTCTTTAACTTTAACACCGGCAATTTGGTTGCTTTTTGAAATGCAATCAAATCGCTGTTGCATAAAGTGTAGCGTACGCATACGGTAGCCCTTATCGTCATATCATTCATCTCAACCCTTCGATTCGGGTAATGATTGAGGTCTCCTCAGTATGAGAAGGGAAGGTACCTTTAATTATTTAAATAACATGTTTTTATGTATTTATTTATTTATTTATATATTTATGTATTTATTTATCCTAATATTATATATAAATGTATACTTGCACCACCTACCTCTAATATCTATAGCTATATCCTTTGGACCATTTTGGTTGCCTGGAAGAGATCGCTAGGTAGCGATAAGGCCGCCAAATTGTACCTATATTTTGTTGAGCTTTTAATGTGTTTTTCTGTACTAATTTTGTGGTGTACAATAAAAGTATATTCATTCATTCATTCATTCATACCTATAGTAGGTACTTGTTAGTATCATGAAAGTAAGAAGCCCTTTAACATTTAAGTACCGTCTTAACAAACGCATTATGTCCTGTTACTATTGCCCCTGACATTTTTACGTCCGCATTTATGTATCGTAAAATGGCGGAGGTAAGGCACGGTTTATATTTAATCAACGGGATAAAAGAGGGTCATTCGAAACGTCCAACGACGGCTTAAAAGTTTAATGTTTATCCGGCATCAGCATTCATTCTCACGATGAATTGCTGACTTGTTGAACTTTGACTTTATAAAGACAAAACGAACTCGCAAGGAATTAGTAACAAAGTAAATCTTAGTCTGTCCTAGAAATTAAACTTGAAACACTTCGAATTACAAGTGTAAATTAAAAATTTATAACACTCCCGACAAGTGAAGGTTACAGTAACTAGAAAAAAGCTGATAACTTTTAAACGGCTCAACCGATTTTCTTGGATGATAGCTAAGAACACTCTCGATCAAGCCACCTTTCAAACAAAAAAAAAACTAAATTAAAATCGGTTCATTCGTTTAGGCGCTACGATGCCACAGACAGATACACAGATACACACGTCAAACTTATAACACCCCTCTTTTTGGGTCGGGGGTTAAAAATACTAGGTGTCAAGCATGTGTCAAGATAGTGAGTGATAGCTAAGTTAATTGGTGTAAAATTTATAGCACCCCCGACAGGTGTAGGTTACAGTAATAACTAGAAAAGAGCTGATAACTTTTAAACGACTGAACCGATTTTCTAGGATTATAGCTATCCAAAGTATTTGAGTTTTCCAAAACATCATTTTCAAATAAATAATTATGTATCTAGGCAACGTCCATCTCGACAGCTTGACATTTGTCAATTGACATAATATTATGAACCAAACGGTTAGTTAACCTTCTTTTCTACAAGAAAACTAGAAAAGAGCTGATAACTTTTAAATGGCT
Source organism: Maniola jurtina (assembly GCF_905333055.1). NCBI lineage: Eukaryota > Metazoa > Arthropoda > Insecta > Lepidoptera > Nymphalidae > Maniola > Maniola jurtina. Next base: position 4,496,023 of record NC_060053.1, read on the forward strand.
GAACCAATTTTTTTGGATTATAGCTAAGAACACTCTCGATCAAGCCACCTTTCAAACAAAAAAAACTAAATTAAAATCGGTTCATTCGTTTAGGCGCTACGATGCCACAGACAGATACACAGATACACACGTCAAACTTATAACACCCCTCTTTTTGGGTCGGGGGTTAAAAAGAGCTGATAACTTTCAAACGGCTGAACCAATTGTCTTGGCTTATAGCTAAGACCACTTTCGATCAAGCCACCTTTCAAACAAAAAAAAAACTAAATTAAAATCGGTTCATTAGTTTAGGAGCTACGATGCCACAGACAGATACACACGTCATACTTACAACACCCTTCTTTTTGGGTCGGGGGTTAGTTAAATAATAGAGTCGTACAAAATGAATCGCGTGCATTATTATCTGGCAGAATGTTTGCATGAGTTAGGTTCATTATAAAATCTGAATTCTGACATGAAAGGCTGGGTAGGTTTTTATTTATAGCCTTCAGTCTGCTCACTCATTCCAGCGTGCCTCACGCACTCGGGCGAACCTTGTTCGCTACCATTATGTCGGACATTGAGATGAGTTGACTGAAATTAACTGTAATTCCAGTTCAAAGGGACTGCGAATAAAAAAGTTCCACTTAAAAGAGCTATTTTAAAAAAGACAAGAAATAAATGAGGATTGTAGGGTTCCGTACCTCAAAAGGTAAAAGGGAACCCTTATAGGATCACCTCGTTCTCTGTCTGTCCGTCTATCTTGTCTGTCCTAAAATCATGAGGCAGTTAGGAGGGTCTTATTGCACAAATAAAGGAATAATTCCGAAAACCGTGAATTTGTGGTTACATCACAACAGATGACAGATGGACAGACAGAAAACGAAGTGATCCTATAAGGGTTCCGTTTTCTCCATTTAGGCAAGGAACTCTAAAAAAGTTTAAACCACAAATTTATTCCCTTGTTAAAATAGTTTGATGATTGAAAACGTTATACTTTTCTTCGAAGTTCTTTAACAGAATATTAAACTTCGAGATGTTTCTCTTTCATCATTTAGTTTTCCCGTTAAATTAAGCGGCCATACAGAAACGCTAAGTAATTTCATAGATCTTGTTTCATGAAAAATATATATTCCAAGGAACAGTCTAATTTTAGCTATACTAAGTAAAAGATCTTAATTTTAATATCATAGAAACCCTCCTACATAAATATTCTTCTCAAAATGTAGAATAGGTATTATAATAATTGAGGAGTTGGCGAAGATAATGGTGCAGTTACACTTCTGATCAAATACTCTTTAGGATAGGTTGTTTTCAAAATTCAAAATTCAAAATATTTTTTTCAAAAAGTGCTTTTGAATCGTCAAAATGATCTACAACTGGTTCGGAATGCCGTTCCTACCGAGAAGAACCCGCAAGAAACTCGGCGGTTGCTCTTTTCAAGTATTCAATTTACAATAACATGCCATACTGTATACAAGCAATTGCAGCGCCGTGTATTGCTGGAGCGAGTCAAATCCAAGCTTTTTTGTCATTTACATAATCTTCGATTGTATAATAAGTTTTTTTCAGGAGCATACTTTTAATAGATGATAAATTGATTGTGGAATTTTATTACGTAATAGCTGTGCCCGCGACTTCGTTCGCGTGGAATCAGCGCGCTTTATATAGCCACGGACGCTCAGGCGCGAGGCGTGTAGTATGTACTCTGTACGTTAAAAATGTTCGCCGTGATTCTTTAAATTGACATAACTTTTTTATTTATGAACCGATTGACATGAAATAAACACTAAATGTTAAGTGAAGCTTACTACAATATATTAGTGTAAACCGTATCTAAATCGAATAAGCCGTTTCTGATATTAGCGTGCACAAACACACAGACAAAAAAAAATTAATTACAATTTCGGGTTCGGCATCGATATAATAACAACCCCTGCTACTTTTTTTTTATATATTTCCATTGTACAGACACCACTTTTCTACAATTTTATTATATGTATATCTAGATAAAGAATATTAGCCATGTTAATTATGAATAATATTCCCCTTTCCCCTAACTTAGAGCTTGGCTAGCAGCTAGGAGTAGGAGCGCCGATCTTTCAGAATTCAGTCCGCTCGTATAACCGTTGAGTAATTGATGCTTATATCATCATATCATCTCGATGTGGAACCTGTATATTTCAATAAAGCTTGTTCAAATGACGTTGATTTTGAAAGTAAAATTTCCTGTTTAGTCTCTCTTTCGGCCCAGACCTTGAAAATTTCACCTGCTGTTCATTTGTTACATCGATTACTTGGTAGATACGTACGTAGGTGGTCTGCAAATGAGTGTAGTGAACGGGACGCGTACATTTCCCGTCACAAAAGCAAAAAGGCATGCTGCTACAGTGGCCATGGTTCTTTGAAATCCAAAATCTTTAGGATGTTCTTAGAAAATTTGCTGTTTTGGGAAACCAAAGGGCATATTATGTTTCCTTGAAGGGTTTTTTAACCCCCGACCCAAAAAGAGGGGTGTTATAAGTTTGACGTGTGTATCTGTGTATCTGTGTGTCTGTGTATCTGTGTATCTGTGTATCTGTCTGTGGCATCGTAGCGCCTAAACGAATGAACCGATTTTAATTTAGTTTTTTTTGTTTGAAAGGTGGCTTGATCGAGAGTGTTCTTAGCTATAATCTAAAAAAATTGGTTCAGCCGTTTAAGAGTTATCAGCTCTTTTCTAGTTTTCTTGTAGAAAAGAAGGTTAGATAACCGTTAGGTTCTTAACATTATGTCAATAGACAAATGTCAAGCTGTCAAGATGGACGTTGCCTAAATACATAATTATTTATTTGAAACTTATTTGAAAATGATGTTTTGGAAAACTCAAATACTTTGGATCGTCGGGGGTGTTATAAATTTTTAATTTACACTTGTATTTTGATTATTGAAGAATGTATTGTAGGTTCAAACTGACAGAGCCGTACCGCCAAGTCATTTAGTTCCAGTACGATGCCGTGTAGAAACCAAAGGAGTATGAAAACTACCATACCCCTTCCAGGTTAGCTCGCTTCCATCTTAGACTGCATCATCACTTACCACGAGGTGAGATTGCAGTCATGGGCTATCTTTTATCTGATAAAAAAAACCGGCCAAGTGCGAGTCAGAATCGCGCACTGAGGGTTCCAAGAGTACTGAGGTATTTTTTCCAACATTTTGCACGATAAATCAAAAACTATTATACATAAAAATAAATATAAATCTGTTTTAGGATGTACAGGCAAAGCCCTTTCATATGATACCCCACTTGGTATAGTTATCTTATTTTAAAAACTAGCTGATGCCCGCAACTTCGCCCGCGTGGATTGGTCAGATCCCCTGCAGCATCAGGATTGAGGAGTTGGACTCCAAATTTTTTATGAAACAATGTCGCAAAGTTCCTCTATCGATTAAAAAAGAAATGACGCAAATCGGTTCAGAAATCTCGGAGATTTCGGTGTACATAGGTAGAAAAACACAACTCCCTTTTTGAAAGTCGGTTAAAAAAGTAGCCTATGTTACTCCCTGGTCAATTCTCTACTTGTCTGTGAAAATCCCGTCAAAATCGGTTCAGCCGTTCCGAAGATTACCCTTTTCAAACAGACAGACAGACAGACAGACAGACAAAAATTTTAAAAACGTGTGATTCGGTGCAGTTGGTATCGTTCAAATAACCATATGAGCTTAATATGAGGTAGTTATTTCGAAATTACAGACAGACACTCCAATTTTATTTATTAGTATAGATTGAAACACATTTTAATTTTTTTTTAAATGATGTAACCACAAATTCGCGGTTTTCAGATTTAATCCTGTACTTGTGCTATAATACCTACCTGCCTACCAAATTTCATGATTCTAGGTCAACGGGAAGTACCCTATAGGTTTCTTGACAGACAGACAGACAGACAGACAGCAAAGTGATTCTATAAGGGTTCCGTTTTTCCTTTTGAGGTACGGAACCCTAAAAATGAAAATGACTGAATCAAGCGACTGCAAAAGTATCTCTCGTGGTAACCCTACCCCAGACCGGTAATGGTCCGAGCGTCATCTGTTCGGCGAGCAGTGAACGCATCACTGACAGTTTCCGTTCCGACCAGATTTATGGTTTTGGAATTATCTGGACATTGGCATTTGGAGTAAATCACTGTGTGATTCAGCACTTCTCTTGATCGTTTGAGTCAACCTGTCTAGACATTTTCATTCAATTTCATCTTCAAATGACCATCGTATGATGATTTTTCCACCCTTTATAATACAGAGTACAGAAATAACTATTAAGCGGAATTTATATTACGAAATTACACATGCATTAGGTACGAAATTAGACGTTCACATACATTTGGTAATGAAATTAATGTCGTGAAACTAATTTCGTGCCACTAATTTCGTAATGTAAATTCCGCTTTAATCAAGACTGAATGGGTATTTTCTACGACAACTGTGTTCCATCTTAGGCTTTTTTTTCTTTTGCCAGCATGTGTTATTTTTTTAAATTTATAGACTAACACTTGACGCAATCAGACCTGCTGGCAAGAGAAGGTGTAGTCTAAGATGCACCATTTGGGCTAGGCGCTTGTCTAGAAGATGCCTATTCTTGACTTGAAGGGACCCGTATATTCACAGTTAGTGCTCATCCTAAGTTATGATGATGTCAGCATGATAAATAGATTAAAACTCATGAAACAGCACTAGAATATGCGGAGCGAGCGTACACAGTGAAGCGGCGAAATTGTTTCAATTACTATAATATTGGACTTGTTAGAACAAAGAAAACCGCCGCCGGGGACACGCAATCTCGTTCCCATGTTATTCTATTGATCAGAAATTTAATAGGAAAAACTTCTGTGGTTTTATTATTTGTTATCTGTGACCATTTTTAGGGTTCCGTACCTGAACGATGCCAACAGAGGTTCCGCGCCTATTAATAAGCCTCCACTGTCCGTTCGTCTGTCTGTCCGCCCGTCGGTTCATAAACCAGCGAAATTTTTTCAATTAAGAAAGTGTCCACGTGAGGAAACCTGCATGTCTGAAAGTTAACCATGTTTTCTAAGTGTGTGACGTCTGCCAATCCGCATTTGGCTCATATTATGGTGGACTATGGCCTAAACCCTTCTCATACTGAGAGTAGGTCCTTTGCTCAGTAGTGGGCCGGCAATAGATAGATAGATAGATAGAAACTCTTTATTGCACACAAAAACACATGTAAAGTATAACAACACAGTAAGAAGAAAACAGAAAAAAGCAATTGTGTGCAAAGGCGGCCTTATTGCTTGAAGCAATCTCTACCAGGCAACCTTTGCTGCAATAGGTTACTCGTAAGATATGAATAATTACATACTTATATTTTTTCTTTTTGTTGCAGGTAAGGATCATGAATTCTCCAAACAGCGTAAATACGACTAAATTCAAGGCCTCGTTTAGAAAACAGGTCAGTTCAGTCAATTCCAAAAGTCATGAGTGATGAATGATGCAACAGAAATTTATACAGACATTTGTCATACTAACATCAGTTATTTCGTAAGACGGTAGGTTAATTATAATCCGTCACGGAGCAGCTTAGCGTATTGCCATTCTCTATTACCTTTTTTAACCGACTTCCAAAAAAGGAGGAGTTAATTACTGCCACTTCAGCTGGCTAATTCGTTGAGCTATGTCGGTCACTCTGGTTCTCGTATGGGTTTTCTCGTTACGGATCCCTCAGAGAGATCCCCAACATAGCCCGTTCCATAGCACAGCGACTTTAACTTGTGGACAAGGCCAACTGTCAGTGTCCACGTTTCAGCGTTGCTGACCCACTGTTTTTAGCCCCCGACCCAAAAAGAGGGGTGTTATAAGTTTGACGTGTGTATCTGTGTATCTGTGTGTCTGTGTATCTGTGTATCTGTGTATCTGTCTGTGGCATCGTAGCGCCTAAACGAATGAACCGATTTTAATTTACTTTTTTTGTTTGAAAGGTGGCTTGATCGAGAGTGTTCTTAGCTATAATCCAAAAAAAAAATGGTTCAGCCGTTTAAGAGTTATCAGCTCTTTTCTAGTTTTCTTGTAGAAAAGAAGTTTAGATAACCGTTAGGTTCATAATATTATGTCAATTGACAAATGTCAAGCTGTCAAGATGGACGTTGCCTAAATACATAATTATTTATTTGAAAATGTTGAAAATGTTGAAAATGATGTTTTGGAAAACTCAGATACTTTAGATCGTAGGCGCGGAATAGTCCAAGAAAATCAGTTCAGCCGTTTGAAAGTTATCAGGTCTTTTCGGTCTTTTCTAGTTACTGTAACCTTCACTTGTCGGGGGTGTTATAAATTTATAATTTACACTTGTTACCAAATAGATACGTTTAGTTCAAAGTTGGTTGCAAGCAATTCCCTAGGTATAAGTCAAGGTATAAGTCAGGATTAGCGGTTAACCGAGAGCTTTACTTCCGAAGTTCAAAGTTATCTTCATTCAGCAACAAAGGAATTTATAAGAGCATCTGAAAACTTTGCTCAAACCGCACCGAACTTTCAAACAAAAGTTCCTTCCCAAGTTATCTAACTTACCTAGTAAAAGTTTCTGAAAGGTTTAATCTACAGTTGCACTTTACTATTTTTTAGGCTTGAATTCCTTCTAATGCTGATGCCTAACGGAATAAATAACAAGTGTAAATTAAAAATTTATAACACCCCCCACAAGTGAAGGTTACAGTAACTAGAAAAGACTTGATAACTTTCAAACGGCTGAACCGATTTTCTTGGATTATAGCTAAGAACACTCGATCAAGCCACCTTTCAAACAAAGAAACTAAATAAAAATCGGTTCATTAGTGTAGGAGCTACGATGCCAAAGACAGATACACACGTCAAACTTATAACACCCCTCTTCGTAGGTTGGGGGTTAATAAAAATAAAGCCGGTCTAGTGCGGGTCGGACTAGCATTCGCATGAAGGGTTCCGTACCATCGTTTAAGAAATAACAGTTTTTAATTTCTTTACCATAGTTAGTTACATAGTTTATTAGTGATAGGTTTTTAACCCCCGACCCAAAAAGAGGCCGTGCTCTACCTTTTTGGAGTGTTTTTTTTGTTAAAACTGACTGAAAAGCGCTCTAAGAGGGTGCCGTGCGTGTGTCGACGAGCGCTGGCACAGACGAGGTCCATACTTGTATAGTTTAACTAACTTGTTACAAATAACTACAAACTTGACATTGGCTAATCTTTGTAAAGCCAGACGAGAGGGGGAAAAAAGGTGGCTTGATCGAGAGTGTTCTTAGCTATAATTCAAGAAAATCGGTTCAGCCGTTTGAAAGTTATCAGCTCTCTTCTAGTTACTGTAACCTTCACTTGTCGGAGCCGTTATAAATTTTTTATTTACACTTGTACTTGCTAATATTATGTAGTTTTGAGCGGAAAATTCCGCCCACCAAGAGGACTATTTCCTCAAGCAGTTTTCCTTCTACGAAAAGGTTATGATGAATAATTATTCTATGAAATAGCTATTAAGTTACCTAAAAACAGTGCTTACTTAGGTTCCAGTGATATAGAGACCATATTTATGTGTTTTCCATGTTCTTCTAGGGCTAATGCTCTGCTATAAAGCATAACTTTAACTAGTTATGATAATATTTTATGAACCAAAGTTCTTAAGTACCAAACTTATTCACTACAGCCGTGGTACCTGTGTAAATTGTAATGAGACTTCCAAAAAACAGTGCTTGGATATAGATCCCATTGATATGGATGCAATATTTATGTGTTTTCAATATCCTTATTGAAATTGATGTACCTACACTAGAATAGATTATATTTTCCGAAGATCTTATTTCGACGACCTCCCTGGCTCAGTGGTGAGGTCTGTGGTCTTATAAGTGGGAGGTCCCGGGTTCGGTTCCTGGCGGGGGCAATTTGGGCGGTCTGGTGGGAGGCTTCGGCCGTGGCTAGTTACCACCCTGTCGATAACGGCGAGCCACCACGCGATTTACCGTTCCGATGCGATGCCGCGTAGTAACCGATCAGGGGTATAAGTTTAATGAAACTGCTATTACCCCTTCCAAGTTAGCCAGTTTCCTTCATAGGTTAAAATCTATAGAGAGCACTTTGACTTTGCTTAGACTTAGGTTTCAGTTAAAACGAAAGAGATTTATGCTAGCGGTATAACGCTGTCTCGTTTTAGCAGTGTCTTAAGTCTGAGCAAAGTCAAAATGCGCTCTATAGATCTCAACCTTAGACTGTTTTATCACTTACCACCAGGTGAGATTGCAGTCAAGGGCTAACTTGTATCGGAACGAGGTCACAGACAGATACACAGATACACACGTCAAACTTATAACACACCTCTTTTTGGGTCGTGGTAATAAAATAAAATAAAGTGTCTTCTGTATTGCCGTGGATGTAGGTACCTACTCTAAATAGTTTATGTATTTTATAAGTACTCATAACTTTAGGTACGTTAACCGTATGTGCAATTGATCCTACAGATAATGAACAAAGTTCCAACAATGCTCTTTAGCAATTGTAAGCATTGGCCGTAAACAATGGCCAATAGTTTGCAAACGAACTTGCCTAATGTAATTGCAAAACATATTGTATTGTACCAAAGAATTGATTTTCTCGTTTGTATTTTTAACCGACTTCCAAAAAAGGAGGAGGTTCTCAATTCGTCGGAATCTTTTTTTTTTTTTATTTTTTATTTTTTTTTTATGTATGTTCCCCGATTACTCAAAGACCCCTGGACCGATTTGGAAAAATTTTTTTTTGTTTGAAAGGGTATACTGTGCAGGTGGTCCCATATAAATTTAGTAAAGATCTGATGAATATCTTCGGAGATGGAGAACAGAACTCCTCAATAGATAGGAGCTAATTGCTCGCGATCAGTGTAATAGCTTAGTAAACAGTAGGGTTTTAACTGGGCACAGCATATTATAGTACAGTGGGCCACTAAAAATTGTGAAATAAAAAATTTTCAAAAGAAAAATAAAACCGACTTCAAAAACCACAAACACTAAAAAGTAAAAAATAACTTTTATTTAGCTACACGTGTAATGTACCTAGGTATGAAGTCGGGCGAGCTTCACTCTTGGATTTCTAATTTTGTTTTAATATGCTCGCTCGACTTCATACCTAGGTACATTACACGTGTAGCTAAATAAAAGTTATTTTTTACTTTTTAGTGTTTGTGGTTTTTGAAGTCGGTTTTATTTTTCTTTTGAAAATTTTTTCTTACTGTTGCTCTCCAAGCTGTACCCTACCTATTGTTAGGTTATGTGAATTAAGCTTAGCGAGGTTTCTTATACTAATTTACTTACCTCGTAATATAATGTATACTGAAATTAATAGACCACATTAAAAAGGGTCATCATAAACAAAGACTATATTTAATTGCATTCCTATTTTATTTATCAACGTAAAGAATGCAAACAGAAGCAGATTTAACAAATGTTCTGATCCTTGGGACTAGCATTCTCAAAAGAATAAACGAAACCCTTATAGGATCTCTTTGTCTGTCTGTCTGTCCGTCTGTCCGCCGGTTCGCTGTCGTGTCTGTCAAGAAAACCTATAGGGTACCTAGGTACTTTCCGTTGACTAAAGGAATAAGGAAATTGGCAAGTAGGTAATCTTATAGCACAAGTAAAGGAAAAATCCGAAAACCGTGAATTTGTGGTAACATTACAGAAAAAAAATTAAATGCGTTCATGAACTTTTTTTTTATGCATTATAGTTTTTGATTTTTCGTGCAAATTTTCAGAAAAAATACCGGAGTACGGAACTCTCGGTGCGCGAGTCTGACTCGCACTTGGCCGGTTTTTTTCAACTTCATTCGTCGTCTCAAAACTTCTTCAAAGGAGCGGGAGGTAGTTACGCCGACTGTACCATGTTTTATAAATTCGATTATATTAACTTCGTTATCGGGCATGTTCGTTTGCTCAAATGTATTTCCCGGAAACTCGGAGATCGCTTCGGGGCCCGCTTTATATCGGTAAGTATAGATATTTCCACAGAGCAAGAATATGATATTACATACAGTAATTCCCCGAAGCTGTCTAGAGAGCAATCGTGCGGTAAGTGCGGGACGAAGGAGTCCGAACTGGCCTATGTAAAGTATGTTCGTTTAGATACGGTCCCCTGTTTCGCGCTGGCACTGTCGCAAAGCCGTTCAAAGGCCGCGTGGGGTGTACACTTGCAGGAGAATTTGACATTTATAGTCCGCGACAGGTTGAGATGGCAATCGAGTATGAAGCGGGGAGACGCCCCGCACACCCGCACTCACCCGGCTTTAGGTCTTCCTCGTCCTCTACGATCATCTGGTTGGCTGTCCAACGAATTACTGGTATATAACCTATACCTACTGAGGGCACTTTCTCTCGATTCCTTCCAATTAGTTACCCCTCAATGTTCTTACTTCTTATAAAATACTAGCTGATGCCCGCGACTTCGTCCGCGTGGATATACGTTTTTCTAAATCCCGCGGGGACTCTTTGATTTTCCGGGATGTGTTAATCCAGAGTATAATCTATCTGCATTCCAAACAGCCAAATCCGTTCAGCCGTTTTTGCGTGATTGAGTAACAAACATCCAAACATCCACACTTTCACATTTATAATATTACTAGCGACTTCGCGTGGATGTAGGTTTTTTAAAATCCCGTGGGAACTCTTTAATTTTCCGGGATATAATACTTTATATACTCTTTATAGTCTACTGACTATGTTCTTTTCCATGTCAAAGGCTACATGCATGCCAAATTTCATCCAAACCCGTTCAGCCATTTTTGCGTGATTAAGTAATAAACATCCAAACATCCACACTTTCACATTTATAATATTAGTAGGATTAGGATAAGGTTCACTCTACGTCGCATCGTATTAATTTGCCGCCAACCTTCTTACACCATTTTCAACATTATGAAAGTTAGAAACTTATTACGCCCTCTATAATAAAAGTGGGTAATTGTTTGCCGCAAATGAGAATTTATACACTTCCCGGCAAAATTGCCTTCCGCAAGCCAAGAGCCAATCTAGAAGTTATTAGGTTTTCTAAAAACCGGCCAAGTGCGAGTCAAACTCGCGCAGTGAGGGTTCCGTACTCGGGTATTTTTTCCAACATTTTGCACGATAAATCAAAAACTATTATACATAAAAAAGATTCCGACGAATTGAGAACCTCCTCCTTTTTTGGAAGTCGGTTAAAAATAAATAAAAATCTGTTTTAGGATGTACAGGTAAAGAAAGCCCTTTCATATGATATCCCATTTAGTATAGTTATGTTATTTTGAGAATTGAAACACATTTTAATATTTTTTTTAATGCTGTAACCACAAATTCACGGTATTTAGATTTATTCCTGTACTTGTGCTATAAGACCTACCTACCTACCTTTCATGATTCTACGTCAACGGGAAGTTGTATAATAGGTTTCTTGACAGACAGACAGACAACGAAGTGATCCTATGAGGGTTCCGTTTTTCCTTTTGAGGTACGGAACCCTACAAAACTAATTACAAGACATCGAAGGTAAAAACCATGCAGCTATTTATAGTTTAATTGCTATTTGTAGCTCCCTGAAGACACATCGGGAAAATCAATTGCGCTAATTATAGATTTCATTGAGCTCTTGCACAGTTCACTTCAGTTAGGTTAAAATCTATAGACCGCACTTTGCCTTTCCTTACACTTAAGTTCCAGTTAAAACGAGACGGACTTATGCCAGCGGTATAACGCTGTCTCGTTTCAACAGTTTCTTAAGTCAAAGTGCAGTCTATAGATCTCAGCTTTAGGTACCTTGTAACAGAACGTTCAGGCTTCGACGTCACTGGCAGGCATCAAAATGTTCCTACGTTTGACGCTAGGTAGCCTATGAATAGCCTATTTTTCTGTGATTTCTCGTCACCCATAGCCTAATATGTCACCCCCGACAAGTGAAGGTTATAGCAACTAGAAAAGAGCTGATAACTTTCAAACGGCTGAACCGATTTTCTTGGATTATAGCTAAGAACACTATCGATACCACCTTTCAAACAAAAAAAACTAAATTACAATCGGTTCATTAGTTTAGGAGCTACGATGCCACAGACAGATACACAGATAGACACGTCAAACTTATAACCTCCCTCTTTTTGGATCGGGGGTTAAAAAGGAGACGGACTTATGCCAGCGGTATAGTAGTGGATGGTCACGAGCCCTTTTTAAAGCCTTCTACTTAATATTAACACTGACAATCTTCTCGGATTAAGAAACCCTGTTCCGGGAAGAATTTTACTTGTGGCACTTTTTTCTTGAGAAATAGACTATTTCATGAGATTCATAAAAACGAAGACTAGTCCTGGTGTTATAACCGCGTTTTTAAATCATCATTGCAGGTGTTATTTTCAAGGAATATGGTGATATCATTACATTACCCTAATAATAATATATGTAAAGGCGAAAGTTTGTGAGTATGTGTGTGTGTATGTTTGTTACTCCTTCACGCAAAACCTACTGAACGGATTTGGCTGAAATTTGGAATGGAGATACATTACATCCTGGGTTAACAGATAGGCTACGTTTTATCCCGGAAAATCAAAGAGTTCCCACGATATTTTCCAAACCTGTATCCACGCGTCAATCACCATAATTGTAATGTAGCTTGTGAGAGGAGTAGGTTAGATAGTGCTACAGGTGTGGTTGAACCATTGACTTTTATATGATTTCAGTCCATTTCTTGAGCTATTTTCAAGCATATTTGGAAGTTACCGGTTTCATAATGTTCCTGCAAAGAAGAACAAACAAGAACTTCGTTGTAATCACACCAAAAGGGCAACTTTTCTACGCCTCCATGATAAAGTAATCGGAAGTTGCGCCGCAATTGAGAAATTATGCTTAAGACGCCGCGAAAATTGCCTTCCACGAGCCAATCTTGGAGATATTAGTTACTTTAAAACAAATTTCTCTTTGCCGCGCGAAACTTCTCTTCAGCTCTCTCCAATATAAAGGCTTAGACAGACAAAACGCGCGACGAAGTTTTTAACCCCCGACCCAAAAAGAGGCGTGTTATAAGTTTGACGTGTGTATCTGTGTATCTGTCTATGGCATCGTAGCTCCTAAACTAATGAAAGGTGGCCTGATCGAGTGTGTTCTTGGCTATAATCCAAGAAAATCGGTTCAGCCGTTTGAAAGTTATCAGCTCTTTTCTAGTTCACTTGTCGGGGGTGTTATGAATTTTTAATTTACACTAGTTGTACCATGGTGGCTTAAAAGCAATTAATCAAATATGTACTATGCGTGACGGCTAGGTGTCCATTGCGGCTCTTTGGAAGTTTTTAGTGTAATCGTACAATGAACTGTATGACTGTATTTTCTAGGTAAGCGCGCTCCATCTTAGGCTGCATCATTACTTGCTAGCAGGTCTGATTGCAACCAAGCGCTAGTTTGTAAATTAAAAAAAAAAAACATGAAAGCAGAAACCTTGCATGCAGAAAACAAACTGTATGTTGTTCAGTATAATACTTATAATTAATTCTTACTTAATTACGAGACTTCTCTAATCTCGGTCCTGTGGTTTTCTCTGTCCGGATATCTGCGTCGACCGCTTGTATGGAGTATTTCATCAGGCTGTGGTAGTGGCATGCTACCGTCACGCGTTGTATGTGTCCAAGCCTTAATTGCTACTATTTGTCCCCCAGGAGGCGTAGACGCCATTGTTTTACATTAAACTGGATTAAGAGATTAGTATTCATTGGGTTGGGTTTCATTCTCGTGGATTAAACTGATCGCCCTGTATCTATCAGCTGTGTTCTACATAGCGTTCGACGCGTATTAATGCCGTCATCTGCACTTTGAGTAGGTACTACTCATCATTATCCTTATCAACCTATACACCTCTACTGCTAGATATAGATCTCTTGTAGGGACTTCCACACGACATGGTCTTGCACTGCCTGAATCCACAAAACCCTACGACTCGTTTGATAACGTCTATCTAGAATCTAGATGTCTATCTTCCAACGCTGCACTTTCCGATGGGAGGTTACCATTCTATCACTCTGGGACCTCAACGGTTTTTCAAAGTACGTGAGCTAACCATTGATACTTCAGCGTCTCAACCCGTTGACCTAATTTGGTTACTCTGTTTCTCCTATACGGATTTCCTCGTTTCTGTTTTAACGTTGAAAAACTCAAGCATAGCTCTCTTCATTGCTCGCTGAATGACTTTGAGCTTTATTATGGAGCCCATAGGTACGAAGGAAAAATACGAACTACCTTTGAACTGTCTGGCAGTGTATATCATTTTAATACTATTACGCAGAAAATGTTAAAAAGTTAGACTTTACAAGATACAAGATTTTTATTTGCAGAAACATTTTTTTGTTTACAGTTACATGTTATTAAATACATAGTAGAAATGTTTCACCTTACATAATCAGGCATGTAAAATTTGTACAAGGTTTGTAAACTTTATATATTGACATAAGATTTTATACCTCTTTGTTACCTGATATCTCCCAAAGTCACCATGATTCAAAACTTCATAGTCGCTGATCGTTCCTCCCTGTGTTAGGGACGATACGCAGAAAAACTTTCAATTTTTATAAAATAACGAAGGTCTGGCCCTCGCGGGCTTTAGTCCGTGATAAATAGTAATGTGTCGAATACAAAATCTCATTATTTCTTGTAGGTAAATCCATACTAATATTATAAATGCGAAAGTCTGACTGTCTGCTACCTTTTCACGGCCCAACAGTTTAACCGATTCTGACGAAATTTGGTACAGGGTTAGCTCTCGGGGGCGGACATAGGCTACTTTTTATCCCGGAAAATCAAAGAGTTCCCACGGGATTCCTGAAAACCAATCCGCTTAACCGATTTGTATGAAAGGTACCGAGGTAGCTAGCGTCCGTGTAATTGACATAGCCATTTTATCCCGGAAAATCAAACCCACGGGATCTTTAAAAACCTAAATCCACGCGGACGAAGTCGCGGGCATCCTCTATTGTGAAATAAGTAATAATCCAATTCTCTCGCGAGCTTCTAATTTAAATATATTAAGTAATTACAAGTACCTATACCTGTATGTTGGTAGCTAAAGGCCAAAATACCCGCGCAAAATTTAATTCTATTTTAGTCTTGCCTAAGCTACAACATGCAGAATTCCCTAACGAACTTAACGAACTGAGCAAATGAGAGGCCGTTACTTTCGTTCGTCTCTTTATTGAAAGATCGTCCTACATTTTCATCAATGAGTATTATCGCAAAAGGAAATATTCAAGCTTTTAACTGTTGAAGGAAATGTTCAATTGAAATTAGCCATATTATGCAGAAGTCTAACTAACCGCAGACTGTATTCCCGGGATATAAGCTAACCCAGTACCAAATTTCGTCAGAATCGGTTTAACTGTTGGGCCGTGAAAAAGGTAGCAGACAGACAGACACACTGTCGCATTCATAATATTAGTATAGATTAGAATAAATAAATACATAAATATATTATCATATCTATACTAATAAATAAAATTGGAGTGTCTGTCTGTAATTTCGAAATAACTACCTCATATTAAGCTCATATGGTTATTTGAACGATACCAACACTGAATCACACGTTTTTAAAATTTTTGTCTGTCTGTCTGTCTGTTTGAAAAGGCTAATCTTTGGAACGGCTGAACCGATTTTGACGGGATTTTCACAGACAAGTAGAGGATTGACCAGGGTGTAACATAGGCTACTTTTTTAACCGACTTTCAAAAAGGGAGTTGTGTTTTTCTACCTATGTACACCGAAATCTCCGAGATTTCTGAACCGATTTGCGTCATTTCTTTTTTAATCGATAAAGGAACTTTGCGACATTGTTTCATAAAAAATTTGGAGTCCAACTCCTCAATCCTGATGCTGCAGGGGATCTGACCAATCCACGCGGGCGAAGCTGCAGGCATCAGCTAGTATAAAATATAAATAAATAAACACATGTTAATATTTAAATAATGTTATAATATAAATATTAATTCTTATTTAGAGAGGAGACCCGTGCTCAGTAGTGGGCCAGCGATTGGTTGATCATGATGATGATAAGAATATAAATCTCAGAACCGTTTAAATGCCATCCAAGTCCAACTAGAAGCGTTTAATTTTATTATTAACCCCCGACCCAAAAAGAGGGGTGTTATAAGTTTGACGTGTGTATCTGTGTGTCCGTGTATCTGTGTATCTGTCTGTGGCATCATAGCGCCTAAACGAATGAACCGATCTTAATTTTCTTTTTTATGTTTGAAAGGTGGCTTGATCGAGAGTGTTCTTAGCTATAATCCAAAAAAATTGGTTCAGCCGTTTAAGAGTTATCAGCTCTTTTCTAGTTTTCTTGTAGAAAAGAAGGTTAGATAACCGTTAGGTTCATAATAATATTATGTCAATTGACAAATGTCAAGCTGTCAAGATGGACGTTGCCTAAATACATAATTATTTATTTGAAAATGATGTTTTGGAAAACTCAGATACTTTAGATCGTAGGCGCGGAATAGTCCAAGAAAATCAGTTCAGCCGTTTAAAAGTTATCAGGTCTTTTCGGTCTTTTCTAGTTACTGTAACCTTCACTTGTCGGGGGTGTTATAAATTTTTAATTTACACTTGTAACTGTGGCAATTAAACAAAATGAAATGACATAAACTCGGTAATAAACTTAGAATTGTAAAAAAGCTTTAAAATATAACGGCATTAAATGTTGACAGCAGCGATATAAATGCTCCACTAGATGTGGCGCTACATAATAACAACATGTTCGCTACGTAGTGATAAGGCCGTCGCCGTATTGTTTGCTTGTTGTTAACCCCTGACCCAAAAACAGGGGTGTTGTAAGTTTGACGTGTGTATCTGTGTATCTGTGGCATCGTAGCTCCTAAACTAATGAACCGATTTTAATTTATTTATTTTTGTTTGAAAGGTGGCTTAATCGAGAGTGTTCTTAGCTATAATCCAAGCAAATCGGTTCAGCCGTTTGAAAGTTACCAGCTCTTTTCTAGTTACTGTAACCTTCACTTGTCGGGGGTGTTATAAATTTTTAATTTACACTTTTATTTTATTTTGCTTTGTATATTATGTTCTTCTGTAATAACTTTGTAATCCATACTAATATTATAAATGCAAAAGTGTGTATGTCTGTCTGCTAGCTTTCCACGGCCCAACAGTTTAACCGGTTTCGATCAAATTCAGCACAGAGTTAGGTTACAGCACGGGGATGGACATAGGCTATTTTTATCAAGGAAAATTATAGAGTTCCCACGGGATTCTTAAATAACCTAAATCCACGCGGACGAAGTTGCGGGCACCATCTAGTATACAATTAAAGTATATTCATTCATTCATGATCCAACGAACATTAATGGCGGATTACGAATGACACCTGTCAGTCGTAAACCGCTTGACGCAGTCCGTTTCTTCGAACTTAAGCTAAGTTAGAACAGATTATAGGTAAAAAAGCTACCTATGACAAGAATATTGTCGCGTAACTTATTTTTTTTTAAATGGACGACGCGACGTCTAAATCAGATTATTATCAGAAGTGCGGAGAACACCGCTGTTCGTTGGAACTTGTTGTTACTATGAAACGCCGCATCCAGTGAAATATTTAATATCGCTGGTAGACAGTTACTTCTTCGCAAGAACCGGTATTGCATGTGAAATAAGTTCAGCAGACGTAAATAAATATTTAATAGCTTAATACTTTATGATGGTATTCAAATATTTTATCTTCTCTCAAATAAAGTGACTTTCAGAATTTTCGTAAGTTGTCCTAAATTTCAATTGTGGGACAATATTTTTGGCTCTTAAGTCTTAACCCATTAATTAAATATAATATACCTCATAAGTCATATTATGCTTAATTAATGAGCCAAAAATATTTTGAATATCTTGACGTACCTATTTCTTTATCATAAAATTCAAAATACGTTTGTTAATTCAGATTCTAAATTCCCCTTCTAATTAAGGAGTTCTCTAATCATCAGATTTGCAAATATTTGTCGTCCAAACCTAGACTTTATCATTGCTTTCCATCAAGCATGATTGTCATCAAGCGCAAACCTAATTGCAATAAAAACCCCAGCCAAGTGAGAGTCAGACTCACGCACCGAGGGTTCCGTACTCGGGAATTTTTCCGACATTTTACACGATAAATCAAAAACTATTATGCATAAAAATAAATAAAAATCTGTTTTAGAATGTACAGATACAAGGAGCTCCTTGTATATAATGCCTCACTTGATATAGTTATCTTACTTTTAAAATTGAAACACATATTTTTTTTAATGATCTAACTACAAATTCGCGGTTTTCGGATTTATTCCTTTACTTGTGCTATAAGACCTAATTATCTGCCAAACATGATTCTAGCTCAACGGGAAGTACCCTATAGGTTTTCTTGGCAGACACGACGGACGGACGGACGGACGGACGGACGGACGGACGGACGGACGGACGGACAGACAGACAGACAGACAGACAGACAACAAAGTGATCCTATAAATTCGATTCGTTTTTCGAGGTACGGAACCCCAAAAATGATACCTAATAAAACTAGTAGGTACCTAGTGATGATGCAGCCCAAGATGGAGCGCGCTTGACTAGAAGATGCCTATTCCCTCTGGACTTGAAGGTACCTCTATTATAATTGGAGCGGAAAACTGATGCTGGAAGGGCGTTCCAAATCCTAGCGGTTTGAATTAGAAATCGCTTTGTACGTATCCGTGGAATTTTGACTACGAACGGGTGCAGAACTTGCAAGTAGGAAGGTAAATGAGGAACCATGTCGAAAAGTTCTTGTGCACAATCTCTGGCATGCGAAACTGTCTAAAATGAAGAAGAGTTTTGCGTCAGCAGGTTTTTTAATGCTATCGAGACGATGATATTCTCAAAGGAAATTTCATTCAGGCGAAATAATATGTCGTCATAACCTATTAGTGTATTTTTTTAGGAATATTAGCCATGCTAATCATGACTAATACTCCCCTTTGCCCTCCAATTAAGCGTAAAGCTTGTGCCAAGATTGGGTACGGCAATAATGCAACGGGTCGGGTTTAAACCGCCGACCTTTTAGAGTTCAGTCGGCTCCTCAACCGCTGAGCTATCGAGGCTAATAAAGAAAGTGCAAAAAGTAAATGTACTTACAGCTGTACCTACTGATGACTGAAACCTATTACTTAGCAAACGAAAAGAAAACAAAGAGACCCCTACTCAGTCAATCGTCGAAATATAAAAGCATTGCTGTGTAAGTACTAACTCCTAAGTGGATAGGAACTTTCTACAGGGTGTTGAGTCATTATCGCAGCACACTCTGTACTCGACAGTGAATCAATTGAAGGAAAGGGGGAATTGCATTTACGGGAAAGGGGATTGATTTTTCGACTCATTGTTTTGGATGCGCAATCATTATTCCTTTTTTTTAAGGACCGGCGCACAATTATGGCGGAGCGCAGCGCTGAGCATGCCCGCGAAGTTTTCTAATTGCTGACACATTACGCGAATTTCTACCAGAGAATGCGCGAGCACGCGCGGGGCTGCGCGCGGATGCGCGAGTATCCGCACGGATGCACAATTGATTTAAGATATTATTTCAATGAGGACAATGCCGATAATATTTTGACCGTGAAAAATGCTCTGCGCTGCGCCCCGCCATAATATGTGCGCCGGCCCTAAGTTGACGCTGTACGCTCGATCGAAATTGCCGGCGCACATTGGTAATCTGTATGCTATTTCACCTAACATTGTGTGAGAAAGAGATCCCCGGTATACGAATGCCCCTTCCCTCCACTATCCGCGTGGATCCGAATGTTTTGGATGAGCAGCACGATGATTTTCACCGAAATCAACCGGGCGAAAAGGGTTGAACAGTTGGGAAAAGTATTTTTGAGAAAAAGAATGATTGAAGTGAAGTGAAAAAGAAAACAAGTGTAAATTAAAAATTTATAACACCCCCGACAAGTGAAGGTTGCAGTAACTAGAAAAGAGCTGATAACTTTCAAACGGCTGAACCGATTTTCTTGGATTATAGCTAAGAACACTCTCGATCAAGCCACCTTTCAAACAAAAAAAACTAAATTAAAATCGGTTCACTCGTTTAGGCGCTACGATGCCACAGACAGATACACACATACACACGTCAAACTTATAACACCCCTCTTTTTGGGTCGGGGGTTAATAAAATATAAACCCCCGAGTACGAGTAATTTATTGCTTACCTATTACAAGAAGTGTATATTTATTTATCTGGGCAAGACATATATTTTCTTGAAAATATTACAATAAAACTTAAAGCTAGCCTTATCTTAAGTCTATATTTATCTGGCTACAACTAATATGGGGTAAAAGAAATATAATAAGATAAAGATCTGAAGAAACTAGCATTTATAATAGATCAAAGATACTTACAATGTAACTAGATAGCAAAGCGGATCCGAGATAGATTGCTATCGACTATGAAAAAACTAGTAACCTGTTAAATACGGGTTCGTAATTATGATAATAAGCAAAACCTGGTTTAATACCACGAACAAGCCACGACAAAGAAAATATTTAGTTCGTAGATACGTCAGTGTCAGTTCACAGGACTGTCTGTTACTAACGTATTAAAATGTTGATAACGCCCCGGCCCACAACTTTTGGCTTAGCGGGAAGCGGCGCGGCAAACGAAGCGTTGTCCACCCAACTGGATGTTTTGACTTCTGTACTTATTGATTTGTCAAGCTGTCACTCAATTACCGTTCTACCACCAGCGTCCATACTATTTTGTGTCGTGGCATCTCACTTATTCGCCCATACATATTTTGCTCTCACCGCTTGCCACTTCTGCAGTGATCCTCTTGGCAAACTCCAGCAATGCGCGGGACTGCAATTGCTTGGATAGTATGGAATACTATTGTAAATTGAAGTGTTAAAAAGAGCAACCGCCGAGTTTCTTGCTGGTTCTTCTCGGTAGGAATGGCATTCCGAACCAAAAATTTGTAAAAGTTTATTTGAATAAAAATCTACTCTATTCTAAACAAACGTTGCTTGCATTACCGCTGAGTGCGGTGCCTCTCATGGTCTGGTTCAAATACATTTTAGTACATTTGTTGTTGTCCTCGCGCTTTTTTTTATGTGGAGGAGGAAAATCCTCATGGATACCGTCTGGCATGCCCAACTCCTCTGCAGATGTTGCGCAATGACTTACGGACTAAAAACCTCCACTCTTCGATGTCTCCGCTCACGACTTCTCGGTATTGCACGAAGCATTGCGCCAATAAGGCAGCTGTTTTTTAGGTTGTGGTTCTTTGTCTCTTATGTTCATCATCGTCTCGCGTTTTTATGATTTGTTTGGTTAGTTTTGCGTACTTTTCTTATTCTTTCTCATTCTTCAGCATTCTGGGTATCAGGCTAGGTACCGCCCCGCGTTTAGTTTCCGCTTATAAGTTCATGGCTAAGCCGTAAAACCGACACTAAAGCGTTTTGCAGTTAGATGATCTATTGCGATGCGCCTGCAACTTAACGGTTTAAGCCATTAATTGATCCGGCTTAGCTAACGGCATCCGATGTCTGGTGCTGGTGAGATACAACGATATTGTGTTCGTTTTTTTTTTTAAATTACAAAGTGTTTGAATGGCTTGTTTTGAATGATAGAAGATTTGTTTTTGTAATGATATAATTTCCGTTGTACAAATCTGTTTAATGACAGTCTTATCTGATGGTTTTAGTAGAGGCAATGTACTGAAATGATTCTTTTGCCTCTCTGCTTTAACTATATGTATAT
This sequence comes from Maniola jurtina, assembly GCF_905333055.1. Classification (NCBI taxonomy): domain Eukaryota; kingdom Metazoa; phylum Arthropoda; class Insecta; order Lepidoptera; family Nymphalidae; genus Maniola; species Maniola jurtina. The sequence continues at coordinate 4,517,742 of NC_060053.1, forward strand.
GGCTATTAGGGTTCCATGCCAGAAGGATACCAACGGAACCCTATTACTAAGCCTTCGCTGTCCGTCCGTCGGTGTGTCTGTCAATGCTGTATCTCACAAATCTAAATAGCTAGAGTGATTTTCTGAGTCTAGATTTTCACAGACTGTGTTTTTATTGGACCATTATACTGAAATGCTAAATTGGGTCTATGAGTTCGTAAGTATGGTGGTAACTGGTAACTAGCCGTTAACAGAATGTTTTTAGATTAGTCCAGGGAATAAATAATCTTGATCACAAGGCGAATATGCAGATTTTTCTTATTATGTCGTAAATACGGTGTGCTCATGTGGAGAGAAATTCTACAAAACCTGCCGTATATAAAAAAAAACATTTGAATTCGTTTCGCAATATTTCTGAAGCAAAAAGGGGTAATCAACCGTGCTCTCAAATTCAGCAAGTCCTAGCAGCGTACTTGGTATTTAAAGAGCCTTTTGAAAATCCGTAACATAAAGATACATATTTTTACATTATGCCCCTTTGTTGGAAACTAGGACAGTGTAAATATAATGCTGGAAATAAGACACTCGCACCCAAAAGGAAGGCGCCCAATTATTCCTGCTGGAATATTAGTTATCTGCGTGGATATGTGTTTTTTTTCAAATTCCGAAAGAACTCCTTCATTTTCTGAGATAAAATGAAACCTATGTATTGATTCAGGGTATGAGCTATCTCCATTTCAAATTTCGGCCAAATCGGTGTAGTAATTGTGGTGTGAACGAGTATCTAGCATCCAAACATGCCAACTTTTACAGTTGTAATTTTACAAGTTTTTATCCCCTATTTTACAACCCTTGAGGGGTAATTTACTAAAAAAACTTAAAAACAGATTTTTATGATTTAAAACTAATAACCTAAATGCCGATTTTCATGTCTCTTACTTCAAAAACAAGACTTTCCTATAACCTTCCATTCCCAATTTCTCAAAACGAGGTGATTTTCTCAAAACCTTTCTTAGCTGATACCTACGCCCTAAAAGAAATCTTCTTTCGAAATTTCAAGTTTATAGGCTTTATAGTTTCTGAGATTTCACTACACAAATGTCAAACCCCTTAGGGGTTGAATTTTTAAAAATCCTTTCTTAGCGGATGTCTACTTCATAATAGCTATCTGCATGCCCAGCCTGATCCGTCCTGTAGTTTGAGCTGTACGTTGACAGATCAGTCAGTTAGACAGTCAGATTTTCTTTTTTAACCCCCGACCCAAAAAGAGGGGTGTTATAAGTTTGACGTGTGTATCTGTGTATCTGTGTGTCTGTGTATCTGTGTATCTGTCTGTGGCATCGTAGCGCCTAAACGAATGAACCGATTTTAATTTACTTTTTTTTTGTTTGAAAGGTGGCTTGATCGAGAGTGTTCTTAGCTATCATCCAAGAAAATCGGTTCAGCCGTTTAAAAGTTATCAGCTCTTTTCTAGTTACTGTAACCTTCACTGGTCGGGGGTGTTGAAAATTTTTAATTTACACTTGTTTATATTTAGATATATAAAGAAGATTAGGATTAAATACAGAAAAAAAATTACCACACTTGAACATAACTTCATTGATGACAATGTTTGAAAGGTTTAGTTGATAGTTTCCAACTTTTCCATTCCGTGCTGGAAATTATCTGAACCGTTCCAACTTGTTCGTATATTGAAATATGTAGAGCGTGTGTGGTTACGTGCTTTTAAAGTTATTCGAGAGCTCATGTCAAGTTAAACAACGCTATGGGTCAGCGGGAAATAGGTCGGCGCAATATTAGATGCCAGAGTATCAATGTGGGTGCTACTTGGAACTAAAATGACTTGCAAAGTTCCAGTCTTTTAAAAAAAAGCTTTTGCCTTTGATTCACCGACTCCATTGATATTATTCTTGTAATGTTAATTTTCCGCTTTATTTCGATTCCCTACCAACGTTGTGGCAGGGAGAAGTGGCGAATGCTCGTGAGGCGTGTAACATCTGCCCCCCAAAACGTCACTTCATGATGACCACGACCGCTCTGCCAAGAGTGTTACGACAAAGAAGAAGAAGACTGACGTTGTACAATATCACAAGATGTCCAAGATCCTCTGCAGCACGTGCTGAGACGCTGCCATGTAAATTGCTTTGTCTGGTCTACTCTCTTGTATTGTTGTAAAACTTGGGTTTTCAAAAGAAGCAACTAACCGCCTCCAAGCTTTTTAACCCCCGACCCAAAAAGAAGGGTGTTATAAGTTTGACGTGTGTATCTGTGTATCTGTCTGTGGCATCGTAGCTCCTAAACTAATTAACCGATTTTAATTTAGTTTTTTTTGTTTGAAAGGTGGCTTGATCGAGAGTGTTCTTAGCTATAATCCAAGACAATCGGTTCAGCCGTTTGAAAGTTATCAGCTCTTTTTTAGTTACTGTAACCTTCACTTGTCGGGGGTGTTATAAATTTTTAATTTATACTTGTTAAAATGCTCTAGTAGATGTCCTGGAACAGCTTGAGACTGAAGATTAAGGTACTGAAATTGGTCCACAAAGAGAGAGAACTCGTGTCCAACATCATACTCGCTCGCTTTCTTTGGACATTTACAGAAAGTTATTAGTCCCATTGACTTCCAGTTCTGGTCCTGGTTTTTTTATGCAAATAGCAAGACTACTAGAGATTACCGCCGCCCATGAACATTTGCAGTACCAGAGGAACCGCCAATACGTTGCAGGCCTTTCAAGAATTTTTTGGTCCGCCCCTTGAATAACTCCATGTTGTAATCGAATGGGAACACCGCAGAAGGGAGTTAATTCCACAGTTTTCATGTGCGTTGAAGAACAGTGTAATACCTACCGCTTCCTTTATCACGTAGCCCCAGATTCCATTTAGAAACAAAATAGAACGCAAAACCAACCGCTGAACCCTGAAAATAATACTCAAAATGATTTTAATCACTCGGTTTTTAAGAGAGCTCTCTCCGTCACTCGTTTTCACTCGTTTCATACAATCGTAGTTCCAATTTCATTTGAATATTAAGCAACCTAAGTCCATGAAATTTCGCAGACATATTCTAGAAACTAATATCTATGTCTGTGGTTTTCCAGATTTCTGTTAAAATATTCGGTTTCAAAGTTACGCGGTCTTAAAATTTTCATACAAATCTTGGAGCCCCTGTAATTTTAAAACTACATATTCTTAGAAAAATCTAAAACACCACAGACACAGATATTAGTTTCTAGAATATGTCTGCAAAAATTCATGGACTTTGGTTGCTTAATATTCAAATGAAATTGGAACTACGATTGTATGAAACGAGTGACGGAGAGAGCCCTGTTAATGCTGGGAATCTGAAGAACCTCGAGAGCCTTTGACGCGTGGTTGACCCAAATATGTCAGCCTGAATGTAATTAAAACGAACAGTAATTAAAGAGTTACTTCGCTTAGAGCCTTCCGTGATATTGGAGTATTTTAAAGAGATTTCCGTTCTAATGAAGATATGTTTCTTTGGCTGATGAGGGAAAGTTAGGATAGGGTTACATTAAGGGGTTCTTGTTTTGAAAGTGATCGTACTTTCTAGTAGGCAGCAAAACAGATAAAACAGTGACCTGGCGATTTACTCAAGATTTGAGCGTAGTTTATGCTTAAAGATTTTTTTTTGTTGCTGCATTCATTAATAAGTTGTTATAATCTCATTAATAGTAGTCTTTATGCAGGATCTTATTGAAAAGCTAAAAAGCTTGGCGGCAGTCTTTGCCAGAATAATCGTAACTAGCCACAGCCGAAGCCTCCTCTCAGACCAGACATACCCAACTTAGAAATAGTATTTTTTTTAATTACCCCTGTCGATGATCTAACCCAAAACCTCCCACTTAGGTATATGACCCTCACCAATGCGTCAGGAAGGACGTCAAAACAAAAAAATTGGCCAAGTGCGAGTCAGACTCGCGCACTGAGGGTTCCGTACTCGGGTTTTTTTTCCAACATTTTGCACGATAAATCAAAAAATACATAAAAATAAATAAAAATCGTTTTAGAATGTACAGATAAAGCCCTTTCATATTATAGATAGTTATCTTACTTTAAAAATTAAAACACATTTTAATTATTTTTTTAAATGATGTTAACCACAGATTCGCGGTTTTCAGATTTATTCCTGTATTTGTGCTATAAGACGTACCTACCTACCAAATTTCATGATTCTAGGTTAACGGAAAGTAGGTACCCTAGTTTTCTATGCACTTTTGAAATAATTCGAACGATATGTCGCTTATGTATCCCTAGCGCTAAGTGTGAGTGGTACTCGTAGGTGTCTAATCAATTTTCCAACATAATCCCTCGCTGTGTAAAATATAAAGCGTATACCTACTCGTAGTATAACGGATTCCTTCTGAGAAGCTTTGTTACATTAAAAATTATTATTTGCTGGAGTTACAGGGTTGCTGTTTTGTTCATTAGAAATTCTCTTTGAATTTTTAAATAAGAGACATTAAAAAGCGAAAGCATGAACTTTTTACGGACTAAAAAATGGAGTTTTAATTCATTAGTGGGTTTCATTTCAATATTCCATCAATGAAATGTGATAATCATTATTATGTCTATTAGTAATTTTATATCACTCTTCAAGTCTTTAATAAATCATATTTAAGCAAATAACTCAAAATTTCAAAAACCCCCGACACAAACCTCTATTAGAAAACTAGAAACGAGCTGATAGCTTTCAAACGGCTGAACCGATTTTCTTCGCTTATAGCTAAGAACACTCGATCGAGCCACCTTTCAAACAAAAACTAAATTAAAATCGGTTCATTCGTTTATGAGCTACGATGCCACAGACAGATACACAGATACACACGTCAAACTTATAACACCCCTCTTTTTGGGTCGGGGATTAAAAAAAACATGGGGATCTGTTGCTCTGTGGTGGCCTAGAAGGTCAAACAAAAAACAAAACGATTTTTACGAATATTTATTTAATGATTTAATATCTGACCCTTTATTATGATTTATTATGCATTGTTAATTATTATGATTATCATTTAATTTTCCCATAATAAGCTGCTTATCTGAAGGAAATCTCTTAAAGAGATATATATCTAAGTTGTCCTTTGCACACTTCCTTTTCTTTGTTATTAAAGTTCTTTGTTTGATTTTTGATTACTGATAAGTAAACAAGTACCTACATAAATTAATTATGTTCGAAGATAAATAATTATAATCTATAGGAATATTATAACAAGTGTAAATAAAAAAATTATAACACCCCCGACAAGTGAAGGTTACAGTAACTAGAAAAGAGCTGATAACTTTCAAACGGCTGAACCGATTTTCTTGGATTATAGCTCGAGCCACCTTTCAAACAAAAACTAAATTAAAATCGGTTCATTCGTTTAGGCCATGCTGCCACGATGCCACAGACAGATACACAAATACACATGTCAAACTTATAACACCCCTCTTTTTGGGTCGGGGGTTAAAAAAACATGGGGATCCGTTGCTCTGTGGTGGCCTAGAAGGTCAAACAAAAAACAAAACGATTTTTACAAATATTCATTTAATGATTTAATATCTGACCCTTTATTATGATTTATTATGAATTGTTAAGGATTATAATTATCGTTTAATTTTCCCATAATAAGCTGCTTATCTGAAGGAAATCTCTTAAAGAGATATATATCTAAGTTGTCCTTTGCACACTTCCTTTTCTTTGTTATTAAAGTTCTTTGTTTGATTTTTGATTACTGATAAGTACCTAAGTACATAAATTAATTAGGTACTAAAATAAATTATAATTTAGATGTAGTTGGTGTGTAAGTAGGCAATATCTGAAATCTTAACGGATTTCAAAAATTCTTTGATCACTTGAAAGGTACGTTATTTTAACTTTAGGTGGATATAAACATATAAACTAACTTTTACCTTTTTATAATATTAGTAGGTATAGATAAAAAGAAATTTAAGCTGTACTTTGATATGCTAGTCAGTAAAATAACCTTACAGTTGTACGTAAAATAGTGATTTGCTAATGACTGTACCTAATGTTGGCCAAATTATTCACGCGTAGGAAATGCGTAGGACCCCGTGCTAATGAGTGAATACAATGAATTCTCGCTAGGTTCCCACGTCAGAACTACCTAAACTTGGTAGCGTAGTTTATGACGATTTAGAAATATGCTTTAACAGTATAAATAAACCACCTTACAAAGTTACAACGTAAAATACATTTCTGATTAGAAATCCTACTTCTGATCCTACGCTCCGCCTCAGGAAGGTCTTTGTGGGAATGAGGGTACTTGTTTAGAATATCTATTAAAAGACAATCGAAGAGTTTGTGAATGATAGCCCTACTAATCGAAAGATCCGGTGCGGGATAGCTCAGGTGGTTTGCGGGTTGCCCTCCCCCCTCCCCTTCCCCGATTGCCATCTCGACCTGTCGCGTACTATACCTACCTACCTACCTAAATATTGTTATAGAAAAATTATTTTCATTCCGTTAAAAGTTTTATAAAGTAACGACTTTGTGAAGTTCACGGTAAAAGAATCAGCGGTTGTAGAATTATTTCACTATACGTAGGTGGTTAATTTGCCGTGAAACAAGATATTTCACCTAAAATTTACCGCTAAAGGAAATTTTGCAACTTTCACAATACATAATTACAAACCAAAACGGTTCACCCGCCCTTAGGGTAAACCCGCACTGCAAAATTTCACCGCGCGATTTTTTCCGCGGAATTATGTGACATATCGACTGTGTATTGGCAACATAACATGTCCTATTATCAAATTTTTAAGATTTTACTTTATGCTATTTCGTACTCCTCAGCGTCACAGTTCAAGACTATTTTGAAACGATTTGTAAAGCATGTACACATAACCACGTTACCCAGTGTAGGTATAGCGAGGCTATACCTACACTGGGACTCGTATACAATTACTATTTAAGCTACCTAGCGTCAAATATAGGAACATTTGACGCCTGCCAGTGACGTCGAAGCATTGAGGTTTTGTTACAAGTTCCCTAACTTTCGTGAACTGTGGCCGCATGTACTCGCGAAAAAAATACGCGCGAACAGCTTCACAAACTTCACATTATAATTTCCATATAACAAAAATCTGCGGAAAATTTCGCAGTGCGGGCCATACTCTTACCTAATTTATGTTTCGCAATTTTTTTCGTAAGCATGTTTTTTTTATATTCGAGACATTTTTAAGACAGCCTTTATGACGCAGCAGCGAACGGTGCGAAATAAGTTAGGACGTAATTATGGACAAGGAAACAGATCAGAGATTTTTTCGAAGGTAAAAGGAAAACGTATTCAAGAGATTATGCTTTTTGATCGCTCTATGCTCTATTGCTATTAATCAAATAAGTTACATAAAAAACTAATCATCAGCCGTGGCCTGATAGCCTAGTGTTTGAAACGCCCGCCTATTATTCAAAAGGTCCTGGTTTCGATCCCGAGCCCGCATATTAACTTTTCGGAAGTTACGACTGTGCGTTTTAACTTGTATTGTAAGTAGTCATATATCACTTGTATTAACGGTGAAAAAATACATCGTGAGGAAACCTGCATGGCTGAGATTTCTTCATAATGTTCTCAAAGGTGTGTGAAGTCTGCCAATCCGCATTTGGCGAGCGTGGTAGACTATGGCCTGACCCCTTCTGGTTCTGGAAGAGACCCGGCGATGGGTTGATCATGATGCCGCCCTACTACTGAACAAGGGTTTCCTTTCGGAATGTGAGGAGTTCAAGCCATAAAAATTGGTAAACAGTCTGCGACAATCGCGTCCGCAGTTGGTTTAAGATGCGTCAGACGCGCTTCAACAACGTGCGAAAATTTCAACGTGTGTAAAGGCTCTGAAACAATGAATTCGGTACCCTCATGCTCGTGCGCCCTCGCGGCGCAGGCTTAAATGCAAAAGTAGGTAAACAGTCTGCGACAATCGCGTTCAAGGCCGGTTTTAGATGCGTCAGACGCGCTTCAACAGTGTACGACAATCTCAACGTGTACAAAGTCTCTAAACTTTGGTTCTAAAACAAAGAATTCGGCACGCTCATTCAACACTTATTAGGCGGGCATACCAATTAATATTAATGAGGTTATGAATAAAACGATCAGCCTGCTTGCCGGTCGCCATTTGTTTCGCGCTGAATTAATATTTGCATAACATTCCTAATTTATAATGGGTACCCTCGGGGATCAATGACCTATATCTAGAATTCAAGATGACCTTCCTTTGTATTGGATTTGGAAAATTATCGTTCTAAGGGCCGGCGCACATATGGCGGAGCGCAGCGCAGACCAAGAAAATGGTAGGAATTGAAGGCAAAGCCAAAGCATAAGAGCATGTGTGTTAGATCGATTGTAGGGTAAGCAGTGCTTATTTACCTACTTGAAGTGAAAAAAACGTGGATGATTTAAGATTACTCTATAGTACAAAAACACTTAAGCCGATGGGATAGCAATTAACTACTAAACAATTTAATTGCAGATAATCTATTGTTACATAACAATTTATTATTACCTAGATTATCTCACTTATTACACAGTTGCATTACGAGTAAACAATGCAGCCAATCATACGTTCAATGAAGGTCAAACTATAGATATATCAATGAACGTTTTTTCGTCAGTGAAGTCCTAACAGTGCGCAAGTCAAAAAAATCTACTAAAATATGCGTTAGCAACCCTATATCCATACTAATATTATAAATGCGAAAGTGTGTCTGTCTGTCTGCTACCTTTTCACGGCCCAACAGCTTAACCGATTCTGACGAAATTCGGTACAGGGTTAGCTTATATCCCGGGGACGGACATAGGCTACTTTTTATCCCGGAAAATCAAAGTTCCCATGGGATTCCTAAGAATCCATCCGCTTAACCGATTTGTATGAAAGGTACCGAGGTAGCTTGCATCCCTGTAACTAACATAGGCATTTTATCCCGGAAAATCAAACAGTTCCCACGGGATCTTTAAGAACCTAAATCTCCGCGGACGAAGTCGCGGGCATCCTCTAGTTATGTATAAAACCTATTTCCTTCTTAACCCGCTTTTGCAATGACAACTTTATCAGATGATGATGCATCGTTGCCATAAAAGTACTCAATTTAATTAGATTCATTTGCAAATAGATGCAATCGAGCTACTATAAATGGGTTTATTGAAGGAGCATAAGATCTGGCGCACACGATAGTTTAAGAGGGGTCTCTCCGTCACTCGCTCCATACAAACGTAGTTCGTCTCTCACACTGGAATACCAACCAATCATACTCAATGGAATTTTGAAAAACGTTTCGGGAAATAATATCTATGCCTGTGGTTTTCCAGATTTCCGTTAAAATATTCGGTTTCAAAGTTACGCGGTCTTAAAAATTCACATACAAATCTTTGAGCCCCTGTTATTTTAAAACTACATTTTTAAGAAAAATCTAAAACACCACAGGCACAGACAGATATTAGTTTCTAGAATATGTCTGCAAAATTTCATGGACTTTGATTGCCTAATACTCAAATGAAATTGGGACTACGATTGTATGAAGTAAGTGACGGAGTGAGCCCTGTTAAAGTCTTCGAAGGGTGTGATTCCACGCAATGGCTTTGCTTGCAAAAAAAGCGTTGACTTGTGAACTGTGAACAGATACTTGGGAATGCATTTGTTCTATTTGAACGCTTTTTAACGGACGTTAAAAAAGCTCTCGTGCGAATTAGCCCTTATTCCTTTTTTCCTACCCAAAAAGAGGGGTGTTATAAGTTTGACGTGTGTATCTGTGTATTTGTCTGTGGCATTGTAGCTCCTAAACTAACAACCCGTTTTTAATTTAATTTCTTTTGTTTGAAAGGTGGCTTGATCAAGAGTGTTCTTAGCTATAATCCATTAAATTCGGTTCAGCTGTTTGAAGGTTATCAGCTCTTTTCTAGTTACTGTAACCTCACTTGTTGGGGGTGTTGTAAATTTTTAATTTACACTTGTAAGTTCTTATAAGATTAACAGTCGACGTCTACAGGCTGAAATGATGAAAGAAAGGAATTTTCAATGAAATAGGTAGATAGTTCGACCAATAGGCAATGAATCTCAGAGTCCATTCAAACTGGAGCGAGGGTCGTAAACGCCTAAGTAAACAACTTTCGCGACTCCTCATATCAAGTTTATTGCCTCGTAAATCGGATTGATACGTCCAATGTCGTTCATTCAGCACACAGACTGTTAATTGATAATTCTCTCAACCCGTAAAAGAAGCAATATGTGAATTGTGAGTGTATTTTACAACAAGTGTAAATTAAAAATTTATAACACCCCCGACAAGTGAATGGTTACAGTAACTAGAAAAGAGCTGATAACTTTCAAAAGGCTGAACCGATTTTCTTGGATTATAGCTAAGAACACTCGATCGAGCCACCTTAAAAACAAAAACAACTAAATCAAAATCGGTTTAGTTTAGGAGCTACGATGCCACAGACAGATACACCGATACACACGTCAAAGTTATAACGCCCCTTTTTTTGGGTCGGGGGTTTATAAATATAATTCATTCACTCGTAAAAGAAGAAAATAAATTCAGTGGAATGTGTAAGTATGTATAGACCAAGAGGTACCTAATCAATCGAGTCCATTCAAACAGAAATTTAGGTGAGGGTCGTAAAGACCTATGTAAACATTTTTCGCGACTCGTCCTGTAGCCTTAGTATGAGATTTCACATCTCGCCAACCTTGCTAGAATTCGAATGTCGAAACACAATAACTTGAGAGCTAATCCAAGCCAAGCCCACGCGATTTAGCGTTCCAGTACGATGCCGTGAAGAAACCAAAGGAGTTTGGGTTTAATGAAGACTGCCATACCCCTTTCTTGTTTGCCCGGTTCCATATTAGACTCATCATCACTTACCAGGTGAGATTGTAGTCAAGGGCTAACTTGTATCGGAATAAAAAATACCTATTTCAACGGCAACGCATTGTCGGTTAGTCTGGTGCTGCAATTGTTCATGGGCTCGGTAATCACTTATCATCGGATGACCCGCCTGCTTGTTTGCTCGCTATTGTTACTATTGAATTCTATCAACTTTGGTGAGATGTAAAATCTCATACTAATCACATAGATATCAAGTTTATAGCGTCGTAAATCGAAGTGGTACGTCCAATCTCGTTCATACAACAGACGGACTGTTAATTCATTGGCACACTTCATTCATAAAGATCGATATTGTGCTAAGTGCGTACTAGATAAATTAGAGTGCCTACTCGATCAATCATTCTTTGGCATACTTACCCATTTACTTACCGTATGAATTACCCATCTAATGTTCCTAGTAGGTACCACCACTACCTACCACACTACCTATGCTAGTTATCCGTTTAGTTACTATAATGGAAGCGACTGAACCGATTAGGTATGACAAAAGTACGTACGAAAGTCATAGTTGGACTTTAAAAAGGGATTCCGCCCGCATATTATGTCGTACGGAAATGTAAGAAGAGGTACATTACAGGTAGGTGCATTTTCGCGGACGAAACATCCAAGAAAATTCCCACGCGTGGAATTTCGCGCTATTTTCCGCTATACATATTTGCCTTTGACCTTAAATATACGACCAAAATCGACCTACCTACTCCGAAGATCCGAGATTGATTATATTATTGATTACTAGAGGATGCCCGCGACTTCGTCCGCGTGGATTTAGGTTTTTAAAGATCCCGTGGAAACTGTTTGATTTTCCGGGATTAGAAGTTGCCTTTGTCAATAACAGGGACACAAGCTACCTCGGGTACCAAATTTCATACAAATCGGTTAAGCGGATCGGTTTTTAGGAATCCCGTGGGAACTCTTTGATTTTACGGGATAAAAAGTAGCCTATGTCCGTCCCCGGGATATAAGCTAACCCTGTACCAAATTTCATCAGAATCGGTTAAGCTGTTGGGACGTGAAAAGGTAGCAGACAGACAGACAGACAGACACACTTTCGCATTTATAATATTAGTATGGATTTCTAGCAAAGCCAAGAACAAAAACTAGTGTAACATAATGCCTAAGTCTTTTTTGCAGTGGTGCGTTATCACCTAGTAAGTTATAAGCTCGCTCCCGGTTATGTCTATTTGGAAGATCTTACTCGTGTTGATGATCTCTTTCAGTAAAAGCTAAAGTGGCGCCTTGGTTTATAAAACAATTTGTACTCCTTAAAAGATAAAGATAGTTTTAGTTTCTTGAATAAGGGTACAAAAATGATGGTCACTTATTAATTAGTTCCAACATAATATTCTACTTTTACGGCGTGCAAACAATTATAATCTTTTACAACTAGTAGGTACATCCATACTAATAAGTATTATAAATGCGAAAGTGTGTCTGTGTGTCTGTCTGCTACCTTTTCACGACCCAATATTTTAACCGATTCTGACGAAAGCTACAGGGTTAGCTTATATTCCGGGGACGGACATAGGTTACTTTTTGTCCCGGAAAATCAAAGAGTTCCCACGGGATTCCCAAAAACGTACCAATTTGTATGAAATTTGGCACCGAGGTAGCTTGCGTTGTAATTGACATAGGCAACATTTCATCCCGGAAAATCAAACAGTTCCCACAGGATCTTAAAAAACCTAAATCCACGCAGACGAAGTCGCGGGCATGATCTAGTAAGTAATATTTTTCCTTCCATACTTAAACTGAATCATCACGGTATCAAATTCATTGTAAATAACTTATCTACCTATATTTTTTGATTTCTTTAATAAGTAAGTTACATAGGTATCAACTATCAGCTTAGTACATTCTCGTTTTGCAATTGCAAAAGCGTATCTTATAACACGAGCACACCTAAATAAGTTAGGTATCCTTATTGAATACTAGCTGATGCCCGCAGCTTCGCCCGCGTGGATTGGTCAGATCCCCTGCAGCATTAGGATTGAAAGCTTGGACTCCAAATTTTTTATGAAACAATGTCGCAAAGTTCCTCTATCGATTAAAAAAGAAATGACGCAAATCGGTTCAGAAATCTCGGAGATTTCGGTGTACTTAGGTAGAAAAACACAACTCCCTTTTTGAAATTCGGTTGAAAAAGTAGCCTATGTTACTCCCTGGTCAATTCTCTACTTGTCTGTGAAAATTCCGTCAAAATCGGTTCAGCCGTTCCCAAGATTAGCCTTTTCAAACAGACAGACAGACAGACAAAAATTTTAAAAATGTCTGATTCGGTTATAGTAGTTCAAATAACCATATGACCTTAATATGCGGTAGTTATTTCGAAATTACAGACAGACACTCCAATTTTATTTATTAGTATAGATCACATGACTCACACACCTTTCAATACGATTCGAGACTACCACCTTAAACGCATTTAGGAGCGTGATAGAAATCTATACAAACTTTGCCAAACATGTCGTGTTTGGAACAAAGCGGTTGCGCAAAGTGTTTGAAACAATGGGTGTGAATGTGATTAAAGTTAAACAATCAAATAATGCTGCGGTTGCCGCACCCGTAGCTCAGCCAATCTCCTGTTGTGTATCCGTACTAATATTATAAATCCGAAAGTGTGTCTGTCTGTCTGTCTGCTAGCTTTTTACGACCCAATGATTTTGACTTAAACCGATTTTGAGGTACAGAGTTAGCTTACATTCCAGAGAAGGACATAGGCTACTTTTTATCCCGGAAAATCAAAGAGTTCCCACGGGATTCTTAAAGGGCCAACCGTTTAACCGATCTATGTGAAATTTGGCAGAGCTAGCATTCCGGAAACTGACATAGACAACTTTTTATCCCGGAAAACAAAAGAGTTCCTACGGGATTTTGAGCAACAATCCAGCTTTATTTTATCTTGTAAAAATAGTAGTATTTTCTAGAGATGTTACGGAGGTACTGTTCTGATTCCGAAAGTTTGCAACTTTCGATTGATTTTACACCGGTTTTTTTCGGTTCCGATAAATTTTTAATTGGACGTTATATCCTTAAAAATTGTTTACACCTGGTGGTTACATGTTTTCTGGCAAAATAAAATGATTTATATCAAAGGTCGAATATGGTGATGCTGCTTAACTTTACTACTAGAGTAGGTACTGTTTAAGATTTTAAATTCGATTTTCGATTCGATTATTTTTAACCCCCGACCCAAAAAGAGGGGTGTTATAAGTTTGACGTGTGTATCTGTGTATCTGTGTGTCTGTGTATCTGTGTATCTGTGTATCTGTGTATCTGTGTATCTGTGTATCTGTGTATCTGTCTGTGGCATCGTAGCGCCTAAACGAATGAACCGATTTTAATTTACTTTTTTTTGTTTGAAAGGTGGCTTGATCGAGAGTGTTCTTAGCTATAATCCAAAAAAATTGGTTGAGCCGTTTAAGAGTTATCAGCTCTTTTCTAGTTTTCTTGTAGAAAAGAAGATTAGAAAACCGTTAGGTTCATAATATTATGTCAATTGACAAATGTCAAGCTGTCAAGATGGACGTTGCCTAGATACATAATTATTTATTTGAAAATGATGTTTTGGAAAACTCAGATACTTTGGATCGTAGGCGCGGAATAGTCCAAGAAAATCAGTTCAGCCGTTTGAAAGTTATCAGGTCTTTTCGGTCTTTTCTAGTTACTGTAACCTTCACTTGTCGGGGGTGTTATAAATTTTTAATTTACACTTGTTCTTTTCAACGCTGAGTTTTAGTCATTTAGATTGCAAGTTCCCGTAACCATGTAGAAACCAAAGAAATATGGGTTTAATGAAAACTGTCATACCCCTTCCAGGTTAGCCCGGTTCCATCTTAGACTGCACCATCACTTACCACCAGGTGACATTGCAGTCAAGGGCTAACTTGTATCTGAATTTTTAAAAAAACTCCACTTTGCAGGCGTGCTTTGCACCAAAGTCTTTGTAATATAAACAAAGATGCAATCCAGCAATCAGTTGCATTGGTTGGAACATTTCGCAAAGTCAGTCTTGCTGTGAATATGATATCTGAGCACATCGCCAAGTTGCGCTGCGTTGCAAAATGTGTGTCACGTTTTAGGATTCTAGCTAGAGATGGAGAATTTCACAGGTAGCATGTGAAAAATCATGTGAAAAGCCTTTTTCCCTAGTTATTACGTAACAATTGCTAAATGCTACTTTACTTAAAGTAGTCTGTGAAAAACCTTGAAGAAAAACCTCACAAAGTCTTAAAATTATCATAATGCCGCTTTATTGTTAGAATTGGCATGTGTCATGACTCACGGCCCGTGCTAATAGCGCGCAAGCGAGAACACTCGCATTGTTGCATGTAGAGCATCTATAGTTAGTTTAAACTAATGTCGCAAACAATCGTATGCTACGTTTCCAGTAAAGGGAATTTTCACACTTACAATCATAAGTGCGTAGTTTCACTTTCCGTGAAAACCTTTGAGCGCTATTGACCTCAATCATTGGATTAATGTAGCTTACGATTGTATGTGCGAAAATTGAAAAATCATTTTCCGTGAAAAATAGCCTGTGAAATCACTGTGAAGAAAAATAATAATTTGACCAAATGAAAATGATTTCAAAGTAGCAATAATGCACATCTCTGATTCGAGTCAAGCCAAGCCTTCGCTGATCTTATTAATGTACTATGCCATTAATATTGAAATCAAAAGACCCGAGCTAGGGTTTTGTTTGGGAACCTTTAAAGGTTAGATTTAAATCTTTAATTATTTAAAATACAGATTTATCTTCTACTAGGTAACCTTGGTTTTGCTTGAGTGGAATTTTTGAAGAACTATTTTAGAAGAAGCCTTGATGGTAAAGACGTCCGCCTTCTCTTTGGGAGGTCGGAGGTTCGATCCCGTGTACGCACCTGTAACTTTTCGGAGCCTGGTAAAAGTAAAATCTTAAATTTCACTTTTAGATTTTTGTTATGTTTTTCATCGATAAAATTGGGTAAGTTTTACCCTAATTCATATGTACAATTTATGACGACTCTGTACTGTATATTATGTAGACGCTTAAAAAGCTCGACTTTTTTCTAAAGTAGGCTCTACACTCGCGGCGCGAACGGCCGCGAAAGCCCGCAACAACTGCGAATGTAGATGTTGTTCACGCCTTCGCGTTCGCGCTTCGCGCCTTTCCCCGATCAGTGTCAGTTATTGGTCCGCGACACAGGGTTTCATCCATAGTCACGAACAAGACTGTGACGATTTGCGAGTGTGGAAGTGACACAGTTCACGCGTGGATCGCGGCATACATTCACGGTGTGAAATAACGGTGCGATTCACGTGCGAGTGTAGAGCCGGCTTAAAAATATGAAAATCGAAACTCCGGTTGTGTTCACCATAGTTCCGATTTAACAAACAAATCTGTAATCTTTCAAAAGCTCCGAAGTTACGCCAATACGGAATTCCGGAGTTCAAGCCCTATTATACCTAAGTCTAATTGATTCGCTAGCAGGTAAAGTTCTCAGGTAACTTGAGTTTCGCTGAACAAATCGACAGTAATTTTCTCATCATATTTCTTATTAAACTTTATAAATTCTACCTAAGTTCTAAACATTTTCAGTTTCATTACAGAATCAGTTTATTAATTTCATAGTCTCAAGTTACACTTATAATAAAGCCAAATATCACTCAGTAACTTATCATGACATCTCTGAATCTAGATTCGAAGCCAAAATCTGATCTGTCATCAATTCATCTCTTGTTTACTGTTTACTTTTATTATTTTTAACCCCCGACCCAAAAAGAGGGGTGTTATAAGTTTGACGTGTGTATCTGTGTTTCTGTGTATCTGTCTGTGGCATCATAGCTCCTAAACTAATGAACCGATTTCAATTTAGTTTTTTTTGTTTGAAAGGTGGCTTGATCGAGAGTGATCTTAGCTATAATCCAAAAAAATCGGTTCAGCCGTTTGAGAGTTATCAGCTCTTTTCTAGTTACTGTAACTTTCACTTGCCGGGGGTGTTATAAATTTTTAATTTACACTTGTACTTACATTTATTTGTGTATTTACTTTATTTAATTAGTACACCCCTTCCGCTTTCTTTAATTTTCATTCTATCCTCTACCTTAAGGTTGCCTGAAAGAGATTCCAATTTTAACGATAAGGCCGCCTATTGTAAATACCTACATCTATTTTTTTTTATATAGGTATTTCTTTATGTAAATTTGTTGCACAAAAATGAATATTTTACTCTACCTAAAACTGCGCGCCTATTTCCGCGCGATTATTTGTAAAGGTCCGGGTGACATAGGCTATATTTTTAACCCCCGACCCAAAAAGAGGCGTGTTACATCAAAAAAAGTGGAGGTCTTCAAAATTTTTTATTTTTTTGCTATTGTCTCGAGTAGGATGTCAAATGAAAGAAGAGAAAATTCTGAGTTCATGAATATAAATGTACAACAACATTAAAATACACTTAAGCGACAGAAAAACAATTTTACTCTAATATTTCAGTGTTTATTGAGACGATCACAGTCGGGTTTTAGTTCTCAACTTTTTAGAGAAGCATTTGGCCAGCGTGGTGGACTATGGCTTAACCACGTCTCATTCTGAAGAGACCACAGCATGTGGGCCGGGCGATGATGGGTTGAGATGATGACACAGTTATTTTAACCTTGCATACTTAATCTCTAGTTCATCTTCTATTCTAGTTCACTGAGATAGGATATCCTATTTATTACACGTGTAGCTAAACAAAAGTTATTTTTTACTTTTTAGTGTTTGTCGTTTTTGAAGTCGGTTTTATTTTTCTTTTGAAAATTTTTTATTTCACAATTTTTAGTGGCCCTACTGTACTATAATATGCTGTGCCCAGTTAAAACCCTACTGTTTACTAAGCTATTACACTGATCGCGAGCAATTTGCTCCTATCCATTGAGGAGTTCTGTTCTCCATCTCCGAAGATATTCATCAGATCTTCACCAAATTTATATGGGACCACCTGCACAGTATACCCTCTCAAACAAAAAAAAAATTTTCCAAATCGGTCCAGGGGTAATCGGGGAACATACATAAAAAAAAAAAAAAAAAAGATCCCGACGAATTGAGAACCTCCTCCTTTTTTGGAAGTCGGTTAATAAATGTTGAATTTTAGAGTAGCTAGAGTAAATTTTCTGCGCGGGTGGGCCGTGGGAACGTAGTGACTATAAAATGTGGGAGCTTCGTGGGTATGCCAACTATTTTATTGTAATTTATATTCACTCATTTTCTGACAAGGGAAGTCCTTATTTCCTGGAACTTTATGTTATTATTTTACTAGTATTTTGAGAGTAAGTAGGTAAATCTGTACATTATGAAATTAATATAGTTTGTCTGTTTTACTTATTCATCTTCTTTTTTTTCTCTCTCGTCTAGCTTTACACTGATTAGCCAATGTCAAGTTTGTAGTTATTTACAAGTTAGGGAAACTATATGTATAAGTATCGACTTCGTCTGTGCCGGCGCCCGCCGACATACACGCGGCGCCCCTTTAGAGCGCTTCCCAGTCAGTTCCACCACCAATAAACACCAGCAGAACACAAAAACCGGCCACTTCTCACAAAAAAACACTCCAAAAAAGCACCACACGCGCGCCAGCAAACGCCACCACAGACGAAGTCTATTTAGTTATCATCATCAACAAAACAATTTCAAGTCATAGCTCAACGGTTAAGGAACGGATTGAATACCGAAAGATCGGCGGTTCAAACCCCACTCGTTGTTGCACCATTGTCGTACCTATTCAGATACAAGTTAGCCCTTGACTGCCATCTCACCTAAGTAAGTGATGATGCAGTCTTAAGTGGAGCGGGATCATCTAGTAAATATGATAAAAGGGCATCTAAGTCGTAGATTAAGATGCATGCCTCAATAGTCTATGTACAACTTAATGTAAGACGATTAATGTGGTCATAAACCTCAATTGCCGGTTTAAATCTCTTCAGCTATAAAGGCTCGCAACTCCCATGCGGAATAGCTTGAGCGTCATTAACTGCGAATGCGGTAATCTTCCTGTTTGTTTGTATTTGTAAACAGTGCTGTTGCTTGTGTAGAAATAATGTGGAATGGGATAAAGTTAATCCCAGGCTACCCATGCAAAGCCTGGGAGGGTCGCTAGCCTCACCACCTGGGTGCCTGGTGCACTTCGACCGCCCGTTGTGCCAGATCCTTTTTTCCACGCACATGCAAACTGTGGAATCAACTCCCTTCTGCGGTGTTTCCATTACATTACAACATGGGGTTATTCAAGGGGCTGATCAACACTGAAAGGCCGGCAATGCATTAGCGGTTCTTCTGGTACTGCAAATGTTCATGGGCGGCGATCACTTAACATCAGGTGACCCGCCTACTCGTTCGCTCGCTATTTTCATTTAATGAAAATCTTTATTTACTCTTATAATATTGTTGGAGATAGGCAATGATATAGAGGCATATCACTAGAAGAATGTTAAATATGCATGTGGAAAGAAAAAAGAGCACGACCAAAGAAAAGGTGGATGGATTGCGTGAAAGAGGATATGCGTATAAAACGGGTAGAGGATACGAGGGGTAGATGGCAGAAGAGAGTTGAAGAGGAAGACATGTTGTGCCGACCCCACGTAGCATGGGATAAGGTCTGGAAGAAGAAGAGGCAATAATATGCTCATAGGCCTCCTCATGTGCACGACATTCTATCTGGTGTTGGGAGAGCCTCCTCCAAGCTCTCCCCTCAAGCTTGGTGATCTTGTCGGACCAACGGGATGGTTGTCATCCAACGTTTCTCTTTCCGATACGTCTCTAATCCAGTAGCAAACGGAATCATCATTCATTTGTGGTTCAACTTACATGCCCTGCCCATCTACATTTCGACCTGGACACTTTCAAAACAATGTCACTTAGCTACCTGTATTTACATGTATAACACATAAAATATGGAGGAAGTGAGCGTTCAAGATTACTCTAGGGTTTGCAGAGCAAAAAAAAAATTGTCATTGGTATTCAGCCGATCGTCCAAGCCATTAGCAAAGCAAGTGGGTTAACGATGTACCGTTTCCACAACTTGCCTTTGTGTGCACTCATTTGAATAAATGCTAATTTGTCAGCGAACATAACATAAAAGTTGAGTACTTTAATGTATCTACAATAAGTACTTCCTGTTTTCAACTAGGGATTGCAATGCTGGATCCGCAATCCAGCAATCCAGCTGGATCCACCACGCTTTTGGTGCTTCCTGGATCCAGCATCTGACGCTGGATCCAGCGGTGCAGATCCGCAATCAGCTAAAAGCAAGTAACTAACTTTTTTCGCGCGTAACCAATGAGATCTCTTTCAGAAAAGTTAAAAAATAAGCCGTTACGTAATTGATTGGCTTCTCAAGTCTGAAATTGTAACTTCTACTAAGAAAGACACTTTCCCATTTATAATATTAGTATCTAAGTGAGTTTAAGGTGTCTGTAACCAATAATATGTCGCAAATCGGCAGCCAGTATCGATCATCCGAAGAGTTGCCAGCTGCAATTGACACAGTGTGGCCTCCTGTCGGGAACAAAGCGGTCATCGGAGCTGACAAAGGCTCCGTCACGTGTCCCATGTCATTTTATACCGTATACTTATTAGAAAAGCGGTCTCTTCTCTCTAGTTAAAGAAAGACACACTTTCCCATTTATAATAATAGTATCCAAGTGAGTTTAAGGTGTCTCTAACTAATAATATGTCGCAAATCGGCAGCCAGTATCGATCACCCGAAGAGTAGATGCAATTGACAGTGTGGCCTCTTGTCGGGTACAAAGTGGTCGCCGGAGCTGACAAAGGCTCCGTCACGTGTCCCATGTCATTTAATACTGTATACATATTAGAAAAGCGGTCTCTTCTCTCTAGTTAAAGAAAGACACACTTTCCCATTTATAATAATAGTATCTAAGTGAGTTTAAGGTGTCTATAACCAATAATATGTCGCAAATCGGCAGCCAGTATCGATCATCCGAAGAGTTGCCAGCTGCAATTGACACAGTGTGGCCTCCTGTCGGGAACAAAGCGGTCATCGGAGCTGACAAAGGCTCGGTCACGTGTCCCATGTCATTTAATACTGTATACATATTAGAAAAGCGGTCTCTTCTCTCTAGTTAAAGAAAGACACACTTTCCCATTTATAATAATAGTATCTAAGTGAGTTTAAGGTGTCTCTAACTAATAATATGTCGCAAATCGGCAGCCAGTATCGATCACCCGAAGAGTAGATGCAATTGACAGTGTGGCCTCTTGTCGGGTACAAAGTGGTCGCCGGAGCTAACAAACGCTCGGTCACGTGTTCCATGTCATTTTATACCGGGTATACTAGAAAAGCGGCCTCTTCTCTGTAGTGAAAGAAAGACACACTTACCCATTTATATTATTATAATGTAATCCATTTATAATATTAGAATCTAAGTGGGTTTAAGGACTCTAGTGAAAGTCTAAGTCTAGTCTAAGGACTAGTGAAAGGAAACGGTAATGGATAGAAGAATTTTCCCGAATGGCTATCGAATTTTCTTTAGGCTTCAATAAGCTTTCTTAGACTTGACTGTATCTTACGCCATAAGTAAGCCTTCAAGACTATTCTGTGCCTATCTCGTATTTAAAATATGACCATATCGAACTAAAAGTAAGTATGGATATGTAAAGTTTCCCGAAACACCTAAAGATTGTGTAAAATATACTTATCAGATTTTAAAAATATCGATTGTTCGATACGTTATCATCATCAACCAATCGCCTGTGGCGGCTCACTACTAAGACCAGCGGGGTGATTAGCTCATTTTTTAATCCATTGAAGATTTTGTACAAAAAATAATTAGATATCACCTAGTGAAACAGCAATACCAACCAACCAACCAGCAAAACCAACCAACCATTCAGTGTTAGACACTGAGTTAGCGAATCACCTGGCTGATCATTATGGAGAACTCTCAGGCATGCATATTTCCTTACCATATTTTCCTTCACCGTTAAAGCTTAATTGATTGCTTAGAACGCACATAACTCTTAAGTTAGAGGTCGTTCCCAGGATCGAATCCAGTACCCCCCGTATAGGAGGTCCATATAGTTAGTATATAATAGTTTGTAAGCTGTGAACAAAATGAACGAACATTTCTTGGGGTTTTTCAGTTTATTGCGATGTTCTAGCTTGGATATAAATATTTCTTAACCCTAAATATGATGTTATGTACGGAATAGGAGTATACCCGAAATATTATGTACGGAACCCTAAAAGCGCGAGGCCCGATTCACTCTTGACCGGTTTTTATATGTTATCTAAGATTTCGCAATAGAAGTGCAACTACATATTTTCACGCAGTAACGGATGTGAATCACGGGCAGTTTATCACAAGATCAGGTGCAATATATCCATCGGTAAACAAATGTAAGGCGGATATGTGCTTCCGCTCCACTCCATTCCATCCAAGGGCGTAATGGACTATTGATATGTGTTGTTATCTCTTGTTTTACGTAAGCTACAAACGCGTTTACCTACTGAAAGTAATATTTTCTTAAACTGAACACTTTCAAGTAAAGATTTTTATATAAACCTGTGGAGATGATACTGCCATTGGCGCTATTAGAATGCCATAAGCCTACTTTGTCGTATTAGTTTACAAATTGCGAAAAACCAAATTAAATTTGAATTTCGCGGGCAGACCGTACCCTTTTGTGTTTACTGTTTTTAGGGTTCCGTACCTCAAAAGAAAAAGTGGAACCCTTATAGGACACTTTGTTGTCTGTCTGTCTGTCCGTCCGTTCGTCCGTCGTGTCTGTCAAGAAAACCTATAGGGTACTTCCCGTTGACCTAGAATTATGAAAGGCAGGTAGGTAGGTCTTATAGCACAGGAAAAAAATTAAATTGTTTTTCAATTTTCAAAGTAAGCTAACTATACAAGTGGCTTTACTTGCACACTCTAAAACAGATATTTATTTATTTTTAAGCATAATAGTTTTTGATTTATCGTGCAAAATGTCGGAAAGAATACGCGAGTACGGACCCCTCGGTGCGCGAGTCTGACTCGCACTTGGCCGATTTTTTTTTGTATTTAATATGTTATATTTGTGTACTTATATTGTTTATTTATGTTTAATATGTGTTGAATCAACGAATAAACCTTATTCTATTCTATAATGGGTACTCTCCTAACCTCACCCTGTCTATTTGTTCCAGCACTCTGGTACCCTGGAAGCATTTCCGCGAGGAGCTCAACAACGTGCACCCGATATCCTCGGGCCTGGAGACCATGGCGCTGAAGACCACGATAGACCTCACGTGCAACGACTTCATATCCAATTTCGAATTTGATGTGTTCACGAGGTGAGAGACTTTTTTTTTCTTCGTTTTGTTTTTTACTTTTGCAAATACTGTGAGTTCAACATCTCTTAATCGTTTAACCGATTTTGACGAAAGGTAATAAATAACCTTTCGTTAAAATCGGTTAAACGGATGGGCGTAGAAAGATAGCGATAGACAGACACACGGATTTACAATATTAAGTATGGTAGTGTGGATATCACACTATCACACTTCACTCTATCACACTTCACACTATCACACTAATATTATAAAGGCGAGAGTTTGTGTGTATGTGTGGGTGGGTGTGTGTGTGTATGTCTGTTACTCCTTCACGCAAAAACCACTAGACGGATTTGGCTGTTTGGAATGGAGATAGATAATATCCTGGATTAGCACATAGGCTACTTTTTATCGCGGAAAATCAAAGAGTTCCCACGGGATTTCAAAAAATCTAAATCCACGCGGGCGAAGTCGCGGGCATCGGCTAGTGAATAACTAGCTTAGGCTAGCTTTGAGGTTGTTGGTTCAAAGTGTTTTGTATCTGTCCAGGGTAGGCAAACATGCGTAAAGGCAACATTTTCGCAACCCGCCCCCATTGTTGTGTGTGGAGCTCGGATTATCCCCGGCCCGGTTATATTATTATGCCTACTTTATTCAGACAAATCCTTTTATCGAAACAACACAGCCGTTTTGTCTTATTCTGAGGATAACAATAGACTACGGGTTAAAAAATATTTTTCTAGATTAAAAATGATAATAAATAAAATAAAGAGGTACATTTTTCAGACCGAAATCCTGAATATGAAATTACTAGCTGATGCCCGCGACGTCGTTCGCGTGAAATCATACAAAAATAGGGCTACAATAGGGATACAATTTTTAAAGAATATTAATTGGAGGGGAAAGGGGAGTATTAGTCATGATAAGCATTATCATGAATAATTCCCTCCCAATTAAGCGTAAAGCTTGTGCCAGGAGTGGGTACGACAATAGTGCAACGGGTGGGGTTTGAACCGCCGACCTTTCAACCTCAACCGTTGAGCTATTGAGGCTCAATTAATTTCATGTAGGGCAACAAGTGCCACTTATGATTCAAGACTCTACCACCGGTTCGGAAAGAAGATCCTACTCTAGAAGAGCCGGCCAGAAACTCAGCAGTTGCTCTTTATTTCTAAAAAAAATTATTTCGTTTATTTCCAGGTTATTTCAACCGTGGAGTACGCTGCTGAGGAATTGGCAGCTACTGGCGGTCACACACCCCGGCTACGTCGCATTCCTCACGTACGACGAAGTCAAGGCTAGGTTACAGAAGTACATACATAAAGCTGGAAGCTATGTGTTCAGGTAATTATTTTTAATCGACTCCAATAGCCAAAAAATTTTTTTGGGGACCTCCACTTTGTTGATGTAACATCCGTTAGGTCAATTTTTTCGTATAAAATATAGCCTGTGTCACCCGGACCTCTACAACGAATCGATTGACACCTCATTCATCAAAATCAATAGTTCAATCAAAAAGGCACTACGGTGGAACACACAGAATCTGGATACAAACATACATACATACATAGTCTACTAAAATCACAAACCTTCCTTTTGGCTTTGTCGGGTAAAAAAGGAGGAGGTTCTCTATTAATTGAGTTTTTAATTTGTTTGGTAGATCATACTTCCGAGGTGGTTCCATTTTAGTTTTGTGAAGATCTGATGAATATCTTCGGAGATGGAGAACAGAACTCCTCAATGGATAAGAGTAAATTTTTTAAGAAAACATTACACTTCTATTTTTCCGACAGTCGCGGTTGTGTATAAACTAGAAAGTACTGTCAAAAGATGTAAATCGTTTAGCATCTTAATGATCATATTCGCGTGGCATGGTTATGCACATGCGTTAGGTGTGTATGGCGTTTTTATAGAAAGGGTCATAAGTACGACAGGTTTTTGATGCTATAATTTCGCGGAATTGCTATTCGAATTCTGAGGCCGACCGTACATGAGTCTTTTTCTTACATTTTATAATTTTTCGTTTAAACTTTCAGGTTATCGTGTACAAGGCTCGGGCAGTGGGCGATCGGCTACGTCACAGTGGACGGGGAGATCTTACAAACTATACCACAGAACAAAAGTCTGGTGCAGGCGTTACTCGATGGATATAGAGAGGGATTGTGAGTAACCTATTTCTCTTTTTGATGTCCTTTTTAGCTTATGTTTAGCTATATCCTTTTTAGCTATATAATTTTACTTAATAGGATCTTGGACTCTAGTAATAAGTGTAGTAAATCTAGTAATGACGACGGAGCACAAGGGACTGACAACGCCTCTTTACTCTGCCAGCGGATGTCCGCCTCAGCAGATTTACCACTGGGACACGCGCGCCTCCCGAGGGCTAGGGGTCGCGGGGAGGTCAATTCCCTCCCCCCCATCCTCAACATGGGGAGGACAATTCCCTCCCCACGTTTCCCATCCTCAACATCTCCCTCGCCCGTCACCAAACTGGACAGGCGAGAAACCGGTGGAGCAGACAGTGATTGGATGAGTGATGAAACACTCATCACCAACCACCCAATTATAATATGGGGTAGTGATCATTATTGTTAACCCCCAACCCAAAAGGAGGGGTGTTATAAGTTTGACGTGTGTATCTGTGTATCGGTGTATCTGTGTATCTGTCTGTGGCATCGTAGCTCCTAAACTAATGAACCGATTTTAATTTAGTTTTTTTTGTTTGAGAGGTGGCTTGATCGAGAGTGTTCTTAGCTATAATCTAAGAAAATCGGTTCGGCCGTTTGAAAGTTATCAGCTCTTTCCTAGTTACTGTAACCTTCAGTTGTCGGGGGTGTTATAAATTTTTAATTTACACTTGTTTTAACTATTATTTTGTTTCTATTCCAGCTACCTATACCCGGACGGCCGCGACATAAACCCGGACTTGAGCAGCGCGATCATATCGCCCGCCGAGGACCATATCACAGTCACGCAGGAACAGTACGAGTTATACTGCGAAATGGGTAAGAAACTTTCTTCTTTTCTTGTTTAATTTATAGGCTAGCGCTTGTCTGCAATTGGACCTGTTGGCAAGTGATGTTGCAGCATAAGATGGAGCGCGCTTTTCTAGAAGATGCATATTCACTCTGGACTTGAAGGTACCCCTATCAAAACTGTGCTAACAAACTGTCAGTATTCAATTGTCAGTTTTTTGTTTGGTGGGTGGCAGTGTTCCGGTACAATGCCGTGCCGTAGAAACCAAAGGGTGGGTTTAATAAAAACTGCCATACCCCGTCCAGCTTAGCCTGCTTCCATCTTAGACTGCATCATCATTCATCACTTACCACCAGGTGAAATTGCAGTCAAAATAAAGAAAAGTTTCACTGCCTCGTTTATCTAGTGGTTAGCATGTTGGACTGCAGGTGATGAGGGCCTGGGTTCGATTCCCGGGTCGGGCTAAAAATAGGTGGGCATTGGATTTTCTGTTTGGCAATGTCTCGGAAAGCACGTAAAACCGTCGGTCCTACGCCTGATCTCTCTTCGGTCATGTCAGATTTCCGTTCATCTGGCTATGAGAGTGAGGGAATAGAGGGTGCACCTGTGTTTTCGCACACACTTGTGCACTATAATATCTCCCGCGCAGTTGACTAATCTCTATGGAGATTGGCAGCCGTAGGCGAAATTCGATCGGGATTTTTAAGGCAGATCCACACCGCGCAGGATCTGCCTTAAGAATCCTCCCACATGTGCACACAACGCGCACCATAAGAACATAAGAAATAATTTTGTCCCAATTTCCAAATTCCAGGGAGCACGTTTCAGTTATGCAAGATCTGCGCGGAGAATGATAAGGACATCAGAATAGAGCCGTGCGGTCATCTACTGTGTACACCCTGCCTTACAGCCTGGCAAATTGTGAGTTATATTAATTCAATCAAGTATTAATGTCTTTGTTGACTTTGTTGCCTGTGTATCTGTCTGTCCGTCTGTCGTGTCTGTCAAAAAAACCTATAGGGTACTTGCCGTTGACCTAGAATTATGAAATTTGGCGACTAGGTAAGTCTTATAGCACAAGTAAAGGAAAAAATCCAAAAACCGTGAATTTGTAGTTGTATCACACAAAAATAATGTATCCACGAAAAATTTAATTTACCAAATGGCATAGACCGTTATTAACTTGCAGAGCTCTACATAAAGGTGTTAGGTATATCTTGTACAATGGCACGGAACCCTTCGTGTGTGAGTCTGACTTGCACTTGACCGGTTTATTAAACTCACACCCAAAAAGAGGGGTGTTATAAGTTTGACGTGTGTATCTGTGTATCTGTCTGTGGCATCGTAGCTCCTAAACGAATGAACCGATTTTAATCTAGTTTTTTTTTGTTTGAAAGGTGGCTTGATCAAGAGTGTTCTTAGCTATAATCCAAGAAAATCGGTTAAGCCGTTTGAAAGTTATCAGCTCTTTTCTAGTTACTGTAACCTTCACTTGTCGATTTTTAATTTACGTTTGTTATAATAACCCTTATTATGCAATCGTTTCATAAACTACTTATTATTTGTTCAATATAAAGTTAATATTTTAATTATTTCCAGGATACTTTTTTTTAACTGGTGTTATGGCTCTGGGTTCTTCCAGGATTCGGAAGGTCAAGGGTGTCCGTTCTGCAGAGCGGAAATAAAGGGAACGGAGCAAGTGGTGGTGGACGCGTTTGTGCCGCCCAGGCCGCCTAACACCACGTCTGATGTTAAGTAAGTCTCTCTCTACGTTGTATTCCTCATTGTTGAGGGTCGTGGTCCCTTTCCATTAATCACATAATGGGTTTAATTTATTATTAACTATATAGATGATGACCGGAACTTCGTCTGCGTGGATTTAGGTTTTTATAAAACTCCCGTGGGAACTCTTTGCGTTTCCGGGATTAAAAGTTGCCTATGTCATTACAGAACGTAAGCTACCTCGGAACCAAATCCATACTAATATTATAAATGCGAAAGTCTGTCTGTCTGTCTGCTACTTTTCCACGGGCCAACAGTTTAACCGATTCTGACGAAATTTGGTACACGGTTAGCTTATATCCCGGAAAATCAAACAGTTCCCATGGGATCTTTAAAAACCTAAATCCACGCAGACGAAGTCGCAGGCATCCCCTAGTTTCATATAAATCTGTTTAAAATTCTCGTGAGAACTATTTGATTTTCTGTGATAAAAAAAACCTTTGTCACTCTCCAGGTCTTTACATAGCATGTCCATGGCATTTGTACCCATCCAATGTCTATGGTACTCCAATTAAGTATACCTCCTTTCAATTCCAGAATAGCTAACACAAAGACTGCAGTGAAGCCTGTGTCATCCAATTCATCTGGCTCGTCTGGATCATCTGGTTCATCCACGGGATGTAATGGTTCAAGTAAGTTTTTTTTTTTTACAGAATAAAAGGTCTTTGCCCTGATGTTAAGTTTTAATTTTAGGTGTTTTCTTCCATACAGAAAACGTCTGCTCTTAAAGAATTCATTATTCGGCTGTTTGAGTACCTATTAAAGTTTTATTTGTATATAATACTAGCTGATTTCCGCGACTTTGTTCACGTGGATATAGGTTTTTAAAAATCCCGCTGGGACTTTTGTAATCTCTTGCTTTTAATAGTGAATTAAAACATCGTGAGGAAACCTATATTACTAGGAAATCTCCATAGTTTTCTCAAAAATGTGTGTATGCCTATCCATACTTGGCCAGCGTGGTGGACTATTGTCTCAATCTCATTCTCACAAGATACCCATGCTCAGTATACCCGTGGTGATGGGTTAAGATGATTAACGATGATTTTTTAGAACCAAATTCTGTCTATTGTATGAGATAAGAACCTAAATTAACTCTTGCAGGTACAGAAGTGACGATATCAAGCAATTCAAACGGCTGGTCATCAAGAAACGCTACATTCAATGGACTCACCGACGACATTGACGATCCAGAGGTAAAACAGATTAAAATCCATATCAACTAAACCTGAAAATCCAAGTACAGTACCACCGCTTTTATAAGTTACGCCGATTTACCTGCGCAGAAATCGCAATTACTTGGAGTCATGGCATAATATTGTAAATTGAATCTCCAACAAGAGCAACCGCCGAGTTTCTTGATGGTTCTTCTCGGTAGGAAAGGCATTCCGAACCAGTGCATTGTATGCAACTTTTAAAAGTTTATTTGAAAAAAAAAATATTTCTATTCTATTCTAAATCTTATTTTTGAATGGCGCGAAAATATCTCAGCCAATCATAGCGCGCGTCCGTCCGCTATTGGTTGTTGCTAGAATTATGAGCGAGATGGCACTAGTCTCAGTTATCCTTTATTTAAAACCTTAACGTCAAGCAATAAGGTCTATATTTCATTGGTGTACATTTTCGGGCTTAGTCAGCGTTAAGTTTCGCTTTTCTGCGCAAACGACTTTTGTCGATGCGACTTATTAAAGTGGAGGCACTGTACAATTAATTAATTAATAATTAATTACTTAATAATTAATTAATTATTAAGTAATTAATTACTTAATAATTAATTAATTATTAAGTAATTAATGTGTGTAATTGAAACATCGTCCATTCAATACAGCCTAAACAGCCAAAATCAGTTGAATTTCAGTTACAGAATTTTGAATAGGTACAGAAGTGAGAAATAATAATGTCACCAAAATAAATTCAAAAATAGATTGTCGATGTATGCCACAGAATTTCGAATAGGTGGGTATAGAAGTGGCAAATAATTCTGAACTGAATTAAATTCAAAAATAGATAAAAGCTAATAACGTCACAACTGTGACTTAGTCAATGTATGGTACTTTGGCTCTTGCGCATGATTGTTGCATTTTGGAGTTTCTTTGGCATTTTGGCATGTTTTTTGTTTGTATGTGGGTTTATTATTTCACGGGCTCTTGTTACGTCTTTTGTTTGATGTTTTTTTCCATGGATATATATCATTCTTTTTTTACCTAGACTTGGATGCATTGGATAATATTTTTTTTTCGTGACGCCTAAAATGATGATAATAATGATGATGATAACGACGTCAGCGTGCAATATGAAGGGGTCCGGGATTCAATCCCGAACACGCATTTCTAACTTTTGGACTTACTTGTATGCTCGTTTTAAGCAATTAAATATAACTTCATGAAATATCGTGAGCAAACCGGTATACCTGAGGCTTCTCCATAATGTTCTCAGTGGTGTGCGAAATTTGCCAATGCATACTTCTCCAGCGCTATAGACTATGTCCTAAGACCTAAACCCTGCTCAAACTTGAGGAGACCCGTACTCAGTAGTGGGCCGGCGATGAGATGAGCTGACGTCAACAGTACGTCCGAATTCGACGCGTACGCACGGGCCGAAATTCATTTTTAAATGAGCAGTTAAAAATCAATTCTAGTCCAATGTTTGAAGGTTGAAATTCCAATGCATCCAGTCAACCCGCATGTGCCTTTAGTAAAGCAATGTGTTTGTTTCGCAGAGGCGGAGAAAGTCGCCGCATGCTTAGCGTTGTGCGGAACCCATGAGGCCCGATGCATTCCCATACATATTTGTGTTCGTACTGTGGTTTAGTACTGATTTTTTTTTTTTTGAAGTGAAAACTTTAGGCGCGTTGGCCGATTTAGGGATGGGTAAAAACTTCAAAGTCGCATTAGTGACATGCTTATGTTATTAGTTTTTAAAATTTGTTTCTTAACGCAAATCAACAAGGTTCAATTTTGATTACATGCATGGTAGCGTATTGAAATGTTAATATAGCGAAAACTATCAAAAATTAATCATCGGAAAGTGTTAATTAATGCTTTACGACTAAAGCACACATTTCAGTACACCTTTTTATCAGTATTGAGAAAGTGAAAATAGAAAATTGTTGAGATTGTTTTAGAGTATAATTTTGTATGTATAAAATTAGCACGTCATGGTCGGGACTTTGAAATTTTTACCCATCCCAAAATCGCCCAACGCGCCTCAAGAAGTTTCCACTTCAATACCTTTGAGATAGTTCAGAGAAAGTAATTATAGTTTGCGACAGGTTGACATGTTGACATGGCGATCGGGGTATGAGGCGAGGGGGACGCCCGCACACCCGCACGTCACCCGTGCTATCCCGAAGCGGGTTAGCACGGGGGTTGTGCGGGGTGTGCAGGGCGTCTCCACCCCGATTGGCATGTTAACCTGTCATTTATTCATGGTTTTTTTTGGTTTTTTTCATGGTTACACACTGGTTCATTATTTAAAAAAAACAGTAACAATTAAACCACACTTCGAACGCTTTTTAGTTGTTAAAGTTAATTTATATAAACTTTGGTACTGTTTTACGTACAGTTTATGTCAAAAATGGTTTACATCATTTTGACATTGACTGTACTTTTTTTTTAATGTAATGAAATAATTGGGACTGATACATAAATAATTATTATAATCAATCATTGACGTCATTCATGGATTTTTATATGGGACCAAAATCACAATTTATTATTTTCTCACTACGGTCAGTACATAAAATATGGTTCTTAAACAAGGTCATATTTATTCATTTAGATGGAGACACCCATAACATAATAACACGCCATGCTACGCCACGTTTTCAGGGTTCCTTACCCGAACGGTGCCAACGGGACCTGTTTACTAAGACTCCGCTGTCCGTCCGTCTGTCCGTCAGCGGGCCGTAATAGATAGAGAGTCGAATTTTGACAAAACGTGTATTTCTTATTGCCGCTATAACAACAAATAATGAGAATTTCAAAATGACCGCCGAGAAAACTGAATTAATTCAAATAGTGTTACTTATCTTTTTCGATGGTACAGAACCCTTCCTGTGCGAGGCCGGCTCGTACTTGACCGATTTATTCTTATTGTATGTTTGTTTGTCATATCAACTATTTTCAAGTTGTCATGATGGCATGACACAGAGACTCCTAAGGTTGAAATCTATAGAGCGCACTTTGCCTTTGCTTAGATTTAAGTTTCAGTTAAAACGGGACAGATTTATGCCAGCGGTATAACGCTGTCTCGTTTTAACAGTATCTTAAGTCTGAGCAAAGTCAAAGTGCGCTCTGTAGATGTGAGTTTTAGACTCAGCCAATAATGCCTTATCAACATCTAATGAGCAGTTTAGCAATGAGGGAATCTTTGAACCTACATACTACTACCCCTTTGGTCAAAATATTATGATTTTATACAACACAATATAAAGCGGCTGGCGGGAAGTGGCTGGATGAGGAAGGCTGAGGACCGGGTGTGGTGGCGCTCTATAGGGAAGGCCTATGTCCAGCAGTGGACGTCCACAGGCTGATAGCTGATGATGATAACACAATATGGCGTAGTCTGGCATGTTATATTGTTGGGGCCATTACAGAAATATCCCTAGATTCCCAGGTGATAATAGAATTTAAAAAACTGAACTATATCCACAAATGTCTTGTATATAATTGATATTATTAGATAATTTTTTGAGTTATAACTTAGTGTTAATATGAATTAGAATCTGTATTTAAAGACAGTTTGAGTTAAAATCAGCTCAGAATTTATATCAAATAATTTTAGGGCTCCATTCCCAAAGGGTGCCAACGAGATCCTATTACTAATCCTCTGTTTTCTGTCTGTCTGTCCGTCCGCGGGGCTGTATCTCGTGAATGCTAATAGGTAGAGTTGAAATTTTGCATAGAATATGTATTTCTATTGCCGCTATAACAACAAATAATTAAAATTACCGCCATAAAAAAACGGCCAAGTGCGAGTCACACTCGCGCACCGAGGGTTCCGTACTCGAGTATTATTTCCAACATTTTGCACGATAAATCAAAGGTATGCATAAAAATAAATAAAGACCTGTTTTCGAGTGTACAGATAAAGCCCAAGCCAACATTTGCCAAATTTCATGATTCTAGGTCAACGGGAAGTACCCTAAGGTTTTCTTGACAGACACGACAGACGGATTGACAGACAGACAAGTAAGGGTTCCGTTTTTCCTTTTGAGGTACGGAAACCTAAAAAGTGTTCTTTCTCGTTCGATAAGCACAGAGCCCTTTCTGTCTGAGGCCGACTCACACATGACCGATTTTTTCCGTTACTGTACTGACCCTCGCTAATCTCACTTTTGCAAAAGCATAACTTAAACTTGAATTTCACTCGAAAATGTCTTTGAATACAGACGCATTATGATTTTTAATGAATTTATAAGTTAAAATATCAATTTAGCTGTAAACTATTTAAATTATTGAAACGGACATTAGTCCTAAGAGCTAAAAAAAAGCTGGTATGCATATATGATGCATTATAATTTTTTCATATTTTCATTTTTGGCATGCTTTCTGTGAATGCCACCAATATCTTTTGCTTGGTTTGTATGTATGTCTGTAGCATGTGGGCTATAGCTTTTGACATGGTTTTATGTCATTTCTCATATTATATGGCATATAAAGTATGTATGGGATCGAACTAACGATAATTTACGGGTGTCTACTCATTCTAAAACCTTTTTTAACCCCCGACCCAAAAAGAGGGGTGTTATAAGTTTGATTTGTGTATTTGTCTGTGGCATCGTAGCTCCTAAACTAATGAACCAATTTTAATTTAGTTTTTTTTTTTGTTTGAAAGGTGGCTTTATCGAGAGTGTTCTTAGCTGTAATCCAAGAAAATCGGTTCAGCCGTTTGAAAATTATCAGCTCTTTTCTAGTTACTGTAACCTTCACTTGTCGGGGGTGTTATAAATTTTTAACTTTACACTTGTTTCCATTTTACTTAAGCGTTCAGAAGTACTTTTGATTGAGTTATTTTAACATTTTACATTATTGTTAGTTCCATCTAATGGTGGAAAATATTGTATCCATCAAATAAGAGCTGTAAAGATACACAAGAATTGAAATGGCTGTCCATAGGAGAGGATGGTGGTGCGCCATATTAGGGGATGGTTGTGGTGTGGTAATGGGTTGTAGAAC
Organism: Maniola jurtina; assembly: GCF_905333055.1. NCBI lineage: Eukaryota > Metazoa > Arthropoda > Insecta > Lepidoptera > Nymphalidae > Maniola > Maniola jurtina. Next base: position 4,551,845 of record NC_060053.1, read on the forward strand.
CTACCCCTAAATTGCCGCTAATCCGATCCCGCACACACTGTATATTTCGAAAATAATTCGCTACAACAAACCTTTCACGTACTATAACCTCTACCTCTTTTGGATGCATCACTGAGTCATAGACAAGTGTAAATTAAAAATTTACAACCGACAAGTGAAGGTTACAGTAACTAGAAAAGAGCTGATAACTTTCAAACGGCTGAACCGATTTTCTATGATTATAGCTAAGAACAGTCTCGATCAAGCCACCTTTCAAACAAAAAAAAAAAAAACTAAATTGAAATCGGTTCATTAATTTAGGAGCTACGATGCCACAGACAGATACACAGATACAGTGAATAGACATATTCTAGACTAGATTTGAGGTGTGTTTGCAATAAAAACTACAAGTGAATTAGTATACTTATATTTTTCATTAAAACTTTAATGCATCATATACGCGTTCGGTCGTGCATGTCCATAGATTGTGGATGTTATGATAAGTTTATTTTTATTTGCATATTTTTCCTTAGATGTGTAAGTGATTATTTTTTACGTTTTTTTGTCTATGGATTTATTTATTTGTAAGTGTAACTGAATGTTGACAATATACGCTTGGATGAATGTGCTTTTTGTGTTTTCTTTTTGCATCCTTGTCGCTTATTTTTGTTATTTTTATTGAACTTGATAGAATTTTGATTTCTTTGTGGTCCAATCTTAACAATAAATGACCTCTACGAATTAGACGTAGACGTTATGTTATCTTTTATTTATCAAAGTTACGTTTTATAACTTTATCATCATTTTTTCGGAAAATTTCGAATATTGAAAGTTGATAACTAAATTTTAAATTTTTTGAAAAATTTCATAGATTTTTAGAAAATCAGTATTTTTTAACTTTGATTTGGATGCATAAATCTTTCGGAAGCTTTTGATAGTCTTGAGTATAAATTGTATGCTACCATTATATTCAAATAGAATTTAGTATTTCTGTCAATTTGGTATAGTAAACTCAAATGTATCTAATCCTAAAGTGGTGCGGAATAATTTAATTTAAAGTTGAATTGAACCAGATATAGGTGTTGCACAAGGCTCTAACCTAGGCCCTATAATATTCTTAATTTATAAAAATGACTTTGTAGTTAGAATATTAATTAGAAATAGTGATATATTATGGAGAATAATTTTAGTAAATTGACCATTTATTTTCCAAAAGTATCCTAAAGAATTTTGCAAAATTTCAAAACGCGATTAAACCCTTTAAAACATACGGGTTATCTCAGGATTGGTCAGAATTCAACGCGGCGACCTCAACAATAGACTCTCTCCGACCTGGAGTGAGATCGGCTGGTGCCTCACCTCGCCACTCTCCGCGAGCCACGCGGAGAGCGCCCATGCAAGCGGAGAATGCGTACGGAGAGTTGAGAGCACCGCCATTGCCGCCGCGGAAAAGTCTCTCGCCTGCGGAGACTATTGTCGCTGCATCTAGTGTTCAGGATATCGCGTCGGCTAGTAGTATTATGGGTAAGTAGCACTATCATTTAAAAACTAATTATCATAACAAGTAGTTAGTAGTGCCGCCATTTCCGCCGCGGAAAAGTCTCACCTGTGGGGAGTAGTCGCTGCATGTAGTGTTCAGCATATCGCGTTGGCAGTCGTCGGTCGTCAGTATTATGGGTAAGTAGCACTATCATTTTAGAACTAAGTATCATGCCAAGTTAGTAGCAAAAATAGAAATTGGTATCAAATGTACGCGAGTTGACAGAGAGTTGAGAGCACCGCCATTGCCGCCGCGGAAAAGTCTCTCGCCTGCGGAGACAATTGTCGCTGCATCTAGTGTTCAGGATATCGCGTCGGCTAGTAGTATTATGGGTAAGTAGCACTAAGTATCTTTTTTTTAATTCAGATACAAGTTACCCTTTGACTGCAATCTCACCTGGTGGTAAGTGATGATGCAGTCGAAGATGGAAACGACAGTTTTCATTTAACCCATACTCCTTTGGTTTCTACACGGCATCGTACCGGAACGCTAAATCGCTTAGCGGCACGACTTTGCCGGTAGGGTGGTAACTAGACACTGCCGAAGTCTCCCACCAGACCAGACCAGAAATTTAGAAATTATAAAATTCCAAACCCCTGCCGGTATCGAACCCGGGACCTCCCACTAATAAGACTCCCACTACGCCAGTGAGGCCGTCGAAAAAGTATCGTCATCGTAGCTGAAAAATTAACGTATAAAAATAAGTTAGCTTAATTTCAGACAGAATTCCTTAATACAATGTTATCAATTTCTGCAGAACCCCGCCGCCGCTCGTCTCTCGAACCTGAACCAGATTCAAGGCATCGTCTCACCTCAGTCATTACTGGATCTACGGAAACCATTACTGGACTGATCGATACCAGACATGAGGTAAATCTTTCCTTAGTATTAACTGTCCGGTCAAGTGCGAGTCGGACTCACACTCGAACAGTTCTGTATCATCGCACAAGAAATAACACTTTAATTTAAATAGCAGCCATTTTGAAATTTTCATTAAAAAGTAAAATATTAACTCTCTACCTATTACGGTTCATAAGATACAGCCCGCTGACAGATAGACGGGTTTAGTAATAGGGTCTCGTTTGCACCCTTTGAGTATGAAACCCTAAAAATTTCGAAGTTTTTTTTTAACTCCGACCTTACTTCAACACAATATGCTTATTTCAATTAACTGAGTCCCAACTTCTTCTGCATAGATTTAATTTTTTAAGGATCAGTCACCTGCTACGTAATCTTATAAGAAACAACTGTCCAAAATTTCATGCTTCTTGATCCACCAGCTTAATAAAAGCTGTGCATTGTCTCTCAGTCAGTCAGTGTTAGAGTTACGTCCTCTTTACAGGCTCTTTGATGCGTCAGTTTACATACTTTACTGTTAAACAGTTTATTCTTGAATAAACTCAGTCGTTGTTCTTTAAAAACACAGAATAAAGAAAAGAATTTCTGTAATAAGTAGCTACTAGCTCATTCATATCAACATATCAACAGCAAAAATCAATATTTATGTCATCATCATCATTATTATCAACCGATAGACGTCCACTGCTAGACATGGGTCTGATGTCGTCTATCCTCTTAGTGGGGGGGTCTTCCAACGCTGCGCTTTTCGGTCCGGTCAGAGGTCCCAAGGTGTTGCAATCTTAATGTAATTCTACCTTATTAATTACAGGTACCACCAGACCCAAGAGCCTTCGAGAAACCTAGAAGAGCATGCACGCCACAGTCAAATAGTAGACCTCTTCCTGCCCCGCCTCCTGAAAGACAAACGGACAGAACAACCGAACCAAAACCAGAGAAACAAGATCACAAACTTCCAGAAAGACAATCGGACCACAGACTACCGGACAGATTGCCAGATAGATACAATGATAGACCACAAGATAATAGATTACCGGAAAGACACGTTGAAAATAGATTACCAGAAAGACACAATGATAACAGATTACCAGAACGACTTATCGAAAGACAAGATAACAGACTGCCGGACAGATTGCCAGATAGACATAATGATAGACCACAAGATAATAGACTACCAGAAAGACACGTTGAAAACAGATTGCCAGAAAGGCACAATGATAACAGATTACCAGAAAGACACAATGATAACAGATTACCAGAACGACACATCGACAGGCCAGAAATCAAACCACCAGAAAGACAAGACAACAGACATATGAACGATAGACTAATCTCACTAGATAAAGAAAGGCATTCGGAATCTAGAACGCATTTCGATAAATTAGAAAACAGAGCGGACAGATCAAATTCAGAAAACAGAATTCTAGAAAGACATTCAGAAAGATATGTCCAGGATACCACAAGGCATAATATAGATTTTCGAAATCCACCAGAAAGACCTGATAAACCTGACAGGGATAGAATGCAGGGGTCTGATAGGTCCAGTTTTGATCGTGATACGAGAGTTGAGAACAGAGCTCCGCCTAGGCAAAGGTCTTTGCCTACAAACACTAGTGGTAGTATTGATCAGCCGACTAAATCGACTACGATGCCCAAATTTCCCTCGGAAGACATCAAGGATCCGCCATATGAAAATGTCGGTGTGGAGAAAAATGAATTGGCTGTTGCACGTGAGTTAGAATCTCTTATATTTTCAAGCTATACAACACAAGCTTTATCTTAGCTTCTCCTTCCAGCAAAGGTTGCCTGGTAGAGATTGCTCCAAGCAATAAGGCCGCCTTTGCACACAATTGTTTTTTCTGTTTTCTTCTTTCTGTGTTGTGTTCCTTTATATGTGTTTTTGTGTGCAATAAAGTGTTCTATCTATCTATCTATACAAGTATATTAATTTCATCTTGTAAGACTCATAATTCGTTTTTTTACCTTTTAACCGTTTTTCCTGCATTCTTATAAGTAATTGGAGGATGCCCGCGACTTCGTCTGCGTGGGTTTAGGTTTTTAAAGATCCCGTGAGAACTGTTTGGTTTTCTGGGATAAACCTATGTCAATTACAGGGACGCAAGCTACCTCGGTACCAAATTTCATACAAATCGGTTAAACGGATAGGTCTTTAGGAATCCCGTAGGAACTCTTTGATTTTCCGGGATAAAAAGTAGCCTATGTCCATAAGCTAACTCTATACCGAATTTCTTCAGAAACGGTTAAACTGTTGGGCTGTGAAAAGGTAGCAGACAGACAGACACACTTTCGCATTTATAATATTAGTATGGATAGGATAGTATACATATTAAAAATTGCAGAACCATTAGGAATCGAACCTGCCCTGACCGCCTTACCCATTGTATTTATTTGCAACTAGCTGATGCCCGCGACCTCGTCCGCACGGAATCAAGTTTTTAAAAATCCCTTCAGAACTTTTTTATTTTCCGGGATAAAAAGTAGCCTATGTGCTAAGCCAGGATATTTTCTATCTCCATTCCAAATTTCAGCCAAATCCGTCCAGTAGTTTTTGCGTGAAGGAGTAACAAACATACACATACACACATACACAAACTTTCGCCTTTATAATATTAGTGTGATTAGTGTGATCTATATTTTTAAACTTTGTAAACTTTGTTGATTTTTTCTTCTGACAGAAAATCATCGATATTTTAGATCCTATAATTTATGTAGTACCTACCTAAATATTTTTTTATTAAATGTTTTTCTTTTTTTTTTCAGCCAAAAAGATCAACCCGCTAACACACGACAAGCACGGTCGAAAGTACGGCGACAATGTATCGTACGAAAATATAAATTTAGACTACATTGCTCGCCTAGTAGGCGAAGGATACCCCAAAGACATAGTTGTAAGAGCATTGGGCATCACTAGGAACGATCTAGAAATGGCCTGCGACATACTCCACGAGTTCGGGTCGAAAGTACAACACAAATGTTAGGATTTTTCAATTTTATGGGCGGCACTAATTTTTAATCATTGACTAAGGAAACAATATAGACAGAATAAACCGCCAAATAACGAAACAGGTCCGCGGAAGTCGTTTACTATACTAGGATCTAATTTCTGTATGATGGTTCAATAAATTTTCGCGAATAATTACATAGCGATGTAAAGTAAGATGCATAAATGCGTCTCGCTCTAACACCTTCAAACAAGAACTGTCTCGGTTGCCCACAAATTAGTTACGAGTGATTTGAATAGCTAGAGATAATTGGGTTCAGTATAAAATTGTTGTTGAAGAGGGCTCTGTCTATATTTTTTCTTTAGTCTGCGTTTTTGGCATCAAACTTTTTAATCTGTTTTTTAAACTTGTCATTTAAAATTTTTAGTCTGTTATTCGAGAATTTTTGGTGTTGCACGCTTTGAATATTCTTTTTATTTATTATTATTAATAAATTTAAATAATTAATAATATGGAAAAAAATACTTTGTATAAAGGGACGAGATTGGAAAAAAAATGTGTCAATAAAGGATGCGCTAGGTCGAAATTAATAAAACTATTATATCTTAGAATGTTTCTTAAATTTTATAGAATAATTAATTATTATTAATAATATTGTAATGAATAAAAACGCGTGATTATAACGATCTGGCATGTTGAATCTTAGCGTTCTAACTTAAAATTAATAAATATTATTATTGTAAATAAAATGAGTTTTAAAAGTTTTTTCAAATGTTACTTGGTTTAGTAAAATTGTAAAAAAAAAACTCGGTGATGCCAGACTATCAACGGTTAGATGCACTTTGTTAATCGATAGTATTATAGGTTTAAAATATTTTAGTTTCGAGCATACAAAAAATATAGTCACTTATGTTACTCCATAGAAAATTAATGGTACCTACTAAAAAAATTGTTTTGATGTTCTTACCTGTAACAATCATTTAAAGTCGATTGTACATTATAAGGCACTGTTAAAATAAAGCTCGGTACACATTGCTTTATAAGGAGTAACTCTGCGACTGTTAAATGTTGTATTTATTTGCGAATTATCTAGTATAATAGGCACTTTATTTAATTTCTTCCATTTTTTGTCGATCCATTGAAGTAAACAATTTGATCAGTATTGTAACGCTACTTTTAACACTAAAGCTACATTTCCTAGGAGGGCGATGCCGTCATATAGCGACCGTAATATGACGGTGAATCGGAGGATGTAAAAGATGACCGTCATATGACACGTGTAAAGTTCCATCACTATACCTTGATTTTTCAGGGAGTCAAGCTAACATAGTGTGCTCTCTCTCTCTCTTGCGCTATTGTATAGAAGGGAAAAGGACGTACTATGATCGTGATTGCTCAATCGGTGTGACCTTTCTCTAAAAATACAAGGGGTGCGTTTGTATTGCTCACTACAAAATGGTATCTGCGACCAATGACGTGCGGTCACTTACTTCCATATTAGCTCGTCTCGATAGACAATATACTACTAACTTTTACTACTAGCTTTTGAAAAAACTTGTAAACACTATTCAGTACCGTAAAGACGGCTGTCATGTGACGGCACCATTTGACAGTATTTGACGTTACCATGCTCAACAGCGCTTCCTAGAAAAGCAAGTCGCTCTTAGCCGTCTTATCTATAGACAACCATTAGTGATATCACCCGATGCTACATTACGGCCGCAATATGACGGCACCGTTCTCCCAGGAAACCGTAGCTTTAGGACCTTTCAGACGTACCACAACCACGTCAAATCCTCAATGTCAGGTTCAAAATTGGATTAAAACGCGTTGGTCTATTCACTTGTACCGAAATTTAATGTCTCGTGTGGCTACTTGGTAACGGTTTTTAATCATTTGTGACTCCGATAATGCAAATAAGGCAGCAAAATCTTTCGATCACTGCCTATCAATGGATGTAAGGCGTGGTCCGTCTGAATAGACACTTAACAGGGCTCTCTCCGTCACTCGATTCATACAATCGTAGTGTTTTAGATTTTTCTAAAAAATATGTAGTTTTAAAATTACAGGGGCTCAAAGATTTGTATGTAAATTTTTAAGACCACGTAACTTTGAAACCGAATATTTTAACAGAAATCTAGAAAACCACAGACATAGACATTATTTTCTAGAATATGTCTGCAAAATTTCATGGACTTTGGTTGCTTAATATTCAAATGAAATTGGAACTACGTTTGTATGAAGCGAGTGACAGAGAGAGCCCTGTTAAAGCTTTGTATATAAAGGTATTTCTAAAATCTATATTTTCATAATAAAATGCTGTCTCTAATAAAAATAAAAAATATACTCGTGATGCGATCTAAATCGTGTATACTGAATAAATTTTGAGAAAGAATATTTTCTCTATGTGTTGAATCTTTTCTCAAAATTTGTGCATTATAAAATATATTTTTTCATATTTATTGAATGTCAAATCTTTGACGTTGTTCTTTGACACATCGACTTATGACTTTCGCAATATTAATATTTAAAAAAGTAGACTTAACAGGGCTCTCTCCGTCACTCGCTCCATACAATCGTAGTTCCAATTTCATTTGAATACTAAGCTACAGATATTAGTTTCTAGAATATGCCTGCAAAATTTCATGGACTTTGGTTGCTTAATATTCAAATGAAATTGGAACTACGTTTGTATGGAGCGAGTGACGGAGAGACCCCTCTTAAACATAAATTAATTGTTGATGTAAATATTTAATACATTTTTCTCGCAATTGTTTTTTTGTTGAATTCATAAACCACTCGGACTCTGAGAATTTATTTAATAATGAGCTTAAATCGTGAGATCACAAAAAGTTTGTATATTCGATACTTTTCTTGATATTTTTCTAAATTAAAAAAATGTTACTTATAAACGTTTTTCAATACGTGCAATTGACGAATTGTTTAATCTTGAGGCTATCGTCCACCGTCTACAAAAAAAAAAACGTTTTTTTTTCCAAGAATATAACATTTTAAAAAGATCTAAAAATGTAAAAAATATGAATCTACCGAGAGTAACAAACTATTTTTCTCATTGTTATATTACTCAAAAACTATTAATGCATTACCAATTTATTAGAAACTAGAGGATGCCCGCGACTTCGTCCGCCTGGATGTAGGTTTTTAAGGATCCAGTAGGAACTGTTTAATTTTCCGGGATAAAAAGTTGCCTATGTCAATTACAGGGACGGACGTAAGCTACCTTGGTACCTGCAAATCGGATAAGCGGATGGATCTTTTGGAATCCCGTGGGAACTCTTTGATTTTCCGGGATAAAAAGTAGCCTATGTCCATCCCCGGGATATAAGCTAACTCAACCAAGTTTCGTCAGAATCGGTTAAACTGATGGGCCGTGAAAATGTCGCAGACAGACAGACAGACACACTTTCGCCTTTATAATATTAGTATGGATTAAAAATTGACAGTCAATGGGGATAGAAATTATGAAAAAGCGGTCGTCTTTGTTGGATTTTCAAATGTAATTGTGGCATCAAAATATTATAGGTATAATAGATCGAATGGGCATGTCATACAGGGGCGCCGACTCCGTGGGTGCTCGGGTGCTCCAGCACCCACGAGAGGTAAATAGTGGGTGCCGAGCACCCACGACTAAAAATATCTAAAATAATTCTCATCTTTTAACAAATGCGATCTAAATAATATACTTACCATATCTAAATAATTTTATATCAAAGTCAAAGACTTTTAATGAGATAAATGACGCGCAATTTTATTTATTTTGAATTGAATGTTTTAAAACAAAAGTATGTGTACAGTACTGAAAAAAATAAAAAAAATATCAGTAGCTAGGTATGTCATTAAAAGCTGGAGCACCCACGGGAATTTTAAAAACCCGGCGCCCCTGATGTCATATACGCAACAGGTCATAATAATTATAGCTACAGACATTAGCATGTCATGTCGGTGATGCGACCTTGAAGCTTTTACCAATCCCAAAATTGCCTACGTCCCTAAAGAAGATTGAATTGAATTGAAGTTTTCACGTCAAAAACTCGTTTATTACTTGGCTGGCATTACAAATAAGTGAATCATTTATGTGACATCCTGTAAATAATGTAGACTGTGGACGCTCAGCTTAATACTGGCTTCCCACGGTGCGTGATTCTGCAGATTATCACGCACGGCCGACGACCACGGACAACCACGCACCGCGCACAAGGCTTGAATGACGATGTGTCTGGGCTACCACGGATGATAGTCTTCCCATTTTGCGTCGGTGCAGTCTGGTCTGTGACCGTCTGCAATATCACGCGCCGTGGGAAGCCGGTATAACAATCGCGAGTAATGAATGAATTGACTGAACATAGGTTAAAGTATGACTAGTCTTAATTGTGCTATGTTTTTTTGTAAGTTTAAAGTCGGGATATAACGATAAATCGCCTGTAATATTAATATTAAATTCATCCCGTAAGAAATATCTATTGAACTATAAAAAAATGATATTGCTGTCGGTACTAGTGTCATTATTTAGCTTTAACTAGTTGATGCCCGCGAATTCGTCCGCGTGGATTTAGGTTTCAAAAAATCCTGTGGGAACTTCGATTTTTTGGGATAAAATGTAGTTTATGTTCGTCGCTGGGATGCAAGATATCGCTGTACTAAATTTTGTCAAAATCGGCTAAACAGTTAGATATTTAAAAATTCCGTGGGAACTCTTTAATTTTCCAAAAAAAAAACCACTTATTTCATAGTTCTTAGTTTTCTCTTCTGTTGGCCTCTGGCTGCCATTTTTTTTTGTTGACGGTACAACAAGCGATCAAAATGTGTATAAAAGGGGCGTTTTAGGCCAATAGATATTTCTGAAGGGCCTTAACAATAGAAATAAATAGTTCGTAGTAAATACCCATCCTCTAGATTATGTGTGAGTACATATCCAACAAGATAACTAGTCAAATACAAGGATTTTATCCTTCACTGCTTATGCGATAGAACGAGATAGCGCTATACAAAAGCTAGAGACACATACTGTGCAAGTGTACAGATGCTTATTATTTCATGAAGACCATTCGGCTATATTTGTGTGAGTGCACACACACACACACACACACATAGTTATAGTGTTTATATAGTGTACATTACGCACACACACGCGTAAACTGTTATCGGTACGTTCACTACTACAACCAAGGCTGAACGGTCATCATGAAATACGAAATCTTTATACAGAGTTCTTTAAACTGACATAGGTTCCTTAACATATGTATGTTCGTTTAAAACTTACTCTCGTAAGTATAGTTAATGTATTTTGTAGTTAAAAGCTCAAACTGGTATTTTTGTTCAGCAAAATAAATTCTCTACCCGCATTCGCGTATAAGTTTTAAAGTTTTAAATAAATTTCAATGTGGTTTTCACTCTTAATTCAATATGGCCGGTATGGCAAAATAAAAAAATTAAGATAAAATATAATTAATAATAATAGATAAAGAGAGTCATTGTTTACATTTCGAAATTATAATTATTACTAGAGGATGCCCGCGACTTCGTCCGCGTGGATTAAGGTTTTAAAGATCCCGTGGGAACTGTTTGATTTTCCGGGATAAAATGCCTATGTCAATTACAGGGACGCAAGCTACCTCGGTATCCATACAAATCGGTTAAGCAGTTGGGTTTTTGGGAATTCCATGGGAAACATTTGATTTTCCGGGATAAAAGTAGCCTATGTCCGTCCCCAGGATATAAGCTAACCATGTACCTCGGTTAAACTGTTGGATCGTGAAAAGGTAGCAGACAGACAGACAGACACACTTTCGTATTTATAATATTAAGTATGGATTAAAATCCTTGGTCTATATTTTAAAGTTGGATTTAGGTTTGTGTACTTCTTACAACATGACGTGTTAGTATCGCTATCTCTTTCTATCGTATGAACAGAGAGTAAGCCAAATTGATGGCGTAGTTCTGCCAGGGAAAGTGTATACCTACTTGTATATTATAGGACAGGTACTCGAAATTGGAAAACTAAATGCCTTATGTAATTGTCTTAATTCTTAGGCGCAACGCACATCTGCTGAGTCGAGTGGAGCTGAGATGCACTGTCTTTTTTGGTAACAAAAACTAAATATAAATATCTTATTACGGGTGGACTCACGTCAGAGTATGCCCTCTAGGCTGAGGTGAAGAAGGTTTGGTCGAAGGTGGCCAATGATTGGTAAAACACAAATTTTGTTTTACCAATTTCAACCGTATTTTAAAGGAAATTGTGCTTAGTTTAAGTTGTTATCAAGAAAAACTCTGCGCCTCGGGTCCGCTCTATTCCTTACGTATGTGCCAGACCTTAATTAACCAAAATATTACGTCTCGAGCCAAAATAATATGGACCTCTTAGTTTGAATTAAAACGATATGTAATTTCATGAAGTCTTTATTGTTTATAATGTTTTATTTCGGAATCGGAATTTTGTTATTAAAAAAGGCTATTATCTAAAATCTAAATATCTAGGCTCATAAATTATAACATAGTAAGAAATAGCAAAATTGTAGCGGTGTCTAAAATAATCACTATAAAGCCGAGCGCACACTACGATCAACCGCATCTATTCAACTTGACAATAAAATTTGACACGACACCTCTTTATACAGGAACTGTCAAGTCTGACGTTACAGACATCTGATATTGATCACAGAGCCCCTAGTGTAACCTTTCTTTCAAGTTAACGTTAACTGTGTGAATGACAGATTTACGCAGAGTTAACGTTAAGTTAAAAAATTACACTTTGGTCTCTGTAGCGCAGACGCTTCATATCTTCTACTGTCACGGTCTTTAAGTGCAATTTTTACATTAAAACAACTTACATCAGCCTGATTTTTATCCTGCAATGCGGTTTGTCGCAATGTGCGCATGTCTTAAAAGTACATTAATTAAAAATATCAACACACTCGTGCAGTCAAAAAATTATAGTTGACAACGCCTGAAACGTGTCATCTCCGCAGTGTGTGAATGCCTTTATAGTTCACACCGACAGAGAAACCGATAGACCAAATCACGCGTTACCTCTCTTTTACTGCAAAATGAAACAGCACTATATAAAAATAATATGCATGAAAGAGGTGGCGCGTCCCTTTACGGCACTCTCTATGAGAGAGACAAAGAGAGAATAGTTTACGCGATAGAGATGCTATTACAGCGCTGTACAAACTGAATTGCACTTTATTGTGTGGTAACAAGGGTTGCTATTTATTTAAATGTCTTGAGGAGTGAACCTTCTGTACTGTAAGATACTATTAAGTATTCTATTTTTTTTTCTTCTCTCGTCTGGCTTTATACTGATTAGCCAATGTCAAGTTTGTAGTTATTTGTAACAAGTTACGGAAACTATACAAGTATGGACCCCGTCTGTGCCGGCGCTCGCCGACACACGCACGGCACCCCCTTAGAGCGCTTTCCAGTCAGTTTTAACAAAAAAAAAAAAACACTCCAAAAAGGCAGAGCACGCCCGCCAGCTAACTAACACCAATACAGGCGAAGTCCTTAAGTATTCTATGGTCATACCACCGTACCCGGTTACATTGTGCCTTTGTATATTGGTTTCTCTGTCTACGCTTCATACACTGCATAGTATGAGATATCTCACCAAAATAGATATAATTCGAGAATCAAAATAATATCAAAGTAAAATGGACCTAAGTCCCTTGATTTAAAGTCAAAAATTTAATACCACTGATTTTAATGTCACAACGTTTCCACTTGGAGCGCTGGCTGTAGATTTATAAACAAGATTGAGCTTTAAAGCAAGGTTGTTAAGATCCATTTTACTTTAACACTGAAGTGTTTCCATAATCGAATTCTATCGAACGTTGGTGAGATGTAAAATCTTAGAAGGGGTTAGTTCCTTGTATTACAGACACGAATCTCGTCTACCTATTTGTGAAATGCGAATAGCAAAATACGGAGTTTAACAGGGCTCTCTCCGTCACTCGCTTCATACAATCGTAGTTCCAATTTCATTTGAATATTAAGCAACCAAAGTCCATGAAATTTTGCAGACATATTCTAGAAACTAATATCTGTGTCTGTGGTGATTTAGATTTTTCTAAAAATATGTAGTTTTAAAAGTACAGGGGCTCAAAGATTTGTATGAAAATGTTTAAGACCGCCTTACTTTGAAACCGAATATTTTAACAGAAATCTGGAAAACCACAGACATAGATATTAGTTTCTAGAATATGTCTGCATTTCATGGACTTTGGTTGCTTAATATTCAAATGAAATTGGTACTACGTTTGTATGAAGCGAGTGACGGAGAGACCCCTCTTAAAATTTTAACGTTAGAATAATCGTTAGAAAAATCTGCAAAATAAGAAGCTATATACGTTAACCTACCTACCTGTAATCTAATAACGCCTTTTTTATACAAATAACGCAATACATTTCAGAAGTAATAATAATACATTCATTGTCTTCTAGGGTATTTATTTTTTCTACACACTAATAGACTAGGTATATAATAATAAAAATATAAATAATTACATAGGTACATACATAATCTGTGAGAACTTCATAAATTTTTGACCAACTTTTCTGTTTCCTTGTATATTATTACCTATATCTAGTATTCTTTAGCGTCACACAAAACCAATGTATTTTATCTGCTAATAACACAATAAAAAATAAGATTTTTTGTATTTATTATTATTATTATTATTATTAAATAAAGTTATATTTCCAAGTGACTTTTTGTTTTTTTTTTTTAATGCGGACACCATTGAAATTGAAATTAAAGGACTTTTTGGATCGAACCAAAAATAAATTGACTAAGCTTTGAACCTCAACATAGGTCCAGGAAACATGAAGAAATATTAACCATGGAGTAAAATAGGCTACTTTTTTAACCGACTTTTAAAAAATGGAGGTTTAAACTCCTAACCTAACCTACCTACCGACAAATGAAGTAAAAATCTTTTATGCAGTACGTACAGCTAACTGAGTATCTGGTACCTTTAATCATAAAATGGAAATGATTTTCCGAGAAATCTTGATAGCGCGAGCCGTAGCGAAATCAATTAACCATACCAATACCTAGGTAGGTGCCTAGTGCCTACCTTACGTTGATCAATATTTCGCTATGCTTGTTTATTATATTTGCTTATACTTCCTTACTAAGGTAAGTTGCGTTAATATTTTCTAGATATTAAGGAACGGATTGATTTATGTCGACTCATAATGCCTAGGTAAGTGCACTAGGTCGTATGACCTATTGAATCTATAGATACATATAATAAAATTGTAGAAAAGTGGTGTCTGTACAATGGAAATATATAAAAAAAAAGTAGCAGGGGTTGTTATTATATCGATGCCGAACCCGAAATTGTAATTAAATTTTTTTTGTCTGTTTGTCTGTGTATTTGTGCACGCTAATATCAGAAACGGCTTATTCGATTTAGATACGGTTTTCACTAGTATATTGTAGTAAGCTTCACTTAACATTTAGTGTTTATTTCATGTCAATCGGTTCATAAATTAAAAAGTTATGTCAATTTAAAGAATCACGGCGAACATTTTTAACGTACATGCTGCCCGAAAAGTTACTATTCCACGCGAACGAAGTCGCGGGCACAGCTAGTATTAAATAAGTATTTAGGTAGCTATATAACATAATTAACTCGTAAAAGTTAGAAGTGCATGCCCGGGATTGAACCCCAGACTTCCAGAATAGGAACATAGGATAGGAGGCCGACGTTTAAGGTGCCCACGCACTTGAACTGCACTGCAGCGGAACTGCGCGTCGCGTCAGCGCCCCGCACGATATTCTCTCCAGCCGCGCGGCGCGGCAGTGACGTAGGCGCGTCGCGGCTGGAGAGAATATCGTACGGGGCGCTGACGCGACGCGCAGTTCCGCTGCAGTGCAGTTCAAGTGCGTGGGCACCTTAAACCCTAAGTTATCACCGCTCATGTTATGTACGTTTTAAACAATTAAATATCAAGTACTAGCTGAAGATAACGGTGAAGGAAACATCATGAGGAAGCCTGAATATCTGAGAATTCTCCATGTTCTCAAAAAAGTGTGGGAGTTTGCTGGGATCGAACCCCCGATCTTCCGAATAGGAGGCGGACGTCTCAACCACTAACCTATCACTCTTTTTTATTTACTTTAGCATCACACTATCACACTAATATTATAAAGGAGAAAGTTTGTATGTGTGTGTGTGTGTGTGTGTATGTTTGTTACTCCTTCACGCAAAAAGTACTGGACGGATTGTGCTGAAATTTAAATTGGAGATACGAGTAGATTATACCCTGGATTAGCACATAGGCTACTTTTTATCCCGGAAGATCAAAGAGTTCCCACGGGAATTTTAAAAACCTACATCCACGCGAACGAAGTCGCGGGTATCAGCTAGTAGGTAATATAATAGTACTTACTGAAAAATTCTTTCAGCTCAATCCAACAATGAGTCAATTCAACGAGCACATAGATTTGCAAAAAGTAGCCGAAATAATGTTCAAAAATGAAAAATATAACGTCCTAAAACCAACCATACACATCATCAAAGACCATTTTGTGGAATTCATACAAAAAAGACATAATATAGATACTTCTGAACGCATGTTTCTCGACAGAAACGGACTTCGACACATTTGGAAGGGACTGGAAATTCCAAGACTAAAAAATTTAAGAAAAGCTGATGTTACACACAGAGCAATCGATGATAAGAACGCAAATAATAATATTACTGCTGCTATTGATACAGATATCAAAAAAAGTAATAAAAAAGATAATAGACATAGAAAAGGTAATAAAAGAGCGAGAAAAACAACTACCACAGCAGTCCCAGAACCAATAAGACCGAGCTTAAGGGACGATGAAGTAGTGGTAAAGACAACATTCTTCTGTCCGTTCTTTGGTGTTGTTCGGATGTCTACACGCGTTCACAAGTTTGAAGAAAATGAAAATATTACAAGGCGGTTCAATACTATCAATGACTGAGCTAAACAAGCAATAAACTAAAAATCTATAAGTAAAAGACAATCCACATAGGCATAGATTTAATGCATATTTAGATCTTATTCCATACAGATCTTCTGAAACACGCTGTATTCAATGTACATACTTATTATTCTTTATATACTTTGGAATAATCCTGCAAAGAAAGAAAAGTTAATCAATAAAGACCTTATAATTATTTGACAATGATTCTTTATTTTATACTTTCCTAGTTTACTTTTTGTACATAAACAAAACTAATTCAATCGTTTTCCATTGATTTCTTGCTTAAATTATTTTCCAGATCATTTGCTCTAGTTGTCTCATCTTTCGCAGCATCATTCATAAATCGTCTATTAAATCTTCTGGTCATGTATGGATCTTCATCATGATTATCGAACTTATAAGCATTGAATGTATTCATGAAACCATTGACAGCAGTTTTAAATGCTCTTCTGTAACTGGTAACTGGCATTCTTCGTCTAAGCATTACAACTGGTTCAAAAGGTATGATCATACCGGCTGCACTTGCTATAAGAGGGATCAGTGGTGCAGGAAAGTAGAATGATACGATTTCCATGAATCCATTCACTACACAAGTGCCTATGTTCCTTATAACTGTATTGACTTTAGGTGTCTCTATTAATTTTGTCATTTGAATTTTTATTTTCCTGTAAATTTTGCTTACAACATTTTCTTTTACATTAGCAACATCGGTTACTGATTTGTTAATCGCAGTATCAGGTTCTTCATCAAATATTTCATTATTTTCATCAATTTCTTCAAGGGTTTCAGGTTTTTTACTACTTGTAGTAGTAGAGTTAGTAGTGTGATTACTTGTAGTAGATGTTACTTTTTCGAATTGATCATTAATCTCTGGCTGAAGTTGAGGCTACGATAAAGGATTAAGTACTATAAACTCCCTATTTATCCACACTCCATACTGAATATTATAAATGCGAAAGTGTTTCTTTCTGTCTGTCTGTCTGTCTGCTACCTTTTCACAGCCCAACAGTGTAACCGATTCTGACGAAATTTGGTACAGGGTTAGCTTATATCCCGGGGACGGACATAGGCTACTTTTTATCCCGGAAAATCAAAGAGTTCCCACGGGATTCCTAAAGACCCACCCACTTAACCGATTTGTATGTTTGGTACCCAAGTACCTTGCGTCCCTGTAATCGAAACAGGTAACTTTTTATCCCCGAAAATCAATCAGTTCCCACGGGATCTATAAAAATCTACATCCACGCGAACGAAGTCGCGGGCATCCTCTAGTTTTAAATAAAAATCTATCTTACGTAATTGCTTAAATCAAGCTTACATAATAATGTACTTACAGCAGATGAGACAATGTTAATAAATATAAATAAAAACAATTCTGAGAAAAATGATTTCATCTTAAAAGTTGACAATTTTTAAATAAACATACATAAAAAAGTGGAGGCAATTTCCGTATAATAAAATTTCATGAACCAGATTTGAGTGCGATGTTTTTATAACTCTGGGCATTTTTATTACAGTAAGAAAATAATAGAAAAATCATGATTTTACACATAAAGAGAATATTAAAAAAGAAACAACATTATTCTTGTAAACAATAACTCTGTAAGTTATAGGTGTTTATTTTAATCAATGAATTTTAAGTATAAAAAATTAAGTATATTTTGAAAATATTGTGAGAAACAAATTATTGCTAGAGGAATATTTTGAAGGACCATTATAATTATTGTTCTTGAATTACGAGTATGGCGCTACAATATTTAAGGAATTTACGAAAATTCCGATATTTCAACACCGTCGAAATTATTCCACTATGATTCATAGGTATTTCAATTAAAAACTGTGTTATTTCTGAAGAATCTAGTGCCTATCTAAAGGTTTAATTAATTCCTCCTAGATACGGCTAACTAAGTAACTAATAACCGTGAAATAAGAAAGAAAAATCAAATCTACTTTGTCTTTGGACCAAAAAAGTCGACGATGAATTTTTTTATTATTATTTTATTACTAGCATTTCTTATTATGAACACCATTGCACAGGTCAGTATGTCTTTTAATTTATGTTCTACGCTACTAAGTTTGTATTAAATTTCAGTTGTTCTGGGTAGATTTTCTTTAGAAATTATAATACGTGAAACTCGGACACCTTCCTGAAAATGTCCCATCAAAATCGGTTCATCAGTTTCGAAGACTATTGATTGCTTCGTTGGTGTAACTGTAGGTGTAAGCATGTTCGACTGCGGATGACAAGGTCCTGGATTCGATTCAAAGATTGGGTCAGAAATAGGTAGGGAGAACATTAAAATGTTTGTACCCAATGGTTTGTTCCCAATTGAAGCCTCAATAGCTCAACGGTTATAGGAGCGGACTGAAATCCGAAAGGTCGGCGGTTCAAACCCCACCCGTTGCACTATTGCCGTACCCACTCCTAGCACAAGCTTAAAGCTTAGTTGGAGGGGAAAGGGGAATGTTAGTCATGATTAAAAATGGCTAATATTCTTAAAACAAATAAAATGTTTTTTAACAATCCCAAATATGTAGAGTGCTTTTTTCAATGGCCTAAGGCATTACCATCTCAACCTGCCCATGAGTCTCCTCTCAGAATGACACGGTCTTAGGCCATAGTCCATCGAGCGAATTAGTAGCATAGTACGAAGCATGCAGTTCCTCACAATGTCATAGGTCTGAAGGTTGGGCCTCGATAGCTCAACGGTTGAGGAGCGGACTGACTTCCGAAAGGTCGGCGGTTCAAACCCCACCCGTTGCACTATTGTCGGACCCACTTCTGGCACAAGCTTTACGCTTAATTGGAGGGGAAAGGGGAGTATCAGTCATGATTAGCATGGCTAATATAAATTTTTTAAAGTTAGAGATGCCACGGGATCGAAACCCTCCGAATATGAGGCTGACTTGACGTCTAAAACCACTAGGCTATTACCGCTTTTCTAATAAGTAATATTGATAAATCTTTATTACACGCGATCCTTGATTCGATATAAACCGAAGCACATAAATGCTCTCACCCCATATCAATACTCTGTAGTATCTACTCGTAATAAAAGAAATGCTTCTCTTGTGTCATATCAGGCTTTCTTTCAAGTCACTCACTCGATTGGAATGGCCCGTAAAAAGGCCCCCAATTTCTCTTAACATTTTTCTTTTGGATACTTTTTACGGGTGTTCTCTTGTTAGTAGATACTTAGTTATTATCAAGATTTGATGTGGAAAACATTCATAGGTCAAAGTATTCTTCCGTTTCGCGTCATCATTCCTCATACGCATGGCTAAGGTTTGGAATACTCTTCCGCGATCTGTATTTCCTATCAATTACAATCCAGGTATCTTTAAAACACGAGTGAATAGGCACCTTCTAGGTAAACGCGTCCCATCTTAGACCACATCATCACTTTCCATCGGGTGTGATTGTGGTCAAGTGCTTGCCTATAGTGAATAAAAAAATCCAGATTGAAGTTAATGAACCCTGATTTAATTAGACCTGTAAGAATTATAATTATTATTAAAATCGTTCCATGACTCTAGAGACTAAACGAGTGCCTAGAGCGCCAAAAAAGGACAAGCAAACATACCTATTAAATACCTATAGATTGAGGAACTCATTAACCACCCCTTTGTATTGCGCAGTCGGGTAAAAAGAAAAGTAGGTTTTATTGGCTTGTGTCTGCCTGCCTGGGGCGTCAACAAGTTTAAATGCGACATAATTTTTTTTTTGATTTTTTTGATTTTTGAAATTTCAGGTACCCTATGACTACATACCATTGGGTAGGAAATCTCGCGATCGGCCGCGGCCCTACGCTTCGGACGTCAATCTGAATTATGAACGACTTTACCCCGCACGGCGTAAATATCTCGATTAGTAAAGTTTTAATTATAAGCATTGGTATTGGTTACTTTATCATTTAAATTATCGTAATCGAAAAGACATAAAATAAATAAAACTTCTTCAAAAACAAGCTTTTAATTTTTTTTTGTAATTTTTTATATTTAAGTAAGTGTTTATAGTATTTGTGAATATTGTGAATATTAAAATTTAACATTTTTACTAAAAAAAAAAACTTAGTAAATAAGTTTAGATTCTTTAATTAAATTAAGCTAGCGCCATGAAAAAATGATTTTTCAATTTTCAGTTAGGACTATGATTAAGATCGCTGACATAATGCAGTTGGGTTTTCACGGAAAGTGAATTTTCGCACTTATTCATTCATATTCATCATTAGAAGTGCAAAAATTAGCTTTCTGTGAAACGAAGCAAACAATTGTTTGCTATATTAATTTAACTATAGTTTGCAACAGCTCGACATGGCAATAGGGGTATGAGGCGGGGAGACGCCCCGCACACCCGCTATCTTGCACCGGGTTATGTATTTGTACATATGTAGTCCATATGTTTTCCCTTCTAACACGCAGCCAAGTGAGTCTTCTCGCTCGCACGCTCTTTAGCGTATTAGCTCGGCTACCCGAGCGTGTCCATGACATGACCTACATGACCGTGTGAGCGTGAAATAAACAATAAACGGGATTAAATGTTATACAATTCCCAAGCTTTATGAGGTTTTACTTCATGATTTTATATTATATGAAAAGGCTTTCACGTGAATTTTTCACATGCTACTTAGGTATGAAATAGATGGACTAATAGACGGACTTTTTCATACCTAGGTAGTCCCAGGTATGAAAAAAGAGGTTGTTTGATAAAAAAAAACATCTTCACACAGCACGCTTCAACACTTTATTATCAAACACAAATACACACTGAATTATTACATAATATCACTTTTAATTCTAAAATTAGTGGGATTCGTTTAATTTATGCGCAAACATTTAATACCTCTCAGTATGCAAAGCTTATATATTCCGTCCTTATATTATTTTCTATAAGATTTTCTTCTGTAAAACGCACAGTTGCATAGACCTCCTCTTGGTGGACAAATGGCATAAAACGGGATACCGGAGCCGCTGGGGTGTGAAAACCACTTCAAGAGACATTAATAGCTCGTTCACACAAGCTGCGTAAGCGTAGACGTAGCGCGTACCATTGCGTTGTAATGTATGGAAGTATATGAAACATGGCACACCGCTTGCGTAAAGCGTGGACGTATGCGTAACCCGGTGTGTTAGGGGTTTACGCGCGTCACTACGCACGTGTCACGTGTACGTGCTTGGTGTGAATCGGCCTTTATGGGTGATCTACCAAGTGCTCTTTCTGGAACTACTAGACATATATCGAGTATATCATATAGGAAATAACATAGTGGACGGGGTAAACTGGTTTAGGGATGGTTGCTAGACGCACGCAAGGTAGCCACTAGCTCGTCGAGGTTGACATTGGAAGGCACGGGTGATGCTAACTCAGCATATCTATCCGTGTAATCCGGGGATCTGTCCTGCAGTTGAGCCTAGAAAAGAACGAATAAACGAATACTTTTATTGCACCACACGGATTAAAAAACCGGCCAAATGCGAGTCTGACTCGCGCACCGAGGATTCCGTACTCGGCTATTTTTCCGACCTTTTGCACGATAAATCAAACTATTATGATGTATCTAAAAGTCAGTTTTAAAATGTACAGATATGATATGATACCCCACTTGATATCTTACTTTGAAAATTGAAAATAATTTACACTTACATAAACACTTTTTTGTGCTGAAACAATTTCACGGTTTACGTGAAACTGTTTCCTACCTATCTGCCAAATTTCATGGTTCTGGGTCAACGGGAAGTACTCTATAGGTTTTCTTGACAGACACGACAGATGGACAGATAGTCAGACAGACAACAAAGCGATTTTATTAGGGTCCCGTTTTTCTTTTTGAGGTACGGAACCCTAAAAACCTGTCAAATGTGAGTCCGACTCGCACAAAAGGGGTTGCGTACTATCGTAAACAAATAGGTAGCACTTTTTTTTATAGTGGCCAAATTTTTTTTTTATTAGTGAGCAGCAATATACGTCATTCTGTGAAAATTTCAACCTATTACGGTTCATGAGATTGCCCGCTGACGGACGTACGAATGGATAGACAGTGGAGGCTTAGTAATAGAGCCACGTTGGCACCCTTCGAGTACGGAACCTTAAAAAAGGTAAGTTAAATTTTTTTTGCAAAAAATTGCATTTTTTTTTTATGTATGCTCATCCATTCATATCATTCATCATTATCATTATAATTGATATCATTGTTTGTATGTATTTGGGCCGAATTGAGAACCTCCTTTTTGAAAGTCAGTTAAAAATTTCTTACCATCGCAGAGCAAAGCAAAGCCACTAAGACAACAAGTAACGTTAACCACTTCATCTTGCCTCCAATGTGACCATTTGACAGCCTCGTACCTTTATATCAAGCCTGTTTGATATCCGTGCCATTTAATTTGACGAAATCAGTTCACAGTTGACGCCTGTTTAGTAAACCGATTCGGTATGGATACGTGATTGAAATAATATTTAGGTATGTGTGTGGAGAGAGAGGAGAGAGAATATTTAATTAAAATTCAATGGTATGTTTAAATATACACATATCAATTTGAAATCTCTTCGGTTAAAATTGTTTTACAAATCTTTTTTTGCCAATTTTATATTATTAACAAAGTTTAAAACCAACACCTAAATGACTAATCACAACTTAGTGAAACTATAAATATATATCATCACATAGTTTTCTTCTTTTATACTATTCCCAAGCTATGTCGGTCGGCTCTTATCTTTTTCTTCCACTCACTTCTGTCATACGTCAACACATTTTCCACCTCTTTTACACACATATCCTCTTTCACGCAATCCCTCCACCTTTTCTTTGGTCTTCCTCTCCTCTTTGTGGTGTTATATTATTGGCACCGACTTAGGTCCCGATTTCTATGTCTTAGGCCTGTAACCTGTACCTGTAACACCTGTAAGTTTAACTCACGTAAGTAACTTACATGATTAACTTACGACTTACATGCGTAACGAACACACATAAAAGTACTTTTACCTTAGTAAATTTGTTACTAAGGCTGTGGCTATAGTTATCATCCTACAGGCAAAGCCGTACCGCCAAGCGATTGAGCGTTCCGGTACGCCCGTGTAGAAAACGAGAAACCAATAAGGCGTACGTGTTTAGTAAGACAGCCATACCGCTCCCAAGTTTGCACACTTCCATCTTAGACTGCATCATCACTTACCACCAGGTGATATTGCAGTCAAGGACTGACTTATAAAGGAAATACAAAAAGTAAGAAAATCTCATTCTTTATTCAACTAGAATAAATCTCCACAAAATAGACAACAATCTCAATAATGGCGGACACGGCGAGCACTATGCACGTTACGACACGACTATAGGTCTTGAGACGACTTAGTATCGTGTCGTCGTAGGCTTGGCGTCGTTGTCGTGTCGCAAGCACTGTGTTCCATGCTTCCTGTAATTAAAAACCTTTTAGCTTACTTTACCTAATAATAATTCAAAGAACGCCATTGTATGTTCAATTTCAAAGTCGTGGAAACTAAATGATGTCAAAGTAAGGTTGTCTTCATACTAGAGCGTTGGAGTCGCATGAATAGACGCATGACGGATTAATTCACAAGGATTTCTTAACTTCGGCCAATATTTTATTTTTATTCATAATCATGGATCATGGAAATAATCATACTCGTAATTTTTATTTATAGGAATACTAACTTATGCACTTTACTGGTGGCCAAAATTTAACGCTAACCTTACGTAACTTTAACCTCCTGTCATGCAACCGAATTTTAATTAATTGCTATTTAGGGCATAGCGTGAGTAGTTTTTGTGAAACTTGCCTTATCCGGGACGAATGCTGGATTCAATTCTTGGGGCATTAACGCTGATTGAGCATCGGCTTCATTCTGTATTTTCTGCATAAAAATACATAATACAAGTGTAAATTAAAAATTTATAACACCCCCGACAAGTGAAGGTTACAGTAACTAGAAAAGAGCTGACAACTTTCAAATGGCTGAACCGATTTTCTTGGATTATAGCTAAGAACACTCTCAATCAAGCCACCTTTCAAACAAAAAAAACTAAATTAAAATCGGTTCATTAGTTTAGGAGCTACGATGCCACAGACAGATACCGCCCCTCTTTTTAGGTCGGGGGTTAATTATTGAGCCCATATTAAACATACATTGAAGTGGTGATAGTCTAGTGGCAAAGACATCGGTCTTCTAGGCGGGTTGTTCCAGGTTCGATCTTGGGTACGCATTTCTAACTTTTCGGGCTTTGTGAAGGAAAACATCATGAGGAAGCCAGCGTGCCAGAGAGTTCTCCATAGTATTCTCAAAGGTGTGTAAAGCCTGCCTTATTAGGCCAGCGTGGTATAGTATAGCCAAACCCATCTATTCAGAGAGGAGATCCGAGTTCAGTAGTGGGCCGGGCCATGGGCTGATGATGATGATGATGTATAAGTCTTATCTTTTAACCACTGGTAATTTTCAGACCTTAGATAAGTATGCCCACCTTTATAAAAACACTAGATCATGCCCGCAGCTTCGCCCGCGTGGATTGATCAGATCCCCTGCATCAGGATTGAGGAGTTGGAATCCAAATTTTTTAAGGAACAATGTCGTAAAGTTCCTCTATCGATTAAATAAAAATTACGCAAATCGGTTCAGAAATCTCGGAGATATCAGTGCATAGGTAGAAAAACACAACTCCTCCATTTTTAAAAAGTAGCCTATGTTACTCTTTGGTTAATCTTCTGTCTGTGAAAGTCCTGTCAAAATAGGTTCAGCCATTCCGAAGGTTAGCCCGTTCAAACAGACAGTCACTTCAATTTTATTTATTAGTATAGATACGCCACTATTATACGCCGGTCCACTACTAAGCACGGCTCCCCACTTAGAATGAGAATAGTCTATAAACTGAAAGGATGTTATATAAAAGCCAGCAATATATTATAGACTCATCGGTATATTGCACGCTGAAATTGATATTGTCTGTTTTATGTAGACGGGGAAATTTACTGTTGATGTTTCCTTCCATACAAGCACCCTCGCGAGCAATAAAGGTTGGTCATTGAGTTAAATAGCTCAAGAGGAGCATTTCCATTTTTAGGGTTTCGTACCTCAAAACGAAAAACGGAACCCTTATCGCTTTGTTGTCTGTCTGTCGGTCTGTCTGTCAAGAAACCTATAGGGTACTTCCCGTTGTCCTAGAATCATGAAATTTGGCAAGTCGATAGATCTTATAGCACAAGTACAGGAATAAATCTCAAAGCCCCGAATATGTGGTTACATCTTTAAAAAATGTGTTTTAAAGTAAGATAACTATACCAAGTGGGGTATCATATGAAAGGGCTTTACCTGTACATTCTAAAACAGATTTTTATTTATTTTTATGTATATAATTTTGATTTATCGTGCAAAATGTTGTCACGATTGTTCCTTCACCGTTAAAGCAAGTGATATTTAATTGCTCAAAAACTCTGAAAAGTTAGAGATGCGTGCCCGGGATCGAACCTGCGGCCCCCGAAAAGAAGACCAACGTCCTAACTACTAGGCTATCATCGCTCGTCATGCGATCTTGTATAATCGCCGAGCAACCGCCGAGTTTCTTGCTGGCTCTTCTCGGTAGGAACGGCATTCCGAACCAGTGGTAGATCATTTTGGCGATTCAAAAGCACTTGTAAAAGTTTAATTGAATAAAAATATTTTGAATTTGAATTTGAGTAAGTAGAAAATAGTCTTGTTTGAGGCCGCTTCAGACATGTCTCTAGTAATATGACAACTCTCTGATATTACCGGTCAATTGATTTTTAGGTTCCGTGTATAGACATATTGAACTTCTAGCCCTATTTCCTCTACACTGATGCTGCACGGCTAATGTAAGTAGGTACAGACTACAGTCAAAGGTAAGTCGTTAAAGCACCATTCGCGTGGCACGGTTATGCACATGCGTTAGGTGTGTGTGGCGTGTATATAGAAAAGGGTCATAAATGCGACAGGATTTTGATGCAATGTTTTCTCGGAATTGCTACCTACTCGAATTCTGAGGCCGACCGTCAGAAATTCGACGAAGCAGTCTTAACAGGGCTCTCTCCGTCACTTACTCCATACAATCGTAACCCCAATTTCATTTGAAATATTCAAATATTTGGTTGCTTAATATTAAGCAACCAAAGTCCATGAAATTTTGCAGACATATTCTAGAAACTAATATCTGAGCCTGTGGTGTTTTAGATTTTTGTAAAAATATGTAGTTTTAAAATTACAGGGGCTCAAAGATTTGTATGTGAATTTTTAAGACCGCGTAACTTTGAAACCGAATATTTTAACGGAAATCTGGAAAACCACAGGCATAGATGTTGCCGGAACGTTTCTACGAAATTCCATTGAGTATGATTGGTTAGTATTCCAATGAGAGACGAACTACGTTTGTATGGAGCGAGTGACGGAGAGACCCCTCTTAACGGACGTTAGTGCGATAAGTGCGGGTAGAAGGTGCGACCCAAACTGGCCTACGTTGAAAAGTCAACAGTTAGGGCCCTACGTTTAAAAGTCGTCGTGCCCGTCATTTACCACGAGGTCAAAGGCGTCGGACTACTGGGTCTCTCTTTATACTGTGACAATAGTATAGATTATTATGTTTAAAAAAAGTTGAAAACTAAAACCTGACTACGATCGTCTTAATAAACGCTGCACTGGAATATTATACCTAATAGTGTTTTTGTTGGTGTATTTTAATGTTGCAGCACATTTAAATACTAATGAATTTTCTCCTCTTTCATTTGACATCCCACTCGATACATCAGAAAAAAAAATTGTAGACCACCCCTTTTTTTGATGCAACATCTGTTAGGTTAGGTTAGGTCAATTTTATTCGTATAAAATATAGCCTATGTCACCCGGACCTTTACAATAAATTGACACCCCGCCCAGTAGTTTAGGTGCTACGGTGGAACACACAGAATCTGGATACAAACATACACACATACATACATACATACACTGCTAAAATCATAACCCTTCCTTTTGGTTTATAGGTCAGGTAAAAAACTTACGCCTCTATGCCCTTGCACTAAAACAAATAGCACTAATAAAGAGAGTGCTTTAAACATTTTAAATTCGCGGAGTAAATAAAAACAAAACTATTTTGTTTGCTTGAGAAAATCCCATTCCATTTTCGTGGAAAACATTATATTTATTTTAAGCGTCCATATTTATTTTTATCGTTAAATAAAATACGGTTTATATTTTATTGGATTGCAATTGAAATAGTTTTTTAAAGCAATGCTTTGTAGTAGAGATGAAATCGTTCGTTTTATTTGTACTTGTTTCGAGTTGTTACGTTTACGGACGGTATGATGGAACTGTAAGTTTTATAATATAAATACCTATTCATTACTAGCTGATGCCCGCGACTTCGTCCGCGTGGATTTTGTTTTTTTAAATCCCGTGTGATTTTCCTGGATAAAAAGTAGCATATGTCCTTTCCCTGGATGATAGTTAACTCTGTACGAGATTTCATCAAAATCGGTTAAACTGTTAGGCTGTGAAAAGCTAGCAGACAGACAGACAGACAGACAGATAGACAAACTTTCGCATTTATGATATAAAAGTAAAGATTAGAAGGTATCTACACAAAATATGAAAATGTTGTATAGAAGCAGACGTTACTTTGCGGAAGTCCATTATATGTATACAAGGAACCAAAACCTTAATTTGCTACAATCGAAACAGACAAATCTGTATGTTCCAACGTGCAGCTTGTGATATGCACCACCCGCCCTCCCACTGCTAAACATGCATGAAAAGCCAGCCACTAAGCAAGCAATACCCACCTATTCAACTTTTACGTCAATCTATCGATTGATGATGACAATGACGAAAATAAAAACTTTAACTACACATTATAATATATCCACTGTCTTTTTGGTGATATTGTGATCTTCAGGCCTAACTTCTGAAAAAAAACTTTTCAGTTCGCCAAACTTCTGGCCAGGCGTAAGCGAGATGCCGCAGGCGCTTTGGAAATTCGCACAAACCACGCACAACCGATACACGCGGATGTTAGAAATGATCACACTGGTGTAGATAAGGTAATCTTCTCGATCAATCATCGGCCCACTACTGAGAACTATGAAAAAGCGGAAATAGATTGGTTAAGATATCGGGGGTAGTTTAATTCCATGGATTTAACACTCTACCTAAAAAGGTGGGAGTTAACACTCAACAGTTATTGTATTAAACTTAATTAATACAGTACTAATAATACAAGAGCTTTGACGTCTAACTTTTCGAAGTTTTGTGCGTTTAAATTATTTAAATTGCTTTAACGGGTAAGGAAAGCATCGTGGAGAAACTTGCCTGACAATTCTCCATAATGTTCTCAAAGGTGTGTGAAGTCTGCCAATCCCCAATTGGCCAACATGACGAACTGTGGTCTAAACTCTTCTCATTCTGAGACGAGACCTGTCCTCAGTAGTGGGCTGGCAATGGGTTGACCAAAATGATTATTAAGACAGGTTACCGAGAAGATTATGGAGAATTCTCAGGCATGCCGGTTTCCACATTGTTTTCCTTTACCGTTAAAGCAAATGATACTAATTGCTCAAAACGCACACAGCTCCAAAAAATTAGGTAGAGTTCAAATCCTTAATTTTTTAGTACTTTATAAAATAACTAGCTGATGCCCGCAGCTTCGCCCGCGTGGATTGGTCAGATCCCCTGCAGCATCAGGATTGAGGAGTTGGACTCCAAATTTTTTATGAAACAATGTCGCAAAGTTCCTCTATCGATTAAAAAAGAAATGACGCAAATCGGTTCAGAAATCTCGGAGATTTCGGTGTACATAGGTAGAAAAACACAACTCCCTTTTTGAAAGTCGGTTAAAAAAGTAGCCTATTTTACGCCCTGGTCAATCCTCTACTTGCCTGTGAAAGTCCCGTCAAAATCGGTTCAGCCGTTCCAAAGATTAGCCTTTTCAAACAGACAGACAGACAAAAATTTTAAAAACGTGTGATTCAGTTATGGTATCGTTCAAATAACCATATGAGCTTAATATGAGGTAGTTATTTCGAAATTACAGACAGACACTCCAATTTTATTTATTAGTATAGATTAAGTTTAATTCAATATATCAGCAACCAAATTAACACCAGAAGCTGTTAACCCCCACCTTTTTAGGTGGAGTGTTAAATCCATAGAATTAAACTATAAATAAAGCACTCCCTAATTCGGTCGCCCTTCTGAACACCCTTAATAATTCACAGCCATGCCCGAAAACTTACTTAGGAAACTTTCCGTCCAATATTGAACCGGGAACCGTTTTCCAGGTAGGTACAGAGAGTTGCTACATCACTAGAGCAATAGATCTCGCAAAATAGACTCACTGGTGTATCAAGGGGATATAGACGTGTTTTTTTCACTCAGTAAGTTGAAGCTAGACTAATATTATATGCAAATAAACTTTTTTGTACAAATAAATCTTCATACTATAATATTATAAAGGCGAAAGTTTGTGTGTATGTTTGTTACTCCTTCACGCAAAAACTACTTGACGGATTTGGCTGAAATTTGGAATAGAGGTAGATATTATCCTGGATTAGTACATAGGCAACTTTTTATCCCGAAAAATCAAAGAGTTCCCACGGGATTTCAGAAAACCTATATCCACGCGGACGAAGCCGCGGGCATCAACTAGTACCTAATACATAAAAGGGAAATCTGACCGCTAGGCTGACTGGTCTATCAACCCATAGCTCAAATTACAAGACGGATCGGATTGTGATTTGGCATGCAGATAGCTATTATGACCTAGACATTTGCTAAGAACGGATTTTTTAAGGAAGGGTTATTTTACGCCAACTTACGCAGCCGAAGAAAAATGTTTATTCGATCCAAACTTACCTCTTCATAACCATATAGGTTGCGATGCTTTTTAGCACTTGATTGCTCCTCTTGGGTATTAACTCAATGGGCAGGTATAGCTAGGTTAAAAATAAAATCTATTTTGCATTGTAGTTGCTTTGGATATACATAATTTATAGTATTCCAAACATTGTAGTCGTCGTAGTAGTTGATTGATGATATATAGACTGTAGACTGTAAAGTAGTTACCTACCTGCCTAGGCATAATATGAATTTATTACACCTATGAATAAAAGGATTATGAGTGATGATACATCACAGTTTTGTATAAACCAATTTTGTGGAAAGTACGGCAGGTTTTAGGCAAACCTGTCGTACTTTCCACAAAGCTTAGGATATTTTTTATTATGTAAAATGTACAGTGAAAAAAATACGTATAAAAAAATACATATAAGAACCAACACATATCTATGGAACCAACACATCCAGTCAGGAAATCCTGACATACAAATTTTTCGACACAAGTGTAAATTAAAAATTTATAACACCCCCGACAAGTGAATGTTACAGTAACTAGAAAAGAGCTGATAACTTTCAAACGGCTGAACCGATTTTCTTGGATTATAGCAAAAAACACTCTCGATCAAGCCACATTTCAAACAAAAAAACTTAATTAAAATCGGTTCATTAGTTTAGGAGCTACGATGCCACAGACACACAGATACACACGTCAAACTTATAACACCCCTCTTTTTGGGTCGGGGGTTAAAAATAGGTAGTTAAGTAATAACAATAGAATATCAGCTTACTCTACAGATTGTACGTCTACCGTACAAGTTCACATTTTTTTTTTACTCACTATAGGTAAGCGCTTGACCACAATCACACCTGATGGAAAGTGATGATGTGGTCATGGTAAAATGGGACGCGTTTACCTAGAAGGTGTCTATGCACTCTTGTTTTAAAGATACCCGGATTGTAATTGGTAGGAAACATTACATTTGATTCGTGTAGATCACATTTCAGGTAACACCGCCAAGAGACACCATCTATCAAGACAAGTCCCTCCGAAAGTCCCTCCCTCGCACTACGGGCTTGGATATCGTGCGAGCTGTGAGCAGGCTAGTGACTCTAGTGGCTCTGGTTTTCACCGTAGTGGAGTTTTACCCTCTAGCTCAACAGCTGTATTACACCGTATACGACTTCATGTACCCTAAATAAATAATTTGTTTATTTATCCTGTATTTTTATCCTTTGTCATAGTATTAAGCATTAAAAATGTTTGAATAAATAAATAATTTTTACGTATAACTCTTTAATTACACCCAAATTGCTCGAATGACTGGATTAATTAACATGTTTGCTGAATATCAAAAAGCCAATTAAAAAGTACGTTACATATTTTGTGTGTAATTGAGTTTAAGCCTTTTGCTACCTATTTTCATTTGAATTCATCGACTTACTTAATAATTAATTTGGGAATATACCTGAGTATATATCAATTTTGAGAAATATATCAGTAGGTATATACTAGTCTAGAAGACGACAGTAATTAATCACCTATCGCACATAGTTAATTTTATTGTCAATATAATAATAGCTTGATGAATAATTAATACACTAGATAACAACATTAGCTAATTGAACCAATATCTTAATTATTATAACATGCTCCTTGCCAGCTCTTCTCAGTAGAAACTGCTTTCGGAACCGGTGGTAGATTCATAAGTGACACAGGCTGTCCTACGTGAAATAATAAAAATTCACTTCATTTTATTTGGTAGGTACCTATCACAATATACCTACATCTTCATCGATCCATCTAGATACAATAAATGTTATTGGTATCATACACGAAATAAGTAAAAGGCAAAAGAAATCCTAATCAAATCTGATTACTATTACCATGTACTACGTCAAATTATTATTCTACTACAAAAAATTCGGGCCAAATCAATATACAATTGAAAGTTTAGCAGACACAAGAAATTATGCTAAACAGACGATCTATACTCGAAACATGGTTTCGTTGTTAGATAGGTACTTACTATCTATTGTCGTAAGGTCTAAACTAGTACTGTACCTAAAGAAATGTACATAAACCTCAAAGGCTTTAGCGTACCTTTTCAAATTAAAGCTACGCCCACACTTGCGCGTCGACGCAGGATGTGGGATGCAATGCGGGAGCGTCCACGAATCGAATCTATGCGTGCAGGTGTAATGATCGATTAGGTATCCATGTCGCCACTAAATATCGATATAATAGTCACTTTGGTTGTGCAGGTTTGGAAGATCCATAAAGTTATAATGCCCGGCAAATAACTTGGACCTGTAGAGTTGTAGTGGGAGAAAATTGGCGAATCCCGGAAGAGAAAATCGACGTATTAACCAATCGCGTGCACCCGCGCCGATTGATCAACCAATCGCTTGCACCCGCCATTTGGCAGCCAAGCAGGGGCCTTACTACCACCCCTTTGAGTAATAATGTTTTAATGTTGTTTTGACATTCTCATACAATGATTGTATGAAAATGTCAAAACAATATTGAAACATTAACTTTAAAAACGATGGTAGTACATAGGCTGCACTAAAAGTATCGGGAATGGAATATTTCCACTGTCCCTGTCATATTAAAATCTTTTTAATTGAAAACTCCTTGGTTTTAAAAATCGAATACTGTACAGGTATATTTGTACAGATATTTGATGTATATATAGTAGCGCCGTGTTCTCTACCAGGGTAGTAATAAAAACAAAAGAAATGAACACTAAAAAAATATATATTATAATTCACTATTTAAAGTTACAATACTTGTAGACTACCACACAATACAACGGGCTAGATGCAACTAACGAATTACGCTACGTCGTGGCACGCGTAGCCTCTAAAGTGATTACTCGCTGGTGCCTCTACATCACACCACCCCAAATTTTTATCTTAATAAAAATTAACTAAATACGAATTTCCGCAACCTTAATTTTATTTCACAATATTCGTTCTTCATTTTTCGACAACCCTAGCAATGTTTCCGATCCGCTTACCCAACAAATCATAATTTAAACACGTCACCCAGTTAAAGTGTTCCTTTGATTCGATGCATGGTACATCTCTTAACACATTATACTTGAGATGAGGTCACTAGAACTTGAGCGGGTGGCGACGGGGTCGCTGTGGCAAGTCCACTTACAATTGTTGCTATTCCCACGCCATCCAGCCTTCGTTGCACTCAACGCTTCGAATGTTGGTTACATTACATTTTACATTTACACACTATCCAATAAATTATAACAATCGTCAACCACTCTAACACTCTCAATAATAAGGTTTAGTTATGACTTCTAATAAAAAATAATACATGAATAAAATAAAAAATAATATATGCGGATCGGGGCCATTTTACAATACTTATTTCGTAATACTTATTGTTTAATTGCTAGTTGATACTCAAATTATTCTACTGATACCTAACGGGCGTTTTGCTGACTCTCCCACTCCGAGTAGTACGGATTGTATGAGTCGGCAAAACGTCATCGTCGCTAAATCTACATTTTTTCTTACATGTCGTTTCAGCCGGCGTTTGTCGTGGATTTTTGATATCCAATACAAAAGCTGGTTTCAACCTGTCAATGGAAATAAGTGCTTGTCTATTGGGTAACTGTACTAAGTATGCTTTTTCCAACCGCTTTATGACGTCATAGGGACCGTCATACGGTGGTTGTAGACACTTACGCATTACATCGTTTCTAACAAAAACTTTTTTACAGTCTTTTAAAGCAGGGTGCACAAAAATAGTTCGAGAGTCTCTCTGTGTCTCGGGTTTCGGTCTTAAATTACTAATTACCTGTTTCAACTGCTTTAGGTACTCCTCACCGTCCGTTATCTTACTATCCGATGGTTCGAAAAATTCTCCAGGGAGCCTCAGAGTTCGCCCAAAGGTTAATTCCGCGGCACTTACCCCTGTGTCACTGCGTGGTGCTGCACGTAGTCCCATCATAATGGTGTGCATTTCTTCAACCCACGATCTATTGTCCTTTAATCTCGCCATTAAGGCGGCCTTAAAACTACGATGCCATCGTTCGATCATGCCATTACTTTGTGGATGGTACGGTGTCGTCCTAAACTTATGAACCCCTAAATATTTCATTAACTGTCTAAAAAGACTGCTTTCAAATTGCTTTCCTTGATCTGAGCTCAAATTAATAAAACACCCATGTCTAGTAATCCATCCTTCATACACGAGTTTGGTTACTGTCTTCGCACAAATATCTTTAATTGGAAATGCTTCCGGCCAACCCGTTTCTCTATCTATCATTGTAAGACAATACCTGTAGCCTTCCTCTGAAATAGTGAATGGACCTGTAATGTCAATGTGTAAATGACACATTCTATCTACTTTTGCAAATTGCCCTAAAGGTGACATAGTGTGTCTGTGAACCTTTGCTTTTTGACACTCTATGCACGACCTAGCCCAAATACCTATATCTTTATTCATCCCAGGCCAAAAATAATTATTAGTTACCATTTTCCTTGTTGTTCTAATGCCAGGATGGCTGATGTTATGTATTGCTTCGTATGCGATACGCCTAAACTGTTTTGGTAAGTAAGGCCTAGCCTTATCGCCTCGCAAGTTACAAACAATGGGCTTATTTACACTCGGCAAGTCAATTTTTATTAGTCTCGTGTTACCGTTTTTTGTTCCTAGCAATTCTGTGAGCTCTGTGTCGTTCGCTTGCGCGATAGCCACTTCTGTGAAGTCAAGTACTGACGGGCACGAAATTGTTTCAACGCGCGATAACGCGTCCGCAGGCGCGTTCTCTTCGCCTTTTGTATAGCGTATATCCGTCGTGAACTCACTAATAAATAATAACTGACGGGTCCTTCGCGGCGTTTCTTTACTACTACTTAGCTTTTTAAACGCAAACGTTAACGGCTTATGATCTGTATACAAAACGAGATCTCTACCTTCGAACATGTTCCTAAAATATTGCACTGACAAATAAAGCGAAAGTAACTCCCTGTCGTAGGTACTGTACTTTTGTTGCGTGTCAGTCAATTTTTTCGAAAAATAACCTAACGGAACCCATTCGTTATTTACTCTTTGTTGCAATGTGCCTCCAACACAAGTATTTGACGCGTCTGCCATTATAGCAAGCACTTGACCTGTTATCGGATACGCTAACAAAGCAGCGTTCTGTAAATTCCACTTGCATTGTTCGAAAGCTTGAACAGCACTTTCTGTCCACACTATACTACTTTTGTCACGTTTCTTTGCTCCGTGAAGATACTTATTTAATTCAGCTTGATATTCGGCTGCCTGACGCAAATGACTTCTATAGAAATTTACCATGCCTAGAAATCTACGAAGTTCCTCTACCGTTTTCGGTCTGGGAAAGTCTACAATGGCTTGGACCTTGCTTGGCAACGGTCTTAAGCCACTGGCTGAGACCTCATGACCCAGAAACTCAACTTTATCCTGCGAAAACGCGCACTTTGCTAAATTAATAGTTAGTCCAACTTGTTGTAATCTTTCAAAAACGGCCTCTAAATGTTTTTCGTGGAGCGAACTATTTTCGCTAGCTATTATTAAATCATCTAAGTATGAAAAAACAAATTCTGCTTTATAATTCGCGCAATCTGGGTTATTTTGCTGAAAATTTGCCTCTAAATCCTGTAAGACATAATTATTCATGAAACGTTGAAACGTCTGTGCTGCGTTTCTTAAACCGAAAGACATACATGGCCATTCAAACAAACCAAAAGGTGTAATGATAGCTGTTTTCTCCACGTCATCCTCTGCTATCGGAATAAAGTGATACGCTCGGTTAATATCAATCCTGCTAAATACTTTCTTATCGGCTAAAATAAACGTAAAATCCTTTATGTGAGGAATTGGGTATCTATCAGGCTTCGTAATTGCATTCAGCGCTCTATAGTCTCCACACGGCCTTATATTACCATCTTTTTTAGGTACAACGTGTAGAGGACTCGCCCACGCACTCTTTGACGGGCGGCAAATACCCATTTCCTGCATAAGGCGAAATTCTTCTCTTACCTTTTTAAATCGGTCCGGGGGCAACGGCCTTGGGCGCGCATGCACCGGAGGACCTGAAGTCTCGATGTGGTGTCTTACGCTGTGACGTGGTGGTTCTTTGAACGTCGCTGGCATTGTCAATTCCGGAAACCTACTTAGAAGAGAATAACATGGATGCGACTCGGCTATAGTAAAAATAGATGAATGCTCCGAGTTTACTATAGTGGAAATTACATACATGTTAGTCTCCTGATCTAACAATCGTCTGTTTCTTAAGTCTACTAACAAATTATACTTAGCTAAAAAATCCGCTCCTAAAATGGGTTGTTTAACGTCGGCTATTACAAAAGTCCACTTAAACGCACGACGCAATCTTAAATTTAACACTAGAGTCTTTGTTCCGAAAGTTTGTATTTCACTACCATTCGCGGCATAAAGTTTGTATTTATTATTCATTGCACTGTCACACACTGATTTATAACTTTTAGGCAACACTGAAATGTTCGCACCTGTGTCTATTAAATAACGTATGCCATTGTCTTTATCCGTAATACATAAACGGTGGTTCCCTAATTCGACGCAGGTACCCACCGGTTCTACCTGCATCTCCACTAGTTTTCCTGCTGCTTATTCCAGGTGCACGGCTGTTCACAGCGATTAGCTCTCTGCCTGTATCTAAAATGATGCACGCAGAGCCAGTCCGGGCTATCCGGGGTACGTCTGGACCTGTTGTCGTCTCGTCCTCTGGAACGCGAACGACCACGGAACCTTCCGCGACCTCGCCTGCCTCGCCAACTGTGTCTGGACCTGTCCAGCTGGTCCAACCTCGCATGGATCCTGGCTATTTCAGCTGCCATAGACGAAGTTCCGGGTACCGCCTCCTTAACTGCCACTTCTGCTATCGGTTGGGACTTCATAGTTTCCATTACTTTGTCAGCAATCACGGCTAGTCTGTCTAGATCTTTGGCTTCTGTCGCAGCCAGAACGCCTCGTGCTGCTGCTGGTAGCAGATTCTGCCATAAAACGCTTAGGGTATCATTACTAATTTTACCCCTGGCCAGATCCTGCATTTTCCGGAGGAGGTGGCTGGGTTTCTGATCACCCAGTTCCATCTCCCCGATGAGCTTCTGTATCTGGCGGTTCTCCGACTCTTCATATATGTTCAGCAACCTTTCTTTAAGTACCTCGTACTTATGCACCTCCGGAGGATTGATCAGGATGTCTGTCACTTGTTGTATGACATCCTTACCCAGCTTGGATACCACTATATTATACTTGGATGCGTCTCCTTGTCTTTGTGGTGCCAGTATTGCTTCCAGCTGGATAAACCAGACCCTAGGTTGGTCGGTCCAAAACTCCGGGATCTTCGACGTGACAGATATCAACGCTAGATACGTGTCTTCGTCCTTCACTACTGTCGTAGGTTGCGCCATTTTTACAGTTTTTTAGTTTTTCACTTCCTTGCACGTGTTAACTTGAGTTGCCCTAGCTTACGTTACGTTACTTTATTTTAATAAAATTAACACGCGCTACCCTGGTAGTTCAAAGTCCGAGTCACCAATGTACAGGTATATTTGTACAGATATTTGATGTATATATAGTAGCGCCGTGTTCTCTACCAGGGTAGTAATAAAAACAAAAGAAATGAACACTAAAAAAATATATATTATAATTCACTATTTAAAGTTACAATACTTGTAGACTACCACACAATACAACGGGCTAGATGCAACTAACGAATTACGCTACGTCGTGGCACGCGTAGCCTCTAAAGTGATTACTCGCTGGTGCCTCTACAAATACCATTTATTTATTTAAAAAAAGATTCTCGGTCTTTTCACAATGTCTTGTCAAACTTGTTTAGTCGTTGAGAAAATGGAATTGACTCGAGAAAATTCTAGAGCGATGATTTATTATGACTTTCGAAGTGGTTTAACACAAAAATAGTGTGTTGACCGGATGATTTCTGCATTCGGTGATGAAGCCCCATCCAAAACCACAATTTATCGCTGGTTTGCTGAATTTCAACGTGGACGTGTCAAGCTCAGTGATGATCCCCGTCAAGGTCGTCCAAAAACTGCAGTCACCCAAGAAAACGTTGATGCTGCTCGTAAGCTGATTGAGGAAGATCGACATGAGACATACCGCGAAATTCAGGCAACTTTAGACATTGGCATGAGTCAAATACAAATATTCTTGCATGAACAATTAGGTGTAAAAAAGTTGTTTTCCCGATGGATACCGCATTTGCTCTGTGAAGAGCAAAAAGCGGCTCGCGTTACTTGGTGCGTCAGAACTCTCGAAAGATTCCACGCAGGATCCTCAAATGCTGTATACAACATCGTATCAGGTGACGAATCCTGGATATACACGTACGAACCCGAAACAAAAAACCAGTCACGAGTTTGGGTGTTCGAAAATGAGTTAAAGCCAACAAAAATTGTTCGTTCACGAAGTGTTGCAAAAAAATGGTGGCCACGTTTGTCTCCAAAACCGGCCATGTTGCGACTATTCCTCTTGAGGGACAAAGAACGGTTAATGCAGAATGGTATGCTAGCATTTGTTTGCCACAGGTCGTTTCTGAACTTCGTAAAGAGAACTGCAACCGCCGCATCATCCTCCATCACGACAATGCGAGTTCTCACACCGCGCACAGAACAAAAGAGTTTTTAGAGCAAGAAAACATAGAATTATTAGACCATCCGCCGTACAGCCCCGACCTAAGCCCTAATGATTGCTGTACTTTCCCTAAAATAAAGAATACATTGCGTGGTCAGAGATTTTCATCACCTGAAGAAGCTGTGGACGCCTACAAAACGGCCATTTTGGAGACCCCAACTTCCGAATGGAATGGTTGATGATACGATGGAACCAATCAATGATTGGTTCCATCGTATGGAAAAATGTGTCAAATTTCGCGGAGAATACTTCGAAAAGCAATAAATACATTTTTAAATAGTAATGTTGTGTCTCTTCCTTGATTCCCGAAATTTTCAGTGCCGCCCTCGTAGGGCCCCAGGTCAACGCTCAAGTTGTTTGCTGGGCACTGTAACTGTGCGTAAATAAAATATTCGTCTCAATCTGTCTCCATCTGTCATTGAGATTAGCTTTTCATGCGTTTCTTTGAGAACATTATGGATGCAGGTTTCCTCACGATGTTTTCCTTCACTGTTAAAGCAAGTGATATTTAATTGCTCAAAACGCACATAACATCCGAAAAGTTAAATGAGCGTACCCGGAATCGAACCCCGGAGCCTCCAATAAGTGGCCGAAGTCACTCGGAGGCCACTAGGTTATCACCGCTTCCACAAAATCTAGATTATTAAATGTTAGTCTCTACAGAAATCAAAACAGAGTTCTGTGGTAATTTACAAATTAGTAAGCAGGGTAGGATGTTAATTTAATTCGTCAATATTTAAGTAGGTATACAGGATGTTAAATACCAAGACATATTATCCGTTATAATTCGTCCCATGCCAACGGATCCTAATTGTGATAACTGACATTGATGAGGGTAGGAATTATTGCTACCCCGAAAAGAAACAGTATTCAGAATTCCAATATCACGACTTCAAACGACCTATTTGTTGTTTAGTCAGAAATATTTACGGTTTTATGCTCGATTTACTTCAATCTATTTTATCTGTATTATTTCTATGCCTTTCCAGAAATGTTTATGAGAAGTTCCAACTCACTTCTCAAAGCTTTCTATATTGGGTTTTCATTAGAA
Source organism: Maniola jurtina (assembly GCF_905333055.1). Taxonomy (NCBI): domain Eukaryota; kingdom Metazoa; phylum Arthropoda; class Insecta; order Lepidoptera; family Nymphalidae; genus Maniola; species Maniola jurtina. Next base: position 4,591,755 of record NC_060053.1, read on the forward strand.
TACTAACCAATCATACTTAATGAAATTTTGAACATAATGTTCTAGAAACGAATATCTGTTTGCACAATTTCCAGATTTTTGTAAAAAAAATGTAGTTTCAAAGTTACACGGGCACATTTGTATTTTTTTTTTTTTGAAAATCTTGATTTTGATTCTGCGGAACTATAATTCCACATGAATTCTACACATTTTTATGGGAATTTGGAAAACTACAGACATAACAGGGCTCTCTCCGTCACTTACTAAATACAATCGTAGTCCCAATTTCATTTGAATACTAAGCAACCAAAGTCCATGAAATGCAGACATATTCTAGAAACTAATCTGTGCCTGTGGTGTTTTAGATTTTTCCAAAAATATGTAGTTTTAAAATTTACAGGGGCTCAAAGATTTGAATGTGAATTTTTATTAGCGCGTAACTTTGAAACCGAATATTTTAACGGAAATCTGGAAAACTACAGGCATAGATATTAGTTCCCGGAACGATTTTCCAAAATTCCATTGAGTATGATTGGTTAGTATTCCAATGAGAGACGAACTGCGTTTGTATGGAGCGAGTAACAGAGAGACCCCTTATAAATACTAATTTCCCGAACGTGTGTACAAGCCTCCGTTGAGTTTGATTGATTAGTATTCAAATGAGAAGCAAATTACGTTGGTTTAGAGGACGCTACGAATAAACTTCTAACGATGTTTGGACTTTGGTGCTACAGTATTGCGTATATTTAGCGAGTAAACTTTACTGGCAAAGCCGTGCCGCTTAGCGTTCCGGTAATATGCCATGTAAAAACCAAAGGAGTATGGGTTTAATGAAAACTGCCATGCCCTTCCAGGTTACCCCGCTTCCATCTTAGACCGCATCATCACTTACCACCAGGTGAGATTGTAGTCAAGGGCTAACTTGTATCTGAATAAAAAACCGGCCAAGTGCGAGTCAGACTCGCGCACTGAGGGTTCCGTACGCGGGTATTTTTTCCAACATTTTGCACGATAAATCAAAAACTATTATACACAAAAATAAATAAAAATCTGTTATAGAATGTACAGGTAAAGCCCTTTCATATGATACCCCACTTGGTATAGTTATCTTACTTTGAAAATTGAAACACATTTTAATTTTTTTTTTTAAATGATGTAACCACAAATTCACGGCTTTCAGATTTATTCCTGTACTTGTGCTATAAGGCCTACCTACCTTTCATGATTCTAGGTCAACGGGAAGTACCCTATAGGTTTCTTGACAGACACGACGGACGGACGAACGGACAGACAGACGGACAGACGTTCCGTTTTTCCTTTTGAGGTACAGGACCCTAAAAAAGAAAAAACAGAGTAAAACGGTTCAATTTCCATTGGGTCAGTTGTTGTTGTCACCTTCATCTTCTTTCACCGTTCTACGAAAAGCCTTGAGCGTTGGGATCTGAGGATGACATCAAATCAACTCGCAGAAAACATTTCTTTTCAACATTTCTGATGCGAATCGCATAGATGTGGAACGCCCTTCCGGCATCCATTTTTCCTGCCACGTATAACTTGAGTTATTAGGTTGGTATCGCTAGGTATCTTGCCTATAAGCTAGGACTTAAGTAAAAAGCCATTCTAGGCAAGTTCGCTCCAACCTAAAGCTCTCATCATTGGTTTTCAACAGGCATGATTGTGGTTCGACAGGCACCAAACCCAGGACTTTATACGGTTCAACGTAGTGGCTTGGCGTGTTTCATAGTGTACATAATATATATTTATATATTATATAATATACATTAATATATTTTTAGGGTTCCGTACCTCAAAAGGAAAAACGTAGCCCTTATAGAATCTCTTTGTTGTCTTTCTGTCTGTCCGTCCGTCCGTCGTGCCTGTCAAGAAAACCTATAGGGTACTTCCCGTTGACCTAGAATCATGGAATTTGGTAGGATGGTAGTTCTTATAGCACAAGTAAAGGAATAAATCCGAAAACAGTGAATTTGTGGTTACAATACAAAAAAAATTATAATGTGTTCGGAAAATAATAATTTACTAAATCACATATATAGATGACGCTGTTGTCATTGAACTTGCAGTGTTGCACTAAAAAAAGTAAAAATGTCTCGTACGATGGTACGGAACCCTTCGTATGCGAGTCCGACTCGCACTTGACCGGATTTTTTATACTTGGTACCCACTTAATATTCTTCATTCCTCTTTTTGCTGCATTAACTGATGCCTGAGCATTCCACTGTGGATAGAAAACCCGAAGCTATAAAATGTATGATAACTATAAAAAGCTATATGATAACCTGAAACCCTGAAGCTATAAAATATATGATAACTATAAAATAACATTTCAGCTGCTGAAAAGAAGCCGATGTAGTCAAATAGTCGATAGCTAGTCGCTTCCTCGTCAATGGGAGATGTAGGTATCTAGTCCAAATTTGGAGAAGGAAAAAATAAAAAAGTTATTGTAGGCGAATATTATATATTTTGATTTGATAATAATAAATAATACTTATTTAATTGTATCGACAATTTACATGAAAATTGATTGAACGTCAACGCTATACAAAAATGACTGCAATAATAATGCCAGAATATTAATTAATTAATAATATTATCCATTGAAATAGAAACAAAAAGTTATGAGATAAGAAAATCAAGCTATCATTTCTAAAACTACGCCTCACTAAATTAATTTAAATCCTAACACTAGTACATTAAATTAAAATTTAATCTAAACAAAAATAAAATCTTTGGTTTAAGGAATGTATAATCACTAAAGTATCATTAAAAATTACGATGGTAAGTAATAATTATTACATTATTTTTCACGAAGTATATTGACCAAAATTTGTTATAGAAAAACAGGACTGATTATAATAATAATAATTAATATATAGTTTACCTACATATATATTCATTATATATAGTTTTATTTATATAATTATTAATTAATATTAATATTAATTCTCGTCTTCTCTACATTTCGGTAATCATTTGATACGTCAATTAATTTAATATAAGTAGATGTTAGTGTGATACAATATGACCATCGATGTATACGGATTAGCCTTTCCCATATAAATCCGACTGCAAAAATGCGCTTGAATCTTACGTCATTTTTTATTTTTGACGTGACAACGTCTTATAATTCGATAGAGCCGGCTGCAGGCACGAAAAAACATGACTCATGCGGCGTTACCTCGCTCTGAGGCGTTCCATGTAAGGCTTGAAGTGCAAGCGAGAGCGCGGAACGAGCGACAAAGAAGCACAATCGGCCTTTGTTGTCACGTTCAACTATCGTCAGTAAACCGACTTTACAGACAACCAATTTTTTTAATAAGAATATTAGCCAAAGTCAAATCAAAGTCACTAGTGACAAAGTCAATGGACTTTTGCAAATTCTATTGACTTGTTGAGCGCGTTTTTTATCTTCGAATGGCCTATCCATATACATCAATGAATATGAGTATTAAGCCTCTTCTAATTGGAGCAAATTACCGGCTGAAATAGGTATGAAGAAAACCACATAAGAATATGAATATGTGCAAAAAGACGTGCTATATCATACAAACAAAATTTATTTAGATCTTGTTGCGAAATTCCAGCCGGTATTTCGCACTTGCTTTGCGTAGAGGCGTTATTATCGTAAATAATTGACATAATATTTCGAACGATTACTCATTTAACTTTACTAATGAACAATGCTTTTTAACTCCATATGTATGTCTTGAATTAAGTGGCAGTGAAGACTAAAATATAAATTAAGTAATTAATATAAATATATGAGTAATGGATTAAATATGGTTATTAAAATTGTAATCAGCATTCACGAGGCATTGAGTGTAAGTTTTTTGCGTTAAAACTGCTCATTAGAGTTAGATAGAAATGTCAATATAATTATTACCATAATAACATACATTATTACATAATATGTTCGGGAATATATTGATTTCATCCGACAAATCATTCACCCTTCCATACAAATCTGTTTGATTTAAATATACTCGTCACTCACTCACTCACTCTTTTTTAGTTCACATAGGTTTAGTTCGGGTCTCAATATCGTATTTACCCACAATTTTGCAAAATAAACTTGGTTCGATTTGATTTAGGTTGGTTGGTATCATGCTTACGTCTAGCCCATTATTAGCAATTTTTTTGGTAAATCTATCCTTTCCATAATTTCTGTCATTTACCTAATGACTGTATATACCTATTATGTTTTTTGATCAAAATGACAATATTATAATACATAATACATACCAATGCTATACCCCTTTCAGGTTAGCCCGCTATCATCTTAGACTGCATCTTCACTTATCACTAGGTGAGATTGCAGTTATAGGGCTAACTTGTATGAAAATTAAAAAAAAATCCCCAATGTAATATTGACAATTCTTACAAGCACTAGTGAGTCTCAAAACATTACACTCAAGGCTCTGAAAGAAATTTGTACACAGCGTTTTGTATCCGTATTCAAGATCATACATACAAAGAGAAATTCCTGCTAAGAGAAAAACGCATGGCCACCTTAGTTGGGGACGTCTTTGCGCACTTTGTGACCCCGGAATGAAGCCTGGATCTTGGTAGCGGCCTTGTTCAGATCGGGGTCTGCCAGATCGATCTTCTCAATGTCCTCCTGGAAAAATGAATAAAAAGTATAGGTACTGACCGACACAGCTCAATGAATTAGCCAGCTGAAGTGGCAGTGGGCTGGCCACGTCTTCCGCAGAACTGATGGTCCTGGGGCAGAGGTGTTCTGGAGTGGAGACCGCGTATCAGCAAGCGCAACGTGGGACGATCTTCAACCAACTGGACTGATGACCTTATGAAGCGAAAAGTTGGTGGATGAGGAAGGCGGAGGATCGTGTGTGGTGGCGCGCTCTTGGCAAGACCTATGTGTCCAGCAGTGGACGCATACACATTGATTGATAGGTACTTATTATAATATTTTTACTAATTACATCGTCAAGGTCTGCATCCGTACGTAGTTGAAATTCCACGGACACATATGAAGCGATTTGCTTCCTCGTTTCTAATCCGAACCGCTAGGATTTGGAACACCCTTCCAGCACCGGTTTTCCCCTTCACTTTTAATATGGGTACCTTGTCAAGAGTGAATCTCATCTTCTAGGCAAGCGCCATCTTAGGCTGCATTACCCCTTGCCACTGTAGGTTATATTTGTACTATATAGTGGTGATAATTAATTGCGAACTTAAAACTAAAGCTACGAGGGTTCCAAACGCGCCCAAGTCTGAGAGGTGCCCACAACAAACTCAGCCGGGTCTATCTACATCTATTATCAAGGAAGTATGTATGAGTTACCTTATCCAGTTCTTCCTGGGTTTTCTCGACAGTTTCCGGTTGGGTCGCCTTGCGGGCCTGGTGTCCCCGGAAAGACGCTTGAATCTTGGTCGCCGCATTGCATAGATCTGCAACAAAAGACGTTTTACTGTAAAAAAAAGTCAAGTGCAAAGTCAAAGTCAAACCATTTATCCAAACTGGGTAGGTACTATTGTACACTTTCTGATTGTCAATTGCTGAAGTTACAATACAATGATGTAGTGATAATTAATTACATTATGTAAACTTAAAACTAAAGCTACAAGGGTTCCAAACGCACCCAAGTCTTGAGTCGAACCCACCCACGATGGGTTCTGTACTACCATCGTACAAGAACTAACACTTTTTTTTTGGGTGATGTACTAGTACTTTTCCCTTTACTTGTGCTGTAAGACATTGCTACCTGCAAAATTTCATGATTCTAGTTCAACGGGACGAACTCTATAAGTTTCGATCCCTTCGACGGGTTTTGACAGACGGACAGACAGCTAAATGGTTCTATTAGGGTTCCTTTTTTCTGAATATATAGAAACCAAAATAATAATGAGGTATATAGGTAAGTATAGAACGACATAACACTGACGGCCGTTGCGTAGGTCAGTTCTCAATGTAAATTGCAAGACTAAATTAAGCCGGAAATACCCTAACGTGACGTAAGCAGCCAAACATGGTAATGCGTACCTTTTTAAAAGTCGAATACACGTTTATAAAGCGGAAATGGACATTATAAAAAAGAATTCGTTTAAGTACCTACATACATAATTTAAATACAAATTATTAAATTTGTATTTAAATTAAAAAATTAGGTTTTAAATAACCCCTAGGAGCTCATTAATTTTTCGGAATAAAAAGTAGCCTAGTGTTAATCCAGGGTATAATCTATCTCCATTCCAAACAGCCAAATTCGTCCTGTAGTTTTTGCGTGATTGAGTAATAAACCTACACACATACACACAAACCTTCGCCTTTATAATATTAGTGTGATGTGATATGATTTTAATTACTACTAAAACCATTGTCTGATATAATATTTGCAATGCTCCGACAGGGCCTCATATCAATGTTAGATTTAGGCATGTTTCATGTACATGAACGAAATTGAATGAATAAATGATATGAAATGCTTCGCTCGCCCTGCAGAACGCTACGTGCGTGCGTTAAGGTGCCCACGCAGTGACATACGCGCGTCGCGTCTGGAGAGAATATCGTGCAGGGCGCTGACGCGACGCGCAGTTCAGCTGCAGTTCAGTTCAAGTGCGTGGGCACCTTTACACTGATAAAAACCTAACAAAAGCCAGGCAGGCTGGTCACGTAATTAATATTTGATTGGACACGACTGAAAAAAGCCTTACATGTCCAGCTAATATGTAGCTCGTTCAGACAGGCTGCGTAAGCGTTGCGTAGACGTAACGCGTACTATTGCGTTGTAATGTATGGGACTGTATGAAACATGGCACACCTTGCGTAAAGCGTGAACGTGTGCGTAACCCGTTGTGTTAAGGGTTTACGCGCGTCACTACGCACGTGTCACGTGTACGCAATTGGTGTAAATCGGCCTTAAAGCAGAACGCCTGACAGCTCTACACTTCCCACTACCAGTTCCTTGTATTACGAAGTACGCAAGCTTTCAGAGTGATTTCCTCCTAAGTAGTTGTCATCGAATCATCATCATCATCATTAGGATCAGCGTGATTGAAGAACAAACCAACAAACAAATACTTAGTAATATTTAGTAGTGAAGTAGTGATGGAATGCTAATAATATAGGTGTGTTAAGTAAAATGGAAAGATGTGAAAATTACCCCTCGCAAAAGTAGAACCGGCTACTCATTTGATCACCACATGGTGTAATAACTTCGCCATAGCATACCTACCTACCTATTAACTTGAGTGCAAACAAAAATCTTGACCGAAGTAGTTATCGTATATAACTTCGGCCTACCTATTCCAGTTCAATCAAAGCAAAGTGAATCTTATTGCCAAACCAAAAGATTGCAAATGGCGTATGCCAAACCGTATTAGTACAAATGATCATTTATCATTGTAACGTACGATGGAGAATGGGAAAAGTAGGCGTTTTTGCCTTTTTCAGATGAATTGGGCATTCTTGGCCTCTGGAACCTTGACAACTTGATAACGCTGATTGATGGAATTCAGGTAGCTTTCGTACGTTCACTGTGGTAATAAATTTAGTACACCGTTTTTAGCTTCACGTCACGTTTTGAACGTCACGTTTTAGCTTTAGAATCATGTGCTTACCCCCTTTTGGCTTTAAAGTTAAGATTTTACAAAAGAAACGCCTCGAGAGCATCGTAAACATAATACTACCACTTCTTACTACCACTATTACCACAACTGACCACCACTACCACTCTAATATTGACTGACTGACTGACTGGTGACTGTTCTACCACCTCCTGTTCTACTCCTGGTGCTTAGTATGAGAAATTTTACATTTCACCACGGCTATAGTCAGTAAAATGGACCTAAAAATCCTTGATTTTTAAAGTTAAAGACACATTAAGTTAAAATTTCAGTACCACCGATTTTAATTTCACAAAGTTGCATAAAAAACAAAAATTAACTAGTCCCTTGCGGTGACCGCAGCCAAACTTGAGCTTTGAAATAACCATTCCCATATTATTTTAACTGCTAAAGTGCTTCGACGCTCTAAATCGATCAATTTAGATACATGTAAAATCTTATACTAAGCCTACAAGGCTATAATAGGTTCTAATTATGACTTATATATTTTTTTCTAAGAATATTAGCCATGCTGATCATCCCCTACTCATAACTCTAATATTCCCCTTTCCCCTCCAATTAAGTGTAAAGCTTGTGCCTGGAGTGGGTACGACAATAGTGCAACGGGTGGGGTTTGAACCGCCAACCTTTCGGATTTCAGTCCGCTCCTCAACCGTTGAGCTATCGAGGCTTTACATTTACTACAAATGTAACGAAATAATACCAACCAACTGACCTTCCGTAACCTAACGGATGTCTCTATAAAATAGGTGGCTTCTGGAAACCTTGACAAGTGATAAGGCTGATTAATGGCATTGAGGTACCTTTGGCACATACACTGCGGTAATAAAGAGGGCTTTATACCGCTTTTGGCTTCACAGTCACGTTTTGGCTTTAGAGCTTTAAAGCCAAGTTTAAGAGGGGTCTCTCCGTCACTCGCTCCATACAAACGTAGTTCCAATTTCATTTGAATATTAAGCAACCAAAGTCCATGAAATTTTGCAGACATATTCTAGAAACTAATATCTATGCCTGTAGTTTTTCAGATTTCTGTTAAAGTATTCTGTTTCAAAGTTATGCGGTCTTAAACATTCACATACAAATCTTTGAGCTCCTGTAATTTTAAAACTACATATTTTTAGAAAAATCTAAAACACCACGGGCACAGATATTAGTTTCTAGAATATGTCTGCAAAATTTCATGGACTTTGGTTGCTTAATATTAAAATGAAATTGGAACTACGTTTGTATGGAGCGAGTGACGGAGAGACTCCTCTTAGTATTTGAATGAAAGATTTTACAGTTATCATGTTGGTTACGCGGGGATAAAAAATATTTTCATCCTAATACAGATTTTTTTAGACGTTTATTAATACGATTGCATTCGGGTTTTAGCCTTCAACATTTAATTTTGTGCATCAAATGACTGTTCGCGTGACGAATCTATTCGGCAATTCAACCCGCCGAAAATATTAGATGTGGTCCGACCTTTACTCAATGCTCAGTTTCTTTGAATTGTGAACACAATATTTTTCTTGAAATTCTCCTGTAGTTTTGTGAAATAAATACAGTAATACTATTGCATTGATTCCTTTGTGATTGTATTTTCTTCTTTTGTTCATTTTTAGGGGCAAAGTCCGTTTTGAAAAGCTATCGACTCCACTTTTGTTGATCTAGGTCTGAGAGCAACCATTGAGGCGAAGACTGAAACGATTTTTTAAAATTCAAATACAAGTTAGACTTTGACTGTGATTTCACCTGGTGGTAAGTGATGATGCAGTCTAAGATGGAAGGGGGTCAAGGCAGATTTTATAAAATCCTAATACATAGGTTTCTACTCGCCATCGTACTGTAACGCTAAATCGCTTGGTGGCCCAGCTTATTCAGTGCTGAGGGTGAAATTGTTTGGAGTCACACTAATATTATAAAGGTGAAAGTTTGTGTGTGTGTGTGTGTGTGTGTGTGTGTGTTCGTTACTCCTAAACGCAAAAACTACTAGACGATTTGGCTGAAACTTGGAATCGAGATAGATAATATCCTGGCACATAGGCTACTGTTTATCCCAGAAAATCAAAGAGTTCCCACGAGATTTCGAAAAACCTGAATCCACGCGGGCAAAGTTACGAGCATAGGCTAGTAATAAACAGAATATTCGTGGTAACACCTTTTAGTGAAACATAAATCAAATATCAAAGGAAAATCGCAGAACAAATATACAAAGCAGGTATGCAAGATAATAAAACAAAGCTTTGTGCGAAATAATACAGATTGTGTGGAAAGTTCAACCAGAGGCAAAATCTTGAATCTTGATATCATTTTGAGTTAGGAGGGGTCTCTCCGTCATTTACTCCACACAATCGTAGTTCGAATTTAATTTGAATACTAGGCAACCAAAGTCCATGCAATTTTGCAGACATATGCTAGAAACTAATATCTGTGCATGTGGTGTTTTAGATTTTTCTAAAAATATGTAGTTTTAAAATTACAGGGGTTCAAAGATTTGTATGTGAATTTTTAAGACCGCGTAACTTTGAAACCGAATATTTTAACAGAAATCTGGAAAACCACAGACATAGATATTAGTTTCTAGAATATGTCTGCAAAATTTCATGGACTTTGGTCGATTAATATTCAAATGAAATTGGGACTACGATTGTATGGAGTAAGTGACGGAGAGAGCCCTGTTAAACAGATAAGTCTCTGTACAAATGGAAAAGACACCCGATTTGTCTTTGAGGGTCGGTTTTTTCCCCATCGAAATTGCAATGGACCTTTGGAATGAAACCTTTTGAACACCTTTTCTTGTCTTACAAGCGGGAGGTCCAGGGTTCGATCTCTCCAGGTGCAATTTTGGCATTTATTATTTCTAAATTGTCTCTAGTCTGGTGGTAGCTTAAAATATGATAAATCGATAGAGCCTCGATAGCTCAATGGTTGAGGAGCGGACTGAATACCGAAAGGTCGGCAGTTCAAACCCCGCCCGTTGCACTATCGCATACGCATGGCTAAGGTTTGGAATACTCTTCCGCGATCAGTGTTTCCTACCAATTACAACCCGGGTATCTTTAAAACAAGAGTGAATAGGCACCTTCTAGGTAAACGCGTCTCATCTTAGACCACATCATCACTTTCCATCAGGTGTGATTGTGGTCAAGCGCTTACCTATAGTGAATAAAAAAAAAAAAAAACTATTGTCATACCCACTCCTTGCACAAGCTTTACGCTTAATTGGAGGGGAAAGGGGAGTATTAGTCATGATTAGCATGGCTAATATTCTTAAAATAAAAATCAAAGCCGTAAACTCCAACTAAATCTAAATATATTAAAAGAAAAGATGACCGACTAACTAATCGGCTGATCTATCAACGCACAGCTCTAACTACTGGACGGATTGGACTGTTTTTTGAAAATTTAACTCGTAAGGGGGCAAAATAAAGGGGTTGAAATTCGTGTAGTCCTCGCGAACGAAGTTGCGGGCATAAGTTAGTGTTGAAATAATAATAGGAATTGATCCAAAAGCTCCATCTTGATATCATTCACAGTAAGCAGATAAATCTGTCGACAAATGGGAAAGGGATTGCGAGCAATATGTCTTCTGTGAGAGCGGATTTTGTATAATCAAAGTTTTGTCTGTGCCCGGTCTGTGCCAGATTTTATCGCTGCGTCTACTTCGGAGTTTAATACGATTCTAGAAGCTTGATATATTTTGCTGTATAATTTATTTTAAAAATAAACGATACATACCGTCTTAAAGCCGATTCACAACAATTACACGTGACACGTGCGTAGTGACGCGCGTAAACCCCTAACACACCGGGTTACAAATACGTCCACGCTTTACGCAAGCGGTGTGCCATGTTTCATACAGTTCCATACATTACAACGCAACGGTACGCGCTACGCCTACGCTTACGCAGCCTGTGTGAACGAGCTATTACAGTTCTATAAGTTCTTAAGTATGGGTTGCCTGGAAGAGACTATACTGATAAGATCGCCCTTTGTTTAAATCTATCTTGTATTTTATTCTTTGTCATATTATTAAGCAATAAAATTGTTTAAATAAATAATTAAAAATAAAAACCGACTTCATTAACCACAAACATATTACAAGTATTATATGTACACAAGAGTTGTATGTTGTATGTAGTTCTATAATTCAAAATTCAAAAAAAAAAAAAAACTAAATTCAAAATATTTTCATTCAATTAGACTTTTACAAATACTTTTGTACGTACGTTTTTACAATCTTCAAGAGCACCACTGGTTCGGAGCCTTGTCTAATTATAATAATTTTTGGAGCCGGTGCCAATGAGGTGCCAACTGCCAGTGCTACCTTGCGTCAAATGTGGGTAACATTAGACGCCTGCCAGTGACGTTTGGTTACAAGTTCCCTATCGTGAACTGTGCCATTACTATGAAAAGCTCGACTTTAACACTGATTGATAGTAGGCACTCAGGTGCGTTAAACAGTTTTGGCGATAACAATAAAGGAAGGTCTAATGAAAAATGCGCGCAGGGGTCGAAAACATTTTCATTATCAAAGAAGCTAAGCTATTAAGTCATTATAAAAACCTTTTTGACTCAACCTTTTCAAGCTTAATGAGCTATCATCGAGCTATTAAATGTAATATCCGACGTTTCCAGGAAAATGGCTTCCGTACCTTTCTTTCTTACGTTCCTTTTTCTTCCCATCTGTCTGTATCACAGATTTCCTTTCAGTAATTGACAAAAAGCGATGCTAGCCCAGTGGTTAAGACGTCCACCTCCATTGTGGAGGTCGGGGGTTCGATCCCGGGCACGCACGACTAACTTTTCAGACTTGAAAAGTCCTTTACACCATCTAGTTTAGTTTCTTCTAATGTTTTCTGTATATAATACATATCCTATAGCATGCATGATATACATACAAACTTATATAGCATACATGATAAACATAATCCCCGAGTACCTACTATAGGCTATAGACTACGCGAACGAAGTCGGGGGGAAAAGCCAGTCTGAAATAGGATTGACGTAGTCTCTAAATCGTATCATACCAAAACTTTCCTTGTTTTAAGTCGCTGTTTAAGCGATTTCTATGAAATTTTGCACAGAAATAGGTTGCATTCCAAGGAAGGAAGCTGTGTTTTATCCCAAAAATGCAAAAATTCTCATGGGTTTTTAAAAACCTAAATCCACGCAGAAAAAGTTGCGGGCGTCGTCTGTTTTTAACCCCCGACCCAAAAAGAGGGGTGTTATAAGTTTGACGTGTGTATCTGTGTATCTGTCTGTGGCATCGTAGCGCCTAAACGAATGAACCGATTTTAATTTTGTTTTTTTTTGTTTGAAAGGTGGCTTGATCGGGAGTGTTCTTAGCTATCATCCAAGAAAATCGGTTCAGCCGTTTGAAAGTTATCAGTTTTTTTTCTACTTACTTTAGCCTTCACTTGTCGGGGGTATTATAAATTTTTAATTTACACTTGTGTATACCAATTACCAATCTACAAAGAAAGATAGCTTGCATAAAAACCGGAAATCATAATTTTATCCCGGAAAAAGTGTTTCCGCGAAATTTTTATCCACGCGGATGAAACCGCCGACATCATCCTGTAGCAAATAATAGATATTCAAGGCCTGTAAAACCCTACTTAAAATTTTAAGTGATAAACAACCATATTTTTACACCACACACATTTTCGTCATAAAAGACCAAGGCGACGAAAAAGGTCCAAAGTAAACTGTCATACCCAAATATTTGACGATAATATGGTACAAACCCTTTTTATAATAAAGCCTTTGTATGGAAACAATGTCCCTGTGGCTTGGCTGCGGCCGCAAACACGTTTGTATTACAGCTATTATTTTTCATCGTGAACTCGAACCGAAACTTCCATATAAATGCGAAAGTGTGTCTGTCTGTCTGTCTACTAGCTTCACGGCCTAACAGTTAAACCGATTTTGATGAAATTTCGTACACATTTAGCTCTCATTCAGGGGAAGGACATAGGCTACTTTTTATCCCGGAAAATCAAGAGTTCCCACGGGATTTTTGAAGGTCCATCCGTTTAACTGATTTATATGAAAGGTACAGAGGTAGCTTGCGTCTCTGTAATTGACATAGGCAACTTTCTATCCCGGAAAATCAAAGAGTTCCCACGGGATTTTTGAAAAAACCAATCCACGCGGACGAAGTCGCGGGCATCATTTAGTAATATGTATTTATCGGTTTTTTCCTACGAATAAATATCTAAGTATACATATTTGTACTGTTAATATTAATTTGAATTCGACGTGTCCCAAGCATTGAACTTTGCAAAGGGGTCCCTTGAATTAAAAACCGGCCAAGCGCGAATCGGACTCGCTCACGAAGGGTTCCGTACCATTATACAAGAAATAACACTTTTTTTAAATTGCACGGTTGCCATTTTGAAATTTTATTATTTGTTATTATATTAGAAATACAAAGGCTAAATAAATAAATATGATAATTTCAACTCTCTACCTATTTACGGTTCATGAGATACACCCCGCTGAGTGACAGACAGACTGACGACTGAATTTTGATGTGTGGAACCTTAAAAATATTGAAAAATTGTCTAGTAACAATAATCGATAGTTAGCCGCATTGCTTGTTACTAAGCGCTCATCTCAGAAATAGGTCGACAACCCTTAACATGCATCCAGTGAGCGAGCGACTCGCTTAATGCATCTTAAGAGACCCACTCGACATGTAAATTGATAGTAATGTACTTTTCATGCTAATAAAAAAATTAAAATTACAATATACATATTATACAGGGTGTAACTAAAAAGCTAGTAAAAACGAAGACACGTGATAGTAGTGATGTATACTGATAAGATATCATACAAAAACTACGAAAAAAAATTAAAAATGGTGTATTTTTTAAAAGTTCAAAGTATATTGCAAATAAAACATCTGACTAACACTAGCGATCAACGAACGTTCCGTAAATAGGTCATTTTCAAAATCAAATTCAAATTTAAAATATTTTTTTCAATTAAACTTTTACAAGTGCTTTTGAATCGTCAAAATAATCTACCACTGGTTCGGAATGCAGTTTCCACCGAGAAGAACAGCAAGAAACTCGGCGGTTGCTCTTTTAAAGTATTCAATTTACAATAATATGCCGATTCGAAGTCAGTGCCACGTCGTAAGTGGGGCAGTAACCCAAGTTTTGCTCGCTAAACCATGTTATACAACGTGGGTTTGAAAAATACTAAATCACTAAAGCTACAAGATAAGGCAAATGGTTATTGGCATTGGATTGTGTTAAGGTAGTATAATAATAACGCTTAGTTTTGCTAGCATTCTGGTTACACTGTGTACAGAAAAGGTTTTCAGGGCATATCTTAATTTATACGTCAAAAATTGTGCTAACATAAAGAGATAAAGTATAACTCAAAATTTAGAAAACCCCCGACAGAAAACCTCTATAAAAAACTAGAAAAGAACTGATAACTTTCAACCAAACGGCTGAACCGATTTTCTTGGATTATAGCTAAGAACACTCTCGATCAAGCTACCTTTAAAAAAAAACTAAATTAAAATCGGTTCATTAGTTTAAGAGCTACGATGCCACAGACAGATGCACAGATACACACGTCAAACTTATAACACCCCTCTTTTTGGGTCGGGGGTTAAAACACAGCACAGAGACTTACTTAAATGTTAACTTAAATGCATCTCAAGTTACGAGACCTACGCGATATCTTATGTAAATTGATAATGCACCTGAGCGGGCACATTTTGCATGCTTATCGATATTCCTGGGGGCTTGTGCCTAAGCGGCAATTTATTGAAGCACTTGGCATTATAATTTAAGATAAATTCTTTTTCTGTTTGTTTCGAATTACTGGTAAATAAGTCAAATATTGTTTTTCTCGTTCCGTACCTCAAAGGGAAAAGCGGTATCCTTATAGGATCACTTTGTTGTCTGTCTGTCTGTCCGTCTGTCGTGTCTGTCAAGAAAACCTATAGAGTACTTCCCGTAGACCTAGAATCATGAAATTTGGCAGGTAGGTTGGTCACAAGTAAAGGAAAAATCCGAAAACCGCGAGTTTCTGGTTACATCATTAAAAAAAATCAAAATGTGTTAATATTTTCAAAGTAAGATAACTATTCCAAGTGGGGTATCATATGAAAGGGCTTTATCTGTAAATTCTAAAACAGATTTTTATTTATTTTCATGCAGAATAGTTTTTGTTTATCGTGCAAAATGTCATAAAAATACCCAAGTACGGAACCCTCGAAACGCGAGCCTGACTCGCACTTGGCCGGTTTTTTAGTGTCTTTGTGACTTGAAATTTTTAAATAGTTTATACCTTAGTTTCTTTTGTGTGTCGAACCGTTGAAAAACCTTAATCCACGTGGCTAAAGGCGCAGAAAAAAAAATAGTGAACCAATAAATAAACAATGAATCAAAGTGCGTAAGTTTTCATATTAATCATAAAAATATCTTAGACGCCATTTTTAATATTTAAGCTTAGTATAAAAGTTCATTGTGGGGGAGTAATGGGCCCTTGGTGGTTTGAACGAAAGTTTTATTAAAAAACTTTTGAAAGCTCTAATTAAAGTTGTGTTACTAAATATTTAATGTTCTATCTGTTTGCCAGTTTTTAGTAAAGCAGTTGCTTTTATACATGGCATAATATTGTACCAATATCAAATCTTAGAAAAGAGCAAACGCCGAGTTTCTTGCTGGTAAATTGAATTAGCTTACGTCCCGGGCACGGATATAGACCTGTTTATCTCGGAAAATCAAAGAGTTCCCACGTGATTCTTATAGAAATATCCATTTAATCGATTTCTATGTTTGTTACATCTTGCAATCTGGAAACTGACATAGGCTACTTACTAATTATCCTAGAAAATCAAACAATTCCCATGGGTTTTTTATAGAACCCTAAATCCACGCAGACGAAGTCGCGGCCATTATCTTATACCTCGTAACTTAGTACTTTTTGGACCTCGATCATTAATTAGAAAACTCTTTAATACCGCTTAACTGTGCCAGCAAAGTTTCTTTTGGCCTCCTGGATGGGTTGGGAAAAGTTTTGATAACGATCCTTTCTTAATTTGATCAGAGTTTGATCCAGTGGCACGCTCCAGCCAATTTATTTTTGTGACACCGTGCCACATAGAAATTAGAAA
The DNA here is from genome assembly GCF_905333055.1 of Maniola jurtina. NCBI lineage: Eukaryota > Metazoa > Arthropoda > Insecta > Lepidoptera > Nymphalidae > Maniola > Maniola jurtina. The sequence goes on from NC_060053.1 coordinate 4,608,469, forward strand.
CCGATTAGGGGCAGGAATGAGTCTTTAATTGATGCCACAGACAGATACACACGCCAAACTTATGACACCCCTCTTTTTGGGTCGGGGGTAAAAAACTTTATCATCTATCTAGATAGATAGAAAACTTTATTATCTATCTAGATAGATAGAAAACTTTATTATCTACCGATCTATCTTACCTAAGTAAAATTTAATTACAAATAAAATTCTCAAAAGTCTATTAGGTAGTAAAAATACCAATTTGCTTGCTCTATTATCATACAATATAATAGGACGACGGACAAAGGCAGCCCGTCATTGTATGAAGAGTTCGACTACGGGAATATTCAGGGTCTAATCTTTCATTCACATCCCGAAACTTTCATCGTTTGTCCGCTCAGTTGTGAAAGATAGCTCGCGATAACTTTCATTGTCACTGTACTACAGAGTGAGAACAAGAGACTAACGTGGCTTTTTAGATCTTATTTTTGTTTCCAGCCAAATCCGTCCAGTAGTTATTGCGTGATTGAGTAACAAACATCCAATCATCCACACTTTCACATTTATAATATTACTAGCGACCCGCCCCGGCTTCGCACGGGTGGACATTTATTTTTTCTATTTTTCGGGATAAAATATAGCCTATACGGATTCGGAAGAATCCCTCTAAGTAATGGTAAAATAAATTTTGAAATCGGTCCAGTAGTTTTTGAGCCTATCAATACAAACATACAAAAATACAAAGGTTTCCTCTTTATAATATTAGTATAGATTAGGATTAGGAATAAGAATTGGGATTAAGAAAAGTTTTGCGAAAGCAATAAATTTGTAACCGGAAAAATAATGACAAAATAATAAAATGAGAAATAGTTTTCTACGTTTAATTTGTTACTTGGAGAAACTTGCAGTTTCCGCTTCCGGGGAGAAGTTCAAAGTTGGAATTTGTACTTTATTTAATCACGTTTTTTTATGTTCTCTGTGATTATTACTTTATTACAATCATTGTACTTTATTTAACCCATTATAGCCTGAATTATTTTAAGGTCTCAGAATTGAGTTTTTCATTGATATGTTGTTATTATGGACCCTATTAGTCAGATCTAATCATCAGAATTTTGGTGCAAGTCTTACTTCTGGAAATAACCATGGATGCTGCACGGCACCGCTAGGCTCCTACCGTGTCTTTTCAAATGTCTCATAAATTTCTTATAACTGATTGTTACCAAAATGTTCTACCACAATTTGATAAGAATTATTAAGGTATTAACTCTTGTATAGTTCAAGGTCCAAAATTGATTAAAAGATCCAATATATTACATGAACATTTACATATATTTCCATAAAATTACATATTATTTGTAGGAAGCTTGTAGGTTGCAGGGTGCACAGAGCCCCACGATGCATTTATTGCACTGTAATCTAGTCTGACTGACAATACTGTTACCCACACTTGCGACATGACTCGCTGGGTACCAATAAATGATTTTTGCTGTCATAACATATGCTGTCAGACCCGATTGCCAGTATTTTTAAGATGTTTTTGCTCGGTGTTTGAAGCTGATACACGGCCACCACGTCGTGGCGTATTTTTTAACTGAAATAGGTATGAACAGATGTAGAGCCTAGCACCACTTCACATCTAGTATTGAGCTGCCGACCAGTGGGATTATTTATGAAACTACCATCATCTTTGTCAGATGGGATTATAGGGTCTGGAGCTTCAATTTATAGCAATTGAGGCTTGAGTTCATGGTCTTCTTCTAGTATAGCAAGTGCCTCATGTAATGTACAATCTCCATTGAAACAAAAAAGCCATTACATAAGGAATAACCAAAGAAAAGACATAAATTAGATTTTTAGTATACATAATAAAAAGACAACATAATGACCTAGCGGTGCCGTACGGCATAAATATCTTTTAACATGCTAAAATCCAAACAATAAAACAAAATACGACAGTTTTATGATATGAACAGGTCAATGCAAGGTTTGGCATCAAGTGTAAATGCATAAAAGTATTACATTACTCAAAATAAAAAAATTATGATACCCTTACTGGAATGTTGCATCCATTATTGGCAGCAATTTCACATCACTGATTTACAGGTGCTCGTGCAGGTCACAAAAAGCTTATGGGACAAAACAAAGTAAGTGGAGTAATGGCTATGTCCCTCTAGCATGGCATTGACAACAAACCACTTGACTTCACCTCTTATTACAAGGACAGGGCCCGACAATTTAAACATACGAAATTGGGTGCCATATGGCACCGCTAGGCTATAATGGGTTAATCACGTTTTTTATGTTCTTATGTTATGTTGTATGATGTTACGTTGTTATGTTGTATGATTATTACTTTATTACAACCACGATCAACAATTATTACTTGTATAAATTAAGTTTTTTCTAATTTAATAAACTAGATAATATCATTGAATTCATTCGCGTTAAATTCGACGAGAATGATTTTTTTGAATAACAAGTTGTCTATGTTGTTATTTCCATCGACTTGGTCTGCTTGAATATATGCTTTTTATATAAAATAAAGATATTTTCTGAGATAAAAAGTAGCCTATATGTTAATCCAGGATATAATCTATCTCCATTCTAAATATCAGCCTAATGCGTCCAGTGGTTTTTGCGTGAAAGAGTAACAAACATACACACATACATATACACAAAAACTTTCGCCTATAAAGGAGATAATACCAGTGTGATTATTAGGATTAGTATAAAATGTACAATAAATTATTTAGATTTCTTCTTTAATTATCAAAGAAGCACATATTAGCTTCTATTCTAATTGCAACGAACTGTGAAATGCAGCATAATTGGAAGGCACACAAAACCACAAACACAGTCTCTTTCAGAGCAAAAGAAAGTGGGTATAAAGTGACAAAGGCGCGTTCCAAAAAAGACTTTCATTGTCAAAAGACTTTCATTATCAAAAGACTTTCATTACGAAAGCTGATGTGTCAAGATAGCTGTTTTTTTGTTTTAACTTCCGACGTAAAATAGGGCGCGACATGTGATAGGCGGAACGGTTGTTAGTGACCTTTTCGACGGAGTGCTACGATTTGTCAGTATTCGAAGAAATTATCAAAGTTAAAACATTTTCAAGCTTTTATTTCAGAGGGTCGTCTAGTTGTAAATTTTCATACAACAAGTGTAAATTAAAAATTTATAACACCCCCGACAAGAGAAGATTACAGTAACTAGAAAAGAGCTGATAACTTTCAAACGGCAGAACCGATTTTCTTGGATTATAGCTAAGAACACTCGATCAAGCCACCTTTCAAACAAAAAAAAACTAAATTATAATCAATTCATTAGTTTCGGAGCTACGATGCCACAGTTAGATACACACATACACACGTCAAACACATAGCACCCCTCTTTTTGGGTCGGGGGTTAGTACGAGCCTAGATTAAGTTATACTGAACCTTAAATTATTCACGTTCCTTTACCACTACTCTACTTACTCTAAATTCAGTGGTTTTAAAAGGTTTTTAGTATGTATGCAACGATGCCACAGACAGATACACAGATACAGAGATACACAGACACACACGTCAAACTTATAACACCCCTCTTTTTGGATCGGGGGTTAAAAAAGGTGTTTAAAAGGTGGTAGGTAAACGAATAGTAATCACCCGCATTACTTTGCTTCAGCCTTGATAACGCGTTCAATAGAGCCTTGGGCCGTGTTTAAGCGAATCGATTTCTTCGTGTGGTAAAGCCACTTAGCGATCAGGTAATATAAATAGTCCAGGAGCTAGTGACCGGTTAGAGCTATTACAAACTCCCGACTAATATTGTACAGAAGTAGGCGTTACTTTGCAGAAGTCCATGTTATACAAAAAAATTAAAAGCTTAATTTGCTATAATCCGCTAAAAAAGGGCATTTAAAAAAAAATTATATAGACCAGCGCTTGGCTGCAATTAGACTCGCTAGCAAGTGATGATGCAGCCTAAGATGGGGCGCGCTTGCCTTGAAGTTGCCTATTCACTCTTAACTTGAAGGTACCCATATTATAGGTGGAAGGGAAAACTGATGCCGGAAGGGCGTTCCACATCCTGGCGGTTCGGATTAGAAATCTGTATGGTACAACATGCAGATGCAATATGCACCCCCCTAGTACGTAACCTTTGCGCTTGAGCGAGCGATTCAAAGAAAGCGATTTTATTGCTTTTTCTTCTGGTATTATTAAATAGCTAACAGTAATATAGTAATTACAGAATGCTAGCTTCAAGAAAACAACTTAAGAATGTTCATTGGCACTCTACTACTTTTCGATACAAGTTCGGACTGTAAACCTCCGGCTCTCAAACTAAAAGGAATGACTAACCTTTCGAGATCTTGCCAACTCATTACTTTACTCCTCTGAGCTACCTGTCTTCCTGTATTTACTAGGTAATACATATAAAACCTAGTCTAGAATGTAATCTAAAGTTTTTTTTGTGTATAAATCTATTACCCAACTGCGGCAAAGCCAAAAAGAAGGGTTATGATTTTAGCAGTCTATGTATGTATGTAAGTATGTATGTATGTATCCAGATTCTGTGTGTTCCACCGTAGTGCCTAAACTACTGGACCGATTTTGATGAATGAGGTGTCGATTGATTCGTTGTAAAGGTCCGGGTGACATAGGCTATATTTTATTTAAAAAAAATTGACCTAACGGATTTAACATCAAAAAAAAGTGGAGGTCTCCAAAAAATTTTTGGCTATTGTATCGAGAGGGACGTCAAATGAATGAGGAGAAAATTCCGTTGAACTCAGAATTTTCTCCTCATTGACATTACAATATTAAAATATACCAAGCGACAGATGAACAATTTTAGTATAATATTTCAGGTTTATAAAGACGATCGCAGTCGGGTTTTAATATTCAACTATCTTTTTTCGAACAAATACCTACCTACTATATTGTAGAACATCCTATTGTTTAAATTGGTTCAAAGTTTGTTACAATAGGAACTATAAGGCCACAAAATATAGGTTAAATGCGTTAGCCCCGTCCGTTGTATCACCACAGGCTCAATTAAGGTCGGGAGGTTCTATATTTAGCCGATCGTAATTGCATTGATTTCTGCACTGAACGCAGGAGCTTGGCAGCAAAACGTGCCACGAGGGTTAAGACTTTAGGCCATAGTCTGCCACGCTCCAGTCTAGTACGAATCGGCAGACTTCACACACCTTTGACAACATTATTAAGAGGGCTCTCTCCGTCACTCGTTTCCACTCGTTTCATACAATCGTAGTTCCCATTTCATTTGAACATTAAGCAACCAAAGTCCATGAAATTTTGCAGACATATTCTAGAAACTAATATCTATGTCTGTGGTTTTTCAGATTTCTGTTTAAATATTCGGTTTCAAAGTTACGCGGTCTTAAAATTTTCGTACAAATCTTGGAGCCCCTGTAATTTTAAAACTAAACATTTTTAGAAAAATCTAAAACACCACAGACACAGATATTAGTTTCTAGAATATGTCTGCAAAATTTCATGGACTTTGGTTGCTTAATATTCAAATGAAATTGGAACTACGATTGTATGAAACGAGTGGAAACGAGTGACGGAGAGAGCCCTGTTAAGAACTCTCAGGTTTATTCGCGATGTTTTCCCTCACTGTGAAAGCAAGCACGTAATATTTAACTGTCTAAACGCACATATTACCTCTGAAAAATTAGAGGAACGTGCCCGGAATCGAACCCCCGACCTCCACACGAGAACCATAAAAGTTTCCTCACTTTTTAGGGTTCCGTACCTCGAAAGGAAAAACGGAACCCTTATAGGATCACTTTGTTGTCTATCTGTCTGTCCGTCTGTCCGTCAGTCCGTCTGTCGTGTCTATCAAGAAAACCTATAAGGTACTTCCCGTTGACCTAGAATCATGAAATTTGGCAGTTAGGTAGGTCAGCACAAGTATAAAGGAATAAATCCGGAACCCGTGAATAATAATACACTTTGAATTTGTGAATTTGTGGTTACTTCATTAAAAAAAATGTGTTTAAATTTTCAAAGTAAGATAACTATACCAATTGGGGTATCATATAAAAGGGCTTCTTTACCTGTATATTTTTTGATTTATCATGCAAAATGTCGAAAAAATACCCGAGTACCGAACCCTCGGTGCGTGAGTCCGACTCGCACTTGGCCGTTTTTTTATCAAGAAAAACGCGACGCCTGGACTCGGCCGGTGTGCCATGCGCCTAAAAAAAGGTAATCTTGTTCACAATTTTTTCCGCCATGAAAGTAAACGCATTAGCGTATAAAAACAGAATTGTTTGAACAAGATCGCTGGTTCAGACTTCAGTTTACTTGGTTAATTGAACGCAATCCTTCAGACAACACCTGTGACGGAAAAATCGATTCACTTGAAATGCGCCAAGGATTTTTACCACCGAGTATCTTCTACCTTTTTCTTTCATATTAAAGAATACGAGGTTCGTTTTCATTGTCATTTCAATTTTTTTTTGTGATGTAACTACAAATTCTCTGTTTCGAAGTTTTACCTTTACTTGTGCTATATAAGACTCTACCTACATACCAAATTTCGTGAGTCTAGGTCAACGGGAAGTACCCTATAGGTTTTCTCGACAGACACGACGACAGGTAGACAGACAACAAAGTGAACCCTTATAGGATTCCGTTTTTCCTTTTGAGGTATGGCACCCTAAAAATGTCCTTTTCAGTACTCTAATATAAATCCTTCAACTAAAGTATACTCTTTCTTAAGTCTAAAGGTACCCACGCATTTGAACTGCACTGCAGCGGAACTGCGCGTCGCGTCAGCTATTCTCTCCAGCCGCGCCGCGCGGCAGTGACGTACGCGCGTCGCGGCTGGAGAGAATATCGTGCGGGGCGCTGACGCGACGCGCAGTTCCGTTGCAGTGCAGTTCAAGTGCGTGGGCACCTTTAGCCGGAAACGAGCTAACCTGGAAATGGTATAACAGTTTCATCAAAACCACCCCTATTCTATTTCTAAACTGCTGTCGTATAATAAAAATGTAGCTTCATATTCGCCCTATTCCAGTAAATGTCACATGAGTATTCAGATAGGTGTGTCAGGTTAGTGCCAGTATGAAGCTATTCGCGTATGACCTTTTATGCCATTTGGTATTTTTAACCCCAACCAAAAAGAGGGGTGTTATAAGTTTGACGAGTGTATCTGTGTATCTGTCTGTGGCATCGTAGCTCCTAAACGAATGAACCGATTTTAATTTAGTTTTTTTTTGTTTGAAAGGTGGCTTGATCGAGAGTGTTCTTAGTTATAATCGAAGAAAATCGGTTCAACCGTTTAAAAATTATCAGCTCTTTTCTAGTTACTGTAACCTTCACTTGTGGGGGGTGTTATAAATTTTTAATTTACACTTGTATTAGTCTCATACGCATTTTAACGTAAAATAACGACGACAAAGTTTTGACACAATTTTTTGCCTAGACAAGAAGCTCTGTGCGTCAGACGTCAGTTGAGAGACTGCTTATGCATAAATCAGCATACATGAATTTTGTGAAACATATCAGTAGCTGCTTTGCATATACGTATATTTATTAAGGACAACTCTCGGGCATGCAGTTCTCCTCATGTACGATGATTTCTTTCACCGTTAAAGCGTTACTCCGAAAAGGTAGAGGTGCGTGCCCGGGATCGATCCCCTATATCCCTTCGAATAGGAGACGAACGTCTTAATCACTAATAAAGCTACTTTTTTGGGTTTCGTATCTGAAAAGAAAAAAACGGAACCCTTATAGGATCACTTTGTTATCTGTCTGTCCGTCTGTCCGTCTGTCCGTCTCTCCGTCTGTCCGTCTGTCCGCCTGTCCGTCTTTCCGTCTGTCGTGTCTGTCAAGAAAACCTATTGCGTAGATACTTCCCGTTGACTTAGAATCATGAAATTTGGCAGGTAGGTAGGTCTTATAGCATAAGTAAAGTAAAAAATCCGAAAACCGTGAAAAAAATTGAAATGTGTTATATTACTAAAGCGCCATCTATATGATATTTACTAAACCATATATAGATAGCGCCGTTGTCATTAACTTGCAGTTTTCCATATAAAAAGGTTAAAATATTTGGTACGATGGTAAGGAACCCTTCGTATCCGACGTCCGACTCACACTTGGTCGGTTTTTTCATTGGCTTTACGGCTCTGGGTTCTGATTGCATCAAATACGTAGGTACCATTACAGAAGTCGATTCGACGTAATGTAAACGAGAATTTGGCTCCTTTAGATGGTTCTCGTTAGCTTCCTACCCTGTTACAGGCTAGCTCAAAGAGTCTTGGCCTTTGATATTTGCACAGGGTAATGAAATTGTTAGTGGCACAATACTAGAGTCTTCAGTCTAGTTTAACTAGACGGAATACCTATCTAGTACATATTAAAGTCTATCCAACGAAAGTTGAAGCGATTTTTAGTGTTTTAGAGTTCCGTACCTCGAAAAGAAAAACGGAACCCTTATAGGATCACTTTGTTGTCTGTCTGTCTGTTTGTTCGTCCGTCCGTCCGGTGTGTCTGTCAAGAAACCTATAGGGTACTTCCCGTTGGCCTAGAATCATGAAATTTGGTAGGTAGGTAGGTCTTATAGCACAAGTAAAGGAATAAATCTGAAAACCGCGAATTTGTGGTTATATCGTTTAAAAATAAAATAAAATGTGTTTCAATTTTCAAAGTAAGATAACTATACCAAGTGGGGTATCATATGAAAGGGCTTTACTTGTACATTCTAAAACAGATTTTTATTTATTTTTAACCCCCGACCCAAAAAGAGGGGTGTTATAAGTTTGACGTGTGTATCTGTGTGTCTGTGTATCTGTGTATCTGTGTATCTGTCTGTGGCATCGTAGCGCCTAAACGAATGAACCAATTTTAATTTAGTTTTTTTTGTTTGAAAGGTGGCTTGATCGAGAGTGTTCTTAGCTATAATCTAAAAAATTGGTTCAGCTGTTTAAGAGTTATCAGCTCTTTTCTAGTTTTCTTGTAGAAAAGAAGGTTAGATAACCGTTAGGTTCATAATATTATGTCAATAGACAAATGTCAAGCTGTCAAGATGGACGTTGTCTAAATACATAATTATTTATTTGAAAATGATGTTTTGGAAAACTCAAATACTTTGGATCGTCGGGGGTGTTATAAATTTTTAATTTACACTTGTTTATTACTAATCATCCCACACATATGATGTGATATCACATATCATGATTTATATAAGATTTTAGAGTACTAATAATTAACATCGAAGTTAATTAATAATTAGTATTTATATTTATAATTTATAATTTTATAATATTTTATAAGCCCTACGATCGTAGGGCATCAAAAATTGTTAAGACTCATTTGAGTGTTCCCCTCCACGGAAATCTTTAGTAAAAGGCGAAAGATTTATGCGTTTTGAAGGGAAACCAGAGTGACTATATGACAATTAGGGCAAACTATTATATACATTTTGTGAGCACAACGATATCTTGAACTTTTCTGGGGCAGCGACATCTAGTGTACATTTTGAAAAACATATTATTATTTTATTGATTCGTTATAACTGTCTTCAAATATTGTCTTGATTTGTAATAGGAATTGCTTTCACATGAAACTAATCTGAAGGCTTCATCTTATCATACCTTTTACATTTATTCCTTATAGGCTACTTTTCATAAGTCATAAATGCTTACTATGCTTAATTCTCAACTCTAACTTAATCATACCTACTTTATTAATAATCTACCGGTCGATTCCGGAAAACGCATTACAATCGCAATTGTTGTGGTCGGCTGAATTTATGGTATCCTTGTTGCAACAATGCATTGTAGCCAATGAGCATGGTAATATTATCTGTATACATAATATTACCGTGCAATGAGTGAGCATCAACCAATCAGAGGTCATTGCGATCGCGACATTGTACCTAGCTGTCATTTTACCATAATCGAGACTCTGGATGATAGTGCTTGAGCTTTAACAGCTCGTTCACACAGGCTGCGGAAGCGGCCGTAAGCGTAGACATAGCGCGTACCATTGCGTTGTAATGTATGGAATTGTATGAAACATGGCATACCGCTTGCGTGGCGTGAACGTTCACGTAGACGTAATGCGTGTAGTTGTGTCTACGGATTCACGCGCGTCACTACGCACGTGCCACGTATACGTGCTGCATACGCAACTGGTGTGAATTAGCCTTAAATATGCATAAGACTTTTATTATCATTGAAATCATCAGAATTTTGCTTCAGAAAACTGTTGCTAAATCAGCGAAATTTTCACTTTTCTGATCATTTGACCTATTTGTTTTGAAACAATTGTACTTTTTCCCTGTTTTTTATCAGAAATCATATTGCACTACTCCCTTCACAAATAAGGAAGCGAGGGGTGAATAGGGTGGGCCGATGTAACCACCCCTATAAATAATATAATATTTATATGACCCACTTTAAATAGATTTGGGTCAAATTTTATGAACATTACTTCTATCTAATTCATGTATATTTAAATCGATATGGAAATATTATAGAGATCCATGTTTGACTTTACTTACAAGTTATATTGGTGATTTTTGAATCGATTAAATATAATATTTTTTATTATATATTTTTTTTTAAATACTTATTTACTAAGCCTTTACTTTCCGTGTCAATTAATAATATTTACAAAGTTTCTAAATCTATCATGTATTAGGCATTAGTAAATTAGTAATTATTTTGCTCCTTATTTATATTTTTTGGTCCTCAAAGGACCACTCATTGAGTATTGACTCTCTTCTTCCTTTAACACCGTCAGGTGCCGAGGAGTATGGCCTAAACCCCCTCTCTAGAGAGATCTTGTACTTATATGAGTAAAATTATTGTTTTTTTTTTAATTTATGATGAGTCGTAATCCTAATTAATGAGAGTCATGACCCTTTCCACTCACATAAAAGTGTGCATTTTCTCTGAATGAATTAATGCAATAGGATGTTCACATTTTTTCTCACTCATGTAATTCAGTGTAACTGTATTTTTAAACTAGCCGATGCCCGCGACTTCGCCCGCGTGGATTAAGGTTTTTCGAAATCCCGTGGGAACACTTTGATTTTCCGGAATAAAAAGTAGCCTACTTGCTAATCCAGGATATTATCTATCTTCATTCCAAATTTCAGCCAAATCCGTCCAGTAGTTTTTGCGTGAAGGAGTAACAAACATACACACACACACACACACACACGCACACACATACATACAAACTTTCGCCTTTATAATATTATAGTGTGATACAATGATAGTAAGAATTTTGTTTATCTGAAGTTTTATTAAATCTCTGTACCTAGTCGAAATAACAGCATTAAACTAACTCAACCATTCCGTAAATACAGAAATTCTGGGAGCATTTTAACATAGTTCACTTATTTCTTTTTCAGTTAACAATTTGACCCGAAACCCGGAACTACCCGGAACTGCGGACGAACCAGTTGACTGAGCAAGCGAAAATTTCCCAACAATTTTAGAATTTCAACTCCAAATTATTTTGCTTTATTTTCATTGCTGTGAGATGACACCGCGATTTTTTAGAAGGCCATTCCAATTTGAAATTGAACTGTTATTTTGTTTGCGCTGTTGCCAGTTTTTTATACAAATTGAAACGTTGTAATTTTCTCGTTTTTGCAAAAAGGTTTTTTTTTTAACCCCCGTCCCAAAAAGAGGGGTGCTATAAGTTTGATGTGTGTATCTGTGTATCTATGTATCTGTGTATCTGTCTGTGACATCGTAGCTGCTAAACTAAATAACCAATTTTAATTTAGTTTTTGTTTGAAAGGTGGCTTAATCGAGAATGTTCTTAGCTATAATCCAAGAAAATCGGTTCAGCCGTTTGAAAGTTATCAGCTCTTTTCTAGTTAATGTAACCTTCACTTGTCGGGGGTGTTACAAATTTTTAATTTACACTTGTTATACAAAAAGAAACGTTGTAATTTTGTCGTTTTTGCGTAGAGGATTTTCTATTATTACTATTGGTATGACTATTTGTTGATACATTTTTATCCGACTATCCTCACTTTGTTTCAACGTAATTTTTGAGAATCTCGTTTTCCATCACTTTCGTTTTCGCCTGTGAGGAGTATACAAATTTCAAAACCCTTTTTTACCCCCTTAGGGCTTCAGTTTTTAAAAATCCTTTCTTAACGGACGTTTACGTTATAATAGCTGTATTCTGTCTGTTTAGTAGTTTAAACTATGCGTTAATAGATCAGTCAGCCAGTCAGCTATTTAGATTCTAAAACTAAGCACCTACCATGTGGTTTCAACTAAAGTCTGTTTAGTAACTAAGTAGATATTAAACAATAATAGCAAGTATAATAACAAGATATTTAAGTATAAACAAAATTTAGTACAAAAATTTTGGCTATCTGAATTTCGATTATTATTATATTCGTATTTCTCGATTGATATAGTATTGATTTATCTACTGTACCAAGAATTTCTATAGTAAGGTGATAAATATTCAATAACCGTTTCAATAACTCAAAATACATTCAAGCAGCCGCCGCCGTATCGGCGATCAATTGAGGAAACAAGTATTGGAAACCATTTACAAGTAATACTGGAAAATTCAAACGAATTTAAAACTTATCTACTTAGCCACAAAATATATTTTAGCATTACCAGTTAATGCTGGAAATGGCAAAGATAGAATCGTTGATTACTGCAACCAAAATTAAATCGAATGTCTTGTACATAGAGTACATATTTGCATGAAAGATGTTATCTTGTTAAGGTGTGATGGTTGGACAGGTAATTGAATCGCAAGACGCTTCCGATACAAAGGGCTTTGAAAATATTCAACCGAAAAGCGAGCTCTTGTTACTAGAGATAATAATAGGACTGCAATATGGTAATTCAGGGTACTAGTGTAACAAGGGAAGATTAAATAGTAGATAGTAGATAAGATAAAGTTAATCCATACTAATATTATAAATGCGATAGTGTGTCTGTCTGTCTGTCTGCTACCTTTTCACAGCCCAACAGTTTAACCGATTTTGACGAAAAGTACAAGGTTAGCTTATATCCCGGGGACGGACATAAGCTACTTTTTATGCCAGAAAATCAAAGAGTTCCCACGGGATTCCCGATTTGTATGAAATTTGGTATCGAGGTACCTAGCTTGCGTCCCTGTTATTGACATAGGCAACTTTTTATCCCGGAAAATCAAACAGTTCCCACGGGATCTTTAAAAACTTAAATCCACGCGGACGAAGTCGCGGGTATCCTCTAGTTTACAATAGAAAGGAAAATATAGATCCATTTAAGAGATTAATAATTAAGTGCTTACCTAATTATGTTATGCCTGACTTCAGTTAGCTTAAGCTTGAAATAAATACTTGTTGACCTAAAGAACCTTAATCCGCAATCAATGGGATTATTTTGAAATGGTTGCCGAAGAATATCATCGTAGGTATCCTACCTACGTATCTTTAACTTTCTACGAGTTTAACAGAATAGATAATGCTTCAGATCATTAATTAGTTCTAGCAATATCTATAATAGTTTAATGTTTTCCAGCACTTTTAAAAATCAATAAAATGTATGAACAAGTGTAAAATAAAAATTTATAACACCCCCGACAAGTGAAGATTACAGTAACTAACTAGAAAAGAGCTGATAACATTCAAACGGCCGAACCGATTTTCTTGGATTATAGCCAATCAGCTAAGAACGCTCTCGATCGATCGACCTTTAAAACAAAAAAACTAAATTAAAATCGGTTCATTAGTTTAGGAGCTACGATGCCACAGACAGATACACAGATACACACGTCAAACTTATAACACCCCTCTCTTTGGGTCGGGGTTCAAAATCTACGAACTTGTATAACTTGCCTCAAAGCAATCCTACAACTTTTCTGCCATATCAACTATTGCTCCAAAATAATCGATGATGATGAATGATCTCCTTTATTGCTATTATTAATGCTTTGAATGCTTTCACCAGAATGTGAATACCTGAGAGGCCATTTAAAAAAAACTTTGAGTGACGTTTACCAAAGCGCAAACTAGATGGCGCTGATCTGAAAATTTACAAGGTATCGCTGTGCTCACAAAATGTATATAATAGTTTGCCCATATTGTGATATAGTCACTCTGGTTTCCCTTCAAAACGCATAAATCTTTCGCCTTTTACTAAAGATTTCCGTGGAGGGGAACACTCAAATGAGTCTTAACAATTTTTGATGCCCTACGATCGTAGGGCTTATAATAATATAATTAATATCAATGCGATGTGAACACTTTCATCCTGAATTCTAGACTTCTCTAGTACAATCACATAATTTACTAAATACTTATAAATTAGTTTCATCATCAAACTAACCGATTTAGAAAGCAGATTTTCGTTTAGATCCGAGAAATTTTCGACACGAACCATTTTTATGTAGTGAGCATTTTTTTTAGAGAATATTAGCCATTTTAATCATGCCTAACATTCCCCTTTCCCCTCCAACCAGTGATGTCATATCTACCAACTTTTTGGTAGATCTACCAATTTTCACTTCAATCTACCTATCTACCAACCTAGACCTAAAATCTACCTATTTTTAGGGTTCCGTAGCCAAATGGCAAAAAACGGAACCCTTATGGATTCGTCATGTCTATCTGTCTGTCCGTCCGTATGTCACAGCCACTTTTTTCCGAAACTATAAGAACTATACTGTTGAAACTTGGTAAGTAGATGTATTCTGTGAACTGCATTAAGATTTTCAGATAAATATAGAAAAAATACAATAAATTTTGGGGGTTCCCCATACTTAGAACTGAAACTCCAATTTTTTTTTTTTTCATCAAACCCATATGTGGGGTGGGGTATCTATGCATAGGTCTTCAAAAATGATATTGAGGTTTCTAATAAGTATCATTTTTTTTCTAAACTGAATAGTTTGCACAAGACACACTTCCAAAGTGGTAAAATGTGTGTGTATGTGTCCCCTGTAACTTCTAAAATAAGAGAACGATAAAACTAAAAAAAAAAAATATGTACATTAGGTACCATGCAAACTTCCACCGAAAATTGTTCCGAGTATCAATTAATATACCATAACAAAAGCGCGAGCAAAAATTGGTTTGAACGAGATCTAGTTATTAAGTAAAATAGCTATACCAAGTGGGGTATCATATTATGGGCTTTATCTGTACATCCTAAAACAGATTTTTATTTATATTTATGCACAGTTTTTGATTTATCGTGCAAATCGTGCGGTTTTTTTTTTTAATTAGTTTGACATAATATCACCACTTTATATATATTTAAATTATTTTTAATCTTAAGAAATCTTCTAAATTGAGGTGGTAGATCTACCAATTTTGCATTTTACATTCTACCAACTTCTACCAACATTTGGCACATAATCTACCAATTTTCTAAAATTCGGGTTGGCAACACTGCCTCCAACTAAGCGTAAACCTTGTGCTAGGAATGGGTACGATAATAGTGCAACGGCTGGGGTTTGTACCGCCGACCTTTCGGAATTCAGTCCACTCGTATAACCGTTGAGCTATTGAGGCTTAGGAGATTTTATTAGTGGAATTGGATAATTCAACTAATAAAGTGTTCAGTGTAATTTTATACAACACAGATATTTTGTGCTAAAATAATATACACTCACTAAAGAGGCTTTTATAACGTGAAAGCAAACTTTACTGGCCGGTAGAGCCAATTAACAGGTATGCAAATTAGAACCATAAATCACGCAAAGCCCATTCTAAAATAAAAAACACTGTAATAAAATGATCGCATACAGCCGAAAGAGTTGTATTTTTTTTTATAAAAATAGCGAGCAGACGGGTCACCTGATGTTAAGTGATTACCCCCTATAACATTTGCAACACCAAAGGAACCGCCGATCCGTTGCCGCGTTTCAGAAATTTGTTGGTCCGCCCCTTCAATGACCAATAGCTAGTTAATGATTAAACGAACTTACCTGTAAGTGTAATTCGATCATAATAATTATAAGAAGGACGAATACGATTATAATAAGAGTATTTAAATACATAGACTGCTAAAATCATAACCCTTCCTTTCGGCTTTGCCGTAGTCGGGTAATAAAAAGCGATGATGAGGTCTTTGTTGTAGCGAGCTTACCTAGAAGACGTCTAATCGTCATCATCATCAGCCTGTGGACTTCCACTGCTGGACATAGGCCTTCTCTATAGAGCGCCACCACACCCGGTCCTTAGCCTTCCTCATCCAGCCACTTCCCGCCAGCCGCTTTATATCGTCGGTCCATCGTGCTGGAGGGCGTCCCACACTACGCTTGCTTAAACGCGGTCTCCACTCAAGGACTTTCCGGCTCCAACGGCCATCGCCTCTACGACAGGCCACTGCCCACTGTCACTTCAGCTTGCAAATAGTTTGGGCTATGTCAGTGACCTTGGTTCTCCTACGAATCTCCTCATTTCGGATCTTATCCCTCAGGGAAACTCCTAACATACTCGCTGAGCAACTTTGAATTTGTGAACAAGGCCATTTGCCAGTGTCCACGTTTCAGCACCATAGGTGAAGACGTCTACCTATTCACTATGCTTTTTACGGCTCTTACACCCTTTGGTCATGGTATGCGATCACCTTAGCTGTAATGACCGCGTTAGGTACTAAATGGGTACCTACTTGCAAAATACTAGGTCATAACGTAAAATTATTATCGTCCGTCAAACATATAGCCGTCAACGGGTAATTTTTAATTTATATTTATAAGGCATTTTTCATACTGGGCGTGCGACTTATTGCGTTTATGTTAAAGGCACCTATTTTAAATTGTAAATTTTGTAAAAATGTAGTTTTATGCAGATACACATTACTTATTCTGAGTACTTTACATAAGTGAGTCACGTGAAATTCGTAGAGAAAATTGTTGTTTATAATATACCACCCTTACCACCTAGCTGGCAAATTTAAATCACACTAATATTATAAAGGCGAAAGTTTGTGTGTATATGTGTGTGTGTGTGTGTTTTTTTTTTCACGGCCCAATCACTGAACCGATTTTAATGAAATTTGGTACAGACTTGGAATACAT
The DNA here is from genome assembly GCF_905333055.1 of Maniola jurtina. Lineage (NCBI taxonomy): Eukaryota > Metazoa > Arthropoda > Insecta > Lepidoptera > Nymphalidae > Maniola > Maniola jurtina. Next base: position 4,625,481 of record NC_060053.1, read on the forward strand.
CCCGAGAAAGGACATAGGCTACTTTTTATCCCGGAAAATCAAAAAGTTCCTACGGGATTTCGAAGAAACTGATTTCCACACGGACGAAGCCGCGGGCGTCCTCTAGTAATAGAATAATTGAATTGAAATTTTAAGGCCAGGAGGCCTACTTGCGACAGGACATCATCATGATTAACCGGCCCACTACTGAACGCAGGTGTTCTCTTAGTATGAGAAGGGGTTAGGCCATAGCCCATATGGATTGTTAACTCTTTCACGCAAAAACTGCTGGAATGGAGATAGACTAAACCCTGGATTTTTTTTTTTTTTTTTATTTTTTTATTTATTTAGTAATAGACTTAATTTAAAGAGAAACATTTTTCACCATTTTTTATAGACCAAAGCACTAGATAAAAAACAGACTGGTGTTTGGAATTTTGCAGCCCAAATAGACCGTAGTCTGTGCTAGGGCTGACAAAAAAGAAAAAAAGATTAATTTATTTTTTGATTTTACGATTTAAAAAAAAAAAAAGAAGAGGCTAATACATAGGCTATTTTTTAGCCCGGAAAAACAATAAGTTTCTACGGGATTTTAACCTATATCCACGGGAACGAAGTCGCGGGCTTCAGCTAGTATTATTTTTATTATCGCGAAAGTTTGTATGTATGGATTGGAATTTGGATGTATATGGATGTTTGTTACTCTTTCACATTGATGTTTGTTACTCTTTCACGCAAAAACTACTAGACGGATTTGACTGGGAATGGAGATAGATTATACCATGGATTAACCATAGACGAGTTTTATCCCAGAAAAACAATGAGTTCCTACGGGCTTTTAAAAACCTATATCCACGGGAAGAAAGTCGAAAACTCTGATTTATCGGGATCTAAAGTAGCCTATGTGTTAATCCAGAATATTATCTATCTCCTTACCCAGCCAAATCCGTCGAGTAGTTTTTGCGTGAAGGAGTAACAAACGTAGACACACATATAATATTAGTGTTATATTAGTCTCATAAATTCCGGTGCAAGTGAAAATTGATAACTTTACCTAGTCCGCAACCATATAGCCGCACCTTTACAAATTTTCACGAGTTAATAGCTACTGTTGGTAGCGTGTCCAATATAATTATATTAAGTGCCACGTCAACCACAGATTTCCGACCGCCCACGTTTTTTTTTAAATTATTTATCGGACGCAGGTATACTTTTCGATCGAAATTTAATTAACGTGAACTTAATGCTGTACACTGTACACCGTTTGATGGAGTTATTAATGGATGAAAAATAAAACTATATTTTTCACTTTGCTTTAAAAACTATTATTTTTAACCCCCGACCCAAAAAGAGGGGTGTTATAAGTTTGACGTGTGTATCTGTGTATCTGTGTGTCTGTGTATCTGTGTCTGTGTATCTGTGTATCTGTCTGTGGCACCGTAGCGCCTAAACTAATGAACCGATTTTAATTTGGTTTTTTTTTTTTTGTTTGAAAGGTGGCTTGATCGAGAGTGTTCTTCTTGAACCGATTTTCTTGGATTATAGCTAATCCAAGAAAATCGGTTCAGCCGTTTAAAAGTTATCAGCTCTTTTCTAGTTACTGTAACCTTCACTTGTCGGGGGTGTTATAAATTTTTAATTTACACTTGTTATAATTGTTATGATAGTGATTTTATCTACACTTCTAGGAAATAAGTAATATACACTTACACGAGTGAACATAATATGTACATGTGGCTTACATAGCGGTCACAGCGTCGGGCACGAACCCTGAAGACGCAGGTTTGAATCCTGCCGCGGCAATTTTTGATACGTATTCAAAAAAAAAAAAAATTATAAACGTCTTCCTATGTTGCCATAAAACGGTTTTTTTTAGTTTTCAAACCATCTACCTACTCTGTATACCTAAACAAATTATCAAAGGAAATGCTACGCTCCGCTTTTCCACTGGTAATTTCTATTTGGCTAATATCTTCTGTCAAATTAACAAAAGTTTTGGCACTCGCTTCTCTTAATTCAATTAAAGACTTTGGTATATATTTTGTGAAAGAAAATGTTTTAAGTATAATATACCGAAAACAAGTACAATCCATTTATATTATAGACTAGATGATGCCCGCGACTTCGTCCGCGTGGATTTAGGTGTTTAAAAATCCCGTGGGAACTCTTTGATTTTCCGGGATAAAAAGCAGCCTATGTGCTAATCCAGGATATTATCTCCATTCCAAATTTCAGCCAAATCGGTCTAGTAGTTTTTGCGTAAAGAAGTAACAAACATACACACACACACACAAACTTTCGCTATTACGCTACTAGATGATGCCCGCGACTTCGTCCGCGTGGATTTAGGTTTTTGAAAATCCCGTGCGAACTCTTTGCTTTTCCGGGATAAAAGTTGCCTATGTCAATTTCCGGGACGAAAGCTACCTGTGTACTAAGTTTCATACAAATCGATTTAAACGAATGGACTTTTAAGAATCCCTTGAGAACTCTTTGATTTTTCAGGATAAAAGCAGCCTATGCATTTGTTTGGTTCTGCGGATTATAGCAAATTAAGCTTTTGGTTCCTTGTATATCATAGACTTTCGCAAAATAACGCCTGCTTCTATACTATATTACATTGTTTTTGTCAAAAAAATATGTAACTATTATTAAGTGAATAATAAATAAATAAAAATAGAAAAAAATAGAGAAGACTTAACTCAATTTCCCAAAAGCTGTCTAACCTAGCCGAATTTTTCTGTTGGTTTCCTAGTAGTAGTGGATTACTGTTTCAGAATGCACCGCAAAGCGAGCTTGTCCAAGAATATTAAGAGCGTCGCCTCTTTATATGTATTTATTGTGACTGTTTTCTAGCAATCCTCTTTGACATGGCTGACAAGTGGATTACATGATACTTAGAAAGAGTATTATGTTGCATTTATCCATATGCGAATGTAGTTGCATGCCCACAATCCACACACTAGTTATCTACTTCTTTTGGGGTTCCGTACCTCAAAAGGAAAAACGGAACCCGTATAGGATCACTTTGTCTGTCCGTCTTTCGTGTTTGTCAAGAAAACCTATAGGGTACTTCCCGTTGACCTAAAATCACGCACCAATGGCAGATAGGTAGGTCTTATAGCACAAGTAATGGAAGAAATCCGAAAACTATGAATTTGTGGTTACATCAACAAAAAAATTAAAATGTGTTTCAATTTTCAAAGTAAGATAATTATACCATTGTGGAGTATCATATGAAAAGACTTTACCTCTACCTTCTTTAAAAACAGATTTTTATTTATTTTTATGCGTACCTAATGGTTTTTAAATTTACCGTGCAAAATGTCGGAAAAAATACCCTAGTACGGAACCCTCGGTGCGCGAGTCCGACTCGCACTTGGCCGGTTTTTTATTACCTCAATGTTTTTCCGTATTGGGCATCTAGATTCTTCGCAATAACAGTAAACCCTTGTATAGCCAGAAAACGCAATCTCTTATACGTTGAATTATCACGACCATAATCTTATACAGAGCTCTGAATTTGTATAATATTTGAGTTATTATACATTATACATAATACATGTATATTCCGAGCTCACAATCCCCTCTGATATGGATGACAGGCGGCTTAGCCGGCAAGGGAAGGATTATGGTCTATTTATCAACATTACCCTCATTATGAACGTGATGTGTGTGTTTGTGTGTGTACGTATTATTAAGGTAAACATGATTCGTCTTAAAGGCTTCGGTACCTATATTCACTTACAGAGAGTTGCAATTATCATTCTGAAGATTAGTGTTGGAAGAATTACAGGCAGAATCGCTCCAATAGGCTTATAGTAGGTATAATGCGTTCGTACTAACGAAGGCAATGATTTGCCATGTTGTGACGTATTAGGTAGACATAAATTTCGATTCATATGCAGTTTTAAAGTTACACAAGCTCAAAGATTTACATTAAACCTATCACCAGAAAAAAAATTGTATAATTTGTGCCCAAAATATTAGAAGTATAATAGAAGTATAATATTTTGACTATGCCATGTATGTATATCTATGAGACTATCATTTTTATTAGACAAAACTTGGACTTGTATAAAAATCTCAAAAGTAAAAGACATGCGTATAAACTACAGCACCCCTCTTGTAGAACTGCTCATTTTTTCTAAAAGTTTTTTCTCCACTGGGCCACTTTTGTATAATCACTTGCCCAGCTATATAATTGAGACCCGTGAACTTCCTTTATTTAAGAGAAAATTGAAAAAACTATTATTAGAAAATACATATTACTCAATTAATGATTACCTCTCAGAAAAGTTATAACTATATATATATATATATTTATTTTCATGTACCAAAATTGTAGTTACAAAGTTAAGATAAATTAAGCTATGTACAAAGGAAATGCTTATCTCTAAACAGAGATTTTAATTTTGGATATTTTGCTATTATTATTTAAATGTTTTTTGTGTGACCTAAATGTATCTTAAATTTTTTTAATTTTGTAAATTGTTTTTATTTAATGTAAATTTATGTAATTTAATTTAATGTAACATATTGCATGCTTATAAGTAGAATTTGGCTGTACCTTTTTGTCTTTGTAACATCTCCACTGTTTACCCAAATTCGCAATAAAGAAATTTGATTTGATTTGAAAATATAAGTACTTATAGTTGCTGTATAAGCTCTTATAATGCTTATATTATACAGTCAGCAAAAACGATACATGAATGCTGTAAGTCAGCCATTAAAGAGAAGTAGGGTCCTAAGAAATCTCCTACGATTATGTGATTAATGGAAAGGGCCACGAACCTCAGAAATGAGGAATACGACGCACAATCATATAGAGACAGCTACGCCAGAGAAGAAAAGAAATAATTTGTTTGTTGTAGTCAAAACAGATAGTTAAATAAATTCATACAAACTATTTAACTGACTTCAAAGCATATTGTAGAGTAAGTATAACAAGCTGGTACAAAAGCGGCTCCCAAACTGTGAGAGTAAGTTCAGTTGTTCAAACTATTGTTTAACTTCTTCCTCTAGATAACTTAACTACCTAATATCGAGGTAGCAGAAGTTTGTCTACTAAGTAGTATTATAGAGACAGTTTATTTATTTTTTAGGGTTCCGTACCTCAAAAGGAAAAACGGAACCCTTATAGAATCACTTTGTTGTCTGTCTGTCTGTCACTAAAAAAGTTAAAAAAAAAACTTTAATAACCACAAATACTGAAAAGTAAAACATAATTCTTATCTATACATATAATAAATTGTAGAAAAGTGGTGTCTGTACAATGGAAATATATAAAAAAAAGTAGCAGGGGTTGTTATTATATCGATGCCGAACCCGAAATTGTAATTAACTTTTTTTTGTCTGTTTGTCTGTGTGTTTGTGCACGCTAATATCAGAAACGGCTTATTCGATTTAGATACGGTTTTCACTAATATATTGTAGTAAGCTTCACTTACCATTTAGTGTTTATTTCATGTCAATCGGTTCATAAATAAAAAAGTTATGTCAATTTAAAGAATCACGGCGAACATTTTTAACGTACAGAGTATTCCATGCGAACGAAGTCGCGGGCACAGCTAGTTACCGAATATATTATTAGAGGTAATGTAGTTATACTAATTTTTTTTGGAGTCGGTGCCAGTGAGGTGCCAATGTGGAGTCATAAACAATATGTAGAGTAGACGGTTCCACTGCGTTAAGGAATATGCTTTATTCATTTGACCTCTCTTAAATTTTCCCGGGGCGCTAAACAACGGTGGCGTTAGTCGTCAGTAAATAACTGTGACTCTTGACTAATGTAACGTGACACCGCATAATTTAGTGCATGCCGGAAAATGCGGCACGGCACGACTCTGCTTTTATAACATACTAGCTAGAGCCTGCGACTTCGTCCGCGTGGATTTAGGTTTTTCGAAATCCCATGGGAACTCTTTGATTTTCCGGGAAAAAAAGTAGCCTATGTGCTAATCCAGGATATTAACTATCTACATTCTGAATTTCAGCCAAATCCGTCTAGTGGTTTTTGCGTGAAGGAGTAACACACACACACACACACACACACACACACACACACACACACACACACACACACACACACACACACACACACACATACACACAAACTTTCGCCTTTATAATATATATGACTAGCCAGTGCCTGCGACTTCGTCCGCGTGGATTTAGTTTTTAAGGTTCCGTACCCAATGGGTAAAAATGGAGCCCTGTTATTATCACTCTACTGTCTGTCTGTCTGTCAGTCTGACTGTCACGGCTTACTGCGATGTTCTAGCTCGGAAAAGAATTATTTCATAGTCATACACTCAAAATTTGTACGGAGCCCTAAAAGAGTAAGGCCCAACTCGCACTTGACCGGTTTTTATAGTTAAACCCCTGGATTTAATCTAGAAATATACATAAAGCCGGCACCAGCAGGCCGAAAATAAAACGAGCCTAAAAAATTCATTCCACCAAACACGAGACGTCGCGCATTCTATTTTGGCGAGCGTCAAAATTTATTTTATTTCCCCCGAACAGCGAACGGGGATTACAATGAAATTTGTTAAAGGAATACTCGTTTGTCTCTATAAGTACCAATATGGCGGTTCAACCTTTGACAACTGTAGTAGGATACCTCTGATTAGTGGACGCTCTCTTGATATTGGCCAAAATACTCTGTCGAAGCAAGAGTACCAGCTCAGAGTTGGAGGCTGCTGCCGTGGCTAGTTACCACTCTATCGGTAAAGCCGTGCCACCAAGCGATTAATTGACACCAAGCGGTACCATGCCATGTAGAAACCAAAGGGGTATGGGTTTTGATAAAAACTGCCATACCCCTTCCAGGTTAGCCCGCTTCCATTTTAGACTGCATCATCACTTACCACAAGATTCCAGTCAAGGGCTAACTTGTATCTCAATTTAAAAAAAGGTAGCAATTTCTTGGAATAGAAACGCGGATGGAAGGATTATGGCAGTTTTTATTAAACCTATACCCCTTTGGTTTCCACGCGGCATCATACCGACACACTAAATCTGGGTGGTAGGGTGGTAACGGCCGAAGTCTGCCACCAGAACAGACCAGTGATTTAGAAATTATAAAATTTCAAACCTCTGCCGGGAATCGAACCCGGGACCTCCCACTAATAAGATCACAGCGCGAGGTCATCAAAAGGCCTACCTAAAGCCATTTCCTATAGAACGATCGCGTCAGTCTACGGTTTTCCCCACTTGAATATCCCCTTAACACTCGTTATTCATTTTGTCTCCACTCCAATTTTCCCCTAATAACAGTGAACATTCCAAACGAATGCATGTCAGAAAATGTGAAACGGAAATGACTAGAAATAAAATGTCTTTTCCATATTATGAGTGTCATTCCAATAAAAATTGAAGATTTTTTTACTGTGAATATAGTTCAACTTCTGTGATTTATTAGTGCTATGCGACGATAGCATTATGTCAAAAACTTCACGCAAATGCCAACAACAATTGTACAAAGTTTTGCACGGGTTTGAAAAATACTAAAACTACAAGACAATGCAAATAGCATTGGATTGTGTTAACAGGGCTCTCTCCGTCACTTACTCCATACAATCGTAGTCCCAATTTCATTTGAATATTAAGCAACTGTAGCAGCGAATGTGACTGATAAATGAAATGCTGCTTACATATTTACACTTTGTATTATATGAACAATTATTTACAATATGGCTGTAGTTATAATAAAAACTGTGGTATAAAACGAGGGCCGGAGCTTGATGCTAGACCGAGGTGTTGCGGTCTTGATGTTTCTAAGGTGAATTCGCTGCCCGGAGTTCGTCCAGGCCAGCAGGATATTTTGAATCGTTCCGTATCCAAATTGTGTTCTCTAAGTGACAGCTGCAAAGTGTGTTGTTTTCTTCACAGCTGCCAGTCTTAAAAGAGGCTGCATGCCTCTACACAACCAAAGTCCATGAAATTTTGCAGACGTATTCTAGAAACTAATATCTGTGCCTGTGGTATATTATGTAGTTTTAAAATTACAGGGGCTCAAAGATTTGTATATGAATTTTTAAGACCGCGTAACTTCGAAACCGGAAATCTGGAAAACCACAGGCATAGATATTAGTTCCCGGAACATTTCTACAAAATTCCATTGAGTATGATTGGTTAGTATTCCAATGAGAGACGAACTACGTTTGTATGGAGCGTGTGACGGAGAGATCCCTCTTAAGGTAGTATAATAATTACGCGAAGTTTTGGCCAGGGTTCTGGTAACATTCTGTATAGAATTCAAGCTAGCCTAACCGCACTAGAGACAGCAATTATGTACTAACATGTACCAAATATGTACCACTTCCCACATGTATCAAATATGTACCATATCCGTTCTATGCACCAAGCTATTTGTGCAATGCTGTTGTTTGGTCAACGTATCCTCCTGCGGTTTTGGATATATGACAAATTAACATAATTCCGCATCTGCTTTGTTCGTAGTTAGACACAGGCAGAAATACTAGAGTTATTATGTACATTTTAAGCAATCAAATATCACTTGTTTTTACGGGGAAGGAAAACATCGTCAGAAAACCTGTATGCCTGACAATTCTTCCTAATGTTCTCAAAAGTGTGTGAAGAATACACGCTTGAAAAAAAAATGAAAAAAAAACTTTAAGTATTTATTTCTTTACATTGTCTTGAAAGTAAGTAACGATAACAACTGCTTTAGTTAGAAACTGTGTTACAATTGTTAACGCCCACCTGCAGATTGAGGTGTTGAATTGACTTGGCCAGCGTGGTGGAATTTGGCCAAACCCCTTCTCATTCTGACAGGAGACCCGTCCTTAATAGTGAGCTGGCGATGAGTTGATCATGATGATGATGAAG